>NC_059344.1:41752570-43060903 GCF_019703515.2 Myxocyprinus asiaticus
CTCTCTGAAATCAATAGGCTATAATTTACCGTGGCTGATCGTTACTGAGGAGATGTGAGAGGGAGATGCTGCTGGCAGGGTTGATTGATGCCCTCATACCTGTCCAGGTTTGCCGTTCTCACAGAGGAAGGCTTCATACTCGGTGGCAAACTCAGGGGCATTGTCGTTTATGTCCAGCACTTTGATTGCCACCATGACTCTGGAAATCTGGCTGTGGTTTCCTAATATGAACAGAGACAAAATATTAAAGTACTGAAAACAGAAGGATAGTGGCCAAAGATTGAAGTGAGCAATTGCAAATCCCAGATATATACAATGACCCAGTTATTTCTCTTCTCTTTCTGCCTCGCACCCATTTCCCTCTCTCTATCTCTCGCTCTCTCTCTCTCTTTCTCCCATCCTCTGGGATGAGAGGCAGATGAGACAAAGCATCAGTTTGAGCTTTAGACATTATCAAGTATGCAAAACAGGATTACAGTGGGGGGGGGGGGGGATATCACATATTCCAAGTCCTTTTGAAAACCCATGTGTTATACATGAAGGTTTTATATATATACATATATATATATATATATATATATATATATATATATATATATATATATATATAAATATTAATAAAATGGTGACAGCTGAAGTCTGGAAGACAATAAAGACACATTTAATAAGATTTACTTTTCAATGGAATTATTCATTGGCAGTAATTTAAAGTCCCTTTTGAGGACCCCTAAATGAATATATTTAATTAGGGTTGTAATCACTGACTTTAAAAGCAATTATCTATTCATTTGGCTTCAGCACATCACATGGTACCTTAACAGTGCTTACGGGAAATGTCAGGGCATACAAGTATAATGCATTTTACTTTGAATAGCAAACAGAATTTAAACTGCATTTGGCCAGTAAATTAATTGTTCTCCTTGATCTTTTATATACATAAACAACAATATTTCTCATGAGCCTATATAATTTTATTTATTTTATTTTATTATTATTATTATTATTATTTTAACAAACTACAACAGTGGAAGGTATATTACAGGTTCAATACAAGTTCAGCTTAATTAACAGCATTTGTGGCATAGTGTTGATTACCAAAAACATTTATTTTCTGAAACCCCCAAACCCTAAAACAACCATAAACCATAAAAAAGTGATTTAAACAACTTTAAAGCTCAAATAATACACAAGTTTTAACAGAAGAATGAAAGTAATTTTAAGCTTCACATTTCTGCTTTTAAACTCTCCAAATATTGGCTCCATTTCACTGCCTTACTGTAACATCATTTTATTTATTTATTTATTTACTTTAACAAAAGTGATGAATCAAAATGATTTTTTGTGGTAATCAACATTATGACACAAATGCTGTCCATTGAACTTAACTTGTACTGAACCTGGAATATTCCTTTAAGAGAGTTGTTCATGTACGTGTGACTCACTTATACCTTCACTTTCAAATACAGTTGCAATCAAAATTATTCAACCCCCCTGACCAGCAATACATTCTGGTGATGTGAATTAAAACAAATCAACTAAAACCTCAGTAAACAGTCAAAGTAAGTTTTTAATACACATTTGAGTGATTTTGAGAACAAAGAGTTCAGTTTACCCAAATTTTAAAATAATAAATAACTAATTCTCTCCACAAATGTCATGTCAAAAATATTCAACCCCCAAAGTCAATCATCTGTGGAGCATCTTTTCCCTATCTGTCACTCACTCAACGCTGTGTCGATGTAGTGACACTAGGGGTCACTCTTGGGAGCCCGAGACACCTCTGGTCTTTGATAAAAGGCCAATGAAAATTGGCGAGTGGTATTTGCATGCCACTCCCCCAGACATACGGGTATAAAAGGAGCTGGTATGCAACCACTCATTCAGATTTTCTCTTCGTAGCCGAACGGTCATGCTCACTGAGCTGAATTCTACTGTTCATTCACCTCTGCTGGATCTGACGGCGCATTTCAGCGGCTGCTCCCTCCTCTGCACTGGTGCACTGCAGAGAACGCCCCTGGGTGCTTCGGCAGAAAACAAAGAGAGTATATTTTCTGAAAGAGCTTTTCCTCTAAAAGAGTATATTTCTCGAAAAGAGCGGCACACATGGAACGTCTTTTTAAAGACGCATCTTTTTTAAAAATGCCTTTCCGATTGTGTGTTATTTCTGGTTGCGGTCATTATCTCTCAACTTCGTTTGGCCATGATCGCTGTCTTTCGTGTCTGGGCGCGACACACACGGAGGCAGCTTTGTGGATGGTTCATGTTCACATTGCGAGAACATGACCATGGCAACGTTGCGGTCGCGGCTCCCCGCCTCGGTTCTTCTACCTACGGGTATGAGGCCAGCGTGGCTAGCACTGGGGGCGATTTGGGGACCCCAATGGGATCGCCTCCGCCGGGTATCCCCCCGTGGACCTCCCATTCCCCAGCATGCTCGTCTGCCCCAGTCAGGCTTCCGGATGAGTTCACCGGCTCGTCTCACGGCGAGTCTGGCTTCTTGTGTGGAGCCCGCGAAGATGATGAGCTCTTGAGCGCAGCATCGGAGAGCGGGCTTGTCCAGTTGGACGCAGAAGCCTCAGCTGGGCTCCCCCCCTCGGGAATGATTCCCCAGTCACAGGCTGATGCCAAAATGATGGACATGCTTTCACAGGCGGCCGTGAGCGTCGGGTTAGAGTGGAAACCTCTGCGGCTTGATGATTGGTACCTGGGCTCGTGGTGCTGCTCAAATCAGCCACGCCCTGCTCCAGTGCCTTTCTTCCCAGAAGTGCACGAGGAGCTGACGAAATCGTGGGAGGCATCTTTTACTGCCCGGCCCCGATTCCACAGTTCCCCTGCTCTCACTACCCTCGATGGCGGGGCGGCCAGGGGCTATACGGCGATTCCCCCGCTGGATAAGGCACTCGCAGTGCACCTATGCCCGCAGAGCGCCACCACCTGGCGCGGATGCCCTAAGCTCCCGTCCAAGCCCTGTAGACTTACGTCATCCCTGACGACTAAATCCTACAGCGCTGCTGGACAAGCTGCCTCTGCCCTGCACGCCATGGCTCTCCTGCAGGTCCACCAAGCCAAGGCATTGAAAGAACTGCACGAGGGTAGTTCCACCCCAGATTTGATGCAGGAACTGCACTCGGCGACCGACCTCGCTCTCCGAGCGATGAAGGTCACAGCGCGGTCTCTCGGGCAGACGATGGCCACATTAGTGGTCCAGGAGCACCACCTTTGGCTCAACCTGGTCGAGATGGGTGAGGCCGACAAGACACAGTTTCTTGCTGCCCTCATTTCCCAGGCTGGCCTATTTGGCGACACTGTCAAGGACTTTGCCCAGCAGTTCTCGGCGGTGAAGCAGCAGACGGAGGCTATCCGGCACATCCTGCCCCGGCACGGCTCAAAATCCCACACCCCGTCTGCTTGTCGCCAAGGGTGTCCCCCTGCGGTGACTGCACCAGCTCTGCCGCAGCCCACCCCTTCGGCCCGGCCCCAGCATGGAGCCCATCACAGGAAGCAGACGCCACCCGTCTCACAGTCGGTGCCTAAGAACCCACGGAGGTCATCAAAGCACCCCTGAGACGGGCGACCCAAGGATGAAGGAACCCACTAACCTGGAGCTGGTAAGAAGACCACTCCATCCCCCGGTGGAAAATCTTTTGTTGCCTTTTTGTTTGATTTCACCACATGCCCAAGTGGCTGCGGTACCCAACAGTTCAGCAAAAGAGCGGTATCCTTCCTCCCTGGGTCACATACCTGGTGTGCACGGTCGTCATCACGACTACCGTCCATGGGTTTTTCCTTGCAGGATTGGCGCTCCAGCGGTGGTCCTTCCGCCCCTGAGCGCCCAGCTGTGGCACACAGCCGTCCCCGATGTGGCAGTCTCCATGGGTTACGAGGACAGGCCTCTTCCTCCCCCGTCCCAGGCTGTTCCAGGGGTGGTCACAAGGTGCCAGGTAAGTGCTTTGATGTCCCTAGACTCAGCACGGCCATGACATGGTGTGGCACCTTGAGCTCCGCCCCGCCGTGAGGCCCCACCTGCCGGTACATCCGACGACATCCCCTTGGTCCCCCTTGCGTGGAACTTGGATGCGTGGCTTGCGCTTTCCAATCCATCGCGATGGCTGATCCAGACCGTCCGACTCGGCAATGTGATTCAGTTCGCCAGGCGCCCGCCCAGGTTCAGCGGTATTCACTTCACATTGGTCAAGAACAAAAACACTGCTACCTTGCGTGTGGAGATCGCTACCCTCCTATGGAATGGCGCGATAGAACCTGTCCCTCCAAAACCACGAACGAGCACGCCCAGTCGGTGTTGGCCTGTTTGAAGGCGTTCAAACAGAAAACAGCGGTTCCACTTAAAATTTTTCAGAGGCTCCTGGGGCATATGGCATCCTCAGCAGTGGCCACCCCGCTCGGGTTGATGCATATGAGACCGCTTCAGCACTCGCTTAAGACTCGTGTCCCGAGATGGGCATGGCGCCATGGGACACATCGTGTTGTCATCACGGCGGTCTGTCACCGTTTTTTCAGCCCTTGGACCGACCTCTCATTTCTACGTGCATGTTTTCCCCTAGAACTGGTCTCCAGGCTCGTCATGGTCATGACGGACGCCTCCAAAACGGGCTGGGGTGCTGATTGCAACTGTCTCGCCCTGCGGAGGTTCCGGATGTTAATCCAGGGCAAGCACGTGTTAGTTCAGACAGACAACATGGCAACGGTAGCATATGTCAACCACCAAGGCAGTCTGCGCTCTCGTTGTATGTCACAACTCGCCCGCCGTCTCCTCCTCTGGAGTCAGCAGCACTTCAAGTCGCTGCGAGCCACTCACATCCCGGGCAACCTCAACACTACAGCGGACGCGCTGTCACGACAAGTTTTCCTCAGGGGAGAGTGGAGACTCCATCCTCAGGTGGTCCAGCTGATTTGGAATCAATTTGGACAGGCACAGGTGGACCTGTTCGCCTCCCAAGAATCCTCCCACTGCCCGCTCTGGTACGCCCTCACCGAGGCTCCCCTCGGCATAGATGCGCTGGCACACAGCTGGCCCCCTGGCCTACGCAAATATGCGTTTCCCCCACTGTGCCTACTTGCACAGACCCTGTGCAAGGTCAGGGAGGACGAGGAGCAGGTTGTCCTGGTAGCACCCCACTGGCCCACCCAGATGTGGTTCTCGGACCTCACGCTCCTCGCGACAGCCCCCCCCCGGCGAATTCTCCTGAGGAAGGACCTTCTTTCTCAGGGACAGGGCACCCTCTGGCACCCACGACCAGACCTCTAGAATCTCCATGTCTGGCCCACCTGCGGTGGTAGACACAATCACTCAGTCTAGAGGCCATGACTGGGTTACGCCTGTCTCTATCTCTTGAGTAGTTGACTTGTCCCCAAAGGGCCGTTCGACACTCATAACTATTTTGGGGGAGGTTATGTGTCGACCTGGTGTGCTGGCTATGAGGCACACAGTAGTCTGCCCACTACACACCGCAAGTTCACATAACACAGTTCAGCCAATTGTGGTGTTTCGTATAGGGACCCCTAGTGTCACTACATTGACACAATGTCGAGTGAGTGACAGACAGGGAACATCATGGTTACTTGTGTAACCTCCATTCCCTGATGGAGGGAACGGGACATTGTGTCCCTCCTGCCACAATGCTGAACTACCCGCTGAAATGGCCGGACCTTATATCGGCTCCTCAGCATAAAACCTGAATGAGTGGTTGCATACCAGCTCCTTTTATACCCATATGTCCGGGGGAGTGGCATGCAAATACCACTTGCCAATTTTCATTGGCCTTTTATCAAAGACCAGAGGTGTCTCAGGCTCCCAAGAGTGACCCCTAGTGTCACTACATCGACACAATGTCTCATTCCCTCCATCAGGGAACGGAGGTTACACAAGTAACCATGACGTTATCCTTAATAACAGCAAATAAATGTTTCAGGTAAGTGTTCTCAGGCTTCGGACACCTCTCTATTAGAATTTTTTACACATTTCTCATGAGCAAAAGCTTCCAGCTCATTGACATTCTTTGGTTTCTGTGCTGCCACTGCTTCCTTGAAATCCCAACAAAGGTTTGCAATGGGATTTTAATGATGGACTGAAAGGACCATTTAAGGACATTCCATGACCTATCCCTGAACCAGATTTTGGACAACTTGGATGTATCCATGGTTTTATTGTCTTGCTGGAAAGTCCAGTGATCACCGAGCTTCAGTTTACACATTGAAGGCATCACATTTTTCATGCCAAAATGGCCTGATACCTGAAAGAATCCATGGTGTCAGTCACATAGTCAGGATAGCCATTTCCTGCAACCACAAAACACCCCCATAACAGGACTGACCCACCTCCATGCTTGACTGTGGGGATGGTGTCGTTCTTGTCATCACTTTTTCATCTTACTCCAGACGTACTGCTGATCCATGGGTCTAAAACTCATTTTCAGTTTAGTGTCATACGTCTATAAAACTTTCTTCCAGGACTCCACGGGTCTTTCCTACTTCTTTCCTTTTACTTCTTGAATATTCAAGTCAACATTTCCCTTGGTGAAGTTTTGCTTTCTTACACACACCAAGAAGGTGGCTGTTGTACCATATTTAAAAAAATTATGAATGGTGCTGCCAACTTTGTCTATTGGAAATTGAAGTGCCTTGGAAATGTACTTTTAGCCATGACCTTTCTTGTGTAATGAAATAATCTCCTCTATTAGCTTTTGAGACAGCGCATTTTTTTGCATAGAAATAAATTTTTGCTTACAACGCTAAACTTACATTTTAAAACTTATATAAGTGCCATTGCAGATTGATGACTTAATTTTGTTTTAAACAATTACTTGTGTAGCCTTACATATTTAAGAAACAGCTACATGCAATAGGGGATGAATAATTATGACATGGCTGTATTTAAAAAAAAAAAAATCCTGCTATTTATAATTATATTAGGTTATATATTCACACTATGACTTTGAATGTGTCACTCAACTGATATAAATGTAAAGTTAAAAAATTCTAGGTCATCAGAAAAGCTTACTTTTGTAAATCCTTACTGTCTTGGGGAGTTGAATAATTTCGATTGCAACTGTACATTGCCATGATGAAATTTGTAAAGCAACATATAGTTGTTACACTTAGACTTGTCACGATATCATAATTTTCACACTGGTGTAGTGTTCACGTTCAAACCGACTAACACCGGTATTACCGCTGGTTGGATGCTAAGTGGTACTATGGGGTAATTTTCGTTAAACAATAGCCTACACAATAACACAAGGCAGCTTGATTTCAAACTTTGAACTTTATTTTTTTTATTTATTTTAACTAAAAATTCAAATGAAACTGAAAACAAATAAGTGCAATTAAAAAGTGTGTTCAACTTTTTGAAAGATGGCTTTTCAACAGTTGTGAAGGGCAACATCTCTTTGCTAACAAACCTATTTCATCTGTGCATTCTCTCCATCATGGGCTACCGGTCGGGCATTTCGTTGTCCGGGCAAATACATGGGTTGTTGCGGGATTAATCTTTGTATTTTATTACCTTTCATCCCAGGACCCAGTTTAGCTGCTTTGGAAGGGTAATGACTTTGAATGTGTGTGAATAAATTTGTTTTGTTTCCACCTAGGGCTGGGCGATATGCAAGAAATATGTTTTATATATACAGATATAGATATATAATATCACAATATATATAATATCACAATATATATAAAATGTCACAATATTCAATTACATTGAATAATATACTATTACAACGTCAACCCCCTGGCTGAGGGATTGGTGAATATTCTTGATTTAGTGATTTTGCATTGAAAATTACATTCATTTATTTAAAAAACAAAAAACATAAACCAAAGACATTTCTAAATTCAAATTGCACTTCAAACGAAACGAAAAAGCAATTAAAATAACAAAGTGGAAAAAAAAAATCATATTGTAACGGGGTAAGGGATGGGCAAGGAGGAGGCAGGAACCGGCTGAACAGCGTAAAGTTTAATGATATAAATTAACTTAAAACAACATAAAACATAAAGACACACAGACACACATGCAGCACAGCCGCGTGTGTTTCTCTCTCTCAAACTGGCATCTCCGTCTCGTCTTTATCCCCGTCCCGGCTGATTAGCCCGATTCAGGACCGGGTGTGTGTCCTCACGGCCTGTCCCCACCCTTCTCCTCGTCACACTCCTCCATCGCCCGACTCAGGTCAGGGAAACCCCCGGCATGACACACTTCCCTTCCTTCCTGGAGGGGGTACGCTGCCCTTCCGGCCGTGCTTACTGGCAGGTCTTCCCCACCTTTCTGGAGCCCTGGTTGAGATGAGGGGAGGGAAAGGGGAGATAGAAAGAGCGAGGAGGAGCGACAGAGAGAGAAGAGAGAGAGAAAAACTTGCTCGCCGGTTTCAGGACACGCTGTCGCCCGGTCCTCATCTGCTTCTCCACCCTCTGGTGGATGGCAGCTCGCTCCTCCCCTGGTGGATGGCAGCGAGCCCTCCAACCCCTGGTGGACGGAACTGCTCCTCCCCTTCTCGGCGGACAGCAGGGTTTCCTCTGGCTCTCGGCGGCCGGCAGCGACCCCTCCGTCCCCAAACAGACGGCCGCGGCTGCTCCTTTGGTGGACAGCAGCGGTGAGGACTCTGCAACAGCGCATCCATCCTCCTTCCCCAGTTTCGGCACCAATGTAACGGGGTAAGGGATGGGCAAGGAGGAGGCGGGAACCGACTGAACAGTCAACGTAAAATTTAAATATATAAATGACTTTAAAACAACATAAAACATAAAGACACATGCAGCGCGGTCGTGTGCGTCTCTCCCTCTCTCTCGAACTGGCGCCTCCGGCTCGTCTTTATCCCCCTCCCAGCTGATTAGCCCGATTCAGGCCCCCCTCCTCCTTGTCACATATAGATAACACCTTTCCATATACCGTCATGCAAGTATCCGTCTATGACAACAGCCAGAAAATTACTAATGCAAATTAAGATCTAAAAACAATTATAAATGTAAATAATCATGGTTCGAGGTGAACGTGTTTTTGTATTATTTTATGATTTAAATCACATATGTATAGGCTATATACAATATAAAGCGACCCTGCAGAGTTGCGCTCACAACGAACTGCTCTGTGGAAATAAAGCGAACTGAACTCAGAGCACCTCCTGAGCTGAGATGGTCTGAGGTCATTTGCAGCATTCTCATAGACATTACTGATCTTGCAAAAAAAATTCAGAAGACTGAATCAAAGAAAGAGTGAGAACACTTTACATACACGTGGTCCACGGGCACATTATATTTGCTACCTGCAATTAAGCGTCCTCTGTCAGTGTGCATACTTTGCTGCCTGTGTAATTTGATACACTGGTAAAGAACATCTGGCTTTCAGTGCATTATTTAGGTTAATTTATCATGGGTCACAAACTCTTCATTAGGCAACTATTCTTTATTTAAGGCTATTCTATTCATTAGGCTATTGTATTGATATTGGAAGTTTCATTCATAATGTTTCCCCTTTTTACCCGGTATAAAATTTCACACCGGTGTTGTCCCTTGTACCAAGTAAAACCGGTAACACCATACACTATGGCAACCCTAGTTACACTGACATTTCTATTCAAATTCTGTTTATTTGTACTAGAAGCATAAGCTCTGAATTTTGACCCAAACATATCCCGATTTGTAGGTCAACATTTTGAAACGCTGAGCAAGATTAATGTTTTGCATGCTTAACTTAAGATAGGCGAGGAGTCCTTAAATAATGAAGTTTGTTTTACTCTGTGAGCTCAAAGACATATAAAGTTAATTTTATTTGACAACGTCAGGCTTTTTTTTTTTTTTTTTTTCATCTTTCTTATTTATTTATTTATTTATTTTATTTTTCTCCAGGGAAATGCTTTGGCTCCTACATCCAAATAATGTAGCTGTACATGCCAACCAAAACAAATCTCCTGGTTTGTGGATGGCTTGTGCATTATTTATTTCTGGTCCACAGCTTGTGTTTAATACGTTTTTTATCCTGTCAACAGATGTTCTTTTATCTGTGATGGACTGTTCAGTAACAGCTCTGGCACGAGTAAAATATTCACTGGATGTCCACGAATTGACTGCTGAACAATTTAGATTTAGTAAAATAACAGTCTTCAGTTTCTGAGAGGAAACTTTACCACCTTTGTTTGTTTGATTCTCATGTACAAGCTTTTAATGAGCACTGCCTTTAAGTCCTGGATAAAGTTGCTCCTATAAAGACTAGATTGGCTCTGAAAAATGATGATAGTATTCATTCTTTAAAATGACTTGTCGCAAAATTGAGCGTTTGTGGAAATCCACCCATCTTCAAGTCCACTATCAATATTTAAAATAACTTTTAATGGAATTTAATATCATGGTTAAGGATGCCAGAATTATATATTTTTCTAACCTTGCATCAAATAGTAGAAATAATCCCAAAATCTTGTTTGATACCATTAGTAACACTGTCTCTCCTGCATCACCTGCTGCGCCAATATCGTCAGTTGATGAGTGCAACAATTTTATCTCTTTATTTGTTGGTAAGATAAATGACATATGACCAAACTGTGCCCGTCCTAGCCAACAATCCTGGAGAGTTTTTCTACAATCTCACTTCAAGAGCTCACCAAACTGGTTAGCACTATGAAAACATCCTGTACCCACTGCTTTGTTTAAAAATGTTATTGATTCCATTGGTCCTTCTGTGCTCTGTATAATCGATAACTCGTTGAAAACTGATCATGCCCCACCCTATTTCAAACAACCTATTTCAAATCTTGATCCTTCCTTGCTCGGAGGTACTTTATGTTTTCAGGGCTTTCCACACAGATGCAGGATCGTTGGCTGAAAACTGTTTTTCAGCTTTTCAGAGCAGCTTCTTTTAGCCACTCTGATTTCCTTAGTCAGCGTTTTCCTGGCCTGGTTGTACAACATTTTATCGTACAACCATATTTTATCTAGAAGGTCTCATGTAACACCAATCCTGATTTCTTTACACTAGGTTCCTATTAAATTTAGAATCAAGTTTAAGATTCTTGTGATTATGTTTAGAGCCTTGCATGGTCAGGCACCTGCCTAGATTAAAGAGCTACTGTAGCCATACAATAAGATTAAGAATCTGAGGTTCTTTGATCAAGGTTTGCTGGTTGTTCCTCACTCTAGGTTCAAAACAAAAGGAGACCATGCTTTTGAGGTTCTAGGTCCTAAACTTCGGAACTCTCTCCCCTTGGACTTAAGATCTGTGGACACTGTGGACACTTTTAAAAAGCAGCTAAAGATCCACTTGTCTTGTTTTTGTTTTAATTAAGTTCCTAAACATAAGTTCGGGAGGAGCGAGCCCATCTAATATTTCAATTAACAGCCAGAATATATAAGTAGCTGCTTACCTCTCTTTGGTCTCAGCTGCTTCCAGCATCCAGTCGCTCCAGCCCTGAAACATGTCCAACCTCCCGGAAATCCAGCTATTCCCATCAGACAACGAAATCTCTTTTCTTCCCAAGACACCAATAGTCTCCTCTCATGCAAGACTGGATCCTCATTTTCCAAGCATGCATACCCCTCCTGAGCATTCAAGCCGCAAAATCCAGTGCTCCTACAAATCATGCTCCAGAAGACCACTCTCCCCTCCTCCTTCAAGGCAGCCAGCTTTAACAACATCTCGTTCCCCATTTTCCCAGACTTCATCTTCTCATTCTCTCGCCATTACTCCATCATGTCCCCCCATTTCAAAATGGTCTGTCAACAGCCTACATCAAGCTCTCTCCAGTTCCGGAATCCATTTCTCCCACAGATCTTCAAAAATTAAAATATACAAACTTCTCGTGAGCTCCCATAACCTAAAACATTCCAAAAAACTCCCCAAAACCTCCTAAAAGCAAAACTCGGCTCTCATCTACCTCTATCTCCCTCCCATCTGGGCGCTCGGGATGCTCTCGTACACAGTGCGCTTATCCAGATGCGGCTCCTCACACTTCCTCGTCTGCTGCTTTTTCTTCCAGGCCAAATACAACGGCCACTCAAAATAGTTCCATTGCTAACCCAGCCCTTATCAACCCCTCTACTTTATTCCCTCCAATTTCCAGGCAAGAACCAGCACTCTCAACACTTTTCTTCCTTCTGTTTCTCCATTTAATTCTTATCCTTTTCATGGAGCGGACTCTAGCGTTAGGCTGCCCCCGCATATGGTCCTACGCCCCCCCCACTTACACTCCATAAATCATAGCTCAAGGATGCCTCCTCAAACGGTCTCACTGCCCCTCCCCCCCGCTTCTCCTGCACCAACCTGTACTGGCCATGCCGAAGACCCGTCAGCAAGGAGGCCTCTGTTCAGCCTCCCTCTCTCTTTCCCTACCCTACCTTCCCTTCTACAGCTCCAGCTCGCTTGCCAGTCCATACACTCACTTCTGAAGCTCTTCTTCCAGCTCCTTCCCATGCAGTCGCCTTGGAACCACCTCCAGTCTCATCCCACCTCTGCTCCTTAATCCTATCAGGTGCTGACGTAGAGCTTCCTGCTCTGCTCACATCAGTTCCCACCAATGAATCCCATCGTTACTTTGACTGCGGCCCCTTAACCATCAACCTAAAAAACTCTGGTGTGGCACACAGGTGGACCTCATTCACCACTTATCTTCCTGGCCTCACTCTACCCAGACGCCACTCGTCCCCACCCTACTCCCCACATACCCCCATCGTCAAACGCAGGTCGGGAATTCTCTGGCCTGTGACATACACCCCCCCCCCATTTCTAGGGAGGGAACGTTGACGCGTCAGGATGGTCTCCAGTTCTGACCCGCATGTGCCTGGGAGTGAGAACAGGATGAGGGAGAGGAGAGGGGGAGAATAGAGAGAGAGGAAAAAGCAGAGAGAGGAGAGAGAGATGGGCTCGCCGGCCCTGGACACGCCATCGACTGTCCCTCAGCTCACTATACTGCTTCCATCTGTGATGCCAGGTGATGACACTGGACCCCTCAAACATCCCTTTCGGTTGCCGGTTGACGCAAAGCTCCAGCACCACCGGATCGAGCACTCCCTCGGCATCACGATCCTCAGTCATTGGCGAGGATTCCTTGATGGTGCATCCTTCCTCCTTCCCTGATTTTGGCACCAGTGTAACAATAAAAGAATGGAAGAAGCTGGGGTTGGCTTGACAAAACCGTAGACATTTATTGTTGCACTTTTCAGCCGCACACAATAACACACTGCTTCACACTACGTTATGCTTTTCAGCTTCACTACACATAACTTTCCAGCTCAAAACTACACACAGGCAGCTTCGTGCATCTCTCTTTCTTGGCTGCCACTGTCTCCCCTCCTTAAATACTCCCACCGCCCGTCACTGGAACGCAAGACTGGTGTGGCACACAGGTGGACCTCATTCACCACTTATCTTCTCGGCCTCACTCTGCCCAGACGCCGCTCGGCCCCGCCCTGCTCGCCACATTTACAATAGAGTTTTATTAGGATATCGACGCCTCTCTTGCACCATCTGCAGATCCATTGTTCACACATCTTTGCTATGCCCCCAAATCAACCTAGATCCACAAACCCATTCAGCAATGCCCCAAGCTCCTAAGTTTACCTCATATGTCCCCCACACCTGGAGTGACCGTAACCAGACTCTCACTTTTAACTCAGGCAGACAAGTGTGCAACAGCTTCAATTACTCACTAGACAACACTGCCGTTTCCTTCACATTTGTCATTTCTGTGGCGGAGCTCATGCCCGCTCTATTTGTCCTGTACGTCGCTCCTGAAACATGTCCGACCTCCCGGAAATCCAGCTATTCCCATCAGACGACGAACTACCTTTTCTTCCCGAGACACCAACAATCTCCTCTTATGCAAGACTGGATCCTCCTTTTCCAAGCATGAATACCCCTTCTGAGTGTTCAAGCCACAAAATCCAGTGCTCCTTCAAACCATGCTCCAGAAGACTGCTCTCCCTTCCTCCTTCAAGGCAGCCAGATTTAACCACATCTCATTCCCCATCTTCCCAGACTTCATCTTCTCATTCTCTCGCCATTACTCCATCATGTCCCCCCATTTCAAAATGGTCTGTCAAGCCCTCTCCAGTTCCGGAATCCATTTTTCCCACAGATCTTCAAAAATTTTACTATATGAACTTCTCGTGAGCTTCCATAACCATTCAAACATTCCAAAAAACTCCCAAAAACCTCCTAAGAGCAAAACTCAGCTCTCATCCACCTATATCTCCCTCCCATCTTGGCGCACAGGACACTCTCGTTCACAGTGCGCTAATCCAGATGCAGCTGCTCGCACTTCCTCATCTGCCGCTTTTTTTTTCAGACCAAATACAGGCCTCTCTTCCCCTATTATTGCTTCCACATTAGCAACTGAACTAGAAAATCATCCAGATAAAAACTTCATTCAGTTCCTCATTCCATGTCTGAAAGAAGTTTCGACCCTGGCCTGGAAAGCCTACCCAACTCCAGTTTGATCTGCAACAACTTGCAGTCCACGACAGCCAGACCTGACATAGTAGAGGCTCTCATCAACAAATAAATAGATTCTGGATTCATGATCAGTCCTTTCGATTCCCCCATTTGAATTGTTCCGCATAAGTCCAATTGGAGTAGCCACTAGGAAATTCTCTGGTAAAAAAACGCATTATAATCAATCTCTCTGCCCCACATGGCAACTCCCAACCCAGTATCAACAGTCTAATTCCACAAGATGAATTCTCTTTGCACTACCACGATATAGACCAAGCTATCACCCTCATTAAAAATGCCAGTTTCTGAGCTTGGTTAGCAAAAGTAGATATGTGGCAGGGCAGAGGGTGGGGCCAAGCCATGATTCTGCACACCCGGCCCCTAATCAGGCTGATCAAGCCCGAGAGGGATAAAGGCAGGCGGCAGTTCGACAGAGAGAGAGAGAGAGTTATGGGCAGCTGCCTGGCATGTATTTGTTGTGTAGTTAATCATTAAACTATTATTCATATTGTTAAGCCGGTTCTTACCTCCTCCTTTCCATTGAACTGTCCTACACTGGTGCTGAAACCCGGGAAGGAGGAAGGATGTGCCGTAGTAGAGTCCTCACCACTACCATCCACCCCAACAGAGCAGCCGTGGCCATCCGCCGGGGGACGGAGGAGCCCGGCCGCCTGAGAGCGGAGGAACGGCCGCCGACCGTGAGGAGAGTAGGGGCTCCTAGCTGACCACCTGGAGCGGTCAGGGCCGCTGCCAGGTGCAGAGGAGACCCCTACTAGCTGCTAAAATGCGGCGGGGTCAGAGGACTGCTGACCGCAAGTGGGAAGGGGCTCCAGGCCAACCGCCTGGAGCGGGAGAACCACTAGCAGGGGCGGGGGAGACCCCTTCCATCCACCGAAAATGCGGCAGGGCATTCCGTCCGCCAGGGGTCGGAGGACTGCCTCCGATCCACCCGGGAAGGCATGGCTGTCGTCCACTAGAGGGTGGAGGAGTGGCTGAGGACCAGGCTACGACATATCAGAGAACCGGCGAGTACATTTTTTTTCCACTCTCTCTCTCCTCTCTCTCTGCCACTCTGCGTTGGCCTTTCCCTCTCTTTTTAAATATTTAGTATTGTGTTTTAGGTTGGTATCATCACCGCTACAATGTACAAGTACCACGTTTTTTGCCCTCTTTCCCTCCCCTTGTCCCCTCCCAGATCCAGGAAGGTGGGGATGACATGCCGTCAGATGGGGCCAGAAGGGCACACCCCCCATGGCCTGAAAGAATAAGGGAGAAATGTGGCAGGGTGGAGGGCGGGGCCGGGCCGTGATTCTGCACACCTGGCCCCTAATCAGGCTGATCAAGCCCAAGAGGGATAAAGGCGACCGGAGGCGTCAGTTCGACAGAGAGAGAGAGAGTTACGTAAATGTCATTTCTTCAAGCCATTTTCCTGCAGCAAATCATTTAACAACCATCCAAAAAGTCTTCTCCGAACTAGGAGTTCCTCTCTTTCCCTAGAAAACCTCAGGCACATCTACATCCTTGGAATTCCTCTGAATCCTCCTAGATTCCATCAAATTCCAAGCCTCCCTTCCCAAAGAAAAAACAGAATAATCGCCATTGCATCAAATCTGCTAGAAGCAACCAATTGCTGCAAGCGTGATTTGCTTTCTCTCTTAGAACTTTTTACGTCTTTCATTTCCCAACTGCTTACACTCGCTACCTCAGTTCCAGATCTAGATGACATCATTCATTTAAGCCCCCCCACCCCAGACAGATTTGAAACTCTGAACCATGTTCCTAAAGCAATGGAACAGGTTAACCTTTTTCTACGACAATATTTTGTCCCAACCTTGCAACATCACCCTGTTTACCAACACCGTCCCCTCCATAGGTTTCGGAGGTTACCACAAAGGACGCTGGTTCACCTGGACCTGGCCACCTGAGCTCACCTTTCCCCCACAGTCAGCCGAATCGACTGCCCTGCTTGAGCTGTATCCCATCCTCATAGCAGCCCATCTAATTCAGCCACCATCTACTGTATTAACAAAGGCCGTTCAAACGCTCCAAAAATCATGACCCTTCCGAGACGCCTTATTTGGATTTCTGCCTGCAACCAATTCATCATCAAAGCTGAACATATTCCAGGTCACCAAAGTCAAATTGCTGATGCCTTATTCCATTTTCTCTTTCAGAAATTCAGAAAATTGGCTCTGGAAGCAGACACCAACCCAACTCCAGTTCCTCCCTATTCAGAGCTCATTTTCCTTTAGACCACCCTCTTAGACATCTAGATAGTAAGTTTAACCTTAATGCTTAAAGTTTATATGGGCAAACTAACTCATGAAATATTGTTTGTCTTGTTTCATGTTTTTATCTGGTTGTCTGCATTTAATGTCTGTTACTCTGTTTCTTATTTGTTTTTTTAGTATTTTATTGTGAAGCACTGTGTGACATCTGTTCTTGAAAGGTGCTATATAAATAAAATGTACTTACCTTGATATCTGTTGATGTAAAACTAAACCCTGGTGTGTAAGGTGAAGCTTTCTTATGTTTCTAGTTGTCACAGTTCATTCAAGCTGTCTCAGGGTTTGGGCCTTTGAATCTATCTTATAATGCCTTTTAAGATACATACCAACATTTGTTGCTCCATTGTAAATTCCATTATGTTATTAACAATTACGGCAATTGTGATGTTAAAGTTTTTGTTGGTCTAATGTGCCTGTACACAGGATTTGAATTATCCCTTTAGTGCAAATTCACTAAGATCCCAAATATTAGGTACAAATTTGCTTGTGTAATCTATCAAATTGCATGTGCGTGTCGTGGGCTTATTGCAGGTGATTTGCTATGAAAAACTGTGCATGAACACTTGCAAATATTTTGGTCACACCTTCCAAAAGGAGACATTTGCACGTAATTTCACCAAATGCATGCTCACTTACAGTTAGATTATGTACCATATTATGTTTATTCAATATGACATTTATTAATACAGTATAAATACAGTATTTTATTTATAGGCCTATATGATATCATCATGAAATCCCTGCTGTTTTAATGTGTAAGAGTAGTTGATGAGAATACCCATGTATGACACTCTTCTCTTGAAAACGAAGTGGATGGGAGGACAAAATCTCACTTCATAATTCACAAAGAAGAAAATTATGTTATGTACACATCAAACTTTGAAAATAAACATAATTTAGACTTAAATTTTAGTAGGCTATTTTCATCTGAGAGTTATCAGTTATGATATTGAGTTCTAAAATAACCAAATAAAACAGTTGTTTCATAATTTAAGATCACATTAATGTGAGGCACGTCTCTAAAGTTTATTTCAGGGAAACACGCAAGAATTGCCAAGACATGCAATTTTGTGCATCTGAAAGACACAGTCCTCTGAAGACCACGTTAGCAGATCAGCTTGGACATTTTCTTTTTGTGCGTGATTTCAAGTTTGCAAGTTTTTATACATACAAACCTTCAGAAAAGTGCCTTTGTATTATACCTAAATGATCTCTTTGAGGTTGTTATACAGTCATTCTGAACATGACTACAAAATGTAATGTTTCAATAAAGAAGAGGAAGATTTTACTTACGGACTTCAGTGGCTGTAACTGTGATATTGTGCCACATATCCATCTCTCTGTCCAGAGGTTTAGCTAATGTGATCTTCCCATCATCAATATTTATGTTAAACTGCCTCTCTAAATCTGTGTGTCTATCAATAAAATACCTGCAGAAGGAAAACAGACAGAGAACAGAGAACAGTCCTTAATATATCAGGTAAAATCATCCAAAAATCAAAATTACCTGGCAGTTGCTCTAGGTGATGGACCCTAGAATCTGTTTAAAGCAGTACAATATTAAAGACAAGGGGGGACATAACCCAATAAAATTTTTCGTTGAGTAACAGTCAAAAATATTATTTAATCTAACTAAATCAGTCAGACAAATTAGTTTACACAAACAACAGTAATTTGTATGGATTATTTTAAGTAGATATTGAGGTAACAATTGCAGGTTACCACTTTTTTAATGCACTTAAAATAACTTAAATCATGGTTTGTGACATGGACTGTCACAAATCAAACAATCAAATTAGTTTTTCTTCTCTCTGAACATCAGAACCAAAATTAGATATTTGATACACGCTGATTTTTTATTTATTTATTTTTTTACTTAAAATGTAAATGTTAAACGTGTTTCATGAGGTAACATTTAAATTATTTTGTTTGTTTCGAGTCAAAAATATTATTATATTTATATTATATTATATAAGATCACTGAATCAACCTGAATACATTAGGTTACACCAACAGGACTAATTTTACAGTAAGATCAAGCAGAAATAGCTTCTAAAGGTAACAATTGCAGGTTGCCACTTTTTAAATTGCAGAAACCTTTAGTATATTTACATTCATTTCAGTTTGTATGCACTGGTATTTTGCTAATCTTTTAATTGTCAGTGTAATTCATTTTGGGCATCTCCCCTAAGCTGTATCTATTGAGAATCCCTCCGCGGACGAAGAAGGGGTTGTATAGCAAAACATATAGATGGAAACGATGCATGTACAATGAAATAGTATAACTCATTGGCCTAGAATGTGAACGCAAGGAAATGTTCAACATTGGTAGAGATCCTGAGAGTGAGGGTGTAAGTCCGGGAGGAGTGCTCTACTGCTGCACAGGCAGCCAGACACCATTCCCCACCTGGGAGCAGTCTCTAGGAGGCTGAGTAGATTTCAGTCAGGCTCTGACATCTCCACTTACCACCGAGAGACAGACCCTCAAATGATTTGCTATGTGCCAATCAAACTGACAAAGTTAAAGTGTGGAATTCAGTGATGTAAAAAAGGAGAAATAAACAATCATTTCTGTAATTAATAATTCTATGGAATAAAATGCATGTTGTTAAGTTTTTATTTATTTTTTTCCTCTAGGGTTATCTTCATTGAATTTATAGTGCTGATTTAGCTAATCATTTATATTCTCATTTATACAATATTCTCCATGCATTTCAGTTTTATTTAAATGTGAGACTCCTTCTCGCATCTAAAATAATGTCTAATAACGATTTAAAGACAGATCAAAATATCTTGAGAATTAATTAGTGTCAACCCCAGTCCACACAGTAGCTTCTCTCATTGGACCTTTGAGGTGTTTATTGTTATAGTTAAAACTATATAGCCCTTACAAACATGATGAGCATCATACAAAATGGCCTTCTTTCACCACCCTAAAGGCCTTTTCAGACCATAAATGACAATGAGAGGTGAATCGCCGACGAATGGCCCTTTCCCACTGAAAGCGAAGCGAATGACCACCATTGGCACATTCACACCTTTACAATAGGTGACACTAATCGACAAGCAATTATCCCCCACTACGGTAGGTGGCTCAGAGCACCTTTGAGCTGGTCTGCCCTCTGCCCATGACGGTCCATGAGAAGAAGAGGTACTTGACAAGCAGATCAAAAAAAGGAAACTGATATCTCTTGTAGAAGTGATGAAGAGTTTGTTGTTGATATACTCAACAAGAAAAACATTTGAGACACTTCACAAACTATTTCAGTTCATCTGCTGGACAGGCTGACTGGCAGTATTATCATGTGTACACAGTCTGAGGGGTGATAAGAAAGAATATGTAAAAGATATCATATAGTGTAAAAGTTATCATATAAATGTTTAAAACATATTATCATTTGAAATAAGAATGATTATATGCCACTGCTTATTTTACAATATTTCACCAGTTAAAAACAAAATTCAAAAATTTTGAAAATCAACATAATTTAGACTTAAACTATAGTAGGCTATTTTTATCTGAGAGTTTTAAGAGTTCATCAGTTGATACTCAGTTATAAGAGTATGATCATCAGTTATGTTATCAGTTATGATTTTGAGTTCTAAAATAACCAAATAAAACAGTTGTTTCATAATTTAAGATCACATTAATGTGAGGCATGTCACTAAAGTTTATTTCAGGGAAACACGCAAAAATTGCCAAGACATGCAATTTTGTGCATTTTGATACACAGACATACAGTGCACTGCAAGTCACAGCATTAATTTGATTAATATGTTGTGAATAAAAACACTTAAGATCCGTACAGTTGTTTATTAAAAAAGGTGATACAAAGGAAAATATTCTGTGATATATCTTACATTAGAGATATAAGAGAACTCACTTAAGATTAAATGCAAAGGAAAACAAATAAAGCAATATATGAAGATAATCCATTTAAGATCAGAGAGCTTTTTAAAGGAGATGCTAGGCAGTGATGCAGCAATATAATTTACATGTTAAGAGAACCCATAGGAGAAAAAACTATTTCTGTTTTTGGCATTTGATGCAAATGAAACACACGTCCTCACTGCTTCAGCGTTTAATGTCAGTGGTCAAAACAGCTTTCTGTGCTTTAGCGCTACCTGTTCAGCTGGTTTTGGAACTGCAGCAGCTCCTGACATGTGATTCACAGTTCAAACATTATTGGTTGTGGCGTTTCTTTGCTGGGCGAAGAAAAAAAAATTCGACACACTCACCTTAAAAAAAAAAAAAAAAAAAAGTTTTGCTTTGTCGGCACGTGATTTGGCACAAACATTCGTTCCAGGTGTGAAGGGCTCCTTAGGAATTCATTGTTACATTAAAAAATTATTATTATAAAAATAATTATTATTAAAAATTATTAAATTAAAAATTAAAAAATTAATTAAAAAAAAAAATGTTAATCGCAGCAAGAAATCACGTGGATGGTTCGCATTTACTGTGAAAAGGCCTTAAGAGTCAAACCACATACTACACGCTAATATAATTAATTGCAATAGAGCAAACAATAAGATTGTGTAATTACAAGCCACTCAAGAAAATAATTACATATTAAGTGTGATAAGTATTAATTGGTAGTCGCCTAATTACACTGTAACATGAACACTCTAATATTAAGTATGACCATTGTCTTAAATAAGATTATTCAGCAATAGAAAGAAAAAAAAAAACTTCATGACACTACTTGTTTTCTAGTAATATTAATATTATATTAATATATTTGATCTACAAAATACATGTTCTCAAAGATATTTACTATGTAGTTTTTAAGCAGAGTAAAAGAGTCATTTAAAGGACTTTCACAGAAGCACAATTTATTTTGCTGTCGTGGTATGTTGCATCTATAAATGTGCCACAGTATCCAAATGAAATGACTGCCTGTCTGCCTACCCTATAAAGGAAAATTATACATCAAAATAACACAAATCTCCACCAAGAGTAGTCACCATTTATTAGCATATGCTACATATCAGGTGTCACAACAAGAGTTGGAGCCAGAGGCACTTCTGTCAAAGGAGGTTAAAAGATCCCCACTGATTACACTCACACTTCTTTTGACAGACAATACTCCTAACAATTTGAAGTTGGACACGGGAATGAATGAGAAAGTGAGAGAAAGAGAGATGTCGAGTGTAGGGAGAGGTGGTGTTAGAGAGGTTAGACTGAGCATGTGGTACAATGTTTCCGTGAGTGACTGTTTTCATGTTGTGCTGTGATTAAAACTGGCATTTCCATTTTAACAGAGTCTTTTAAAAGCCTCAGTTACACCATTGTTTTTTTAACATTCTTGTCCCATTTCACCTGGATTGCTTCTGCCATTGATGTGACAGCCACACCGATGTGCACAATTAGCTGTATTCAAGCAGAAATGTTGTCATTTGTGGCGAGGTATGGTTACCTGGTTTCTCTTTGATGTAGGAAAGAAATTAAACATGGGCAACTCAGAAGATAGAGTCAGTCATTTTTATTATTATTATTTATTTTTTTATTGGGTTTCCTTTTTACAAAGTGGCTTTTACCTTTAAATTTCTTTAACTCTCTTGCTCCTTATGGGAAGACATGCAACTTTACCACTTTATGCACAAAATTCATTTTAGAATGCTACCACATCTAAAAATATCAAAGAACAAAAAATCCTTGTATTACATTAGAAAAGATAATTTATCTCTTAATGCTTAAGTGGACCTTGTCATATTTTTCCTAACACAATCTACTGGAAGGCCTCAGGATAAAAGTAATTCATCTTCCAGATAACACAATGCATCAATATGAAGAGCCTGGATGTCAGGGTGCACATATGCGACTGACAGCAAGAAGGAAAATGCATTCCAACTAAGAAAGGCAAAGCCGCAAAAAAAAAAAAAAAAAAAAAAAGAAAAATGCATTCCCACTTGGGGACAGCAAAGCCAAGTGAACCAGATGAATATATTTTTAATGATTTATTCTTGATCCCCAATCAAAATAATATTCTAATAAAATAACTTTTAATAAATTAAAATAAACCGTATGTAATTTTATCCAAAATAACCCCAAAGTAACCTATTATCTGTAGCAACAGCCAAAGAGATATCTATACAAAGAGAAACAAACAAGTATGCCTTCTGCACACAGTTATTTTGTTTGCTATGTAGGACAACATTGAATTGGCATAAGATTTCTGTTTTGAATAAATAAATATATAATACACATGAGAACGTTCACATGATATAAATTCTATTGCACCGCTGAAACCCAACCTCTGATTTCTCCCCTGCTCCCAGTTCCCCATGTAATTACACAACCTGTTGAGTGTTGTCCCCGAAACATCGCAAGTCACTAAAGAATTAATGGAATTCTAGGTTGTACTGAGAGAAATTGGCTGTATAACCTATACTCAAGGTGCCCTTGTAATTTTTCAAGAAGGAAGTCGCGGAAGTGAAATACATCAGTGGGAGGAAGGGGAGGAATCTTATTGTGTGATTGTCCTCTCTCTCTCCCTCTCTCCCAGTACAACCAATTCTGTGGAGGTGAGAGCTCCATTTAGTTTGAATGCAAATGCACCTCACAGGCAATTTCATCAGCAGCACATAATGGCAGGTAGGATGCATTTGTGAAGAAGCACTTGGATATTAAATCCATGCAGAAGCTTGAGCTTGATCTATTCTTGATCTAATAAAGAAGTTTTTGGCATATGTTCGGCAAGGATGACAACAAAATAAAGACATCTCCCGTCAAGGTCAAATGTGTTGGAAATCATTGCCCTTACCTGACTTGGCTGTGTGGGGCATCCTGGTCCCTTGCCGTAACTGCTCCTATAAATGTGTTGATTGCAGCATTTTCGTGCACATCGAAGAGATAAGTGGTCTTTGTGAAAACCGGTGGTTCGTCTGCATCCTCAACAACGATTTTGACCGTGGCCTGGTCCATGTAGGGTCCACCTGTTACTGAATCGGCACGTATGTTGGTAGCCACCACTGTTAGATTGTAGAATTTTTTGCTCTCAAAGTCCAGAGGCTAGGAGACACAGACAAAGAGAGATTTGTATTATTAATGGGCACAAGAACAAAGACAAACATTTTCCTGATTTTAGCAGACTAAGTTTGCTGGGCCTACAGGTCTGGCTATAATTGCACCTTACACATCTTCCTCCCACCTTACAGTGTACAACAGTTAAGATTTAAACTTCTGTAAGCCCAACGACAGGGAAAACCAAATTAAACTTTAGTAGCAATAACCATTCCATCATCTGCCCTTGTTTGTATAAATACCCTCCTGTTTTGTACATTCCTTTGTCAGTCCTTGAAGTGTTACGTTTAATGGTGTATTGTGATGTTAAGCTTTATTGTTTTATTCCACTCCAGCGTTTATTATTAAAGGACTTAAAGTAGCCTCATCTCTCCTCTCCAAGCGCCTCCTCTCTTCCTCTCCACGACACTACTGTTACACACACTTTCACCTGGAGTGTGGGATGTGTTATTCATTTGTGGCGGAGACAGCATGTGTTTGGGATTTAAATGAGGCTAATCTAATGGAAAGGACTGTGTTGCAAATTGTTAAGAAATCATGAAAAAAATCATTTGTATGTTTGTTTTGTTTGAAAACAAAATCAATCCTTGCCCACAATACCATAACTTTAACATTAATGCATTTTCTGAGGCAACTATCCAATGGTGTGATATTATTGAAGCAGCAGATAAAATATAATTTGGGAATAATTTGCACTCCAGGATAAATATTTGTGATTTCTGTGAATGAGGAAAGGCCCTGTAGTTGGGTCAAAAGAGCTCAGCCCACCTGTGTAACTTGTATTTGCTACAGTGAAGAGATCTTGACACAGTTTTATGTTCCTCTCAGTTCCTCTCTCACTATTCCCATCAAGTAAAAATTATGGTTTTTACTTTCTACATGAACATACAAGACTGATACCACTGTATTTCCAAATGCTTTTTTCTCTCAGTCTTCAAATGTTTTACTAGAAAAATGGACTCAGGTCACCCCTTTGCTCTATAACCAGCTTGTATTGACAAAACTAAAGTAGATTTAATCACTTTGGGAAAGCTGAAAAGAAACTGGCTCTAGGAAATAGGAGAAGTGGTACAATGAAGAATTCACAGTGAGTGATTATGTTTAAAATAAAAATCCCCTGTCCCATATGGGAGGTCAGGCGGACACTGGAGCTGGGCAGAGAGCAGCCCCAGCTGGGAGAGAAGAGCAGCTGGAGTTCCTCTTTCAGCGAGCGTTGAAGTCAGAGCGGCTGACAGCAGGGCACCCGCATGAGAACAGTCAATGTACCTCTATCTGCTGCAGTCCAGGAAGCTTTTGGGAGGAATTTATTTCATTTTATCCCCCCTTACCACTACCATCATGCTGAGAGAGACTGAGAGGAGAAAAAACAAGAGGAAACAATGCTCTGTGTAAAAGTATTTAGACCCACTTCTATAATTTCACTGTATTACACAGCCTAGACTGAAATTTTCTTCTCTGTGACATTTTTATTTTAAAGCACTCAAACTTATTCTTAACAAATATAAGAAATAATAATAATAAAAATAATAATACATTTAAAAACATTAATAATAATAATAATAATAGTAATAATATGCCCACATTAATATTTTAAAGAGCTACAGTAACTTATACAGCAATGACCAACTGAAACAGGTTCAACTGCAGTATTTCAATTATCTAATTCTTCCCCATTTTACAGGGATACCCAGGCTTGCTGATGAAATACCAAGTTTGGAAATACAGTGCCACAGCATAATTTTACCACCATCACATTGCTTAAAATGCCAACTAAACATCTTTACTGCAACATGCAATTAATTTCCGCTTTGCATCTGTTATGATTTTAGACAAATTCCAAATGTGCTTTCTTATTTTGTAATGACTTTTTAACACCTTTCCATATTGTAATGGAATACCCATTAGTTTTCCCTGTCATCAGATTTATAACTTAAATAAGGACCCTTTAACAGCAGAGTTTTGTATCTAGAAATTGTGCTTGCTGTTTTAATGGTTCACAGGTAGAGACCAATTTTAAGGCATTTGTGTCCTCATATGGGCAATTGTTTCTGTGTGAAATTAGAGCTCCAACTCCAATCTTTTTGAAGGGTATTTTTTTAGCAGCATGTTTTTTGAGAACATTTTGAAACATGGTCACATTAAACTAGCTTATCTTGGAAGAGCTGCAGTGCAGCAGTGGCATGCATGCTCCAAATAAATTGAAAAAAAGAAAGAAAGAAAGAAAGAAAAAAGAAAGAAAGAAAACTCCTCTCTTTCAGCAGTATACTAGAAATGTTACCAGCATATTGTAATTCAATTCACTTTCCAGAGGCCATCATTAAAGTTCAGCTTTGCATATTGGCAAGACTGAAACAATTCCTCTAATTTCAGACACTGCAAATCTGATCCATCTAAAAATGTCATGCCAACACCTCCTTCTTTTGATCATCATGCATGCCATTTGACTCTTTACAACACAAAAGCCTTTTATGCATCCCTCTGGGTCTCTCTTTTGGCACTCATTGTGCAAAATGGTCTTAATATGACTACGGCTATTACTTGACCTCCATCATTTACAGAGGATGCAATTTGCACTTTCATGTGTCCATTGAATGCACACTAAACTGGATAGCTGTGACTGACTTTCACCCACCAGTTTCAGCCTGGAGTTGATGCGGGAACATGCTTTGGATTTCTATTTCAGAGCCCCAAGCTTACCCTCAACCCCCTCCCCTCCCCAGCATGATGTGAGTTAGTGTGTAAACAGGGCACATTTAGAGCCAACAAAAAATCAGCAGTGGGGAAAGTACAGCATCCCTCTCCAACACCACTATAACAACCTAAGGAGGCAGGGGGAGATGAAAGTGTGCATCCCTTTACAACAAAGCAGTATCTTTTCTGTCTGAGCCAGTGGCATCTCACTCAGATCAATATATTTAACCTGGCAACAAAGGCTCTTTGGCCATGCCCATTCAATATTTATAAGCAGTTAAACTAAATTTTAATTGTTGGTGAAGGCTTCATCGGTCGACCTGCTGCAGATGATAGTTGCCGCATGCTGGCTTGGTCCCAGCGCATGGAGAAAATGTGTGTCTGTGCACAGTGGCAGGTATAAACATTTAGGAAAAATAAGGGTTGTGTGCTTTTCAAGCTTTTTTTTTGCTCTCCTGAACCCCAACACTGTCTGGAGGTATAGAGCTTAGCGGGGGAGTTTATTGCCTGTTTTTCTCATGCATTGCCATCCATCATGCTATTAGCAATGCAGACAACAGATTCCAGGCCAAGTGCTATGGGATGAGAAGACGGAGAATAACAGGCATGCCATTACACATTCAGCTGTGAGAGACCAGGGACAAACCCAATGACTTTTTTTATTTTTATATTTATTTCTCTCTCTGCCTCTGAATCTTTCTTTCTTTCTTGTTTTGATTCTTCATCTCTGCCTGCTATTTGAGAGGCCATATTAATTTGATAATGCACACATGGAAATTGGAAATAGATTAGGGAGAACTGGAATTGCATTGGATGTTGTATGGCACAGTTATATAAAGCAGATTATGTAAACCACACAACTGGTAAAATTCTTCATGGACATCATGCCCAAAAATGTCCTCCAAACCAATTCTCACACAACACATGTTGTCACATCATATGCACAGCTCCATCAGCATTTGAATGAATGCTATGTTGTTTATTATATAATTTATTAAGAGACAATTGAGGACTTGTAACCCATGCAAAATGTTCCATATTTTGGTCACATTGTTTGTGCAGCATTGTTGCTGCACATTTGCACTGTAGATGTCCCTGGAAGATAAAAGGGCTTCATTGTCCTCTCATCCACTGTGAAGGGTTCTTCATTTGCATACAATGGCCATTCCATATGCAAATATACACCGCTACACAAGGGCTGAGAACTGAACACAACCAAGTCAAGGGGTTTACAGTTACAGTAGTTCTCAAATCTCAGAACACCTGCACTGAAGTTTTATTTCCATTTCTCGGTGCACAGGGCATTTAAGTGTAGCTTTGCTAAATAAAAGTTTGTGTCTCTAAGAAATGCTGTTTAAAAAGCACTCTATTGCAGACAGAGAGAGGGTACATGTAATACACACTGAGAGGTTCTGTCTTTGCAAAATTAGCAGTCATTTGTCACTGGTAATGAGCCACTTTTCATATTTTCCATCATACAAAGCACAGTGACAATCCTATAACTGACAGTTTACAACTGCTCGAGAGTCCCTGTGGCACATTAAGCCTGCTTTTTGGTCTTACCTTCTTGAGTCTGAGGATTCCCTCCTGAGTCTGAGCATCAGTGACAATCTCAAAGACATCCCTTTCGTCTCCACCTAAGATGCTGTAAGTTGATTTTGCATTTTCCCCGATGTCTCTGTCGTTCGCTTTTACTCTTCCTCCAGGCCTACCAATGCCAAGATCCTCAGGAATGTTGAACTCATAAGAGCCTTTAGAGATGAACAAGTACACGAAAATGTAAGAGCTGATCTATCAGGTGACGAGTAGCATCAAAGAGAAGAACAAAGAGATTAAAATATTACATTAAAGTTGCTAAATGTAATTTTTTGTATCTTGTAAAAGGGTGTGCCTCTTACCCTTTGTGAACTTTGGTGGATTATCGTTGATATCAGTAAGAGTGACTGTCACAGTGGTGGTCCCTGACAACCCACCCATGTGGCCTCCCATATCCTTTGCTTGAATGACAACAAGATACTCTTCCCTCATCTCACGATCCATCCCTGCCAGTGCCACCCTAATGATTGCTGAAATAATGACAACATATAACTATAATGAAGAAATATTGTTCAGAACAAACCAACAAAAGCAAATATTGAGAAAATGTCTCAATTATTTATTTTTATGTGCTTTGTTTCATGTCAATAGATGGATGGATGGGTTGGATAGGTCCTGTAGGTCCTGTGGTGTGGTAAATTAATTCTTAAAATTACTTTTAAAAGTAATTTCCCATATATTCTCTTGAGTTAATATAAGGTCCAAGAAGCATGCATGCACAATCATTTTAATATAATTTTAAAAATGGTTGCATGTTTAGCATGTCACACCGCAGGATATAAAAAAATATATTTTATGAAATGAACATATATTCCTTCAAATTTAAAATCTGATGCTAAAATCATCCGTTTGGTGTCTGATCACAGCACTTCCCTTGTTCTTGACACCCTGTCCAGCTTAGTGTGTCCCATCATTGCCTGTGCTAATTCCCAAATTAGCCTGTTTGTTTGCTGATGACTTGTCCCCACACCTGGAGTCATTTGAATTATGAGTGAGTAATGCTGTCTGTCTCATATAATCTTTAATAGTGGACACAATGCCATTGACTCCACCATAAAAAAATATAAAACCCTTACAAGGGGAAATACAAGGGGAACCTGCAGTCTAAACAAATAAAATGCAAACTGTCTGAATTAAAAAATATGTGTAACATGTTTATTTATTTAATTATTATTCATATTATGTTATGGTGTGTGATGAGGTTAAATTCTGACAAATCACTTCCATGATAAAGTCATTTGGAGCACCTTCAATAAACAGAAAAATATAAACACACGCTACAGAATAAGATCTATAAAGCATTCTTCAGTGACCAGGACAACTGATAATATTCATAGACATTTAATCTAACATAATAATACATTTTATTTTTTTTTTTTTTTGTAAATAAATATAATTCTTAAAAAGTAAGTACATTTTACAGATTGGCAGATAATAAAACTCAAGAAACAAGACATTCTACAGAAAGAAAGAAAAGTGTGTTCTAGGGCCAAGTTGCGTTCTATTATGAATAATTAACAGTGCGTTGTCTCCTAGACATGTCCTTGTTTCTTGTTCTGTCATGGAGATTATGGTCTTTGAATTAGGCCAAATGACCATGCTCATTTTAGTGAACTAAGAAGGTGCATTTTTAGAGGTGAATTTCTCTCACTGTCTATAAGATCTTGTAAATGTAGACCGCCCTAGTCCTTGATATGGCTATGTGTGCTATGTGAAGCATTAATTCTGATGCTTTTACACACGCTGTCAACACTTTGTCATCTTTCAACCAGCCTTCAACCCTTGTTCAATTCTCATCCTGAGGTATGATTAACAATTCAAATGAATTGATGATCAGAGAAAGGAGGCGAGACAAACATTAATTTCCATAGGTATTTGAAGACTTTCCCATTATTTATTTATTTAAAAAAAAAAAAAAAATTGCCAGCCATTAAACAAGTAATGAATTGGAGCATAATGCTTTCTTATTTATCAAATGTGTCTCATTTTCTGCGAGGTGTTGGAAGTGTCGAATGGTTTCTAATAGTTGTTTTCCCTTTTACCTCTTATTTTTCATTAACATTCATTACATCATCTGGCTTACTTGAATAAGCCATCTGCATGTGTTCAGTATTTATGTAAACCATGCACACCTCACCTTAATTTGGGCTTTCACACTTTCTCTCGACCATTTGCATTCTCAAAAAACGCTGACAGTGATTGATTGAAATGCACGGGGTTATAAAGCAGACGAGGTGTTCTCATAAAAAAAATTAAAAAAAATAAATAATATTTTTTAAAGTCTGTTCATTTAATATGCACATGCAATTTGGACAGATACAGGTCTTTGTTTATTGTCTGATGTTTTTCCAAATTACGTGCTGTTCATTTCCATCTCATTGCTTATTAATGTGATTTCACCATTATTTAATCATGTTGCTTACAGACACACTGTTAACAAGTCAGCTGAAAATGCAATTATGGAAAAGCAAAGTCAAGGTTGAAAAGGGAGCAGAATGCAGATGGAATTCAAAGATAGCCCTGTCATTTAAATCAAGAAGGTGCAAACTGATTTGTGCACCATTATATAAGAAAATCAGCATCTGCATGTGTCAGTAAAAGTACTTGTTTATTTAGTCGTTCTCTAAAATGTATTTGCTATCTCCAATAACAATGATGATAATAATAAATTATTTATCAACTAAAATGCTTCTTGGCACATGTAGGGGCATTATTCTTAAACCTATTCTAAGCAATGTGTAAGTATAATAATAAGGACCATCTGGACACCGAGAGTTTTTATTTATTTATTTATTTATTTATTTATTTTATGTAACTAACTTACCAGTGGACTGGTCAATGGAGAAATAAGGCTGGCCTTCCAAAATGCTGTAGACCAGTTTGGCACTGTTTCCATATACCGGATCATCTGCATCGGTTGCAGTAACTCTCGTGACTGATGCACCTGAGCAGAGGAGAAAAAAACAAAAACTTCAATAATCAAAAATGACTGGGAATGAACAAATAAATCCCTTAGTTCCATAGTTCCATTCCACCACATTATTATGCCCATGTTTTGAATTTGTTTTCTTTGAGAACAAATATTGTACTCTTCCAGTGTCTCAATAATACCTCTGGCCATGGTGTGAGAGCTTCTCTGGAATAAACTCATAAAAGTGTGTTTTGTAGTTGAGATGTGCGCAAGTGCTTGCTCAAGCTATGAGACTTCCACGATGCAAAAACATTATAGCTCCAGGACTCAACAAGATCAAAATGAAGGAAGTCAGACAAACAAAAAATCCATGCTGCTCTTTAACCACCTCTTCATTAACCCATGGATTGAATGAATTGAGAAGACAGAAGGAACATAAGAAAACAGAGAGGGCAACATGAAAAGTGAGAGTGGGGGAGAGAAAGAGAGAAAAGAAACTGAGACACTAATGTTAAACAGCTCACTGACAGTGCAGATGGTGTGGTAATTGTTTGTAAAACATATTCCACAGCACTCTGACAGCTTGATAAGCATCTGTCCAGCATGTGTGCCTGTTCTACAGGTATCTGGAGCTGTCAGAAACAGCAGAAAAAGTGTCCACTATAAAGACTGGGATGTACACAGTTTGATTCACCCTGCTAAAAAAGTCACCAGCATGGGTTATGTTTTAAAAGCTGGTCCACATCACAGGAGGCTGGTGTGCTGGTACTGTACAGCAGTGTTTCCCAACCTTTTTTCTGCCATGGCACACTTTACGAACTTGTCCATGTTTTCTGTCCATCTTAGTAGCATGTTTACTTGTAATGTTTGAAATTCGGCTATGCAAAAAAACAAACAAACAAACAAACAAACAAACAAACAAACAAGTCACATAGATAGGCTAAGCTGTGTGAGGTCACAAGTGGCAAGAGCGCTAAATGGGTAATGAAAAAACAACAAATTTGCTTCTTTTCTAATTTGTAGATTTGTTCTTGCAATGCCACAACAAATTACAGGGATGCAAACTCATGAGGGGCAAAAAAGGTAAGACAATCACTGGTCCATGAACATTTTTTCTGGGGATATTGTTTTTAAAGAATAAGCTAAAAGCACCAATTCCAGCTATTTTAGTGATTCAAGTTTACAATTGTGAAGAATTAGCTGCAAAATAAAGAGTATTTTGGTGAGGCTTGCTTCTGTTTCACAAATTTGTTCAATTTTATTAACTGATTAGTTCAGTGACCCCTTCTGGAAATGTCACTAGGTGGTGACAAATGAGCGTCTTATGTGCTATGAGTGAGTCAGTGAATCATTTTGAGTCATTCATGACCGAAATCTACCAAGAGACTTTATAGTGTTTAAGCATTAAAAGAACAAAGCAGATCTATAGTCTTCCTTCTGTCTGAGCATTATTTTTCATCCAAAAAGACAACAATAATAGTCTAATAATAGAGTTTTGATAACGTCCTTACCTTCTCCTTCATTAAAACTTGCATGGCCACAAATCTACTGACTTCAGTACAAGAATTATAAACACAAAGAAGATCTACGGTATCATTTTCCTACAGTAGCCTATTTAAACTGCTGAGCATGGCTTTTATCAGAAAAGACCATGATAATAGACAAATAATAATAATTTTGAGTTTCAGTAATGTTCTTTCTTCATTGTAAAACACATTTCATATGAGTTGAGTCGAGGCATCAACGCTCCGTTCAACACCAGCGTCAAGCGCCGCATTGCCCTCCACATGACAAGAGTTGCAGAAAGCATCACAGAGGGGCAATTTTACGAGTTTGCCATGTAAAAAAGTGGGAGGTGTGCACAATAAACATTGAAAACATGTATTTGGAAGAGAGAAAAAAAAGCTTGCAGTTGCTTTGATAGCAGAAAGTAACAAAAGGACTCATTTATGTTTAGGTCTAAGCGTTTTTTTGGTGAATTTAAATTAGTTCAATAACTGGGGTCTCTGATATTCGTAAATGATAAGGTAATATTTAATTAAAAGTAATTATGAGACATAAAATGTCTCCACAAATTTGGACAGTTTTTAAATATTTCTTATTGCTCAGTACTCTCAATGACATTATTGGTGAAGCAAAAACGTGTGTGAAATCACTTTGGTGTAAAGTGGCATCACTTCATAGACTTCAATGTATTCTGCAGCGCTGACGCGAGTCATGTGAAAGAGTCAGACTCTTATAAATATCAGTCACTTTTGCACATTAATCATTGCTCTTCACAATCACAAAAGTGACCGATTATGGTTTCAAAACAGCAAATTTCTCCAAAAGGTGAGGAGTTTGGATCCCTGATTTATTTTTTTCATGCATTTATTTTGTGGAATTTTATAATTTTCCACGGCACACCTGACAATCTTTCATGGCACACTAGTGTGCCGCGGCACAGTGGTTGGGAAACACTGCTGCACAGTATTACATTACCAAGGCTTTTTGACTAGCAATACTTAGCTAGATAACCAGCATTACAAGAAAAATTTGGGCTGATTGACCAGCACTAACCAGTATAAACCAGCCTATACCAGTGTGGGAATTACATCCCCACTTCTCCAAAAAACAACACAAGTGAAGCTCTTACTTCAGAACTGCAGTGAGGAACATGTGGGAATGTTTCAATGTTTTCATGCTCTTCAGCGTGAATTTGGCTCTGTACCTCCACCACAGGCTTTCACAAAGATTACTGACTGTAATTTTTTTTTTTTTCTTCCTCATAAGCTTTTTCACACCTCCAGGTAACCCATCCTGGCTTCGACAGCAAAAAACAAAATAAACAAATGTAAACAACAGTGACACCATTGTACTTTGAATCCAAATTCTGGTTTAAAATTTGGAAGAAATTGTTGCCAATTGGATGCATTCTCATTTGTTCATTCCTACCTGACTTAATTGAATAGTTCACCCAAAAAATGAAAATGATCTGATAATTTACTCATGCCATCTCAGATGTGTGTGACTTTCTTTTTTCAGCAGAACACAAACAAAGATTTTTAGAAGAATATCTCAGCTCTGTAGGTCCATACAATGTAAGTGGATGGTTTTTAGCACTTTAAAGCTACAAAATGCACGGGCAGTCATAGTAAGAGTAATCCATTCAACTCCAGTGGTTAAATGTATGTCTTCTAAAGTGAGATCACTTTGCGTGAGAAAAAATATCAATATTTATGTCCTTTTCACTATAATTCTTTACTTCCAGTCGCTCTCCAATGCGCGTTCATGAGAGGACCGAGTACAAACAGCCTCTTCCATGAAGTAAGTGCGTTGGCATGTTCACACTAGAACTGACACAATATAACTGGAAGTGCAGCTCGGTTTATTTACAACAGAATGCTGTTCACAAGCTTCATTGGTTTTTGTTTGTGTTTTCGCCATGCATGTGCGTGTTGATGGCAAAAATAATTTCCTTATCTCAATTAAAAACACTGCTAACAGTATAAGATCACTACCTCTACATAGCCATGGGGAGGTAGTCTGTGGCTGCCTTTGAGTTAGACAGCTGATTCATGTTTAGATAAAAGCAATCGATTTGTCTTTGTCTAGGGCTGGAATATTTTTCTTTATTTACTCAGGGTTTCCTCTCAAAGCTGCCTTAGAGGCAAAGAGATTAATAAAGAAAATTCTAGTGACTTGTGGAGTGCTGAGAGCTGCTTGATAAAGCCACTGTCTCTACCTCTTACTACTACTGTATGTACTGGACAGAAGCTGAAAAACCTAAAGGGGAAACATCAACTATACCATCTGAACAGGTGCATAGTACATTCTTTAATCTGTTACCACTGCAGGGGTGGAATAGTGTGTGTGTGTGTGTGTGTGTGTGTGTGTGTGTGTGTGTGTGTGTGTGTGTGTGTACAGGTTTTACTATTATTATGTTAATACCCATCTCATATTACACAAACCTTCTCCCAACAGACCCAGAGCGGAGCACACAAGATTGGAGGGAAAGAAAGCACATTTTGAAATTAAGAGTTCACCCTAAAGATAAACCTACAACCAACATTAGATAATGCTGCTGAATTCGGCATTCTGTGTCTTTATTCAAAACTGTTTGCATCCATTTGACCAAAGTAAATTCATTGTTGTTGCCTTCTTCCCCAATTACGATACGTTAATATTGCTTTTGTTTCTCCATAAAATGTCTTATTTCTCGGCTTAAATAGATGTGATTGGTGGGCAGACTTTGGCAGTGAACAAAAACAATTACTAGTTAATTTTTTCTCTTTATAGTGAATGCCACTGTGAATAGGGAGATATTTCAGACTGTCCTGAAGGGAACTAACCAGTTGATTACAGTCCCCTGTGACCGCTCAATGACACGCGACAACCACAAAAAGAGGTGTGTGCTGCAAAAAGTCCTGCATGAAATTTCTATTTAATTCTCGTGAACAAGCTTGACAAGCGGAGGCGCCTTCGTCTAGCCGTCTGGTGCCTCTCTCCCTATCCCAAAATGAATAGGGAACTTATGGTTACCACATCCCATGTATATCCACAACATTATCGTCTGCCTTTACACGCTACTAATGGATAGTTTTCGTTTTCATTTCATTTCATTCTTATCTGCCTGCACACAACATTTCATCTTTTCATCTTTAATTATTGGTGCAATAAATCTTAATGTTACATGATATGCAAATCTATTATGCTTATTTCACGGTTTACCATCTTTTTTGTGTGTTTGCATTAAGTCATTATGTTGCATCAGACATTATGTTATCCTTTATCTATTATGCATGTAACATACTGTATCTACAGTATATGTACCATATTATGTCTACATGTAACATAATCATATCTATAATGCATATCATGTAATGCATTTTTTGTTAATATATGCAGACACATATAAGCCAATCCTTCTTGGTTCTAAATTCATCTGTGACTCTAGTACTCAAATCTAGTGCATTTGTATGCTAAATTCCGAATTACTGCATAGTTGTATTCTAAAAACAAGCAAACAGTGGAGTCAGTGAGCCATGAAATAGCTCCTTTCGCCCTCTTGTGCAGAAGTGAAATTTGCCTCTCCACCTCTGATAAAAAGAATGAGGGATTAGAGGAGCTTTTCGTTGGTAGAGCTCAAAATCAGTACAGATTAGCATATCTTTGCAACGTATTGCAAAGTGAAGTCCGAGTTCCATGGGTACTGGTTGACTACACCCGTGGATGGTGAACACTTCTGGAAACTTACTTTAAAGGGATAATTCACTTGAAAAAAGATACAATGAAAGTGAAAGTAAACTATTTTATGTTTCACTGAAGAAAGAAAATCAGGTATGGAACAATGTGAGGGTGAGTAAATGATGACATAATTATCATTTTGGGGTAAGCTTTTCCTTTATGTATATTGTTTCTAGCTGCATCCAATGGTTGTAGAACTGTCATGATGTCATAAAAGACAAGAGTGAAGAAAACTTATAAGGGTCCTTGACAAACTTCAAAAATAATTTTGACCATATTGACCGAGTTGTTGGGGCATGATACTTAGCTTGCTTTATACAATTCTGCCACCCATTAATCTAAATATTGTGACATTCTTTCCATCACATTTGGGAAATCAAGGGTGCTTCATTGCTTTTCCAGACATGGGAGTTGTTTGGGGGGATCTCAAACAGAACAGCCATAAAAATCGTATTTGTGTCTTGAGAAATGTCAACTCCATGCTTGAAACACTACACTGGGGCACTGAACCTAATGAAAAAATAAAGGGAAACTGCGCTTTGTACTTACTGCATACATGGATTCAGTGAAAGAAAATCAATACCAAACCTCCTTACAAACTGAGGCTGGGGTGGGTGGTGGATAAACACTGAAGTGCAGTATTGTCAGCTGTATAATGGCAGGGATTTGGGAGGACAGGCTCTCCTGAAACTCCAGCTTCCTCTGTTTGATTGGTATCCATTCAATGTGAGCTCTGACACAGGCTTCCCTTCCCTTGCGTAACTATGTTTTCATATATATTCATGAAGGCACTGAGGTATATGGGGAAATCATTACCCTGAGCAGGCCACCGCATGTCCCCAGGCAAGGCCACTTCCATGCTGTTTACATCTCAGTGCATTTGCTCCTATAGCCCTGGGCCATGCTGTGCTTCTCCGTGGTTTTGCCTGTGGTGGCATCATTATCTACCGGCATATCCATTGTAGTTTTAGCATGATCACACTCTGTGCCAGCAGTTCCCAAATGGTGTAAATCATTTTGAGGTAGGAAAATTATATTATACTTGTCAGGCCATTTCATTCTAGTAAGTGAAGGCCTCTAAATGTTGTGGTCTTTAATTGATATAGCTCAGAGCACACATAAATACATCACTGTCTGGGCCTTAGCTTTGACTGAATATTCTGAATTTTAAACAAGGTGTGCATTGCAAATTAAAGGAATTGTTGAATAAATTGTTATGTATGGGTGCCAAAACCAGCATGTATAAATCCTAATCCCTGTTAGGAATGAACTGGGGTCTTACTCACTCTTAGTGACATAACAGTGTGTATATTGCTATCCTAGCCAAAGAAAAATGCAAATAAACTTACAGTAAGAAATATTCCAAAAAAAAAAAAAAAAGGAATGGAAGAACTCTAAAGAGCACTGGAATTAAAGTCAATCATTCCTATAACATGGTAGAATACCATTGGAAAGACCAGCGGACGGAAAAAGAACAAAGGTGTGATTCTAAGAGTGACATAGACACATTTAGTCAGCCGTGCAGTTACTGAATCTGATAAAGTTGGCAAGAGCCCAGGCAGGGGTTTTGAGATTTAAATAGTATATATTTCATTCCAGACTCTTCCCATATTCACAGAAAGACTTTACAGTTTCTGCAATTTCAAACCAATGCATGGCAAAAAGATTTGGGTTAAAATTCTTGGTTCTATGGTCTAAATAGACTTGTTTTTGGTGTGCATCTAAGCTAGGCAGGAGCCATGCCTGGAAGAAATGGGTATACCATTATGGCATCAATCATCTTCCTGCCGGAAGCTGTTTAATGATGTCATTTGCCCAAACTGTGGAAGCTGGGATGGAATCAGTTGTAACTTTAGGAACACAAATGTGCCATCTGAAGCATTTTTAGCACCTAATACATTCTTCATACTAAGTATAACATAATATAATAATACAATAATAATATAATATAATATAATATAATTGTAACAAGTTCTTAGTTCGGGGCAATGGAGGAGTCAGGAGACAGCGAAGCAGATTCAAAGTCAGTCTTTTTAATTGTCAGCTTCACACAAAATCGACGGTAACCGTCAGAACAGACTAAATAATAAACAAAGAAAAGCACTCGTGGCTGTCTGTGCTTGTAGGTCACTCTCTCCACCTCTCTGATGCTCTGGCGTGCCTTTTAAGTCTCCCTCCGCCATTACTATAATGAGAGACAGGTGTTAGAGATAATTATGAGTCAGGTGACGAGCCTTACCGCTCTCCCTCTCCCGCAGACTGACACATGACCACGCCCCCCATGCCACATGCCCCCACTGCTGACTCAGGCTGGGGAAACATCCGGCCTGCCCACTCCTCCCCCCATCCCTGTAGAGAAAGTCAGCCACAACCATCTGCGCCCCCAGTCTGTGGATCACCTTGAACTTAAAGGGCTGGAGAGCCAGATACCAATGGGTGATCTGAGCATTAGTATCCTTCATGCGGTGGAACCACTGCAGAGGAGCGGGATCAGAACAGAGGGCAAAGGCCCACCCCAGCAGGTAGTAGCAGAGGGTCAGAACAGCTCACTTAATCGCAAGACACTCCTTCAATCCTATAGTACTCAATACTATATTTTGTCTCCCTGAAGGAGAGCTTGCAACTAATAAACAGCACTGGCCATTCCTCCCGCCCCCCACCCCCTACGAGACCACTGCTCCCAGCCCCCTGTCAGATGCATCAGTCTGCAAAATAAAGGGTAGAGAGAAGTCAGGTGCATGTAAAAGCGGCCCCCCACACAGTGCAGATTTTACCTTAAGGAAGGCCTGTTGGCACGACTCTGTCCACTGGATCGGATCGGGAGTCCCCTTTTTAGTAAGGTCAGTCAGCGGGCTGGTGACATCAGAATAACTAGGCACAAACCTTCAGTAGTAGCCAGCCAGCCCCAAAAACTGCCTTACCCCCTCTTTGGTCTTGGGCGCCGGACAGGATGCGATCGCTGCAGTTTTATTAACCTGTGGACGCACCTGCCCGTGATGCAAGTGGAACCCCAGATACCTAACTTCCACCTGCCCAATTGCACACTTCTTCGGATTGGCCGTGAGTCCCACCTGTCTCAGCGTTCTCAGGACAGCCCTCAGATGTTTCATTTGCCGCTGCCAATCATTACTGTAAATGATGATGTCATCCAGATATGCGGCAGCATATGCCGTCTTTTCTCGGGATATTGGAGTTAACCCTTTGTTAAGTCCAGCATCGAGTAAAATTGTGCTATGCCCAACCGAATCGAGTAATTCATCAATTCGCAGCAGTGGATAAGCGTCAAATTTGGACACCGCGTTCACTTTCCGGTAGTCGATACAGAAGCGGAAAGAGCCGTCACTCTTTGGTGCCAGAACTACCGGGCTGGCCCAATCGCTTTGCAACTCTTGTATTACACCCATTTTGAGCATTGCCCCTAATTCTTCCTGAATGATCTTTTTCTTGTGTTCAGGAAGATGATAGGGGCGGCTATGAACCACCACCCCCGGGGTGGTCTCGATATGGTTCTCTATGAGGTTCGTGCGACCGGGTAGGGGTGAAAACACATCTGCGAATTTTGCTTGCAACCTGGAAATCTCTGTAAGCTGCGACAGTGAGAGGTGGTCTCCGCAAGGGACCGGGGTGAATGAACTTGATTTGGGAAATACCTCCGGCCCGAGCTCCGCCCTCTCCAGAACTACCGCCGCCAAGGCTACAGGTACCACCTCCCTCCATTGTTTGAGGAGGTTGAGGTGGTAGATTTGATGTGCCCCTCCCCTATCCGTTCGCCTAGCCTCATAATCGAGATCTCCGACTCGTCGTGTGACCTCAAAGGGTCCTCTGGACCGGGGGCGGGGTCTGGGCAGGCCTCCCCACCTCCGCAGAGCCAGAACTAGGCGAGAGTGAGGAGAATGGGGGGGAGGGGAGAGAACATGAGGCACAGGGGGTGGAGAGAGAGAAGAGAGAGAAGAGAAAGAAGAGCCTGCTTCACCGTCTCCTGGGAACACCGCCATGTAGTCCTCTGCCAACTGGACGGCTCCCTCCAACGATGCCGGGCGGTGGCACTGGACCCACTCGGACATGCCTCGGGGAAGTTGGGAGACGAACTGCTCCAGTACCACCAGATTGACCACTTCCCCGACACCGCGGGTTCCCCCCACCAGCAGCCATTTCCGGCAGGTGTCACGGAGCTGCTGCGCAAAAGCAAACGGGCGGCCGTCCTTCCCAAAGCTCAACGAGTGGAAGAACTGCCGACTCTGCTCCGGTGTCTGAACGACCCGTTGCTGGATGGCCTTTTTCAGGTGACTGTAGTCCAGGAGGCTGGCGGCGGGGAGTTGTTGTGCCACCAGCTGCACCTCCCCAGAGCAGGGGCAACAGGCGGGCCACCCACTGATCGGGAGGCCACCTCCAAACCTCCGCGGTTTTTTCAAAGAGGTCAAGGAAGGCCTCCGTATCGTCGTTTGGCCCCATTTTCGTGAGGGCCACCGGTGGGATGGGCTTCGAGGAGGTCGCAGCGCCAGCCCCCTCCCTGGCGATCAAGTTCCAGAGCACCTGCCGGTTCTCCGCTTGTGCCTGGAGCAGGACTTGAAAACGTTGTTCCTGCTCCCGGCAAACCTCCATTAGGGCATGGTGTTGTGACTGCTGGATGCTGGTGAGGGTCTTGAAGACTTCGCCCAGCGGTGAGGACTCACAGCGCTCTCCTCCAAAGCCGGGTTCTCGGCACCACTGTAACAAGTTCTTAGTTCGGGGCAATGGAGGAGTCAGGAGACAGCGAAGCACATTCAAGGTCAGTCTTTTTAATTGTCAGCTTCACACACAATCAACGGTAACCATCGGAACAGACAAATATAACAAAGTAAAGCACTCTCTGTGCTTGTAGGTCACTCTCTCCACCTCTCTGATGCTCTGGCGTGCCTTTTAAGTCTCCCTCTGCCATCACTATAATGAGAGACAGGTGTTAGAGATAATTATGAGCCAGGTGACGAGCCTTACCGCTCTCCCCCTCCCGCAGACCGACACAAATTAATTATTTTAACAAGTGAAAATAGAACAATTACATTTTTAAAAACTTTTAACAAGTTAAAATAGAACAATTAATTTTCAACAATCAAAAATTATTCAGCACACTCTTGCTTGTGATATATTGCTTAATTATAATGATTATTATTATTATTATTATTATTATTATTATTATTATTATTTATTAAACATTATTTATTATTATTAATATTACTACAGTGAATATTACATTTTACTACAGTTGTGATATATTTCTGTTGCAATCACTTTAATTTCAGGCAACTAGCTTTCATTTTGACATGAGTTTTTATTTTGATTTGTGTTTTTAACAATAGCTTCACAAGTTCAGATAAACAGATGGCTATGTGGCCCTGTGTGATCGTTAAAGTGCAAATGCAGTGATTTAATTATATAACTATATAGTCTGCATGTGCTGCACGTTTCACAGAGGATTAGTGCTCTGCTTTGTCACCTAATACAGCATGTATGATTCTCAATGTCTATGGAGTTTCCAGTGTATGAGCGGAAACTAAAGCACACAGTTCATTCAGAAAAAGACTGCAGCCTTTTGCTGATTAATAGTCAATCACACTAGGACATATTATAGTTTAAATTTGATTAATTGTGCATTTCAATGTAAAAGTAGTAACAGAGCACACACTCAAATAAGCGTGTGAGCATTTAAAGCAGAAGTCTGTCATTCAGACAGCGTGCTGGGACAAGGTGTCAGTTTGACCTGCAATAGAATGTGAGTGTTAAAATAACCCATACTACCTGCTGGAATGATGGCAGTCAAGCTGACCCTCATGACTGAAATGCATTGGTCAGAGATGTATTACCAGCCTTGTAAAGGCTCTCATCAAAGAGCCATCATTCTCCCCAAATTGCAGCCTAAACCAACCAGCAGGGATAATAGGCTAGGTTTAGAACTGTGAATCACAGTACATCAGGCAAGTCATGTCCACTAGAGTACGCTGAAACCTACAGGATTGCGGCCAATTTGCACTCATAACAGCAAAGCTTGTCTCTTTGTCAATACAGGTGGGCATTTACGGCAAATACTAAAAGCTTTCAGCAGGAGAAGGATATCAAGGTGTGTGCTTCCCTGCCTGTCATAAGGAAGGGAGTAATTTTATGGCGCCACACATTCCGGCATGATTTACAGCTGGAGGTATAATTGAAAAGGGTGTTTCCTCTGTGTTGTTTATCAAGGGACATGAATGTTGCTCAGAGGCTCAGTGAGGAAGACTATAAATAATAAAGTAGTCCCATCAGCACCCTGTCCACCTGAACTGTCCTCATAACAGCTGTTCCATCACATTCATGATCTGCCACAAAACGGTGGCTTTTGGAAAGGGGAATTGACTTCTGTTTACTGCTCAACTAGCCACAACAGCTAAAGGAAAGTTGATAGTTAGAGGGATAGTTTACCCAAAATAAACATGATGTCATAATTTACTCACCATCATGTTGATGAAAACCTGTATGACTTACTTTCTTCTGTGGAACACAACAGGAGATTTTTGGCAGAATGTTAGCCTCACATTCTCTTTTTTTATGAATGTGAATGGTGACTTAGACTGACCATTCAGATTAGACCATTAGCATCTCCTAAATAATGAGTTAATTATAGAGTAAATAATGACATATTTTTTTTTTTAATTGGCAGATGCTATGTGCACCCTGGTGCAAACAATGATATATGATAATTACACCCAGTACAAATATTGGCAAAAAAATGTGCACCCCAACCCTGGTGCAAATAATGTTAGATACTAATTGCACCCTGGTGCACATAGTGTCAGATACTATTTGCACCCATATTTAAATACTAACATACAGTATGGACATCACTGCAGTGTGTTTATTGTGTTTATTTAGAGTCCCACTGACAAACTACATTAAACCCCTAACCCTAAACCTAACCTTAACTTTACCTTAGAAAAAAATTACTTGGTTTTACTACAGTAACCATGGTTTCACACGGGAACGAGTGCAATCAACAGACCCCGCCTCTGGATCAAACCCTTCTCTGCACTCCCCGACATTCACTGTGACCAAATCACTGTGATGAAATCAACATTTATATTCATTTTTATAAATAATTTTAAGTAGTATTAAAGGAAATATTAAGAGTGGAAACAGGAAATCAGATGGGAAAAAGAGTGGGACAAAACACAGATTCGAACCGCAGTCAATAGGACAACGGTTCACAATCACACACCATCTTTACACCCCACACCACTGCAGCAACATCTTTTGGTTAGTTTGTCATATATTTCTGTGGTTTCACCAGTCTTTTAGGGTGCAAATAGCTGCCATGTGTGGCAGATGCTATTTACACCGGGGTGCAAATAGACATACCGTTTTTAATTTGAGGTGAATTATCCCTTTAAATAACCAGTGAGGAGGACATGGGAGACTCTACTGATATTGTTGTCAATGTTTGCAATCTGCTCCCAGGACCCAATGATGGAAAAGAGTCCCGAGGCTGATGTGGTGTAAGTGACCATCACATTGGTGCCACAATTAATGGCCTTTGATGAGACAGCAAGACAACCAACACTTGATAGTTGAGTTGATATGGCAGTGGGGCAGTAAGGGTTGTAAAGTATGTGTTTGTGAAAGGCATTTGAGGCAAAGAAAGAGAGTGAGAGAAAAAAATACTTCTGTAACATAGATGCTTGAGTGCAGTCCTTGACAAGTTGGTTACAAGAACCACAGGAACAAAACAATTAAGGGTGTCCTTTTCTTGGCGTTGATGGCTTTGACATATACTGCCATTTTGAAGTGGCATGTCAACTATTCATTTTAATTAGTTCTTAGGAAATGTGTACTGGAATTGTGGAGGATGCTGTCAAGTAATTTCCAGACAAATTGCTACACTTCACATATTTAATTGTTCCCTAGACAGTTTAAATGAAAAAAGAAAGGGTAAGATATACGTTATACTTAAGAGGGACAATAAGTCAAGAGGATGAGGGTGGATCATTTTCTCAACTTCCAATCACTTTTTGTGATAAGTCAAATAAAATTCAAGTTGATCTAGCTGGATTGAAACTATAATGAATGAGACATCTATCAAAATAGTGGTATGTGCTGTCAAACCACACAAAATCCACCACAGCACACTGCAAATCTGCCAGGCTGAATGGGATTGAGTTATGTTTTGTTCTATTTCATTTTCACTTAAAAAAGAAGCAAATGACAGAAAGATGAGTAAATAAAAACATTTCTGAGAGTGAGAAGTAACTGCATGTTTTGAAGAGCTCCACTTTTGGCCGTGTCTAGAGTAAGAAAAGTATTGAAGCACTCAGGAGAATCAATGACACATTGAAGTGATTGTGATCATCACAGAGGACACTGGCTAAGTTTGCTCCCCCTCACCAGAAAAAGTGAAAAGTGGAAAGGATAGGCGATAAAAGGCAGCACTGAGCAGGTGGAAGTGTGTGTGTGTGTGTGTGTGTATGTGTGTGTGTGTGTGTGTACATGTTTGTTTGGTCCCCACAAGGATAGTAAAACCTGAGATCATCTATGAGGGAAATGGCTTATTAAACATACTAAACAATGTTTTTTTGAAAATGAAAAAATGCAAAAATGTTTCTGTGGGGGTTAGGTTTAGGGATAGGTGTAGGGATAGGGTTAGGGGATAGAATTTATCGTTAGATCTGTATAAAATCCATAAAATGCATGGAAGTCTATGGAGAGTCCCCACGATGATATAAAAACAAGTTTATATGTGTGTGTTTGTGTGTGTGTGTGTGTGTGTGTGTGTGTGTGTGTGTGTGTGTGTGTGTGTGTGTTTGTGTGTGGTGTGAATGTGAGGAATAAATCAATGCTGTGCCTGACTTTCTGTAAGCATGGTGGGACCATCACAGTTGACATCTAACTATCACTGAGCAAGAAGAAAAGTCAGACAACGATGAAAAGAATCACAGTCAAAGGGGCTGGGTGGATGTGGGAGTGAACTGAGTGTTGCAAAGGCATTGATCTCATTTCACAGTAACGGTGCCACCTCTGACATGACAACTGCACACTATGTGGATGCAGTGATGGCTTGAGCTACACCCTTGCATGTAGTATGAGTCAAAAGGGAACCACACAAACCAACCCTCTGGCATCAGACAAAATGGCCTGAGTGAGAAGGGTTAACACATTTGCTGAGAGCTTCTGAAAGGTAAAACCAAAACTGGTGAACGTGACTGGTGAGTAAATGTTTCAGTCGGCCATAAGAAGGGCTCCTGGTTCAAGCAATTCATCAAAAGAAACACACATTTCCTCATATACACCAACATACACACCTGCACATGCTTACACTTAGTGAGATTTGTTAAAATAAATGATGGAAAATGAAAGGGGGACAAAAAGTGGAAAGAAAATAAAGTGTTTCTTAAGCATCTCATCAAGTGAGGCAATTAAAAGGGGTATCTCTTTGATATAGAAACTTCCAATTAGATTGCAGACCTGATGTGAGACTGCAGCTTCTGTAAGAGCCAAACACAGTTTTGTTGAAGATGAAAAAAAAAGTTTTTGCGACAGGCCTATAAAAAGGGAAATCTGGATGATGCTCTATAAAATGTGGATTCTTAAATAATACCGGGAAACGGGGAAGCATGCAATGTTCTCGCCATCAAAACTTGTTGAAAAAGTTAATGTTTGGCTATTCTAGGATGGACGGGGGGAGATGGTAGCGCTCCTCGTATGTGCAGGAGATGTTCAGAGGAGCACAAGCCTGCTTTAATGTACCGGTCCCCTGTGAGAACCATTTCTCTCCATCTTATCTGTTTCTTTTTCAAATGACCTGGCAGTGCAGAATTTTATGACTGCCTTTTTATTCTGAACCATGACTGGATGCCCCTCGAATACTCAGATCTCCACCACAGTGATGAATGTGTTTCCCTCACATTTATGTCCCCCCAACCCAGGCAGGCACCATGAATCTTCTGTGGGGTGACACCAGCAAGAAGACCTTTCATGAAGACCTTTTCTCACGTGAGAATAAACACCTTTTCCAAACACATCATGCCGGTTAGCCCAAGCAGCATAAAGGCATTTGAGCTCTGGGTGTCCTTCAATAGAGAAGCACATTGGTAATGGCACTATGAGTTGGCTCGATCACATGTTTCTTTGCGGTTTTGTGTTTACTCCGTATACTGCCACTCATTGGAATATAGACAAATAAAAGGACAATAAATACCAAATAAAAACACATTGCCCACAGGATGTAATCAGCGCTTTTAATTTGGGAGGGAAACATTGAATGCCTATGGAGAGTGCACACTGCTTCTGTGCCACTGCTTAATAACGTGCATAGAGAGAGAGAGAGAGAGAGAGAGAGAGAGAGAGAGAGAGAGAGAGGAAAACACAGAAAAGTAGTGATAGAAGCACAGTTATATAGCATGATGAAATGAGGTCTTAGGGTGAGGAGTGAAAGAAAAAGGCCTGACGCAACATTAAATATCCACACACTGTCTCTTGCATAATTAATAGATGAAGGAGATTTTGAACAGAGGGCCGTCTGTGAGAAAGCGGCCAGGCGTTGTATCAGATATAAATAAGCAGTGCCAACGGCAAGAGTGTAGATTAGAACATTCAAGCATTCACTGAAATCTCAGCTTTCCTCTACAGGCTGCTGGTCCTGTAAGACAGTCTCCCACACACATGCTGAAATTTGATCTGAAGAGTTAATTCACAGATACTGTAAATTATAAATGCACACACATGCGCACACACGCACATGCACGCACACACCCACACACACACACACACACAAGCATAGGGGAGACCAGGACTAGCTGTCACACTTTTTACTCCTGATAATATGTCTCAGGGTACAGTAGACTAACACTTGAAGGTCAATTTCTGCATAGCCACATACCCTAATGTGTTGGCTACAAAAAAAAAAAAAAAAAAAAAAATATATTATATATATATATATATAGAAAATTTCCAACATTATTGCCAAGGAACAAAAATATATAGTTCAATGAATCCACACGCAGACCATTTGTGACAACTTGCTGTCGCACTTAACGGGGTAAGTTGTCACACTGGAACCTGCAATTAAACCAAGTATAGGTTTTATGTGAACATTAGGCGGGACATGATCCCCGGTCAACCTACCACCAAAACAAAATCTTCACCTCTCTTTAAAACTAAGTTTGCATTGACCTGCTTATTATAGGCATTTCAACAAATTTTTTAAATTAATGAAGCGCAAAACGATTAATGAAACAACAAAAATTTAACAAACACATCTGCACCTATAAAAATGTGACATGCACTGACTAGACTTTCATGCTAAATACCCTTGTCCTAAGAATACATTTACACATAAAAAAAATAAAAAATAAACAAAATCTATTTTAAGAGGGTTTTGAAATAAATGTTTGAAGCCAACATACAAAACCTCTCCTAAAGAAAACTTTTGACTCCAGATATTTTTGTTACTGAGTTATATCCTTTGTGACAACATTCCTGAGTGATATGTTTACACAACACACAAAAACACACACATACATGTGAACAATTTTGCCCATACTACTGTCAAATATTTTATTGTAAAAACTAAGGTATTATATAACTGAAAAGAAGATAATGCCAATATTCCAAGCTTCAACAGTTTTTGAAGTTTTTTTTTTTTTTGGCTGGATGTCATAGCTTTTTTCCGAGATAATTTCCTATCTGCAGGAAATCAGGTCAATTAGGCCTACTGAAACTGCAATGACTATTCCATCTATTCCATATTAAAGCATTGAATAAATAGCATGTATATTTTATTCAGCTCATGTTGAGGATAAGGGAGATAGGTCTGAGTTATGTGAGTTTAGATTCACCTCCATGCTTTCCCTTATCATAAGAGACAGATAATGTCAGTGTCCACCTCAGCGCTGATTAGCCTGTCATATGGCATCAGTGTCACTCTCTATGTCAACACAATAGCCTCCTGGGCCCATTAGTGCTGGCCTGAGCTATTTATGGGCTCTCCTCATCACCCAACTGCAAAAAAAAAAAAAAAAAAAAAAAACACTCTCCTCTCTCTTTCATCGCTTGTTGTCTATTTCCACCCATATTCCTTATTTGCTATGCTCTCTTGTGAAAGGGATAACTTTTGAAAAGCCGACAGTAAATAATGTATATAAACTGTTCCTTCCTCTTGTCCATTATTCTTTTGAGCTTCCACACAAATCATCAAATGTGCTCTTTAGCTAAACTTAGCAACTGGCATCATTTCCTGTGCATGTGTGGGATTTTGTTCCTGCACCCTGACAAGCACTGACTGGGGTTTCAGACTAAACCAACAACATAATCACAAATGAAGTCGGCATGTTGTGTCCAAGAGTTCCTGTACACTGGGATTGGCCACATTATGCAGACTCACTGACAAGCGGCATTTCCTATCACATATTTTTCATCGGCTCATGCATGTTTACCTTCCCTTGTGGCGCTATCAGAAGCACGTTGCGTCAGCAGCATGGGTGAACAGGGTTCGCATACCGGATTGAAACAAGGAAGTAACCATGGTTGCATAATCAGAGACGAGTGCAATTCTGAGGCTGCATTTCCCCCCCATAACATTACATTTTTACTCCACTTGTGGTTAGGTTTAGGGTTGGGGGTACAGTTTATAGTATAAGCATTCCTATTCATTGCATTACATCCTGTACAGCTGAAAATAACTAGCTTTTGGCACCCCTCTGTGGATATTTTACCTGAAAAATTGAGCTCACAAGTGCCCATACACCCAAAAACAATTACCGCTTTGGCCACTGGGGGCAGTGTTTTGAATTTTGTTCAGCACAGACCGATTTTAGCTAAAGAAAAGTCAACCTACTGTTTCGGATTTCACTGTGAGATCAGTCAGAAACCAGTGCAGTTCCAGTATTTCTGTGCTATATTTGAGAGCATGTAACAAAAGCATGTTAACTGTTAATGTGTAACTGTTGATAGCTCAATTAACTTTAAACTTTACAAATAAATATGTTCACAACTTTGCCTTGAGATTCAAAAAAGTAAACATCAAGTCAATTCAAGTCTTCACAATACACATTGATTTAAAGCAGCTTTACATAAAGTCATGTTGTCATAAGTCATGTGTTAATTGAGTACACTAAGTAGATTGTTTGGTAGGGAATGTTTAAAACTAAAGTGAAGCTGGAAATTTCCAGTGAACTGATAGTTATGCTTCAAGAATGGATGGACACAGATGATGTCAGGCTTCCATATAGACCACAAAGATAAATGGCCTAGACAAGCACCAAAATAACAACTTAGAAATGTAACAACAAAAAAATAGAGACAATAGACCAATAGACACAAAGTTTCAACAATAGAAAAAGAACCGTTGATAAAGACAGATTAAACTGTTTTTTGTACTTTTATCTTTTTTTCTGATGAGTTGAACATCACTGCAGTAGGATAAGGGGCACAGTCAGTGGAGTGGAGAGGCATCATTTTGTAAGCTCTTTCTTCATTATTCACATTTGGGCCCTATTTTAAGAGCGCTAGCATTAAGCGCAGTGCTATGCCATAATTCACAAGCGCAAAGTCAGCGGGCATGGCCATAAAATGTTTTTTATTTTCGTGCAAGCATGCGCTAAATCTAGGCGCAAGTAGGTTTGGTGGAATTACACATGCAACGTACAAATGGACTGGATTAAGTGCAATTTAATTCTGAGGTTTTATCCAGTTATTATTCCACGGTCTGCATCCTATTATATAGTCCATTCCCTCAAGCACCAGCAATATAAACCAAGAGAGCACATTCATTAGAAATTGATAGTGTAAATGGACTGTATGCAATAAATTAGAAGAATTGAAAATTACATTCATTTGTGCATTAACTGCGTCCTTGATGATTGTCATGCATATTTCTATGACAGTGACACGCTTCTTTTATATGCATGGAAAATTTGATTCTCCTCAGAATTTGGATGTATGCTCCGTTAAATTACACAGAATGTTAATATTATTAATAATTTTCATCTACTTACACACAAATAATGGCTAGCATTAACAGTGATTGTATCGGCACGCACTTCAATTCTACCGGTCAATTTTTATTTAAAAAAAATTTATACAGTTTTTGAAACACAAACAAATTAAACCAAACATATTTCTTAATTGAAATTACACTTCAAACTAAATGAAAATATAATCAAAATAACAAAGTGGTAAAAAAATCATAGCCTACCAATTCCAAACATTTTACTTTCTCAAACTTCTGTTGGGCCTCATGTATTCAGATAGAAGACAAAGGCAGGCCTAACACAGTCGTAAAACCTGACTGAGGCCCACACACTGATAAAAACCGTGCCAAAAATAAAACAAAGGGAGTCCAAAACAGACTACAAATCCCATGAAGCCTTGCTCACTAAAGGATCGAACTCTCAATTCCTATTGTATGAGGCACACAACAGAACGCCCCTCAACCATGACGTCATCAGGAGTAGAAATACCTCTGAGATCCTTCCAGGCATTGCTTCCAGCAACTTTGCTCACCATGTGTAGACGCAGCTCATCGCTGCTCTCAGGTGTAGCCTCGTGGCACAAGGAAGTAACATCCGACTTGAAACTGTGGTCATACAATCTCCATCTCGCTGGACGAGTTGAGATTACTCTGTGTTCCACCGAACACTCTAATGGATCTGAAGGAGACCGCCGAGCAATCCGCATCTTCATCTGTTTGCCTGCAGAAGTGAAGAGAAAAATATTTCTCTTCCCTCTTCAATCAAGTCGATGACGCTGATCTCCCCTCCAGCCTGCCGAGGATCAGCAGCCGTACCGCCCGCCGACAGAGCGAAGAAACGACCTCCCGTCATCACCCGAGCCTCGAGGAACCGAGTCGGAGTTAAACGACGGATGAACACACATAATACCTGCGTCCTCATGCAATTCAAGTAAGAGGTTTACGTCTGGGCAGAGATAGAATATTATAGTGTGTTATTCTTGTGTATCATGGTTATTGCTTGTACAGTTTACGGACCGCCGAGTCTGCTCATTGCTGCTAATAATACTCAAGGTATTACTGTACTGTACTGTTATCACGAATGAGATCTGCTGTGTTGTAGTCCAACCACATTGGACTGTTGTGTATTTCCGCCATCATGGGTGAGACCGGCACACTGAGTTTATCCATTAAAGAACCAAAGACCGCGGGACGGTTTACGAGCCATCCACCACGTCTCTGAATGATAAACTAACAGCTACTTTCTCTCCCACGATCGCGAAACTGGCTTTGGTGCCGCCACTTTATTCTCTCTCTCTCTCTCTCTCTTGTACAAACCACACACACGCGACCCCTCACAAACATTCTCGCACACACTTTTGGCTAGTAGATAACTTCGTGTTAAAGCTCAGCTTTGTCCCTAAGTTATTGTACAAGCAGAGACACGCGGTAAATGGGCAGACGCCATTAATCGGCTTCTCTCTGCCCACATTCGCGGCCATATTCCCTGGCCGGAAATCTCACATGACGTACTCTCCACTAGAGTCATGTCCGCCATATTATGCGCATCACTCCTTATACAAACACACACCCATTCACACACACACACACACACACACACACACACACACACACACACACACACACACACACACACACCTACCTTCCTCTCATGTGTTATAGGCTTATTTTGGTTACCATATCTAATCATGTCACTGTTTAGTTTGTAGTTGTAAGTCGGAAGTTTATTGACTGCATTATATTGATTATTAATTGATATTACTGCATAAATAAACTTTGTTATATTTCAAAGAGAAGTGTTTTAGTTTGTTTTGCATACACCTGTGTCAAATGCTGGCAGGGGATGTCAGTGCTCGGATTCAAGACTTCATTGTTTCCTTTTGAATGTCGATTTTCTTAAGAGAACAATCTAATATTGATACTGTTATACTGTCTGGTTATTAGTCCCTGATTCCAGGGTGGTGCCCCGGTGATATAAATCTTTATTATTATTCTATTGATTTTGATAATTGATAATTATCTTTGATGATTGTTGAATCTGAAGGATCAATAAGCTAGTGTTAATTCTAATCAATGTTCCATTGATTTTAATAATTAATGATTATCTTTGATAATAATTAATATTCTATTGAATTTGATGGTTATCTTTGATTGTTGATGTGAAGGATTAAAAGAGCTAACATTGATTCAAATCAATGTTCTATTGATTTTAATAATTGATAATTATCTTTTATAATTATTAATTATTACTAATAACCAAACCCGCTCCTGAACGTAGTGCACTACATTTACTGGTGCCCCGTATGAGGCTTTAATGAGTTAGATTATATTATTTAATTTAAATATTAATTAATAACTAAAGAAATAATTGATTATTTCTGATAGTAACACTGATCTAAACAACCAGTAGAACCTACACTTCTTCCACTGCCTGTTTTGCAGTGCAAAAATCACTCTTCGACAACAGGAGGAAAAATACATTTAGGCCTACAAATCAGACCATAAATACAATTGTAAATTTAAACATAATAATAATGACTGAAAAATAAACCATGACCTATAGATTACACAAATCTTATTTTTTTTGTTTTGTTTTTTTTTTTTTTTTGTTTCATATAAAACGGCATCAACTCTGACCATAAGAGACATAATTTGAAGTTTCACTATATTTTCAGAGTTTGGACATGAACTTTATTACCACCTGCTGGTGGAATCTCCAAACTGCAAATGCATGAACTGAGTTAAAGCTTTGCACTGATTTAAGATGCGGTTTTCAAACATCTTATTGTCTTATAAATGACCTATTTCTCAGGAAAATAGCAAATTGCGCTTTGTGCCACTTCATTAACAAACAATACACCCACCGTTTGCGCACATACACCTAAAATAGCGTAGTGTAGTGTAGGTCCCCCTTGTGCCGCCAAAAGAGCACCAACTGCCATCTCAGAATAGCATTTTGAGATGCTATTCTTCTCACCACAATTGTACAGAGCAGTTATCTGAGTTACCGTAGACTTTGTCAGTTCAAACCAGTTTGGCCATTCTCTGTTGATCTCTCTCATCAACAAGGCATTTCCATCCACAGAACAGCCGCTCACTGGATGTTTTTTTGTTTTTGGCACCATTCGGAGTAAATTCTAGATACTGTTGTGCGTGAAAATCCCAGGAGATCAGCAGTTACAGTAATACTCAAACCAGCCCACTTGGTACCAACAATCACCCATGCGATTATCTAATCAGCCAATCATGTGGCAGCAGTGCAGTGCATAAAATCATTCAGATACAGGTCAGGAGCTTCAGTTAATGTTCACATCACCATCAGAATGGGGAAAAAATGTGATCTCAGTTATTTGGACCGTGGCATGACTGTTGGTGCCAGACGAGCTGGTTTGAGTATTTCTGTAACTGCTGATCTCATGGTATTTTTACACACAACAGTCTCTAGAATTTACTCAGAATGGTGCCAAAAACATCCAGTGAGAGGCAATTCTATGGACGGAAACGCCTTGTTGATGAGAGAGGTCAACAGAGAATGGCCAGACTGGTTCGAACTGACAAAGTCTACGGTGACTCAGATAACTGCTCTGTACAATTGTGGTAAGAAGAATAGCATCTCAGAATGCTGTTCTGAGATGCGGGTTGTTTTGGCGGCACGAGGGGGACCTACACAATATTAGGCAGGTGGTTTTAATGTTGTGGCTGATCGGTGCAGATTCAGTGCATCCGGAAAGTATTCACAGCGCTTCACTTTTTCCACATTTTGTTATGTTACAGCCTTATTCCAAAATGGATTAAATTCATTATTTTCCTCAAAATTCTACAAACAATACCCCATAATGACAACATGAAAGAAGTTTGTTTGAAATCTTTGCAAATTTATTAAAACGAAAAAAAAATCACATGTACATAAGTATTCACAGGACTCTCAGACCATGAGAAACAAAATTCTCTGGTCTCTTTGGCCTAAATGGCAAGCGTCATGTCTGGAGGAAACCAGGCACCGCTCATCACCTGGTCAATACCATCCCTACAGTGAAGCATGGTGGTGGCAGCATCATGCTGTGGGGATGTTTTTCAGCGTCAGGAACTGGGAGACTAGTCAGGATCGAGGGAAAGATGAATGCAGCAATGTACAGAGACATCCTTGATGAAAACCTGCTCCAGAGCGCTCTGGACCTCAGACTGGGGCGAAGGTTCATCTTCCAACAAGACAACGACCCTAAGCACACAGCCAAGATAACAAAGGAGTGGCTACGGGACAACTCTGTGAATGTCCTTGAGTGGCCCAGCCAGTGCCCAGACTTGAACCCGATTGAACATCTCTGGAGAGATCTGAAAATGGCTGTGCACCGTCGCTCCCCATCCAACCTGATGGAGCTTGAGAGGTCCTGCAAAGAAGAATGGGAGAAACTGCCCAAAAATAGGTGTGCCAAGCTTGTAGCATCATACTCAAAAAGACTTGAGGCTGTAATTGGTGCCAAAGGTGCTTCAACAAAGTTTTGAGCAAAGGCTGTGAATACTTATGTACATGTGATTTATTTTATTTTTTTCGTTTTTTATTTTTAATAAATTTGCAAAGATTTCAAACAAACTTCTTTCACATTGTCATTATGAGGTATTGTTTGTAGAATTTTGAGGAAAATAATGAATTTAATCCATTTTGGAATAAGGCTGTAACATAACAAAATGTGGAAAAAGTGAAGCGCTGTGAATACTTTCCGGATGCACTGTAGGTCATGGGGGTTCATCAGCTGACAAAAAACTTTTTTTGACTTGAATAAAAACAGTTAATTTAGATGTTGCGTCATCAAGCAAATTTTTAGGTTACCTGAAATAACATGATTTACAGTGAGAGATGAGGGCATATGTTAATGTTCAGATAAACACATATACAAAAACACATGCATACAAATAATTTCAGAGTGGACGAGTTTATTTACACATTCCTGCTGATCATTGTCTCCCTTTCCGAGGGTGATCTATTCCGAGGCTGGCTGGCTGCAGTGGGTTAACTCCCTGACCCTCAAACTCAGCTGAGGCCATGGGCAAACCTCAGCGTGGGGTCTGACCAGCAAATGTGCTTCTGCAGTGGCCCAACTGCACACCATGTTAAAGGCCCAGCACCCCCACTTTCTCCTCCAACTGCCAGTGCCACACACCATTTTACATGCTTAAGTACGTAACCATAACCTTTAAATCATACAGAGAAATATATAAGTACTAAGTACGAGAATTTCAGTTGATTTTCACAATTCTTTGTTTGAAATTCTATTTGGTTATTGACATTGACCCTAAAAGTGAAAATGGGCTTCACAGCAGATATAGGGTATATCTGACATGGCTTATTCAACAGAGCAGAACATATCTAAAAAGGCTTTATTTGGCCAAGCAATCATGAATTGTGATGGTCTTGTCAGGAATGAAGTCATTAGAGATACTGACAGAAAAATTTAATTATTAAGAAGATGCTAATTAAAAAGATCTATGTACCGCCGATGGCTCTAACAATTTCATGTGAAAGCAGTATCTAAAGCTAGATGGTAATACTGAAAATAAAACATGTACCCCAGTGTAATTAGATTAAAAGAAAGGCTGCCTTAGAGTGTTAAAAAATAAAAAAGAGGATAGTAAGAGGGTTAAGGGGAATAACTTGCTTTCTGCAGATTGTTTAAACTATCAAAGAAGCACAAACTTAAAAGCAGTTTAAAAAAACATGACAGGTTGCCTTGCACATTCCTGATAGCAGTGCTAACAAACTGTTTTCAGTTATTTGCAAAACTGTATGTGAGCACACTCTTTACCAATCCATATCTCACAAGGCTCTGCTGCTACAGCTAGACATTTCTAGGAGAAATATTATCATATCTAGAAACTCCTGAGCCAAGCATAATGCCTGGTTGCTCCAGGGTTGGCAGCTGAGGACGTCTGCTCTGAAAGCACTGATGTGTCAAACATAGTAGTGAATGCAATTATGTAAAATGTATACAGTATGTTTTACTCATAGGCTTCATCATTTAAAATCTTTACTTGATCAATTTTTAAACATTATTAATAATAAATATGTCTAAAAACTTCTACTACTGTTTTTTTTTTTTTTTTTTTTTTTTAAAGGAGGGTATTTTTAAAATAGGGTAATATAGGGCAGCATTCAGGGTAATGGACTACACCAAAACATCATGTTAAAATGTATACCAAATAAAATAAAAATAATAATATTTCACTACATGTATGCTGCTAAATAAGGCAGAAATGTGTCTTCTCCATCTGTGATGATGATAATATTAATAATAAAAATAATTATAGGGGATCATTTTATGCTTCTATTGACCAGAAGTGTACTTTGGTGCAGCATAATTTTACTTACCTGAGGACATGCAGTAGTTATTGCAGAATCAATGTAAAATAACACATCTTAAAATAACATAATGCAGAACTGATTTAAATTACTTAAATAAATTGCAGCATATTTAAAGCCTATTAAATTAATGTACATACTGTAAAAATACATGAGCTGATGTTTAAAATGTGTGTTACGTCTCAGGTTGAGCAGTATACTGGATATATGTGTTATCTATTTCCATAAATATGTGTCAGAAAATAGCTTCCAAATCATTGTCAAAAATCCCCCTGACAAGCCCTTATTTATTTTTTATCTGCCAGGAATATGGCTTGCATAATCATAAATGTTATTAGAAGAACAGACCCCTCGCCTGTTAGCCCTGTTACTGGAGCCCATAATAACTCTGAAAATGCAAATGAACTCTAGGTAATCTATTAACGTCACTTCAATTTTACATCAGCACTCCAATTTAGCAGATCCTGACACATTCCTGTGCACGGTGTCTCCATACACAGGTTCATTTTGCCAGGAGAGAGCGGGCACATAGCAAGCAGGGCGGAGGAGCCATGTGCCATCTGTCTTTTCCCGACTTTATTACCCGACACCATAATGAAGCCCCTGTCGCAGAGGCCTCACACACACACTTGATTTTCAGATGACAAAATCAACTTTCCTCTGTTTATTTTTCCTCATATCAATTATTGTTATTCACACCTTTTTCCATGGAAGGGAGGTGGTATGGACGACTGTGTTAATTACCTCAATAGTCACTTCAATAGACATGCTAATTTCAACAATGTTGCAATCCTCTTGTCAGCACCAGAAGGCAGGGAGCATTGTAATTCCAGCATATGGTTTGAAGACCTAATGGGGGAATTTGCCTGCTTGTATCAGCCTTTGAGTCAAAGACCCCATTAGTGAAAAAACAGACTCAGTAATCCAATGAGATTTGTCCAATCCTAGCAATGAGTTATAATTCCCAATTGTGGATGGTCCACAACAGTACGTAACAGTGTTAAATATTTTGAAGTGAAATTGAAATACAATGAATATACATACAGCATTCTACAGGGAAAACTTAGTAACCATAAGCTTTCATTAAATGCTGAGAAAATGCAGAGGATTTGTCCTCCCTCGCATGACCTTTCTAATGATTTAGTCTTTGGGCTCCTATGACTTTGGTGATCTTAGGGTCTTAGAGATGCTTGGTACATTGGCAACAAAATTAGCAGAGTCCCGTAGCATCTGTGTGTTATTTGCTTCCGATGAAATAAAATATTTGTCATTTTTTGTAGTGTTATTATCATACTTTCATGATCCTACAAACTTTATATCTATAGTCAATTCAATCATTTCTCAACTAAAAACAACTTCATCAAGCAATATATTGAGTAACAACCAGATATTGTCCTTGGTTTTTTTTCCCTCACTCTCTAGTTATAACCCTCCTCAAGAGGGTTCACTATTTATTTATTTATAAAAAATAAAATAAAAACTGCCACAATTATTGTCAAAGACTTCCACTGAGTTTAATAATATGTGTCAAGTTAAAAAATATTATAATGTTTGTGTTGATCAAAAACGAAATAGATTATACTAACATGCCTAAAGTTATTTAAAGTTAAGTTATTTTTTAAGTAGTTAACTACTTCAATGTACTACTAGTTTGCATATCTGCAATTACTGCCATTGGATTATCTGTTGTCAAAAATATACAGCACAAATGAATTAATACTATTTGGCCACTTCTTAAAGTATGTATAATAAGTGAGCTAATCCCAAACTTCAGGGGCCAGTTGCACCAGCTATACGTAAGTTACAACTTAGCCTAATTGTGGCGTAAATGGGCACTAAGTCACAATTTACACACTACTAAATATTTGAGCGTTGCACCATTAAACTTTGTTAGGATGTAACCCTACATATAAACTAAATATTTACGGAAGACTCTGACCAAGAGTAACGGTTGGAATAAAACAGCAGACTGATATTTTATGACATCAATGAGCTCATGTTTTGTGTGACAGGCTTCAATCCTTTCGACATACAGCATGATGTTGACATTAACACTCATTTACATTTACGAGAGAAAAAAAAAAACAACATACTTTTAAGCGGCTCTTCAGCATGAAACCGTTCAAACCGTGCAGTTTTCAGGGTGCGTCGCCCGGTGTCAAGTTTCAAAACTTTCAATATATATATATATATATATATATATATATACACATTACTTTACGGAGAGCTTACAACCTACTAGTTAAGTCTTACATTAAGAACAGGTGGTACAACCAAATTAAGCTCTGCCTTAGTTATAAACTAACTAGTAGTTACTAAGCCCTTAGTGTCAACTTTACATCCAAACATACGTGAGACCTTACGCACAGCTGGTGCAACCCTACCCAGGAACCCAAATTAATTTCATGAGATTACCACTTTCAAACTTATTCTAAAGCCTTAATTAGAAAATACAATATGACATCAGCATGAGAGGTAAACTTTCTGTGATTTGTGTTTATGAGACAAGAAAGAGCCCCACTTATTTGTCTGTTTGTTGTTTTTCTCTTCCAGCCAAAGAGCTTTTGATTCTCTCTATGACTGTCTCCATTAACATAAATACTTTATAAGACCAAAACAAGTAATTGAGAATGCCTTTAAAGCAAACAAGAGAACACCAGCTAATGTTTATTTAATCAGCAGTGACAAAAGAAAATAACAATTGTGAAAGGCATCTTTTAGACTTCAGGCATCTTTTATTCCCATAGGTGGCCCTCCTCCACCAATTAGCTTTTTATCCCACAGCCTGAAAGAGAAAACCTCTCACCTATATCTCTCATTCTGTATGCTCTAAGTGCTGGATAAATATGATGGAAGAACAATACAGAGGAGAAAATGCACATATGAAGAAGTCAAGTAGGTTTTGAAAGGAAACAAGGATGCTCTCTGTTTCACATGGCTGGATTATAATGTACTAGGAGAAGTACACTATTCCCCAGACTGCATTCTACACTTCAAATGTGAGCCTTGGGTCAGGAGTCTAGAAACATTTGAAGCACAAGAAGTGGTTATTTAGAGCCATTTTCCTGCTCAAAATGACATTAATCATTTCATTAATGGCACTTCCCGTAACTCTGAGTCATCTCGTCATTAATCTATATTCATGAAAATAGCTCCCCTCTGCAATACATTATTTCATATTCTGAATTTAAGCCATCAAGCACAAAGCACTATTTACAAAAAGCAAAAACAAGTCATGAATTAATACATTGCTTTATATGGCCATTTCCTTCACATGGGTTGAAAAAACACAATGTTTTTTTTTTTTTTTTTTTTTTTTTTTTTACTTTCCTGAGCAATGAGGTGTCACTATGCAAATTCTACATGAGATGTGCACTGCAGAACAGCACAGCATTCAGAATGTCAATGGGTTGTAACAAATTCCTTAAGTGGTATTCTTCTGAGATCTCCTACACAGTCTTACTAATATTCAAGATCCAGCTCAAGGTCAGGCCCAGAATGGAACAGAGAAAGCTCACACAGGCTTTGTCAACTAAATATAAGCTCTATTTAAAGCACATCTTAAGAAGAAATTCATTAGAATGCATGGCTGGAAAATCTTGAGAACTTATGAATACATTGTGATGCTTGGGGGAAAAAAAATGGTCAAATTGGACAATCTCAGTGCCGCTCTCAGTGCTCCAATGCTGAACCAGATTATGTCATACCAAAAACCTATATAGCTGTTGGTCTCTGGGATTACAAAATGGCTATGGACAGCAACCTACAAATATCACATATTAGGGGTCTTCAATGTTTTTCAGGCCTTGGACCCCTTGGTGGATAGTGTGATGAAAAATAATATACTTGTACATTTTAAATGTACTTAATACAAGGAACATGAAACATGTAGCTGAACATTTAACTTTGTAACTTTAGATTTAGTTGAAGTTAACTTAATATATAATATCTTAATTGCATATTTTAATTTTTTCACATCAATCAATAAATGGCAAAGCAAATCTTGTCATGAATTTCCAGATATATTCTAGCCACTCCATATTTCTTTATTTCTATCTTTAGATCATTATTTTTTTGTTACTTTTTACTTTTGTCTATCCTTTTGTCTGCCTGATTTCATGGTGACAGAGGGCCTATCAAAGTTCAGCTGAGACAACAGGAGATGATGAAAGGAGATCACTCACCCACTTGCGACATCTCTGGCACTGACCCTTTGTAAGGCCCTTCAGTGAACTGTGGGGGGTTGTCATTGATGTCTTGCACTTTGATGATGAACTCCGAGGCCGGTTCTAGAGGTTGGTTGGAGTCTCTGTCAATGACCTGCGCCGTGAGTGTGTACTCTGCCTTCTCCTCCCGGTCTAGCCTCTTCATTGCGTGAATGTCCCCCGTCCTCTCATTGATGGAGAAGATGGTGCCCGCCCCTTCCCCTGCCAGCACATACTTGATGTTCTTATTCCCCACGTCCAAATCCGTATGGAGCTAAAAAGAGAAATAGAGGAGGAGGAGGAGTGAGGCTACTTCCAGTCGTAGCTAATACCACTTGAGCAGGACCAGATCAATGCTGTCCATACTGGACTAAGCTGAAATCATTCACATAAAAGAATTAAGGCCCACCACCAAGTGCAGAGCAGCGTAGTCTCTCCAAAAGGCTAGTGTTTTTTTTTCACTGTGACAGCTGAATTGTTCAATCTCACAGACAAAATGGCAGTCCTGGATTTCCAGGTAATGCATGGATTGTGTATCCCACCCATCTGTCATTCACCTGTTCATACATCGCTAGTAGATGGTGGAGGTCAAAGTGCTTTGCTCACACCTGCCTCATGGCCCTTTTACCAATTTGAAATCATCCACCAGGTCACATTTCCAGAATGAGAAGGTGATTGGATTGTACCAGGACAAAAACGACAAAAGGGAAAGGCCAGACTATCTCTTCCTCAATGCGAAAGAAGCCTATCTAGCTAATCCTACTCTCGGTTTCATTATTTTTCTCTCATGTTTTGAGATTTCATGAATTTTGTTTTGTTTTTAGTTTTCTCCCAGCAATAAAAGCATTCAGCATTTTATTTTCAACTGAGAGCATTGTTTTTAATCTGCTATACCTCTAGAGTATTTAAAAAAGGGACGTTTTTAAACTAAATAAACAGGAACACTGTTATTAGCTGAAGCACTATTCAGCTTACCCTTCGCCAGAACTCACAAATCCAACATGTGCTTGCATTCAGTTTAAATATTACACTTTTAGATGCATGGCACCAAGTTTGATGTCATTAACGGCAAACAGCATTAGTTTTTGCATGTGTCATAACCAAACATGTCTCTCCTATTTTTTGTGGTGCTCTTATTGTGTTTTTTGTCCTTATTGAAACTTGACATCTATGGTCACTATCAGGTTTTACCTGAATTGAAAATGTTTCGGTGCCTGCTTTCAGTGCTTTATAAGCACTAAATATGCGTTCCATGTGAAACATAGATCTGCGCAGGGCAATTAAAGCCTGGTTTCATGTGTGTGTGTGTGTGTGTGTGTGTGTGTGTGTGTGTGTGTGTGTGTGTGTGTGTGTGTGTGTGTGTGTGTGTGTGTGCATGACAGGATAGCGCAGAGCAGATCATGCACAAGTTAACCGGGCTCCCCTCGATATTGAGGCACAGACCACAAAACTTACTTGACCTATTTGAATTCTACTGAGAATTTTATATTTTAATGGATCAATTTGGCTAGAAAAATTGTTTTCAATAGCTAGACAGCCTCTATATTCTTAACAGCACAGACAAAGGAAAGACAAATCACTGTGTGCTGCACCAGCATCAAGTACCAAGAACTCAAGTTGACTCAAGATGGCGCCGAGTATGGCTGCTGCGTTGCGAGCTCCGACACATCATGGTAGTGCTTTGTTTGTTTTGTTTACAATTCTTATGTTTTTTGTCTTGGATGTTGTCTGCCTTATTGTCTACTACAGACAAACACTTTTGGACATTGGTTCAGCAATCACACACTGTAAACCAGACTTCAAATTCCTCAATGCCGACCCACTGTTTACAAACACGGCAGCGGAGCCCTTTGTTTGGGCTGCCCGGCCGCGGAAACACAGGAGGAAAAGGGGAAACAGAGCCGGCGTTCTCATCAGAGTAAGACGTTGCGCAAATCGACCCCCGCTACCCAGTATTCTACTGGCAAATGTTCAGTCTCTGGATAACAAGCTCTGCGAGCTGAAAGCGTGGATCTCTTTCCAACGAGAGACGAGGAACTGCTGCATTATCTGCTGCATTAACAGAAACTTGGATGTCTGTGGAGATTCCAGACTCAGCCATTGAACCCGCGGGGTTCTCCGTGCACCGAGCGAACAGAGCGAAAGACCTCTCAGGTAAAAGCAGAGGTGGTGGTGTATGTTTTATGATCAACAAATCCTGGTGTGATCAGAGAAACGTACATTCTATTCTTTCTGCTCTCCTGATCTGGAATTTCTCATGCTTCTGTGTCGACCATTCTGGCTACCGAGGGAATTCACAGTGGTCATTATCACTGCGGTGTACATCCCACCACAAGCCGACACAGAACGGGCACTCAAGGAACTGTACGGGACTATAAGCAAACAGGAAACCGCGCACCCTGAGGCCGCGTTCATTGTGACCGGGGACTTTAACAACGCCAGTTTCAAATCAGTCGCAACAAAATACCACCAACACATTAGTTTTAACACACGAGGGGACCGGGTTTTGGACCATTGCTGCTCTCCCTTCCGGGATGGCTACAAATCCCTCCCCCGCCCACCATTTGGCAAATCGGACCACTCCTCCATTCTGCTTCTGCCCGCTTACAGGCCGAAACTGAAACAGGAAGCACCCGCCCTCAGAACGATCCAGTGCTGGTCAGACCAATCAGACTCTATGCTACAAGACTGTTTTGATCACACGGACTGGGAGATGTTCCGGTCCGCCTCTGATGACGACATCGAGCTTTACGCTGATAGCGTAACGTGTTTCATCAGAAAGTGCGTAGAGGACATCGTTCCGACCAAAACAATATGGATCTATCCAAACCAGAAGCCATGGATTAATAGCGATGTTTGCGTGGCACTTAATGTGTGGACCTCCGCTTTTAATTCCAGGAACGCGGAGGAGCATAAACAAGCCAGTTATGCCCTCCGATCAGAACAGCAAAATGCCAGTACAGGAACAAGATTGAAGGACAGTTCAACACCACCAACTCTAGAAGCATGTGGCAGGGAATTAATATCATCACGGACTTTAAAGGGAATAAAAACTCTGCCATGAACACCGCTGCCTCTCTCCCGGATGAGCTAAATACTTTTTATGCTCGTTTTGAGGGAAATAACACCGCCCTCACAGAGAGAGCTCTCGCAGCCGAAGCTACAGAGGTTAGTTCACTCTCCATCTCTGTAGCGGATTCACCCGATCCTTCCAACGGGTGAATATCCGCAAAGCCGCAGGTCCAGACGGCATTCTGGCCACGTCATCAGAGCGTGCGCGTACCAACTGGCTGGTGTTTTTACGGACATTTTTAATCTTTCCCTCTCTTTGTCTGTAGTTCCCACATGCTTCAAAATGTCCACCATTGTGCCTGTTCCAAAGCAATCCAAAATCACTTGCTTAAATGACTGGCATCCTGTTGCTCTGTCCCCCACCATCAGCAAATGCTTTGAGAGGCTAATCAGAGATTACATCTGCTCTGAGCTGCCTGCCTCACTGGACTCATTGCAGTTTGCTTACTGCAACAACCGCTCCACTGATGATGCCATTGCATCTACAATACACACTGCTCTCTCCCACCTGGAAAAAAGGAACACTTATGTGAGAATGCTGTTGGTAGACTACAGCACAGCATTCAACACAATAGTGTCCTCCAAGCTTGATGAGAAACTCTGGGCTCTGGGCTTAAACAGCTCACTGTGCAGCTGGATCCTGGACTTCCTGTCAAGCAGACGCCAGGTGGTTAGAATCGGCAGGAACATCTCCTCATCACTGACCCTCAACACTGGAGCCCTGCAGGGCTGTGTTCTCAGCCCACTCTTGTATTCTCTGTACACACATGACTGTGTGGCAACACATAGCTCCAATGCCATCATTAAGTTTGCTGATGACACGTCGGTGGTAGGTCTGATCGCTGACAATGATGAAACAGCCTACAGAGAGGAGGTGCACACTCTGACACACTGGTGTCAGGAGCACAACCTCTCCATCAACGGCAGTAAGACAAAGGAGCTTGTGGTGGACTTCAGAAGAAAAGACAGAGAACACAGTCCCATCACCATCAATGGAGCACCAGTGGAGAGAGTCAGCAGCTTCAAGTTCCTGGGTGTCCACATCACTGAGGAACTCACATGGTCCATCCACACTGAAGCTGTTGTGAAGAAGGCTCATCAGCGCCTCTTCTTCCTGAGACGGCTGAGGAAGTTTGGAATGAACCGCCACATCCTCGGTTCTACACCTGCACTGTAGAGAGCATCCTGACTGGCTGCATCTCCGCCTGGTACGGCAATAGCACCACCCACAAACCGCAAAGCACTGCAAAGGGTGGTGCGAACTGCCAGACACATCATCGGAGGTGAGCTTCCCTCCCTCCAGGACATATATACCGGGCGGTGTGTGAAAAAAGCTTGGAGGATCATCAGAGACTCCAGCCACCCAAGCCATGGGCTGTTCTCACTGCTACCATCAGGCAGGCGGTATCGCAGCATCAGGACCTGCACCAGCCGACTTCATGATTGCTTCTTCCCCCAAGCGATCAGACTTTTGAACTCTTGATCTCCCACGATCAAAATACATCAGCACTGCACTTTATTACTCTTACTCTTATATCTCACACCGGACTGTCATAAATTATATTATTATTATATTATATTCTCTCTTAACAACTTACTATCAACCAACAGCCTGAATGTCAATACAGTACAACACAACCTACTGTACATTCTATATATACTATATATACTTTTTATTGTATTGTGTGTATTGTATACTGTACAGTGTATGTTATTATTTGTATATTGTGTTGTGTGTAATTATGTGTATATTAGACTTTAATTGTGTTGTGTTAATCTGATGTTCATTGTAAATTGGTATATGTCTCATCACTTTCACGACCGCTATGTTGCTCGGAACTGCACCCAAGAATTTCACACACTATTGCACTTGTGTATAAGGTTGTGTGACAATAAAAGTTATTTGATTTGATTTGAAGTACAAGACTTTTTAAAATACACATAAACACCCTTACTAACATTTAGCTATCACAGTAAACTATAACAGATTTTTTTTTTTTTTTTTTTGTTATTATTATTATTGCAACTGTGTTGAGGTAAAAAAAAAGTTGGTATGAAACGGAAATTGCAACTGACTTCCGTATTGTAACGCATTACCAAGTGAAGCGGCTTATCGAACAAGAAAAACAAACAAAAAGAAAATGTAGGGAGGGGACTTTTATCCATAGGTTGTTGACTGGATTGTGAAAATATATATGGGGGGTTGGAGATAGGCGGCAGATCTGAATGTGAGTTGCAGTCCACACAATGCAGTTGACACACATACACACACCCTTTCCACCATGCTGTTTGTGCCAGAGCCAGGGAAACTGAGAAGCAATTTTAATACCGGAGAGCTTTTCCACTGACTTTAGAACCAAGCGACAACTAAACTGACAACATTAATCCATAACCAGCCCACAAACACATAAAACACATTGCAGTCTTTGCTTACGACCAGGCTAAAGCCACTGTGCAAGTCCAATGGCGATGAACGAGAAACAGTCACAATATTTCAATGTTTTGAATCACAATACACTAAATATAAAGGGGAAAAAGAACACTTACTTATGCTGTACATCTCAAGACACCTGAGTAAACTCCAGACACATCCGACTTGCATTATATGCAGTAGTAATCACTTCCAGAAGCATTCAGATGTGAAATGTTTCAAAGACAACTGCGAATTCGCCGTTATTCCTACTCCTTCGAAATGTTAATTCAAGCCAGCGGGCCCATAACCTAGGTAGTGTGGGGTAGGGAACAGGGTTTTGGGAGGGAAACTGCATTTCTGCATTAGCTGCTTTGACACCAGGTTTGTGTACCTGACTCTAGAAGGGGCGGGGTTAAAACTGACTAAAAACTTGGCTTAAATGCAGCAGTATTAACTTGCATGCGTCAGCGGAGAAGAGTCAGTCATTTCACCAGAAGAGCAAGTTACACAAAGTTTATTAAAGTTTATGGGGTAAAAATGTTCTTATAAAATAGCATATATACATGGATAAATTGTTCACAATAATACCAGTAACATGCATTATTAAAATACATGGGATCAGTTTTGATTTCATGCCGACTTTAAATGTTTTTACGCTATTTTGATATATATTTTTTTCCTTTCCCCACAACAAATAAACCGTTATTAATTACCTAACCGTTGTTATGAGGAGCCATTCTTGGTCTTACCTGTGATTATGGCATTGCAAATGGCACTGTTAAACAATGGAAGAACTATGGTAAACATAAGGGCAAGTAGCCTCTCCGTCGAGAGACAGCCAGTGAACAGGTAAGTGTGCCGGTCTTTGGAGCCGCTCACCCGGCCCAGTCACCGGCCACCGTTGCGGGCTTGCAGAGCAGCGCATCCCCCCCTGGGCTGCCTTCCAGGTGGGGTTCCTGCTCTGCCTTGCCGCGAACCATCCTGCCCGGGTATGGTAAGTCCAGTCGTCCCCCTGGTGCCGCTGTCACAGAGGCTGGAGGCCTGGTTAGCGCTCTCCAGCCCCTCACGGTGGCTCATTAGGATGATTCGCCTTTGGATTGTGGATGTAATTTTCCTCACATACCAGTCTCAGGACTTGCCGTGCCCCTTGGGAGTCTGGGCGCACTCCACTAGAGGTGTTGCATCCTCCTGGGTACTGGCTAGGCGGGCTTCTCTAGCAGACATATGCAGAGCTGCGGGTTGGGCTACACCCAATACCATTGCAAGGTTTTATAACCTACGCATAGACCCGGTTTCAACCCGAGTGTTACGTGGTAACAGCAGGTAGACCGGGCGGCCGGTTGGGTGTACCGCTTGCATTGCACCTTTCCCCTTTTTCAAAGGTGATAATGTGCACCTTTTTGTCCACAACAGTTCCCAGTACCTGGTGAACTCCAGATGCCTCTTAATTCTTAAGCACTGTTCGGTGACGAACTCGGCAGAGGAGTAATGCCACCAGGCCCAGTAGTCATAGTATTCCCCTTTTCAGGTGAGCCGGTGTGCTCGGGCTCAGTGCCCCTTGTGTGGTGATTCCCCCTTGGTAATCCCGTATGTTGAGTTTCCACTGTTTGGTTTCCCCTTAGGTGAACCCTGTGTTTCCCCTCATCAGAGATTTTTCTGCCTCAGCCACTGTTCTGCGTACCCTCTCTGTAGATAGGGTCCTCCTGTGATATCATTCCATATGTGAACTTCCCTGTTGGTAAGGCCATGTGAGGTATGCTCCACATGTTAACCTCCCTGGCCGGGACTCTCTATCGGCTCCTCAGCATAAATCTGAATGAGTGATGCACACCGTCTCCTTTTATATCCGTATGTCTGGTGTGGAGAGTGGCATGCAAATTCCACTCGCCAATTTTCATTGGCCTGTTCTATTTTAAGCAAAGGTGATTGGGGCTCTCAAGATCAAACCCCCAGTGTCACTACATTGACACATCGTCTCATTCCCTCCATCAAGGAACAGAGGTTACATCAGTAACCAAGACGTTTTATGCATATGTTGTCTCAGTGGTGCTGTTCCCTACACTGACAAAGTACACACACTTAAATTGTCACACCTTGCACTTTTGTTCTCCTAATTGTCCTACCATTCCACATGAAAGATCTATCTCATTAACACATTAGTTTAACAACATTATTTGCACTACCAAATCCCTTAAACGAGCTTAAATTAATGATGTGCTTTTTATGAAAAAAAACGTACATACACTGGCGGCCAAAAGCTTAGAATAATGTACAGATTTTGCTCTTATGGAAAGAAATTGGTACTTTTATTCACCAAAGTGGCATTGAACTGATCACAATGTATAGTCAGGACATTAATAACGTGAAAACTTACTATTACAATAAGAAAAAACTATTTCAAAGAGTTCTCATCAAAAAATCGTCCATGTGCAGCAATGACAGCTTTGCAGATCCTTAGAATTTTAGCTGTCAGTTTGTCCAGATACTCAGGTGGGATTTCACCCCACGCTGCCTGTAGCGCTTGCCATATATGTGGCTGTCTTGTCGGGCACTTCTCACGCACCTTACAGTCAAGCTGATCCCACAAATGCTCAATGGGGTTAAGATCCATAACACTCTTTTCCAATTATCTGTTGTCCAATGTCTGTGTTTCTTTGCCCACTGTAACCTTTTCTTTTTTTTTTTTTTTTTTTTTTTTCTGTTTCAAAAGTGGCTTTTTCTTTACAATTCTTTCTATAAGGCCTGCACCCCTGAGTCTTCTCTTTACTGTTGTACATGTAACTGGTGTTGAGTGGGTAGAATTCAATGAAGCTGTCAGCTGAGGACACGTGAGGCATCTATTTCTCAAACTAGAGACTCTGATGTACTTATCCTCTTGTTTAGTTGTACATCTGACCTTCCACATCTCTTTCTGTCCTTGTTAGAGCCAGTTGTCTTTTGTCTTTGAAGACTGTAGTGTACACCTTTGTATGAAATCTTCAGTTTTTTGGCAATTTCAAGCATTGTATAGGCTTAATTCCTCAAAACAATGATTGACTGACGAGTTTCTAGAGAAAGCTGTTTCTTTTTTTGCCATTTTTGACCTAATTTTGACCTTAAGACATGCCAGTCTATTGCATACTGTGGCAACTCAAAAACAAACACAAAGACAATGTTAAGCTTCATTTGACGAACCAAACAGCTGTCAACTGTGTTTAATATAATGGCAAGTGATTTTCTAGTACCAAATTAGCAATTTAGCATGATTACTCAAAGATAAGGTGTTGGAGTGATGGTTGCTGGAAATGGGGCCTGTCTAGATTTGATCAAAAATGACTTTTTTCAAATAGTGATGGTGCTGTTTTTTTATATCAGTAATGTCCTGACTATACTTTGTGATCAGATTAATACCACTTTGGTGAATTAAAGTACCAATTTCCTTTCGAAACACCAAACCTTTGGCCACCAGTGTGTGTGTGTGTATTTATATATATATATATATATATATATATATATATCCTTTCCTGTTTTCCCTTCATGAATTCACGAATATGTATGATAATATGTTATTATATTTCACTGTTAAATGTAGACATTTTTTTTACTGCTCAATAAACTTAATTTTCTCAGTTTGTTCACCCATATAGCCATATGTGTGCAGACAACATTTCAGTCTTGCACTCATGCCTGTCCCATTCTGATGAGTGATCGTTTAATCTCAATGTGGAAACAATCGGCTGAGAGTACGGCTGCAGAGGGGAGGCAGTATGTCAGTATTCGAGCTGCCATGGAATCTCCAGCGCTCTAACATCAGATAAGATCTGGGGCCAGTTTAAAAAAAATGTTCTTAAGAAAAAAATTAAGAAAGTTCTTCGGATAAATTATAAGAAGTTCGTAAGAACGTTCCTAAGTGCAATTCTTGAAAAATTCTTAAGAAGTTCTCAAATATTTTCTTTAGAACATTTTTTCTTAGAACAAAAAGACAGGGGGGCCTGGGTAGCTCAGCGAGTAAAGATGCTGTCTACCACACCTGGAGTCACGAGTTCAAATCCAGGGCGTGCTGAGTGACTCCAGCCAGGTCTCCTAAGCAACCAAATTGGCCCGGTTTCTAGGGAGGGTAGAGTCACATGGGGTAACCTCCTTGTGGCCGCTATAATGTAGTTCTCGCTCTCGGTGGGGCGCGTGATGAGTTGTGCGTGGATGCCGCAGTGAATAGCGTGAAGCCTCCACACGCGCTACATCTCCGCGGTAACGCGCTCAACAAGCCACGTGATAAGTTGTGCAGATTGACATCTCAGACGCGGAGGCAACTGAGATTCATCCTCCAACAGCCGGATTGAGCTTGACTTAGAGTGCATTGGGAATTGGGCATTCCAAATTTTGGAGAATAGAATAAAAAAAAGAATAAAAAGACCAGCCTGCTAATGGAGTTGCCTTGTCTAATAGCCTACAACAAACTTCAACACTGGTAAATCATAGCAATAAATGTATCTTTATATGTATTTTTAAAATAGCAAGCACCTCGCAATAATTTTAAAAAATATATTTTTTTATGTAAAGTGCGTGAGATGTGTTAGTTTAACGACATTAACCGTCATAGGAGAATTTACTTGCTGCTAACCATTTGATAACTTTTAATTTGACATGGAGGAAAAGAAAAGAAACAAAAATGTTAGTAGACAAGAGGTTATTTTTTAGGAAATTACTGCAAGGGAAAGTTCTCCTTGAGAAGCTTGATAATTATATCACGTCGGAAATTAAGAGGCGGGTAAATGGTTAAGGGTAATTATAAAGTTATAATTATTATGTTTCTATTATCTCTAAAGATCGCAGAGAGTGCTATATGCAGCACATCCGTTTGAATTAGCATGATATGTCACCACATTAAGAAGCTTCAAAACAACATTTATTGTTTAAATTTGGTGATAACATTTACATGGTTTGAAAGCTGAAAATATAATTAATCACAAAACAGTCAGAAATGCGTTTTGGTCTATAATCACATTTCTACATAAACAGCACATTGTGACTTCAGACTCAACATAATAGAATGCATCACATTTAAAACAACCCAGTTTATTCATTAAACATCTTACCTTTTAGAATTTAAAACAACTGTAAGATTATCCTAACTTTAAGATGTTATTTACGATGATTTTTAAGAAAACAATTTTTTTTTTCGAGAATTTGAATGCTTCTTATGTTTTTGTTTTTAAGAACAATCTTAAGAAAAAAGATAAGAACTTTCTTAAGAAGTTTATTCTTAACTTTTTAGAAATTAAGAAGACAATGGTAGTTAAGAATAATTTTCTTCTTAAGAATGTTTCATGAATCCGGCCCCAGTACCTTACCCAACTCTCTTAACACACATATAATGTAAATGTGACTGGTAGTTTAGAATAGTCATTTTGCATAATTTTGTTTCAATCCTTCCAAATAAAAGAGTGATACATTCTATGATCAATAATAAGCTAAAAAAGGACAAGAAAACAAGTCAAATAAAACAAGGCTATGCCTACACCTTGATTACATATTTAGCTTAGAGTAAGAGACACTGAGAAATTTAAAGCCGAAGAATAAATGCAACAATGGGATATGTAAAAACATGAGGTCTTAAATCTGCCAGCGCACTGGTGTGGATTAGCATTCAGAGCTGCCCGACTGGAGCTGAACAGGAACAACAGTGGGTTTCACACCCGTCTCTCTTCACCACTCTCCTGTATCTCTGCTGTGGAGAGCTGCTTTTATTGTCAATTTCAAGAGAAAATATGTCAGAGGCTGCTGGAGATGAACCTTTATAGTAGCCTGAGGAACAATCAGTGGCTCCATAATAGGGACCCTCCATCCCCCTATGCCTAGTTGCTGCACACTAAAGTGCTGTGTTAAGCCCTACATCACAAATTAATGATTCTGCTCCTTGTCAGGGCAAGTGGAATAGAGGGTGTCTACTAGGGAGACACTGTGAGTGGAGAAGATCGCCATCACCTACAGAGCTACCGTGTCACTCAACTTTAAAGATGTCTGTGGAGCCCCAACCCAAAGACCATCTCAATGGATAATTAGGCACGGTTAAAGTGTAGGGCTCTGCTCAGCACTAAGTGAACTGTATATGTAGACCAAGTGCTACTGCAAGCCTTCCTGGCCAACACAGTTCCTGTATGGTGTATAATGCAAGAATTTATGGTGATAATACTTGTTGGAAGAGCAAGAGTAAATTCCCGGAGTTTTCTTGGAAAAGGTTTCACGGACTTTCAGAGCTGATGCCATCTTCCAATGACATTTATTTCCTCCTCTTCCTCATTATCATCATCAGCATTAGCAGAATTGCAACAATTTATTATTATAATCTTTTTCATTTTATTCAATTTTATTCATAATTCCTCCACTCATTATTTCCTGACTCTCTAATTTTGCTGTCAACAGAAATAAAAAACTCAAATTATTCATACTCATTTTCCTCTATTTATACTTATGGTTTTTAGAAGTCTAAGTTTTATTAGAATTTCATTACATGCATAAGAATGCAGCCTGACTTCCCAAACCTGTTCCTTTAACCTTTTCATGAGTAAGGTTTAAATTTCCCTGTAGTGCCCCCTGGAGTGAGTTATTTTTGCACGTGACACTGCACAGCAGGTAGAGGGGGGCAGTTTTTTATTTTTTTTATTTTAATGTTTGATTTCTTGTCATAAAAAAATACTGTATATAATATAGTAAATATGTGAACAAATGGGTTATGTCTGCTGTACTGTTTTATTAATTTTGTTTTTGTAGCTGTAAACAAATAATATCAGCAGTCCAGTTTGCCTATTCACTGTTTGACATCTCAGACATTGTGTGTGTGTGGGGGGGGCGGGGGGCAGGTTTAAGTGGTTTACGAGGACTTTTTTTTTGGTTACAAACTGGTAATTACAAGGGTATTATGCTATAAATGTGGTTTATGAGGACATTTCTAGTGTCCCCATAATTCAAATTGCTTAAAAAACATACTAAATTATGTTTTTTTGAAAATGTAAAAATGCAGAAAGTTTTTTTGTGAGGTTTAGGGGTAGGGTTAGGATTAGGGGATAGAATCTATAGTTAGTACAGTATAAAATTAATTATGTCTATGGAGAGTTCTCTTAATGATAGCTGCACCAACATGTGTGTGTGTGTGTGTGACAAGTGCTAGACTTGGCTACGTGCATCGGATAATCAGCATGTTTGTACTATGATTATATGAGTTTTAAACTGTTATCGTGGTGCTTTTCTGATAGTCTGGCTCTCTGTTTCAGAAAACAAACGTATGTGTGGAGATAGGGGCGTGGACGAGCGACACCTGTGGAGAGCGAGGCCGGGAGAGAAAAAGTGGTTTTGTGTTGCAGTGAGAGCTAGAGAGAGATACAAGGGCAGTCCAGACCGCCGGAGAGAGAGAGACCCCGAGCACGCCGCCATATGGTCCTCAGCCAGCCGGACTGCCTCATCCAGCGATGCCGGTCAGTGGCACTGGACCCACTCCACTGTCCCTTTCGGTAGCCGGGCGATGAATTGTTCCAGTACCACCAGATCGAGGATCTCTTCGGCGCTGCGATCTTCAGCCAGCAGCCACCTTCGGTAGGTGTCACGGAGCTGTCAAGCGAATGCGAATGGGTGGCAGAGCTCACCTTCTAATTCTTCCTCCTAATCCTGGGTTTCGGCACCACTGTGACGGATCTATAAATCTCTTTTGAAGGAGGAAGCGGAAGCTGGATAAACAATCCAGCGTAAGTCTTTTATTAACACACTTTTCAGCATAACACCACAGTTTGCTTTTTTGCATAACATAAATGATTGCACACACAATCGCTGCTGCATGCACCTCTCTCCCCCTCTCCAGCAGTCTGGACTGCCATTATATCTCTCTCCAGCTCTCACTGCAACACAAAACATCTGTTAAAGATAATTTCCCACAGGTGTTAATCCTTACTGCTCTTCCTCTTCGAACCTCGCTCTCCAAAGACGTCGCTCAGCCACGTCCCCATCTCCACAGTTTTTTATGCCTGAAAAGACTGTTTTGAGTTGCTATGTGTGTGAATGAAAACCACATCTGCACCTAATCAGCAGACATGGCTGCATGCATGGGAAGATCGCGTTTAGATATGATGGCTGAGCATATACAAGCTGTGAACTGTTATCTTTTTTGACAATTAGGCTGTTTGTTACATAAAATAAACACAGTATGTGATTGAAAAGACTCTTTGAATAGCTGTTTGTTTGATGAATGACAACCACTACTAATGTAAACAAATGGCAGCATGCATCATAGGAAGATCACACTTGATGTATTGACTGTGCATATAAGAGTTGTACCATTTTTATTGTGGTTCTTTGGTGATGAGTTTGATGTATGTGTATAAAATATACTTATTCTGTGGTTTAAAAGACTGTATGAGAATATAAATAACAGACGTTTGATCAGTGCAGTCTGTGTCAGAATGAAAGTCCATTTGTATCTGGCAGCTTGTAACGTAACTGGCTGTTGCAGAAACACATATGTGTGACGCAACTCTGTGGGGCCCAGTTATAAACCATCACATATGTAAACTAAAGTACGTATGAAAGGGTTAAAGGGATAGTTCACCTAAAAATGGAAATGTTCTTATCATTTACTCACCCTCATGACATCCCAGATGTGCTTGACTTTTTTTTTCTTCTTCTTCAGAACACAAATAAAGATTTTTAGAAGAATAACTAGCTCTGTAGGTCCTCACAATGCAAGTGAATGGTTGCCATAACTCTGAAGACCCAAATATCACAAAGGCATCATAAAAACAATCCATATGACTCCAATGGTCAGAAAGTCTTCTGAAGGGATCCAATCAGTTTTGGGTGAGAACAAACCATATTATAACTTATTTTTCACTTTACATTTTGCCATTGCAGTCTATAGGCACAATCCTGATTTCAAGCTCGATTACACTTCCCAGTGCTGGAAGCATGCGCAAAGAGCTATATTGCGCTATAGGAAGAGTAATCAAGCTTGAAATCATGATCACCAAGTAGTCTGCTGTCAAAATTTATAGTGAAAAAGGAGATGGTTTGTTCTTACCCATAACCAATTGGATTGCTTCAGAAGACATAGGAGTCGTATAGATCATTTTTATGGTGCCTTTGTGATATTTGGACCTTCAGAGTTCTGGCAACTATTCACTTGCATTAAATGGACCTACAAAGCTGAAATATTCTTCTAAAAATCTTTATTTGTGTTCTGAAGAAGGAAGAAAGTCATACACATCTGGGATGGCATGAGGGTGAGTTAAAATTTCCAACTCTTTATTTGTTATTATTTTATTCCCTAGGAGGAAAATATGGCATGCTTATCATTATCGCCACATATAAATTTATTTAGTCAATAATATTACAACGGATTTTAATATATTGCAAATAGACAGCTTAGAAAAACAGCTAGTTGAATTACACATAATGAATACATGATATCTCCTAAATATAAAATGCAGTGCTTATGAGAAACAGGTGGCATGTTGCATGATAAATAATACAACCTATTCTTGATTCAGTGCCAACTCTGCTTCATTCAATGTATCTATCACAGTGGTTCGTGGAGTGGAAGAGAGGAGATGCAGGATCAACTTTCAGTCTTTTAATGGTAGATGCTGAAGTGGAACAAATGGCTTACATGGAATCAATCTAGGAAACATGCTGGAGTGGAATAAATATCTTACAGGGAATCACACAAGGAGATGCGCTGGAGTGGAAAACTACAGAGTAACAACTCAACATAACAATACATAACCAACTAGTAACAATTCAAGAACTGACAAAGAAATGGACAAAACTAGAGGGTATTTATACACAGGTGCTAATGAGGTAATGGAGGACAGGTGAGGAGGACTGAAAACAGATGGCAGTGATGAGGGCAGTGCATTATGGGAAATGTAGTTGGAGAAAACTGAAGACAGAGGACAAAAAAACCATTTCAAAATAAGAGTCCTTAGAACAGATTGGTGAATAACTGTGACAGTATCAAAGAGGGTGTTACTGTTACTGTTTTGCAAAATGAATATTACATTGTATTTAAAAGATTCCTCTATACACTACATTAACTAGCAAAATAAAAATCTATAAGATCATTGATATTTAATGTGATCAAATGAACTAATGACTGCCATCGTTTATCTTTCACAGCTCTCCCTAAATTTGATATGCATGCATTAAAAAAATAAAAATAAAAATAAAATCCTATTTTCATAGAAAAGAACGAATGCCTAATGCAGAACAATAAGAGCAAGCCTGTGTTGCATGCTTGGCTAATGAATACCACACGGTGCCTTTAATAAAGTGCCTCTCCTCCATAAGCTTCCCAGGTACATGATTAGCCTTTCTATGCTCTTGATTTATTCCTACTGTGCCGAGAAGAAACCAAACAGATTCATTTTTATTTCCACACAAAGCAAGTGTAATCAAATGAAAAACAGATCTAAACTACAGAACCTGATACAAAATGCTGTTATGATTGAGTATTATCTCTGTCAAGATAATACAGATTGAGATTCTCATTTCTCAGTCTGATTTCCTTAGGTTTTATTTTAGTTTATTTATTTCTTACTTTATTTACTAATGGACTGAATGAACTGTGGACTGCTACAGGATGTAATTACCAACTCTCTTGTTAAAACATGCACTGATTTCACACAAGTAACACCATCACAAGCAACACGTCAGTTCAGGCCCGGGACAGCTCCTGTTTAAGATTGGCTGTGACTCTGAACTTCTGGGGTGCTAAGAACTAATCTGATATCCACAGATCTGCTAAACTGACAACTACTGACACAGATAATAATAATATTCATAATAACAACATACCACTATTAATACTTCTTGAACTACCACTACTAATACTACTTGTACTGCTACTACTTCTAATAATAATAAAGCAGGGTTTGTTTGCAGAAGTGTCCCCTCTTTCAGGTCAGTTGTATGATCACACAAACCTAAAAATCACAAGCTACTTGTCATGTTCCCTTTCGGAGAACTCGAGCTGCGTATGATTGTTATGAGACACCGTCTGAGTGTCACATGGTTTGAAGCCCCTGTACAACCACGCCAATTTATTGGCTGATGGTGCTTAAGCGCTGCCCCCTAGGGGGCTACGCCATGGGCTCCATAAAGGCTCTCGCTTTTGCACCATCGAATCAGATATTCTGTTCTTCAGTGCACAAATTGTCTAAGCTCATGTTTGTTTCTAGCGTTGACACAGTGTGTTTTTTTCCAAAAATTACAAGGGACCGACGACGACAATGGTGCTTCGTCGAGGCTCACAATTTCTCACCACAAGGCATTATCCCCACTTGTTCCAGTTCTACGGCCTCCAGTTTTGGAGCTCTGTGTGCTGGAGCCATTTGGGATTTCGGCTTTGTGTCTGAGAAGATAGAAGTGCGAATGGACACCGAAGTCCTCCTCACATTTGTCGCCCTCCCCCTGAGCGAAAGCGTGAGTCTCATTGGAAATGCTCTGAGGACTAGCTCGGCGGTCATTCTCTGATGAACAATACGTGCAATACGAAAATGGGCCCCTTTGTCCCTGTTGTCTTTTTCTGTGTTGTTCTGGGAGAATGCACATGAATAAGGCAATGGAGAAGCGGCCTCGGCTTCTCTCTCTCCCCTCACTGTTCGAAGCGAACTGCTTGTGGTGGAGAGAATCATGCATGGACCGGTAAGCCTGGCCGCAGAATGAGAGGGCTGGAATAAGAGAATATTCCCCAACTGAGTGATGGCAAACCAACGCACGGAGTGCTTAGTCTGTGTTATTATAATTTCGAGATTCTATCATGAGATGCGAGGTATGTTAACTAGTTTTTTCTTTCGCCCATTTTGTGGATCACGCGGGCGTTCTGGCGATCTGGTAAAAACTGGTACAGATTGACTTAATCCCCAGTAGTTCATAAAGTTTGCGGAGTGTACGTGACATAAACAAGGTGCCCTGATCAGTTAGGATCTCTTTCGGGATCCCAACTCAGGAGATAATTTTAAAGAGTGCCTCCGCAACACTGCATGCTGAAATGTTGCGCAGGGGCACTGCTTCAGGGTATCGTGTTGCATAATCCACCAAGAATAATATAAAGTGATGCCCCAGTGCAGTCTGTTCTAATGGCCTGACAAAGTCCATGGTAATTCTTTGGAAGGGGACCTTGATCAACGGAAGAGTGCACAATGGCACCTTTGGAACTGACATTCGCAACATGCAGCACACCACCTGCATGCATCCCCACGAATACCCAGCCAATAAAAACAGGCCATGAGATGGTTCAGTGTCTTATCTTGCCCTAAATGTCCCACCATCGGATTATAATGAGCCACCTAGAAGACCATTTCCTGGTGGCTTTTCAGGATTAACAACTGGGTTGTATCTGCTTTTGATTGAGCGTCCTGCATCACTCGATACAACCTATCTTTAATCATTGAATAGAAGGGATAGGAGAGCGCAACACCGGGCTGAAGCTTTTGACCATCAATTACTCTCACTTGGTCAAAGGCGTGCCTGATAGACTCATCTCTTGTCTACTCCAATTCACAGCATTGTTTAAGAGAGTTGGTGATTTGCATGCCCTGTCGGTCAATGCTTGGTGTATGGATTTTGCACCAGGGTATTCAAAAGTTGTGTTAAGACCTCGTTTGGGCTATTTGCCAAGGTTATTTATACGTTGTTTCGCTCGCAGACCATTAATTTTCAGGCTTTCTCTCCTCCCCTATTTGAGTCGGAGGAGCATGAAAGGTTACATATGCTTTGCCCAGTTCGGGCGCTGCGAGTTTATGTTGACCGTACTAGCCAGTGGCGTAAGTCAGAACAGTTCTCTCAGTTGGAACAGGAGTAAATTCATAATTACTTTTTTATTGATGCTTTAGCTCGCTTGTGTGCCGCTATGTGCTTGCCACATGGGCTTAGACAGTTGGCAGCTACTGTTTGCATGGCGTGAATGTATTTGTTCCCACAGCAATTATACGCAGCTCGAGCTCTCCGAAAGGGAACGTCTCAGTTGTGTACGTAACCTTGGTTCCCTGAGGGGAACGAGATGCTGCTTAGATGGCCATACTCTCTAGCAGCTGCATAGGCTCGTGCCTTTTGCAGAAAATCTGACTCGATGGTGCGAAAGCGAGCGCCTTTATGGTGCCCGTGGCATAGCTCTCTAGGGGGCATTGCTTAAGCGCCATCAGCCAATAAATTGCCATGGTTGTATAGGGGCTTCAGATCACGTCACACTCGGACAGTGTTCTATAGTGATCATACGCAGTGTCTCGTTCCCTCCAGGGAACCAAGGTCAGGTACATATTAGTTCCCTAATGCCATGAAGGTACTACAGTGTCGTATGCCATGCAAATAACTCATCCATTTATCCTTCACAGAGATCAATGCACTTATAGAGCTGCAATTATCATGTTCTTTTTCTTAAAGTGTCTGTTGGTTGTCCCTACAATAGGCTTTATGGACAGAGGGGGGTTTAGTACTCAGACAGCACTATTTATTCTCAATGTCTGTTCCAATGTGGAATTACAGAGAGCTCTGTTTTAACATGTCACATCATGGAAGAGTAGATGTGGCAACAAGCAGTTTCTTTGTCTAACAAACTGAAGACTGCATCAACACATGTGTGTGAAAGTGTATGTACATGCTTATATGTGATTATGCAGCTCACATAAGTCTTGAGTTTAGAAACCAGCAGTCAGGAGGCATGGGGTAGTGTTTCTTACACAGGAATACAAAGGGTGAGAATCTTTTCTTGTTTCCCCCTTAACTCTCAGGGGTTGACGGACGCGCCGGCGTGTCCTGTTGGATTTTTTCCTCATAACAGCGGAAACAGCTTAAAATACTCCGTCATTTTGGGGCATACAGATAAGACATCATTAGAATCTATAAAGGGTCTACTCTTATTTGTGTACACTCACAATAACAACAAAACCTTGTGCTTTTGTAAAATAAAGAAAATAAACAGGGTGCACTTTCAGCTGTCTCTGTCTCCGCGAGCATCTTTCTGAAACATGTCACAAAAATGAACTGAAACTCAGCGAATATTTATCACACAAACGTGAAATATATGTCTAAAGAAAGCTTAAAATGTCTACTTTTAAATCAAATTTAAAAATTAAAACAAATATTCTCCTGCATTGTAATCTGTATGAAACAATGCGATGTACAGTTTCTCCTGGCTCAACTAATTATCCCTAATGTGATCACACCCACACTCAGAGGGCGCTATTCATATGGTAATGTGCTGAGGCGATCAATGCAAACGGTAAATGCCCCCGAGGCAAGTTTTTAATATGTATACTGTGTATATATATATATATATATATATATATATATATATATATATATATATATTTTTTTTTTTTTTTCATGCAATTTATTCCTGTGATGTAAAGCTGAATTTTCAGCATCATTACTCCAGACTTCAATGTCACATGATCCTTCAGAAATCATTCTAATATGCTGATTTGCTCAAGAAACATTTATTATTATTATCAATGTTGAAAACAGTTGTGTACAATATTTTTTTTTTTTTTTTTTTTTTTTTTCAGGATTCTTTGATGAATAGAAAGTTCAAAATAACAGCATTTTTCTGAAATAGAAAGCTTTTGTAACATTATATACTACCTTTCAAAAGTTTGGGGTCAGTAAGAATTGTTTATTTTTTAAATTTTTTTTGGAAAGAAATTAATACTTTTATTCAGCAAGGATGCATTATTTTGATCAAAAGTGACAGTAAATACATTTATAATGTTACAAAAGCTTTCTATTTCAGATAAATGCTGTTATTTTGAACTTTCTATTCATCAAAGAACCCTGAAAAATGTTTTATATATATTTGTGTATATGCCCTATATCAGATATTACATTTTATTATGTTCCCAGGGGAGGGGTCTTTGTCTCTTCAGGTGTGAATCACAACAATATTCATGATCATTCACGCCTCCTCGCATATGGCCTTTCTAACATTAAAAGTGTCTTACAAAAGTTAAATGACTATATTGTTTTGTATGAATGATTGATCAGGATGGGTTTCACATCATTTTGTAGCAAAAACTCTAGGCTACAAGATCCAGTTCTCAAAAGTCTTGTGAACAGATGTTTAGTATGTGTTATATGGCCTTATTTCAGTGACTTTTTTTTTTTTTTTTTTATTTTTGTTTTTTGAAAAACCACACATAAACATTATTTTTTCGAAAATACAAACATGTACATACATGTTGCTCACATATTATTTTAGCCCAGTTTGTGCTGAATACAGTGTTATCAGACTTTAGCCATTAATATGTTTTTAAGCAACTGAAAAAAGCACAAATGTCAAGGCATGTCAAAACTTCTCCAGGGCCCAAAACAGAGTGATGAAAGCATCTAACAAATTTCACAGATCCCAAAACTTCATTGTTTTGCTGCACTGTTTTAGCACCTGTATTTATTGCATTTTTTCTTTGGTGTGTGCCAAGGGCAAAATGAGCAGTTTACCCAGCAAAAAAAAAAAAAAAAAAAAAATCCCACAGCAGATATTTATTTAGCTTTCATCTTATCTCTTTGGGAAGACAAATATGGAGGTCTTCTCTGTCTTCTGCATTACTTTTATAGCCTATCACCATTATTTTCACCAGCTCTTTTTAAGGGTGCAGCAAGAAACACTGCAGGAAAATTGGTAAGACCCATGGAATATTCTAAATCCAAGAAAAAGTTAGGACATTCATCAACTGTAAAAAGAGACATCATCGTTAGAGCACTAAACATAATTACTGAAGACACATGGACATTCATGTGAAATGTTGATGGCAGGAAGAAACAAAACATAAAAATGGAAACGGTAGGACTCATTGGCAGGACTGGGTAAAAATATAAATATCCTGATGCATCACAATCTTTGTTTAATTGATCTCAAAATCAGTTCTTAAATCCCCAAATCGATCCTTTACTCTATGTGGCAACCCTCTATAATGCAAGTAAATCATATCATATGTCATTGAATAATGTCTCTTTTAACACCTTTTCCCTTCTTTACAGTCAGTTGTTCCCTATCTGTCACTCACTCGACGTTGTGTCGATGTAGTGACACTAGGGGTCACTCTTGGGAGCCGGAAACACCTCTGGTCTTTGATAAAAGGCCAATGAAAATTGGCGAGTTGTATTGCATGCCACTCCCCCAGACATACGGGTATAAAAGGAGCTGGTATGCAACCACTCATTCAGATTTTTTCTTCGGAGCTGAACGGTCATGCTCACTGAATTCTCACGACTGTTCATTCACCTCTGCTGGATCTGACGGTGCATTTCAGCGGCTTCTCCCTCCTCTGCACTGGTGCACTGCAGAGAACACCCCTGGGTGCTTCGGCAGAAAAAAGAGAGTATATTTTCCTGAAAGAGAATATTTCTCTAAAAGAGCAGCGCACACGGAATGTCTTTTTAAGGACGTGTCTTTTTAAAGATGCCTATCCGATTGTGTGTTATTCCTGGTTGCGGTCCTTACCTCTCAACTTCAGACGGTCACGATCGCTGTCTTTCGTGTCTGGGCGTGACCCACATGGAGGCAGCGTTCGTGGATGGTTTATGTTCTCACTGCGAGAACATGACAATGGCAACATTGCGGTCCCAGCGGCTCCCCGCCTTGTTCCTTCTACCTACAGGTTTGAGGCCAGCACGGCTAGCACTGGGGGTGATTTGGGGACTCCAATGGGATCGCCTCTGCCGGGTATCCCCCCACGGACCTCCCATTCCCCAGCACGCTGCCCGGATCGGGTTTCCGGATGAGTCTGCCGGCTTGTCTCACGGCGAGTTCGACCTCTTGTTCGGAGCCCACAAAGCTGATGAGCTCTTGAGCACAGCATCGGAGAGGGGGCTTGTCCAGTCGGACGCAGAAGCCTCAGCTGGGCTCCCCCCTTCGGGGTCGATTGCCCAATCACAGGCTGATACAGAGATGACGGACATGCTTGAGATGACGGACCGCTAAAAGCAGCCACGCCCCGCTCAAGCGCCTTTCTTCCCGGAAGTGCACGAGCAGCTGACGAAATCGTGGGAGGCACCTTTTACTGCCCGGTCCCGATTTCTCAGTTCCCCCCGCCCTCACTACCCTTGATGGCGGGGCGGCCAGGGGCTATACGGCGATTCCCCCAGTGGATAAGGTGCTCGCGGTGCACCTATGCCCGCAGAGCGCCGCCACCTGCTGCGGACGCCCAAAGCTCCCGTCCAAGCCCTATAGGTTCACGTCGTCCCTGGCGGCCAAAGCCTACAGCGCTGCTGGACAAGCCGCCTCTGCCCTGCACGCCATGGCTCTCCTGCAGGTCCACCAAGCCAAGGCGCTAAAAGAACTGCACGAGGGTAGTTCTGCCCCAGATCTGATGCAGGAACTATGCTCGGCATGGTCTCTCGGGTGGACGATGTCCACATTAGTGGTCCAGGAGCGCCACCTTTGGCTCAACCTGGTCGAGATGGGTGAGGCCGACAAGACACAGTTCCTTGCTGCCCTATCTCCCAGGCTGGCCTATTCGGCGACACCGTTGAGGACTTTGCCCAGCAGTTCTCGATGGTGAAGCAGCAGATGGAGGCTATCCAGCATATTCTGCCCCGGCGCGGCTCAAGATCCCGCACCCCGTCTGCTCGTCGCCAAGGGCGTCCCCCTGCGGTGACTGCACCGGCTTCGCCGCAGCCTGCCCCTTCGGCCCGGCCCTGTCGTGGAGCCCACCGCAGAAAGCAGACACCACCCATCTCACAGCCGGCCGCCAAGGACCCACGAAGGTCGTCAAGTGCCCCTGAGACGGGCAACCCAGGGTCTACGAAACCCACTGCATTGGAGCTGGTAGTAAGACCACTCCATCCCCCAGTGGAGGGCTGGGTGGAGAATCTTTTGTTGCCTTTTTATTTGATTTTGCCACATGCCCAAGTGGCTGCGGTACCCAACAGTTCAGCAAAAGAGTGGTTTCCTCCTTCCCTGGGTCACATACCCACATACACATAACCGAGAAGTTCCCTTTCATAGGAACTCGAGTTGCGTAATCGCATTGGGAATGATATACATTCACGCCATGTGAACAGTAGCTGCCAACTGCGGCGCACAAGCGAGCTAAAGTGTCTGAATAAAACAGACTGAATTATGAGTTTACTCCTGTTCCAACAGAGAGAACATGGGAAGCAGGAGTCAAACCCTTGTCCAGATTATAAAATAAAATAAAAGTATGTGGAGAGGACCACCCTGCAGCCATACAAATGTCCTCCATGGACACACATCTGGCCAAAGCCCATGAGGATGCCATGCTCCTCATAGAATGGACTTGAATACCTGAAGGCGAAGGTACACTGCGCGCTTCGTAAGCACTTGAAATTGTATCAAGTAGCCAATGATACAGTCTTTGCTTGGACACCGAAACACCCCTATTGCGGCCACCAAATCACACACTGACTTACGCCACTGGCTAGTACGGTCAACATAAACTCGCAGCGATCGAACTGGGTAAAGCATATCCAATCTTTCATGCTCCTTTGACTAAAATGGGGGAGAATAGAAAGCCTGAAAATGAATAATCTTCAAGCAAAATTATGTAGAAATGACCTTGGGAAAATAGCCCATATGAGGTATTAACACCACTCTTTAACACCCTGGCACAAAATCCATACATAAGGGATTGATCGACAAGGCATGCAAATCACTAACCCTTTTAAACAATTCCAATGCTACTAGCAAGGCCGTTTTAAGAGTCAGAAACTTATCAGCGACTGTTGCCAAGCATTCAAACGGAGCACCTGACAGTGCCTCTAAAACAACAGATAAATCCCATAAGGGAACGCAGATGGGACAAAAAGGTCTAAGCCTGCATACTCCGCGCATAAAATGAGAGACAAGAGAATGTCAACCAACGAGACTCCATTAATAAGAACATGCTCAGCTGCTATAGTATTAGTATGCTATAGTACACTTTTGTATTCCTTGTACACACATGACTGTGTGGCAACACACAGCTCCAATGCCATCAAGTTTGCTGATGATACGACGGTGGTAGATCTGATCACTGACAATGATGAAACAGCTTACAGAGAGGAGGTGCACATTCTGACACACTGGTGTCAGGAGCACAACCTCTCCCTCAAGGTCAGCAAGACCAAGGAGTTTGTGGTGGACTTCAGGAGAAAAGACAGAGAACACAGCCTCATCACCATCAACAGAGCACCGGTGGAGAGAGTCAGCAGCTTCAAGTTCCTCTGTGTCCACATCACATATTATCTCACACTGGACTGTCATAAATTATATTCTCTCTTAACAACACACTGGCAACTGACTATCAACCGACAGCCTGAATGTCAATACAGTACAATACAACCTTCTGTATATTTTATATATACTTTCTATACTATTTTTATTGTATGTGTATTCTATATTATGTGTATGTGTATTCTATAGTGTGTATTATATACTGTACATTGTATATTATTATTGTGTTGTGTAATTATGTGTATATTAGATATGTACATTGTGTTGTGTAAATCTGATGTTTATTGTAAATTGGTATATGTCTCATCACTGTCATGACTGCTGTGTTGCTCGGAACTGCACCCAAGACTTTCACCCACTGTTGTACTTGTGCATATGGTTGTGTGACAATAAAAGTGATTTAATTTTTATTTGATTTATAGAGGCAACATAGACTTAAAGCATTGCAGGGACAACTCTGGCTCCAAAACGCTCTTGCAAAAAAATCCAGCACTGTACTGACAGTTCAGTGAACTGAATTTTCACCTCTCACTGTACACCAAGAAGCAAAAATGCACCACTTGAACGTATAAAGCTTCCTAGTTTATGGAGCTCTAGCATTCAGAATGGTATCAACAACAGCAGGGGATAACCCATCATTCAAAAGAGTGTCCCGTTGAGGGATCATATCCATAACTTCCACAAGTCTTTCCTGGGGTGCCAAACGCTGTCCCTAAATGTCTGTTCTGACTGGAATCTCCCAAGGCACTTTCTCCAGGAGAGAGACCAGAGTAGAAAACCATACTTGAGATGGCCAATATGGCGCCACTAACAGAGGCCGAACCCAATCCTCCCGAACTCTCTGCAGAATTGCGTGCAGCAGACTGATCAGTGGAAATGTGTAAAGACGCGCTGTCAGCCACTGATGCACTATTGCACTGATGCCCAAAGGTGCTGGGGGTGAGAGGGAAAACAAGAAGGGACAATGTGATGTCTTGCTTGAAGCAAACAGGTCCACTTCCACTCTACTGAACCTTCTCCAGATTTGTTCCATACTCTGAGGATGTAATGTCCACTCTCTAGGCATCAACCCCTGTCTAGACAGGAGATCCGCTCCCATATTTAACTGCCCGGGATTTGCACAGCTTGTAGAGACCGCACATTGTTCTGTGCCCACAGAAGAATGCAACGTGCCAGTCTAAGCATGGCATGAGAACACACTCCTCCCTGGAGACTGATGTAGGACACCACCATCCTGTTGTCCGACCGGATGAGGATATGGCTGCCCTGAATCTCCAGGAGGAAAACCTTTAATGCCAACAGCACCGTGAACATTTCCAGACAGACTATGTGCCAATATTGCCGCTTGCCCATCCAAACCCCATAGGCTGGATGACCCTTGTATACAGCGCCCCAACCCATGGAGGAGGCATCTTTCGTTATAACTTTGTGGCAACACACCTGTCCCAACAGATAGCACTGAAAAGGTCTTGCATGCAACATGCCCTGTGGGAAAGACAGCATAAGCCACCATCATGAGCCTCAAAATCCTGTTTCTAGGGGTGCCCTGGCAACAGGACACTCTTGTCTAGGTTACATACAGCCCTAAATAAAATGGCTGAGAATGACATCTCGATGTTGGGCAGCCAAAGTCTCAGAGTGGGCAAACACCAACCAATCGTTGAGATAATTCAAAGCGCGGATGCCTTGAAGCCTCAAGGACGTCAAAGATGCATCCATGCATTTTGTGAAAGTGCATGGTGCAAGTCCAAATGGAAGGATGCAAAATTGATACGCTTGCCCCCAAAAGCGACTCTGAGAAAGCATCTGTACTTGGATATAAACGTCCTTCAAATCTATTGTTACAAACCAGTCCCCCGACTGCACTTGAGACATTATTTATTTCTGCATCAGAATTCTGAATTTACATTTCATTAGAGAGAAATTCAAAGGTCTCAAAATCCAGAATGGGATGCAAGCCACCGTCTTTTTTCGGACCTGAAAAAAAAATCGGCTGTAAAAACCACATTCTCTCTGAGAAGGGTGAATCTCCTCTATTCCTCCTCTTTATAAGAGAGAGTCAGTTTCCCAAATCAAAAACGGAGCTTCCCGAACAGAAACATCTTTCAGAACAACCCCACTGAACACTGGAGGAGCCCACCTAAATTGAATTACATAACCATGCTTTATCATTCGAGTAACCAGTTCGGAATGCCCTACAGCTACTGCCAAGCGAAAGATGGGCAGATAGAGGGATTAATGCATGGCTCTTGCCTGCAGCGCGACCTGTATCCACTAGATGTCATGACTGCTATGTTGCTTGGAACTGCACCCAAGACTTTCACCCACTGTTGCACTTGTGCATATGGTTGTGTGACAATAAAAGTGATTTGATTTGATATGGCTTACTTTTGGCGACTGCCCCAGAATCAGCGGCACAGCGGAGGGAAGCCTTCGCTCCTCCAATACTGTGGCTGGTTAAAGGGAATTTGATAATGTTTTTGCCTTTATTGTATTTAGGCATAAATGATGAGCACTCTGAAATGTATCTACAGCAGGGATATTGACAGAATAAACCTTTTCCCTGGTATTTGAACGGGGAAAAGTGTATGAACAATGGGGGGAATTTTTAATAGAGAAAACTGGTTCGCCACAACAGCCCAAACATTCTTTATGGGGGGACAACGTGTGGTGCTTATGTTCACTGTGTGTTTTGAGTACACTTGCGCCCAATGAAACATCAGATTCTGTTATGCATGTCTCGAAACCTTTGGTCATGGAGACAGAGGCTGAATTCTGGAAGCATTTATTTTTTTATGTTCGCTCCCCAGCAAGTTGTGGGGGACAACTGAACCATATTCTGTTTGTCGGATGTTCGAGGTGCATACAACGGCAACCTCATTCCGATACTGACCGAAGGGCAAACAGGAGAGAAACAGATATGTTTAAAAGGTCACATTTTTTTTTCTGAATGGGGGCTCATCCCTCGTTACACAGCAAGCACGTCAGGCTCATATGTAGACCTATTTTTATTGTCTCTTGTCTCGCCAGATCGCCTGTGTAGTCCTCAAATGGGTGAAAGATAAAAGAAACAAGTTAAAATACCTTGCATGTCCTCATAGAATCCCAAAAGAATAATGGCACCGACAAAGCACTCCGCACGTTGGTTCGCCATCACTCCATTGGGGAATATTCTCTTTTTCCAGCCCCCTCGTTCTGCGACCGGGCTCACCAGCCCATGCATGATCCCCTCCACTGCAAGCAGTTCGTTTCGAATGGGGAGGGTAGAGAGTGAAAGGCCGCTCCTCCATTGCCTAATTCATGTGCATTCTCCCAAAACGACACAGAAAAAGACAATTGGGACAAAGGGGCCAATTTGTTCCTTACCTTCCTATGACTAATTCTCTCATACAGCGTTTTTTAATGTCGACGCCTCAAGACACGCATGGTACCTCTGTTGCACGCTTTGTTCATCAGAAAATGGCTGCCGAGCTAGGCCTCAAAGCATGTCCGACAAACATGAGGAAGAACCCGATGTCCATTTACACTCCAAACTTCTCAGACACAAAGCCAAAAACCCAAATTGCTCCTGCACACGGAGCTCCAAATCTGGAGGCCGTGGAACTGGAAGAAAAGGGGATAATGTGCAGCTGTCCCCTTCGGACCCTTGTAATGTTTGGAAAAAAACACATTAAAATTGCTCTGAAATTTATGCTGTATAAACGACATTGTGGCATGAGGGCATGGTCATGTGTCGGTCTGTGGGAGAGGGAGAGTGGTAGTACTCTCGTCACCTGGGTTGTGAGTACTCTAACACCTGTCTCTAATTATAGTGATGGTGGAGGGAGACCTGAAAAGGCACGCCAGAGCGTCAGAGTGGGAGAGAGAGACCAGTGGCTGTTCCTGTGTAGCTATATGACAAATACTGTGGACCCTTTTGTGTGTTTTGGCCACCAAGAGCCCTTATTGTTTTAGTTTTGTATGACACTGAGAGAGTAATAAAATACTTAGATTGACTGTTCGCTGTCTCCTGACTCCTCCATTGCCCATGAACACAGAAACGATCACAGTGGTGACAAAACCTGGGATTTGGAGGATAACGGCGTTATGGAGTCTACACCACTGGACGAAGTTATCAAATCCCTCACCAGCATCCAGCAAGACCAACACTGAGCCCTCTTGGAGTTACACCTGGAGCTGGAACAATGATTCAAAGCCCTGCTCCAGGCACAAGCGGAAGACCACCAGGTGTTCCAAAGCCTGATCGCCAGAGAGGGGGCTGGCTTTGCAACCCTCCCGGAGCCCACCCCACCTGTGTCTCTGATTAGGATGAGGCCAAAAACCCAGAGGCCTTACTAGATTTATTTGAGAAAACGGCCAAGGTATGGAAGTGGCCTCCCAACCAGTGGGTGGCCCACTTATTGCCCCTACTCTCCGGGGAGGCACAGCTAGCGGCACAACAACTTCCCGCCACCAGCATCCTGAACTATCAACATCTGAGTAGCCCCAAACAGAGTCGTCAGCTCTTCAGTTTCCTGAGCTTTGGGAGGCACAGCCGGCTTTTGCCCAACAGCTCCGGAATGCTGGCCGCAAATGGTTGCTGGCAGAGGGAACCCGTGGCTCCATGGATGTCATCGATCTGGTGGTACTGGAGCAGTTAGTCTCCCAACTTCCTTGAGGAATGTCCAATTGGGTCTAGTGTCACCATCCGGCATCACTGGAGGAGGCCATCCAGCTGGCAGAGGACTACATGGCACATTTCCAGGAGGCAGCAATGCAGTGTTTTTTTCTTCTCCCTCTTCTCTCTCTCCACCCCCTGTGTCTCATTCTCACATCGCTTTGTATTAGTTCTGGTGGACTATGCAATGCGATATCCAGAAGCAGTGACTCTTCGCAACATCTCAGCATGTAGTGTTGCGGAGGCACTCTTCAAAATTATCTGCTGAGTGGGGATTCCAAAGGAAATCCTCACTGATCAAGGCACAACATTCATGTCAAGTACACTACGCTAACTGTCTGAATTATTAGGCATTAAATCGATTCGCACCAGCGTTTATCACCCGCAAACCGACTGGTTGGTCGAACGATTTAATAAGACCTTGAAAAACATGATTCGTAAGTTCGTACACAAAGACGCTAAAAATTGGGATAAGTGCCTCGAAGCCCTGCTGTTTGCAGTACGAGAGGTCCAGCAAGCCTCTACAGGGCTTTCCCCATTTGAGCTACTGTATGGGCGTCAGCCACGTGGCGTACTTGATGTCATACGGGAAGCTTGGGAGGAAGGAACTTCAAATAGCAAAAATCTAATTCAATACGTTCTTGACCTTAGAGCAAAACTCCACACTTTGGGGCAGGTAACACAGGAGAATTTGCTCCAAGCACAAGAACGTCAACGGCGACTCTACGACAGGGGCACTCGACTATGCAAATTCATACAGGGAGATAAAGTGCTTGTATTGCTGCCCACTTCGAGCTCCAAATTACTTGCCAAGTGGCAAGGACCCTTTGAGGTCACACGATGAGTTGGAGATCTCAATTATGAGGTTAGGTGAATGGATAGGGTAGGGGCACATCAAATCTCCCACCTCAACTTCCTCAAACCATGGAGGGAGGTGGTCCCTGCAGCCTTGGCGATGGTAGTTCCAGAGAGGGCAGAGCTCAGGCCGGAGGTGACTCCCAAACCCAATTCATTCACACCAGTCCCTTGTGGAGACCACCTCTCACTGTCGCAGCTTACAGACATTGCCCAGTTGCAAGCGGAATTCGCGGACATGATTTCACCCCTTCCAAGGTCTCACGAACATTATAGAGCACCATACTGAGACCACCATGGAGGTGGTGGTACGTAGCCGCCCCTATTGTCTTCCTGAACACAAGAAAAAGAATTAGAGGCAGTGCTTGAAATGGGTGTAATAGAAGAGTCGCTCAGCGATTGGGCCAGCCCGGTAGTTCTGGTACTGAAGAGTGACGGCTCGGTCCGGTTCTGTGTTGACTACCAGAAAGTGAACGCGGTGTCCAAATTTGACACTTATCCAATGCCACGAATTGATGAGTTACTCAATCGGTTGGGCGCGGCTCAATTTTACTCGATGCTGGACTTAACAAAAGGTTATTGGCAGATCCTTTTAACTCCAATATCCCAAGAAAAAACGTCTTTTTCCACACCATTCGGTGACACTTCCGTTCTGTTTGTTTGGAGCCCCGGCCACATTTCAGCGCCTCATGGACAAGATCCTCAGACCGCATGCGGCGTAAGCCGCCGCATATCTAGATGATATTATAATTTATAGTAATGACTGGTGGCGTCATTTTCAACATCTGAGGGCTGTCTTGAGAGTGAACCCGAAGAAGTGTGCAATTTGGCGGAAGTTCAGCATCTGGGGTTCTACTTGGGTCACGGGCAGGTGCATCCACACGTTTACAAAACCGCAGCGATCATGGCCTGCCCAACGCCCAAGACCAAAAAGGAGGTAAGGCAGTTTTTGGGGTTAGCTGGCTACTACCAGAGGTTTGTGCCTAGTTATTCTGCCCGCTGACTGACCTTACTAAAAAAGGTGCCCCCGATCCAGTCCAGTGGACAGAGTTGTTCCAACAGGCTTTCCTGAAGGTAAAGTCCACACTTTGTGGGGGGCCGCTTTTACATGCACCTGACTTCTCTCCCCTGACAGGGGGCTGGGGGCGGTGCTCTCGCAGGAGGTGGGAGGGGAGGAATGGCCAGTGCTGTTTATTAGTTGCAAGCTCTCCTTCAGGGAGACAAAGTAAAGTACCATTGAGAAGGAGTGCCTTGCGATTAAGTGGGCTGTTCTTACCCTCCACTACTACCTGCTGGGGCGGGCCTTCACTTTCTGCTCCTATCACGCTCCGAAGGATACTAACGCACAGATCACCCGTTGGTATTTGGCTCGTCAGCCCTTTAAATCCAAGGTGGGCCACATACCGGGGGCGCAGATGGTGGTGGCTGATTTTCTCTCCAGAAATGGGGGGGGAGTAGGCAGGCTGGATTTTGCCCCGGCCTGAGCTGGCAGTGGGGGTATGTGGCATGGGGGGCATGGTCATGTGTCGGTCTGTAGGAGAGGGAGAGTGGTAAGGCTCGTCTCCTGGGTGGTGAGTACTCTAACACCTGTCTCTAATTATAGTAATGGCAGAGGGAGACCTGAAAAGGCATGCCAGAGCATCAGAGTGGGAGAGAGAGACCAGAGGCTGTTCCTGTGTAGCTATACGACAAATACTGTGGAACCGTTTATGTGTTTTGGCCACCAAGAGCCCTTTTTGTTTTAGTTTTGTATGATGCTGAGAGAGTAATAAAATACTCACATTGACTCTTCGCTGTCTCCTGACTTTTCCATTGCCCACAAACTCAGAAACTATCACAGACGTCCTTACATGTTCACCACTCAAAAGGGAGGATTAATAATACTCGCTTTGATGTGAGTCGCTGGAACAAACACGGGCTTAGGCAAAATCGTGCACTGAAGAACAGAAAATATGACTCGATGACGTGAAAGCGAGCACTTTTATGAAGCCCGTGATGTAGCTCCCTAGGGGTGTCGCTTAAGTGCCATCAGCCAATAAATCTGTGTGATTGTATAAGGACTTCAGACCATGTGACACTCAGGGCGTGTCCCAATGAGATTACGCAGCTAGAGTTCCTACGAAAGGGAACATAACATACCCAGGAGATGATGCAGATTTATTTATTTTTTTTACATTTAATTTTAAACAGAAAAATGGCTGGTCAGCAAATAGAGTATTATTTGGTGGGTCAAAAATTACCCACTTGCATATTTATTTACATTTTATTTATGTTTAATGCATGTTTAAACTGTGAAATTGTAAACTAATATTGACATCCAATATATCATTTGAAAGATCTGGGTCTCAAGATTTGATATTTTAAAGAGATTTTGACGATCGCAAAGTTACAACAATAAGATTTTATTAAATGTGTCAAGAGTGAAAATCAAAACTCGGAAAATGAAACCGGAAGTTCTGACATGTATTGTCTTCCAGCCAAACACAGATGAGCACAATACTGCAAACTTCAGTATGCTTTCCATTGCAAGAGTCCAATAAATAAAATCCATTAGAGATTTTAGTCCAAAAATTTACAAATATGAAGAAATATTGATCAATCTGTCTTTGTTCAGGTTTTACATATTCAACACGTTTTCATTCATGTCCATTCTCTGCAAAATCTTGCACTCTGTGTAAGTTTCAGTAGCAAAACACCCAATCATGATATTTGGGATGGTCTTACAAACAAAATGAGCCCTCCCTCAAACTTTTCTGTGTAATTGTGATTGGGAAGTCACTCAAAATAGCCAAACAGGACAGTTGACACGAGTGATGTAAACATTTGCATCATCCATGTTTGTCTTTTTTCCCAAAATCATCGTAAGCCTAGATCATAGAATACATCTTAAGATTCATCTTAGTTTTGCCTCCCATTTCCCAAAGCCATTGTAACTTAAGTAGAACTTGGAAATGCTCGTAGATTTAGTGCTCTGGAGTAATCGTACAGAGCTAAGAGCATCTTAATAGACAAGGGCTGGGTTTCCCGATAAAGTTGCAATGTAAGCTTTAACGATCATCTTAACTAACGTCACTCGTTATTTTATGATGGAGTAATGCCTGTTTCCAAAACCAACACTTAAATCGCACGTTATAAAGTAAAACTTAATTGCTTTATTACAGGAGCTGTCCAGGTGTTTGTCTTCTCAAAATGAAAATAAGGAGGAAATACTGACAAACATGCAATTGTTTGTAACCATGTCGAGGCGCCGAAATTTATTACCAAACTATTACAGAATTTAATTAAAGAAATAATGATGGCTTTATTGACATGGAGTTTCAGATATATTGATGCCCAATCATAGAGATAAATGAAAGTGATGCAATAAATGCATGTAACGTGAATGTACGTGATGTGAATCATAAGGGGCTCTCACGTAGCCTAAAATATTTTGGCTGGAAACTAAACAAATTCACACAGAACAGGATTAAAATGATGGGCATCAGTATTGAACTACTCATAGACCTGTCTAAATATGAATAGATCATCTGGTTAGAGTTCAAGGTACTGTGTACTTGTAGCCTTACTGCCATTATGGAGCATGCAATTTATTACTGCCTGGTAAAAAGATTATAGGCGAGCCGATTTGAACCAGCCATTGGAGAAAGAAAGAAGTGGAGGAGGATGAATAGAGAGAGAGAGAGAGAGAGAGAGAGAGAGAGAGAGAGAGAGAGAGAGAGAGAGATTCTCTCATTGCACAGTCTAGCTCTAATCTCCTCTGTTAATTATATTTTATTGATTTATTAAGGTATATTTATTTAAGTTTTAAACTGAGTGGTCACATTACTCACCTATGTCTTCTTAAATAATCTGTTAAATAAGAACATTGTCTTTCTATTGCCATTACAATTATGCTTATCAATGAAGGCTAATACAATGTTATAATGTATTATGTTTCTTGTAATTTAGACCTATCATGTTGCATGTGCAGACTGCGAAGACTGCCTATTGATTTCATAGCGATTTTTTCAACACTTTTTAATCCTCTGAAATAGTTTACAATAGGGCTGAAATGATTAGTCAATGTTATCGACAACACTGACAATAACAAATTGTAGACAACATTTTTTGTTGTCGAATAGTCGTTTGATCTCATGTAATGTAACATGAGATCACAATAAACTCTAATGATGACACGTGAGAGCAGCACTGCAGCTCGGGCCTGACTGAGGAGAGGAAGAATTACACAGCTCACAGTCCAGATCATTTGTTTATCTCATGTAACAACCGATTATGATTCAACTGACTACTATTATTTAACTTAATATCTGCTGATTTTATTATGGCACTGAGTATGGCTGCTGTGTTGCGAGCTCTGAAACAACATTGTTGTTTTTTGTTTGCTTTGTTTACAGTTCTTATGTTTTTTTATCTTGGATGTTGTCTGCCTTATTGTCTACGACAGACAAACACTTTTGAACATTGGTTCAGCAATTACACACCGTAAACCAGACTTCAAATTCCTCAATGCTGAACCGCTGTTTACAAACACGCCAGCGGAGCCCTTTGTCTGGGCTGCCCGGCCGCGAAAACGCAGAAGGAAAAGGGGAAACAGAGCCGGTGTTCTCATCATCTCCTGATCTGGAATTTCTCATGCTTCTGTGTCGACAATTCTGGCTACCGGGGGAATTCACAGCGGTCATTATCACAGCTGTGTACATCCCCCCACAAGCCGACACAGACCGGGCACTCAAGGAACTATACGGGATTATAAGCAAGCAGGAAATCGCGCACTCTGAGGCCGCGTTCAGCCAATTTTAAATCAATTGCACCAAAATACCACCAACACATCAGTTTTAACACAGAAGGGGACCGGGTTTTGGACCATTGCTACTCTCCCTTCCGGGATGGCTACAAATCCCTCCCCCGCCCACCATTTGGCAAATCAGGCAAATCAGACCACTCTTCCATTCTGCTTCTGCCCACTTACAGGCAGAAACTGAAACAGGAAGCACCCACCCTCAGAACGATCCAGTGTTGGTTGGACCAATCAGACTCGGAGATGTTCCAGTCCGCCTCTGATGATGACATCGAGGTTTACGCTGATAGTGTAACGTGTTTCATCAGAAAGTGCGTAGAGGATGTTGTTCCATCCAAAACAACATGGATCTACCTGTACCAGAAACCTTGGATTAATAGCAATGTTTGTGTGGCACTTAATGTGCGGACCTCCGTTTTTAATTCTGGGAATGCGGAGTAGCATAAACAAGCCAGTTATGCCCTCCGAAAAACTATCAGTGCAGCAAAATGCCAGTACAGGAACAAGACTGAAGGACAGTTTAACACCACCAACTCTAGAAGCATGTGGCAGGGAATTAATATCATCACGGACTTTAAAGGGAATAAAAACTCCGCCGTGAACACTGCTGCCTCCCGGATGAGCAAAATACTTTTTATGCGTGGTTCGAGGGAAATAACACAGCCCTCGCAGAGAGAGCTCTCGCGGCCGAACCTACGGAGGTTAGTTCACTCTCCATCTGTGTAGCATATGTAACCCGATCCTTCCGACGGGTGAACATCCGTAAAGCCGCGGGTCCAGACGGCATTCCGGGCTGCGTCATCAGAGTGTGCACGAACCAACTGGCTGGTGTTTTTACGGGCATTTTCAACCTTTCCCTCTCTTTGTCTGTAGTCTCCACATGCTTTAAAATGTCCATCATTGTGCCTGTACCAAAGCAATCCAAAATCACTTGCTTAAATGACTGGCGTCCTGTTGCTCTGACCCCCATCATCAGCAAATGTTTTGAGAGACTAATCAGAGATTACATCTGCTCTGTGCTGCCTCCATCACTGGACCCATTGCAGTTTGCTTACCGCAACAACCGCTCCACTGATGATGCCATTGCATCTACAATACACACTGCTCTCTCCCACCTGGAAAAAAGGAACACTTATGTGAGAATGCTGTTCGTAGACAACAGCTCAGCATTCAACACCATAGTGCCCTTCAAGCTTGATGTATAACTCTGGGCTCTGGGCTTAAACAGCTCGCTGTGCAGCTGGATCCTGGACTTCCTGTTAAGCAGACGCCAGGTGGTTAGAATGGGCACTAACATCTCCTCATCACTGACCCTCAACACTGGAGCCCCGCAGGGCTGTGTTCTTAGCCCACTCCTGTATTCCCTGTACACACATGACTGTGTGGCAACACACAGCTCCAATGCCATCATTAAGTTTGCTGATGATACAACGGTGGTAGGTCTGATCACTGACAATGATGAAACAGCCTACAGAGAGGAGGTGCACACTCTGACACACTGGTGTCAGGAGCACAACCTCTCCCTCAATGTCAGTAAGACAAAGGAGCTTGTGGTGGACTTCAGGAGAAGAGAAAGAGAACACAGCCCCATCACCATCAATGGAGCACCAGTGGAGAGTGTCAGCAGCCTCAAGTTCCTGGGTGTCCACATCACTGAGGAACTCACATGGTCCATCCACACTAAGGCCATTGTGAAGAAGGCTCATCAGCGCCTCTTCTTCCTGAGACAGCTGAGGAAGTTTGGAATGAACCGCCACATCCTCACATGGTTCTACACCAGCACTGTAGAGAGCATCCTGACTGGCTGCATCTCCACCTGGTACGGCAATAGCACCGCCCACAACCGCAAAGCCCTGCAAAGGGTGGTGTGAACTGCCAGACACATCATCGGAGGTGAGCTTCCCTCCCTCCAAGACATATACACCAGGCAGTGTGTGAAAAAAGCTCGGAGGATCATCAGAGACTCCAGCCACCCGAGCCATGGACTGCTCTCACTTCTACCATCAGGCAGGCATTATCGCAGCATCAGGACCCACACCACCCGACTTCATGACAGCTTCTTCCCCCAAGCAATCAGACTTTCACGATCAATATACATCAGCACTGCACTTTATTAATCTTATTATCTCACACTGGACTGTCATAAATTATATTCTCTTAACAACACACTGGCAACTGACTATCAACCGACAGCCTGAATGTCAATACAGTACAATACAAACTACTGTACATTTTATATATACTATATATACTATTTTTTTTATTGTATAATGTGTATTCTATATTGTGTGTATTGTATAATGTACATTGTGTGTTATTATTTGTATATTGAGTTGTGTGTAATTATGTGTATATTAGATTTTAAATTGTGTTGTGTATATTTGATGTTTATTGTAGATTGGTATATTTGTCTCATCACTGTCATGACTGCTATGTTGCTCGGAACTGCACCCAAGAATTTCACACACTATTGCACTTGTGTATATGGTTGTGTGACAATAAAAGTGATTTGATTTGATTTAAAGAAACAAAGTGAGCCCAGTTTAAAATCCGTGGTCAACTGCATCTTAATTAAAGTGTTGACAGGGCACTTCTCCTTGAGGTAAGATAAAACAGATCCAAAATGATTTTGGATAATGAAATTTGTGTTTAATTACATTGGTTTTAGTAAATACAAATATGTGTGTGTGTGTGTGTGTGTGTGTGTGTGTGACTTGGCACAATGGAGCTCTTGTTCATTGTAAATATGGCAATGGCCGCCCCTGAAACCGCGACGCAAGCAACGCCTACACTGCACAAAACGCATGCGCTGACCACGTGTAATGAGGGAGCTTTATATATCTTGACATTTCTCTTAATTTATGTATGTTGTTTTCCACTATTTTCTTTGCATGATGCCGAGGTGTGGAGATGGCCACCCGTCCAATGGGCCTGTTACCTTTGCTCTCCGGGGAAGCGCAGCTAGCGGCCCAGCAACTTCCTGCTGCCAGAATCCTCAATTATGGAGGCCAGAAGAAGGCAATCGTGCAAAAGGTTGGCCGTAGTCCTGAGCAGAACCGTCAGCACTTACGGACCCTGAAGTTTGAGAAGCATGGCCGCCCATTTGCTTTCGCACAACAGCTCCGGGATGCCTACTGAAAATGGCTGCTGGTTGACCTGGTGACACTGCAGCAGTTAATATCTCAACTCCCTCGGGGGATGACTGAGTGGGTCCAGTGCTACCACCTGGCATTGCTGGAAGAGGCCGTGCAGCTGGCAAAAGACTACATGGTGGCGTTTCCAGGCGGCAGCAAACCAGAGGCTCTTTCTTCTCTCACTTTCTCTCCTACCTCTCAAACCCCCCTCCCATTTTCATCCTGTTCCAGGAAGTGGGTAGGAGCCCTGCCCAAACCCTTCCCCTTATCTGTGTCTCACCCTTCCCCTGTCTCCCTCCGCTCTCCCCCCGGGTTGTCGAGACTGCCCTCATGGGCATGGTAGGGAAGCCTGGGCAGGTCTGTTTGAGCTGCGGGGATGCAGGGCACTGCCAAGATCAGTGTCCAGTTATGGAGGTGGAGACACTGATCCGGATACCTGACGCTCTGCAGGCCACCCCGATCGGGCAGGGACATATTGGATACTGGTGAGTTTAAAAGAGGATACATATCAAACTTTGGTGGATTCGGGTTGTACCCAAACCTCTATCCACTAATGCTTGTTGCAAGGCGGGGCATTGGGTACGAATAAACGGGTGGGTGTGCTGTGTGTACATGGGAATATTCACAGTGTTGGTTACGACTGAGATACTATTTTGGGGGAAAAAGCATAGAGTAGAGGCCACGGTTAATTCCCACCTCATCCATCCACTGGTTTTGGGAAGGAACAGGCATATTTATTAAGGGAAATATGTGTGGATGGGTCCTGTAAAATGTTGTCTTGGTCTGTGATGTGCGATGCTATGGCTGGGGAGGTGGTGCCAGGGCAGTCTACGTCTGCTTCGCGTCAAGATGACGCAAGAGGGGGAATTCCTGTCCTCAGGGGGATCACAGATTGAGGGCAGTCATGTGACGAGTCCCTCAAACAGGTGTTTGACCAAGTGAGAGTCATCGATGGTCAACAGCTCCAGCCTGATGTCGCACTCACATACCCATATTTTTCAATTATTAAAGATCGGTTGTATCGAGTCACCCAGGACACTCAAACAAAAGAAAATACAACCCAATTATTAGTACTAAAGAGCCATCAGGAAACCCTCTTCCAGGCGGCTCACCATAATCCAATGGCTGGCCATCTAGGATGTGAGAAAACGCTTAACCGAATAATGTCCTGTTTTTTCTGGCCGGGCATTCATGGGGCATGCTGTGAATGTCAGTTGGTGAATCCATGGCCACCCCAAAAGCGCCATTGCGCCCTCTACCGCTAATCGAGGTCCCCTTCGAAAGAATTGGCATAGACCTCGTCAGGCCATAAGAACGGACCGCACGCGGCCATCGCTTTGTATTAGTTCTGGTGGACTATGCAAAGTGATATCCAGAAGCAGTGACTCTGCGCAACATCTCAGCATGTAGTGTTGCGTAGGAGCTCTTCAGAATAATCTCCCGATTGGCGATTCCAAAAGAAATCCTCACCGATCAAGACACTAAATTTATGTCACGAACACTACGCAAACTGCATGAATTGTTAGGTATTAAATCGATTCGCACCAGTGTTTACCACCCAGAAACAGATGGGTTGGTGGAACAAATTAATAAAACCTTAAAAAATATGATTCATATGTTTGTACACAAGGACGCTAGAAATTGGGATAAGTGGCTCAAACCCCTATTATTTGCAGTGCAAGTGGTCCCACAAGCCTCCACAGGGTTTTCCCCATTCGAGCTGTTGTATGGGCATCGGCTGCATGGCGTGCTCGATGAGCTCAGCGTGATGTGGGAAGCTTGGGAAGAGTGATCTTCAAACAGCAAAAATGAAATTCAGTATGTTCTTTATCTTAGAGCAAAACTCCACACTTTGGGTCAATTAACACAGGAGAATTTGCTCCAAGCTCAGGAACATCAAAGCCGACTGTATGACAGGGGCACTCGACTATGGGAATTCACACTGGGAGATAAAGTGCTTGTATTACTGTCCACCTCAAGCTCTATTACTCGCCAAGTGGCAAGGGCCCTCTGAGGTCACACAGTGAGTCGGAGATCTCGATTATGAGGTTAGGTGAATGGACAGGGGTGGGGCACGTCAAATTTACCACCTCAATTTCCTAAAGTCATGGAGGGAGGCGGTCCCTGTGGCCTTGGCGACGGCAGTTCCGATGAGGGCGGAGCTCAGGCCGGAGGTGGCCCTCAAACCAAATTCATTCACCCCGGTCCCATATGGAGACCACCTTTCACCGTCGCAGCTCACAGATGTGGCCAAGTTGCAAGCGGAATTTGCGGATGTGTCCTCACCTCTCCTCGGTCGCACAAACCTCATAGAACACCATATCAAGACCACCCTGGGGGTGGTGGTTCGTAGCCACCTCTATTGCCTTCCTGAACACAAGAAAAGGGTTGTTCAGGAAGAATTAGAGGCAATGCTCGAGATGGGCATAATAGAAGAGTCTCACAGCGACTGGGCCAGCTGGGTGGTTCTGGTACCTAAGAGCGACAGGACGGTCCGGTTCTGTGTATACTATCGCAAAGTGAACACAGTGTCCAAATTTGACACATACCCAATGCCTTGGATTGATGAGTTACTAGATCGGTTGGGCGTGGCTCAATTTTATTAGACACTGGATTTAACAAAGGGTTACTGGCAGATCCCTTTAACTCCAATCTCCCGAGAAAAAACTGCTTTTTCCACATTGTTTGGCTTACACCAATTTGTGACTCTTCCATTCGGTTTGTTCAGGGCCCCGGCCACATTTCAGCGTCTCATGGACAAAATTCTCAGAGCGCATACAGCATATGCTGCCGCATATTTAGATGATGTTATTATTTACAGTAATGATTCACGGTCGGCACATGCAACATCTAAGAGCTGTCCTGAGGTCGCTGCGTCGGGCAGGACTCACAACCAACCCGAAGAAGTGTGCAATTGGGCAGGTGGAAGTTTGGTATCTGGGGTTCCACTTGAGTCACAGGTAGGTGCGACCCCAGGTTAACAAAACTGCAGCGATCGTGGCCTGTCTGAGGCCCAAGACCAAAAAGGAGGTAAGACAGTTTCTGGGGCTGGCTGGCTACAACCGAAGGTTTGTGCCTAGTTACTCTGACATCACCAGCCCGTTGACTGATTTTACTAGAAAGGGGGCCCCAATCTGGTCCAGTGGACGGACATGTGCCAACAGGCTTTCCTAAAAGTAAAGTCTGTGCTTTGTGGGGGGCCACTTTTACATGCTCCTAACTTCTCTCTCCCCTTTATTTAGCAGACAGATGCATCCGACAGGGAGCCAGTTTGGTGCTCTCACAGGAGGTGTGATGGAAGGAACGGCCAGTACTGTTCATAAGTCGCAAGCTCTCCTTGAGGGAGACAAAGTATAGTATCATCGAGAAGGAGTGTCTTGCGATCAAGTGGGCTGTCCTCTCCTCACCCTTCGCTACTACCTGCTGGGGCGGGCCTTCACCCTCTGCTCAGATCATGCTCCACTCCAATGGCTCCACCGCATGAAAGATACCAACACGCGGATCACCCTTTAGTACCTGGCACTTCAGCCATTTAAATTTGAGATGATCCACAGACCAGGGGTGCAGATGGCTGTGGCTGACTTTCTCTCCAGAAATGTGTGTGTGTGGGGGGGGGGGGGTTGGCAGGCCGTATGTTGCCCCAGCCTGAGTCATGCGGTGGGGGCAGGGTTGGGAGGGTTACTTTTGAAATGTATTCCACTACAGATTACTCAAGATCAGTAACGTATTCTAAATACTTTGGATTACTTCAGTACTGGTAGATTTTTTCACTTGTTTTGACTATAAAAACTCTGCCAGTACAGTAAGACAAAATACACATGTTAAAAATACATTCTCTGAAAAACCTAAATATCTTATGCAGTGTTGTTTCTAAAACAAGATAAATCAAATTTATCTTGTTTTAAGGATTTTTAGATATTTTTACAGGAAAACAAAACAAAAATGATTATCAAGAATATGATTTTTGCCCTAATATGAAAGGTCTTACTAGAAAAAAATTAATTATGATCTCACGTGAATTTTCTTTATAAAAAAAATATGATCGTGCCTGGTAACGTGCATGTAAAATGGCTAGAAATAGCATTTTATCTTCGCGTAAAGCTGACAATTTACACAAGGTTTATTTCTATTTCTTCTGCTCCAAACTTACTTCTCTGTCTGCTAGTATGAATGTAACACATCATAAGAAAGTGTTTCACTGCTGTTCAAATGCACTTTGGATCACATCATTTATATGGATAAATGTTTTCCATCTGAAAGGACTAAATATTAAATTAAACAAATGACAATAAAATGCTAAGTAATCTCTTCAGTAATCAAAATAGTTTTTGAATGTAACTACTCTAATTACCAATGATTTAAATTGTAACTGTAGTGGAATACAGTTACTTATATTTTGGTTTTAAATACGTTTTCCCGTTATATGTATTCCGTTACTCCCCAACCTTGGGTGGGGGTATGTGGGGATGGGGGCATGGTCATGCATCTGTCTGCGGGAGAGGAAGCGTGGTAAGGCTCGTCACCTGGGCTGTCATTATCATTAACACCTGTCTCTCGTTATAGTGATGGTGGAGGGAGACCTGAAAAGGCAGACAAAAAGCATCAGTTGGCAGAAAGAGAGGGACCAGAGAGAAACTCTTCCTGTGTGTGCAACAAGACTGATTGACTCATTTGTGTGTGATTATTTGGCCACTGAGTGCCCTTTTTGTTTGAGTTTTGTGGACGTAGCTGAAGAGTAATAAAATACTCAGTTGACTGTTTCCGCTGCCTCCTGACTCCTCCATTTCCCCTGAGAATATGATCTCTGTTACAACTGTTTTTATGAAAAATTATGCAAAAACGCACTGCATTCCATGCAAATTAATGATATAAAAATTATTTCTTTAAAAGTAAAAAGTAGCATTACCCAAGTCTATAGAACAGCTGTTAAGTAGAACACCTAATTCACCAGACTCATGTTTTTCAGAAAGGCTGAAAAGTTTCTAATAATTTTGTTTATTGTATCTTATCTCTTATATTAGTTAATTTTATTATATGGCCTATATTAGACCTGTTATGCTAAATTACTAATATTAAACATACTAAGTGTTTAAAAACAACTAAGTATTGTTATTGTATCGGTATATGCATCTAAGTATTAAGCTGTGTAAATGAGCAAATATTAACTTGTTAAGGTGTATGCTTCATTATATTTGTGATGAAATTAGGCTCCAAATAGAGGTCCACCCTGTTTCACAAAGGTCAACCCACTTAAAAATTGATGGCCAGGGCTTTGTTTCCCAAAAGCATTGTAAGCCTAAGTAGATCGTAGAATCCATCTTATGATTCATCTTAGTTTTGCGGGCCATTTCCCAAAAGCATTGTAACTTAAGTAGTATGTGAAAATGCTCGTAGATTAACAAGTGCTCTGAAGTAGTTGTACAGCGCTAAGAACATCGTAAGGACACAGACTTATGCAGACACCTACAGGACAATCTCGAAATTACACCTAATACAATTTAAATAACTTTAGCTACATTATATACTTTATGCTCATTTAATATCAGTATACATACGTTTTATTTAATTATAATTTTTAACCGACAAGGTTAATAATAATAGTAATCATAATAACAACAATAATAAATGCAGAAAATGGTTAGTCAATATTGGATGAACAGATAAATTAATAAGTAAACAAATAAAGTTAGTTGTGGACTAGTTGGTAACAACAAAGTGGTAGCATGATTGTTACTGAGAACTGTAAAAATTACAATTAGAGAGATAAGGAAAAAAGTCACCTAAGGGCGCTGTCGCCCACACCACGCGTTGTGTAGTACCGCACATGTTGTGTAGATTGCTGTTACCGTTATCACTTTTGGGAGTAAAGAGCAGACCTCCCTTTGATTGGTGATTGTCCCTAAAGTGCAGCTTCCACGCATCTCATATAAAAGTATATTTTATATATACTAAATATACTATTTTTATTGTATGTGTATTTTATATTGTGTGTATGTGTATTCTATATTGTGTGTATTGTATGATGTACATTTTATATTATTATTTGTATATTGTGTATTATATGTAAATTGTGATGTGTTGTCATTATCAGGACCATACACAGGGTCTCCGCTGTCTTCACTGATCCTGGAAGCTTTAAACTTGACCCACAGAGCAAATTTTGAAAACAAAATATTAAAAATACACATCTGTTGAACGAAGCAGTGATTGTGTAAAAGAAATATATCGTTCTGTGTAAAACGATTGCAAAACAAAATGCAATTAAGTTAAAATTTTAAAATATTTCCAGCAAGCTAAATTACAAAAGTTTTTAAAGTTACGCACAAATATAATGAAGTTGCAATGACGAGCAGCACTATGCGGTCACATTTCAGCACTTCACGTTTATGGACAGCATCTCTCTTAAGTAGCACTTAAAGCGCGTCCTCGCACGTTTATGTTAAGTGCAGTTTTGGAAAACGCATGTAAAAAATAACGAACATTCGTAAAATCACTCATAGAAAATGCTCTTAACCGCTAAGATCAATCGTTATTGGGAAATGAGGCCCTGGCCACTGACAGGCTGCGTGATTTTCGGATAACTATGGGTCTTAGCTCTTAAAGAGTGTTCTCTACATGCAAAGTTGCAAGTGTTCTTTCCTTTTTCACATGCGCTTCCCAAACCTGCACTAACATTAACACACAACACACTTTTAAGTGCTTCTTAAGAGTTGCTGTCCATTGTGAAGTGTTGAAATCTGACCTTATAGTGCTGCTCATTCATAGATTTGTACATAACTTTATAAATACTTCTAATATACCTCGCTGAGAAATGTTCAAAGTTATTTTCTTAAATAATCAAACAAATTAACTACATAATTAAATACATAGTTTTGTAATTATTTTTGTGCTGGAGGCTAAGATCTACTGTTTTTACATAATCACTGCTTTGTTCATAAAATGTGCATTTGCAATGTTTCATTTATCATCTGAAGGATGACCATCTCCTTCTGAATTTAATACAGTATCATGCGGCCACTTTGTACCAACTCGTGCACAAAGGTAGGCTTATTGGTTACTGATTTAGGCCTAATTAACTTTTCATTCATTCATTGATTATTTTTATTGTAATATACTATTTTATTTTATTTTCTCATTTTCTCGTTTCTGCTCATTTCTTTTCAAATTGAAAAACAAACTATCAAAACATGCACGGCTGTTCTCTCTAACTGTAGCTTTGGTCCTCAGCAGTCAACACCCGATTGCATTGCACCACCTACTGGTGAGAACAAATAGCATCAGGTTGAGATTGTGCATCGATACTCTGCTGCTTTTCCTGCAGTACCCGGATGTAGAACGTTGAATTTCAGAATTTAAGGAAGCAAATTTTGTTAAAATAGAATAGGCTGAATTTTACATGTAGAAAAATCTAGATGGTATGTTCAAATGAACTGAATATTTTGGAAATTAACTTTGGAAAATGAATATTTATTGTTGAATTTTTAATAATGAAATTAGTTGTGAAATGTTTCCAAATTAAATATTCAATGCTTAAAAATACAGCAATGTTAAATTTCAGCCTCCCAAAATGCAAGCACTGTAAATTCAATGCATTTAAATGCAAGCACTGATACGTAATACAATGCATTTATTTTTTTATTTTTTTTCTATTAGAGCAATTAAACATGCTTTTATGCTTCAAAGACATTAGTCATGAATTTACTTCCATAAATGTACGTTTGATTTGTCCTGTTGTGAAGCGTGCTCAGACATCAGCAAGAAATCGTGCTTTTTTTGCTTGAATGTAAATTATGGAAAATAGGGAGTAAAACTGAAAGGGCAAATGTTACAACACATTATACATTTAGAGAAGTATTTGGGATAATCTTAGACATCTTTGAAGCATGAACAGGTCACTAGGAATGACATGTACAGCAGTTCAGCTGCTCTTTTCATGAATGCTTCTGCATCTACAAACACTGCATCTAATTTGTCCAGTTCTGTGCACTCAAAAAAAAAAAAACAAACAAAAAAAAAAACCACACACACGCATGTACACACCCAGTAAAATGTGAAAATACTAATTAGCTACAGCCATATACTTGTAGTACAAAAAAGTACCCCTTGAAGTATAGCAAGTTTACTCATTTACTTAAGTCCAAGAATTTACCTCCCCACACCCATATGCAGTCATGATCTACTACTCTGACCTTTAGCATACAAATTTAATCTCACAGAGTCAGTCATTTAGCGGGGACTGGCCTGGGCAGGCAGTAAACGTGATGATTCAGATGGCCTGCCTCCACCACACGTAAATCAGCAATGGAGCCGTGAAGTGGAGCCGTGAAGGGAAGTCACAGGCAGACACTGTCTTCACTGTCTAAAAGGATTGGGAAGACATCCCGTTGCAAGTCATCCATCTGTTGTGACACTGACGACGTAAAATTTGTCCTCAGGCAAGAATTGGGAATGTACATACAGTTTTTTTTCTTTCCCCTTATTCTCTCGCTCTCAGAATTCTCAACTCCCTTAGTGATGCACAGACAATGTGAAATCTATGGAGTGGAATGTGCAGATCTGTGTGACTGGAGCTCGTATTGGGTATCCACTTGCGGGCTTTCAATATTTAGAAAGGGAGTCTTTGAATCCAAACCGTGCTGTGGTTTAGCACTACATTTCGCGTTTTTGCATAATTTTTCATAAAAACAGTTGTAACAGAGATCGTATTCTCAGGGGAAATGGAGGAGTCAGGAGGCAGCGGAAACAGTCAACTGAGTATTTTATTACTCTTCAGCTTCATTCACATTAAGCGCAAAATCTTTGGGCATGGTCATGAAGTTTTGCTATTTTCATGCAAGCATGCGCTGTCTAAGTGCAAGTGGGTTTGGCGAAATTGCGCATGAAGCGCTAATGGGCTGGATCAAGTGAAATTTATTTTGGAGGTTCTTCTCTGGTTATTGAACCGTCTGCGTCCTATGTAGTCCATTCCCTCAAGCACCAGCAATATAAACAAAGATAGCACATTCATAAAAAGTTGGTAGTGTAAATGGACTGTATGCAGTGAATCAGAAGAATAGAAATATGGACTTTCGTTCATTTGTGCATTAACTGCATCCTTGTTGAATGTCAGGCATATTTCTATGACAGTGACAGTCTTCTTTTATACGCATGGAAAATATGGTTTAGGATTTGGATGTAGGCTCTGTTAAAATCATAGAGGATGTAAGTATTATTAACCTTTTTGCACATGAGTTTCTCCTATACTGACGGACAATTGATTGTACCACTAATTGCATAAAATATTTGTTTAATAAAACAGCTAAGGCTGTTATAGTCAGGGACATTATTTTATGTTCCACTATATTGTTAGAGTTTGGACATTTGGACACTTTAATACCACCTGCTGTTGGAATCTCCAAACTGCAAATGCAGGAACTAAGTTTAGACTCTGCATTGAAAAAAGACCTGCTTCTGAAGACTGTCTTAGCACAATTACCTATTTCTCAGAAAAATAGCACATTGCGCCACTTCATTAACATACAATGCACCCACAGTTTGTGTGCATACACCACAAATAGCACAAATATTCCCACCCACACCTACTTGCGCTTTGCGGCGGCACAAAAATTGTGTTTAGATTTAGAACTCACGTAAATTGGATAAGACATAATTCATGGACGTTGAGCATTGTGCAGCACTTAGCGCACTCCCAAGAAATAGAGCCTTTTATCTTGAATGTGTAACAATTCTAAGGAAGTCACAAAAGCAAGATCTAGGTGCGGCTGAAGAAGTTTAATAAAGAAATAAAGTAAAAGTACAAAAATAACATGGAAAACTCGGAAACAAGGCTGAACTACGAACTAGGAAATAAACTAAACATCCATGATGGGAACTGGTACATATGACCAGGAGAGAAAACACAACAACTCACAAAGACTGGGTAGAAATCAGGGTTTTATATACACAGGGGTAAATGAGGAAATGAAACACAGGTAAGGGAACAGCTGGCAGTGATGAGAGCAGGGAATTATTGGACTTGTAGTCCGGGGAAACAGATGACAGTGGCAAAACACAAGGCAAAGCAACAGTGAATCATGACAGAATTAAATAAAAGTATTGAAAAGACAGCATGCTAATGTAGAAGACTGATGACAAACACATAGAGATACATCAGTCTGACAGCTTATACAAAAAGGACATGACACAATTCAAAATGCACTCTAACAAATTAAGTTCTAAAGTTTGTGAGCCAGTTTGTGAAAGAAATGAGTTGAAAAAGCAAAAATCTCAATATCCTATTAATTATTCATATGCTAAATAATGCATTTAAAATTGCTGCTGAAAATAGAACAATAAGCATATCACAAGTGTTTCTGCTCACTAGAATCCTATACAGAAACATATACAGCTCAAGTAAAATAAAAAATAAAAAAAGCAGATGTAGCCCCCAAGACAATACGCAACTCAAAATATTCCGTAAAAATAAACTGGGGGTAAAAATCTTGCCTGGAGAATTTAAGAGTCACAATAATAACACATAACAGCAAATCTAAGTTTGCCACCAATTTGCTTGTGTGCAGGAATCTAGGGGGACAATATTTGTTTTTCTTCCCCTTTGAGCCTGGCACTTAACCACCCTGAAATTAACTGGGTGACAAAACACAGCTCCATTGTATGGTGATGAAGATATCCTTTCTTTATAAAATAAATAAATAAATAATATGACACTATTTATGAGCAGCCAAATATTATACTGTTTACAAATCACATTAATGCGTGGAATGGTGAAATCTATGTACTCTCATTTATTTTTTCTGTCTCACTCACTGCCTCCCAGTTGTAGACCTGCCAACACTTCTCAATTGGAAAAAGGAGGGGGGGAAAGGACTGAGGAAAACAGCTCTTGCTCTGGACGATTACATCTATTCTACCTCATTACTTGCCTTTTGGGAAAAAGAGGAGGGCAGTGTGGCAGGCTGTTATCTGTTTACATTTACTATACAAGACTATCGGAATTATAATTGTGTTCTTCTTTCAGCGCATGACTCTGTTTAAAAGTCCTGTGGTCCCAAGGAGTTGAAGAAAAATGAAATCCCTTCAAGGGACAGGCAAAATGTTGCATCACAACTTTTATTTCTTTTTCATCTCTTTATTCTTTCTATATTTGTGGGACTCTCCAACTCAGGATGATAAAAAAAAAAGAAAAGAAATGCCAATACACAGGCTACTCTGAGGAATTTCTTTTTTATTATTTTATTATTTAATTTCTTTTTTCACTTGAGGCAATCTCAAATAAAATAACACGTGATGAAGGCTTAAAAATTTGAAAATTACAAAGGCCCAGTTGAAAGGTGACTTCTTACAAGTCACAGAACTATATAATGAATATTAATTGCTTTAATTTCTCAAAACCTATTTAAAAGGCACTATGATATCTTCAAGGTCACATGCAATTTGAGGTCTCCTCCAATTAGACCTTTTCTTTTATGATTTGAATAGAGACACATAGTTTCCTTGCTGTGGCTGAAGTGGTAAATTCATGATATCATATGTATCTTGAGCAAGCACAGTTAAGCAAACAGTTAAACTCATAACTCAAAATAGTATCTGTATAATTTCATGATAATGAGGCTGTATCCCAATGCATGGTTTTGAAAAGCACTCCCTATATTTCTGAAGAATTACAGTCATGCATTTCAACATTTTGTGGCATGTTTGTATCAAACACATGGCTGAGAGCACAGACATAAAGATGTACTGCAATAAACAGCCTGCTGTCTATTCATTCAGTTAAAGGCTACATATTTACAATACATCTGCTCGTTTATTATTTACACATGTACAGCAGAAAATTTATCATTATATGGGTCTGCTCACGCAATTTGTCTTTTCAATTAGTAATTATAGGTTTTGTGTATGTATGTAAGCCAATCTGAAACATTTGTTTATCAAGGAATCTCAACCAATATACAGTTTGTTTAACAGCATCACACAACTTGGTTTATATAGGAATTAGTTTGAAACTGATTATTGCCTTATGCCTTTTTTAAGATGTGATATCCAATAATAAGGATTGATGACTGCAAATACTGCATGGTCAATACTGATCTAACTGTTGAATCGATAAAGTATGATGTCACCTGATTTGTATGTGATGCTATAGAGTTTTCCTCATTCATCATCCATCCACTTTCATCTCTCTATCTCCATCATTTCGCTTGGTCGGAAATTGAATTGTGAGTTTACTCAGTAAACACGTTTCCAAGATGATATAGTTTATGCTAAACCTACTCCATTAGCATACCAGAGGTGAGAAAACATGTCCAGGCATGTATGACATGGTCTTGTCCCTCCCAGCCCATGTCCAATTATGGTTTAATCTAAACACATCAGGCATGGCCCTGTGTGAACCTCAGCGCTACTGCTCTGTCAAAAGCTAATTACTATCTCTGTAATTTCCTTTGCAAAAGGAAACCCTAAGAAGACTGATCCTTATTAGGGTTCATTTACATATGTAAATAAGTAGTACTAGATTTAAAGGTACATGGGTGGTATCAAGACATGTTTCAAAAACTAGAATAATTCTAGAGAAGCGCTCTGTAGATACGGAGGATGTGTGTGGTCTATTTGAGTAAGTGTTAAATAGGATGGGGAGTTAGCTCAATTTTTGATATTATTAGCGGATTTCTGTAAGTGGTTCCTTATATGTGGCCCACATTAGCTCAGGATGAACTCTGCACTGCTCCATTAGTCTTCCCCAGATAATGCTACACTTCTCAGTTCCATTTACTTAACATGCTGGATCCGGCCTCCTCGATTTGCACTAATCAACTGATAAGGCGAAAGCCTTTTCACCAATCCCTGGAGGGTGAAAACTGAACTCCTAATGGTAATTAGTAGTAATTTTGTTCCCAAACCGACACATCCAGACCAGACCCTCTCATTCGTAAGGAGTTGGTTTTTATTCCCATCCACCATCTATAGGTTCAGACTATACGCATACCCCCAGGATGTGCCCTTATCACTAAGTGCTGCTGCTACTCATACATATAATAAAATGAAAGTTAAATACACCATGAAATTGCTTGATGCTTATTTCCTTTTGAATTAGGAAGTTTGGGTGAGCTATATTGACTTGGGTGGGGTTTGACCATAACAGGCTTACAGGCTAGTAATGTCACAGCCATGAAACCTGTGTTTGTTGCAGGTGTTATAAGAGGGAGGGACATTCTCATTCTATAGAGCATTTGATTGGACAAAATCTGTGCAGTGCACGATGAGTCATCAATATCACTGGTGCATTTTCCTAGAAGAGAAAAACTGTACATTTTAAATGTTAATATCTGTGTATGTTAATTTTGTACACATATAGATGGATTCAAAGCTAATAGACATGAGCTGTGTCTTGAATGACGTACTATACTGTACACTATGCACTTTCACAAAACACTATGCACTCGGCCATCTAGTGTATGAATTTTCGAAGTGCAGTATTCTCCCAAATGCAACACTAACACTTTTTTACTTTACAGAGGCAATCGCCATTTAATAGTGGACAGAAGTGACATTTCAAATGCACACAATATATTTCCACTAGCTTTTGCATGTAAGCCAACCTCAGTCCAACACTTATATCTCAAATAATGTTCATATTCACTCACATTTGCAAGGTGCTGTCTTCACAGAAGTATTTCTAGTTGTCAAATTCAACATTAATTTTATTTATTTATTTATTATTATTATTATTATCATTTATCAGACCAGCATCGCAGCCAGGTAACTCCGCCCCTTCCAAACACGATCACTAAATGCATGAAATGTCCAACATTCCACACTCTGTTATTTTGTGTAAAGAAGTACGTCATCCTTCTTTTTGGTGTATTTTCAATTTGAACATACTACTCACACTACTTACACCACAAAATGGTTTAGAATAGTGCAGAAGCAAGCAATCTGGGTCACACCTATGAACACCACCTCAAAAAAAAAACAAAAAAAAAAAATATGAGGAGCAGCGATATTTATATGTAATATAAATGTAATATATTTAAAATGACCCTCTCTTTCTCCCTCCCTCTAGGCTTTCTTTTCCTCCTCTCAGTTCTCTCAAACCTCAGTGACCTATTCTCCAAGGTCTGACCTGCAGAGAGTGATCTGTATTGACAAGGACAAAACTACTGGCAAGGGATACTGAAAAAATTCAATAACATATGTACAGGCCCATCCAACAGCCTTAGCATCACTACTGTAATCTCCATTTCCTTCTTGTCTTCTTGCAATCATATTCACCTAATAGGCTTACTACAGATTTAGGCCTAGACAATTACAGAGCAGATATAGTGATGTTGCAGTGATGATCGATGAAGACACAAATGGCATATTTCAAGGCACTTTTGAGGGGGGTCTTAGATGGGTCTAAACAAAATTTGCAACCTGGTCTCATAGAATGAATGTTTCTCTATATACATTTTTGCAAACTGACTTGTATGTGCCGCTTTCTACATTTCGCTGCAGTTTCTTGTTGAAATTAACACTAGAGGCATTACAACAACTGCATGGTTTAATCATTGTCACACAAATCACAAGTACAATTGCTGATTTACATTTTATAAAAACATATTTTTCACTCTATTTCTTACCCCCCCCCCCCATGTTATGATATCAAAACACTTTTACTTTAACGTATCATTTTGAAAAAAAATATATTTTAACACTTCTATTACAGACCCACCTATATATACGCACTTATTCCTATATCATTAATTAGCTTGTTAGCTCACCTGATAAAGTGTTGGACTTTGGCCTCAATGGCTGTGGTTCAAGCCCAGCCAAAGATGCATGAAAAGAGAAAAGTGGCATAGAATCGACACAAAATGACGTGGTTGCTTCAATTAATGTTTTCTTTTTTTTTTTTATTTGCATTTTAAAACACTAAAATTGGTTAAGGTTAGGTGTTGGTTGAGGGCAAGGATGTTTTGTTAAACTCTCATTTTCGGGCTCTATTGGTTAGGTTTAGGGTAAAGTTTTAGGAACTGGAGGAACATTTTACTTATTAAAACCTCCATCTAAAATTCACCTTCAAAACCTCGTCTGATTACAACCTCATTTTGTCCCTATTTGGCGCCCCCTGCTGGACATTTCAATTGAAAACTGTAGCCAAACATGTAATGAAGCACGTCATTTCAGTTTTGCAAAAACGTTGCAATGTTCACATAAATTTCATGTGACCAGTGTGAAAAATTGTCTAATAAAAAAAAAAAAAAAAAAAAAAAAAAAGCTAAAATGCTATTTCTAGCCATATTACATGCACGTTACCAAGAATGATTATATTGTTTTATCAAGAAAATTCACGTTGGATCATAATTTATTTTTTATAGTAAGACCAGTGATATTAGGGCAAAAATAATATTCATGATAATCATTTTTGGATTGTTTTTCTGTAAAAATATAGAAAAATCATTAAAACAAGATCAATTTGATTGATCTTGTTTTAGAAACAACACTGCATAAGATATTTAGGTTTTTCAGAGAATGTATTTTTAACATGTGTACTTTGTCTTACTGTACTGGCAGAATTTTTATAGTCAAAACAAGTGAAAAAATCTACCAGTACTGAAGAAATAATCCAAAGTATTTAGAATATGTTACTGACCTTGAGTAATCTAACAGAATACGTTACAAATTACATTTTACAGCATGTATTCCTGTAGTGGAATACATTTCAAAAGTAACCCTCCCAACCCTGTATATATATATATATATATATATATATATATATATATATATATATATAAAATATTATTATTATTATTATTATTATTATTATTATTATTATTATTATTATTGAAGTGTGTTTTTAAAAATGGCAAACTGTTATGTCTAAAACGTCCTGATTACTTTCGTAACCTCCATTCCCTGATGGAGGGAACGAGACGTTGTGTCGATGTAGTGACACTAGGGGTCACCCTTGGGAGCCCCAAACACCTCTGCTTTTTTTTTTAAAAAAGGCCACACGTCTTCACCTCAAGGGAGGGGAAAGGCGCTATGTGAAAGCGGTACACCCGGCCAGCTGTCCCGGAACTTACCTGCTCGTGCCTGCCAATACACGGGACAAGACCAGCTCAACCAGGAGATTGTAGGACCTCACAAAGATGTTGGGTGTTTCCCAGCCCGCTGCTCTGCAGATGTCTGCCAAAGAGGCGCCACTGGCCAGGGCCCAGGAGGCCGCCACACTCCTGGTGGAGTGGGCTCATAACCCCGCAGGGGGTGGTACGTCCTGAGCCTGATATGCCATCGCGATGGCATCAATGACCCAGTGGGTGATCCTCTGTTTGGAGAAAGCGCTTCCTTTCCGCTGTCCACCAAAGCAGACAAAGAGCTGCTCAGAGCTTCTAAGGCTCTGTGTGTGATCCAAATAGATGTGTAAAGCTTGCACCGGACACAGCAATGCCAAGGCTGGGTCTGCCTCCTCCTGGGGCAGCGCTTGCAGGTTCACCACCTGATCCCTTAAAGGGGTCGTGGGAACCTTGGGCACATAGCCCAGTCGGGGTCTCAGGATCACGTGAGAGTATCCCGGACCGAACTCCAGGCACGATTTGCTAACAGAGAATGCCTGCAGGTCCCCTACCCTTTTGATGGAAGTGAGCGCATTCAGGAGGACAGTCTTCAAAGAGAGTGCCTTAAGCTCAGCTGGCTCCAAGGGCTCAAAGGGAACTCCCTGTAGACCCTGAAGGACTACAGAGAGGTTCCACAAGGGGAAGAGGCGTGGTCTGGAGGGATTCAACCTTCTAGCACCTCTCAGGAACCTGATGATCAAGTCGTGCTTCCCCAAGTACTTACATTCTACTGCATCGTGATGAGCCGAAATAGTGGCTACATACACCTTCAAGGTGGAGGGGGACAGCCGACCCTCCAGCCTGTCCTGCAGGAAAGCACCGATCTGACTGCGCATCTCTGGGGGTCTTCGCGTCGGGAAGAACACCACTTAGTGAACAGACGCCACTTCAAGGCATACAGGCGCCTCATAGAGGGTGCCCTAGCCTGAGTGATCGTGTCTACCACCGCGGGTAGTATGCCACTTAGGTCTTCCGTGTCCCGTCCAGGGCCAGATGTGGAGATTCCAGAGGTCTGGTTGCGGGTGCCAGATGGTGCCCCGTCCCTGAGAAAGAAGGTCCTTCCTCAGGGGAATTCACCGGGGGGGGGGGTGCTGTCGCAAGGAGCGTGAGATCCGAGAACCACGTCTGGGTGGGCCAGTAGGGTGCTACTAGGATGATCTGCTCCTCATCCTCCCTGACCTTGCACAGGGTCTGTGCAAGTAGGCTCACTGGGGAAACGTGTATTTGCGTAGTCCAGGGGGCCAGCTGTGTGCCAGCGCATCTATACCAAGAGGTGACTCGGTCAGGTTGTACCAAATCGTGCAGTGGGAGGATTTCTGAGAAGCAAACAGGTCTACCTGTGCTTGACTGAATCGACTCCAAATCAGTTGGATCACCTGAGGGTAGAGTCTCCACTCTCCTCTTAGGGTAACCTGATGTGACAGTGTGTCCGCTATGGTATTGAGTTCACCTGGGATGTGAGTGGCTCGTAGCGACTTGAGGCGCTGCTGTCTCCAGAGGAGGAGACGGCAGGCGAGTTGTGACATGCAACGGGAGCGTAGACCGCCTTGACAGTTGTACGCTACTGTCGCTGTGTTGTTCGTCCGGACCAACACATGTTTGCCCTGGATCAATGGCCGGAACCTCCGCAGGGCGAGCAGTACTGCCAACAACTCTAGGCAGTTGATGTGCCAACGCAGTTGCGGGCCAGTCCAGGAGCCTGCAGCTGTGTGCCCATTGCATACAGCACCCCAGCCCATCTTGGAGGCGTCTGTTGTAACCACGACGCACCTGGAGACCTGCTCTAGGGGAACCCCTTCCCGTAGAAATGCAAGGTAGGTCAAAGGACTGAAGAGGCAGTGACAGATCGGCGTGATGGCCATGTGATGTGTCCCGTGGCGCCATGCCCATCTTGGAACTCGAGTCTGAAGCCAGTGCTGAAGCGGTCTCATATGCAACAACCCGAGCGGTGTGGCTGCCGCTAAGGATGCCATATGCACCAGGAGCCTCTGAAAAAGTTTCAGTGGAACCACTGTTCTCCATCTGAACGCCTTCAGACAGTTCAGCACCGACTGCGTGTGCTCGTGCGCTGTCATCGAGTCCAACTCCAAACCAAGAAAATAAATGCTCTGAACCGGGGAGAGCTTGCTCTTTTCCCAGTTGACCCGAAGCCCCAGTCGGCTGAGGTGCCGGAGAACGAGGTCCCTGTGTGCGCACAGCAACTCTCGAGAGTGAGCTAGGATTAGCCAGTCGTCGAGATAGTTGAGGATGTGGATGCCAACTTCCCTTAGCGGGGCAAGGGCTGCCTCTGCGTCCTTCGTGAAGACGCGAGGGGACAGGGACAGGCCGAAGGGGAGGACCTTGTACTGGTACGCCTGGCCTTTGAAGGCAAACCACAGGAAGGGTCTGTTTCGAGGTAAGACCGAGACGTGGAAGTACGCGTCCTTCAGGTCTACCGCCACGAACGAATCTTGACACTGGACGCTCACTAGAATGCGTTTTTACATCAGCATCTTGAACGGGAGACATTGCAAAGCTCGGTTCTTCAGTACAATGAAGTAAGGGCTGTAGAACCCTTTCTTCATCTCGGCTGGAGGGACAGGCTCTATCGTGCCCTTGCACAGAAGGGTAGCGATCTCCGCACGCAAGGTAGTGGCGTTCTTGCCCTTCACTGAGGTGAAGCGGATGCCGCTGAACCTGGGCGGGTGCCTGGCGAAATGAATTGCGTAGCCGAGTCAGATGGTCCAGGTCAGCCATCGTGATGGGTTGGAAAGCGCGAGCCACGTGCCCAAACTCCGGCGAGGGGGACCAAGGGAATGATCACGTCTGACTTACCGGCGGGTGGGGCCTCGTGGCGGGGCGGAGCTCGAGGTGCACATCGAGGGGATTCGAGCCCCGTGGCCGTGGCCTCCCCAGGAACCAATAGTCGAGCCGCGAGGGTTCAGGGGAGAGTGGAGGGTTCCACTCTAGCCCGACGCTCGTGGCCACCTGGGAAAGCATGTCCATCATTTCCGCGTCGGTCTGGGACTGGCCGACCATTCCCGAAGGAGGAAGCCCAGTCGAAGCCTCTGCGTCCAACTGGATGAGTCCGCTCTCCGATGCTGCACTCGATAAATCGTCTTCTTCCCGGGCTCCGAACAAGAGGTCGAACTCACCCTGAGATGAGCCAGCGATCTCGTCCGAGCGCCCAACCGGGGCAAGCGAGCGTGCTGGGGAATGGGAGGTCCATGGGGGATACCAGGCGGAGGTGGTCCCATTGATGTCCCCAAATCACCCCCAGTGCTAACCGGCATGGTCTCATACCCGTAGGTAGAAGGACCGAGGCGGGGATCTGCTGGGGTGGCTTGCTTTCTTACGATTGCAAGCCATGACCGCAACATTCCCATGGTCATGTTCTTGCAATGAGGACAAGACCCATCCATGAATGATGTCTCTGCGTGGGCAGCGCCCAGACACGTAAGACAGTGATCGTGGCCGTCAGAAGTGGAGAGATAACGACCGCAACCAGGAATAACACACAAACGGAAAGGCATCTTTAAAAAGACGTTCCGTGTGTGCCACTCTTTTAGAAAGAAAATATACTCTTTTAGAATATACTCTTTTTGTTGTTCTGCCGAAGCACCCAGGGGTGTTCTCTGCACTCCATGGGTGCAGAGGGGGAGAAGCCACTGAATTGCACCGTAGAATCCAGCAGATGAGGTGAATGAACTTCGCAGATGAATTCAGCTTCAATGAATAGAACCACTCGGCTCCGAAGAGAAAATCTGAATGAGTGGTTGCATACCAGCTCCTTTTATACCCCTATGTCTGGGGGAGTGGCATGCAATTTCCACTCGCCAATTTTCATTGGCCTTTTTAAAAAAAAGCAGAGGTATTTGGGGCTCCCAAGAGTGACCCCTAGTGTCACTACATCGACACAACGTTGAGTGAGTGACAGATAGGGAAAGTGAATTATTAGGCAGAAACATTCACAGATAACTGCAGTTAATCTCCATCATGCAAAAATCACACTAATTCTGAAGATACAACATCTGTAAAGCTTAAAATAATGATGCTTTTGAAACTAAGCTCTATCCATGAGTGATGTTTTAAATCATGTGTTCATAGCTTTATTACCGGTATTCAGATGTCAGGGGGACAGCAATGTTTATCTGATTCATTTCAGGTCACGAACGAGAGATGCAGGGGAAGTACGTTTCCTGGCTCTGCAGCGGTGTGGCTGACGAGACAGCCTATTGTCAGGAAACTAATAAAGAGGCTGGGTGTGCAGGAGCGCAGTAATTATCAAGCCTGGGATATCTGCACAGTATTTATTAAAACACTATGTATTAACAAAAGAAAAAGGTCACATGGGCGGGCTGTCTTGAGAATAGATTTCTGGCGGTAGACAAGGCACATGTCCACAGCCAGCTGATAAGCAACACTCACATTCCCATTTCACTGCAATCTTTAGTTAAAGGCTGAAAAAAAAAAAAAAACACACACTGACACACAAATGCCTTCATGAACTGGAAAACATACCCTGGAATTGCTATTAAAGTGTCACACAGACACAGAGAAATGGACTGAAATATGGCAATGTGAGATTGCATCGATCCGGTGGAGTACAGTCGGCTAGCCGGGTCATCCCCTTTGACTAAGTGTGGTTCATTTCAGGATCCTTGAAAATATTGAATCATAAAGCTTGCAGAGCCTGAACAAGGATACATGACATGTTTTCGGTTTCCTCCACAAAAATAAAAATATCCAGCAACAGCATGACAGTGACCTTGCATTAGTAATGTGCGCACCTGTAATGTTTGGCATGACATCATGGATCTGTTATTGGCTGGGAATTTCTGCTACACCATCTGTCTCCGCTTATGTGTTCATGTTACTGTGTGATTGCATGTCAGGGTTTACTTATGTGTTTGTGCTCGTCTGCGAGTGTGTGTATGTGTGTGAGAATTCAATAATGCATTATAATAAAAAAAGGCAGTCAAACAACGTAAGAATTTAACCACTTGCCCTGTGCACACATATGAATTTCCTGTAGCAAGGACACACAATTGACACCTCATACCATTTTAAAAACCATTATAAAAATAAACTCTCTGACACTTTAATGAAATTATACATGTTGAGGCATTACACAATATGTGTCAACACAGCATTTCATTTGTATTCGTAGGCATTCTTATGTAAAATGGGGTTCTATACATTTTTGCACATTTGGATAGACTGAAACATTCAAGATCACTGTATGGACAGCATCTAAAGAATAAACCCTTTTACATATTTACAGCTTTATAGATATGTATAAATTTTGATAGAATATTGATTTAATGTAATTCATAGGTTGATTTTATTGTATTTATAATTAAGGAGATATAATAATTATAATACAAGAGCTCTGTAGATGTAGATGATCACACCACGGAGACTGTAGATTTCAAGATTTCTTGAAAAAGGAATTACTATTTGGTCTTTTTCTCACCCAAAAACGATTGTATCGCTCCAGAAGACATGCACTAAACCCTTCAAGTTGTATGGATTACCTTTATGATGTCTTTATGTCCTTTTTGGAGCTTAAAAGTTTTGGACCACATTGACTTGCATAGTATGGGCAAACAGACATCTTGTATCCTTCAAAATATATTTGTTTGTGTTCCATAGAAGTAAGTCATATGATTTTGAGATGTCATAAGGCAGAGTAAATGATGAGAGAATTATCATTTTTGGGTGAACTAATCCTATGATGCCTTATAAATAATAATAATATAAAAAACGCCTATTATTTATATTTATTATAGTTTAACACTTTTACCTTGCCATTATAACCATTTCAATAAGTAAATAAATGAAACACAGGTTAACTTACGTCACAACATTGACAGAGTTTCACTTATATTTCATACTTGTTAAGCTTTGCTGATGATGAAATTCAGCCATAAAAAATAAATAACTTTGCATTTATCAGTTTAATCTGGATTGAATTTACTGTATACATACAGTATAGTTGGTCTTTCTCAGGATATTACTGATAAATGAGAGAAGGCTAGGGGATTGTGTCTGAGTTTTTACACAACTTACACTGCAACAGAACCCTCGGAAAGATTCTGACAATTCCAGTTCGACTAGTCTTCAGAGGATTTGTAAATATTAGGCAGATGCCCTGGTGCAAATAATGGTATATGCTATTTACACCCAAGTGCAAATAGTAGCAGATATGATTTGCACCCCAACCCTGGTGCAAATAATGGTGGATACTAACTGCACCCTGGTGCAAATAGTGTCAGATACTTTTTGCACCCATATTTAAATACTAACATACAGTATGGGCATCCCCGCAGTGTGTTTATTGTGTTTATTTAGAGTCCCACAGGCACAATATATTAACCTCTACCCCTAAACCTAACCTTAACCTTACCTTAGAAAAAATAACCTTGGTTTTACTACAGTAACCATGGTTTCATGTGGGAACAAGTGTGATCGACAGACCCTGCCTCCAGATCAAAACCCTTTTCTGCACTCCCCGACATTCTCCGTGACCAAATCACTGTGATAAAATCAACATTTATATACATTTTTTATCTATTATTTTAAGTAGTATTAAAATAATATATTAAGTAATATTAGGAGTGGAAACAGGAAATCAGATGGGAAAAAGAGTGGGACAAAAGGCAGATTTGAACCACAGTTGTTAGGACAACATTACACATTCACACACCATCTTTACACCCACGCCACTGCAGCGACATCTAATCATTAGTTTGTTATACATATAGTTATGTGGTTCCACCAGACTATTGGAGTGCAAATAGCTGCACTGTGTGGCAGATGCTATTTACAAATAAACACTCCGTAATTATTATCTCTAAAGTTAAAGAACATACATAATACTTTTACGTTTTAGATGCTGACAGTATGGTGATATTGTAAATTCTATCTGTGTCTATTCTATAAGCAGTGTCCATACAAACCCCTACAAATAGATCACCTTGGTCAACACCATGTATGTGTGTGTGTGTGTGTCCTCCTACTGAAAACTGTCATGTTGCCACCAATCAATTTGTCGTCTCAAAAGTGAACTTGATTCTTAGAAAGTCTTAAATAATAGTAATTATGTTACAGACATAATAATTTAGACATCTTTCTTTTTTTACACATTAGTGTAGGAGGTGAGAGGGAAAAAAAAAAACACATTTCATTGATACATTTTTTTTTACACCACCCGCACAAGCTAATGAACTATAAGACACAAACCAATATGGAGCACTGTTTTAAATTCTTTTCTCACTTCCTGTCCCCCTCCCCCACACACACACACTCACACTCACACTGGCCCAGAACAAAGAAAGCCATCATTCTTTGAGTGTAATTCCAGAGGCCAGCCTATACAGGCCTGATAGCCATTAAGGATTCATGATTCATCTGGATCTCATATTATAACGGCTTGAATTTTTCATGCAACCCTTCAATGCCAAGAAGACAGAAAAGGAATTGAAATAAGTCAAAATGTTGTCTGCAAATCCCATCCAACACATTAGCATGTTAAAACCTTGTACAATTACAACAGGACCTGTGACAAGATGTGTTCCATTTTGGTAGAGGTAATTATAATTTTTTGAAAGTCTGCATTATAATCATGTTTGGATCATGTTTGGACATTGTCTGGATGCAGATGTGAGAAAAGCCATTTGCAACAGATCTGTGTATGTGCGCATCCATGGATGTGTGTGTACCCTGAGTTTGTCATGAGGCATTTGCTCTCTCAGTCTTATATTATCTTTTTCCAGCTTCTCAACTAGGATCATTAAACAAAAATAGTTCATTTGTGATAAAGGTCAGAGCCACACTTCGCTGGTTTCCAGACAATCTCGCAGGTGTGTCACTGAGACATCCTAGGACAATCGATTCTCCATGGTTACTTTTGTTCCTCTCAAAATGGCTGGACATCAACAACAGCAGGTGCTGCAATGCCCCAATGTACCAGAAGTATGGGTTTACCTCCTCTTTTGTTGTTATTTTTTAACTCGGTAGTAGAAAGAAGTGCATGGTAGCTGTTCTTAAAGATCTAGAAATAGGCCTCTCCTCCCACCTGCTCCCATTGTTTACACCTCGCCTGCCCACGTTTGCTCCCAGTTAACAACATAGCCAACTACACATCAAATAGCACAATAGCAACATCCATTCTTAACAAGATTACTCTATCCTCCCAGTTTGGCTCCTAGGCTTCCATGGGCAAAGAGAGCACGGAATAAGCCCTGCTTCCTGCAGTTCACCAGGGGCAGGGTGCAGTCTGTGGGAGTGGGTAGCTTAGCCATGCAAAGCATCCACTTGCTAACTGGATTACTTAGCGTCCCACAGACACTATATCATAGACCAATTAAATAATTAAAATGTGTTTAAGTAATCAGGATTGAATCATTGCAATATAATATGATGTAGAAATTTGCTTGACTACCAAGCTTACACCCAACCAATTGTTCTTGCATTATGTCAGTGAAGGGGCTTTCACATGATTCACCTTGGGGCATTAAAGCCCCACTCAATACCAGTGTTGCAGATTTTACGAGATTGCAATGCATGAAAGCGCAAGGTGTGCACAGTAAACATTAGAACATGTATTTGAACTTAAAAGGGAAAAAAGTCCTGGCAGGTACTTTGATATATACATTGCAGAAAGTACTAAGGGGACTTGTTTATGATAAGGTCTTAGGATGTTATTGGTGAAAATTAGTTATTTAAATTAGTTCAGGAAATTAGGTTTCTGGATGCTCAGAAACAATGAGGTAAAAATGTATGAATAAAAAAAAATTTAATAAAAAGAAATATGAGTATAGCTCACAAAAACAATTTGAAGCCACATGGGACCTCTCCTGGATTAATCGAAAGAAGATTAATATTTGTAAATTCTTGTAAAAATATTTTTCTTTCTTTTTTTTCTCCAATGTGTAAAACTATCCTATCTTGAATATTGCATTTTGAATATCTTGCATTTTCACTACTATCTTTCTTTGCATTGGTACACGAGGCAGTCCAGCTGTTTTTATTTTTACTTTATTTCTTTTTAGTTTGGTTGTTTCTGTAGCAAATTGTAAACAAAACTTGGAAAACCATAAATAACATATACAAACATCACTTTATATTGTTTGACAGTTTTTAAATATTTTGTTGTTTTGTACTTAAATCATTAGTGAGGCAAAAACATGTGACAATTATTATTTTTTTTCTGAAAAGTTGGACATGTCATTGCAAAGACAGAAGTGTTTATTTATTTATTTATTTTATTTTTTATGCAAATTGCCCAGTAAACATTGGCTGACGGTTCAAAAGGTCAGCGGCAACTAGGTCAAAGATTAAATTTGAACTCCGAGTGTCGTATTGTGCTACTGAATCTCCACTCCACAGAATTCAATGTATGCAAAACACTGATACAAGTCATGTGGAAGCCCCCTGCTTACCAAAAAGCTCCTGTGCAGTATGACAGTACTGCACTGGATTATAATAGCTAATTCCACTGACACTAAAACCTAAGAAAAACATGAATACATAATACTAGGGATGTGCAAAACAACTAATTCATTGACGATTAAATGTAAATTTTGGAGTCAACTACTCTAAAAAGTAACCCTTAGAAAACATTCAAAAAACATTGTGTGTTTGTGTATATGATGCATTTAAAATACTTAATCTATTCCAACAGCCAAATCTGATACTACATTCTACTGAAAAGTGGCATTTGTCTGTGACGTGCTTGCCTTTCATTATAATCGTACAATAAATATAAAACATGACACGCATTCACTGAATCAACATTAGCGAATACAGGCATATTTACTGAAAACAGTTGAATGAATAGCGCAGGAACAATAGTGCAAACCTAAAGGCCTGTTCCAAATGGAATTCACCAAGTAAAATGTACTTAACATATTAAAACAGTCAGGACATTGTTGAAAACAATTAACAGGTAAGACAAATCTATTAGAGAAAAAATATGCAGAAAAGCTGCGCATATTTCACGTGCATTAGCCTAGTTTATGATCTAATATGACAGCTGTCCGGTAAAGAACGTTAACTTATAAAAGTTACAATATAAAAAAAAGTAAAAATAAGAAAATAACTAGAAAACGAATGAATTGTTCAAAATAATATGACATGCACAAAGAATACATAAAAGATAGTTTAACCAGTCAAGCAGTCTGCACATCATTGAAAAAAGCCTTATTGATCAACAGGGTAAAAATAATAATAAATAATAAAAAGAAAATGGCATACCTAGCCTATAATACTAATTTGATAGGCTACTTACTCAGAGCATTCATTTTGATGAGCAAAATTAACAGGTCAACATGGTCCGGTGAAAAAGGGACCTGACTCACCTGAGGTGATTATCTTGGAAAATAACTTGCAAAGCACACATATTTAAAAATGACTCAAATGTGAAAACATCCATAGTACTTGCAAGCCAACATTTCATAAATCTGCTTCCCACATCACAACCGAAGTGATTTTCAAAGCTACTTTGCTTGTCTTGTGAGGGGACTTTTTCCTGCACACCACGAGTGACAGAGGGAAGAAGCACGCGTGGCCTGAGGTAAATCTTCTTCAGATCCTTTTTTAAATATTTTTAATTATATTTAAAATTAAACATTAACATGACATTAATTTAAGTGCATCCTTTGTAAAAAAATAAATAAATATAAAGTCAAACATATATGTGTAAGAATGTTGAAGAGTTTAATGGGGAAAAATATTGACTGACTAGTAATTCCAGTGTCGACTAGCAGCATCAGTACCATTTAGTCGACTAGTCTCGCACATGCATACCTATCACTTCATGATACCTACAGACTAGGGCTGGGGGATATGGCAAAAAATATCATCACAATATTTTTTTCCATATTGATCAATATCGATATTTATCACAGTATATAATTTGATAATGCTGCCTGCTTGAAGAGTATCCCGACAATGACTGAAGCCTGGAGAAACTAGAGGGTTAATTTATTAAATTTTAGAATAGTTTATTAACAAAAACAGAATAACATAACGTAAACTTTTAACTGTGCAAACATGCTTATCTGCCTTAACAAAACAATACAAATTAGGTTGCCTTGAACCTTATCGTCACTTAGTTAACCATCTATCCTCAGTGAACTGCCTCCTTGGTGGAGGTCTGCACATTTTCCAGTGTAAATATACAGTACATCTATATAATGAACAAAAAGTGACAGCCTCAAACACTGATACAATATGTGACTTGTAAAATCAATTATAATATATTGTAAATCCTCATTGTGTGTTTTTTTAGAGCTGAAAACCTAACATTTAGGCATAGCTCTTTTCTCAGATGTGTTTGTTAACTTACAAATGGCTAGATGCAGCCGGTGACCAAAACACTGCAGGCAAGACCAATCTTTAAGTGAAACAGCCTTGACAATGTTTGCCCCATTGTCCGTTGTGATACACACCTGTTGGTGCTCGCTAAGGCCCCAAGATGCGATTGCATCCTCCAGACCCTGGCAGATTATTTCGGCAGTATGGTCCTACGGAAAATATGCCGTCTGCAAGCATCTACATTGAAGAGCCCACTCCTTGTCGAAGTAATGAATGGTGAGGCTCATATATGGCTCTGATGTACAGCTGGATCATAGGTCGGTGGTAGTGGCAAAGTATATCACATCCCTTAGCTGATTTCCACGGCACTCTTCGTAAAGATGAGGCAGTGCAGTTTGGGAAAATTATTTTCTGCCTGGGAGTTTGTACCTGGATTCCAGCACTTTAATCAGTTTCCTGAACCCATCATTCTCCACTGTGCTCAGGGGCATCATGTCTTTCGCTATAAAGTATGAAACTGCACTTGTTATGTCCTTGCTCCTTTTTGATAGGGCAATAGCCGCAAAAGACGACACGATTGATTGTTGTTTTGGTACAGCCCCACTAGCACTGCTAAAACTTGTGGATAGATTAACATGGGCCTGCATTTTCATACTCTCGTGTGGTTGCTGGGATGGTACCTTTTCAGGTGATGGAAAAGGTTTGTTGTGTTTCCCATCTTGGTTGGCACCGACTACATATTTTGCAGACCGTCTTAATCTGCGCTTCATAGTTTTTAAGATATCCAAACCTCTTCCATATAATTGACGTTGTGTTAACTTTTTTGTCAACAATTTCCTCAGCTTTGGAGGACAGCGCGAGTTCGGTTTCACCATCGCTTTCGTGTCCCTCGCCGGTTCCACTCATTTTTTCTCCTTGTTTCCAGAGCTTTCTTCACCAGTAGCTGAAACTTTGTGGTAGAAAATGGGTGTGTACTTTGACGTGCAAGCCAAAAACTGCAGACTGACTGGCTGTTGTCATGTTTATTTCTGCTGTGTGATAGGCTGTTAGATTTATCCATATCGAGTAAAAATGTCCAGAGCTTATCATCGTTATCAACATAAATTTTATCGTGATCCAGTTTTGAGATCGTTTTATCGCCCAGCTCTACTTCAGACACAGTTTGTGTAGCAAGGTGATTATACACAGTGCAGTCCACAGACTCAAGCTGTGCTGAATAAAAAGGCCCATATAACACACTTTAGCATTGAAAGACTGAGCCCAGGCGACACAGGAAAGGTTAACTGCTTAATTCCAGTGATTTGTCCACACCGAGTTCAAGGCTTGCTGCCAAAAGCCTTCATTTAGCAGCTACAGTACATGCACCACCTCCGCAAGTTCTTTCATCAGCTAAAATGCAGAGACTGCTGGCAAACAAAGGTTAACATCAGGTATGTGAAGTACCCAGGTGAGAGGGGCCATCTCCACTAGCCAATCCAAGGCAGAAGCACAATCAGTGTTTCATACCCCCTCAAAATATAGCAAAAATTCTTGAATTTGCTGTTTTATTTAAACTTGCGCTGCACAAATTTAATGAAAGAGTAGAAGTGAGATAAAATTCACCGCAGCCTCTGAGCTAATAGCAAGGTGTTAAAAGGGATGTGACTATAAGGCCCACAGAGCAAGACCATTATAAAAGGTTCGTCAATGTATAGATTTTCTTCCTCAACTGTAAGATCCGAGTTGGGCAGCCTTTGTACTGATGGCATCTATTCACTTAATGAACAGAGATGAACAGAAAAGGTGGCTGGCAATGCAGTACTGTGCACTGCCATTACCTGACAGCATGAATGAATGTACAGTTGGCTGCATCTGGCTTTTTTCCGAGGCCTGCCTGCCTGTTTTCCGCCCGTGTAATCTCACTCTTCCTCATCGGGATGGCTGCGGGATTGTGCCCGTTCCCACCTCTTCTGCGCTGCATGAAAACATTTACACAGCGTTCATTGTGGATTCCTACAACGTTCTGAGAAAGACCGATGAGGAGGCAGGCAACTGCATGCAGATTCCCTGCCCGAGCCCTTTGGCAAATGATACAGAGGGACAAAGTGTGTGCGCACGTACACACGAGTATGTATGTTTGTGTACTTGTTACCACCAAGGGATGTGGGATTTACATTTAAGACAACTCTCACTGCAATCAGACCATATATGTCACTGCAAAGGTGCTCTGCTGTTGTCACACCTATGCCACACTGGCTCATTATGCTGCTGTAGCTGTATATAATGTGCATATGTGCGTGAGTCAACCTTTGTGTAAAAAGCCAGGGAGAAGAGATGCTGTGAGGGGTTTTAAGAAATGGAGATCGGAGAGAGAAATAAAGAAGTTATGCCAGAAGTTATTTATTTAATTGCTAGGCCATTTACATATTTAATGATTCAAGAACACATGCTGAAAGGCAGATGGAGCAAGCCTTTTGTCTGTAATTGCAGTTGTACCGTGACCCCAGTGTTGTAATGGAAATATGCTTAGCTCAAGATATGCTGTCAAGTTTAGACACACATGTACACACAGCAATCACATGCACACACACAGGCACACACAAGCAGACCTTGTTAATGGGGACAAAGACAACAACATGGAGCAATGGACAAGCTGTCCGGCTGGTCCAGGGAAGTGTTAATGTGATCCCACAGCTCAGCTGGATGCTGTGCAGGGGCCTGGTGTTTTATTACAGGCTGGGAGAGAGAGACACAGTCAGACAGAGAGACAGCGACTGTGCTCACAGAGCAATGATATAGTGGCTTTAAAGGTCTACATGATCCACAGCTCTTGAGTGAAATAACACACTGAATAAGAGGCGTGAAATAGAAAGCAACAAAAGGCACTGAATCTAATGGTGAACCAAAGAAAAAGAGAGGGCCATTGACATGAGATGGAGGAGCCTTTGGGCCATTCATTATTAATCTTGCAGTGCAACCATCATCATGTCATGATACTGATTTGCTAACAGTAAAACAGTTCATGAGTTGGAGCCACGGGCCAATGGTTGAGGCACGTTCTCCGACAAGTTGTGCTGTGGTGCTCATACAAGTGAAGCAAGTTTGTGTACCAATCCTGTTCCTCTCCATCATTCCTGTCCTCATTTTTCTATCCCTATCAGGGGGTCAGGAATTGGATAGGTAGTAGGTCCCCATTAGCCCTGTTTGAACTACAACCTATGATGGCAAAAAAAGCATGTTTCTCCATTGGTAGCCATTCAAAAGTATAATTCAAAGCCATTCAAAGTCAATAAAACTGGCAAAAAACAGCAAACAATACAACACAGAACACAGAAGGAATACTTTGCAAAACAAGTGTCTCTCTCTATCCATCGGTATCACAAGAGGCATATTCCCAATCACAGTTCAGATTAGGTGCTGCATATGGATGCAAAGGCCAATGTTGATCACCAGTGTCTCATTGCTTCGGTTACTGATAAGTCCACTATACCCTCGTTAGTGTCCACTCGCCGACCCTTCAATCACACGGAACTTCTCGATATCCATTAGAACCCAAGATGCCTCTCTCCTAACCTGAACAAATGCAGATTAATGCACTTCTAAGATCTTCTCAGATCAGAGTGTGTGTTGGCAGGGGTAAATCATGGAAGGATCAGAAGGTGCACCTTTGATCTTCTAAAAAGTCCCTCATCACATGGCTGCAAGGGATGAAGTTGTCTGCCACACCAGCGTCATTTTGGCCTGTGTGATTGAATCTATGGACCGGGAAGCTCATACATCAGAGCAGTGCTCCCGACCCAGTCATTATAATCTCGTTACATATGTGATCACATGAGCAATATGCAATCAGGCATTAAAGAGCAGAGCTGAAAACCTGTAGAGATTAAACAGTAAGCACAGACTACTGCAACGCAGTGTTTGACGGAAAAAGTTAGGCGATTAGTGAATTTCAGCTACCTGAAAGTGAGAAGTTGTAGCATATTTTAGAACAGCTGAGAGATAGAACTGTAATCCTCCAGAGTTGATCAGTGGGAGGAATATAGATAATTTATGTGGTGTCAAGAAGGTTGAGCAGGGCAAGTACCGCTCTGTGGTCTAACTTGCAACACTCAGTGCAGAACGTGACCAGGGGCGATTGAACCACAGTATTGCTTATAGTGTGCATATATTACTATCGTAGTAATAAAAAAGTCAACCATTGCTTCATCCAGAAACCCTCTGAAGCAATAACTTTGATGCAATTGTTACCCAAAGAGACACTTTCTCCATGAAAATAGAAAGGGGCTTTTTGTTATACCACTGTTTTTAAAGCAATAATAAAAACATTTCCTCAGTATAATTGCTTGGGCAGGTTTAGTGGCTTCCCAGCGATGTGTCAAGGTTTAAATAAATAAATACATAAATAAATAATAAAAAAGAATAATAATAAAAAAATCTATTAAAAAAAAACAAACAAAAAAAAAAAACACAGTAGCAGTTAACAGCAAGCCCCATCACAGGCAGCACAGAGAACATTAACTGATTGTTTGTTTCAAGGATTCATTGCTGCTTACATCAGTTAGCAGAGTGTATCAATGACATCAAGGATTGGATGGCCAGAAATGTCCTTCTACTCAATTCCGACAAAACAGAGGTACTAATTATTGGATCAAAAACCTCTAAAAACAAGCCGTTAAAATATAATTTGACTCTCGATGGATGTACTGTTACATCGTCTTCAACAGCAAATAATTTAGGTGTTATATTTGATACCAATCTGTCCTTTGAAAATCAAATTACCAATGTTTTTAGAACAGTATTCTTCCACCTAAGAAATATTGGTAAATTACGACACATGCTCTCTGTTACTGATGCCGAAAAACTAATTCATGCGTTCATGACCTCCAGACTAGATTATTGTAATGCATTACTGGGAGGATGTCCAGCAAGTTCAATAAATAAACTTCAATTGGTTCAAAATGCAGCATCTGGAGTGCTGACTAGAACCAAGAAATATGATCATATTAGCCCCATTTTAATGTTGTTACATTGGTTACCTATTAAATTTTGTATTCATTTTAAAATTCTGTTAACTACGTACAAAGCTTTGAATGGTCTAGCTCCGCAGTACTTAAGTGACCTTCTACCACGTTATATTCCATCACGTTCATTACAATCACAAAATTCTGGCCTGTTAATAGTTCCTAGAATATCAAAATCCACAAAAGGAGGTAGATCCTTTTCATATTTGGCTCCTAAATTATGGAATAGTCTCCCTAACATTGTTCAGGACACAGACACACTCACTGAGATAAAGTCTAGACTAAATACTCATCTATTTAGCCAGGCATACACCTAATTTGTCCTTCAACTCACAATTAGGCTGCTTTAGTTAGGTCTGCCGGAACCAGAAACCAGAAACACTGATCATGATCTACAACTCTGCAATAAATTGAATGGCATCTATGCTAATATTATTCTATTTGTATCCCTGTCTCAACCTCGGGACTCCTATCCTGAGATCACCAGAACCAGCTGGATCCAGCTCCATTCCTGCTTCGTGTTGGACTCCACTGCTACGTGCCTCTGAGTGATGATGACTAAATGCAGCCGATGCCTGCCAAACATCACTTCAGTCTATTACGATGGACTTCAGAGGATGAACTGATACCAACTCCAACATGGGATACATCATATGCCATTGCCTGAACCTTGGACTTAGACCTCACCGAAATTACCGGCTGGTTGAATTGCGATGCACCTCACTGATCTCTGCCTGCATCACCTTGGTCTAATGATGGACTACACTCTTATAATGGAATACATAGACTATTAATTGCCAAAAAAAGCCTTTGTCAGCCAACTAACAAGGGACAATGCATCTATGTAAACTTCTGCAGTTAATCCAGGATGAACTTCAAAGACATTAGTCATTAATCTTACAGTTCTTACAAAATCTTTGTTTAAACACTGACCCTTAACGCTTACTTAGTTTAATAATTTTAAACCATGACTTGTACTATACATAATAAAGTAATATTGGCATTACATTCATAAGGTTGGCCAGAGGGGAACTGGCCCCCACAGTGAGCCTGGTTTCTCCCAAGGTTATTTTTCTACATTAACCAACATCTTATGGAGTTTTGTGTTCCTTGCCACAGTCGCCTTCGGCTTGCTCACTGGGTTTCTAAATACAATTATTATTTAATTACTTATTTTTAAATACAATTCACAATTGCATTTTATCAAGCTACACAATGATGTTATTATAGATATTACAGTTTCATTTTCTGTTAATGCATGATTTTCTGTAAAGCTGCTTTGAAACGATGCGTGTTGTGAAAGGCGCAATACAAATAAAAAAGGCTTGACTTGACTTACATTCAAACTGTCACAATATTTTTATTTCCCCCTTAGCTATAGGGCACACATCCAAATACCACTAATAAAGAGCAAGCTAGATCTGAAAGCAACATTTCTACAATGTCCCTCCACTGCAAAATGGCCATTTTCATTTGGAATTAGAGCAGTGAGGCTTTAATGCAGGCCAACATTAGATTTATATCCCTTCTCGGCTGCAGTCATTGTGCTCTGTGAAACTAATCCACTCTTTCGGCTTTCATTTCAAAATGACAGAGCGCTACTAATTAATATTTGATAGAAAAGTTATTCATATTTAATTTTGTAATGTAATTAATAATAACATAATGAATATTTCAGGGTTAAGTTGTAGGCTCGCATTAAATGAAGCGGTGGAGTATAATACTGAGCTCACACGCTTATTTACACGGATGCATTATTGCTTAATTAGTGTTGAATGTAGAATGTGAAACACTGATATGGATTTAAACCCAAAATAAAGCCATGCCTTTAAGTAGGCCAAATCTGTGTCTCTTTAATTTACTCCAACCCCCCCCCCCCCCCCCCCATTATAAATATCTTTCAAAAGCATAGAATGAGCAGCTATTCTTGTTTTAATGCTGAAATCAGCTTCACAGTACACCGGACAACAGCATAAAGGAGACATGCATCAAATGAATAGGTGTTTGCTTGTGAAAAACATAATTTCTAAAAGTAAATAAATAAATAAATAACATAAGGGACACATCTACAGTCTGGCTGCACACTATCTCTCAAGTGTTGTCATACTCTCCAGATGATACCAAAGTAAAACAAATGTCCACAGGCACATATCCATTTTCTTTTCTGAATTAATAATCAAAGCCATTTTCTTGAATTCAAACTGACACTCCCAGGGATCTTGCTCTTTATCTTAGATTGCTTAATAGGAATAGCTTATTATCCATTCTCTTTTCTCCACAACCACATATAATCCCATCAGAGATAAGAGCACAGTATTGTAAGAAAGCACATCAGACAGCAATGCTATTAGTGTTGAGTACATCTGCACTCTACAAAGAAGAATGGTGTCCATCATTATCTGTTGTGATTAGGCACCACAGTCCGCTTAAGCCAAATGAGGAGGGAACAAAGCCATGCGCAAGATTATATCTAACTGACATATGCTGTAATCAAACTGACAATAATTTAAGTAAACACATCCATAGCACTCTTTGTTGGACAAAGGCTGCAATTTGTTCTTTTCTGTCCCTCATTCTTATGAGTGTTTATGTAAAAACATAATGCATTCAAATGGACTACAACTAGTACTTTGTTAGAAAGCCCATTTAGAAATCCCATGCACTTTCTATGGCGAGGCTATAGATTGCAATGTTGGGGGACCCAAGGCAGTAATGGATTTAGAGCCATTAATGATGAAGCCTGAACTGCTTGGTGTGGTCTTTTTAGTGCAGGAGATTTGATTGAGATTTGCAAGAACTGCATTCATGAATACCTTTGTTTGAAATATAAATGAGGTAAAAATTCATAAAGCAAAACCCCTGCCAAAAATATTGGTGAGAAAGTGTAATTTAACTGAATGACCATCTAAATCAGCTCAGTCTTGTTTAGAGGGGTTATGCCCAGAGCAGATCAAAGCACCAGGAGCAGCATGAGTTGTGCTGTGTTTGACGTGCCCTTCTGAAGCAGGTGACAGTGAGCTGCATCTTCAGCCCAGTGAGTCAGAGCATCGAGAACACACGGCCATGCAGAACATTAAGGACCATGCTGTCATGTACCATAGATACCTCCTCCTCTCCCTTCCTCCCTCTCTCTCTCTCTCTCTCTCTCTCTCTCTCTCTCTCTCCTTTTTTCTTTCTTTCTTGGTCCTGCCATGCCCACTTCTACATGTATGCTAATCGTCTCCTCCAACTGGCAGCTGGTGCTCAAGGGGAGATTGTGCACTGACAAGAAAGGAGCTGGGTGTATAATTAAACATCAGACCGGCAAGTAATAAAAGCTAAAGGATGAAATTAGTGTAATCTCGGCCTGAGGATTCTTGATAATCAGCCCACAACCACACGCCTGGCAGAGATGGCAGGAAAAGCGACAAGAAAATAAAAACATCCTGATTTGAATGACCCATTTGAATCACACACCTCCCACTCCTTATTTGATTCATTTTTTTAATTAGAGAGACACAGTGAGGGAGAACTGCAGATCTTTGGTGATGGAGAGAGGGAGAGACAGAGAGAAGAGGGATGTTCAACAGCGTGGCTTCCTATCTCACTGCAACATGGAACTTATCGGAGCTCTGCAAGCATGCTCATGAGCACTTAACCTTGCGGTGCAAGAAAAAAAAAAAAAAAAAAACCATCACAGCAGAGAAATGAAGTTCAATCAGTGCTGGCCCACCAAGGAAGCCAATACAGTGTAGCATCCCTTGCACTCGAGCATTCACCTCAAATGTCCATGCACTGTCCTCCAAAAGACAATAATTCTGCTCTCTGCCAAGTTAGGTAGAGCCACCTTGTGCACAAATACATCATGATATTGAATAATGCACAACACATTACAGCGGAGCAGAACAGCACATCGCTGTCTGAGCGCTTCCAGCTTTCTCCATCACCAACAGAGAGCTGTATAGCATTGTGGATTTGTCAGCCAGAAAGCATCGCACTTATTCACCCTTATACCTTGGAGATCATCATGGGAAGCCAATTTATTGTGTTTGTTTATTAATTTCTGCTGATCAAAAACTACGGCAAAATCCAACAAAGGCTGTTTAATTGCAGCTCTTGAAAAATGTATGCCACTCTTAAGGACTTTTTTGTGTCACACCGATATCGGGAAAACACAGGTGTAAAGGACACATGAAAGTGCATGTTTTATTCACATGCCTGAAAAGCAAGAGGAGGCAATAAAAAAAACCCGGAGAATTCAAGTAAGGGGCCTTAATTACCTGAGGCCCTGCCAAATTTTAGACATGCAAAGGATGACATTTTCCTCCTCGGTGATGGTGAGGCTAGTGCTCAGAGCAGTGATCAGAGCAGCAATGCTAATCAATTCTTAATGTAACACATTTTTACAAGTTTCCATTACAATACAATTAATATATATATATATATATATATTGTCTTAATAACAACAAATTATGATGCATGGATAACAATATTGTTATCCAGGACAGTCAGTGTCTTATAATAATATATTCTACAAGAAACAAGAAAGATTTGACCTATTTGAAAAAAAAAAAAAAAGATTTTGAGAAACAAACATCCCTTTTTGGCTATAGTCAAATGCTAGTGGTTGGACAAATAAAGTGCCAGGTCAGGCTCCTGAGGTTCATGCTTGCAGTGATCTGTCAACAAGCTGCTTTGGCCTGCTCCGACTATAGTCCTCTCAGGACACAGAGCTCTCTACACAGCTTCTGTGCCAGGTCGCTCTCCTACCCCATTAATATCAATACCACCTCACTACAAACACTCATGAAGGCATAACTTATTAAACTTGTAAAATTCAAGTTCCTTTTCATACTGTAAGTGTTTCAGAATATTTTCAGGATTTCCCAGAGCTGTGTTTTCCTTTGGCCTAATTGGCCATTGCATTGTAGCAGTTGAAAACTGAATCAGTGGGAAAGTTAGGCTCTGGCAGTGATGCCAACCTTGTGAAAAATGTGCTACAAAAAGGCATTCAGGCAGCAGAAATAATGTTTCCACATAATAAGTAAGCTTAATATTCAGCCGACAATTAGACTACTTACCCTGCCAACCAGAATTGAATCGGGTCCAGAGAACTCCTCCAACACAAACATTTGATTCCAAACCCATCCTCTTTTGGCACGACTCAGGATTCTTTGTCCTTCGCTTGGCCGGTTTCGCAGGATCATGGCTGATGCCGACTGTAAACTTTGTGACTGATTGTTTAACGGAGCCATAGAAGAGTACGGCACACAAGTAATCCACACTAGCAAGAGGGAAGTCCATAGATCTCGCTGCATCTCCTCTCCTTGTTTTAGCATTTTTGTAAAATTTTCTCTCTTTGTCTTTCTTTTGTTTCCCCTCCCAAAAGTCAGGGGTTGACCAGCTGACAGACAGCTGAATGGTTACTCTTTTGTTCTATGCATCTCCCAGCTTGAGTTCATGTTGTGAGGAGGGTCATGGATGTACTCTGATCTGTCTCCAGAACAGAGAGAAGAGAGACACAGTGAAATGTGACATCCATTAGTTGGTTCTTCAGTGTAAGAGATCTAGAGGGGAGAAAGAAATGCAGATTTACAGCAAATGCATGTAAATAAAGTGGACATGCTTAAGTAGAGAAGTCTCAAAGTCAGTTTGATGTAACACCAGAATTGCAAATAAACAAGTCAGAGGACATTTGTCTTCTCATGTTTTTCAAACTATGGGAATTTTTTTAGGAACTATGTGATTAAGCATAGAATGAGCAATTACTATTTCGGTTTACAATATGTCTTGTGCCCACATACTTTGCTGAGCACCAATTACATATTTAACACCAACTATTTTTTGAGAATGATTTCATTTTATCCACTAAAAAGCAGATAGTCATGAGCAAAATATCTGCTAATAAAAGATGACCCATAGCAATTTGAAAGAACGAAAAACACTGTACATTAGAAGTATAACTGTCTCCTCATGCCCATGAGCCTTTTTATTTTTCTGAACAAACATTATTTCAAAGCCCTTGAAATGTTACCAAATTATGGTATATTATGTCATTCTGTGGTATACAAAATAACTCATGCAAAAAGATTTAGAAATTTTAGGATTTTGAAATCTGAAAATCCAACACTTCTAAATGTAATTAGAACATTTTCCCATAAACCATTATTTAGGTATTTATAATTATTGGTTATGGTTATGAGAAGAGAGAACATAGTTTGCACCAACACTAAAATTGTTTTGCACTTATGATTCTGCTAAATAGTGTATATTGGTGGTACTATGTGTTACTTCAAAATCAAAATTAAACTGCACGTCCAGGGTATTTTGCTTTCTAGTTCACCATACAACAATGACAAGCTGCATTCACTAAACCGGATTATTTAGCTGAATGGTTTCAAGCAGTATCTTCTGAAGAACTCTGTTATCTCTTATTTCGTATGTTTCCAGTCATCAGTAGAAAGTAAAAACGTAATCACAAGGAATTCAATCTTCTCACAAGGAAAATAATATAAACAATATCAAGATAAACCAATAAATAATCCTTTAGTAGTAGTAATAAGCCAAAAGCGTAAAAAATGCGCTATTATAAGTTATACATTTAAATAATAATTAACATGTAGGCTAGTAAGTTGCCTAAATATTTGAAACAAGCAGCTTACTCCGTCTCCGTACTAAGTAACTTCAGTTTGCAGTAGCGTTCGATTAGTGAACTGTCTACACAGAAAGCAACAGACAGAGCGGAGACAGGTTATTATTTAACTAAACGAGCAAAAGCGATGCGGGAAAGAGAATTTCAGCACCATCAGCAGTGGACAGCTCCTAACTCAAAAAGTGATGCTGAGAAACTAGCTTACTATTAAGGATTGCCTTCTGGCTCGTTCTTTCGAATGAGTACGAAAAAGCAAGATACCTAAAACACTACTCTAGAAGCAGTGTAGCTTTGCTTAAAAAATATACACGGCACACCGACTTGCCTAAATTGACTAACTGAGGCATCCACAAGCCACGTTCCTCTGCAAAGTGAACACAAATATTTGATGAAAGACATTCCAGAACGATATGCTTAACAAATAATGAACAACATCTACACTAATTTATTATATGGTCTGCAGGTGTAGACTGACCGGTTAGTCAATCTGTCTCATTCTCGGATCGATCACTGTAGCGCAAACAGGATCAAAGGAAAATATGCATTGTTTCAGTCAAGCCAAATGAACTCGCATGCACGCGCCTTCCGCCAAATAACACATACTGTCTAAAATACACATGCATACACATACATCTTTAGTACTTACGGTGTATCAGTATATCTTCCGGACGTCCGTTCCGTCACTCACAGGAAACAGAAAAAACACAGATATATATATAAAAAATTAAAAAAAATCCTGACTTGTTTCAGAAAACCGTTGGCAATTTTTTTTTTTTTTATTTGTTTTATTTATTTAGTTTTTATTTTTTTGTCAATTTAATATGGACAAGAAAAATCCAAAATAAGTTGCCAGATGAAGTGGGGGAGCAATTGGGGTCCGTACAGTTTAGCGACTTGGCGTTGACAGGGTGTTGGAGAGCTCCGGTATGCTGGCTCGTTGAGTGGAAGAGTGAGGAGAGATGGACAAGAGCTGTTTGGTGGGAAGAGCCTCCCCTCTGCCGCTCATTGGGCTGATAAAGAGGCAGGTCCTCATGAATGCATGTGCCCATACCCTGTGAATACTGAACTTTTATGGCAGTATTTTGACGCTTTTTTTTTTTTTTTTTTTTTTTTTGCAAAACGCATTGTGCTACTGCTAACAATGCATTTAAAAGTATATTGCCAGCTTCAAATGCTCGCGTCTCGAGACACTTGTGCGACGGTCCTCTGATTTTCCGCCTCATTCCGTCCTGCGATTTGAATTGGATGAGATTTCACATGACTAGGAGCCAAAGTCTATACGCTGTGCTGTTTAATGAGCAGTATCACTGGCACTCTTTGTGGCCTGCATTATTGCAGTATGAGACTGAGCTGCTCCTTTCCCCCGACTGTTATTTTACTGTGTGAGCTACTAAATTGTTATTTTCACGTGCATGGGACATTAAAATTGGCAGATGTTGTGAGAAGCAAAAGAGATTGATGGGCTTTACTGTTCAATTTAACTCTTTACTATTAAATCAACAAGTGCGTGCAGTGCTTGCATGTAATGCTGCCTATTTTATGCTGCCATTCGATATTTATCGGAATTTTAGATTAAGAAATATTTTAAAATAAATATACCAGCTCCTGCACCATTCTTCTGGGCACATGTGCCTTATCTTAACACGTTTCTTGCTTGCATGCACTGCATTAAGACTCTACAGTGGTTAAAGGTACCAAACGTGGCCATAATTTAATCTGGAGCCTGGATACATCACATTCGGGAGCTCCGATTTTAGTGGCTCCCTCTAGCGGCCAAAAATCGATATAGGCATCAGGAGTGTTCTGGACAGTGGTCAGTTAAAGCCACTAAAAATGCACAGGTTCAATTAATTAACATCCTCACTGGTTAGAACTTTTTAGGCTCTTGCTTTGTGGAACACAAAATGAGATATTAGACAGTATGTTAGTCTCACTCATCATTACAATGAAAGTGAAAGGTGACTGTGGCTGTCATTCTTCAGAATATCTCCTGTTGTGTTCAGCGGATTAAAGGTTTTGAACAACATGAGATTAGATTTGTATAGTTTTAAACAAAACCATATTCTTAGTAAGGTATTGATCACAATATATCTGAGTATCACAATATTTTTCAAAGGATAAGTTAAGCTTTAATCAACTTTCCTTGACAGGCTGTTCACAGAGAAATAGATATTTTGATAAAACGTTTTAGTATATTAGTATTTTCTATATGCATGATTTCTGTTTATTGACATAAAAATGGTTTAATCACATTTAGTCAGGTATACATATATTATCTGGGTTGGTTAACTTTGGCTGCCACATCACAAAATGATCATGAACATAAAACAGCTAACATTTTGCATCCTTCCAGAGTTTCTATTTAACTCTATTCAGTTCTGTTGTGCAATTTTTCAAGCTGCTCTCTAGCATATTTTTCTCTCTGTCATTGATTAATTCCAGTGACACAGCCTTTACCGGTGATCAAAATATCAGACATCTTCTGAAAAAGGCAAAGTAAGTGAAGGGAAAATGGTCTTTACAGCCCAGGCTTCCTCAATTGATCATTGGTTACTATATTGTCAGTGGAATTAATCACAGGGCTGGTGCACCGTGAACAGCTTGCACCCTTCTCCACACACCTCAGCCCTGTCATTTGTGAATGGCGACAACAGCCTCCGCAAAAAAAATAAGAAACAAGTTGTTATTTATTCATTTGTCCCTGCATTTACATCAAATTGTTTAGAGAGGCAAGACAATTACATGGGGCTTTTCTCAACTGTCTCACTTAGAAGTGATGCTGTGTCCAAAACAATTGTCTTTGTTATTGAAGACTCATTCCTGCAACTTCATACATCTTCCAGTATGGCACATCTATGCCCATACACTGTTCTACTCGGTCACAAATGTATCACTGTCTTGCGTATGTCATTAAAAAAAATGTGGTTACTTTGCAGATGCTACAATGCATTTCAGTGTATAAATGCAAGTAGTGCACATCTTTATGTTTGTTATTCTGCTATTTTATCTAAGATTAGAACTGTTAAAAGCTTACTGTCTGTGTTAATTTCTCAGCATGTGCAACGTTTAATGAAAACGCATCATAATGTGCAGTTTTGCAAACTATTAATTTTTCCCACTTCTCTGCTTTTACACAGCCAGTCATGCATCAGCTTTGGTGAATGAGTAATATTGTTGGACTCTCCATTAAAAACACAATCCTACAAGGCAAGAAGATAATGGACTGTGTTTATCGATTTCACCTCAACCAAAGCAAGAAAGATACACTGTTCTTTAAAGAGCAGTCTCAACTGTATTATAACAGTTTCAGGTGGATGAGTCTCAATTTCTGCAAAGTGAGTGTTCATTCAGTGAAACAGAACCTCTATTACACAAAGAACAAATAAAGTTATGTCATCTGACACAAGAATGAACCTAGACCAACCTCTCTCCCTCTCCATCTTCACATCTGTAAGGGGATAAATAAAAGTATAATTAGATTTGCATTTCCTGAAGGAAATACCAGTGCTTGCAAAGGAGCAAACGAACAGTGTTAAAGTTTAGGTAAGCTAGGTTTTAGGCTTTGGTTCTGTGTAAATGAACTGTTGCTTCAAAACCGCTTTGCCAACGTCCAAAAATAACATTGAACAAATGTCTTGATTTCAGTCGACTGTGCACAAAAATCAACACACACAGTCACTTTGCAATGTAAAGACAGCTTTGAATATTTAACACCAATCGCAATTTAATATTCAAATAGATGTAAGAAAGAAGACCTATCACACATTAAGTATGTAGCCTAAATATTGACATTAATATTGACATTTTGAAGGCTGAACAATCTATCAATTTAAGCCAGTGGGAGATTGCTAAACTTTAATTTTAAATTTCTTAAAAATTGTGAAACAAAAAATAGAAAGCACATCTAAGGCTGAAATTATCTAAAAAACTAAGTTTGAAAGGAGTTTACACATTAATATATTGAGGCTGAATCAACTGCAGAATTTTAATACTTAGATTTTATATGTATTCACACATAACAGCTACAGACAAGAGTTTTAAAGGTTCCTCACTAATTTGTCAATCAAATTAAATAGTAAAGTTAACTCTAAATTTATAAACAGTGCTTTACCAATTTATGACAAGAATACCCACCATTACTTCATCTTTCTATGCCGGCACACACAAACTCTCTCTCTCTCTCTCTCTCTCTCTCTCTCACACACACACACACACACGCACACATGCACACAAACACAAACACACACACACAAACACACACACACATGCACACACACACATGTTGGTGTGGCTATCCTTATGAAGACTTTCCATAGACATTTAGTATGTTTTTAAGTGTTTTGAATTATGGGGTCACTAGAAATGTCCTCATAATCCACATTTATAGCATAATACCCTTGTAATTACCAGCTTGTAACCTAAAAAAATTTCCTCATAAACTACTCAAACCCGCCCCCCCCCCCCCACACACACACACACACACACACACACACACACACACACACACATTTGGCTGCGGATATCCTTATGAGGACTGTCCATAGACATAATAATTTTTATACTGTATGAACTATAGATTCTATCCCCTAACCCTACCCCTAAACCTAACCCTCACAAAAAACTTTCTGCATTTTTACATTTTCAAAAAAACATTGTTTAGTATGTTTTTTAAGCGATCTGAATTATGGGGCCACTAGAAATGTCCTCATAAACCACATTTATAATACCCTTGGAATTACCAGTTTGTAACCTAAAAGAATGTCCTCAACAACAACCCAAACCCGCACACACACACTGATCTTGGCCCCGGGGGCCTGAGATGTGTAAACAGTTTCCAGCATAGGTTTAGTGCCATGATTAGCATATTAACACTCCTAAAAGTCACATTTTAATTGGTAGCAAATTAAAGTTAATTGCTTTTTACGTTGATGATTTTAAGGCTCTGCGGATAATTAAGTGCAGTGTTCAGAATTTTGATATGTTGACATTTTGAGAATGAACAACCTGGATCCTAAATGAACAACACAACTAAGATCTTAATCATGCAAATTGAAAAACACACAGATTTGATTATCATGGGTTTCATATTGGGCCCCCATATTAATTACACTTACATTTTTTATTTATTTACAATCACTTATATTTATTAAACTTATTTCCCAATTGCAGTAATTATTGTTCTTTTATAATACCTTGGCTCAAAAGCAAATAGATGGAGCCATGTCAAACAGGTTGCTTGGATACCAGTTGGAATGCCAGGTACACACGTTAATATCCTGGCAGTAAACTTTCACTTTAAGAAGGTATGATGTGAATAAAATTGGAATGAGCATCTTGTGGCCACGAGCCTCACTCACATTTAGCGGTGAGCCAAGAGCTCGTTTTTTTTGGCAGTGAGATTCATATATTGTCATGCAGCTGAATGAAGCACTCCTCAGGGCAAAACCACTCTGCATACCTGTCTTAATAAGTTGTACAAGTTGATTAGAATAGGATACAGTGGCGGACCTCTCATCATGAGAGGAAGCAACTTGACATGAAAAAAAAAAAAAAAGGTTCAGAGGGATCAATTTGGAGCCAGGTTGTTAAAAGTAGACACTGATGGTTTCCATAAATAACAGAGGTGGCATGATAATGGTGCAAGTTACCTTTAATAGCGCTCATTAGGACTGACACCTTCTCCATTTGGGAGGAGATGAGGGGAGACTCATTATGATAATAACTCTAAAGAGGGTGTGTATATGTGTATATGTAAGTATGTATTTGTTTTAGGTAAGTATCATCAAATAAGTTGGACAGTGGATTAAGCATAAAGTATGTTTACAGTGTTGTTGACAAATCAGAATAACTAAAAAAAAAAAAAAAAAAAAAAAAATCAATGTTAGTTTTTGTGGTATCCATACAAAATCATTAGTGACTAATTTTAATCTGATAGACATTGAAATATGTGTGTCATTAAAAATGGCAACATTTATGAAAATTGCACTTCCCTTTGGATAAAACGAAAATGTTTTATATAACTGAAGTGGATTTATGTCCAAAGGTCAGACATGAAACACTATAGGCTACGTTCACACCGCAGCTGAATGTGGCCCAAATCAGATTTTTTCACTCACATGTGACACAGGTCTTTTAATTGGATGATCGTGTGAACAGCCAAAAGCACTTTGAATATGACATTTTCAAATCCGATCTGGGCCACTTTCAAATGTGGAAATAAACTGGATTCATATCTGATTTTTTCCAATGTGTCTTCGGTGTGAACAGCCAAGGTCAAATTTAATGTGATTTTACATGAATCTACCTCAACATTCATAATTTGCATGCTTGATTTCCTGCATATATACAGCTGTTATATTTATAAACTTTTAAGTGCGAGTCATATCTGTCTAGTTAATGCATTCAGTTTATTTTTAAGGAAATAAAATAAAAGTATAGGCTTCAACAGTTGGGTTCAGCGATTAATTTGACTTGCACGTTAAATATGCATATGAAAAGATACAGATAGATTTATATAACGCCACTCTTTGCTTGTGTCACTCACTCAGAAAACACAGTTTCTATATTTCTCAAACTGTATTAAAATATGAATGCAAGCCAGTCAATGGAAACATGAAATAAAGATAACTGTTCTTACCTTACATATATGTAATGCTGTTTTTCCTGCTGCCTTTTGATTTTATGGTGTGTTTCGCTCATAGGTAAAATTACACTTGAACTTCTATGATTATTTAAATTCCACCATACTGTAACGTTTGAAGGATGTGACGAGAGCAGGGTCCAAGTGCAGCAACTTTAATGATGAATAAATAAAACAAAATACAAGACAGGATAAATGTGGAACAGGGCAAAACTAGGAACAAGGAAACAAGAACAGAACATAAAGAAACAGGCTAGAACTCGGAGCACAAACTGGATAAAGACACATAACAACTGACAAAGGTTAAACAGACAATAGGGCAATATATATACACGGATAAACGAGGTAAATGAAACACAGGTGAGAATCAATAAGGAACAGCTGGAAGTGATCAAAGCAGGGGATTATGGGAAATGTAGTCCGGGGGGAACAGATGACAGAAGCAAAACACAAGGCAGACAACAGTGAATTGTAACATAACCCCCCCCCCCCCCTTAACGTGTGGCTCCTGATGCCCAAGGAGGGCAGGGAGGGGAAGCAGGGCAAAGATGGAGCTGGAGAACAAAGAGTCCAGAGCAGAACAAGCTGGTGGTCAAAGGACCCAGGAGACCAGATTAGATCAGGCAGACATCCATGGGACCAAGGAAACCCGGGCAGGTCAGGCAGAAGACAAGGGGACCAAGGAAACCAGGGCAGACCAGGCAGACGACCAGTGGACCAAGGAAGCCAGGGCAGATTAGGCGGGCGAACAGGGGACAGTGGCAGGCGTGGACGTTGGCTCGTTGTCCGTGGCAGGCATGGCGTCGGCTTGTTGGCCGTGGCAGGCATGGGCGTCGGCTCGTTGGCTGTGGCAGGCATGAGCATAGGCTCGTTGGCCGAGGCAGGCATGAGGAAGGGTAATTGTGGCCCTACGCACTGATATCAGTGGCAGATCATTCAACTTGGAGACAGGGGCTGAGAAGGGCTTAAAGCAGGGAGTCGCGGAAGGCTGGGCTGTAACATGGCGAGGAGCAGACTCAGACATGGCTGTGACATGGCGAGGAGCAGACTCAGACGTGGCTGTGACATGGCGAGGAGCAGACTGAGACGTGGCTGTGACATGGCGAGGAGCAGACTCAGACGTGGTTGTGACACGGCGAGGAGCAGACTCAGACGTGGCTGTGACATGGCGAGGGGCAGACTCAGACGTGGCTGTGACATGGCGAGGAGCAGACTCAGACGTGGCTGTGACATGGCGAGGAGCAGACTCAGACGTGGCTGTGACACGGCGAGGAGCAGACTCAGACGTGGCTGTGACACGGCGAGGAGCAGACTCAGACGTGGCTGTGACATAGCGAGGAGCAGACTCAGAGGTGGCTGTGATATGGCGTGGAGCAGACTCAGACGTGGCTGTGACATGGTGTGGAGCAGACTCAGAAGTGGCTGTGACATGTCGTGGAGCAGATTCAGACGTGGCTGTGACATGGCGTGGAGTAAACTCAGGCATGGAAGTCTCAGAAGCCGGGATCGGGATTAAGAGAGGATCCTCTGAAGCGAGGATATTAACTAATATTAACTCCACATATTCCTCCCACGTGTAATCTCCGGTCTCCGGCAATTCCCTCCACTTGTGAGCTATGAGTCCTATCTGATACAGGGATTTCAGGTGGGAATTGGTAAATCCCGTGTATCTGGCTCAACTGGATAAAATACGCTGCTAGATCCATTTCAGTTTGGTCAGTTGTTCTGTAATGTTTGAAGGATGTGACGAGAACAGGATCCAAGTGCAGCAACTTTAATGATGAATAAATAAAACAAAATACAAGACAGGATAAATGTGGAACAGGGCAAAACTAGGAACAAGGAAACAAGAACAAAACATAAAGGAACAGGCTAGAACTCGGAGCACAAACTGGATAGAGACACATAACAACTGACAAAGGTTAAACAGACAATAGGGCAATATATATATACATGGATAAACGAGGTAAATGAAACACAGGTGAGAATCAATAAGGAACAGCTGGAAGTGATCAGAGCAGGGGATTATGGGAAATGTAGTCCGGGGGGAACAGATGACAGAAGCAAAACATAAGGCAGACAACAGTGAATCGTAACACATATGAAGGCAAATGACTACATACACTATATTGCCAAAAGTATTCGCTCATCTGCCTTTAGACACATATGAACTTAAGTGACATCCCATTCTTAATCCATAGGGTTTAATATGACGTCGGGCCACCCTTTGCAGCTATAACAGCTTCAACTCTTCTGGGAAGGCTTTCCACAAGGTTTAGGAGTGTGTTTATGGGAATTTTTGACCATTCTTCCAGAAGCGCATTTGTGAGGTCAGACACTGATGTTGGACGAGAAGGCCTGGCTCACAGTCTTCACTCTAATTCATCCCAAAGGTGCTCTATCGGGTTGAGGTCAGGACTCTGTGCAGGCCAGTCAAGTTCTTCCACACCAAACTCGCTCATCCATGTCTTTATGGACCTCGCTTTGTGCACTGGTGCGCAGTCATGTTGGAACAGGAAGGGGCCATCCCCAAACTGTTCCCACAAAGTTGGGAGCATGGAATTGTCCAAAATCTCTTGGTATGCTGAAGCATTCAAAGTTCCTTTCACTGGAACTAAGGGGCCAAGCCCAGCTCCTGAAAAACAACCCCACACCATAATCCCCCCTCCACCAAACTTCACAGTTGGCACAGTACAGTCAGACAAGTACCGTTCTCCTGGCAACCGCCAAACCCAGACTCGTCCATCAGATTGCCAGATGGAGAAGCGTGATTCGGCACTCCAGAGAACGCATCTCCACTGCTCTAGAGTCCAGTGGTGGCGTGCTTTACACCACTGCATCCAATGCTTTGCATTGCACTTGGTGATGTATGGCTTGGATGCAGCTGCTCGGCCATGGAAACCTATTCCATGAAGCTCTCTACGCACTGTTCTTGAGCTAATCTGAAGGCCACATGAACTTTCGAGGTCTGTAGCGATTGACTCTGCAGAAAGTTGGCGACCTCTACGCACTATGCGCCTCAGCATCCGCTGACCCCGCTCTGTCATTTTACGTGGCCTACCACTTCGTGGCTGAGTTGCTGTCATTCCCAATCACTTCCACTTTGTTATAATACCACTGACAGTTGACTGTGGAATATTTAGTAGCGAGGAAATTTCACGACTTTACTTGTTGCACAGGTGGCATCCTAACACAGTACCACGCTGGAATTCACTGAGTTCCTGAGAGCGGCCCATTCTTTCACAAATGTTTGTAGAAGCAGTCTGCATGCCTAGGTGCTTCATTTTATACACCTGTGGCCATGGAAGTGATTGGAACATCTGAATTCAATTATTTGGATGGGTGAGCGAATACTTTTGGCAATATAGTGTACAAATTCTTTATCCATCAACAGTCTTTCTCCATCACTCGCGGACATATTATCAGATATGTCCTAGCTGTGTTAAAAACGGATAATTCTTTTTTTTATTATAATTTAATTCATTATTCATACTATAATGATGAACATGCCAGAGATTGTTAAACACATGCTCAAGGAGTGCTACATGCATGCAAGTCAGTTTAAGAGTGTCGGCTGTTCAGACCAGTGTCTGACATAGGCTACATTTAAAATGTCAAGTGAACAACCTAACAAAAAAAAACAAAAAAATAGATTTGAGCAAAAAATCTGATCTGGGCCACATTCAGCTGCAGGGTGAATGTAGCATATAGACGGGGTTGGGGAGTAACGGAATACATGTAACGGGATTACTTATTTAAAATACAAAATATAATTAACTGTATTCCAATACAGTTACAATTTAAATAATTGGTAATTAGAATACAGTTACATTCAAAAAGTATTTTGATTACTGAAGAGATTACTTTGCATTTTATTGTCATTTGTTTCATTTAATATTTAGTCCTTTCAGATGGAAATATTTATACATATAAATGATGCGATCCAAAGTGCATTTGAGCTACGGTGAAACACTTTCTTATGATGTGTTACATTCATACGAGCAGACAGAGAAGTACGTCTGAAGTAAGTTTGGAGCCGAAGAAATAGAAATAAACCTTATGTAAATTGTTAGCTTTACGCTAAGCTAAAATGCTATTTCTAGCCATTTTACATGCACGTTACCAGGCACGATCATATTCACATTCACATTGGATCATAATTTCCTTTTTTCTAGTAATCGTATTCTTGATAATAATTTTTGTATTGTTTTCCTGTAAAAATATCAAAAAATCCTTAAAAAAAAATCAATTTGATTTATCTTGTTTTAGAAACAACACTGTGTTGGACCTCATGTATTCATATAGAAGACAAAGGCAGGCCTAACACAGTCGTAAAACCTAACTCAGGCCCCCACATACCAAGTCATACATTTTACTGATAAAAATCGTGCCAATATCAAACAAAGGGAGTCCAAAACAGACTACAAATCCCATGAAGCCTTGTTCACTAAAGGATCGAACTCTCAACTCCTATTGGGTGAGGCACACAACAGAACGTCCCTCAACCATGACATCATCAGGAGTAGAAAAACCTCTGAAATGCTTCCAGGATTTGTTTCCAGCAACTTTGCTCACCATGTGTAGACGCAGCTCATTGCTGCTCTCAGGTCTAGCCTCATGGCACAAGGAAGTAACGTCCGACTTGAAACTGTGGCCATACAATCTCCATCTCGCTGGACGAGTTGAGATTACTCTGTGTTCCACCGAACACTCTAACGGATCCGAAGGAGACCGCCGAGCAATCCGCATCTTCATCCGTTTGCCTACAGAAGTGAAGAGATTAAAGATTTCTCTTCCCTCTTCAATCAAGTCAACATCGCTGATTTCTCCGCCAGCCCGCTGAGAATCAGCAGCCGTACCACCCGCCAACAGAGCAAGGAAACAGCCTCCCGTCATCACCCGAGCCTTGAGGAACTGAGTCTGAGTTAAAGGACGGATGAACACACATTCTGCATCCTCATGCGATTCAAGTAAGAGGTTTACATCTGGGCAGAGATAGAATATTATAGTGTGTTATAACCTTATCAAGGTTATTGCTTGTACAGTTTACGGACCGCCATGTCCGCTCATTATTAATACTCAGGGTATTAATTATCACGAATTTGATTTGCTGTATTGTAGTCCAACCACATTGGGCTGTTGTGCATTTCCGCCATCGCGGGTGAGACCGGCAACCTGAGTTTATCCATTAAAGAATCAAAGAACGCAGGACGGTTTACGAGCCGTCCACCGCGTCTCTGAGTGATAAACTAACAGCTGCTTTCTCTCCCACGATCGCGAAATCTGCTTTGGGGCCGTCACTTAATTCTCTCTCTCTCTCGTACTAACCACACACACGCGCGCGCGATCCCTCACAAACATTCTCGGACACATTTTTGGCTAGTAGATAGCTTCGTGATAAAGCTCCGCTTTGTCCCTAAGCTATCGTACAAGCAGATACACGCGGTAACTGGTAGACACCATTGACTGGTTTCTCACCACCCACATTCGCGGCCATATTCTCTGGCCGGAAGTCTCGCATGACATACTCTCCACGAGAGTCACGTCCGCCATTTTGTGCACGTCCCTCCTTACACACACACACACACACACTCACACACTCGCTCTCACACACACATACACCCTCATGTGTTATAGGATTATTTTAATTTCCATATCTAATCGTATCACTGTTTATCTTGTAGTTGTAAGTCGAAAGTTTATTGACTGCATTGTATTAATTATTAATTGATATTACTGCATAAATATACTTTGTTATATTACAAAGAGAAGTGTTTTGGTTTGTTTTGCATACACCTGTGTCATGCTGATGGGATGTCAGTGCTCGGATTCAAGCCTTCATTCATTGTTTTTTTTTTTTTTTTTTTTCGAAAATCGATATTCTTCGGATGTCGATTTTCCTAAGAAAACAATCTAATATTGAGACTGTTATACTATCTGGTTATTAGTCCCTGATTCCAGTGTGGTGCCCCGTCAATGTTAATCCTTATTAATATTCTATTGATTTTTGATAATTGATAATTATCTTTAATGGTTGTTGAATTTGAATGATCAATAAGCTAGTGTTAATTTTAATTAATGTTTCATCTATGTTAATGATTGGTGATTATCTTTGATAATTGTTGATTAAAAAAAAGCTAACATTGATTTTCATCAATGTTCTATTGATTTTAATAATTAATAATTATCTTTGATAATTATTAATTATTGCTAATAACCAAACCCGCTCCTAAACATAGCACACTACATTTACTGGAGCTCCATATGAGGTTTTAATGAGTTAGATTCAATTAATTAATTTAAACATTAATTAATAACCAAATAAATAATTATTAATTATTTCTGATAGTAACACTGATCTAAACAACCAGTAAAGCCCTACAAATGCATAAAATATTTAGGTTTTTCAGAGAATGTATTTTTAATGTGTATTTTGTCTTATTGTACTGGCTGAGTTTTTATAGTCAAAACAAGTAAAAAAACTACCAGTGCTGAAAAAGTAATCCAAAGTATTTAGAATACATTACTGACCTTGAGTAATCTAACGGAATACGTTACATATGACATTTTACAGCATGTATTCTGTAATTTGTAGTGGAATACATTTCAAAAGTAACCCTCACATCCCTGCATATAGATAGATTCTTTTAAGCTTGTTATCTGTCAGCCAATCGGCTCACTCAAATGTGACATGTTAACCCAATACGCTCACAGGATGTAAGCTAATTTGTCCTTTCACATGTAATCAGGTAGCCAATCAACTTGCATCGCCCTCTTTGTGTAACATTTAAATTGCTCAGTTTTGCAGACAAGTGGTTTTCACTACAACGCACTACAAGACCCTGCAGGTTTTTCTCTGAAACCCACCTCCACCTGCATCTATCTGCAACATGGGGATTTTTTGTAATATTTATTTGTGCAGCAACATGTAAAACATGCTCAATGCAGCATGTCTTGCATGTTGTCTAATTGTGCAGCAGCAGCATGTCCACATGCTTAACTTTGTATGTCTGTTTATTTTCTTGGAGTAGCAAGTCTCCGTACTTGCTCTGCAGCAGCAGCGTAGCAGATCTAGTACGCAAAGGTCAACATCCTACCCATATATCATACCCACAATAACATGCTAAATCTTTCAAAGAGTTGTCATGACTGAAATATACAGTACTGTGCAAAAGTTTTAGGCACTTGTGAAAAATGTTGCATAGTGAGGATTTCTTCAAAAATAATGCCATAAGTAGTTTTCATTTATCAATTAACATCATACAAAGTCCTGTAAACATAACAAAGCTAAATCAATATTCGGTGTGACAACCTTTGCCTTTAAAACAGCACCAATTCTCCTAGGTACACCTGGACACAGTTTTTCTTGGTTTCATCATTATTTAAAAAGGATTTGAAACTATTTTTACCACAAATATTAGCAATAATAACTTTTTTAATAGACGCACCAATGAACGTAATTGCACAGTGACCTTTCCAATGTTTAAACACATTTTTATTTTGTATGTAAGCTTGTGCACTCATTATATTTTTGTTGATTTAATATTTGTATTTATATACAATGAAATCCTGAGAGAATATTATAATATTTTGCATATGGAGGGACCTGAATTTGTATTAATATTGTTTAAAAAAAACATTAAAAAAAAAAAAAAAAAAAAAATCTGTTGTTACCCTGGCACTTTTTTTTAACACAGCACTTTTTCTCTCTCTCTCTTTTTTATCAAATGTAATTGTTTGGCTATAGCCATAAACATGTCAAGCTGACATGCTAAAAGACTATTCATCTGACAGTGTAAACATTGTTGTCGCCTCCTGTCTGTGTCTGTGTCTTTTTTTTTTTTTTTTGCAGAAGTTTTGTTTTTGACAGACAAACTATGAGCTGTTTTTTGTAACAGAGCCTGAAAAGGATCTGTCAATCTTCCTCTATAGTGAATATTAACATATTTAGATCAACTCTGCTGGACAGCTGAGTCATTTATAAGCATTCCAGCAAAAGACGTGAGGCATGCTATGCTCTGTGGGACAGCAGATTTGCAGAGAACAAAAGTCTACCTCAGATACACCACAGTTCTACCATTTTGAACATCTAATCCTCTATGACAGTCACCCAGAGAACATTACCCTGTAAACCTCCCACAATGAGGATTCAGCCATGTGCAGAGATTGCCTGTTGTGCTTACACAAATTTTAAGCAGGACGTTCCTGTACAGATGGAGATTCAGGCTCCTCACATGTTCACTAAGAAAAGCCACAATGGGATTCCTATCTTCTAATTAATAAGTAGTTCATGTGGCTAGTCTACACCCAATAAGATTGTTACAAAAGACGTTAGTGCAGCCCCTTCTAACATCGCAATCAAGGATCTCAGAACACCTGTGGGAATGCACTACTGCACCAAAAGTGTTTTGTTCTAGAAATTTAATTGCACAATCTACAGGCTTGTTCCTGTGAGCATTACAACATAATGACTCAGTTCAAAATTATGAAATTAAAAGTAAAGGACTTTTCTATGAGTCTAGATAATCTTAATGGAACAGCATTAATGTCTTTCCAGGAGTCCTGCTCAGCTTTGAAGTTCATTGCAATTGTTTGGTGATTAAAATCCCCATTGGTCTACATTGTCAGACATAGTTCACCAACTTCAAATAGTAGATTTATTTAGCAGTGTCATTACAGAGACATTTCATAATCCTTTTCTCTGACATAAAGTGTAGGCCATTCTGCAGAGACAATCAATTTCCTTTGCATACCACATGGGAAAATATTATATTTTTGACATTTACGTGCACATTGTATTAATTCTAAACAATGTGATTGTGGCAGGGCAGAGAGCGGGGCCGGGTCATGATTCCACACACCCGGCCCCTAATTAGGCTGATGAAGCCCGAGAGGGATAAAAGCGACCGGAGACGCCAGTGTGACAGAGAGAGAGAGAGTTACGGGCAGCTGCCCGACACCTGTGTGTGTCTTTTTTTTAATGTATTTTTTTTTTATAATAAACTGAACCAAAAAGACAAACTCACACAGGTGTTGCACAGCTGCCCGTAACTCTCTCTCTGTCGCACTGCCGTCTCTGGTCGCCTTTATCTCTCTCGGGCTTCATCAGCCTAATTAGGGGCCGGGTGTGCGGAATCACGACCCGGCCCTGCCCTCCGCCCTGCCACAGTGATATAAACACATAAAGGCAGCCATACACATTTTACATGGATAGGGAAGTGGTAATAAGTAATTAGCATATTTCACTTTAAGCTTGATTCTCTTAACCTCAGTCACAACCTCAATGACAGCTTCAATTACATAATAAAGCAGCAAATGTACACTGGCGGCCAAAAGTTTGGAATAATGTACAGATTTTGCTGTTTCAGAAGGAATTTGGTACTTTCATTCACCAAAGCGGCATTCAACTGATCACAAAGTATAGTCATTACTGATGTAAAAAACAGCACCATCACTATTTGAAAAAAGTCATATTTGATCAAATCTAGACAGGCCCCATTTCTAGCAGCCATCACTCCAACACCTTATCCTTGAGTAATCATGCTAAATTGCTAATTTGGTACCTGAAAATCATTTGCCATTATATCAAACAAAGTTGAAAGCTATTTGGTTCATTAAATGATGCTTAACATTGTGTTTGTGTTTGTTTTTGAGTTGCCACATTATGCAATAGACTGGCATGTCTTAAGGTCAATATTAGGTCAAAAATGGCAAAAAAGAAACGGCTTTCTCTAGAAACTCATCAGTCAATCATTGTTTTGAGGAATGAAGGCTATACAATGCTTGAAATTGCCAAAAACTGAAGATTTCATATACAGATGTACACTACAGTCTTCAAAGACAAAGGACAACTGGCTCTAACAAGGACAGAAAGAGACGTGGAGGGCCAGATGTACAACTAAACAAGAGGATAAGTACATCAGATACTCTAGTTTGAGAAATAGACACCTCACATGTCCTCAGCTGACAGCTTCATTGAATTCTACCCGCTCAACACCTGTTTCATGTACAACAGTAAAGAGAAGACTCCATGAAGAACTGCGAAGAAAAAGCCACTTTTGAAACAGAAAAGCACAAAAAAAAAAAGAAAAAAAAAAGGTAAGAGTGGGCAAAGAAACACAGACATTGGACAACAGATAATTGGAAAAGAGTGTTGTGGATCTTAACCCCATTGAGCTTTTGTGGGATCAGCTAGACTGTAAGGTGTGTGAGAAGTGCCTGACAAGACAGCCACATCTATGGAAAGTGCTACAGGAAGTGTGGGGTGAAATGTCACCTGAGTATCTACACAAACTGACTGCTAGAATGCCAAGGATCTGCAAATCTGTCATTGCTGCAACCATTTGAAGTAGTTTAAGAAGTTCTGAACATTATTATATATATATATATATATATATATATATATATATATATATATATATATATATATATATATATATATATAGTAATTTTTCATGTTATTAATGTCCTGACTATACATTGTGATCAGTTGAATGCCACTTTGGTGAATAAAAGTAAACATTTCTTTCCATAAGAGCAAAATCTGTACATTATTCTAAACTTTTGGCCGCCAGTGTATATGCAGTGGCATACCACTAGAGAAAGTGAGAAAGAGAAAGAGGAGTACGAGTAGAAAGATATGCAGAAAGAGGGTGAGGGAGGAATACAAAGCACTAGGACAAACAAATGTGAGTTATTGATTTATTGGGGGGAATAGTCTGTGTGATGGGTGCAAGATTGATCAAATGGAAGGTTATCCTTACTCACAGAAGCAAGCTGTTTGCCAATATCCATCAGTGCAGATTCAAAATGCCTGCAACAACCCTTGACATTCAAACACAGTGCAACAGTTTGTGTGAAAGGCCACATAACAAGATGAGAGGCTAATGTTAAAAAAGGAAAAGTTTGATTTATGCCAGCGGGCATGAGGAACACTAGTCAAGTTTAGCCTGACCATAGTTGCAATTCTTCATTTGTTTACTCTGTTTTTGAGTAATACTGCAGGTAATTCCATTTACAGTACCTCCATGAAATAGTATTAACCAATTTACTTTAAAGTTTGTTTATTAGTTGAACAACTGTCAAGTTTTAATAATAATGTTTCACATTTTTACTATAATCACTTGCATTACTTTCCTTCATTGGTTCTAACTAGCAGAGGATGGTAACAAAGCACGATATGTCCCAGTTTGCCAGCAGGGTTGGTATGTTTACATTTAAAATATATTCCACTACAGATAACAGAATACATGTTGCAAAATATAATTTGCAACCTATATCGCTTATTAGTTAATGTCAGAAACACAAAAAATGTTGAATTTCTTGAATTTCTACTGGATTTACATTTGTTTTCTTGTTTTGCTATAAAAAAAAGAGAAAAACAAGTTAAAAATGTTAGCAATACAGTGAGACAAAAACGTACATAGACTTTTTCCTCAGAATATGTATTTTTTAGTTTACCTCATGCAGTGTTGCTTCAAGTAAGTGTATCTTGTTTGAAGGATTTTGAGATATTTTTACAGGAAAACAGTACAAATATTCTCATTGAGAATATTATTTTTTTGCAGTACATATTTGCCCTAATTTCAAAGAGAGAGAGAGAGAAAAAAAAAAAAAAACATTCGATCTGAAGTGGATTTATTTTTTACATTGGTTTCTCAGAAATGTTCTTCTATAATTCATTGTGAAATAATAATTGTGCCTGGTAACAGGTGCATGTAAGGGCTAGGGATTGCCACCTTGGCCCTGTATAATTCCTGGTCAATGACCAAAAAACTTATTGCTGGCCAAAGTGGCCATCATACAAGAAATAAAACATATTATTTGTGATTGTTTACTCCCTGTTTGATATGGAAATTACCACATGTATAGCATATATTTCAATCAGACAGTAACATCAATACACTCAAAATAAATAAATAAATAAATAAATAAATAAAATTTTATATATATATATATATATATATATATATATATATATATATATATATATATATATATATTAGCCTATTTTTAAGATACGGTTTTCAATTTAATAACAAAATTCCAGCTAAATGAATTGTGTAATTTTTAGCTAAATTAATAAAACTTAAATTATTATTATTATTATTATTATTATTATTTAAAGATTACTAAATTCAATTTGATGGAATTATTGAAATATGTAAAATAAAAAACCTCTGTCTCTGTCGACTAACCTTTAGCAGAGCAAATTTTACAATCCTTGAAACTTCCTTGTCTTAATTGTTTATTTTTATTTTTTTTTTTAATTAAAGCAACTAAAACAAAGGAATGCAAAATAAACTGTCCAATATCCATAACACATTTTTATATATAATGACATCCTTTTATTACATTATGCATGTATTAAAAAACATGTTAAGATACACATTTGATAACTCATTGCTGTGATTGCTCATAACAATGGCGAAGTTTGTGATGACTGCTCATGTATGCTATGTTTCTACTTAATAGTAAATAAACCACTGAAAATGACGAATACAACTGGATTCCACTGAAGCATTTAGATTTACATGTCCTTTACCATGCAATGTTTAGTAGTTTCTCAGGGTGGGCTAAAGAAGACTTATTGTACTCTGCGCATCGCTGATAAGCATGGCTCATACTCTATCGAACTACAATACCCATCATGCGCACACTACAATGCCTATTAGGCACTATGTCGCCTCCTGAAGTTTGCACACTTTTACTGCTGATTTATCACAATACGGGACAGGCGATGTTTACATAAGCAACGGATTACTTATTTAAAAAGGAGCTCAGATGTTATGGTCTAAAGTAACACAATATTGTGTTACTTTACTCATTGACTCAATAATATCTGAGTTCCTTTTTAAATAAGTAATCCGTTGCTTTTGTAAACCTCTCCTTTCCCCGTATTGTGATAAATCAGGAGTAAAAGTGTGCAAACTTCAGGGAGGAGACATAGTGCATGATAGGCATTGTAGTGTGCGCATGATGGGTATTGTAGTTCTAGAGAGTATGAGCCATGCTTATCAGCGATGCGCAGAGCACAACAAGTCTTCTTTTAGCCCACCCTGAGAAACTGCTAAATATTGCTGGTAAAGGAATGTAAATCTGAATGCTTCAGTGGAATCCAGTTGTACTCATCATTTTCAGCGGTTTATTTATTTTTTTGTGTCACATTGTTTACATGAGCAGCCATCACAAACTTCGCCATTGTCATGACAATCACAGCAAGAGTTAAGAAATGTGTACATAATGTGTACACAATAAATGTGTACACAATAAGGCAACATTTTGTCAAAAATGTAACATTCAGGTAAGTGAAACTTTGATTCTTGTGATTGATTCATGCAGGCTGCATTTATAAGTGTGTAATCACACATTTACGTGGTATAATATAGCACAGGCATAAGCCGGGAGAAGTCTTCCCGTGGCCACGGCATGATTATACAGTTACATATGATGTGGAATAATTGCTGACTGTTTGTGCATTCGAACTGCTTTGTTTTAAAACTGCCCGTAACTACTTCTCTAGGATCAGTTTGCATCCGAACTGCTCTGTTAAAGCCTTTGACACTTAACATTCGGCTGAGTGAAATGCGACTGATTCATGTGTAAAAACACGCTGCCTAAAAAATCAATAAATGCGTTTAAGCAGAGGGATTATAAGACTAGTCTTCCACTGGCCATGGCATGATATTCAGGGTGAAATACTCGCTCAATTCACAGACTTATGCAGCCAAACTGCTACATGTTACAGCTCCCCGTAACTAACAAATGGGATGAGAAAAGCTGACTTTGGATCAGTGGCTCCAAGCAACGTTCTACATCGATTGTGTATGCAGAGAAAATGTCTTAATTTCTTAAAATATTCTACATTTTTGTTTTATAATAAACAAGTAATATGATTTGTGAAATATACCGTTTGTATGACATTTTGGCAGTGTTGGGCAAACTACTCAAAAAAATGTAGCAAGCTAAGCTACAAACTACTCAACAGAAAAATTTGTTAAGCTAAGGTATAAGCTACACTTCAGCGAAAGTAGCAAGTTACACTACAAGCTACATGCCAATTAGCTTGCTACATTTAAGCTACTTCATATTTTTTCAACCTCAGATACACGGAGCATACCTTCATAGACAAAGCACCTAAAAGATGTATTCATATGAGGTTTATCAAAGACATGGTACAGTATATTACAGTTTAGTGCAATACAGTATACAAGTATACAGTATAGTGCAATACATACTGGTATGAGTATGTAAAAAAACAAAAACAATCAAACAAACAAACATGCAAATTCATATTTAGACATGCTACTTATACAAACCCATGTGTTCAACATTTAAAGTCACTATTTTTAAATTTTATTTTTCAGATTTAGACTACTACCTCTACAAACCCATACCCATTTAAACATAATTTCATTTGCACATTCCTGTATAAAAACTCTGCGTACATACAGTATACTATTCATCTATATATTCATCTATAAAATACAGAAATACAGCAGCTAGACACAGAATTACAGGATATATCATCAGAGGCCAAATTGTGTGTGTGTGTGTGTGTGTGTGTGTGTGTGTGTGTGTGTGTGTACAGGTTTGGGTGGTTTACGAGGACATTTTTTATGGTCACAAACTGGTAATTACAAGGGTATTATGCTATAAATGTGGTTTATGAAGACATTTCTAGTGTTCCCATAATTCAATTTTTTTTTGAAAATTTAAAAATGCAGAAAGTTTTCTGTGAGGGCTAGGTTTAGGGGTAGGGTTAAGGGATAGAATCTATAGTTTGCACAGTATAAAAATCATTATGTCTGTGGAGAGTCCTCATAAGGATAGCCACACCAACATGTGTGTGTGCGAGAGAGAGCACATCGGGGCATTAACAATGTGATTTATGATGGTATCAGATGCAGTGGCGGTTCTAGCTTGTATGGCGCCCTGTGCGAAACCCGCTTCAACACGCCCCCAAAGTTGTTGATGGAAAGGGGGTCTGTGTGGGTGCCTCGTGCCACCCCCTTGCAAGATGCCGCCCTTGGCAACTGCACATATCGCCCATGCCTAAATTCACAACAGATCAGATGGTAATACCATGGTACTTTGATATACAATTACCATATTTATGTACCATTCTGTGTTTGCATGGTGCTTCAAAGCACTTCAAAGAATACCATGTTAATACCATGGTAATTTGATATATGATTACAATATTCATATACTATTTTATTTACATGGTGCTTCAAGGTAATAAAAAAAAATAAAAAAATAAAAAATAAAAAAATGGTACTTCGCTACATGATTACCATATTCATATAGCCTACCATTGTATTAACATAGTGCATCCAGGTAATGATACATGCTCAGAAACTTGGTAATGTCATTGTACTTTTTTTTATGTGTTTTCATGTAGGCTAATACACTCTATTGTTTGGACAATTGATTTACCTGCAGAAGTCGTTTACAAGCTGCAAACCTGTTGAACTTTATAAAGACCTTCTTCATCAATGGCAAAGGATAGGATGCTGTAACAATTAAAGATGGCAAAGGAGGAAGCTGGAACTGGCTTGACAAACACATAGACATTTAATAACACTTTTCTGTGTATAAAGAAACAAAAATATGCACTGCTTTTCAGCCAGCTACGTCGAATTATAAAACACACAAAAGAACACGGACAAGCTACGTGCATCTCTCTCCCATCTGCCGCTGTCTCTTCTCCTTAAATACTCCCGCCTCCCCTCGCTGGAACGCGAGACACCGCTCGGCTCAGCACTGCTCACCACAGATGCATTTGCAGGTTTGGTTTCTATTGATTGTAGATCCACTACAACCAGGGTTACCTTTATTTTCCATGTTATAAAATACTTCGTGAGCTTATTGGCAAGTGAGAGCGCGCACAAATGATTCAGCAGTGTGCACGCAAGCTTTCTGAGTCATTCAGATTGAATCGTGAACCGATTCAGACTGCTTTCCTATGACGTGTGACCAATTCATTTTAAAGTACCGACTCAGATAAGTGATTCATTTGTGATCGGACATCTTTAGTTTTGATTCAGAACTGGCGATAGTAAACACCGGGTGCAAGGCATGATGTAGCGGTGTAGCTTTTCTCAACGCTACACCTACCTTGTCAAAAATAAAGCTTTGCTACTGAAAAGCTACTTGATTTAAAAACTAGCGAAGCTACCACCTTGCTACTCAGAAATGTAGTTAAGCTAATAGCATTTTGGTAGCAGTAAAAACGATTCCATTCAATTTGTATCAACATGCACGTTTGCAGTAGGATGTCCGCAGTACGCACTGTGGATCAACTCAAAACAAGCCTGCACTGAGATGACTTAAGTGAAAAATATTAATTTTAGACTTATTCCTTGAACATGACAGGTTGGCATTCCCTGCTGAATTTTATCCTGACTTCTGAAAAACTTCTCAAGTTGACTCTGGCACTGTCGATGGGCACCACATATGATGACATATGATACAGGTTCAGATGTTGAACTTTGTTGCATTTGGTTAGACAGTGGTTATTTTTCATTACTCATGTTGGCTGCCATGTCGATGGATAAACAAATCATGCATATTCCTTTTATTATAAATATGATGTGAAGATCTACTGATTGTAGACATTCTAAATATCTGTTTGTTTTGTATGTTGTTTTGACAAGAGTGTTGTACAGTCTAGCATGACCTATAATGTCTCTTGTAGGCAATGCATGGCTTATTTGTATGGAATGCATAGCAGAAGAGAGGCTGTGAGAAAAAAGTAACACAAAAATAATGCAAAAGTAATGTAATGCTTTATATATAAAGTAACTAACTTTTTATATAAATTAAGTTACTTTTTTTAAGGAGTAACACAATATTCTAACAAAATACTTTTAAAAGTAATGTTACCCAACACTGATTAGGAACACATCTAGTTCTCTAAGAAACATGTTGAATTCAGCGTTTTAAAGCTCACCAATCGCCATTTGTTCTCTATAAGTCAAGCATAGACACAGTACTCACAGACTTACAGCCAAACAGAATATCTCATGTTTTTTTTTAAATTTATTTATTTTTTAATCAACTCTCAGTTTCTGCTGTTCTTGTTTTTGCGTACAGAGCATTAATGTAACGTTATTGCTGCTGGTGCTGGCAATGATGAAGACGATGAAGTGAAGAACCCAAGTGCAATTTATTTACAAATGTGAAATCCAAAAAACCCTAACTATAAACATGAAACATAAACATGAACTGAACTAGACTTGACTTAAACTTGACATGGCATGAAAATGTTACTAAACACAACCAAAGTTACATTCAACAATACCTGACAAGGGACAATGGAAAACATGAGGGCTTAAATACTAGACATGGGAGAACACATGACAAAGATGACCAATGAACAGACAGAACTGATAACAACATAACAAGACAATGAATCAATGAAAACAAAACACATGAACATGGAGGGAAAACATGAAATCACATGACTAGGGACACATGACAGGAAATAACTTTCAAAATAAAAGACATGAAAAACATAAATCAACAAAATACACGACAATTAAATTGAGGTTTGTGGCTCTTGAGCGCAGCTGCTCAAGTAGTGTGCAGCGCAGAGAGAACATTACCCCACGTTCATGGCCATTCACCAAAGGTTTCATCAAACTAATTTTAGTCTCGTCATGAAAATATTGAAATTCTGGGACATTTTGGTTCCAGGAATGAAATTTTATTTTTCCAGGCAAGATGGCCAAAAACCAGGACGATCCCGGGAAATTCAGGATGGGTGGCAACCCTAAGGGCTAGAAATAGTTTTTGAGCTTAGCATAAAGCAAAATGTTCACATGAAAAGTTGCACAAGGATAACTATTTCTGCTGATCCAAACTCATTTAAAAACCCTGCAGAGTGCAAACAACAACATTTATTTCTGATAGTGTGTTCTAAGAATGTGTTCGCAGAACACATATATATATATACAGTATATATATTTATTGGATTCATGTTTCATCTATCAAAGCATTTCTAACTGTTTTCTGTTATTGTTACAGTAAATGACATCTCATTTAACGTAACATGAGATCACATTAAACTCTAATGATGACATGCGAGAACAGCACTGCAGTTCGTGCCTGACTGAGGAGAGGAAGAATTACACAGCTCACAGTCCAGATGCACTTTAATCTTTCCAAACAGCTTCAGGTGATGCAGATTGCAAAGTATGAGGGAATTATACAAAAATACAAAATAAGTAAATACAGAATCACTCTCGTTGTGAAATAAGCGGAGCCGGAAAAGGAAACACCCCGACGTTATATCTTTAATGTAGTTACAGTGCATCCAGAAAGTATTCACAGCACTTCACTTTTTCCACATTTTGTTATGTTACAGCCTTATTCCAAAATGGATTAAATTCATTATTTTACTCAAAATTCTACAAACAATACCCCATAATGACAACGTGAAAGAAGTTTGTTTGAAATCTTTGCAAATTTATTAAAAATAAAAAACTGAAAAAAAAAAAAAATCACATGTACATAAGTATTCACAGCCTTTGCTTAATACTTTGTTGAAGCACCTTTGGCACCAATTACAGCCTCAAGTCTTTTTGAGTATGATGCTACAAGCTTGGCACACCTATTTTTGGGCAGTTTCTCCCATTCTTCTTTGCAGGACCTCTCAAGCTCCATCAGGTTGGATGGGAAGCGGTGGTGCACAGCCATATTCAGATCTCTCCAGAGATGTTCAATCGGGTTCAAGTCTGGGCTCTGGCTGGGCCACTCAAGGACATTCACAGAGTTGTCCCATAGCCACTCCTTTGTTATCTTGGCTGTGTGCTTAGGGTCGTTGTCCTGTTGGAAGATGAACCTTCGCCCCAGTCTGAGGTCCAGAGAGCTCTGGAGCAGGTTTTCATCAAGGATGTCTCTGTACATTGCTGCATTCATCTTTCACTCGATCCTGACTACTCTCCCAGTTCCTGCTGCTGAAAAACATCCCCACAGCATGACGCTGCCACCACCATGCTTCACTGTAGGGATGGTATTGGCCAGGTGATGAGCGGTGCCTGGTTTCCTCCAGGCATGATGCTTGCCATTCAGGCCAAAGAGTTCAATCTTTGTTTCTCATGGTCTGAGAGCCCTTCAGGTGCCTTTTGGCAAACTCCAGGCGGGCTGTCATGTGCCTTCTACTGAGGAGTGGCTTCCGTCTGGCCACTCTACCATACAGGCCTGATTGGTTGAGTGCTGCAGAGATGGTTGTTCTTCTGGAAGGTTCTCCTCTCTCCACAGAGAAACACTGGAGCTCTGTCAGAGTGACCATTGGGTTCTTGCTCACCTCCCTGACTAAGGCCCTTCTCCCCCGATCACTCAGTTTGGCCAGGCGGCCAGCTCTAGGAAGAGTCCTGGTGGCTCCAAACTTATTCCATTTATGGATGATGGAGGCCACTGTGCTCATTGGGACCTTCAATGCTGCAGACATTTTTTCTGTTCCCTTCCCCAGATCTGTTCCTCGATACAATCCTGTCTCGGGAGGTCTACAGACAATTTCTTAGACTTCATGGCTTGGTTTGTGCTCTGACATGCACTGTTAACTGTGGGACCTTATATAGACAGGCGTGTGCCCTTCCAAATCATGTCCAATCAACTGAATTTACCACAGGTGGACTCCAATCAAGTTGTAGAATCATCTCAAGGATGATCAGTGGAAACAGGATGCACCTGAGCTCAATTTTGAGTGTCATGGCAAAGGCTGTGAATACTTAAGTACATGTGATTTTTTTTTTTTTTTCCATTTGTTATTTTTGATAAATTTGCAAAGATTTCAAACAAACTTCTTTCACGTTGTCATTATGGGGTATTGTTTGTAGAATTTTGAGGAAAACAATTAATTTAATCCATTTTGGAATAAGGCTGTAACATAACAAAATGTGGAAAAAATGAAGTGCTGTGAATACTTTCCGGATGCACTGTATATTTAATGCATTATAGCTTTATTAAAGTTAAAATAATATGGAAGCAGATCATGCAAAAAACTACAAATTCCGAAACTGGCATTTCTCTGTGTGGTCAGTGCCTCTTCTATAAGTTGTGCGAAGTGTCCCGATCTAAGGGGGAGAGATTGAAACTGAGGCACACTCTGTCGCGGGGATGCTCATCCCTTGAGCACGCACGCTTGCTGCTGCTAGATTATAATGTGATCAGGGTTGGGAGGGTTACTTTTGAAATGTATTCCACTACAGATTACAGAATACATGCTGTAAAATGTCATTTGTAACGTATTCCATTAGATTACTCAAGGTCAGTAACGTATTCTAAATTTTTATATCTAGCTGGATCAGGGAAATTGGACGGTAACTCTTACACTCGCTTGGATCTTTGTCCTTTTTAAGAATCAGACTGACCCGGGCTTGTGTCATGGTTGGCGGAAGCTTTCCATCTTTTAATGATTCCGTATAAACCTCTAACAAAAGTGGAGCCAGTTCTGCAGCATAAGATCTAAAAAATTCAGCAGCAAAACCATCTGGCCCCAGATTACTTAAGATTACTTTTTCAGCACTGGTAGATTTTTTCACTTGTTTTGACTATAAAAACTCTGCCAGTACAGTAAGACAAAATACACATTAAAAATACATTCTCTGAAAAACCTAAATATCTTATGTGGTGTTGTTTCTAAAACAAGATAAATCAAATTGATTGAAAAGGATTTTTAGATATTTTTACAGGAAAACAATACAAAAATATTTATCAAGAATACAATTTTTGCCCTAATATCAAAGGTCTTACTAGAAAAAAGAAATGATGATCTAACGTGAATTTTCTTGATAAAAAAATATGAACGTGCCTGGTAACGTGCATGTAAAATGGCTAGAAATAGCATTTTAGCTTAGCTTAAAGCTGACAATTTACACAAGGTTTATTTCTAATTCTTTCGCTCCAAACTTACTTCAGAATTACTTCTCTGTCTGCTTGTATGAATGTAACACATCATAAGAAAGTGCTTCACCGCTGTTCAAATGCACTTTGGATCGCATTGTTGGGCCTCATGTATTCAGATAGAAGACAAAGGCAGGCCTAATACAGTCGTAAAAACCTAACTCAAGCCCCCACCTTCCAAGTCGTAAATCTTACTGATAAAAATCGCGCCAAAATCAAACAAAGGGAGTCCAAAACAGACTACAAATCCATGAAGCCTTGCTCACTAAAGGATCGAACTCTCAACTCCTAATGGATGAGGCACACAACAGAACGTCCCTCAAACATGACATCATCAGGAGTTGAAATACCTCTGAAATGCTTCCAGAATTTGCTTCCAGCGACTTTGTTCACCGAATATAGACGTAGCTCTTTGCTGCTCTCAGGTGCAACCTTGTGTAACGTCCGACTTGAAACTGTGGCCATACAATCTCCATCTCGCTGGACGAGTTGAGATTACTCTGTGTTCAACCGAATACTCTAACGGATCCGAAGGGGACCGCTGAGCAATCTGCATCTTCATCCGTTTGCCTACAGAAGTGAAGAGATTAAAGATTTCTCTTCCATCTTCAATCAAGTCGACATTTCTGAGTTCTCCGCCAGCCCGCCGACAATCAACAGCCGTACCGCCCGCCGACAGAGCAAGGAAACGGCCTCCCGTCATCAAGGAACCGGGTCAGAGTTAAAGGGCGGAGGAAAACACATTCTACCTGTGTCCTCATGCGATTCAAGGTGTTTCAAGGTTTTGCTTGTTCAGTTTACGGACCGCCATGTCTGCTCATTATTAATCCTCAGGGTATTAATTATCACAAATTTGTTTTGCTGTATTGTGGTCCAACCAAATTGGATTGTTGTGCAATTTCGCCATCGCGGGTGAGACAGCAACTGAGTTCATCCATTAAAGAGTCAAATAACGCGGGACTGTTTACGAGCCGTCCACCGCGTCTCTGAGTGATAAACTGACAGCTGTTTTCTCTCCCACGATCACTCTCTCTCTCTCTTACTAACCACACACCCACACACACACACACACACACCTTATGTGTTATAGGATTATTTTTTATTCCCATATCTAATCATATCACTGTTTAGTTTGTAGTTGTAAGTCAGAAGTTTATTGACTGCATTGTATTAATTATTAATTGATATTACTACATAAATAAACTTTTGTTATATTAAAGAGAAGTGTTTTGGTTTGTTTTGCATATGCCTGTGTCATGCTGACGGGATGTCAGTGCTCGGATTCAAACCTTCATTCATTGTTTTTTCCGGAAAATCAATATTCTTCGGATGTCGATTTTCCTAAGAAAACAATCTAATATTGAGACTGTTTTACTATTTGGTTATTAGTCCCTGATTTCAGGGTGGTGCCCCATCAATGTTAATCCTTATTAATATTCTATTGATTTTTGATAATTGATAATTATCTTTGATGATTGAATTTGAATGATCAATAAGCTAGTGTTAATTTTAATTAATGTTTCATCGATGTTAACAATTAACGATTATCTTTGATAATTGTTGATTTAAAGGATTTAAAAAAGCTAACATTGATTCTCATCAATGTTCTATTGATTTTAATAATTAATAATTATCTTTGATAATTATTAATTATTGCTAATAACCAAACTTGCTCCTAAACGTAGCACACTACATTTACTGAAGTCCCATATGAGGTTTTAATGAGTTAGATTCAATTGATTAATTTAAATATTAATTAATAACTACAGTTATAATTATTAATTATTTCTGATAGTAACACTGATCTAAACAACCAGTAAAGCCCTACAGCATCATTTATATGTACAGTATATATGTTTTTCATCAGAAAGGACTAAATATTAATTGAAACAAATGACAATAAAATGCAAAGTATTCTCTTCAGTAATCAAAATACTTTTTGAATGGAGGGGTCACGTGACGCCATGCGAGAAGCAGACGTGTGAGCGGCTAGCTCTGCGCACTTTGCTGATTTTTGATTAATTTCATGTTATAACTGGTGAGATTCGAAACACCCAGTTACATATTTGCTCTTTGAGGTAAACATGGCAAAGAAGTCAAAATCCTCAGACTCTGGAGACATTAAAAGACACTTACGTGTTCAAGCTGAGGCCTCTGGCGGCCCTGCGAGCTGGGGACTCGATTTGGATGGCACGTCGGGAGATGAAATCCAGCGTCAACTGTCCAACATCTCAGTGAAGCTGACGAAGTTTGTTGCTGACTTGGAGGATCTCGCTGTAATACGTCGATCGATTACGGCAATGGAAACAAAAATCTCTGAGCTGGTCACAAGAGTGACAGATGTTGAGAAACAAATCGATTATCTGGAATCATTAGAAAGTGAATTATCCGCTAATCCACCCGCATCCAAAACAGACTTGGAATTTATTTTGGAAAGACTGGAAGATCTTGAAAATAGGAATCGAAGGAACAGTATTCAAATTGTTGGAATTCCTGAGCGTGAAGAGGGCAGAGATATGGTGAAATTCCTGGACGAGCTCTTTCCGAGTCTGCTCGACATAACAGGCCATAAACTGGAAATCGAGCGAGCTCACAGAGTCCCGGCTCGCAGATCTGCTGAGGGAGACAGGCCCCGATCAATTCTGGTCAAATTTCTGAGATCATCCGATAAAGATCTTGTGTTGCGCCAGGTGAGGAGCAAAGGAAATCTTTCTTGGAAGAATCACAATATTTTCTTGTTCCCGGATTTTGCAAATTCGACAAGAGAGAAACGCGATCGGTTCAAGGAATGTAAGAAACTCTTACATCAACGGAAGATCGCTTTTGCACTGATGTTTCCGGCCAAACTGAAAATAGACACCAAGGATGGCAGCAAAGTATTTTTATGCCCCAAAAAGGCACTGGCCTTCATACAAACTATGGGTGAGTAAACCATTGGGTGTTTCTTATGTGAGTGGACTGACTCGCTGTTAAGTGTCTTGGCTGTGTGGGGAAGTTGGGTGCCATTTTTTGTTTCTTTCTACATTGGCTCCGCCTGGTGGCTGGAGTTTGTTTTGTAGAATGACACTCCAAGAAACTTTTGCATTGATAGAAGATCGCTTTTACACTGAAGTTACTAGCCAGATTGAGAGTGGACGCTATGGATGACCACAAAATATCTACATGCTCACATAAAGGACGTCTTTTATTAAGTTGACGGACTAAGTAAGTCATGTATTTTTTTTTATGCAGCCTCCAAGTGAATTTGACTCGCTCAATACACACTTGATTATCCGAGGAACTGGGATGCCTGTTTTGTTTCTTTATGTGCTGGCTCCGCCTAGTGGCTGGAGTTTGTTTTGTTGAATAATACTCCTTCGGGTCAGCTGTGGATGAATTTGATTGTTCTTTGTGCTTACGCCTCCTGTTGGCTGGAATTTGATTTTGTGGAGTATTTTTAAGGGACATTCGAATGATTATGTCATCTGCTGCACTCATAACAGCTGGTTCACTGAACAATTGTCTGTCTGTCCGAGGAAACTGAACAGCTTTATATCAGCTGGAAGTTGTTTTGTGGATGAACACACCTTCAAGACAGTTCTGTGAATGAATCTACATGTTCTTTGTGTTTATTCTGCCTGTTGGCTGGAGTCTGTTTTACAAAGTATTTTCTGTTATGTATTTTTGCCTCACAAAATTTGTACAGACACACCGGACTTGAGCAATCCGATGGCAAAGTTGTCGCAGGGGCTCTCATATGCGTAGATTAGAGGGATTGACGCCGGTTGGCGCTGTCATGCGCGGGGTTGATGCGCTCGTTTTTCTTTTTTCAGTTTGTTTTGTTCGGGGGGAAGCTCGGGGTTTGATTGTTGCATTAATGGGGAATGTGGTCTGTATAATCTTGCTTTTGACACACAATTTTTGTTATTTTTTATTATATCAATATGTCAATTGTTAATATGAGTGGGTTATCTCTCTCCACATGGAATGTGAATGGGTTGGGGCACCCCATAAAAAGAAGGAAGGTTATTTCTTTTCTTAAGCGTAAAAAATATGATATAGTGTTTCTTCAAGAAACACAAATCTCCCCGCAGGAAGCTGAAAAATTGGGAAGATATGGGGTGGACATGTTTTTTTTAGTGCTGGCTCAAGTAAGAGCAGGGGGGTCATTATACTGATAAATAAACATCTACAATTCAAACTTCTCAAACAGATTAAAGATAAAATAGGAAGAGTCATTATTGTTTAAGCAGACATTCAGGGGCAAAGTTAGATTTTGGCTAATATTTACGCACCTAACGCTGATGATCAGGGCTTTTTTATAGATCTTGAAGGGATGTTGCAAGCCGCTGGCACCCCTCATGATATAATATTGGGAGGAGACTTTAATCTTTTGATGGACTCAGTCCTTGATCATAGTGAAGTAAAAGTGTGCAAGCCACCCAAAGCAACACTGATGCTTCACAGAATGTGTAAAAATCTTGGTCTTGCAGATATCTGGTGACTTTTGAACCCATCTGATAGGGACTATACATTTTTTTCATCAGTTCATAAGATTTATTCTAGAATATATATATTTTTTATATCTAAATCCCTCATTTCATCTGTTGTCAACTGCTTAATTGGAAACATCTTAGTCTCAGATCACGCCCTGGTGAATTTAGAGATGTTGCCACATATAGAGAAAAATAAATCATATAGTTGGTGCTTTAAAGTATCCCTTTTGCAAAATCCTGATTTCCAGGATTTTAAAGACTGAAATCAATGTTTATATGGAGACCAACTGGTCCTCAGTATCCTCTGTGGGCGTGGCTTGGGAGGCACTTAAGGTGGTTCTTAGGGGCCGGATCATACAATATGCCTCATTCACCAAAAAATCCAAAGCACGTGAACTCGTGGAGTTGGAAGAGAATATTAAAAGTGCAGAGGCAGAGCTGAAGTGCCAAATGTCATCTGATGGCCTCAGAGAATTGACTCGATTGAAATATAGATATAATACTATTTTGTCGCGGAAAGTGGAGTTTTGGTTATTCAGGGCAAGACAGTCATACTTTGAGTCAGGGGACAAAGCAGGGAAGCTTCTGGCTAGATATATGAAAGAGAGTTTTTTTCTACCATTCCCTCAGTGAAATCTGCTGGTGGTGAAATATTTACCTCAGCCATTGATATTAATAATGCTTTTAAAGAATTATATCTTGATCTTTATAGTTCCACGTCTTCGTCAACTGATGAAGATATTATAAAATGTGTGGAACCATTAGAACTCCCTAAATTGACGATTGAGCAAAACAATACTTTTGATTCTGAAATAACCTTGGAGGAGCTTGATGAGGTAATTAAGGCCTTGCCTGCAGGCAAGGCTCTGGGGCCAGATGGTTTTGCTGCTGAATTTTTTAGATCTTATGCTGCAGAACTGGCTCCACTTTTGTTAGAGGTTTATACGGAATCATTAAAAGATGGAAAGCTTCCGCCAACCATGACACAAGCCCGGGTCAGTCTGATTCTTAAAAAGGACAAAGATCCAAGCGAGTGTAAGAGTTACCGTCCAATTTCCCTGATCCAGCTAGATATAAAAATATTGTCCAAAATTTTGGCTAATTGATTAAGTAAAGTTATGACATCTCTTATACATATACAGTTGTGCTCAAAAGTTTGCATACTCTGGCACTGCATTTTGGCATTGATTTTGAAAATATGACTGATCATCTTTATGTTTTTTAAGGATAGTGATCATATGAAGCCATTTATTATCACATCGTTTTTTGGCTCATTTTTAAATCATAATGATAACAGAAATCACCCAAATGGCCCTGATCAACATTTAACATACCCTTGAATGTCTGGCCTTGTTACAGACACACAAGGTGACACACACACAGGTTTAAATGGCAATTAAAGGTTAATTTCCCACACCTGTGACTTTTTAAATTGCAGTTAGTGTCTGTGTATAAATAGTCAATGAGTTTGTTAGCTCTCACGTGGATGCACTGAGCAGGCTAGATACTGAGCCATGGGGAGCAGAAAAGAACTGTCAAAAGACCTGCGTAACAAGATAATGGAACTTTATAAAGATGGAAAAGGATATAAAAAGATATCCAAAGCCTTGAAAATGCCAGTCAGTACTGTTCAATCACTTATTAAGAAGTGGAAAATTCGGGGATCTCTTGATACCAAGCCAAGGTCAGGTAGACCAAGAAAGATTTCAGCCACAACTGCCAGAAGAATTGTTCAGGATACAAAGAAAAACCCACAGGTAACCTCAGGAGAAATACAGGCTGCTCTGGAAAAAGATGGTGTGGTTGTTTCAAGGAGCACAATATGACGATACTTGAACAAAAATGAACTGCATGTTCGAGTTGCCAGAAAGAAGCTTTTACTGTGCCAGTGCCATGGTTACAATATGCCCGACAACACCATGACATGCCTCACAGCTTCTGGCACACTGTAATTTGAAGTGACGAGACCAAAATAGAGCTCTATGGTCACAACCATAAGCGCTATATTTGGAGAGGAGTCAAGTGAAAAGATCAGCCTATAGTGAAGAGTATACCATCCCCACTGTGAAGCATGGTGGTGGCTCACTGATGTTTTGGGGGTGTGTGAGGTCTAAAGGCACAGGGGATCTTGTGAAAACTGATGGCAAGATGAATGCAGCATGTTACCACAAAATACTGGCAGACAATTTGCCTTCTTCTGCACGAAAGTTGCACATGGGACGCTCTTGGACTTTCCAGCATGATAGTGACCCTAATCACAAGACCAAGTTGACCCTCCAGTGGTTACAGCAGAAAAAGGTGAAGGTTCTGGAGTGGCCATTACAGTCTCCTGACCTTAATATCATCGAGCCACTCTGGGGAGATCTCAAACATGCGGTTCTTGCAAGATGACCAAAGACTTTGCATGAACTGGAGGCATATTGCCAAGACGAATGGGCAGCTATACCACCTGCAAGAATTTGGGGCCTCATAGACAACTATTACAAAAGACTGCACGCTGTCATTGATGCTAAAGGGGGCAATACACAGTATTAAGAACTAAGGGTATGCAGACTTTTGAACAGGGGTCATTTCATTTTTTTCATTGTTGCCATGTTTTGTTTTATGATTGTGCCATTCTGTTATAACCTACAGTTGAATATGAATCCCATAAGAAATAAAAGAATGTGTTTTGCCTGCTCACTCATGTTTTCTTTAAAAATGGTACATACACTATATTGCCAAAAGTATTCGCTCATCTGCCTTTAGACGCATATGAACTTAAATGACATCCCATTCTTAATCCATAGGGTTTAATATGACATCGGCCCACCCTTTGCAGCTATAACAACTTCAACTCTTCTCGGAAGGCTTTCCACAAGGTTTAGGAGTGTGTTTATGGGAATTTTTGACCATTCTTCCAGAAGCGCATTTGTGAGGTCAGACACTGATGTTGGACGAGAAGGCCTGGCTCGCAGTCTTCACTCTAATTCATCCCAAAGGTGCTCTATTGGGTTGAGGTCAGGACTCTGTGCAGGCCAGTCAAGTTCTTCCACACCAAACTCGCTCATCCATGTCTTTATGGACCTTGCTTTGTGCACTAGTGCGCAGTCATGTTGGAACAGGAAGGGGCCATCCCCAAACTGTTCCCACAAAGTTGGGAGCATGGAATTGTCCAAAATCTCTTGGCATGCTGAAGCATTCAGAGTTCCTTTCACTGGAACTAAGGGGCCAAGCCCAGCTCCTGAAAAACAACCCCACACCATAATCCCCCTCCACCAAACTTCACAGTTGGCACAATGCAGTCAGACAAGTACCGTTCTCCTGGCAACCGCCAAACCCAGACTCGTCCATCATATTGCCAGATGGAGAAGCGTGATTCGTCACTCCAGGGAACGTGTCTCCACTGCTCTAGAGTCCAGTGGCGGCGTGCTTTACACCACTGCATCCGACGCTTTGCATTGCACTTGGTGATGTATGGCTTGGATGCAGCTGCTCGGCCATGGAAACCCATTCCATGAAGCTCTCTACGCACTGTTCTTGAGCTAATCTGAAGGCCACATGAACTTTGGAGGTCTGTAGCGATTGACTCTGCAGAAAGTTGGCGACCTCTGCGCACTATGCGCCTCAGCATCTGCTGACCCCGCTCTGTCATTTTACGTGGCCTACCACTTCATGGCTGAGTTGCTGTCATTCCCAATCACTTCCACTTTGTTATAATACCACTGACAGTTGACTGTGGAATATTTAGTAGCGAGGAAATTTCATGACTGGACTTGTTGCACAGGTGGTATCCTATCACAGTACCACGCTGGAATTCACTGAGCTCCTGAGAGCGGCCCATTCTTTCACAAATGTTTGTAGAAGCAGTCTGCATGCCTAGGTGCTTCATTTTATACACCTGTGGCCATGGAAGTGATTGGACCACCTGAATTCAATTATTTGGATGGGTGAGCGAATACTTTTGGCAATATAGTGTATATTACCAATTCTCCAAGGGTATGCAAACTTTTGAGCACAACTGTAGATCAGGTGGGGTTTATTCGGGTCATAGCTCTTCTGACAACATTAGGCGTTTCATCAATAACATGTGGTCAGTGGCGAATGATCAGACTCTGGTCGCTGCCATCTCACCTGACACCAAAAATGCGTTTGATATGGTAGAATGGGATTATCTTTTTAAGATTTTGGAAATATATGGGTTTGGGAGTACATTTATTGGTTGGATTAAGTTACTTTATAGACACCCTGTAGCAGCGGTACAAACAAATGGATTAATTTCAGATAATATTACTGTAGATAGGGGCATTCGGCAGGGTTGACCTCTTTCCCCATTATTGTTCTGTCTTGCCCTGGAACCATTAGCAGCTGCGATAAGAAAGGAGGATGATTTTCCAGGGGTGGTGGCAGGAGGTATGGCACATAAGCTTTTGAATTATGCAGATGATATTTTATTATTCGTCTCTGACCCCACTAGACCTATGCCTTGCCTCTACAGAATTATTAATTCCTTTTCTAAGTTTTCAGGATACAAAGTCAGTTGGTCTAAATCCAAAGCTTTGACTTTGACAGCGTACTGCCCAGTAACGGCTTTCCAGCTGGGCGCTTTCCAGTGGCCCAAACAGGGCATGAAGTATATGGGCATTTTATTCCCAGCAAAATTGTGTGATTTAGTTAGAGTAAATTTTGACCCCTTAATAAAACGGTTTTCAAGCGATGTGGACAGGTGGGCTTCACTGCATTTACATATGATCGGGAAAGTTAATGTTATTAAAATGAATTGTGTTCCAAAATTCAATTACTTGCTGCAGTCTCTCCCTATAGATGTCCCCCTCTCTTATTTCAAGCAATTTGATAGCATAGCGAAGTCCTTCATTTGGAATGGTAAGCGTCCCAAATTACATTTCAATAAGTTACATAGGCTGATTGACAAATGTGGGCTAGGCCTACCCAAGATTTTATTTTATTATTATGTATTTGGTCTCAGACATTTGGCTCATTGGTCGCTTCCACCTGAGAGAGCCCCTCCCTGGTTCTGTATAGAACAGGAAGTTATTGAACCTATTTCACCATTGCAGAGCCTTTCTATTAAATTAATGGGAGAAGTTAAGTCACACCCTGTTATCTTGCATTTGAACTCGGGATGGACAAAAGTGTCCAGAGTGTTTAATTCAGACATTTATTTAAATGTTGCCTCAAGCATATGGCTGAACCCCAAATTATGCATCAACAAGTCCCCTTTTTGCTGGTCAGAATGGATTGGGAGGGGGGTTACTACACTCGGTGACCTATATGAGAGTGGAGCATTGAGATCCTTTCAAAATTTGGTTAAACTTTTTTGGGATTCCAGATCTCAGTTCTATAAGTATTTACAGTTGCACCACCTGCTTTGTTCTTTTTTTGGGAGTGGTTTACACCCCCCTAAAGCGGCAGATACTCTGGGAGTGGTGATTACTGCTTTTGGAAAAGGTCATGAGGCATCGGTGTACTACTCCCTGTTAATTCAGATTCTGGGGGACGGAACTTCAGCTTCTCTTAAGAGATTATGGGAGAAAGATCTAAACTTGGTATTAGAGGAGGGAGTGTGGGCTAGGATTCTAAAAAAACGTCAAATCTGCATCTAGAGATGCAAGGGTTCACCTTATACAATTTAAGATTTTACATAGAGTCTATTGGACCCCCTCTAGATTGCATAGGCTAGGTCTTAAAGACACACCCACCTGCTGGTGATGTCAATCAGAAGATGGAGACACAACCCATGTCTTTTGGGGATGTGTTAAGATTCAAGAGTTCTTGTTGAGGATTCAGAGTTTTATGTGTGAGGTTTTGGCCTCTCAAATTTTATTCTGCCCCAGACTCTGTATCTTAGGAGATGGGGAAGTCATTAATTTGGAGAATAAGCATGTGAAAAACTGGGTCCTAACTAATATTATGATTGCCAGAAAGATTATTTTAAGGAGTTGGAAGTCGGCTGTAGCGCCCCCATTTCAGGAGTTGTGGCCAGAGTGGCAGCTCTGGAGGAGGGGATATCCAGAAGACTGGGGAGTCTAAACCTGTTTGGGGAGAAATGGGGCAAATATCTGTCTTTTTTGGAGGGCTCTCAGGGAGGGACAGTGGAGAGAGGATCTCTGTGTAGGGGATGTCTGTGATTAGTTTATTATTTATTTTATATATATATATATATATATATATATATGTTTGTTTGTTTGTTTGTTTGTTTGTTTGTCTGTAATTATGTGACCACTGGGGTGTTGATGGGAGTCGGGTGGGGGATTGGAGGGGATAGTTAGGGTTAAATATTGATTCTGTATATATATATATATATTTTGATGTTCCTTTCTAATAGATGAATCAATAGAAATGTTAATCGCAAAAATACTTTTTGAATATAACTGTATTCTAATTACCAATGATTAAAATTGTAACTGTAGTGGAATACAGTGGAAAATTTTATTTTAAATACGTAATCCCGTCACATGTATTCCGTTACTCCCGAACCCTGAATGTGATGGCTCGCGACTTGAATCATAATATATGTGTCACTGTGCATTTCTTATAGTGAAGAAAATTGGCAATACGCAGCTTTATTAATAAGAGAGAGTTTGTTTTTTTTGTGAGTTAAAAATGGATTGAAGTGAACAGAAAGGTGAGAGAGTCTTCGCCCCATTATACACTGCAACAAAATACGTTTTTGGTTGTTATAAATATCTAAAACTCCTTTAAAACAACAAACATTTACTTTAGCAGCTATACTGCAGAAGAAAAAATTGTTATCTGAGTATGTTGAATATAATATTAAAAATACAATTTAATATTTTAAAATATTTAAAAATCCTTTAAAAAAAGATGCATTCACCTGAGAAGCAGCATATAAGATATTTAGACTTACTTTTAGAGAATAGATATTGCATATATAATATATTTTGTCTTTACTGCACTCGCAGAAGTATAAAAAAGTGAAAACAATACACTACAAAATACACATATATAAGATACAGTTGAAGTCAGAAGTTTATATACACTTAGGTTGAAGTCATTAAAACTCATTTTTTAACCACTCCACAGATTTAATATTAGCAAACTATAGTTTTGGCAAGTTGTTTAGGACATCTACTTTGTGCAGGACATGAGTATATTTTCCAAAAATTGTTTACAGACAGATTGTTTCACTTTTAATTGACTATATCACACTTCCAGTTAACTTTAGACAATTAGCTTCTGATAGGAGGTCTACTGAATTGGAGGTGTACCTGTTGATGTATTTTAAGGCCTACCTTCAAATTCAGTGTCTCTTTGCTTGACATCATGGGGAAATCAAAAGAAATCAGCCAAGACCTCAGAAAAAAATTTGTGGACCCACACAAGTCTGGTTCATCCTTGGGAGCAATTTCCAAATGCCTGAAGGCACCACGTTCATCTGTACAAACAATAGTACTCAAGTATAAACACCATGGGACCACACAGCCATCATACTGCTCAGGAAGGAGACACATTCTGTCTCCTAGAGATGAACGTAGTTTGGTGCAAAAAGTTCAAATTAATCCCAGAACAACAGCAAAGGACCTTGTGAAGATGCTGAAGGAAACAGGTAGACAAGTATCTATATCCACAGTAAAACAAGTCCTATATCGACAACCTGAAAGGCTGCTCAGCAAGGAAGAAGCCACTGCTCAAAAACCACCATAAAAAAGCCAGAATACAGTTTGCGAGTGCACATGGGGAGAAAGATCTTACTTTTGGAGAAGTGTCCTCTGGTCTAACGAAACTCAAATTGAACTGTTTGGCCATAATGACCATCATTATGTTTGGTGGAAAAAGGGTGAGGCTTGCAAGCCAAAGAACACCATCCCAACCATGAAGCATGGGGGTGGCAGCATCATATTGTGGCGGTGCTTTGCTGCAGGAGGGACTGGTACACTTCACAAAATAGATGGCATCATGAGGAAGTAAAATTATGTGGATATAATGAAGCAACATCTCGAGACATAAGCCAGAAAGTTCAAGCTTGATCAAAAATGGGTCTTCCAAATGGACAGTGACCTCCAAAGTTGTGGCAAAATGGCTGAAGGACAACAAAGTCAAGGCATTGGAATTGCCATCACAAAGCAATGACATCAATCTGATTTGTGGGCAGAACTGAAAAAGTGTGTGCGAACAAGGAGGCCTAAAAACCTGACTCACCAGTTCTGTCTGGGGGAATAGGCCAAAATTCCAGCAACTTATTGTGATAAGCTTGTGGAAGGCTACCCAAAACATTTGACCCAAGTTAAAGGAATAGTTCACCCAAAAATGAAAATTTGCTGATAATTTACTCACCCTCTGGCCATCCAAGATATATCTGAGTTCCTTTCTTCATCAAAACAGAATTTAAGACTTTTAGGATTTCATTTCAGGCTTCCTCCTCTAAACAATGCAAGTGAATGTCCTCCATATTTTGACGGTCCAAAATGCATATTTAGGTGCATCAAAATAATCCACACGACTCCAGTCGACAAATCAAATTCTTCTGAACGCAAACGATTGATTATTTTGAGAAACAAAACTTATATACTTTTTAACTACAAATTTTCGCTTCCGTACATCTCTGTGACGTGCGCTCTTGAAAGGGATGACGTAAGCTCGTTGGTAAGATCACGCATCACGTGGAGGAGTCAGGAAGCGCGTCATTGTTTTATTATTATTATTATTTGGAAATGATTTTTTATTTTATTTTATATTGTTTTGAAATTGTTTTGGACTGTTTTGGTTTGTGAACAGCACAAGTTTCTCTTGTAAACAATGACGCACTTCCTCCTCCACGTGACGCGTGACCTTACCAACGAGCTTACGTCATCCCTTGTTTGTAAGCATGTTTAATACAACCTTTTAAGTTGGGCACAAGCTGACAAATCGGTTAAGAGCTAATGATTAATCACTGCAATAATCGTTGAATAGTTGAATAACTGTTCTAGTAATCGTTAGATTAATCGATTATCAAAATAATCATTAGTTGCAGCCCTACTAGTGTGTTTATTGTGTTGATTTAAAGTCCCACATACACCCTACACCAAACCTTACTCCTAAACCTAACCTTATCTTACAAAAATTAACCATGGTTTTACAACAGTTCAAAAACTGAGCAACTTGGGCTTAGGCAGTTCACGCTGCACATGGATTCTGGACTTTCTCAGTAACAGATCCCAGAACATCAGGGTGGGAGATCACACATCATTTACTCTCACCCTGAACACTGGCACACCACAGGGGTATATCCTCAGCCCCCTCCTCTACTCCCTCTTTACCCATGACTGCTCACCCATTCACTCTACTAAAACCATAGTCAAATTTGCTGATGATACCACCATAGTAGGGCTGATATCGGAAAACAATGAGAAGTCCTACAGGGAGGAGGTTCAGCATATGATAGAATGGTTCAATAACCTGGACTTAAACATTACAAAAACCAAGTAATTGATAATGGGCTTTAGAAAATCTAAGCGCACTGAGCACTCAGCCCTCTATATACATGGGGAGGAGGCGGAGAGGGTAGAGAGCTTTAAGTTCCTTGGTGTGCACATCTCGGCTGACCTCACCTGGACTACACACATCTCTCATCAGATGAGGAAGGCCCAACAGAGGCTTTACTTCCTTAGGAAGTTAAAACATGTTCACCTCCATTATAACCTGCTGACCAACTTCTATCGAGCAGCTATAGAGAGCCTCCTAACCTACTGCTGCACAGTGCGGTTCACCAGCTGCACAGAGCAGAACAGGAAGGACCTGTGGCAGAGCATGTCATTGGTACAGCACTACCTCCCCTCAGAGACATTTACACTGGCCGACTCCAAAAGAAAGCCAGTTGCATTGCAGTGGACCACACTCACCCTGGACATCACCTGTTCTCCCCTCTGCCCTCTGGGAAGAGATACAGATCCCACAGGCAATTAAATGTATAAATCCTCCTCCCCTCCCTCACCTACCTAAGACTGAGGTGCAATAAACCGTGCAATACCCACCCCCACGTTACATTACCTTCATTTTGCACTATTGTGTAAATATCACCTCACTGTGGTTCTATTTATTGTTATTTATGTTTTGCTATTATGTGTCTACTGCCACTCCTTAAGAGCTGCTAAACTGTTTTTCTTTGTTTTTAAAACAATGACAATAAAATCTATCTATCTATCTATCTATCTATCTATCTATCTATCTATCATAGTATCACTGTGATATTTTGTATTAAAATCACAAAACCACAAATTTAAACATGGTTACTATATTAACAGCATATAACACCATGGCTAACTGCATTAAAACTATGGCTTCCATAAAAAAAAATAAAAATAACAATAATAATAATATTAACTAATATTAATATTAGAGTAAAATCATGGTTAATTTTATCTGGATCAAAACTTGCTCTCAACTCCCCGACCTTCACTGTGACCAAATCAATGCAAGGCAATCAACATTTATATTATTTTTTATTTATTATTATATGTAGTATTAAAGGAAATTTTAATAGTGGAGACAGGAAAAATGATGGAGAACAGTGGGGAATCAAACCCTCAAAATAAAAAGCAAGTAAAGTAATTTCTTCAGTAAATGAAAATACTTTTTGGATGTAAATGTCTTTTGATTCCCAAACATTTAATTTGTTACTGTGAGGGAATAGAGTTACTAATATATTTTGTACCTTTTATATATATATATATATATATATATATATATATATATATATATATATACATACATATATATTATATATATATATTTATATATACAAAACACCATTACATGTATTCCATTAATCCCAAACCCTGCAGACAGGTAGTGGTAAAGAGGGCTGAGGAGGAAACTGAATGCTCTACAACTAAAGTTTTGTTGGCAAAGAAAGAGGAGTGCAGAGACTTTTCTCTTATCGCATCCTGAGTTTGAATCAGGCTTGGAATGAGGCTGAGTTCGGAATGGCCATACTACTTCTGCCATATGTGTCTATGGCAGAAATAGTATAATAGTTTGCACTTCCAAACTCAGCCTGATTCATACTCAGGTTGCGATGGAAGAAAAATGCCTAAAGTTGTTGCAGACTGCTCAACCTTACAGGGTATATATGGTTAGGATTGGGGATGGATTACAGCTTCAGCTGCCTGCCAGGTCAGCAGGGTCTTTTGATTTTAGCTGCCCTATAAGCTTGGCCTGAATCTTCCACATAAGCATTAAAGATGTAAGTATGTCCCCAAATGTAGTTTTCACAGTTGAGTATGCCTCTTTAATCAGCAATACAAAGCCTACAACTATAATACAAGCAAAATAAGGCCTAACATCCATAACTTCAAACTAGAGGTCTGCAACCTGACTCGATGTGACCTGAGAAACTGATGGGTTTCGGGCCGGGTTTGGGTCAGTTTTTTTAAGAAGGACTTCGGGTTCAGGTCGGGTTTGTAATTAACGAAAAAATAAACAGGCTTACCGAACTTGTTTTGCACACACGCTCTCACTGACAGACACGCGCAAATGGACAAGTTAGGGGCCGTTCACACCGAATGTGTTTTTGCGCATGTCTGTTCTGTTTTCCCATTGTTTAAACACATGCTGGACGAATGTCTTTGACATTTGCACCGCATCTCGCTTTTTCTTCAGTGTCTCACACAGGACCGGCATATTTTAAACACCATGTCAAGTCAAAAGTTTTGAGACACATGCGCTCTGTTTCATTCTTTGTGCTGCATCTAGATTGTTTTTAGCGCAGTTGTCACAAAGATTCAACATTCTAAACAAGTTCAGGCTGCATAGAGGAGACTGTTGCAGTGTTTCCTATTATTCCTGTAATGAATGCAGGAAGAGTCAAGAGAGCAAGATCTAAGTGCAGCTTTAATTTAATAAGAAAACGAGTCCAGATACAAAACTTGGAAAACACATGAACAAAACAAAACTAAAACAAGGGAACAGAACAAACATCACATCCATGGGGGTAAAGGGAAACAACAACTGACAAAGACACAAGCAAACACAAGGACATTAAATACATTGGCACAACAAGGTAAACGAGAAACAGCTGGGAACAATCAGGGCAGGAACTAGGAACAGAGACACAAGAAAGTAAACAAAACTTCAAACTAAAAGTCTCTTAAACACCTAGCAACCTCTAGTGGCTGCTAGGGGAAAAGTCTCAGGTGTGACAATTTCAGATTAGTCTGCACTAAGTAATGAATGCTTTTTTCCCCTTCTGCTCTAGTGTACTAAGGGGCTGACGTGCCTTGTTAAAACTGTATGCTTGCTGTTTCAATACTGTTACGAATGTTGCCTATATGCTTACATAAAATATAGCCTATTGCAACAGTACTTGTTAGGAGAAGAAATTAGATAGTAAGTGATTTCGGGTGCGAGTCGGGTTCAGGCTTAAAATCTGACGGTACTGTTCAGGCCAGGAATGATTGAGCCACACAGTCTCAGGTACGGGTCGGGTTCAAGTTTCATTTTAAGGCCCGTGCAGACCTCTACTTCAAGCTGAAAGTGAAACTATAGCAGACAACTCTGTAATTGCCAAGCAATTACAACTTCTAGCAGAGCAACACAAAACAAATGCTTACCAGCAAGTAACTACAAGTCTGTACGGCATTGCAAGAATGCAAACACTCACGCTACTGCAGGATCAAAGCCTCTCTAACATTCTTCAAGCTGAACATGCTTAAAAACATACTTACCTTTCCACACACAAAATTTCAGTAACTTTACCCTCTCACTATTGCATTGCATCACTAGTGAGTGGTGTGAAAATGTAAATTATGTGTCAAAACTTGGTAAATGACACTGCTGTAAATTTGGTGCTACTTGAAATCATGCATGAAATAATGTATTAATTTGTGAAAATTAGGGCTGTGAGTCGATTAAACATGTGGTATTTTTTTGCTAAAAGGATCAAACTGGGCATTTACACTTGGTATTTTCATGATCGGATAGCAATGCGATCAGCAAAAACACATGAAGTGTCCAGGAGGGGGTATTTACACTTGGCCACTTTTTTTTTGGTTTGCTATCCGATTGAATAAGCACATTCCATTTACACTTGGCCATATCAGTTTGTCTGTTGCCAAATGGATATAAATCTTCAATTCCTGCACTTTATGCAATTAAAACAGACTTCACTTTCATTATTATTCTAATGCCGGGCAGCAAATTTAAAAGAAGTGATTTATTATTTGATTCAAATTGACTCTGTACTGCTTGCGATTACTGTGTGTGTGCATACACTGTATTTTTGCCCTTGGGGCTTGTCATAGGTAAGATGCATCGTATGTCAGCTCATTGACAGTGTTTAGTTTCAGTTCCTTTTCATGGAACTCGAGCTGCGTATGATCATTATGCGACACCATCTGAGTGCCACGTGGTCTGAAGCCCTTATACAATCACGGCAATTTATTGGCTGATGGCGCTTAAGCAATGCCCCCTAGAAAGCTACATCACAGGTTCCATAAAGGCCCATTTTCGCGCCATTGAAACAGATTTTCTGTTCTTCAGTGCACAAATTGTCTAAGCCCATGTTTATTTCTAGTGACTCACGGCGAAGCGAGGATTTTTTTTCTCCCTTTAGAGTGGCAAACACGTTAGGACGTCATTGACACAGTGTAAATTTCAGAGCAATTTCAATGTGTTTTTTTCCGAACATTACAAGGGACCGTCAAGGACCCGGGCTCTTTGTTGAGGCTAACAATTTCTCACCACTCTCTCTCTCTCTCCCCTCCCCACTTGAATCATTGCTTGTGGTGGAGGGGATCATGCATGGACCGGTGAGCCCGGCCGCAGAACAAGGGGGCTGCAATAAGAGAATATTCCCCAACTGTGTAAGTGCTTCGTCAGTGCCATTATTCTCTCTGGATTCTATCAGGAAATATTTTAAGATATAAGGTATTTTAAATAGTTTTCTTTCGCCCATTTCGTAGATCACACGGGCATTCTGGCAAGAAAAGAAAATACAGGTTTGTGACAATAGATTTGAAGGACGTTTATTTCCATATTCAGATTGTGCCGAAACAAAACAGCCGTTTTCTCAGATTCACTTTTGGGGGCAAAGCGTACCAATTTTGCGTCCTTCAGACTTGTACTGGCACCATGCGCTTTCACAAAATACATGGATGCAGCTCTGATGCCCTTGAGGCTTCAAGGCATCTGCATTTTGAATTGTGATTGGTTGGTGTTAGCTCACTCAGAGACTTTGTGCTGCCCAACATGAGATGTCGTTCTCAGCCATTTAGCAATCTAAATTGGATTTATATCCGTCTTTTATCCATCTTGGAGGGCATTTAAACTTGATATTTTCATGATCGGATGGCAATTCGATCAGCAAAAATGCATGAAGTGTAAATACCCCCTTAGATGCTTTGTCTATGACAGTATGCTCTGTGCATCTGACATGCTATTTTATATAAACATGTACATATTTTACTAGTTGGACTATTTCCAGACTTGCCAGCTAGTATTCAGAGAATTGAAATTTGAAATATGTCAAATATGTAGCAAATCAGCATATTAGAATTATTTCTGAAGGATCATGTGACACTGAAGACTGCAGTAATGATGCTGAAAATTCAGCTTTGATCACAGGAATAAACTGCATTTTACAATATATTCAAATAGAAAACAGATATTTTAAATTGTAAAAAAAATATTTCACAATATTACTGTTTTTGCTGTATTTTGGATCAAATAAATGCAGTCTTGGTGAGCAGAAGAGACTTCTTTTAAAAACATTTAAAAAATTTACCGACCTAAAACTTTTAAATGGTAGCGTAGGTCTAAAGTTTTTAAGTAAAGTCTTTATGTAAAGAAAATGTATATTCAGATTACTTCTTTTAACTTAAACTTGATTTTGTGAATACGCTACAAACAATACATTCAATCATTAAGTCTCCTCACATTCATTCTCTCTCAGGGGAGGGGTCTTTGTCTCCTCAGGTGTGAATCACATCAATATTCATGATCATCCATACCTCCTCGCATATGGCCTTTCTAACACTAAAAGTGTCATACAAAAGTTAAATGACTATATTGTTTTGTATGAATAAGGATGGTTTTCACAAAATTCTAGGCTACAAGATCCAGTTCTCAAAAGTCTTGTGAACAAATGTTTAGTATGTGTTATATGGCCTTATTTCAGTGACTTTTCAAAAACCACACATAAATGTTATTTTCTCAAAAATACAAACATGTACATACATGTTGCTCACATATTATTGTAGCCTAGTTTGTGCTGAATACAGTGTTATCAGACTTTAGCCATTAATATGTTTTTAAGCAACTGAAAAAAAGCACAAATGTCAAGGCATGTCAAAATTTCTCAAGGGCCCAAAACACCATCAGACCCCAGAGGGTTAAATATAAAGATACACCAAACAACAATTTAACTTAAAAGTTAAACTTAATTAGAAATCAAAACTAAATAGGAATTGAACCTAAAAATAGTTCAAACCAAAAAGGAACCTAAATAGGAGTGAAAAAGGCTTAAAGAACAAAAAGGGTTGTTTTCAATAATCAATTTGGTTATTTTATTTATTTTATTTCATTTTGTCATTCATTTCTTGTAATGTCCTGATAATATCAATTCATATTTACAAAACTTTTTTACATAAACAAAGTTTATTTTCCTAACTGAGTATGTGTTTCTACCGCCTCATACAATACCTAATCTTCTGATGGCCCATAGGTAAATGTTTTTTTTCAGTGTAGTGCTATTTAACTGTTTTACTTTTACCTTGAGTATTTATTTAGTGACACACAGGTGTTAAACTATCAGCAGGCTACAAAGTTAAAATGAAGAGAAAAGGAGAGAGAAAACAGGCAAATTATTGAACAGCCAAAGTTGGCACAAGTTTCCTGTCCCCTCTTAGCTACACTGAATACTGTCGCAGGATCCCGGAGGAACCTGACTCATTGAAAGTCTATTAATTTCCCAGTGTTCTTGTTGACAAAAATCACCAGTAGCTCTTTATATTGGATAGGGGAATGGTGTGAAAGAGCTGTAAAAAGGGATGCAATTAATCTCTATGATCTGAAATCTCTTTCTCCCATTAATCTTTGACTGTAAAGTAGAGAGGACTATCTGAATCTGTGGCGGTTTGTCAGAAGTGGGGTGAGTGACTGGGGGATGTGCTCTGGGGGCCATATTCTCTGATCGAGCATAACATATCTAACAGCAAGAAGTTATGCCTCATTATGACCTCCTACCTTTTTAAAATACCTGTTGAGATCCAGTTTAGCCTGACTTGCATTTTTTAACTCAAAACATATGGGTGAGGAGATTTCAAAAGGAGTGTGCAGTAGAATTGCAATACATGAGAAAAGTTTGTAGTTGCAGCCTTAATAGTTTGATTAATTTCAGCTTGCTGCATCAAAAGAACTATCAAAAGACTTGTTTTGATTTTCATATAGAGCTTGATGAATCATCAAGACTGTGTGCCTCATATCAACAGAAGCAGTAAGACTATGGCTTGAAAGTTCTTAATCTGTAACATTTTTAGCATGGCAGAAAATGAATTTTGGCAGCTACAAGAGAAAAACAAACACTGGATACAACATAAACAAATTGAGACACAGAGCATGGTGGGTTCTAATAGTCCTGACTTGCAAATGATTTTAGCGGAGGTCTGTCAAACAGTGGCACCAGCAGCCTGTGTAGCATGTCAAAAGGACTCCAGTCCAAACAGTTAAACTGCCATCTAATATTATCCAACAGCTATGCAGAGTCACGTCAACAGCGTGGAAGACCCGGGTTCGATCTTACACTGGAACCAGAAAGTAATAACTTTAGCATAATCAGTGACAAGTGGGATTCAGAGGTTGCATTTTCCCCTCTAACATTAAATGTTTACTCCACTGATGGTTAAGTAAAATTTTTGGATTTGGGGGTTCAGTTTATAAAATATGCATTCCTTTTCACTGTAGTACAGCCAGTACAGCTGAAAAAAAAAAAAAAAACTTGCTTCACAACTCATTTTTGGTGCCCTTCCCTGGACATTTCACCCATAAAATGGAGCTAACACATTCCCATACACCTAACAACAGTTAACACTTTGGTCACTGGGGGCAGTGTTTCACATTGCGATAAGAACAGACCATTCTTCAGCTAAAAACATGTTAACCTACTGTTTCTGATTTCACTGTGAGATCAGTCTGGATAGGAATGGCATTGGTCCTTTTGGGAGACTAGTCAAGCATCATGTTTATTCACCATTTTTATGATTGTTTATAAAGTATTCCCTAAGGTTTTTCCACATAAAACTCAACTGACTGGAGCCTATATGAGAACCCCATGACTCTGTCATGGACAAAAATTGACTGCAAGTCCAGGGAGTTTGTTCTGACTGATGTTTATGGTTTCAAATTATGATACAGATCTTGAATGGAGACAGTGCCTCAGCTCAAACTGCATTCTAATGGACAGGTGGACCATGTGATGTGTGCACAGATAAAGAGACCTCCACTCTGCTTTTTGGCCCATTTATGTACGACTCTAAATTCATCAGGATACAATTTGCTACAGCCAGCGGCCATGTCACATTGATGGCATGTGACAGGTGCAAAATACAGCTAAAATGGTCATCGGGGATTCAGTGCTATAACAATTATTGATGCTTCAAGAAATTCAGCCCTGGTTTAAATTTCACACAGGCACTGATTCATGCTCTGATGAGAAGAGCTGCTCATCACAGCCTCATGGCCTGACATCAGTATGGTGATGTATGCCCACACTGATGGAGTGATATTAATATAGGTGTGGGAGACAAACAGAGAGAGGTTTAGAAAGTGCTGCGTGAGAACTCTTATTGACTTCATAATGGTGTTGGCTTTTAATGTAATGCATTCCAGTATGTCAACCATTAAAGCTCTATATGCACATTCCTCCAAGCATAAATGTTTAAATGTTAAAGGTGATGTGTGTAATTGTTTATTATGTTGGAATGTTAAAAAACTGTCTCTTATCCCAACTTAATATGCTGAGACAACTTGAAGTAACCCATTTGTGGGTTTATTCCCTCGAAAACTGTAAACGCTGTGATTTTGCGGTGCTATGTTTGGCCCGACCAATGGAAGATGGGGGAAATATTTGGGAAACTTCTTTGAGTCATCGTTTTTGCAATTCAATGCAGATTATGTAGCAATGGCCTATAGTATATAAACAAAAGCAGAGCTTGTCTATACCTCTATATTCTTTATACTACAGTTGATTTTTTTCATAATGTGATAGCAAAAGACACTTTGGACCACATGGTCCAAAAAAAAAAAAAAGTTTTTCTCACCCTCATTTTATCTCGTATGACTTTCTTTCCTCCATGGAACACAAAAGAAGAAGTTAAGCAAAATGACAGTCTCAGTTACCATTCACTTTAATTTCTTCCTTTTTCCATGAATGTGAATGGTGGCTGTATTTCTGCCAAACAGTTCCTTTTGTTCCATGAAAGAAGGAAGGTCTTGCGAGATTGGTACGACTTGAGGGTGAGTAAATGATCATTAATTTAACTGTGAATGATCCCTTTAAAGTTACAAGACATTTTCTTGAATTAAAGGAAAAATTATAATTCTCTCATCATTTACTCACCCGCATGCCATTCCAAACCCATATGATTTTTTTCTTCTTCTGCAGAACACAAACAAAGACATCTTGAAGAATGTCTGCAGTGTATTTTTCCAAACAATGCATGTCAATGCAGCTCAAATCTTTTTAAGCTCCAAAAAGCACATAAAGGTAGCATTCATGTTTCTTGTTCACAAGTACAAGATGCTGAAGCATTGCTATGGTTATCACTTGTCAGTCAATTTGAGAATAACTCCTGTATTCCTTGGAATGACAATTTAGGGCATTCACTTCTCCATTTAAATGCTGTTGTCATTCCTGAAATTATGTAGTGTGTACGTGGCCAATGAGCAACCTCCATATTATTCACAGAGTAAACAGGAAGTGCTGAGTCTAATGAATGAACAAAAAATGGCTCAACATGAAGGGCTATTGTTAATATTTATCAGTCAATGTAAAACATTCAGTAAAAGTCACAATATTGAATAATTTTACCATGTCACTAAGCCATGTTTCTCATCTTAAATGATTACTGGACTACTTTGAAGGCCAGCAAAAATAGAAAGACAAAACATGCTGAAGAGTCTATTAAGCTTTTGAAAAAAATAAAAAATAAAATTCTAAATCTTACAAAATGACAATTTATTTTATTTTTTAAATAGCAATAATATCAAATAACAATAAATAAATAAAACATAGACAAAAGCTTGTTGGTAGTAGAGTCACTAGAATTCACTTTTAAAATTCATATAATCTGTGACAAGAAATCCCATAAACAGTTAGTCCATTCATTAATCATCCAGACTAATCACTAGGGGATAAAAAAGAGAAATGAATTAATGAAAGACCTTTGCTAATGTCCTTGATTTTTTCAGCACTTCACCTTTGGCAGTATCAGTGCCAGGACCACACTGCTGAAGCAGAGCAATGAGTTCAACGTGTCCTTCATAATCTTGTTCGTGCTCACCCTTTCCTCATAACATCTTCCCAGCTCTGTCACTCATTCCATATTCCACTTTTTTTTTTTTTTTTTCCTCAAAGCCTTCTCTTTCTCTGTCACCTACCCCAGCTTTCATTTTGCACATTCGCTCAGTGATAACAGGAATCAGCATTGGAGTGTGGTGGGGTGATGATGCCCTAATGAAGATGAATATTCAGCTGCTCAAGAAAGGTTCCTGGAATGTTTCCTAGCCTTTGCCTGCTGCCTGACTCAAACTGACAGAATATTAAGAGATAGGAGGAGGGACAAAGTCTTTGAGAAACAAAAGCACAGCTATGTTGTTTATGCACATCAACATCCCTACCTCTAGAAAATGTGATTCAAAAACATTATTGAGGACACACACTGTTTTCATTTTCTGTTGGAATGCAGTCAAGAGGATTATGTCATGCTGTTTATATACTGTGGTGGGCGGCTGAGTGGGGAGTCATTGTTCAGTCAATTTCCTAGATGTACTACACAACTCAAGGACCAAAACTTAAATTGTAAAAACAGGTAGGGCTATGTATGTAAAAGCTATGTATAGTCGCATGCAGCAATGATGAGGACCAAGCTCCTTAGTGGCATGCTTATTGTATTAATCATGATACAAAGAAATCAAGAAAAACAAAAAACAAATAAGAGATCGTACAGCCAGGCTCCAAACTTTACAAGGACCTTTAGAACATGGTCTTAAGGTCACATATAAAAGCCGCAATCACACAACAATTCACTCCAAGTGACTCATTTTTGTTAATCCGTTCAGCAAAAATATTAGTTCAGATTCATTCATTGATTCGTTCATTGACCATTTCAGCAAATTATGCCTTTGCACCAGTAAATGGCGCCAAATTACCTCCACCGAAAGCCACCAAAGCAGTTCTGCTGGCTTCGAAAGGGAGAGACATCAGTGAACAAAAAATATGAGTCAGTGTATGGAGGTGAACAATAACAATTTGTTAAATTCAAAAATTCTGTCACAAACTAAACATCACAACTTCACTCCCATTCAAACGCATCCGAAACTCTGCGGATAAAAATTCTGGTTTGGTGAACTCTGACCTGTGAATACTGATGACGAGAAGACGTGTGACCAATAGAAGTTTGAAATGTCACACACTGACCTCTTGACTCAATACAAAGAATACATATTTCAAAGCTGCAGGTTTTTTTATTGTTGCAGGAAAGTGAGTAGTCTATATACAGTAATTAACATTTTGAATAAAATATTATTTGTTATCTGTGATTTATTATTTATTAAAACTAGAAGCCCTCTCACGTGACATCACATCCTGATCTGTTGCAGTGTCTGAAATGTCTTTGTATGTGCAAAGTTTAGTGTAACTGCCCTTTAAGTTAAGTCGGACAGGTTTGGAATGACATGAGGGTGAGTGTATTCTGACCAAATTTTTATTTTTGGGTGAACTATTTCCTAAAAGACATTTTTGGGTGAACAATATTAAAAGTTTGTTAAAATGTGTGACAGCTATAAATCATCCAGATAGAATGATACACTTGGCCTAACGTATAGAAGTCCAGTCATCATCTCTTTACTTTAAAACCTCTCATTTTCTTTTCTGGGATTTAATGCTTCTTTATAGTGCTGAACAAGCTCTCTGGGATGTTAGGAGTTAGCTTCTGTTGCTGTTGCAGTCCTGTGAAGGGAATTGGCAGATTACTTAGTCAACTGTGATCAGTTCCACAACAGATTAAAAGTCTATGACTTCCCTAGGACGTGCACTGAGTTTCTCCTTTTTTATAAGTCCATCAAAGTCATATCAGCAGTCTCTGGTGAAACTGGTCTAAAATCAAGAAATGGAAAAACATGGAGATCTAGCACAAGAAGGAAACCCTCTTTAGTCACTTTGGCAGTGTTTTGATGAGCCTTTGTTGTCTCTGCATTCCCTGAGTGGACACAAATACTAACCACCCAAGTGCATGTAACACTAACTTTAAATCCTCTTTTGAAAGCATGTTATAATGCAGTCCAATTTCATCCCTAATTTTCAAACCAAAAATTAAAAAGAATACTAAAAACTCATGCTGGTTTTCTTTACTTTCCTAGTCCTGTTACTAATTTAAAACCCTAAGGTGTGATATTTTACAAAAGACAGTCTTGTGAGGATTATTTTACTCTATAGTTCTGCTGTGGCACACAAGTGTAAAAACATTATCCCATAACCATAGTCTAAAACAAAAGAAAATTTCAACATGAAAAAAACAAATCTTAAAGAGCACCTATTATGGTTTTTAAACATGCCTAATTTTGTTTTAAAGGTCTCATACAATAGATTTACATGCATCCAAGGTCAAAAAACACTTTAATTTGCTCATAATTTAAATTGCAGCATTACCTTTTTTCCCAGTGTCAAAAACGACTCGTTCAATGATCCGTTCTAAAGGATTTATTCTAAACTCCTCCTTTCAGTGAGCCTACTCTGCTCTGATTGGTCAGATATCCCAGTCTGTTGTGATTGGTCTACCGCTTAGTGTAATATTTGAGGGTGGGTCAAAGCTGTTCGCGAGCAGCCAATGAAGACCACAGGCGGGTTTTTTGTTACCAAATTATGTAGGTTAGTACAGGAAGCAAGTCTGGAATTACTAACGACTCGTTTCAGGTGTTCAGAATCGGTTCTTTCTTTTGGGAGTCAATAATTCAATTTGTCGTGCACTTTGATTTTTGAAACTTTGCAGATATTTTTACATTCACAAACAGCTATATAACACACTACATGAAAGGTAATATTTGAAAAAACATAATAGGTGCTCTTTAAATTCAAACCTGTCACATAGAAATGTGTTTTTGTTCATGTTTTGTTTTCATGCCTTTTATTTTGAAGTTAGTTTAAATCCTGTCCCTGTTTCTGATCATGTGTCCTTGTCATGTGATTTCCTGTTCCCCTCATTTGTCATGTGAGTATATGGTTTCATGTGTCTAGTTATCTTATTAGTTCTGTTTTGTTATTGGTTCCTGTTTATTAGTCTTGTTATCATGTTCATTAGTTTAGTCTCGTCATTGGTTTTCTATGTCATGTGGTTACCCATGTCCATGTATTTAAGCCCTTATGTTTGCCATTGTCTCTTGTCAAGTATTGTTGATGTAATTTTGTTTGTAACTGTCAAGTCGTTTATGTTTGTTTAGTTTTGAATTCACGTTTGGATACCAGCACTGTAAATAAAACTGCACTTGGGTTCTCACACATCTTCATCTCATCCTGTCTTTAGCCTGTCCTGCCTGCTCTGTAACTTTTCAAAACCCCAATAAGGATAATCATGAACTGAGAAGTTTCCTTCTTACTGTTTTGCCCCTGAGCAGGGCACTTCACCCCAGGTTGTACAATGGAGACTGTCCCTAAAATAAGTGCGTTATAAGTTGCGTGAATTACATGTAAAAAAAAATAATAATAATTAAATGATAAAATAATGATAAAGACCCATATTCAACCATTGTCCAAACAAAATACACAACACTGGCTGACAGTTTATCTACGACTATCAAGTCATTTAATAGTTACAACTAGTACATGGCTCTCTGGAATAATTGATTCGGTCAATGAAATAAAACAGTGTGGTTAACTCATCTGTACTAAGACAAGGGGGTCTTAGTACAGATGAGTTAACCACACTGTTTTATTCCACCTTCCAAAGCATTCTGGATACTGTTGCTCCATTTAAAATTAAGTGTTTGTAGAGCCGAGGAGGGCGGGGCCGGGCTGGAATGAGACACACCCGGTCCCCAATCAGCCTGATGGGGCGCGCGAGGGATAAAGGCGGCCGGGGACGACAGTTCGAGAGAGAGAGAATTACAGACAGCTGTGCTGTGTTTTTAGTTGTGTGTTTTTGGTTGGGTTTTTGTTTAATAAATTATTATTTAAGTTGTCAAGCCGGTTCTCGCCTCCTCCTTTCCTCGAAACCCCCCTTACACTGGTGCCGAAACCCGGGAAGGAGGAGGGATTCCCGTCGCAGAGTCCTCGACACTGCCGTCCACCCAGGGGAGCGCCGCTGCCGTCCGACGGGGGACGGAGTAGCCCGACTACCCGGACGCGGGGAACGGCCGCCGTCCGCGAGGCGAGTGGGGACGGGACTCCACGACCGCCTGGAGCGAGGGAGCCGCTGCCAGGGGCGGAGGAGTGCCCTGCCGTCCCCCGGGAACGCGGAGGGGTCGAGAGAAGACCGCCGTCCGCGGGGGGAGGAGGGAAGTGACTCCCCGACCGCCTGGAGTGGTAGGGCCGCTGCCAGGGGCGGAGGAGAGTCCCCACGGGATGCCGGGAACGCGGAGGGGCGTTCTGTCCGCTGGGGGTCGGAGGTCTGACTCCGGTCCGCCCGGGGAGGAGCGGCTGCAGTCCGCCTGAGAGGGTGGAGTAGTGATCGAGGACCACGCGACGGCGCATCAGAGAACCGGTGAGTTTCTTTTTCTCTCTCTCCTCTCTCTCTCTCTGCCGCTCCGTGTTGGCCTTTCCCTCGCCATTTTGTGTTGTTGTTTTTTTCCCCTCCTGTCTCCTCCCAGGTCGAGGAAGGCGGGGAGGACCCGCCGGCAGTTGGGGCATAAGGCATGCCCCCCCACCCGGAGAGGAAGGGTGGGGGGGATGTACATCATGCCGGGGGCTCCCCAGCCTGAGGCAATGCCGGGAGGAGTGTAGAGCCGAGGAGGGCGGGTCCGGGCTGGAATGAGACACACCCGGTCCCCAATCAGTCCCCAAAATCAGCGGATGGGTGAGGCGGGAACTAACCGCAGCCTCCACTCTATGCTTTTTCCCCCGAAATTTAATTGTCAGGGTCACCACTGGATACTTGTGAATATCCCCGTGTACACACCGTTTTGGATGTGACCAATGCCTCGGGTTGAACCAGGCGTTGGTGGATAGTGGTTTGATTACACCCGGTATCCACCAACGCTTGGTGAGTACCCCCCCTGAGGGGGAGAGCGGCGGGGTACTGGAGTAGGGGAAGGTGTCGCCTCCCACACCCGGGGAACTGGTCTCAGGGGCTGGGTTCCTCCTCGTCTGCGTGGGGCAGGAACGGGACCTGGAGAGAGAGCAGACGAGAGAGAGAGAGGGGAGGGGGAAGAAACAGAGGGAGGAGAGAGAAGGTAGGAGGGATCTTCTGTCCTCGGGATCGCCGCCATGTGGTCCTCCGCAAGTCGGATAGCTTCCTCCAACTACGCCGGGCGGTGGCACTGGACCCACTCCGCCGTTCCTTTTGGCAGTCGAACTATGAACTGTTCCAGTACCACCTGGTCGATAATTCCCTGGACGTCGCGATCCCCCGCGAACAGCCATCTTCGGCAGGCGTCACGGAGCCGCTGGGCAAAGGCAAACGGGCGGTCAGAGCTTTCCAACTTCAAGCTCCGGAAGAGTTGACGACTTTCCTCCGGAGTGCGACCAACCCGTTGCAAGATGGCTTTTTTTAGATCTCCGTAGGCCAGGAGGCTCGACGCTGGCAGTTGTTGAGCCGCGAGCTGGGCTTCCCCGGACAGTAGTGGGATCAGTCGGGCTGCCCATTGGCCGAGCGGCCAGCCCCAGATCTCGGCGGTCCGCTCAAACAAATCCAGGAAAGCCTCGGGGTCGTCCGCCGCCCCCATTTTCTGTAATGCTGGCGGGGGTAACGGCGTGGGTGTGTCCGGGGTCGCGGCTGAGGATGCCCCCTGGCTGAGGAGGCTCCGGATCGCCTGCCGGTCCTCGGCTTGAGTATGCATGAGCTCGACAAACCGGCGGTCTTGATCTTGCCGGAGCTCAAGCAGCATTTGTTGGTGGTTCCGATGTAGGCTGGCGAGGGCTTGGAGGATCTCCGCCAACTGGGAGGACTCTACGGGATGACCTCCATCCATCTTCGACCCAAAACTTCAGTTCCCAGGTTTCGGCACCAGTGTAAGGGGGTTTCGAGGAAAGGAGGAGGCGAGAAGCAGCTTGACAACTTAAATAATAATTTATTAAACAAAAACCCAACCAAAAACACACAACTAAAAACACAGCACAGCTGTCTGTAATTCTCTCTCTCTCGAACTGTCGTCCCCGGCCGCCTTTATCCCTCTTGTGTCTTTTTCTCATTGGTCATATGAAATCCTCAGCCTGTCCTACAGATGTTGTCCCTCCCCGCTTTTTAAAAGAGATTTTTGAAATTATTAGACCAAAGATTCAAATAATTATAAATAGCAGTCTTGCCACTGAACTTTAAACATGTGCAACCATTGATTAAAAAACTCAATCTGGACACTTCGGTTCTCTCCAACTTTCGACCAATCTCCAAACTCCCATTTCTTTCTAAAATAATGGATAAAGTAGTACTCATACAGTTGCAATCTTTTTTAGACATACATGGTTTTCTAGAGGTATTCCAGTCTGGTTTTAGAGCCCGGCATAGCACTGAAACTGCACATTTAAAAGTTTTTACTGACCTTTTATTAGCCTCTGACTGAGGTGATTCCGCTCCTCTCATGCTTCTAGATCTCACAGCTGTATTCGACACTGTAGACCACAGTATCCTGATCTGACAGTATCTACCTTAGATACAGTTTGAAAGTGCAGAAAACAGCTTAGCTTGCAGTCTCTCTGTGTAAGGCCTTTGTGTCAAGGGAAAATGAATAGATGTAATGCAGAAAATGGGAGACCTTGAAGAAGGGATGCCTGTGTCAATCGAATGAGTAAGGAGGTTTAGATAAGGAATATCACCTGTAGTAGCTTGGCTTTTAGAAAGAATTACAGCCTCTTTCTATCAAACTTTGTAGGGCCCAAAGGGAGGTGGGCATGTGGGTACTGAAAGGATAATTTAATGAGCAGGACTGGTGCAGATAATGCAAGATTATAAAAACAGGCAAACGATATATGTGCGCTACTAAATGCTAGTATTAAGATAAAACAGCAAGTTGGGCCAAAGGTGACCAGCTGGAAGGGAGATGGCAAAAATGAAACTAGGGAGGCATAAGATGATTTCACTGGATGAAGAGGCCATTCCTCAAAGAGTTAAGGGGAGCAGAAACTGTATAAAAATGCATGATTCTGAAGTGTAACTTCAGATGCTCCATGGACCACCATGGCTTTGTTATATTTTTAATAAAGTTTTATCTTATGGCATCAAAACCCAAGACTTTGAGATTGACTCTTTATATTAGAGGTAAAGGTTCCATGACATAGATTGTATTTTTTGAGAGTGAGTCTTTATATTAGAGGTAAAGGTTCCATGACACAGATTGGCGATGAGGATGGGATTGGAAAGGAGCCAGAAGTGTGGGAGACCACAGTGGGTCGGCTGGGTGAGCTATACAAACACTTGTGGCCACTAGAATAAAGTAAGCAGTTTTTGCTTAAATTAACTAGTTTGTGTAGCTCGCTAAGGTCTGCCCATAGTGGTAAGAACACTCAGAAAGGCTTCTCCAAATTTAAAGGACAAAAAGAATAAAAGGGTTTTGATTCCAAAAGAAATAATTGCATACAATAAATGATGTGTTTTACTGTTAAGTGGGCCTTGAAGGATAACAGTAAAAATTGTGTTTTACTGTTAAGTGGGCCTTGAAGGATAACAGGAAATATTTAAGATAAATTGTGTTCTACTGTTAAGTGGGCTTTGAAGGACAACAGTAAGAATTTAAGATAAATGAATGTGTAGAAAGGCCTACGGATAACGCTCTATTGCATAGTGATAAGAGGACTGCACGGGTAGGCAAAAATCCTACTAATACCACTTTTTGTCATGTTGAGGAAGTGAATCGGCGAAAAGAGCTGCTTGGTAGGTCACCTATGAGAGGTGGTAGAATAGTTGCGTTTTAGAATTTTATTGTATTTTTTAAGAGCTCTGTGTTTATAAAGGCCTTGTGTTTGTAAAAAGTGTGAAAGTTTCTGTGTCTGTGAGAGTGATTGTGTCTGTGTTTAAAAGTGTGTGAAGTGTGACTGAAGTGCGATTGTGTATGGAAGTGTATGGCTGAGTACAAATATAAGCCTTTTTTCAAAGGACAAAGTGTGAATGAGTTTATGAGCCCAGTAGAGGGACTGGAATGTATGATGAGTCCTTAAAATAAAAGGAACACAGAGTGTATGTTTTATGAGCCCTATCAAAAAGGGAACAAGTGTGAATCTGAATGTTATATGAGCCCTAAAAATTAAAGGGACACGATGAATGGAGTAAATGTCTAGTAGAAGGTTTGTCTTTTATATGTTGAATGGATGTTGGGAATGAAAGCCTGTCTCTTGGAAAGGAATTTCCTTGGTTAACACTGAGAAAACTAAAAACGTTCTGAGATATTTGCTTTGTAGGTTGTCTGGCCATTCTTCAAATTGTAGAATTTGTGATCCAGATAGAGAGACTCAACCTCTGCTGTGTAACTAATGAGGAGTATATATGCAATTTACAGCAAAGAAAATCTATTTAGGCCTATTTTGAACCTTCCATCAATATATGAGGCAGAAGAGATCTGACGATTAGAGGCAGAGAGGGCACTTAACCCTTTAAAGCCTGAGCCCAAAATTCCATTCTGTGCCAGAATCTGATATTCATATCCAAATTCAAATTATATTCATATTCATATAACATCACACACCTGAACTGTATATACCAAATTGAAGAGAAGAACTAGGGCCACCATACTTCATCAGACAACTGAACTTTCAACCATTTTAATTACAAGCTATAGGGAAACTTAGAGTGTATGAAATATACATAATTTTATGGGCAATGTAGAATAGCAGACAGATTAGAAATATAATCTATTGTTTAAAAGTTTTGACCATTCTAGTGATTAGTGGGAAAACTGAATAAAACAAACATTTAGAATGTTAAGATACATTTCACATGACCACTCTTCAAATACTCCTTTTGATTGCATCTGAAATTGAAGGACACAAACACTGAAATATACATTTTATGTGTTCAATAAAACACACACTTTATTTAATTTGAACATTAGAATTACACGCCAATTACATAGCAAAACATACAAAATCAAACTTTCAAACTATCTACAGTAAATACATTTTTAATATAGAGTGCATGAACAGAATATATATAAATTCATATGAGTCTAGTATCAGTCATATGAGACATAGAAAGAAACAATACATACACATTCATATTTACCCAGTTGATGGTCTTGGCTGGGGATCAGGTTCCATCTCATCTTCCATCTCCTTGTGGTCCGGGTCTTCCTGCAGTTTTTCCTGGTCCAGCAGATCTTCCTCCTGTGTGCTCATGCCCTCATGAGCCATGTCCTCCTCTGCTATGAACCTAAGCTCATCAGCAGTCAGCTGCCTCCTCCTTTTGAGGGTGCTGAGCAGGGAGCCATAGTCTCTATCCATCTCTACAACAGAAAAAAAAGCTCAACAACTGGTAGCCAGCAGTGTGTTCTTCACAAATCTGTACACTGAATAGTCACCAAAGGCTTGCAGACTAACCAGAATGTCCAACTGCAGACAGCCGTCTCACACTTTACTCGTGAACAGGAAGCTACACACAACCTAAAATCATCAGTTCTGAGCTACATAGCAGTCATGACAGTGATGACACATATACTAATTTACAATAAACATCAGATTTACACAACACAATTTACATATCTAAAACCAATGATAATATATATATATATATATATATATATATATATATATATATATATATATATATATATATATATATATATGTAATACATTATAAACTGACAATAGGAAAAAGAATAAAAATGGTGAGACAACACATTCATGCGGCACCAGGTGATGAACGTAGACCGGTGAACTTAACCCAGATAGATTTAAGAGAAAACCTGGCCCGTCAGCTGGGAGGTATCGATGTTCACGCAAGTTTCCCTTTGCATACACTAAAGCCTGTAGTCCCTCCTTCATCATCATTCCACACAGCCCATGTCCCTAAATGTGAAGAGTCCTCTAAGAGATGTTGGCTATGCTATAGGAAAAGTAGGACTGAAAATAAAACTAAATTAGCTTGTTGCACCGGAATGTAATGGCAAAAGACTTTGCTTGGTTCGTGATAGGAACTGTTTTCAGTCTTGGTACACAGCTGAGTGTGACCAGTTTCACAAAGAGGCCTAGGTTGGGCTGTGTTTACTGGTGTTGTCATCCTCCCCCTCCCCTCTTTTCTCCCTGTCTTCTCTCCACAGGTATTGAAGTTTGTGGCAACAGGGGCATGGTCGAGCGCCCGTCCGGAGAGAGAGAAAGCGGTATGGGCACTTACACCTGAGCTAAATTATGTCTAACAACTGTCTCTAATTCCAGTGATCGTGGGAAGAGTGGCATATAAATAGCCAGTCTGCATCAGTCCAACCAGCAATCCCTGCTCGAGCTTCGCCAAGACCAGAAACGTCATTTCTTCAAGATCCTGCAAGTTCAAGCATGCGATCCGGAGCCTCTTCGGCCATGAGAGAGAGAGAGCCATGACCCCGGACAACTGCAGCCAACTGCCTCCCCCCACACTCCTGAAGATGGGCGCAGAAGACGATGCTGAGGCCTTCCTCAACTTATTTGAGAGGACCACGGAGATCTGGGGCTGGCCGCGTGACCAGTGGGCAGCCAGGCTCCTCCCACTACTGTCCGAGGAAGCCCAGTTTGCGGCCCAACAGTTGCCGGTAGCTAATCTCCTGGCTTATGACGATCTGAAAAAGTCTATCCTGCAGCGGGTGGGTCGTAGCCCGGAATAGTATCGCCAACTGTTCCGGACCTTGAAGCTGGGGAGGACCGACCGCCCGTTTGCCTTCTCCCAACGGCTCCGGGAGGCGTGCTGGAAATGGCTGCTGGCGGGCAATCGTGATGTCGGGGGAGTGATCGACCAGGTGGTACTGGAGCAGCTGATTCATCAACTGCCGCAGGGGACAGCGGAGTGGGTCCCGTGCCACCGCCCGGCGTCGCTGGAGGAAGCTGTACAGCTTGCGGAGGACCATTTGGTGGCGTACCCGTGGGCGGAATAGCCCTCCTCTCTCTCTCCTTCTCTTCCTCCTTCCCCTGTGTGTTCCCCCCATCCCTCCCACTCTGCTCTCTCCCCCAGAGCCTGTTCCTGCCCCACGGAGGCAGGGAGCTCTGCCACCAAGGCCAATTCCTCGCGTGAGGAGGTGGACACCGCCCCCTACCTCTACAGTGCCCCGCCGCTCTCCCCCTCAGGTGGAAGTGCCCGCCGACGCAGGTGCGGGCGTGGCGTCTGGCCGGTCTGCTGGGGTTGTGGGGATCCGGGGTGCTTCTGGTACCAATGCCGGTGATGGAGCTGGGGATGGTGGTCCAGATCCCCGACACCCCACAGGCTGTCCCTGACTGAGCCAAAGCATACCAAATACCGGTAAGAATCAAGGGGGGTACTCACCAAGCATTGAACAGCGGTTGTAATCAAACCACGGTCCACCAATGCTTGGTTCAACACGAGGCATTGGGCACCACTAAAACGGTGAGGGTGAGATGTGTGCATGGGAATATTCACAAATACACTATGGTGACCCTGGTGATTAAATTTTGGGGAACAAAACATAGAGTGGAGGCTGCGGTTAGATCCCGCCTCACCCATCCATTGATTTTGGGGACTAACTGGCCTGAATTCGGAAACATATTAAAGGGAATATGTGTGGATGGGTCCTGCACGAAAGTGTGGAGATGTGAAGTATGCAATGCTCTGGCAGGGGAGGCGGAGCCAGGGCTGTCTTCGTCAGCTCCACGTCAAGATGACATGAGGGGGGGGAAAGGCTGCCACCCCTCCCATCCTCAGAGGATTTCCTGAAGGGGATTTCCCTTTGGAGCAGTCATGAGACGAAACCCTCAAGCACACCTTTGACCAAGTGAGAGTGATTGATGGTCAAGTGTCGCACTTTCATATCCCTATTTTACGATTATAAATGAGTGGTTATATAGAGTGATGCAGGACACTCAAACAAAAGAAGATACAACCCAGCTGTTAATACCACGGAGCCGTCAGGAAATGCTACTCCAGAAGACACTGAACCACTTAATAGCCTGTTTTTATTGGCTGGGCACTGGCGGCGATGTCCGCAGGTGGTGTGCGGCGTGCCGTGAATGTCAGCTGGTGAATCCACTGGCAACCCCAAAAGTGCCATTGCGCCCCCTTCCATTGATCGAGGTCCCCTTCGAGAGAATTTGCATGGACCTCGTCGGGCCATTAGAGCGGTCCGCACACGGACATCGCTTTGTATTAGTCCTAGTGGATTATGCAATGCGATATCCGGAAGCGGTGCCTCTTTGCAGCATCTCAGCATGTAGTGTTGCAGAGGCACTCCTCAAGATAATCTCCCGGGTGGTGATTCCGAAAGAATTCCTCACTGATCAGGGCACAACATTTATATTCACGGGCACTACGTGAGCTTTACGAATTATTGGGCATTAAGGCGATACGCACCAGCGTCTACCACCCGCAGACAGATGGCCTGGTGGAGCATTTTAATAAAACCCTTAAGAACATGATTCGCAAGTTCGTGCATGAGGATGCTAGGAATTGGGATAAATGGCTCAACCCCCTGTTATTTGCAGTACGAGAGGTCCCGCAGGCCTCCACTGGGTTTTCCCCGTTCAAGCTGCTGTATGGGCGGTGCTGACGCGGGGTGCTTGACGTCATCCACGAAGCTTGGGAGGACAGACCTTCAGATAGCAAGAGTGAAATTCAGAATGTTCTTGATCTTAGAGCAAAATTTCACACCTTGGGACAACTAACACAGGAGAATTTGCTCCAAGCTCAAGAACGACAGAGCCAACTGTATAACAGGGGTGCTCGGCTGCGGGAATTCCCCCTGGGAAATAAGGTACTTGTATTACTACCCACATCGAGCTCCAAATTATTCACCAAGTGGCAAGGACCCTTTGAGGTCACATGACGAGTGGGGGATCTTGATTATGAGGTAAAGCGAACTGATAGAGGGGGCGCACGTCAAATATATCACCTCAAACTCCTGAAATCCCTGTGACATTGGCTACAGTAGTTCCGGAGAGGGTGGAGCTTGGGCTGGAGGTGAATATAAAACCTAATCATAACACCCCGGTCACTTGCGGAGACCACCTCTCACCGTATCAGCTCGCAGGGGTTGCCAAGTTACAATAAGAATTTTAAGATGTGTTCTCCCCTCTACCGGGTCGTACGAACCTCATCCAGCACCACATCAAGACCGAATTGGGAGTGGTGGTACGTAGCCATCCCTATCACTTGCCCAAACACAAAAAGAATATAGTTTGGGAAGAATTGGATGCGATGCTTGATATGGGGGTAATAGAGGAATCCCACAGTGATTGGTCCAGCCGGTTGTTCTAGTGCCTAAGAGCGACGGGTCGGTACAGTTCTGTGTGGATTATAGAAAAGTAAACGCGGTGTCTAAATTTGATGCATACCCAATGCCCCGCGTTGATGAGATGCTCGATCAGTTAGGTACTGCTTGATTTTATTCAACAATGGATTTGACAAAGGGTTATTGGCAGATCCCCTTGACACCAATTTCCCGCGAAAAAAAGCCTTCTCCATTCTGTTAGGTTTGTTTGGGGCCCCGGCTATGTTTCAGCATCTCATGGACCAAGAACGCTTATGCCGCTACCTATCTAAACGACATTATCATCTACAGTAATGATTGGCAGCGGCACATGCAGCATCTGTGGGCGGTCCTTAGATCACTGCGGCAGGCGGGACTCACAGCAAACCCCAAGAAGTGCGCGATTGGGCGGGTGGAGATAAAGTATCTGGGGTTCCACTTGGGTCATGGGCAGGTGCGTCCCCAAATTGACAAGACTGTGGTGATTGTGACCTGCCCGCGACCCAAGACCAAAAAGGGGGTGAGACAGTTCCTGGGGCTGGCTGGCTATTACAGGAGGTTTGTGGCTAATTATTCAGACATCACCAGCCCGCTGATTGTTCTCACTAAAAAGGGGGCTCCAGACCCAGTCCAGTGGACAGAGAAGTGCCAACAGGTGTTCACGCAAATTAAAGCCTCACATTGCGGGGGGCCGCATTTGCATGCACCTAATTTCTCTCTCCCTTTCCTATTACAGATGGACGCTTCAGACAGAGGACTGAAGGCCGTACTCTCGCAGGTGGTGGAGGGGGAGGAGTGCCCGGTGCTGTACGTCAGCCGCAAGCTCTCCTTGAGTGAGACCAAGTACAGCACTGTAGAAAAGGATTGTCTGGCCATCAAGTGAGTGGTCCTTACCCTCCAGGACTACCTGCTGGGGCGGGCTTTCACCCTCTGCTCGGACCATGCCCCACTCCAATGGCTCCACCACATGAAGGATACCAACACGCGGATCACCCGGTGGAATCTGGCTCTCCAGCCATTTAAATTCAAGGTGGTCCACAGACCAGGGGCGCAGATGGCTGTCGCCAACTTCGCTTCCAGAAATTGGGGGGGGGGGTGGTAGACAGGCTGGATGGCTCCCCGGCCTGAGTCAGGCGGTGCGGATATGTGGCAGCGGGGGCCATGGTCGAGCGTCCGTCTGGAAAGAGAGAAAGCAGTAAGGGCGCTTACACCTGAGCTAAATTATGTCTAACACCTGTATCTAATTCCAGTGAGTGTGGGGAGAGTGGCATATAAACAGCCACGCCACCACCAGAAGACAGAGAGAGAGAGCGAGTCAGAACACAAGCTTGGTGTGTCTGCTGCCAAAAAAGGACTGATTCACTGTGTGGCCATGAGGCCTGATTGTTATTTCAGTTTGATTTTGCGGTGTGGCCATGGGACCCGTGTTTTGTTTAAATAAACCAACATGTTGAAGACCTGTGTTCCGGGCCCTCCTTCCTTGAACCTTTTCACACAGTTGTTAAGTATTTATGAATTTATATATATTCTGTTCCTGCACTCTTTATTAAAAATGTATTTACTGTAGATAGTTCAGAAGTGTGATTTTGTATGTTTTGCTGTGTAATTGGTGTGTAATTCTAATTTTCAAATTAAATAAAGTGTGTGTTTAATTGAACACATAAAATGTATATTTCAGTGTTTGTGTGCTTCAATTTCAAATGCAATCTCAATTTATTATTACAGGTGCTCAAAAGGAGTATTTGAGGAGTGGTCATGTGAAATGTATCTTAACATTCTAAATGTTTGTTTTATTTTCTTTTTCCACTAATTACTAGAATCATCATACCTTTTAAACAATAGATTATATTTCTAATCTGTCTGCTATTCTACATTGCCCACAAAATTATGTATATTTCATACACTAAGTTTCCCTCTAGCTTGTAATTAAAATTGTTGAAAATGCAGTTGTCTGATGAAGTATGGTGGCCGGAGAAGATTTTTGTAAAAATTGCTGTGTGAAATCTTATTTATAAAGGATGATAAGCCTTAAATTATCATACATATATGTATATAATTTGAAAGCCCTAGTTCTTCACTTCAATATGGTATATACAGATCAGGTGTGGGATGTTATATGAATATGAATATAATATGAATTGAATATTAATATCATATTCTGGCACGGAATGACATTTTCAGAATTTTGGGCACAGGCTTTAAAGGGTTAAATTGAACATTGTAACTTCCTCAACTATGAATGTTAACTTCATGTTAATGCGTCTATTCTGTGTGTGTCTTTGATACTAACTATGTTTTACTCTTTCTTTTGTCATCATTATGTGTATGTTGCACCATTGCAGATGACTGGGCCAGATGATTTTTTGAAACTGCTAATACTGCAGGAGGAAGTCCGGAGAAAAAAGACTGAAAATGATGGGGCTTTTCTCCGATTGGTCCTCCTAATCTCATGGTTGCTGGTAATCATTACTGATTTGCCATCTCAAATGCGGATTCAAAATTCTCTGGATAAGTTGATTTCAGTCTTATAAGACCAATTGGGTTTATGATTTTCCAGACTGCCATCCATGAGTTCAATACCCATGTCTAAATTGTTCTGAGGGTCTAAATTTAAATCCAGCATCTAACTGCTGATTTATTGATCTGAAGAAATAAATATTACAAACTTGATGGCAAAGTTAGAGTGACCTATTGGATTGTTTACTCTCCCCCCCCCCCTAAAAAAATAATCTATGAAATTTCCACTTTTGAGGCATACAGTTTCTGCACTGTGAATTTTGGTTCTGCTATTTAATTGAATAAATTATATACTAATATAGCAGGGAATGCTGGTAAGTATAAGAATAATAACTGAAAAATCTTATTGTTCAATAATGCTGAAACATTAGGAAATAATAAAAATAAGATACATGAGAAATTAAAAGGGCGTAGTGTATTTTACTGATCTTTTTTTTTTTTTCAAAACACAATAAAAGAGATTTGTTTGAATTTTCACTGTGCCTCTTTACTACTTTATTCTGTTTAAACTTTTACTTACTTTTCTATTAGTTTAAAAACTTGATTTATGTTGTTTTATTAGATAGAATGGAAGTTCCTTCTCCTGAGAAAGAGTAAGAAATGGAAAAAGTAGTCATAATAAATTATTACTTAATAAAAAAAAGGATTATAATGTATTAATAGTAAGATGACAGGATTACGAGATAGGTGTAGTCAATGTAAAGCTCTGCTTGAACAGAAGGCTAAAGTAAGTTGTATTGAATGTAAAGAGAATGTCGAAAAAGAAAGGTAAAATTTGTGTTTTATTAAAGATTTGAAGGTTCTATGTATGCTGTTTAACTGGACAAAAGAAAGTAGGGAATGAGTAGGTTGAAAGTTCTGGAAGAGGTTTTCTTGAAGATGGTTTAAGATGGGAAAGTTTGAAAGCAGTTAATATAATGAATTATTATAATTATCACAATTTTTACTGTTGAAGAATAACATAGATATATTAGTGTGATTTTCTAAAATGCAAAAAAGAAGGAATAGCTGTAATGAGATGTGTGAGAGAGTGGAATGTCCCAATCTGAATTTCTCCCCTGCCCTACTCTCTCTCTCCTAAGCATCTGCTTGAAACAGAAATACAAGACCAGATTCTGAAGTGTGCTAAAGGCACATCTCTAAATTGTTTTATTTTAATTTTCTTTTCTTTTATATGGAAAATGATGTGACTTGACAATAATGTTAGATACAGTGATATGAAGGAAAGGTTCAAACAGCTTACCTCATCATGATTAAAGATTTTATATATTCAGAGGGCAATTTTATGTTAAGTGTTTATACTAAAGACAAGAGTTTCAGTTGAAAGTTGATCTGACACACTTAATATAGGTTCAAAACAATCTAAAGTCTATTATTGAATTAAGGTGATGTTTTTAAATTAAGCTTCCTAGAAGCTTGACAGAGGCTAAATTTCTTTTTCTTTTTTTTTTTTTTTTTTTTTTTTGTTGTTAGTCCCCACCATGATACAGGGTCTTTTGTGACATTTGCTAAAAGTAGCAGAAATACAACCTGAAGGGAAATTAGTGATCTGTAAATGAGTTCAATTTTAGCATTTTTACTTTGGATAATTTTAATAGATTGTTGAATTTTGAATAATGCTTTGTGAATTTAACCATATTTAAAGCAGTTGTAGATGGTTCCATTGGCTGTTATGGTTCTCAGGTGATACTCCATGAAAATATAATATCTGTTTACAGATACCAAATTATTAAAGATTGGCTAATAGGAATGAATGGTATTGAGACCAGTGGCAAGAGGTGATGACCAAATGACAGGTAAGACTCTCCAATGGCAAAAAGGCGGGGGGGGGGGGGGCAACCTAAGGCAAGGCATCACCGCCCTGGAAGCCTGCCCAAGAAGGGAGGGGTATATGGGTTTAAGGAAGTGGATGAATGCTCTTAGGTCAGAAGCATCAAAAGGGAGGTCTGGAAGAGACCTGCCCATAAATTGTGAGTTCCACTCAAACCCAACTGCATTTTAATAACCGCTTTACTAAAACAGCTTATCACAGTGTTAAATACTAAGAATTCCATCACTGTGCCATCAAGGGATCATACCCTGCATAGAAGATTATTTATAGATTGGTTTTTGGGGTAAAGTTTTGAGAACCATTGCAGACAAAGGAGTGCCTGACTTATTAAAGAAGTATTAAACAAAACTGGGAATGTTTGTATGATGAATAATTATGATTGAAAGATGATTTATTACATTTACTTATGCATTTATTGAACTCATGTACATTTTAATAGTAATGAAGAATGGAAGGAAAAGAAAAAAACATGTTGGTGACTAAAGATTAAGATTTCTTGTCTTGTTTGTTTATAACAATTTAAATAGAATATTTAAGAAATGGGGTGCATGGTTGGCTAAAATTGGTATAATGGTTGGAACAATTCTTGTGAGAGGAATAATATTCTGTTGTGTGTTACCATTGATCAAATCATTCTTGATCCGAGAAACAATGAAGCAGATTACACTGATCAATGTGAAAGGTCCAAAGCAATACAATGACAACTACCCTGGATGGACAGAAAAGGCTAAATTGGGAGGAAATTGATTCCTCCAATGAAGATATGTATGAGGAGATGAATGATGAGCCATGCCCTGGGATGTAAGTGCTAGCCTAACCTCTCCCCAGTGGTGAACCTCTACATTACGCAAAATAACTGGGTTGGAGATCTTTTGTCAACGGAATCTCTGAAAGGAAAAATAACTTTTTAGTGTTGGGTTATTTTGTCACATCTTCCCAATCTGTTCACACAAGATCTTCTTCCCCCGAGTATTAACCCATAACCGGACTACAATTCCAAGAACCCTCTTCTTCCCGCCATTGACTCTCACACCTGATTGCCATTCATTCATTAACTCACTGTGTATATAATCCCTGCTCAGACTTCACCTCATTGCGAAGTTTTGCCAATTCACCTGCTGTCTTCCATTTCTGAATGTTATCTTTATCTACTGCCTGCCTGTGTTGATTATTGCCTTTCCCTTGGATTACCCCTTTGTTTACCATCTTTGATTTGTTACTTTGTTTGCATTGCTTACCTGGTTTTGTTTAACTACGATTGCATTAAACTCTGCTCATGGATCTTCACTCGGTGTCTGCCTTTGACTCGTTACAGAAGACTTCGCCAATGTCAGATCCAGCGGAGTTTCCTTCTCTTCAAGCCGCTTTCACGTTTCAAGCTGAACAGCTGGCAGCTCACCACCATCAACTGGGACAGCTTTCCTCTGCCATGGAAGAGGTGTTAAGTTATTTGTGCACTGCTTCCCCAGCCAGGTCTCCAGCACCAACTACAAATCAAGCCCTCACACCATCATTAACCACTCCCTCGGAAGCCTCTTCTTGTCAGCCGAATCTCCAAGCCCCTCATCTCGCTTTCCCGGAGAGATTCAACAGCACGCCTGGTCAGTGTGATGGTTTTTTGCTACAATGTAGCTTCTATATCGTTCAAGCTTCCTCCTGTTTTCCCACTGAGGAGTCCAAGGTGGCCTTTATCACCTCCTTGCTCACAGGTCGAGCACTGGACTGGGCTATGGCAGTATGGAATCGGAATAGCGAGATCCATAACTCTCTTGAAGATTTCTTTTCCCATTTCAAGAGTGTTTTCCAGAATCCAGTGGGTGGCGAAGACGTGTGTGATCGCATCATTCGCTTTACACAAGGGATTTCAATGGCAGCTGACTACGCACTCGCATTCTGTACTCTCGCAGCACAAACCGGATGGGCTGATGCACCACTCAAAACCATCTACCGCAACGGACTCACGCATCAACTTCAAGTAGAGATGGCCAACCGAGAAGAAAACATCTCTCACAACCAGTTTATTACCCTCTCCATCAAAATGGACAATTTGAAGTGGAGCCGCACTCCAGCTACCCTGTCTTCACCTCCTCTACTACCTGCCATAACAACGCCTCAACACGAGCCTATGCAGTTGGGTCGCTCTTGTCTGTTGAGAGAGAAATGTCAAAGATGCATCCATTACAAACTGTGCCTGTACTGTGGAGAACCCGGCCATTTCCTCTCCTCCTGCCCCTTATGTTCTTCCCTACCCACTAATACTTTGGTGAGTACTGATGAGTCTTATCTGTTGGAAAATATAAATTTACTAGTTGAGGTAAAACTCTGTTCCGGTCAGAATTCCATTTCTGTCAAAGCTCTTATCAACTCCGGGGCTGCAGGCAATTTTATTGACTCTGATCTCTGCAATCTGTTATCTCTGGATACTGCCCCTTGTGTGCCTTCTCTCTCTGTTACAGCACTAGATGGTCACCCTCTTCATGCTGGCACACAGCTTCACATCACCCAACCCGTCTCTGTGCATGTTGGAGCTCTTCATCATGAAATACTACAACTACTTGTCACCAACACTCCCAAGAACCTCTCATCCTTGGGTACCCCTTGCTCGCTAAACACAACCCTCACATTTCTTGGATTGATGGAGAGATCATCCAGTGGGGGACCTCTTGTTTTACCTTCTGCACTGAAGCATTGTAGTTTACATCGATAACATCTTGGTTTTCTCCCCTTCCCTTGAAGCTCATGTTCGGCACGTACGGAAAGTTCTCCAATGCCTCCAAGATAATCACCTCTTCGTAAAAGCTGAGAAGTGCAAGTTCCATGTCTACACCACATCTTTTCTGGGTTATGTGATCAGCCACGAGGGAGCCCACATGGACAGTCTCAAAGTTGATGCCATCAAGAACTGGCCTTGACCGGGTTCAACAAAAGAACTCCAACATTTTCTGGGCTTTGCTAACTTCTACAGGTGATTCATTCACAACTTCAGCACCATAGCAGCCCCTCTCACCTCTCTCCTCAAAGGAAAACCTAAAACTCTTCAGTGGACTTCTCCGACCATAAGGGCGTTCCTGGATCTTAAAGTAAGATTCACCACTGCACCTGTACTCCATCATCCTGATCCTTCCAAGCCTTTCAAAGTGGAGGTGGATGCATCTAACATTGGGATTGGAGCGATTCTCTCCCAACAACATGGTAACCCAGCCAAGATGTATCCCTGTGCTTTCTTCTCTCGCAACCTCAACTCAGCAGAACATAATTATGACGTGGGGAACCATGAGCTTCTGGCCATGAAGGATGCACTTGAAGAATGGTGCCATTGGATAGAGGGTTCCCAACACCCATTCACCAACTTCACTGATCATCGCAATCTGGAGTATTTATGCTCTGCCAAACAGCTCAACTCTAGACAAGCTGGTTGTGCTCTGTTCTTCATCAGATTCAACTTCTCAGTGACGTATCGTCCTGGGTCAATGAACACTAAAGCTGATGCCCTTTCTCGGATTTATTTACCTGAATCTCCTGAATCCCCTCTGACCATCCTGCCCGAATCAGTTATCGCTGATCCTGTCCAGTGGGACATCATGAAGGACATTGAACAAGCCATGTTGATGGAACAACCCCACCCAATTGCCCTAGAGACCATGTCTACATTCCTACCAAGCTCTGTCCTCAGATCATGCAATGGGTCCATACCTCCTTGAACTCGGGTCACCCAGGTGAGAACCGCACCACACAACTGGTTCAGAATAAGTTCTGGTGACCTTCCCTATCCTGAGATGTTGCCCAGCATGTAAAGGGGTGCTCTATCTGTGCCCAAGCTAAATCCTCCAGACTTCTTCCAGCAGGACTCCCCATACCCATCCCACATCGTCCCTGGTTTCACATTGCCGTATATTTCCTCACTGACTTACCTGTGTCTCAGGGTAACACCACTATCATGGTGGTGGTGGATAGGTTCTCCAAAGCCTGCCATCTCGTCCCACTTAAGAAACTGCCTTCCGCTCTAGAGATGGCTGAGACAATCTTCCACCATGTATTTTGGATCTATGGTTTTCCAGATGACATCGTCTCAGACAGAGGACCTCAATTCACCTCGCGGATCTGGAGAGAATTCTGCAAGCTTCTGAATGTCAACGTCAGCCTGACTTCCGGTTATCATCCTCAGTCAAATGGCCAGACTGAACGCATCGACCAAGAAGTAGGTCGCTATCTCCACACCTTCTGTCCCTCTAACCAGTATGATTGGTGTCGATATCTCCCTTGGGCAGAGTATGCGAGAAACTCCCTTCGCAGTTCCTCTACTGGTTTGACCCCTTTTCAGTGTATCCTGGGATATCAACCTCCGCTCTTTCCCTGGTCGGGGGAACCATCTGAGTTACCTGCGGTTAATCACTGGATGCAGCACAGCAACCAAGTCTTGGAGTCTGCCCATGTTCACCTACAGAGAGCCATCCATCAACAGAAGATACATGCTGACCGACATCGTCGACCCTTCCCCACTCTCCATCCAGGCCAACGGGTGTGGCTGTCCACCCAAGTCCTCCGCCTGTGGCTACCCTGCAAAAAACTCTCCTCAAGGTATGTTGGCCCGTTCAAGATCATCAAACTGATTAATCCTGTATGTTACAAACTTCAACTGCCTCCTCACTACCGCATCTCTCCTACTTCCCATGTGTCTCTCCTCAAACCTGTGGCCGAGTCTGCCAGTGCCCCCACTGACAACCTTCCCCCTCCTCCTCTTGATCTCGACAGGGAGATCGCCTACCAAGTCAACACTCTCCTTGACTCTCAACGCCGGGGCAGAGTCCTACAATATCTGGTAGACTGGGAGGGCTATGGACCTGAGGAACAGTCTTGGGTCTCATCGGAAGACATTCTGGACTCCTCCCTCATCACAGAATTTCACCTAGCCCATCCTGACCGCCCTGCCCCTAGGCCCCGGGGCAGACCCCCCAGACACTCTAAAGGGGGTCCTCAAAGGGGGAGTACTGTCACATCTTCCCAGTCTGTTCACACAAGATCTTCTTCCCCTGAGTATTAACCCATAACCGGACTACATTTCCCAGAACCACCTTCTTCCCACCATTGACTCTCACACTTGATTGCCATTCATTCATTAACTCACTGTGTATATAATCCCCACTCAAACATCACTTCTGTGTGAAGTCTTGCCAATTCACCCGTTGTCTTGCATTTCTGAGTGTTATCTTTATCTACTGCCTGCCTGTGTTGATTATTACCTGTCCCTTGGATTACCCCTTTGTTTACCATCTTTGATTTGTTAATTTGTTTGGATTGCTTACCTGGTGTTGACCTCTGCCTGTTTAACTAAGATTGCATGAAACTCTGCACATGGATCTTCACTTGGTGTCTGCCTCTGACTCGTTACATATTTCTACTATCTTTGATGTCTTTGATATATTTACTGATTTTGATCTTTATGCTGTTATATCCAATGTGATGTTATGTTACTCTAATCAAAATGTTGTGATTTTGAATGGTATTTTCTGTTAATATTCTACATAATCGTGGAACCATAGGCAAGTGCTGAACCATTTACATGCTCATGCTTATAACACAATATTCTCTCTCTCTCTTGAGTGTAAGGTTGAGGGAAACAGGATCTTTTACTCCTCTCTTGTTAAGTGTGGGGGAGACGTTTGTTCCTGATGCCCCACAGGAGTGCTGGTCCATGACCTGGTCATTGATAAGAGACACTGTGTGACCTAAAATTGGTCACAGCATTAGTCCTACTGTCCCCATATGATGACACAATTTTATGAAAAATATTTGCTCAACACGAGCCTATGCACTTGGGTCGCTCTCGTCTGTCGAGAGAGAAACATCAAAGATGCATCCATTACAAACTGTGCCTGTACTGTGGAGAACCCAGCCATTTCCTCTCCTCCTGTCATTGATAAGAGACACTGTGTGACCTAAAATTGGTCAATAGAAAGTGATGGGTGAAGGGACTGGATTGTGAAGTAGCACTCTTGAATTAGGCTAAATTAGTGGGACTTTGTAGGAAGTCCCAATGGAGGGATTATATGGAATATTTTTATTTAATCATTCAGTTAATCTATTTTAAATGACAATGTGTAATATATGTATTATGATAAACTGCATTATCAATGTTATTTAGTATGTTACATATTTAATCATTCTTTTATTAATTTAATACTCTGATTTACTCTGATTATTTAGATACAGTTTGAAAGTGCAGAAAACAGCTTAGCTTGCAGTCTCTCTCTGTGTAAGGCCTTTGTGTCAAGGGAAAATGAATTGAGGTAATGCAGAAAGTGGGAGACCTTGAAGACGGGATGCCTGTGTCAAGCGAATGAGTAAGGAGGTTTAGATAAGGAACATCACCTGTAGTAGCCTGGCTTTTATAAAGAATTACAGCCTCTTTCTATCAAACATTGTAGGGCCCAAAGGGAGGTGGGCATGTGGGTATTGAAAGGATAATTTAATGAGCAGGACTGGTGGAAATAATGCCAAGATTAAAACAGGCAAAAGATATATGTGCGCTACTAAGTGCTAGCATTAAGAGGAAGCAGCAAGTTGGGGCCAAAGGTGACCAGCTGGAAGGGAGATGGCAAAGATGAAACTAGGGAGCCATAAGACGATTTCACTGGATGAAGAGGCCATCCCTCAAAGAGTTAAGGGGAGCAGAAACTGTATAAAAATGCATGATTCTGAAGTGTAACTTCAGATGCCCCGTGGACCACCTCGGCTTTGTTATGTTTTTAATAAAGTCTTATCTTATAGCATCAAAACCCAAGACTTTGAGAGTGAGTCTTTATATTAGAGGTAAAGGTTCCACGACATAGATTGTATTTTTTGAGAGTGAGTTCCACGACACTGTGAGGCTTCTAGTGTTCCTACAGGCCGCAGTCAGGCTTTATGACTGTGTGTAGGCCTGCCTTTGTCTCTTATCTGAGTACATGAGGCCCAACAGTAATGTTTAGATATGTAAATCTGTATATGTTTATGTAAATCTGACTTTCCAAGTTGAATGGAAAGCAGCATTAGTCCTGCTGTCCCCATATGATGACACATTTTTATGAAAAATATATATATATATATTTTTATTTTTTATTTTTTTTTTAAAAAGGGAAATTAAAAATGCACAGCAGTCATGCTCAGGTCTCAGAAGGTTAAACATACAAGACTGCATACTGATTTATGGTTTCATCATCATTTAGCCTACTAATATAGCACTAATCTACAATACTTTTTTTGTCAACTTTGATAATCCTAAAATAATATAGGTCATTGTAATATGTATAGTACATGCTGTGATGTTGCACAGAGCACATAAGAACTGCAAGTATTAGCTTGCTAATTGAACACAATCAACATATGATTCAAAATACTACATCCTCTTTGGAGAAAAGAGTAGTAATAAATAACTAAACCAAACAAAGTACCAATAGAATACGCAAAGGCAACTTTAGTGTTACCAGAGACTATTTAGCAGAGACTGGCCACTTCTATTAAAATTAATGGAAGAAATTGGAATGCCCAACCAAGAAGCTCTAAGTGCCCAACGATCAATGGATTTGGAAAGGAAGTTCTGCCTTACAGGTTAAAGAGCCAATCACCTTTTAGATCCAGACATTGCCTGTCAATCAACTTGAGAATGTGCATGTGCATAAGCTATACAAGCCAGGAGATTGTGTTTTTTATTGTAATATGAGGTGAAGAAGCACAATTTATGATTCCAGTGTTGTCAGATTGTATTGCTGATTTGAAATATGTTCCTTGATCGTAATCTTGACCAACCATTTTTTAGATTTTTTCGTTTCCCCATTCAAGTAGATAAGAGCTGCACAGTCATGACTGGAAATAGCCTCCCGAGAGCATTCCAAAGATGGCCGACAGCGGACTGACTTGTCAAAATCTGACAAAATCTCCAAATGTACTGTAAGTTGTTAGGTTTATGAGGATCTGCAGACAAATATACTGTATTATCCGATTATACAACAAATGCATGTCACTATCCACCCCAGAGGTCTCATAATGCAGTTCAGTATAAAAGAGCTAATAGCAGGCCAGCAGCCAATACTTCGCCTCAGTGAGGACAGCTCAGAAGGATTTATACTGAATGGACTGTCAAAGCCATTTGTGCATGCACTCCCTTTTTCAGGACATAATTTGTTTTTTGCAAGTCCAGCTTTATACCCAAGCTAAACTGTTTACAGTAAATAATAGGTGTACGTTGCATTACAGCCATAGTTTTTCTTTCACTGTAACTTGATTAAGTGTACAAATAGTGTGGCATGAGTTATATTGTGCTTAGAAAGTTCCTTAAATCATCATCCGTCCCCAAACACATGCCTGCAGAGTGAGTACCATCCTTGTAAGAATAAAGATCCTTGGCTATTTTTTTTCTTTCGCTGATTCGACAAGCAATGACAGCGTCAACTGTATGTACTCTAGATCTGGAATACTACGCAATAGTATCCTTTAGTAATCTTTTCTGGAATGGCTTCGAACTGCAAACTAAATTCTATACTGTTGCAGAATTCGACTGTGTCTCCCAAGCAAAGCACATGGCCCTCCATAAGTTTGTGTACACCCACAAGCAGCACATGAGGGTGGGGTCTGTGACAATTTCAACTGTGTAAAGAAAACTTGACAATAGCCACCAAATGAAGATAATGTAAAGACATTACATAATTCTGGCAAACAAAATCACTGAGAAAAGGTGGAATTAGAAGTCAATATATTGTTTGTTTTAGTTCCATATCATTCAGCACAAATCTATCACTGGTCTACAATCTACAGCAATGTATTACCTTGTTTTAAAATGCTGTGTCAAGCTAGGTGCTTTTCACACACGATGCGTCCTTGCATTCCATCTGCCACAATTTTTCTTTTTTTTTTTTTTTTTTTTTGTGTATTATCGGTGGGGAAAAAAATAAATACAAATTTTGTAAAAGCAGCCACATTTAGTTGTAATTTGGTATATTCACTGTATTATTTATATTTACAAATGTTCACAGGTGTGCAGTCTCAACAATTTTACAGCATTTCAAACTCATGTGCTTAAAAGTTTTACTACCTCCTGGTTATGGGCATTTTCAAGAAAAGTGATTTTCAACATCCAAAAGATTTTGAATATAGTGGCACTGCTTAGAGTCCACATATGGCATGATCCTCTGAGTCAGAGATGAGGTTAGTGAAGAAGTTAAAAGTGCAAACACAAGAAAGTGCAACACAAGCTGCATGGAGAGCCAATACAAGCTTTTACCACAAGTCCTTTAATCCTATTGATCTTAAAGTCTGAGTCCAAAGTGAGGTTCTTATGCCTCTTATAGGGGTATCAGAGCACAGGGAGCATCCAGCCTGTATTATGAACACGGCACCTCCATCATGTTCAAGCCTTCCACTGCAGCCTTTTCTCCTAAATCCTCTCTTCCATCCACTTGCCCATCAATATAAACCCTCACAGACAACTCTGACCCATCTAACTCAACTAAGACTCACATGTAGACTTCTCCCTCGCTGGTGTGCTGCCACAGCATCTACAAGAATGTAGAAACGCATTAGTTCCAAAGCCACTGAGCATGGCCTGTCCCAACGGTGAAAGCCATGTACAGCAGTGTTAATAAATTCACTGTGTCTGATATGTTGTAATGTAGATGAAGCCATTCCAGGCACGAAGACCTGACCTTCAATAGCTCTGGTTTTCATTTATTACCCACATCAAGAAACTGCCTGATTTGCCAGAGGAATGTCAAAGCCTGCTGGTGTGCCATTTCAGCAGCGTAGGTGACCTCCTATGGTGCTCATCATCTACAGATACACCCTGATCACTCATTGGGTTGAAGGCCTGGTGTGAAGAAACAGTGTGACAGCATGTCCTCACAAGTACTTGTCATTTAAAATGCTGTGTGCCACTTCTCCAGTCCACTCAGTCAGTTTGTGCTGCCTTCTTGTTGGTATATCTTAAATGCCAGTGCCAGTCATGAATAGGTCAGAACAAACTATTTCAGTGAGCATTATCACTAATAAATGGGAGGTTGACAGTAATATTTACCCACAAATAGCTATGGACAACACAAACAGCCATGGGCCCCACACTGCAAAGCATTGTGTCTGGAAAGTGACAGCTCCTCCTGGGAATGAAGAAACATGTGTTTCTCCATGGTAGTACTGTGCAATCTAATTTCATACTGAGGATATGCGCTTTCCCTCACTGCCAATCTGAAAGTTTTTAGATGTACTTCTTAACGGGGTTTAGATTTGGGAGCTCAGCCAAAAGCTGAATGGCTTGTCTTTCAGTTGATAGTTGCTACCAAAAATATAACCTGCTCACACTTAAACTAATACTAATACAATGCTGGGAAATATAGGGTATGCATGTACTGCCATGAGCAGTTTTGGTTAAGTTACTCAAAAAAGTAATAGGCTAAAACTTAGTAATTATTTAGATAAAAATGTAATCAGATTTACCGGTTTCTTCAACAAAAAGTAATCACATTACTAATTACTTTACTTTTGTTAACCTCTAAAACACTTTTCACAGAATATTTTTTTTCTCAAAAAATTCAAAACAATGTCTATATTTTGTCCTTGTTAATTGTCATGCAGTCATGCACTCAGCACCAAACGTTTCACCCTTACAATGAGTTATTAGGGAACATATGCCCTTCAGCTGTCACAAAAAATCCAAAGAGACGTATATATGAACATAATTCATGTTTTAAATAAATAAATTATACTATTTTACAAATGTGTAATCAGCATATTGAATTTAAAAGTAATTAACTTCACTGAAAAATCAGTAACTGTTATCTGGTTACACTACTTTGTGACTTCAAAAGTAATTTGATTACAGTAACTAATTAATTTGTAATCATTTTACACATAACACTGGCCATGAGGAAAGTTATTTAAATGAATTTTCCCCAATGAGCAGTGGCGGTCCGTGACAGATTTTTCCAGGGAGGCAAATATATGTGTCTATTTGCACCCCGGTGTAAGTAGCATCTGCCACACAGTGCAGCTATTTGCACCCCAATAGTGTGGTGGAAAGTGGTGTCGCTGCAGTGGTGTGAGGATTAAAGATGGTGTGTGAATGTGTACTGTTGTCCTAGTGACCACGGTTTGAATCTGCATTTTGTCCCACTCTTTTTCCCATCCGATTTCCTGTTTCCACTCTTAATATTTCATTTAATACTATTTAAAATAATAGATAAAAAAATAATTTAAATGTTGATTTCATCGCAGTGATTTGGTCACGGTGAATGTTGAGTACAGTAATATGTTGCTAATATAGTAACTGTGGTTAATTTTGTGGTTGCTGTAAATTTACCAAAAATACCACGGTGAAACCATGGTTACTTTGGTAAAACCAAGGTTATTTTAAGGTAAGGTTAAGGTTAGGTTTAGGGGACGGGATTAATGTAGTGTGTCTGTGGGACTCTAAATAAACACAATAAACACACTGCGGTGATGCCCATACTGTATGTTAGTATTTAAATATGGGTGCAAATAGTTTCTGACACTATTTGCACCAGGGTGCAAGTAGTATCTTCCATTATTTGCACCAGGGTTGGGGTGAAAATAATATCTGTCACTATTTGCACTGGAGTGTAAATAGCATATACTGTATCATTATTTGCACCAATGTGCAAATGGCATCTGCCATATATAAATCAGTAGGCATATTGAAAGATCAAACCAATAAAATACTGCAGTGGGTCTAAATATCATGTCTTATGATATGTTTTTTTTGTTTTGTTTTTTTGCTGGTAATTAGGCTCCCATACACAGATGATCTCCTCTCCCTGATACAGTTGAAGTCAGAAGTTTACATACACTTAGGTTTAAGTCATTAAAACTAATTTTTTAACCACTCCACAGATATAATATTAGCAAACTATAGTTTTATAGTTAAGTCGTTTAGGACATCTACTTTGTGAATGACACGTGTAATTTTTCCAACAATTATTTACAGACATATTTTTTTCACTTTTAATTGACTATATCACAGTTCCAGTGGGTCAGAAGTTTACATAAAACTAAGTTAACTGTGCCTTTAAGCAGCTTGGAAAATTCCAGAAAATGATGGCAAGCCTTTAGACAGTTAGCCAGTTAGCTTCTGATAGTAGGTGTACTGAATTGGAGGTGTACCTGTGGATTTATTTTAAGACCTACCTTCAAACTCAGTGCCTCTTTGCTTGGCATCATAGGAAAGTCAAAAGAAATCAGCCAAGACCTCGGAAAATAAATTGTGGACCTCCACAAGTCTGGTTCATCCTGGGGAGCAATTTCAAAATGGATGAAGGTACCACGGTCATCTGTACATACAATAGTATGCAAGTATAAACACCATGGAACCACTCAGCTATCATACTGCTCAGGAAGGAGATGCATTCTGTCTCCTAGAGATGAATGTAGTTTGGTGCGAAAAGTGCAAATCAATCCCAGAACAACAGCAAAGGACCTTTTGAAGATGCTGGAGGAAACAGGTAGACAAGTATCTATATCCACAGTAAAATGAGTCCTATATTGACATAACCTGAAAGGCTGCTCAGCAAGGAAGTAGCCACTGCTCCAAAACCATCATAAAAAACCAGACTACAGTTTGCAAGTATACATGGGGACAAAGATCTTACTTTTTGGAGAAATGTCCTCTGATCTGATTAATTTTTTTAAACTGTTTGGCCATAATGACCATCATTATGTTTGGAGGAAAAAGGGTGTGGCTTGCAAGCTGAAGAACACCATCCCAACCGTGAAGCATGGGGGTGGCAAGATCATGTTGTGCTGGTACTTTACTCCAGGAGGGACTGGTGCACTTCACAAAATTGATGGCATCATGAAGAAGGAAAATTATGTGGATATATTGAAGCAACATCTCAAAACATCTTTCAGGAAGTTAAAGCTTGGTCGAAATGGGTCTTCCAAATGGACAATGACCCCAAGCATTCCTCCAAGCTGTGGCAATGGCTTAAGGACAACACAGTCAAGGTATTGGAGTGGCCATCTCAAAGCCCTGACCTAAATCCGAAATTAAAATTTGTGGGCAGAACTGAAAAAGTATGTGCAAGTAAGGAGGCCTATAAACCTGACTTAGTTACACCAGTTCTGTCTGGAGAAAGGGGCCAAAATTCCAGCAACTTGTGAGAAGCTTGTGGAAAACTACTCAAAATTTGACCCAAGTTAAACAGTTTAAAGGCAATGCTACCAAATACTAACAAAGTGTATGTAAACTTCTGACCCACTGGGAATGTGATGAAAGAAATAAAAGCTGAAATAAATAATTCTCTCTACCATTATTCTGACATTTCACATTCTTAAAATAAAGTAGTGATCCTAACTGACCTTAGACAGGGAATGTTTTCTACGATTAAATGTCAGGAATTGTGAAAAACTGAGTTTAAATGTATTTGGCTAAGGTGTATATGTATCTTAAAATAGTCTTGATAACTACTGTTGTGTTATAATTTTCCCAACTCAACACTTGTCAATAAAACAAACGAATGGAACAAATGACGTAGTGCCAGTTACAGACTACAATCAATGCAAACAATTATAAATAAATGGAGGGCCCCATTCCATGTACAGCATCATCTGCTCACTTAATACAGTATGTACAGATGAACTCCATCCTCCAATTCTTAATTTAGTCAAATTTATATATGATCCTGCCGTTTAGTCTTTCACATGTTTTTAGATCTTCCAAAACATTTTATTCCATCTCTGGCATATTTTGAAAGTTTCTCTTCACCTATCGCTTTAACCACAAGCAGGCTTGATGAAGCGTATATGTGATACTGAAAGCTGATTGGCTTGAATGGTTACTTCTGATAATGATTTGTTATGAATGCAGGAGGCAAATTTAATTTGCCTGTTTGGACTTTTTTGGACACTGTTTGAACTGAACCAGATGACCCTACGTCATTTGAATATACATTTTTATTGTTCAGTTTACTAATGACAGGTGGCTTTATGCCGTCAGCCTCCTCCGGCATTTATACCCAGGGTTGGGAGGGTTACTTTTGAAATGTATTCCAATACAGATTACAGAATATGTGCTGTAAAATGTCATTTGTAACGTATTCAGTTAGATTACTCAAGGTCAGTAACATATTCTAAATACTTTGGATTACTTCTTCAGCACTGGTAAAAATACATTCTCTGAAAAACCTAAATATCTTATGCAGTGTTGATTCTAAAACAAGATTAAGGATTTTTAGATATTTTTTACAGGAAAACAATACAAAAATTAGCATAAAGAATACGATTTTTGCCCTAATATCAAAGGTTTTGCTAGAAAAAAGAAATTATGATCTAACGTGAATTTTCTTGATAAAAAAAATATGATCGTGTCTGGTAACGTGCATGTAAAATGGTTAGAAATAGCATTTTAGCTTAGCGTAAAGCTGACAATTTACACAAGGTTTTTTTTTCTATTTTTTGTGCTCCAAACTTACTTCAAACTTACTTTGTCTGCTCGTATGAATGTAACACAACATAAGAAAGTGTTACACTGCTGTTCAAATGCACTTTGGATCGCATCATTTATGTGTAAATATTAAATGAAACAAATGACAATAAAATGCAAAGTAATCTATTCAGTAATCTAAATACTTTTTGAATGTAACTGTATTCTAAATACCAATTATTTAAATTGTAACTGTAGTGGAATACAGTTACTTATATTTTGAATTTTAAATACGTATTCCCGTTGCATGTATTTCGTTACTCCCCAACCCTGTTTATACTGATTCATGCAGTAATTTAAAATCACCTGGCTACCAAGCTAGATAGAACAATAAAAAAATACATATTTTTCCATTAAAGCTCTCTGAGTTGTGTGTGTTAGAAGGTAAATTGATTTTAAAAAAATAAAAAAAATAAAAACTGTTAATTAGATCACTTTGTTTTTTCATGATGTCTCAGAGTCATCTGCATCCTCTAACCTGCTGACACTGACAAGGAGACAAAGCAGACCATATTTACAATCTTTATAAAGACAAAGTTTATGGAAAATTCTTAGCTGACCGATTAAATACACAAGAAAGTGACTGTCTGTAAACTAAATGTTGGAAAAAGCGCAATATCAAATGAGAATTTAAAGGCTAATTGACAATCACATATAATATGAAATTCAAATGTGAAATCAATCAAACGAGGTCTGAAACTGTAAAAGTGCCTCATTCATTTTCATGCTTTTGTTTCTGTCTGGCTGCTGACAATGTCAAAGTTGAGTCTCCAAAACAGGCAAAGCGGCATGAATAAAGTAATTTACGCTGGCGCAGAATCAACTTCCACACTGTGGCTAATGGATTCACGAAAGCCACACGCTCAGGATTAAGAGAGGCGAGGTGTGAGCAGACTGCGCTCTCTAATGCTAATTAACAGCCATTTAAGGAAGACACTCAAACAGACACACAGCTGGCCCAGTCAAGTAAATTACAGCGTGGGAGGAGTAGACAGCGGCAAGTGCTGTCAATCAGTCTGATGCTCACATGACAGAAGTGAGAGAGTGGGATGAATTCTTGTATTTTTTACACTGTGCTAATGTGATATACTCTACAGTCAGAATGCCAACTGCACATCTCACCCTTAATTCTAAAGAAGTGTAAAGATGGACAGAGTTGAAAAAAGCTAAAATTGGATACTTTGATACTTAATTAGTGATATAAAACAGGGAATTTCAGTAAACCTTTGGATGCCAACCCATCTAGCAATTCATTCTCAGTTCACATTGCTTGTACTTAAGAGGCAGCAAACAATCACAGGATTTAGAGAACTAAAAGGATCAAAGTCTCCAATATAAGAGTAAGACAACCACACAGGTCCCCATGGGAATTAATGAGGATTAAAATGATGTACCAGCCTTAATAGCGTTATAGCACTAAACTCCACTTTACAGTACTTAGGATAATAGTTCAGACACAACTATTTATGGCTCTTGAATGTTTCAAATATGAAATGCAAATTTGACCAATTTTAAAGTAAAATAAACATCCTCACACTTAAAGTTTCAAACACAAACCATTATCAATGCACTTCCCTCATTGAAGTGCACATGTGCACTCTTGGATGAAGTTGTGCATTGTTTGAGTCTGCTTGCCTCTTTGTGAGTGTATATGCAGCGGCACTTAACATCTGAATGGACTGTGTGCTCTTCACAGAGATATATAGCACAGGTTTAAGGCATTAAGATGATACTTCCTGCCACCTTGCTGCATTCCCGGCACCAAGGACGAGTGTCAAAAAGTATGTCAAAAGATTGTCAAAAAGTATGTCAAAGAGTATGCCTGGCTAGTGTATAAATATAGGTAGCTTTTAGCAGATGAGTAACAGTGTAATCGATTAAGATTAGCACCAGTTCTAGCATTGTGTCATAAAAAACAATGATAGTACTCCTTCAACGTCAAAGGTAAGATGAATTATAAGAATGGTGTGAGAAAAGTAATAAAAAGGAAGAGAGAGGGTATGCAAAAGATATAGAGTGAGACAGAGAGGGGGGGAAGCAAACATCTCATATACTGTACATAATGCTGTGTATTAATAACTTACTCAAGCCTTCACTGCTTGATGGATGTGAATGAAATGGCTCACTTGGCAGTAAGAGGAGTCAGCAATGGATGATCTCTTTATGAGATGAAATTTCATTTAAATCCCCTGAGAAAAAATTAGGCGGTTATCTTTCTCCCGAGGCAAGCTGAACTCCATCAAACTGTTTCGCTAAAGTATATGAAAGTAATGATTGGGTTTGCAACCCATTAAATAATGTTTACACAGTTTACGCCTTAACGGCGGGTTTACACATCCTCTGTGAGCAGGGTGTGAGCGAGGCACAAGCGGCGCGTGAGTGGGGCAGTCGTGTTGGACGTTCACATTGGCCGCGTCTCTTCTACGAGGAACAGCAGTGCCTCTGCGCAGAAAATAAAGTTATCTATAGTGTACTACTCCAGATTTTTTCTACAATAAGGCCAGAATAAGCTGAGGTTATTGCTTCTTCAAGGACAACAGCGGGCAGTCACGTGCACTCTAAGCAGAAAAAAGAGAGTATATTTTTCTAAAAGAGTATATTTCTCTAAAAGAGCGGCACACACGGAATGTCTTTTTAAAGACGCGTCTTTTTAAAGATGCCTTTCCGTTTGTGTGTTATTCCTGGTTGCGGTCGTTACCTCTCAACTTCGGACGGTCACGATCACTGTCTTTCGTGTCTGGGCGCGACCCACACGGAGACAGTGTTTGTGGATGGATCATGTACTCACTGTGAGAACAAGACCATGGCAACGTTGCGGTCACGGCTTGATTTCGTAAGAAAGCTGATGAGCTCTCGAGCGCAGCATCGGAGAGCGGGCTCGTCCAGTCGGACGCAGAAGCCTCAGCTGGGCTCCCCCCCTCTGGGACGGTTGCCCAGTCACAGGTTGATGCGGAAATGACGGACATGCTTTCCCGGGCGGCTGCGAGCGTCGGGTTAGAGTGGAACCCTCCGCTCTCCCCTGAACCCAGGCGGCTCAATGATTGGCTCCTGGGCTCACGGTGCTGCTCAAAGCAGCCACACCCCGCTCCAGTCCCTTTCTTCCTGGAAGTGCATGAGGAGCTGACAAAATCGTGGGAGGCACCTTTTACTGCCCGGTCCCGAACTTTCAGCTCCCCCGCCCTCACTACCCTCGATGGCGGGGCGGCCAGGGGCTATTCAGCGATTCCCCCGGTGGATAAGGCGCTTGTGGTGCACCTATGCCCGCAGAGTGCCGCCACCTGGTGCGGACGTCCAAAGCTCCTGTCCAAGGCCTGTAGGTTCACGTTGTCCCTGACTGCCAAAGCCTACAGTGCCGCTGGACAAGCTGCCTCCGCCCTGCACACCATGGCTCTCCTGCAGGTCCACCAAGCCAAGGCGCTAAAAGAACTACATGAGGGTAGTTCCGCCCCAGGAGCTGCGCTCAGCAACCGACCTCGCTCTCCGTGCAACGAAGGTCATGGTGTGGTCTCTTGGGCGGGCGATGTCCACCTTAGTGGTCCAGGAGCGCCAACTTTGGCATAACCTGGTCGAGATGGGTGAGGCCGACAAGGCACGGTTCCTTGCTGCCCCTATCTCCCAGATTGGCCTATTTGGCGACACCATCGAGGACTTTGCCCAGCAGTTCTCGACGGTGAAGCAGCAGATGGAAGCTATCTGGCACATCCTGCCCTGGTGCAGCTCAAGATCCTGCACCCCACCTGCTCGTGGCCAAGGGCGTCCCCCTGCGGTGACTGCACCGGCTCCGCCGCAGCCTGCCCCTTCGGCCCAGCCCCAGCGTGGAGCCCACCACAGGAAGCAGACACCACCCGTCTCATGGCCGGCCACCAAGAACCCACGGAAGGCTTCGAAGCGCCCCTGAGACGGGTGACCCAGGGACGATGAAACCCACCTTGGAGCTGGTAAGCAGACCACTCCATCCCCAGGTGGAGGGCCAGGAGAAGAATCTTTTGTTGCTTTTTCATTTAATTTCGCTGCATGCCCAAGTGGCTGTGGTACCCAACAGTTCAGCAAAAGAGTGGTTTCCTTGTTCCCTGGGTCACATAACCGGTGTGCTCAGCTGTCATCACGACCACCATCCACCTTTTCATCCTTGCAGGGTTGGCGTTCCAGCGGCGGTCTCCCCGCCCCTGCGTGCCCAGCTGTGGCCCAAATCCGCCCCTGATGTGACAGTCTCCATGGGTCACGAGGACAGGCCTCTTCCTCTCCCGTCCCAGGCTGTTCCGGGGGTGGTCACAAGGAGCCAGGTAAGTGCTTCGATGTCCCTGGACTCAGCACGGCCACAACATGGCGTGACACCTCGGGCTCTGCCCTGCCACGAGGCCCCACCTGCCGGTACGTCCGACGAAATTGTCCCTTTGGTCCCCCTCGCTCGGAGCTTGGATGCATGGCTTGCGCTTTCCAATCTGTCACGATGGCTGATCCGGACCATCTGACTCGGCTACACGATTCAGTTCGCCAGGCGTCCGCCCAGGTTCAGTGGTATCCACTTCACCTCGGTGAAGGATGAAAACGCTGCTACCTTGAGCGCGGAGATTGCTACCCTCCTACGGAAGAATGCGATAGAACCTGTCCCTCCGGCCGAGATGAAGAAGGGGTTTTACAGCCACTACTTCATTGTACCGAAAAAAGGCGGTGGGTTGCGGCCAATCTTGGACCTGCGAGTATTGAGCTGGGCTTTACACAGACGGGACACATCGTGTGGTCATCACACCGATCTGTCACCGCCTCTTCAGCATTTGGACCGACCTCGCGTTTCTATGGGCAGGCGTTCCCCTAGAGCAGGTTTCCAGGTGCCTCGTGGTCACGACATACGACTCCAAGATGGGCTGGGGAGCTGTTTGCAATGCGCTGTCACAGCAAGTTACCCTCAGGGGAGAGTGGAGACTCCACCCTCAGGTGGTCCAGCTGATCTGGAGCCGATTCGGACAGGCACAGATAGACTTGTTCGCCTCCCAACAATCCTCCCACTGCCCGCTCTGGTACACCCTGACTGAGGCACCACTCGGTATAGATGCGCTGGCACACAGCTGGCTGCCTGGACTGCGCAAATATGCGTTTCCCCCAGTGAGCCTACTTGCACAGACCCTGTGCAAGGTCAGGGAGGACGAGGAACAGGTCATCCTGGTAGCACCCTACTGGCCCACACAGATGTGGTTCTCGGACCTCATGCTCCTCGCGACAGCCCCCCCCCGGCGAATTCCCCTGAGGAAGGACCTTCTTTCTCAGGGACGGGGCACCATTTGGCACCTGTGACCAGACCTCTGGAACCTGCGGTGGTAGACATGATCACTCAGGCTAGGGACCCCTCTATGAGGTGCCTGTATGCCTTTAAGTGGCGTCTGTTCGCTAAGTGGTGTTCTTCTCGACGGGAAGACCCCCAGAGATGTGCAGTCGGATCGGTGCTTTACTTCCTGCAGGAGAGGTTGGAAGGGTGGCTGTCCCCTTCCACCTTGAAGGTGTACGTTGCTGCCATAGCAGCACACCACGATGCAGTCGACGGTAAGTCCTTAGGGAAGCATGATCTGATCATCAGGTTCCTAAGAGGCGCCAGGAGGCTGAATCCCTCCAGGCTGCGCCTCGTTCCCTCATCGGACCTCTGTAGTTTTTCAGGGTCTACAGAGAGCCCCCTTTGAACTTTGCAGTCAGCTGAGCTTAAAGCACTCTCCTTGAAGACTGCCCTCCTGACTGCGCTCACTTCCATCAAGAGGGTAGGTGACCGGCAAGAGTTCTCTGTCAGTGAAACGTGCCTGGAGTTCGGTCTGGGCTATTCTCATGTGATCCTGAGACCCCGACCGGGCTATGTGCCCAAGGTTCCCACCACTCCTTTTAGGGACCAGGTGGTGAATCTGCAAGCACTGCCCAAGGAGGAGGCAGACCCAGCCCTGTCGTTGCTGTGTCCGGTGCATGCTTTACGCATCTATTTGGATCGCACGCAGAGCTTTAGAGTCTCTGAGCAGCTCTTTGTCTGCTTTGGTGCACAGCGGAAAGGAAGCGCTGTCTCAAAGCAGAGGATCACCCACTGGCTCATTGATGCCATAACTATGGCATATCTTGCCCAAAACATGCCGCCCCCGGTAGGGCTACGAGCCCATTCTACCCGTGGTGTAGCGGCTTCTTGGGCCCTGGCCAGAGGTGCCTCTCTAACAGACATTTGCAGAGCAGCGGGCTGGGCAACACCCAACACCTTTGCAAGGTTCTACAACCTCCGGGTGGAACCGGTTTCGTCCCAGGTAGTGGCACGCAACACAAGCGGATAAGCCCGGGATAGCCGGCCGGTGTATCGCTTGCACATAGTGCCTTCCACTTCCTTTTGAGCTGAAGACGTGCGCTGTTAATTCCCAGTAGTGTTCACAAAAGTTGTTCCCTGGTTGACTTCCTCCGAGCCCTATGGCAGTCGAGTTTTCGGAGAGACTTGCTGCCAGCCCAGTACACGCGCTAAGAGCCCGGTTCTGGGGTAGGTGCTCCGCATGTGGCGGTTCCCTGTAAGGCTAAGCCCATGCGATCTATTTCTTCCACTAATTAATTTCCCTGCTGGCAAACTGCGTCTTCCTTGGGCAGAGCTCCTCTGCCCCAGTCTCCATGTTGTAGTAACTCCTCCCCCATTGGGCAGGATCTACCTTGAAGGCTCTCCACATGGTTGGAAAGACCATGTGATGTATTCTTCCACTTAAATATCCCCCCCTCTCTTGGGGCGAGGTGTGGTCTCTGCGGTGTCCTCCCCTTGGGAGGGACCTGGCGGCCCAGTCGGATAATCTGCCTTCTTTTTTAGGGAGTGGAAAAAGAGAAGGGGAAAGAGGCCACGACTGGGTTAAGCCTGTCTATATCTCTGGGTAGTCGACTTGTCCCCAAAAAGGGCCGTTCGACACTCATAACAGTGTTGGGGGAGGATACATGTCGGCCTGGTGCGCTGGCTATGAGGCACACAGTGGTCTGCCCGTCACACACCGCCAGTTCACGTAACACAGTTCAGCCAGTTGCGGCGTTTTGTATAGGGACCCCTAGTGTCACTACATCGACACAACGTCGAGTGAGTGACAGATAGGGAACGTCCTGGTTACTTGCGTAAACTCCGTTCCCTGATGGAGGGAACGAGACGTTGTGTCCCTCCTGCCACAATGCTGAACTACCCGCTGATATGGCTGGGACCTTGTCTCGGCTCCTCAGCATAAAACCTGAATGAGTGGTTGCATACCAGTTCCTTTTATACCCGTATATCCGGGGGAGTGGTATGCAAATACCACTCGCCAATTTTCATTGGCCTTTTATCAAAGACCAGAGGTGTCTCAGGCTCCCAAGAGTGACCCCTAGTGTTACTACATTGACACAACGTCGAGTGAGTGACAGATAGGGAACTGTTCTCAAGTAAATGTACTAAGTCTTTTAATATGTAATTACTCAAGTAGAATTAAAAGTACAAATGTTAACAATTACCTGAGGAAGAGTAAAAAAGTATTGAATTAAAAGAATACTCAAGTAGCGAGTAAATATTTACTTCCAAAAGGATCTGATTATTATTTCTGTATTAATACCTTGCATGTATGAATCATGTGCCTATGTGATCTTTTATACCCTCTGTTTCAGTGATAGTTTAAAAATGAAAATGATAATATAATTTATTCACCATCATGTTCTAAACCAGTATGACTTGGACACACTGAACACAATTAAGGAGATGTTAGACAGAATTTTAACCATAATCACCTTTCACTTCCATTTGTTTACAATTTTTTTAAGTGAATGGTGAATGAGGATGTCAGTCCCTAACATTCTGTCTAACACCTTGTTTTTGGTTCCAGAGAAGATAAAGACACAAAGGTTTGGATCAACGAGAGTGAGTCTAAATTATGACAGAATATTATCATTTATCATACCTAAAATAATTTCTGCAGAGCTACATTACCACCAGAAGCCTGTGGTTGGCTAATGAGCGGCGCCGTGTTGTACCAACACAAAGAGGCACCAAAACACTTTCCCAGACTTTCGGTTTCACTGTACCTCACTGGTGGAATGACCTTCCCAACTCCATCCGTGAAGCAGACTCACACTCTTCAAAAAATGGCTATAAACTTATTTTCTATGATCACTTAACCATGCACTCCTAAAAAAAAAAAAAAAAAAAATACACAGTATATACATTTAAGGATGCTTGACAGATCAGTTCTGAAAATTAGAAGAAAAGTTGGGAAACGTTTTAAGCAATTATTACAGAAATAAATTAAATAATGTCTCACAGGCTCAATTATATTATTGTGTAATATATTGTATATTTTAAGTTATGAATCAAAGCTAGATGTGCATTATTAATGCCTAATGTTGCTATTTCACAACTTTTTAAAGCCCTGCATGCTTTCTTATAGTTCAGTATATTCTGTGGCTTACAGTATACTGTATATACTGACAAAAGAATTTAAATCATTAGTGTACAATAAAAAGTTAAGTTGTACCTTATCTCTGTGTTTAGAGGTGCATTAGACTTATTTTAGTTCAGCGCTTGTTTCTGTTGTCCTTAAGAAAACGCAACGCACACGCACACAATCGATTAACAGAGCAAAATAACGCTCTGTCTACATCAGAAGCAAGCGGCGCGGCACGGTGAGACAAAAAAAAATTGCTCCCATTATAATCAATGGCACTGTCGACAACGGATGCCTCCGCGTGGCGTTGCGAAGTGACTTCGCTTGCGTCCATTGTAGGCAGTTTGTAACATGGATGTAAATTATAAGCTCTGATGTATTGCAGCACAGATATAAGAAAATGTACTATTAAAAACTGGAGTAAATAGAGCCCGTAGTTACAGAATCACACTGACACTGACCATTTTCACAGCAAACAACCCAGCCTTATCATCATCAAAACCACTTACTGCAACGTGTTTCTTAAGTTTAATCCATAATTATGTATGCTGACATTTCCGCTTGTTTTGGTGTTGAATGAAGGCATTGCATAAACTTAACTCTTCATTTTCACTGAGTGGAGTGAAACAAAGAGTTTGTTTTGAGCCCTGGCTGCTGGCCTGCTGCTATTGCTGCAGTGATGAACTCAAGTCAAGTGACAGTGCCGCTATAAAGTTCCGGTGCCATAAAAGTCCCATTCATAAATATCTCAATAAATTACACATTTATTAACACTTAATAAATTAAAACCAGTAATATAACAACAGGAATGCCACCCATTGTAACGAAGTAAAAGAAAAAAAAATAGAAATTTACTTGAGTAAGAGTAAAAAGTACCCACTTTTAAACCTACTCTAAAAGTCTATTTTTTTCCAAAAAAGTTACTCAAGTAAATGTAATGGAGTAAATGTAGCACGTTACTACCCAACTCTGGGTGGGGTCCATCATAAGTCCAAGGTTCAGGCAGTGGCATATGAAGTATCCGATGTCTTACAGTTTGAGTTGACATCAGTTCATCCTCTGAAGTCCATCGTGAAAGACTGAAGTGATGTCTGGCTTGCACCGGCTGTAGTTTGTCATCATCACTCAGTGACACTTTGCAGTGGAGCCTGACACCAAGCAGGAACGGAGATGGATCTGTCCGGCTCTGGTATGAATCCTGAGGTTGAGACATGGAAACAAATAGAATAATATTAGCATAGATGCCATTCAATTGTATGCAGAGTTATAGATCATGATAGATGTTTCTGGTTCCGGCAGACCTAACTAAAGCAGCCTAATTGTGAGTTGATGGATAAATTAGGTGTATGCCTGGCTAAATAGATGAGTCTTTAGTCTAGACTTAAACTGAGTGAGTGTGTCTGCATCCCAAACATTGTTAGGGAGACTATTCCATAGTTTACGAGCCAAATAGGAAAAGGATCTACCTCCTTTTGTGGATTTTGATATTCTAAGAATTATTAACAAGCCAGAATTTTGTGATCGTAATGAAAGTGATGGAATATATCGTGTCCCAAACCGATATGACTACATGCATTGTGCACAATATTACTCTTAAATTGTATTGAAGGAGAAAGAACATCTTTTTGCCCAACTAAATGTCTGGCATTTTTGGGAAATCCAGGATTCAACAGATACTACAACTCAGAAGGCTGGGGGGATGAATGCAGACGACTAGATATTCGAATAAATATGAGAAAAAGAGAAAGCCCTCTAACATATATAATAAATCAAGATCTGGAATATGAGTGCTTTAATAAATCTAAAGGAGAGGTAGATATGGGAGAATTTAGAGGAAACTGTGCAGTACTGTGGCATCTAGATGACAAAATGTTCGATCAGGAAGATATGATTAAGTTAGGCGGGATGGTATATGCAACAGCCACAATAGAGACAAATTTCACAGTAATAAATGATACAAGATGTGTGGGCAGACTCACAGGAAACTGCCTTACAAATTGTGAGAACCAGACTCTAGCTTCCCCTGTAATAAGTGTATATGAGGAACAAACAGAAGCCATAGCAGATTACTTCTGGATATGTGGAGGAAGACGGTTGAGAGCTATATTACCAAAAAACTGGAAAGGAATATGTGCTCGAGTAAGACTGGTGAACATGTTAACATGGGACCCCCAAGAATCTGAAGCCCAGACTGAACCAAGACAAATTTTCCAGAACAAACGTAAAGAGAGCATACAAACCAGACCCTAATGTTTACTTAGAAGCAATTGGACAACCCAGAGGGATACCACAGGAATTTAAAGCTAGAGATGAAATAAAATCAGGCTTTGAATCTATATTAGTGTGGATAACACCCAATAAGAATGCAGAATGGATCAATTACATTTATTACAATCAGCAAAGATTCATAAATTACACTGATGAAGCTTTAAAAGCCTTAGGAGAACAGTTAGCTGCTACATGCAAAATGGCATGGCAAAACAGACAAGTTCTGAATTGGCTATTGGCAGAGAAGGGAGGTGTCTGTGTAATGTTTGGAGATTACTGTTGTACTAATATCCCAAACAATACAGCTCCTGATGGCTCTTTTATGGCAGCAATGAAGAATTTGAAAAATTTAAGAGAGTTAGTGACTATGAATGCAGGAAGAGACCAACAATTTGGAAATTGGTTTGATAACCTATTTGGGTCATGGAGACAATGGCTAATTAAAGAGGGAATAATGATAGCCACAGCATTTGCTATTTTTGTGTTGCTGTTCCGTTGTATTGTGCCTCTTCTCAGATCAATGATGGCTAATGTGGCAGCCAAACAGATGGTCAATGTGTCTGTGAGACATTCTGGAATTGACATTGCAGCCACTATGCGTCCCATAATGTCCTGGTTACTTTCGTAACCTCCGTTCCCTGATGGAGGGAACGAGACATGGTGTCAATGTAGTGACACTAGGGGTCACTCTTGGGAGCCCCAAACACCTCTGATTTTGAAAAAGGCCAATGGGAATTGGCGAGTGGAATTTGCATGCCACTCCCCCGAACATATGGGTATAAAAGGAGCTGGCTCAAAACCAATCATTCAGGTTTTGTGCTGAGGAGCCGAGACAAGGTCCCGGCCATTTCAGCGGGAAGTTCAGTATTGTGGCAAGAGGGACACAACGTCTCGTTCCCTCCATCAGGGAACAGAGGTTACAAAAGTAACCAGGACATTCCCTATCTGTCACTCACTCGACGTTGTGTCGATGTAGTGACACTAGGGGTCCCTATAAGAAACACCACAATAAGCTGAACTGTGTTACATGGACTTGCGGTGCGAGACGGGCAGACCACTGTGTCCTCGTAGCCAGTGCAGCAGGCCATCACGTAACCTCCCCCAACGCTCTTATAAGCATTGAACGGTCCTTTGGGAACAAGTCGACTTGTCCAGAAAATAGGGACAAGCTAGACCAGCCGTGGCCTCATTTCCTCTTTTGCTCCCCAAAAAGATTGGGCTGGGGGCCATAGGTGTCTATGTCGGGGAGGTGTCACTCCCAAGGGGAAGACACCGTGGGGGGGGTGCAATTCAAGTGGAAATATGTTACATGGTCTTACCAAGTCTTGTCTGAAGTATATCATGTGGAGAAGTCCCATGGTAGGTCCTACCCAAGAAGACACAGTTTATCGACAGGGAAACAATTTAGCGGAAGATATATCACATGGGGTCACCTATGTGGAACCAGCGCATGTGGAGCACCTACCCCAGTACAGGGCTTAGTTAGCACATGTACTGGGCTGGCAGAATGTTTCTTCACAAACTCGTCTGCCACAGGGCTAAGGAGGAAAGTCATCCAGGGATCACAACTTGTGAAAATGACTGGGAGTCAAAAGCACATGTCTTCACCTCAGGGAAGGGGAAAGGCGCTATGCACAAGCGGTACATCTGGCCAGCTGTCCCAGAACTCACCTGCATGTACCTGACAATATACGGGACGAGACCAGCTCAACCCAGAGATTGTAGAACCCCGCAAAGGTGTTGGGTGTTGCCCAGCCCGCTGCTCTGCAGATGTCTGCCAAAGAGGCGCCACTGGTCAGGGCCCAGGAGGCAGCCACACTCCTAGTAGAGTTGGCTCATAGCCCCACGGGGGGCGGCACGTCCTGAGCATGATATGCCATCACGATGGCTTCAGTGACCCAATGGAAGATCCTCTGTTTGGAGACAGCGCTCCCGTTCTGCTGTCGGCCAAAGCAGACAAAGAACTGCTTGGAGCTTCTAAAGCTCTGCATGTGATCCAAGTAGATGCGTAAAGCACGCACCGGACACAGCAACACCAATGCTGGGTCTGCCTCCTCCCGGGACAGCACTTGCAGGTTCACCACCTGATCCTTAAATGGGGTCATGGGAACCTAGGGTACATAGCCCGGTCGGGGTCTCAGGATCACGTGAGAGTAGCCCGGACCAAATTCCAGGCAGGTTTTGCTGACAGTGAACGCCTGCAGTTCCCCTATCCTCTTGATGGAAGTGAGCGCAGTCAGGAGGGCAGTCTTCAAAGAGAGTGCCTTAAGCTCAAATGACTCCAGGGACTCGAAGGGAGCTCCCCGTAGTCCCCGAAGGACTACAGAGAGGTCCCACGAGGGGACGAGGAGCGGCCTGGAGAGATTCAACCTCCTAGCGCCTCTCAGGAACCTGATGATCAAGTCGTGCTTCCCCAAATACTTACCATCTACTGCATCGTGATGTGCCGAAATGGCGGCTACATACACCTTCAAGGTGGAGGGGGACAGTCACCCCTCCAGCCTCTCCTGCATGAAGGAAAGCACCAATCCGACTGCGCATCTCTGGGGGTCTTCGTGTCGGGAAGAACACCACTTAGTGAACAGACGCCACTTCAAGGCATACAGACGCCTCATAGAGGGAGCCCTAGCCTGAGTGATCATGTCTACCACCACAGGTGGTAGGCCACTTAGGTCTTCCACATCCCGTCCAAGGGCCAGACGTGGAGATTCCAGAGGTCTGGTCGTGGGTGCTAGATGGTGCCCCATCCCTGAGAAAGAAGGTCCTTCCTCAGGGGAATTCGCCAGGGGGGTGGGCAGTCGAGAGGAGCGTGAGGTCCAAGAACCATGTCTGGGTGGGCCAGTAGGGTGCTACAAGGATAACCTGCTCCTCATCCTCCCTGACCTTGCACAGGGTCTGTGCAAGTAAGCTCACTGGGGAAAACACATATTTGGGGGCCAGCTGTGTGCCAGCACGTCTATACAGAGGGGTGCCTCGGTCAGGGCGTACCAACTCTACCTGTGCTTGACCGAATCGAGTGGAGTCTCCACTCTCCCCTGAGCGTAACCTGTCGTGACAGCACATCCGCTGCGGTGTTGAGGTCACCCGGGATGTGAGTGGCTCGCAGCGAATTGAGGCGCTGCTGACTCCAGAGGAGGAGACGGCGGGAGAGTTGTGACATGCAACGGGAGCATAGGCTGCCTTGGCGGTTGATGTATGCTACCTTCGCCGTTGATGTATGCTACCTTCGCCATGTTGTCCGTCCGGACCAACACATGCTTGCCCTGGATCAACGGCTGGAGCCTCCGCAGGGTGAGCAGTACTGCCAACACCTCTAGGCAGTTAATGTGCCAACACAGCCGCGGGCCAGTCCAAGAGCCGGCAGCTGCATGCCCGTTGCATATGGTGCCCCAGCCCGTCTCGGAGGCGTCCGTCGTAACCACGACGCATCTGGAGACCTGCTCTAGGGGAACCCCTGTCCGTAGAAATGCTAGGTCAGTCCAAGGGCTGAAGAGGCGGTGACAGATCGGCGTGATGACCACGCGATGTGTCCCACAGCACCATGCCCATCTCGGTATTTCAGTCTGAAGGCAGTGCTGAAGCGGTCTCATATGCATCAATCCAAGTGGTGTGGCCACCACTGAGGATGCCATATGCCCCAGGAGAAAATGGTTCTCTGAAAATGTTTCAGTGGAACCGCTGTCCTCCATCTGAACGCCTTCAAACAGTTCAGCACCGACTGTGCGCGCTCGTTCATGAGGCAACTCCAATCCGAGAAAAGAGATGCTTTGAAACGGGGAGAGCTTGCTCTTTTCCCAGTTGACCCGAAGCCCCAGCCGGCTGAGGTGCATGAGCACCAGGTCCCTGTGCGCACACAACACATCCCGAGAGTTAGCTAGGATTAGCCAGTCGATAGTTGAGGATGCGGATGCCCACTTCCCTTAGCGGGGCAAGAACTGCCTCTGCGACCTTAGTGAAGATGTGAGGGGACAAATATAGGCCGAAGGTGAGGACCTTGTACTGGTACACCTGGCCCTCGAAAGCAAACCTCAGGAAGGGTCTGTGTCGAGGTAAAACTGAGACGTGGAAGTACGCGTCCTTCAGGTCTACTGCCACAAACCAATCTTGATGCCGGATGCTCGCTAGAATGCATTTTTGCATCAGCATCTTGAACAGGAGTCTATGCAAAGCCCGGTTCAGTACTCGCAGGTTCAAGATTGGCTGCAACCCACCGCCTTTCTTCGGTATGATGAAGTAGGGGCTGTAAAACCCCTTCTTCATCTCGGCCGGAGGGACAGGCTCCATCGCACTCTTCCGTAGAAGGGTAGTGATCTCTGCACGCAAGGTAGCAGTGTTCTCACCCTTCACCGAAGTGAAGCGGACGCCGCTGAACCTGGGGAGGGGCGCCTGGAGAACTGAATCACGTAGCTGTGTCGGACGGTCCGAGTCAGCCATCGCGACGGGCTGGAGAGCACAAGCCACGCATCCAAACTCCGGGCGAGGAAGACCAAGGGGACAATCACATCAGACATACTGGTGGGTGGGGCCTCGCGGTGGGGTGGAGCCTGAGGCGCCACGTCGAGGGGGCTCAAGCCCCGTGGCTGTGCTGAGTCCAGGGAAATCAAAGCACTTACCTAGCTCCTGATACCCACCATAAGATTGGCCGGGGAGGGGGGAGGAGGAATATCGTCCCCGCAGTCCATCGGAACCAACCTGGTGTGGGCACAGCTGGGTGCGCAGGGGCGGGGGGCCCGCTGCTGGAGCACCAAACCTTCCGAAATGGGACAGTGGACAGCGGTCATGACGACGGCCATGTGCACCGGATATGTGACCCAGAGAACAAGAAAACAGCTCTTTTGTTGAACTTTTGGGTACCGAAGCCTCTTGGGCATGCGGCGAAATAAAATGGAACAAAGGATTCTCCACCCGGCCCTCCACCGGGGGATGGAGTGGTCTGTCCACCAGCTCCAGAGTAGCGGGTCTCCTCATCTTTGGGTTGCCCATCTCAGGGGTGCTTCAAAGCCTTCCACGGATTCTTGACGGCCGGCCATGAGACAGGTGCTTCCTGCGGTGGGCTCCACGCCGGGGCCAGGCCGTGGGGGAGGGCTGCGGCAGAGCCGGTATTGTTGCTGCAGGAGGACACCCTTGGCGATGAGCAGATGGGGTGCTGGGTCTTGAGCCGTGCCGGGGCAGAATATGTTGAATAGCCTCCGTCTGCTGCTTCACCGCCGAGAACTGCTGGGCAAAGTCCTCGACGGTGTCACCGAACAGGCCAACCTGGGAAATGGGAGCGTCAAGGAACCGCACCTTGTCAGCCTCTCTCATCTCGACTAGGTTGAGCCAAAGGTGGCACTCCTGGACCACCAGGGTAGACATCACCTGCCCGAGAGACTACGCCGTGACCTTCGTCGCCCGGAGAGCGTGGTCGGTCGCTGAGGTCAGAACTACCCTCGTGTAGCTCTTTTAGCATCTTGGCTTGGCATACCAGCAGGAGAGCCATGGCGTGCAGGGCGGAGGCGGCTTGTCCAGCGACACCATAGTCCTTAGCCATCAGAGACAACGTAAACCTACAGGCCCTGGACGGGAGCTTCGGGCGCCCGTGCCAGGTGGCGCCGCTCTGCGGGCACAAGTGCACCACGAGTGCCTTATCCACCTGGGGGATCACCAAATACCCCCTGGCCGACCCACCATCGAGGGTAGTGAGAGCAGGGGAGCTGAAAGACTGGGATCGGGTAGTAAAAGGTGCCCCCCCACGATCTCGTCAGCTCCTCAAGCACCTCCGGGAAGAAAGGGACCGGGGCAGGGCGCGGCCATGAGCATCACTCCGGGCCCAGGAACCAATCATCCAGCCACGAGGGTTCAGGGGAGAGTGGAGGGTTCCACTCTAGCCCGACGCTCGTGGCCGCCCGTGAAAGCATGTCTGTCAGCTCCATGTCGGCCTGAGACTTGGCGACCATACCCGAAGAAGGAAACCCAGCCGAAGCCTCTGCATCAGACTGGATGAGCCCACTCTCCGATGCTGCGATCGAGAGCTCATCGTCTTCCCGGGCTCCGAATAAGAGGTTGAACTCGACCTGAGACGAGCCGGCAGTCTCATCCGAAAGCCCGATCAGGGCAAGCAAGCATGCTGAGGAATGGGAGGTCCATGGGGGTTACCCGATGGAGGTGCTCCCATTGAAGTTCCCAAATCACCCCCAGTGCTAACCAACATGGCCTCATACCCTTAGGTAGAAGGACCGAGGCAGGGAGCCGCTGGGGTGGCTTGCCCTCTTACTAAGGAAAGCTGCGACCGTAACGTTGCCATAGTCATGTTCTCGCAATGAGGACATGACCCATCCACGAACGATGTCTCCGCATGGGCAGCACCCAGACACATAAGACAGCGATCGTGGCCGTCAGAAGCGGAGAGATAACGACCGCAACCAGGAATAATACACAAATGGAAGGGCATCTTTAAAAAGATGTTCCGTGAGTGCCACTCTTTTAGTTAGAAAATATACTCTTTTAGAATATACTCTTTTTTTTTTCTGCCGAAGCGCCCAGGGGCATTCTCTGCACTCCATGGGTGCAGAGGGGGAGAAGCCGCTGAAATGCGACGTAGATCCAGCAGTTTGTGGTGAATATTGGAGGGATTGAATCCAGTGCACTAAATGCAACCGCTCGGCTCCGAAGAGAAATCTGAATGAGTGGTTGCGAGCCAGCTCCTTTTACACCCGTATGTCCAGGGGGAGTGGCATGCAAATTCCAATTGCCAATTCCCATTGGCCTTTTTTCAAAATCAGAGGTGTTTGGGGCTCCTAAGAGTGACCCCTGGTGTCACTACATCGACACAACTTCGAGTGAGTGACAGATAGGGAACCATAGGTCCTGGACTGGATGAGCTGGATGAATTTTAAGAGTAGTAGGGAAGGGGAGTCTTTTTATTTTTGATTCTTTATTTTTACTTTTATATTGTTTCTGTATGTAAGGGAGTCAGCATATTCATTGTATTTTCTTTTATCATAAAATTAGGTAGAACTCTAGATTGTATAGTGTAGGCAGGAAGATAGAGGGTGTTATGTTTGTTATTTTGGCATATAACCCTTCCTGAAGTTATTATTCATTTACTATTTTAATTTTACACATTAAGTTCAGTTATCATTTCTTTTAATTATAATGTTTAATTTTTAATCAAGTAGAGTTTGAATAATTTTAGAATGTATAATGATTGAGTAAATTACTTTACACTGAAACATATACATGTATATGTTTTGATAAATACTAAGACACGTTAAAGTGCCAAGAAGAAAAGAAGAAAGGATCGACGAGCACCTCAGTGCTTAGCAGCAAGAGTAAGACTCTACTGGTGGTTTAAAAACCAGTAGTCTACTCCAACACCACCAGATAGCGCTTCAGGCTACTGGGAATGTCTGTGAGCTCCTCTGACACCATGGGACACACCATCATTCTGAGTAATCTACTAATATTTTTTAATCATTGAAGTATGTTAATTTACTAAAATAAGTGTATTCACTGATATATTCTTCACAACGCAAGGCTAAGATTGCATGCACATGCTTTTATACACAAAACTGATTGTTTTTGATTAAGGTAACCCCCAAGAAAGAATTTAGCCAGGGAGATAAGATCTTTTACTTCCTCCTAGTCAAATGTGGAGAGAGATGTTTGGTCTTATTTCTCCTCCGGAGTGCAGTTTCATAAGGGCAGTCATTGGTAGACGAATGTGTGACTTATATTGGTCACTTGGTAAGAATGAAGGAGACTGACTTATGAGGTTGCACTCTGGGAAAGGGCAATAGGGGTGAGTCTGTGAGAAAGTCTCAAAGTGGGGATATATATGGTATATTTTCAATATTAATCATAGAAATAGAAGTATTAACAAGCATTATGTAAGTTAGAGATATGTACATGTGACATAACCAATTGTAATGAGAAAAGCACATGTGTGGAACATGCTCAGCCAACATACAGAGCAAAAATAGACACTCATGATGTGCAATATAGTCACTAAGCGAGAAGCTCATTATGGTTAATGACAAGAGACTAATTGTGTTGTTATTGCATTATTTTGTTTGTTTGAAATGTGCAATTTCAAAAAATAAATATTATTTTTAAAAATTAGATAAGTTGCTAGGTTTCCACCATTAGAAAGAAGTCAGATGGTCTAAGAAATAATGGTGGTGAGCTGAAATGATGTAAGATGCAAGTTCATTGGTTGGAGATAATCAGATTGAGCGATTTATGGACTCAGAAGAGATAGCAGAAGTGTATAAAGTTGGAAGTGTGGAACAGTGAAGCCAGAACGGACAGCTGGCCTTCTTAGGTTTATTGGTTGCTTAATAAAATATTACCTTTGGCATCTGGAACCCCTGACTCTGAGAGTTGTCTTGCAAAGAGGGAAAGAATCTTCAACATTTTTCCACAACACTAGCTGGTCTATGTGGCACAACTCACCACGTGCCCCACTGAGAGCGAGAACCACATTATAGTGACCACAAGGAGGTTAACCCAACGTGACTCTACCCACCCTAGCAACCGGGCCAATTGGTTGCTTAAGAAGCTTGACGGGAGTCACTCAGCACACCCAAGATTCGGACTTGCAACTCCAGGTGTGGTAGTCACCTTACAGTGCCTTTGAGGCATCTGTAGTAAGCAGTTCAACTGTACAGCAGAAAACAGGTGTATGGAAAATAAACAAAGACTGAATGAATAAAATCCACCAATACATTTTCTGTTGTTATGCTTTATGGCAATATCAGGGATTCTGATTGAGGCTTGGTGCTGGTTGTGTGACTGTGTAACAGAAAAAAATTATTGGATGGATTTTGTCAATTTAACATTCCACAATGGGAGAGTGGATAGAGTTTTATACTGTGGGGCCTGGGGGTTGAGTTGATACTGCTCTGGTGGGGGCCCTCCACGTGAGACAGATCACCTCAATGCCCAACACACAAAAGGGAAAAGGGAAATAAAATAAAACAAAACAGCCAATAAGTAATTAAAATAAGCTGGAAACTGATGGGTGGTAGGTAATAATAGGAATGAGAGGCAGCGGAAAGTTTTCTGTAAATTGAAGGGGTGAATATTCAATTTCCTTTTACACTTACAAGATAAATCTAATCTTTTATCACCCTCATTTATTCTTACTGTATTAATCAATGTTCTGTTTTCATTTTACAATAAGGTGCAAGTAACATGTATTTCATCTGAGGGGTGACCGAGGGTCTGATCCATGCCAGGAATGCAATAACAGTAATTATTAATTTAGCCTGGCTTCTGGAGAATATGCATTTATATTGTACTGCATTTATTCACAAAAATATGTATATGTTATAATTATTACATAATTAATCAACTATTATATAACCATTTGATTCTATTGTAATTCAATCATTATAAATTGAATGAGAGACAGATTTTATTTATGATCTTACTATTATCCATGTTTTTATATGGTTCATAAAAGTAACCATTGCATACCTACCTCATGTAATCATTGAACTAAAACATCGAATCCTTATGATTTTATTGTCATATTAGGTGACTATGTGCTGTATTAGGCCTTGTGTGTGCTCTTTGTCTTTCTCCTTGCTCTGTCCTAATTTTCTGCAGATGGTGAGGCCCTGCATTCCACCAATGTTAAGGAGAAGGCCTCCAGTCCTGGGAAGGAGATAACACCTACCAGTTGCATGTCTAAATCCTTCAGTGTTTGTATTGTTTATGGTCCCCTCTAACATGTGATTTTGCCATAGTCAAAAACCTCAAAGGATTTTAATTGCTCTCTTTGGTATCTTCTTGATGTAGAGAAAGAGGAGTAGTCATAACTGATAGCTAACCCATGACATCTGCACATATGTTCTGTAAAACTAATGATGGGAACTTGATTAATGTTATGGCTAAGTAATTGTTGTTTGTATGAAGGTGGAAACAGACCATATTTTTAAAGTGCTAAAATGTTTGAAGTGACCTATCAGAATCTTAGAAAGTGTTGTACTGTGACACCTCTAATTCAATTTGCATATGATATTTGCATTACTATAATTGCTTGTGAACGTTTTTTGAATGTGCAGCTTTTTCTCCTGTCTTTCTAAACTACTGGATCACATTGACTTGTGATGCTTATTGGAAGTGCAAAGACAATAAGTAAACTCTCTCTCAATGGATTGCAAACCTGACTTTTATTCCTCAATATCCATATTGGGGACCCAACTTACACCGCTTCAGACCTATTATTATCTAAAGTAGTTAAGCCTTAAGCAATAGATGAGTGATAAAATAAGAAATGGGAAGAAAATGAAAAAAAAATAATCGACTCCCCAATTCAGCTTAATTTACATTTAACTCAATCGTTACTTAAGAAACAGTATTTTTGTAAGATGAGGTAATGGAAAGAGAGAAAAACTAAAAACAAATCCATAATGACAGAGAGAAAAATATGTGTGCAATGTTTGAGAAGTTAAAGGATTAAATCACTTCCAGTCTGTTCAAACACAAGCTGTATTTTACTCTAACAGACCACAGGATGCTAACTGCTAGCTTTTGATGCTATGGTTTAGTATAGGCTTTCAATGCAAGACCGTTAATACAAGTTAGCTGAGCTACACTGTGCTATGTTTACAATATGGTGTCGGCAGGTTGCGCATGCATGGTGAGTTGCCCCGGAAGAGTCTCCTAGGACTTCCTGTGAACTATTGTCCTCATAGCAACCAAAACCAACACATTTTGTTACATGCAAACAAAGTTTTAAGCAAGGTTGTGAAATTCTAACAAGTCATGCGCGTTTCTAAGAAGTCATGTTCAGCTCGTTGTAACTCCATGTGCCACTTGCAATTTCAATGCATTCAAAGCAAATCTTAATGCACAAATAAAATAGCATGCTTAGCCACTTGCAGCGTGAAACTGATCACTCTAGTTCTTTTAAAAAGCAATTCTTAAGCAATGCAATTACAGACAGCTCAAGTAATTGTTTTACAGAGTGGCGCTTATATTTTCAACTTGTTCGGAGCGAGATTAATCTATATTTAAGCGGCAGGTTCACTGCGGCTGTTTAAACAACAATGTAATTTGATCAGAGTGGATTTTCATGTCAGTTTCTGGTTACACAGCAGGGTCTATCCACTGACGGTACACATATTTACCTCAAATATCTCTAGCATGATCAAGCATTTACACTCCCATTCAGAATTACACACAGACAATGATGCTCATTGTAACACAATTTATTTTCAAATTCGCTCAGCGAGCAGGCACATCAATGTGAACATCAATACTCCAGTGATTAACCACAGACAGTTAAGATAGACTAGTTGAATGCACTGACACATCACATGTCATCAGTCAAGCTATAAATTAAGGCCATTTATGAAGAGGAAGAGGAACATCGCTCATCTCTTTACCCTTACCGCACTGTGAGGAGATTTCTTCATCTTGGCAGGAGGACATTTTAAGCTCCTTTCGAGGAGTTTTTACTTTAACTGGAACTTTATTCCATAAAGTGTGTCTGGGTTTGTTTCATCATGAATGAAATTTTATTCTTGTGTTCTTTCATGAGCATTGAAGTCAGCATTAGACCTTTCACTCATAACAGGGAGGCAAATACGAGCCCTTGCTTTTTTGTTGTCGAAACAATAAGCCGGCACACAATACATACATCACAGATGCAATAATTTAGACTAGTTTCATGTGTTTCTGTTCTGTTATCTTGATACAAAGAAAAGAATGACTGTGTATAAAAAGACAAACAACTAATTTAGATTCTTCCCGCATTCTAACACCAATAATATGTAGTAAATTAGCAAATTTGTGGCAGGGTATATTTACAACTGCCAGCATTCATCAGCAATAATATATAAGAATTGTTTTATGGAATGCTAAATGTAATGGGCAGATTTAAACATGACCGCAATTATCCACCAGTAATATCTAGGATTTATATGTAAATTAGTTTCTTGGCCACATTCGACCACCATTATATGAAGGATAAATGACAAATGATCAGATTAGAAATCTGAATGAAAATTAAATATGTAATACAACAGGCATGTTGTATCTGCTCACAATTTATATATGAGGAATTTTAGCTCAAGAAGGGAATTATGATTAATTTGGGGAATATTGAAAGAATTAAGGTGTATGTCTGATCACTCGGCCACGCTGAATTGATATGACGCATCTGTTAACTCTTTAGAGTAATACTATTCTCATGGCCATTGACAATAATATCACAAATATGTTGAAATATTGTTCGAGCATGGAGCGTAGACCTTTAAGAATCAATTGACAAGATTATTTATCAAAATATACCACAGACAAATACTCTTTGAATACAAACAAGACTTTATTTCTAATCTACAACATCAAACTAACTAACACACATAGACGAACATAAAACCAGGTTTTACTCTTCTCTTTCCGAGCTCCTCAGATCTTACATTGGCAAACTTTGACAGTTAGTGAGACCAGCAGTTCGAGTCGAGCCAGTTTTGAGTCAGACAGTTCGACATGCTGCGCAGTAGGGCTGAAACTAACGATTACTTTGATAATCGACTAATCTAATGATTATTAGGACAATTATTCGACTATATGGGCGATTATTGCAATAATTAATCATTAGCTATTAACCGACAATTCAGCTTGTGCCCCGACCTTAAAAGGTTGTAATAAATGTGCTTGCTAACAATAAAGAGGACATAATCATCTTTTAAAAATATCTCTAAATGACATTCACTGAATTAAAGTTAAAAAAAATAATTTATTAAGTTTAATTCAGTAAAAAAGTCCTATTGTTATCGTGTTTTGTCTTGTTTTCCATTTAAAATGGTCTAAAAAACATTAAAACAAGATACATTTACTTGAGAAGCAACAGATAAGATATTTAGCCTTGCTTTAAGAGAATATATCTTAAATATAAGTGTATTTTATATATAAGTGTTTTTTTTTTTTTTTACTTGGTTATATTTCTGCTAGGGCAGTAAAGACAAAATATACTTATGTTCTATTCTCTAAAAGCAAGTCTAAATATCTTATATGCTGCTTCTCAGGTGAATAAATCTTTTTAAAAGGATTTTTAGATATTTTAAAATATTTGTATTTTTAATATTATATTCAACATTCTCAGATAACATTTTTTTCTTCTGCAGTATAGCTGCTAAAGTAAATGTATGTTGTTTTAAAGGAGTTTTATATATTTATATTGGAAAACAAGCCAAAACAAAAACAAATCAAAAACGTGTTTTGTTGCAGTGAATAATGGGGCAAAGACTACCCTCTCTCACCTTTTTGTTCACTTCAATCCATCTTTAACTCACAAAAAACAAACTTTCTCTTAATAATAAAGCTGTGTATTGCCAGTTTTCTTCACGATAAGAAATGCACAGTAACACATACACCGATCAGCCACAACATTAAAACCACCTGCCTAATATTGTGTTGGTCGCCCTTGTGCCACCAAATCAGTGCCAACCTGAATCTCAGAATAGCTTTCTGAGATGATATTACCGTAATACCAAATACTCAAACCAGCCCGTCTGGCACCAACAATCATGCAATGGTCCAAATCACTGAGATCACATATTTTCCTTATTCTGATGGTTGATGTGAACATTAACTGAAGCTCCTGACCCATATATACATGATTTTATGCACTGCACTGCTCCCACATGATTGGCTGATTAGATAATCGCATGGATGATTGTTGGTGTGACGGGCTGGTTTGAGTATTTCTGTAACTGCTGATCTCCTGGGATTTTCACACTGAACAGTCTCTAGAATTTACTCTGAATGGTGCAAAAAACAAAAAATATCCAGTGAGGGGCAGTTCTACGGATGGAAATGCCTTGATGAGAGAAGTCAACAGAGAATGGCCATACTGGTTAGAACTGACAAAGTCTATGGTAACTCAGATAACCGCTCTGTACTATTGCACTTGTGTATATGGTTGTGTGACAATAAAAGTGATTTGATTTGATTTGAAGTTTTCATATATCCAAGGCGGAGGAAACACATCTCACTTGGTCTTTGCATTCAGTTGCCTGTAATCAACACAAGCCTGAGAATGCCATCAGTTTTCCTAACTAGCATGATAGGTGAAGCATAAGCACTAGTGCTTTCTAGGATCACTCCTTTCTTAACCCTCTGGGGTCTGAGGGTTTTTTGGGCCCTGGAGAAGTTTTGACATGCCTTGACATTTGTGCTTTTTTCAGTTGCTTTAAAACATATTAAAGTCTGAACACTGTATTCAGCACAAACTGGGCTACAATAATATGTGAGCAACATGTATGTACATGTTTGTATTTTTGAGAAAATAATGTTTATGCATGGTTTTTGAAAAAACAAAAATTCTAAGTCACTGAAATAAGGCCATATAACACATACTAAACATTTGTTCACAAGACTTTTGAGAACTGGTTCTTGTAGCCTAGAGTTTTTGCTACAAAAATGAGGTGAAAACCATTCTGATCACTCATTCATACAAAACAATATAGTCATTTAACTTTTGTAAGACACTTTTAGTGTTAGAAAGGCCATATGCGAGGAGGCATGGATGATCATGAATATTGATGTGATTCACACCTGAGGAGACAAAGACCCTCCCCTGAGAGAGAATGAATGTGAGGAGACTTAATGATTGAATGTATTGTTTGTAGTTTATTCACAAAATCAAGTTTAAGTTAAAAGAAGTAATCTGTGTCACGTATTCCCTGTGTTTTTGCTTAGACTTATGTTGAAATTCTTGTTTAGTTCCTGTTTCCTGTGTTTTTGAAGTCCTTTGTAGTTTTTGTCATGATTGGTTCTCTCTGATTGTTTCCCCATGTGTTCCTCGTTCTCTGATTGTTTCCCCAGGGTTTCCTTGTCTTCCCTTGTGTATTTAAGCCCTTGTTTCCCCTGGTTAGTTTGTCAGTCTTTACAGTTTCTTTGTTTATCCTTTTGATAATAAAGCTGCATTTAGATCCTCATTCCTTGCCTGCCTCATCACAGAAAGACTGACCAAAAAATGGATCTAGCAGCCATGTTCACTCAATTGAGCTGGGCGGATTTACCCATTAGGGAATACTCCCGTTTCTTCTGCGCCATTGCCAGCCTCATAGGTTTTGAGGACTCCCATCTCAAGGCAATATGCTGAATAGGTTTAACCTATTTTCGGTGGAGGGAATTGCCTGAGATGGGAGACTACACATGGAGGGAATATGCGAGGTTAACCCAGGACACTCTGGAATCTGAGGATCCTCCTCTCCCTACACTGACCCCGGCTTCAGTGGTCTCTAAGCCTGGCACGGCCAACGAGCCAGCGCCCACGCCTGCCACGGCCAACGAGCCAGCGCCCACACCTGCCACGGTCAATGAGCCAATGTCTGCCACGGCCAATGAGTTAGAAGCCTCGTCCGTCCCAGAGCCTGCGTTGCCAACCTCGTCCGTCCCAGAGCCAGCGTTGCCAGCCTCGTCTGTCCCAGAGCCGGCGTTGCCAGCCTCGTCCATCCCAGAGCCAGCGTTGCCAGCCTCATCCATCCCAGAGCCAGCGTTGCCAGCCTCATCTGTCCCAGAGCCAGCGTTGCCAGCCTCATCTGTCCCAGAGCCAGCGCTGCCAACCTTGTCCATCCAGAGGAGGAGAAGGAGAAGAAAAGTTTCTGTTCCCGAGTCTCCACCCATGCCCACGACCACAGAGGTCGTTCCCGAGTCTCCGCCCATGCCCACGACCACAGAGGTCATTCCCGAGTCTCCACCCATGCCCACAACCACAGAGGTTGTTCCCGAGTCTCTGCCCATGCCCACGACCACAGAGGTAATTCCCGAGTCTATGCCCATGCCCACGACCATGGAGGTCGTTCCCAATCTCTTCCCATGTACATGACCACGGAGGTTGTTCCCGAGTCTTCGCCCATGCCCACAACCACGGAGGTCATTCCCAAGTCTCTTCCCATGTTCATGACCACAGAGATCTTTCCTGAGTCTCCACCCATGCCCACGACCACAGAGGTTGTTTCCGAGTCTCCGCTCATGCCCACGACCAAGGAGGTCGTTCCTAAGTCTCATCCCATGAACACAACCATGGAGTCATTTCCAAGTCTCTTCCCATGTTCGCGACCACAGAGGTCATTTCCCATTCATCCAGGACTCTTTGTCTCAAGCCTGCCACGGCTCCGCCTTCCACTGCTTCGCCCCTCGAGTCTGCCATGGCTCCGCCTTCCACGGCTTTGCCCCTCGTGCCTGCCATGGCTCCGCCTTCCACGGCTTTGCCCCTCGTGCCTGCCATGGCTCCACTTTCCACGGCTTCGCCCCTCAAGCCTGCCACAGCTCCGCCTTCCACGGCTTCGCCCCTCGAGCCTAACACAGCTCCGCCTGCCACAGCTCCGCCCCCAGAGCCCATTCCTCCAGTGGCTCCACCTCCATAGTCTTCCAGTGGCTCCGCCCGCTCCTCCAGAGACTATTCCTCCTGCGGCTCCGCCAGTTCCCCCAGAGACCATTTCTCCTGTGGCTCCGCCTGCTCCCCCAGAGACCATTCCTCCTGTGGCTCCGCCCACTCCCCCAGAGACCATTCGTCCTGTGGCTCCACCCTCTCACCCAGAGAGCGTTCTTCCTGTGGCTCTGCCCGCTCCCCCAGAGACTCCTCCTACAGCGGCTCCGCCGCCTGACCCTGTCCCTGTCCTGTGGCCGCCTCCCAGGCCTCCTGACCCTGTCTTGGCCCTACGGCCGCCTCCCAGGATTCCTGACCCTGTCTCGGCCCTGCGGCCACCTCCCAGGACTCCTGACCCAGTCCCCACCTTGAGGTCATCTCCTTGGTCTCCTGGCTGTCCGCCTGATCTGCTCTGGTCTCCCTGGTCACCTGGCCATCCACCTGATCTGCTCTGGTCTCCCTGGTCTCCTGGCCATCCGCTTGATCTGCTCTGGTCTACTTGGTCCTCCGAGCCTGCAGCGTCGCCCTGGCTCTCCATCCCTCCGGCTCCGCCTGGGTTCAAAGCCTCCCTGACTTTGCCTTGTTCCTCTGCTCCCCTTGCCCCTTGTGCCTCCCTGAACTACCTGTTTTTCCCCACACCCCATGGACAATTTGGTTTTTTGTTTTGTTTTTGGAGCATCTGGAATCCTCTCCTTAAGGGGGGCTCTGTCACGTATTCCCTGTGTTTTTGCTTAGACGTATGTTGAAATCCTTCTTTAGTTCCTGTTTCCTGTGGTTTTGTAGTCCTTTGTAGTTTTTTTCATGATTGGTTTTCTCTGATTGTTTCTCCATGTGTTCCTCATTCTCTGATTGTTTCCCCATGTGTTCCTTGTTTTCCTTGTGTATTTAAGCCCTTGTTTCCCCTGGTTAGTTTGTCAGTCTTTACATATGTTGTCATGTTCTGTGCTTGGTTTCCCATGATCTGTTTTTTTATTTTTATATTCTGAGTTTTTTTGTTTATCCTTTTGATAATAAAGCTGCATTTAGATCCTCATTCCTTGCCTGCCTCATCACATCTGACTATACATTTTCTTTACATAAAGACTTTACTTAAAAACTTTAGACCTACACTACCATTTAAAAGTTTTAGATCAGTAAGAATTTTTAATGTTTTTAAAAGAAGTCTCTTCTGTTCACCAAGGCTGCATTTATTTGATCCAAAATACAGCAAAAACAGTGATATTGTGAAATATTTTTACAATTTAAAATAACTGTTTTCTATTTGAATGTATTGTCAAATGCAGTTTATTCCTGTGATCAAAGCTGAATTTTCAACATCATTACTGCAGCCTTCAGTGTCACATGATCCTTCAAAAATCATTCTAATATGCTGATTTTCTAATATGGGCATATTTACAGCACATTTTACACATTTACACCTGAACAGATATTTGCAAGCACAAGCTTTGTTGATGATAATGAGGCAGCATAAACACTGGTTAAAATATAATCTATACATTCATATTATTTTTATATCATATTACATATCATATTTATATCATACAGCATACAATTTAAATACCTGCTTTAGCTGAAACAACATTTAAATGTAACTAAAACTTGCCTATTAGGACATACAGTATTTCAAATTTCAATACTCTGAATCCTGGCTGGCAAGTCTGGAAATAGTCCAACTAGTAAAATATGTCCATTTTTATATAAAATAGCATATCAACTAATATGTAAGTAAAACTAAAACACTTACTCATCCGAAATTGTATCCTCGGCTGGATCAAGTCACTCTTCAAACGTTCCTCGTCGGATTCCCGCTCTTCTTCTGAGGAAAATGTGAACTCTTCGTCACTATCCAGGACAATATGTTGAGCTTCCTCACCTGTATAGTGGGCCACCTTCCAAACTCGCAGAAAAGTGAATGAACTTGATGTTTTTAAGGCACTGTTTGGGGGCATTTACCATTTGCATTGATCATCTCAGCACATTACCGTATGAATGGTGCGCTCTGCTGGTGGGTGTAATCACATTAGCAATAATTAGCTGAGCCAGGAGAAACTGTACATTTCTTTGTTTCATACAGATTACATTTCAGGAGAATATTTAATTTAAATTTGAATTGTTTTATTTAAGAGACATTTTAGCTTTCTTTAGACATATGTTTCATGTTTGTCTGATAAGTATTCGAGTTTCAGTTCATTTTTGAGAAGTGTTTCAGAAAGATGCTCGTAGAGACAGAGACGGCTGAAAGCGCACCCTGTTTATTTTCTTTATTTTACAAAAGCACAAAGTTTTGTTGTTATTGTGAGTGTACACAAATAAAAGTAGACCATTTATAGTCTCTAATGATGTCTTACACTTATTTGTATGCACAAAAATGACAGAGTATTTTAAGTTGTTTCCACTGTTATGAGGAAAAAATCCAGCAGGACGCGCCGGCGTCCGTTGACCCCAGAGGGTTAAGAAGCTTTGTGATATGATCTCTGACTTCCCTATACTGAGTAGGTGGGATATGCCTATAAGGCTGGGCCACCGGTACATCATCCACTACATGAATCTCATGTTGCACTTTGTCTGTAAAACGTCTCGGTTACGAACGTAACCATGGTTCCCTGAGAGGGAACAATATGTTGCATAATTACGCAAATGAGACTACATCAGTGAGTTATGTGGTCTGAGGCATGTATACAATCACACCAATTTATTGGCTGATGGCGCTGAAGCGACGCCCATAGGGAGCTGCATCACGGAATCCATATAAGCGGATGCTTAACACCATTTTGCCAGATTTTCTGCAAGAGGCACAAACCTATGCAGCAACTAGAGAGAATGGCTAGCTAAGCAACAATGACAATGTGTAATTACGCAAATAGGACGAGATAAAATCACACCATGCGAACAGCAGCTGCCAACTCTCTAAGCCCATGTGGCAAGTTTACAGCGGTTCACAAGCGAGCTAAAGAAATATAAATCTCAAGAACTTACTCCTGATCCAACATAAATAACTTTGGGAATCAGGAGTCAAACTCTCATCCAAATTATAAAACCTAGCAAAACAATGTGGAGAGGACTACCATACAAATGTCTTCCAAAGACACACCTCTAGCCAGTGCCCAAGAGGATGCCATGTTCCTCATAGAATGGGCTCGAATACCCAGAGTTGAAGGCAAACCACACGCCTTGTAAGCACTCAAGATTGTATCCACAATCCAATGAGACAGTCTCTCCATGGACACTGTTGTGGCCAACAAAGCATACAAACAACTGCTCTGACTTACACCATAGGCTAGTAAGGGAAATTAGAGGGTTTGTGGAAATTTGTCCATTCGTTTAGTTTGCCATTGGCGCATCATGTGCGCGAGGGATAATTCCAGGTTCGTGTACCACCCTTTAGCCATCAGGATTATACACCAAATGGACATTTTCATTTTTTGGGGCTTTTCCGAGGTAATCCTCGAAGGACCCTTTTAATGGGCAAATGGATGAAAATGGGGGTGACTTCGAGCTGCAGGTGGTCTCCCAACTGACCACTGAGACCCCCAGAGTCCCACGAAACCACTATTTGTTCCCTAATCAACTATTTCTCCCAAATGACCCCTGAGACCCCCTGACCACCCGGGCCACACCCCCGAGTCCCACGGACCCATTATTTGTCCCCTAACCAACTATTTTTCCCAAATAGATATTTACACTCTGTGTCAACACGGGCCACATGTTTGGTGCCCACTGTGCCCGCCCACACCCCTTAAAAAGGCATATTTTGAATAAAACATCACAGAAGACAGCTGCCCTCTTAATATGTGATCATGCAAAATTTCGGCTCCGTTGGAGCTCATGGAGTGAAGTTAGAGCATATTCCACGTACAATTTATATCATTCATTTTCATAGCGGGTCCGTGGTCATGACTCAGAAAGGTCCAAATGAGTAAAATTTTAAATATATAGCAAAGTTTCAAGGCTCTGTGACTTGGTGAAGTGTTCATTTGACCCATCCTTGGACTGTATGTATCTATTTGTCATTGAATAGATTTGCTGTTTTTTTTTACAGTACTTCCCAATCCATGAGGGACATGGCTTTTTGATATGTTGTTTCTGAGGGCCCAACGATGAAGAATTCGAAGCCCCCAGGTCTTAGCCCCAAATTTAACCCCGTCCATGAAACCGGTGTAGAATTGCATTGGTTTAATGGGCAAGTGGGACGTCTTGAAAAGGGGGTTCCGAAGCTTGCAAGACCTTGAAATTTGAGATCCTCGATCTTCAGGGGCCCCTGAGTCAGGTCCTATAATTTGAAGGCCCTGTGTGCTTGCTAAGTATTAAAGCCTCTGATGAATATACTGCTGCATACGGGCCTACAGGTCAGCCTGTCTCATTGATTCCTATGGCAGGCAGAGAGTTGTGTTGAAAATAATGAAAAATACTTTTCTATGCCCTAGGCCGTAGTCCTCTTAGTATGTCGATAAGGGGCCCTCAACGTGTCACCGTGTGAAATTTGGGGTTCGTAGGACCTCAAGGAGCGATGCTAGAGTGCATCCCATGTACCATTTACACCAATGATTTTCACTTGCGGCTTGGTGGACACAGAAAGCTCCAAATGACTTCAATTTGAAATCTATAGATTCTCAGGGGCCCTTTAGACAGTGTGCAAAGTTTGAAGTCCAAATTACTTTGTTAAGTGCTAAATTGGCTGACTTGTGAATGAAAAGTGACAGTTCTTTTTCTGGAATATTTGTCTTGATTTTTTTTTAAGTACTTCTCAATCACTGAGGAGAGTTGTGTTGAAAATAATGAAAAATACTTTTCTGTGGCCTAGGCCTTAGTCCTCTTAGTATGTCGATAAGGGGCACTCGACGTGTCACTGTGTGAAATTAGGGTTCCTTAGGACTTCACGGAGCAATGCCAGAGTGCATTCCACATACAATTTATGCCTTTCATATTTGTAATGCTTTCATGGACACCACTCAGAATGTTCCAACTGACTCCAATTTTAAATCTATTTCTTCTCAGGGGCCCCTTAGACAGTGTGAAAAGTTTGAAGTCTGTTTGACATGCTTAAGTGTTTTATTTGCTGACCTGTGAGTGTAATGTGACAATAATTAATAGTGATTTCCTGTTTCCTTCACATTATAAAGAGATGTCCACCAAGTCATTATTTCAGGCCATTCAAATAAATTGTCTGTAGTACCGTCCCATTTCCAATGTGTCTAAAGGGCTGAAATAGATGGTTGGTGGACATTAGTTTAATAAATTCCAGGATCAGTTTATGTACTAAATATCATGTTTAGGTGAGGTAAGACTCCCCCTGAACAACATAAACCCTTCAAAACCCTCAAATTCCACTGTCCATGAAACCACTATTTCTGTGAATGGGATACATTTTTCATGGGATGTCCATATCTCAGCTCTGGACTTAGGAAGCTGAAACCTGTATTTCTGTTCTAATCTATCTATCTATCATCTGTCTGTCCGTCTGTCTGTCTATCAATATATATGCTGCGAATTTCGAGTAGATCTGAGGAAGTCGAAAATTTCACAAAACAAAACTCCAAGGGCCCTTTTAGAAAGAGGAGGCTGAGATTAGAACAGAAATACAGGTTTCACCTTCCTAAGTCTATCCAGAGCTGAGATTTGGACATCCCACATACAATTTATCCCATTCAACAAAATAGTGGTTTCGTTGAATTTGGAGGTTTTGAAGGGCTTATGTTGCTCAGGGGGCATCATAGGATCACCTAAATGTGATTTTGAGTCATACATTTCTGAACAACATGCACACTTCAAAATATAAAAATTTCACTGTCCATGAAACCACTTGTAACGTGCAGCGTGGCAGAGTGTAGACCACCCTGCAGCTCGTGACTCGATGAGATTTAATGCAGAGGGATACACTTTCCAATGTCTCGGACCAGATATCAGAAGACCATGTTCACTCAGGAGACAGTGTTTGCAACTGAGAGAAGGGGAAATGACCACACGAGACAGATGTGCATTTGAACAAGTAAGATTTATGTATTGTCTTGTTGTTTCAGTTGAAGAAAGGAAAATAAAGAAAAAGAAAACCAATGACACCAACAGTTTAGGTAAACAATTCACAAAAATAACTCCTTTGAGTAAACCTCTTAAAATTTAGTGCTCAAGGTTATTTATCCTCTTAGCTATTAATTTTCCTACTTATTGCCTAATTTTAAATTCCTAATTTCCCTTATTTAGTTAGGTTTAGTTATATTAGATTTTAGTTCTAATTTAATTTATATTAAATTACTTATCATTTACTTTTATTTCTTTTTTCCTTACATCAGTTGTAACCCGATTTCAAATATAATAACAAATACAATCCAATGTCATTCAAGACATAACCTCTGAATTATTGCTTTTCAGAACCCTTTGTGGAAACCAACAAAATAAAAGAAACACAACAATGACAATGAAATTCACAGGTAAGATACCCAATGTTACATCAACTCAATGTTCATTCAGTTAAATGTCCTTGTGAATTGTGCTCACTCTCAATGTGCAATGTAATTTGAAACTGACTCAGTATCAGTGTAACTTTTTAAACTCAGTTCAGTTATTCACTCCTATTCCTCTGCGTTTCAGCTCTACTCTGTTGAAGAGCAATGCAGTTATGCGAAACTTTGACCTTGATCCAGAATAGGATATAGTTCTTGTTCTTCACTATAAGACAATGTTCAGCAAAAGAAATGTGTAGTCCTACCACTCAGATATTCCTATTGTGAAATGTCTCCATTCCAGGCTCAGGTATACAATAGATTGGCTCGCCAGTTCCTACACAGCATTGAACACTCTTGGCTTGTTAACAGGAACAATTTAAATCCGGAATTTCTCCAGGGGAATCATCATCCAATGTCACAGGAATATATCGGAATATATATATATATATATATATATATATATATATATATATATATAAACCTTGCAAAAGACAAGGCCGGAATCACAATTAATTCTCATTTCAACAACAATAACCCTCAACATTTCAATAACTGTCTTGTAGTGTACTTAAGACATTTAAAATACACACATATGTATTTACTCTCTACATCCAGAATTAATATACTGAATACATACCCTTTTCTTTAACACATTTTCTTCAGAATTATCAACTGTCACATATGAAATAATTTCTTTCATTTGCATGTAGACTCTTATAACATGCCTCAGCACGTGTGACCATCATGCACACACATGGTTAGCAAAACTAGCACATGAGATTAACAAACTCACGTAATTCCCTAAATTAGCCATCAGTGCTAATTTATCATATGACTTACAATTATGACAAGTTCACATGAAAATATTCCACGTTTTAAACCTAAATGTTCTTATACACATGTACCCGAACCATGTATCATACGCATTTAAGAACATCAGATTCAGTAAATGATTAACCAATATTTGAATGGTAAACTACTAAATATAGTAATTATGTAGATTAATTTACCAAGAAAACTTGATAATTATCAGAAATAATTCTTAATATAGCGAAGAATTTCTATTTTATAGGACTTTTGTTGAATGAGTGTGCATCAGTTCACATTCACCTCATAGTTTCAGCACACTTCTCATGTGGAGTGCGATATACGGCAAATTAACCGAAATAGCTCTCAAATATAAACTCGTTGCTCAATTAACTTCTCTAACTCTGATTTATTTCTTTATTTCTGGCCTTAGGGACAGTGCATGTGATTTCTCTAGTGGCCAATGCTACCCCAAGTGAGAGAGTAGAATCAAGCAGCCTGTGATGACGCAACTCGAACAAAAGGTGGAGTTAACTTTAGTTACTCTAATTAATATTTTATTCTCAGTTTGCTGCATTTATTATTAGTTTCCTCCGCAAAACAACACTATTTAATTTCAGAAAACATTAAAAATAAAAACATACAAATATGTATATATGTGTATTTTAACATTCCTTTTATCCCACAGGTTTCAGCATGGTTCTAGTAACCTGGGTTACACATTATTTCTGTGAATGGGATAAACTGTATGTGGGATGTCCATATCTCAGCTCTGGATAGACTTAGAAAGCTGAAACCTGTATTTCTGGTTGCTGTAATTCTGGTGAATTTCAAGAAGATTGGAGAAATTCAACATTTTTGCACAAAAAATTTAAATTGTCTGTGAATTTTTGCTAATAAAATACACTTTTTAGCTCCTTTGCACAGTGCAATTCTCAGTATGTCCACTATCTATCTATCTATCAGATGAGAGTCATATCAATATTATATTTAGTTATTTTCTGTATATTTAACATTATAATGGACATTTAGTATGTTGGTGGACACAGGGGTAATACACCTATACAAAATTGGAAATGGACATTTAGTATGTTGGTGGACACAGGGGTAATATACCAGTACAATAAATTGGAAATGGACATTTAGTATGTTGGTGGACACAGGAGTAATACACCTATACAGTAAATTGGAAATGGACATTTAGTATGTTGGTGGACACAGGGGTAATACACCTATACAATACATTGGAAATGGACATTTAGTATGTTGGTGGACACAGGGGTAATACACCTATACAAAATTGGAAATGGACATTTAGTATGTTGGTGGACACAGGGGTAATATACCAGTACAATAAATTGGAAATAGATATTTAGTCTGGTGGACACAGGGGTAATAGACTAATACAATAAATTGGAAATGGACATCTAGTGTATTGGTGGACACAGGGTAAAAGACCTTTGCAATAAATTGGAAATAGACATTTAGTCTGGTGGACACAGGGGTAATAGACTAATACAATAAATTGGAAATGGACATTTAGTATGTTGGTGGACACAGGGGTAATAGACCTATACAATAAATTGGAAATGGACATTTAGTATGTTGGTGGACACAGGGGTAATGGGGTATTGTATGGACCAATACAATAAATTGGAAATGGACATCTAGTGTATTGGTGGACACAGGGTAAAATACCTTTGCAATAAATTGGAAATAGACATTTAGTCTGGTGGACACAGGGGTAATAGACTAATACAATAAATTGGAAATGGACATTTAGTATGTTGGTGGACACAGGGGTAATGGGGTATTGTATGGACCAATACAATAAATTGGAAATAGACATTTAGTCTGGTAGACACAGGGGTAATAGACTAATACAATAAATTGGAAATGGACATTTAGTATGTTGGTGGACACAGGGGTAATACACCTATACAATAAATTGTAAATGGACATTTAGTATTTTGGTGGACACAGGGTAAAGAGATCTATACAATAAATTGTAAATGGACATTTAGTATGTAGTTGGACACAGGGGTAATACACCTATGCAATAAATTGGAAATGGACATTTAGTATTTTGGTGGACACAGGGTAAAGAGACCTATACAATAAATTGTAAATGGACATTTAGTATGTAGTTGGACACAGGGGTAATACACCTATACAATAAATTGTAAATGGACATTTAGTATGTTGGTGGACACAGGGTAAACAGACCTATGCAATAAATTGGAAATGGACATTTAGTATGTTTTGGACACAGGGGTAATACACCTATACAATACATTGGAAATGGACATTTAGTATGTTGGTGGACACAGGGTAAAGAGACCTATACAATACATTGTAAATGGACATTTAGTATGTTGGTGGACACAGGGTAAACAGACCTATGCAATAAATTGGAAATGGACATTTAGTATGTTGTTGGACACAGGGGTAATACACCTATACAATACACTGGAAATGGACATGTAGTATGTTGGTGGACACAGAGTAAAGAGACCTATACAATATATTGGAAATGAACATTTAGTATGTTGGTGAACACAGGGATAATACACCTATACAATAAATTGGAAATGGACATTTAATATATTGGTGGACACAGGGGTAACAGACCAATACAATATATTGGAAATGGACATTTAGTATGTTGGTGGACACAGGGGTAATAGACCAATACAATACACTGGAAATGGACATTTAGTATGTTGGACTTTGGGTTAATACACCTATACAATTAATTGGAAATGGACATTTATATGTTGGTGGACACAGTGGTAACATACCAATACAACAAAATGGAAATGGACATTTAGTATGTTGGTGGACACAGGGGTAATAGACCAATACAATACATTGGAAATGGACATTTAGTATGTTGGACTTTGGGTTAATACACCTATACAATTAATTGGAAATGGACATTTATATGTTGGTGGACACAGGGGTAATAGACTAATACAACAAATTGGAAATGGACATTCAGTATGTTGGTGCTTAATAAACCTAGGTCTTTCGTGTCAAAGTTGGCAAAATGGTTGGTTAGGGGGCAGATAGTGGGTCTGTGGACAGCCCCGCCCCCTCCGGGTGGTCCGGGGGTCTCATTGGTCAACTTGGGAAAAATAGTTGGCTAGGGGATAGATAGTGGGTCTGTGGACGGTCCGGCCCCCACCAGGGTGGTCCGGGGGTCTTTGGGGGTCTGTGGGGGGATTGAGTCCCATTTGACCATTAAACGAACACAGTGCGATTAATTGCCTGTGGGACCGCCCTGCCTCGAGAGGCCATCTATATTAATGGTGAAGGCACCCATTCATTTAAGCCAGAGGTGGGACATGAGGCCATCACCCCATGGGTCAAGGCCGAACTGCAGGGGAAATGCTCATTCAGGAGGATTTCTTTAAATGCCTGTCGCGGGGGTCCACGGGGTCCGAGACGCGGCTCCACATCACAGATCGTCCCCATAGGCCCCCCGGAAGGAAAGGGTGTTCACGAACCAGTGACCACTTCCCCATTTCCTAAAGGCTACGTTACCACCTGATGAAAACCTTGGCCTAAGGGAGGTAAGGTATGTCTAAACCATTGGCAGCTGTAATCTTCAGCCAACCTGCTGTGGACAGCATATCTTCATCCTCTCCAGACAGGTGTTCTCAGAAGAAACTCTCAGAAACAGGACTGACTTCCTGTATCACGTAAACAAGAGGTCATCACTCCACTAATCTTTAGATTAATGACAGGACATTTCCCCACAGCACGCTTGCGTAGTCGGCAAGTATTCACGACAAGTATTGATATTGGCTGTGCCTATGGACTGCCCTCACACTGCCTGGCTCACAGTAAGCCAGGGTGCAAGTGTCCCCTGCTTCACTGACAATTTAGCATTCTCTGTGACAGTCTGTTTGTTTTTCTTCACACACTTCTTAGCTATGTGTCCTACTCTATTATATCAGAAACATATTGGCTGGCCATCATCTGTAAACCGTGGCTGCATCTTGGGTTTACTATAAGCCACAGGTTCTGACTTAGTGCACTGCAAATTGAGTTTACTGACAGCTTGTGTTAGATCTCCTATAGCTTTTTTCTTGTTCTGCTACAATTTGTAAAACTTATTTAAGAGTAGCAGGGTTTTTCTCAGGCATACCAGCAGCAACACACTGAGCTTCTGCTGTCTCAGACACAACACTTCTGTTGCTGACTAATTTTGTGACACAAGTTTTAGGATCTTCTAGAGACCACATTAGGGGTTCATCTAACAGTTGGTGTTGACTGGTTGTCTCTCACAAGCTCATGAAGCTCCCTTCTAAGGCCCGTGTCCTTAATCCCCTCAATGAATTGATTTCGGATTGTCAAATTCACATTTGATATTGCATTTGATGATTGTTTCAGGATAGAACTCCTTCCATTTGTTTATGGCTATAGAATGTTTGTAATAACCAAGACACTGCACTTTCTTGAAAAGCTTCTCCCAGGTACAAAAAGAGGTCACATGGTCACTTTGGTTCATTTCCCATCTGTAATCTGACCTCCTCTAAAGCTTCCACCTTTAAGTTGGAGAGTATGAGGTCTAACTGGTCCACAGTGATCTGATTTCTAGCATGTAACAACCTCTCTACTTGTTCAGTAAACTCATCAACATATCTCCCATCTTTGCTCAAATCACCACTAAATGGTTGAATGTGATATTCTCTTGACACAACCTGGTTGTCTCTCTACTCAAATTGGCAATAGCTTCCATGGTCTCATCATGCCTTCTGACTTTCTTGAATCTGTCCCTGAATATCATGCATATGTTCACCATCAGTGTTTTGTAATACTGAACTATCATCATCAGATTGAGATGTTTTGAAATGTTCAAATTATCTCAGTTTCAGTAAAAATCAGTGAAAGTTCACTTGTGGGCAAAAAGTCTCTTAATCAGACCATTTTTTTTTTTTTCTTCTGGAGCAAATACATATGTTGCCAAATGTCTGTATAATACTTCTATATTCTCTTGTAGACAGACACTGGACTGGTGTCTCATCAAACAGTACCTCCGTGGAATCAGTGGAAATCAAGTGTTCTCTCTCTCTCTCTCTTTCATCCAGCAGTCTCGTCACTTGCCATGTCACCTCTGGCTGATGTCCGTTCACTAGACAACTGCACCAAAAAGACAGCCTCCACTCTGCAGTGTTGTGGATTCAAATTTCATGACTTGAGTTACAAATTTGATGACTTGCAACTCGACTTAGACTTGGACAACAATGACTTGTGACTTGACTAGGACTCGAGCCCTATGACTTGGAAAGACTTTATACCTTCTAAAACCAAAGATCAGAGTTGTGCAGTTAAAAATCTGTAGCAAATCAACCATTAATTTCCCCAGTAAACAATTCATTCGATTTTCAAATCTGCATTTCCACACTCCAAATTCAACCAATCAGACAACCAACCAATCAACTTCACGAGAGCAAGACCAAGTTTGCAAATCGTGCATTCAAGGATGACACAGCCAAAATGACACAAAAGGTTATATCATTAGGATATATATCATTTGGATATAAAGAATACAATATCGAAGGTAACAAAAGTATTGCAACATGTAGAACCTGTGGTTTCAACAACATGCAATTTTGGCAGGCATCTGAAACCCACAGACAGAGGTATGTTGAGATTGTTAATTGTTACATGTCAGATATGGTTCAGTAGCATTTAATTTATCATGTTAGCTGGGTCAGCTAGCCACTATATTATAAGGATGAGACAATATATCAAATTCTGATATCACGAACAAAAAAATGACGAACCATCGAGGCTCAATATGATTCATCTTTTTTATTTTATTTTTATTCGCAACAAACATCAAACATCATAATCTTTTTAAATAGATTTTACCCCTACTGCACTTATTTCTTCACTGTTTACAGGGTTCTCACAAGGTGTAGTTCTCCTTGAAGTGCTTAAAGTTCTTGAATTTAGCATTTAGAAATGTAAGTACTTGAATATATGCAAAATCACCTTGTTTTGTTGAAAAGTGATTGAGATTAAAACAGAGCATTTCTTCCGCATAATGTGAGTCCATCAAAGATGAGATCCACACACTCCACTTTCATTGAATGACATGTCTTTTAATTTCCTTGCTGTTATTTGCAGTCAGATAAAAAAGCAAAAGTATATATAATTTTTAATAACAAATAGCATGGATGTCCTTAAAAAAAGAGACTTCTCTCTCGTTAATAAACTGTCTGCGAGACGCTTGCATAAAGTGACAGTGCCATTTTTGGTCTTGTAAAGGAATATTCCAGGTTGAATACAAGTTAAGCTCAATCAACAGTATTTGTGGCATAATGCTGATTACCACAAAAATTATTTTAACTCATTCATCTTTTCTTTTATTTTATTTAAAAAGAAGAGTAAAATTGCAGTTAAAGTAAGGCATTTACAGATGGAAATTAAGAAAGCCAGTCCATAAGCATTAAAATACACACAGTTTTAAAAGTACAGCCACTAGACATAAACATTATATGTGTTAATATGATTTTAGTGCAATATAATCAGGGAGTTACTGGCATTATGGCATTTACCAGATTGCAGTGTTTACCACAGTTACATTGTCATAACAACAAAGTTGAAATACTGGATATACTTTACTTTTGAAACAGTGTGTATTTTAATGTTTATGTATTGGCCCCATTCACTTTCATTGTAAGTGTTAATTTATTTAAGATTCATTATTATTATTATTTAACAAGGGACGAGGCTAAATTATTTTTTCTGGTAATCAACATAATGCCGCAAATTCTGTCAATTAAGCTTAACTTGGATTGATCTCAGAACATTTCTTTATTAATAAATAACATATAACTCCACGGGACTCTGGAGTACTACATTATGATTGGTCAATGGTGCCATCTAGCGGTCTAATATCTCTGCGTAACGTCTGCACATCCGGGAATAAAGATGTATCAGACCGGTCATCTAGGTGCTGCCAATCATCTTTCCTGCTTCTCGTATCACTGTGCTACAAGTAAGCGAACAAAATAATTTCAAATCAAATCAATGATTCATGTCCATTTATTTGGCCTTTTCTTTAGAAAAAAGCAAAGATCTGTGTTGCAGTGAGGTGCTAACAATGCAAGTGAATGGGGTCCAACTTTTGAAAGTTTTAATACTCATTTTGTCAAACATATAGCCACAAAACAAACAATATGCATGTAAACAAGATTTTACTGTGATACAATCACTTACTAACTTTTGTGTGTAAAGTTATAGCCAAATTTACAACTTTGTTGCCATGACTATGTAATGTCAACAACCCCTAAAATGACTGTAAAAACAAATAATACATGAGTTTTATCAAAATAATGAATCTACGTGCTTTTAGAATATTATAAGTTCACATTTCTGCCTTTAAACCCTCCAAAAATGTGCCCCATTCACTTCCATTGTAAGCAGGGTTGGGGAGTAATGAAATTCATATAACGGGAATACGTATTTAAAATACAAAATATAAGTAACTGTATTCTACTAAATCATTGGTATTTAGAATACAGTTACATTCAAAAAGTATTTAGATTACTGAACAGATTACTTTGCATTTTATTGTCATTTGTTTCATTTAATATTTAGTCCTTTCAGATGGAAAACATTTATACATATAAATGATGCGATCCAAAGTGCATTTGAACAGCGGTGAAAGACTTACTTATGATGTGTTACATTCATACGAGCAGACTGAGAAGTAAGTTTGAAGTAAGTTTGGAGCACAAGAAATAGAAATAAACCTTATGTAAATTGTCAGCTTTACGCTAAGCTAAAATGCTATTTCTAGCCATTTTACATGCGCATGTTACCAGGCACGATCATATGTTTTTATCAAGAAAATTCACGTTAGATCATAATTTCTTTTTTTCTAGTAAGACCTTTGATATTAGGGCAAAAATCGTATTCTTGATAATAATTTTTGTATTGTTTTCCTGTAAAAATATCTAAAAATCCTTAAAACAAGATCAATTTGATTACTCTTGTTTTAGAAACAACACTGCATAAGATATTTAGGTTTTTCAGAGAATGTATTTTTAACACGTGTATTTTGTCTTACTGTACTGGCAGAGTTTTTATAGTCAAAACAAGTGAAAAAAATCTAACAGTGCTGAAGAAGTAATCCAAAGTATTTAGTATACGTTACTGACCTTGAGTAATCTAACAGAATATGTTACAAATTACATTTTACAGCATATATTCTGTAATCTGTAGTGGAATATATTTCAAAAGTAACCCTCCCTGATTGTAAGTGCCTCACTGTAACCTCGATTTTTGCTTTTTTGTTTTTAAAGAAAAGGATAGATGAGACTAATTAATTTTTATTTTAATCAGAATTATTCCACAAATGCTTTCGATTAAGCTTAACTTGTATTAAACCCTGAATATTCCTTTAGGACACACTTGTAACTTTCAAGCACATCTCTAGGCAGACAAATTGAACTGAGATAGATCGGTGCCCTTAGTGAAAATAGTCTATACCTCATCTCACATGAAATTGAACAGGGAAGTGATGAACATTCTTTAAAAGCCTTCCTGATATAAATTAGTATATGTTTGCTATAGTAATTCATACTCAGACACTAATTTGTGCAAAAAGCTCTAATGACTTGTTTAAGACTTGTAGCTTAAAGTTGAGGACTTATGACTTGACTTGGACTTGCCTGTCTTGACTTAGGACTTGACTTGGGACTTGCTTGTCTTGACTTAGGACTTGAATACAAAGACTTGAGACTTGTAAAACAATGACTTGGTCCCACCTCTGCTACTCTGTGTCCCACTGGCACCCTATCTTCACCTCTACCGTAATTTAAGAAGAAAGATACCCCACTCCTGGTACCAAAAATGTAGCTGGTGGGCTGCAAATAACCACACCAGACACAAAACTATTTATTCTTGGGGTTTTATCTCATGGCTGTTTACTAAAAAGGGAAAAAACAGCAGTCAGTGGGGCCATATATATATATATATATATATATATATATATATATATATATATATATATATATATATATATATTTAAGTGTATTACAACAAAATACAACAAATGAAATATGGTAGAGGCTAATGTCAAAATAAAATACAAACAAGGCATTAGTCATGACCCATTGTCACGTATTGGACACCTGTTAAGACTCTTATTTTGAAAGTTCCTTTGTTTCCCTCCATTGTCTCTGTCTTCAGTTCCTACCTATCCCAGGTGCTCCCCATTTACCTTGTTATCCTTGTGTGTATATATCAGTGGCGAATTCTTAGGGCCAGCAAAGCCTTCTCTGCTGGCCTAACATGCCAAATAAATAAATATTTTTCTTACTTTCATTCTCAATCACCTTTTTGCCTATGCATTTTTAACCACTTTCCACTCTTAATAAATCTACAAACAAATAGAGAAAAAAGAAAAGTTTATCCAGTCAGAATTTATTCCTTGATGCTTACAAGCAAAGTGTGACAACTGTTTTACAAATCACATGCCTGAAGCAGCATGTGTGTTTGAGCTTCACCCCTTCAGGCCTTCAGAATTTCTTTAGAATCCCTCACCAGTGCAAATGAATGGGCAACTAAAGTCAGACTGTCAGATTCATCAGCCAATCAGATTGATTTATATGTTCTTGGTGGGTGTGATCTTTAGGATATGTCTCAGTTGAGGCCTTCTAGCTGGCCTTGAGTGACGCAATCACGCTTTAAGTGATGTACCTAATTTGAAAGCGAAGAGCACGAGATCTTGCTGACGAGTCGGCTGTCACTGCTGCTATTGCCATTGAGAAAGAGATCCTTATGGTCTTAAAAACAGGAGATATTCTGCATGACTGTGTGATTGCTTAATTTATTAAACAGAAAAGGAGGACTGATTTTCACTTCAAGCAAATTGGTAAGTGCTTTTTGCATTGATATACAGATGTGCTCAAAAGTTTGCATACCCTTGGAGAATTGGTAATATATGTACCATTTTTAAAGAAAACATGAGTGAGCAGGCAAAACACATTTCTTTTATTTATTATGGGATTCATATTCAATAGTAGGTTATAACAGAATGGCACAAGCATAAAACAAAACATGGCAACAAAGAAAAAAAATGAAATGACCCCTGTTCAAAAGTCTGCATACCCTTAGTTCTTAATACTGTGTATTGCCCCCTTTAGCATCAATGACAGTGTGCAGTCTTCTGTAATAGTTGTCTATGATGCCCCAAATTCTTGCAGGTGGTACACCTGCCCATTCGTCTTGGCAAAATGCCTCCAGTTCATGCAAAGTCTTTGGTTGTCTTGCATGAACCGCACGTTTGAAATCTCCCCAGAGTGGCTCGATGATATTAAGATCAGGAGACTGTGATGGCCACTCCAGAACCTTCACCTTTTTCTGCTGTAACCACTGGAGGGTAAACTTGGCCTTAAGCTTAGGGTCATTGTCATGCTGGAAAGTCCAAGAGCGTCCCATGCACAGCTTTTGTGCAGAAGAATGCAAATTGTCTGCCAGTATTTTCTGATAACATGCTGCATGCATCTTGCCATCAATTTTCACAAGACTCACCTTGCCTTTAGAGCTCACACACACCCAAAACATCAGTGAGCCACCACCATGCTTCACAGTGGGGATGGTATTCTTTTCACTATAGGCCTTGTTGACTGTGACCATAAAGCTCTGTTTTGGTCTCGTCACTCCAAATTACAGTGTGCTAGAAGCTGTGAGGCATGTCAAAGTGTTGTCAGGCATATTGTAACTGGTCTTTTTTTTTTGTTGGCATTGGCGCAGTAAAGGCTTCTTTCTGGCAACTCGACCATGCAGCTCATTTTGTTCAAGTTTCGTCGTATTGTGCTCCTTGAAACAACCACACCATCTTTTTCCAGAGCAGCCTGTATTTCTCCTGAGATTACCTGTGGGTTTTTCTTTGTATCCCAAACAATTCTTCTGGCAATTGTGGCTGAAATCTTTCTTGGTCTACCTGACCTTGGCTTGGTATCAAGAGATCCCTGAATTTTCCACTTCTTAAGTGATTGAACAGTACTGACTAGCATTTTCAAGGCTTTGGATATCTTTTTATATCCTTTTCCATCTTTATAAAGTTCCATTACCTTGTTACGCAGGTCTTTTGACAGTTCTTTTCTGCTCCCCATGGCTCAGTATCTAGCCTGCTCAGTGCATCCACGTGAGAGCTAACAAACTCATTGACTATTTATACACAGACACTAATTGCAATTTAAAAAGCCACAGGTGTGGGAAATTAACCTTTAATTGCCATTTAAACCTGTGTGTGTCACCTTGTGTGTCTGTAAGAAGGCCAAACATTCAAGGGTATGTAAACTTTTGATCAGGGCCATTTGGGTGATTTCTGTTATCATTATGGTTTAAAAAGGAGCCAAAAAGTTATGTGATAATACATGGCTTCATATGATGACTATCCTTAAATAAAAGACAGTTTTTTTGCATGATCAGTCATATTTTCAAAATCAATGCCAAAATTTCACAATTTCTGCCAGGGTATGCAAACTTTTGAGCACAACTGTAGCAACATCAGGAGTTTTCTAAGTGTAAATTAGGCTGCTTGAGCATTCAGTGTCGGATCAAGTTTTGAAAAGTAGTGCTGCGTTCCATTCAACTCGGAAAGTCGGATTTTACAACTTCCTACTAGGAAAAGTGCAATGGAATGCATCTTGAAGTCAGAATTACAACTTGTAGGCTCGTGCAGAAATTCTCAACTCCAATTTCGTGGAGATGCAGGGGCATGATGTCCAGGGTTGGGGAGTAACGGAATACATGTAACGGGAATACGTATTTAAAATACAAAATATAAGTAACTGTATTCCACTACAGTTACAATTTAAATTAAAGCTGCAAGCAGCGATGAATGGGCCCTCGCACCCTGGTGCACGTTGGGGCTGCTGTGCCAGGGGAATGTCACTCCAATTCGTTTAGCATTTTTTAGCACTTAAATGTTGTTAAGAGTGTATCGCAGTGTAAAACATGTCATTTCCTGTTGCCAGTAGGTGGCACTATTACTATAACTGAATATTGGCATGTAGGTGTATTCAGGCCGGGACTGTTATCAAACATGTGAAGTTTTGGGCAGATTGGACATTGTATGTTTGAGTTACAACAACTTCCTGTTTAATGGCGAAACATCGAAATTTGTCAGGCCGTCACGGCCACACCGTGCAGTGAAAACTCAAAAGCTTCACAATTTAGCATCGCCAAGGCCTTTAGATTAGAATATCCAAATATGAAGTAGATCTGATGAAATATCTAGGAGGAATTTGTTAAAGTACGAGGCCTGGAAATGGCAAAAACTGAGCAAAAATTGAAGAGAAAAATCTAAATGGCTGACTTCCTTTTGAGTTTAGGGCATGGGTTTAAGAGACTTTTTTGTAGGTATTGGCATGTTACACATTTGTCCCGATTTTCATATGTGTAGGTGAAACGTAGCGTAAAGCGCACATCGTTGAAAGTTTATAGGTGGCGCTATTGAGCCATTTTGCCACACCTAATTCTGAAACCCATATCAGATGTAAATTTTCACCACTTCTGATGTGTGTGCAAAGTTTTATGAGTTTTCGAGTATGTTTAGGCCCTCAAAAATGTGATTCATTTGAGAAAAAATAATAAACGCCTAGAAGAACAATAGGGTCCTCGCACCATCGGTGCTTGGGCCCTAATAATTGGTAATTAGAATACAGTTACATTCAAAAAGTATTTTGATTACTGAAGACTTGCATTTTATTGTCATTTGTTTCCTTTAATATTTAGTCCTTTCTGATGGAAAACATTTATCCATATAAATGATCTGATCCAAAGTGCATTTGAACAGCAGTGCAACACTTTCTTATGATGTGTTACATTCGTACGAGCAGACAGAGAAGTAAGTTTGAAGTAAGTTTGGAGCAGAAGAAATAGAAGTAAACCTTGTGTAAATTGTCAGCTTTACGCTAAGCTAAAATGCTATTTCTAGTCATTTTACATGCACATGTTACCAGGCATGATCATATTTTTTTTATCAAGAATTCACGTTTGTAATATTCTTGGATGCAGCTCACATATGAGACACAGAGGGGAATTAACTTTGTCTTTTATTCCACAGACCCCGAACACATGAACAAGGCAGCTGGCATCAACAACTGAGAACTCTCCTACAGGATTACAGACTCTGAAGTAATGTTGCATGTCTAAATGTAGAGCGCCCTCCACTGGTAAACTAAACATTACACTTACATTTATTACATTCTTGCCCTGCGGCTGGGGAACTCACCACTACTCTAATTATAATCTTTCAGATAACTTGGAGTCTTTATAGTACATGTAGACCTTCTCAACTCAGGTTTTTCCATCCCAAGGAAAGTTTCTGACAAAGCCACTTCAGAAGTATCTCCCAGTGTTTGTTTTACATGACTTTCCCCAGAGAATGAGGAACCTGAGTCTTTTGTAGATGGCATTGGAATGTCAGCATCTGGCAATGAAGTGTCTAACAACTCTGGTACTGGTGCTACAGGCATTGCATTGTGCCTGTCTCTCACCTGATCAATATGTCAGCACAGTACTTGCCCACTTCCCAATGCTACTGTGCACGATACAGGACCAGTCTTTTTCTGTACTGTTCCTGGAATCCAAGTAGGTTCAGAGCTGAAGTTTCTAGTATACACTGGGTCATCCTCCACAAGATGTCTTTCTTTTGCATGTTGGTCATGGTACAATTTTTGTCTCAATTGCTTGTTCCGCACTTGACTTTTAAAATCAGGATGAATGAGATCCAATGTAGACCGCAGTTTCCTTCCACACAGCAGTTCAGCGGGTGATTTGCCAGTGGTAGACTGTGGTGTAATTCGGTAACTGAACAGAGCTCTGGCTAGCTTTGTTTCAATGGAATCTCCAGCACTATTTTTCATCAGTGTTTTGAATGTTTGAATGGCCCTTTCGGCCAGACCATTGGAAGATGCATGGTAGGGTGCTGTGGTTATGCGTTTGATGCCGTTTCTTTCCATAAACCCTTGGAATTCAGCACTGGTAAAACAACTGCCATTGTCTGACACCACTACTTCTGGTATCCCATGTTGGCTAAAGGTTTGTCTTAAGCACTGAATGGTAACTGTGGATGTGGACTTGTTCAACGGATAAACCTCTATCCATTTTGAATATGCATCTACCATGATCAAGAACATTCTACCCATCCACGGACCAGCGTGATCAATGTGAATCCTTCTCCACGGTTGCTATGGCAACTCCCATGGATGCAGTGGCGCGTTCACCGGAACGTTTCTGTTCTCCTGACAGACTGCACAGATTTGACCAATGCTTCCACCTCTGCATCCAAGTGTGGCCACCACATATAGCTCCGCGCCAGGCCTTTCATCCTGGTAATTCCCAGAAGGGTTTGGTGTAGCTGTCTTAGAAGAGCCGCACGGCCCGGAGGCAGAATCACTACACGGGCCCCCCCATAACACACAGCCTTCCTGTATGCTGAGTTCATCCTGTTTTTGTTTTTTTTTACATATGACTGAAAAGCTGGGTCCTCCAACTTCTTGGGCCAACCTCTTAGGACATATTCCCCCACGCTTGCCAAAACAGCATCTTTGTCTGTCCATTTCCTCACTTGTTCTGCTTTTACTAGAGGCACATCATTTTCTTCCAGCAGCAGCACTCTCTCTTCCTCTGCTGGAGTCTCCACTCCTTCTTCCATCAATGGCAGCCTGCTCAATGCATCCACATTTTGGTGCTCTTTACCAGCTCTGTACACAATGGTGTACTCGTATCCACACAGTGTGACTGCCCACCTCTGTATACGCGGGGATGCCATTTGTGGCACCTCTCTCATTTCGTTAAACAGCGATATCAGAGGTTTGTGATCCCTCACAATAGTGAACTGTCTAGCATACAAGTAAGTGTGGAATTTCTTTACTCCAAAAAAAAAAACAGCTGGACCCTGTTTTTCCAGTTGAGAATATTTTTTCTCTGCTGCATTTAATGTTCATGAAATAAAACCTATCGGTCTGTCTGTTCCATCTTCCATTCGATGCGACAGCACCGCACCAACCCCGTAAGGGGAAGCATCACAAGCCAGGATGAGTGGATTAGTGGAATCATAGTGCACTAAGATGACAGATGACTGAAGAAGATTCTTTGACATCATGAAAGCTTCTTGCTGCTCGCAGCCCCATGCCCATTTTTCATCTTTTCTCAGAAGTGTATGCAAGGGAGCCAACAAGGTTGACGAGTTGGGCAGAAATTTGTGGTAATAGTTCAACAAACCTAAATAAGCCTTCAGTTCACTCACAGTTTGTGGTGTAGGATATTCTTTTACAGCTTGTGCTTTTTCTGCTAATGGCTGTAATCCTGTGGCATTAATTTTGTGACCTAAATATACCACTTCCTCTCCCAAGTGGCACTTGCTCCTTTTCAGTCTCATTCCACTCTTTTCTAGCCTACTCAGTACCTCATCCAAGTTCCGCAGATGTTCTTCTTCAGTAGCCCCTGAGACTAAAATGTCATCCAGATAAACTGTGACGTGTGTGATGTTTTGCAGAATCCCTTCCATTGTGCGCTGGAAGATCGCTGGACTCGAAGTAACTCCAAATGGTAGCCTGTTGTAAGTATACAATCACTTGTGCATGTTAATTGTAACATAATTCTTGGAATTTTCATCCAGCATTATTTGTTTATACACATGACTCATGTCCAGTTTAGAGAATTTTTTTCCTCCAGCCAACTGAGCAAATAAATCTTCCACCTTGGGAATTGGATACTGCTCCACACTAGATGCTCGATTTACTGTGAGTTTGTAATCCCCACAAATCTGGATAAAACCATCAGGTTTCCTGACTGGAACAATGGGATCTGCCCACTCTGCAAACTGTACTGGTTCAATGATCTTGTCTTCCATCAGCCTCTGGAGTTCTCTCTCTACCAGTGGTCTAACATCATATGGCACTCGCCTTGGCTTGTAGAATCATGGCTGGGCCTCGGGGTTGACATGAATCTTAGATGTTGTACCTTTAAGTTGACCCAACTCTTCTTTGAACACCTCAGAGTGTCTCTCCAATATGTCAGCCAACTTAAGTGCTGGTACATTTGCAACTTTATTTACCAGCTGAGGCAACAAACATAATTCCTGTAGCCAACTTTGTCCCAACAAATTAGGTCCCGCCCCCTCCACAACAATCATTACCAGTCTCTTCTCTATATTCTGGCTCTGCACTGCCACTGTAGCCATACAAAGCACCTCCATTTTCTCACCTGTATACGTTTTCAGCTTCAGATGGCAAGGGCTCAATTCTGGCATGTCTGTTTTTTCCACATCTTTGAATATTGATCTTTGCTGATGATCGTCACTCCACAGCCTGTGTCAACTTCAAATTCCATCTCCATGCCATTCACTTTAATGGTTTGCGTGATAGGAGCAACCCTAGGTAAGTCTTGAGATACACTGTATATCGTGTTAATGTCACTTGTGTCGTCTTTGTCACTCACCCCTTCCTCTCTCACAAGAAATGTTCCTTTTTCCTTTTTCTCTCCTCTCTGCCCTTTGTGTGACACTTTTTAACCACAGCAGCTACTGGCTTAGTCTTGCATGCCCTCTTTATATGTCCGCGCCTTCCACATTTATGGCAAAGTTCATTAGCAAACCTGCATTCTTCTGGAGAATGCTGCCCTTTACATATGTGACACATTTGGTCTTTGTGCCGTACCTTCTGCTCAGATGAGTACACTTTGTGTACTGCTTTTTGCCCTTTTACTGATCTCACAGCCTGTCCAGTCTCCTCTGTCAGCAGTCCTTGCAGATTTTTACATTTTTGTTTGCAGATTCCATAGCTTGACATATACACTATATTGCCAAAAGTATTCGCTCATCTGCCTTTAGACGCATATGAACTTAAGTGACATCCCATTCTTAACCCATAGGGTTTAATATGACGTCGGCCCACCCTTTGCAGCTATAACAGCTTCAACTCTTCTGGGAAGGCTTTCCACAAGGTTTAGGAGTGTGTTTATGGGAATTTTTGACCATTCTTCCAGAAGCGCATTTGTGAGGTCAGACACTGATGTTGGACGAGAAGGCCTGGCTCGCAGTCTTTGTTCTAATTCATCCCAAAGGTGCTCTATCGGGTTGAGGTCAGGACTCTGTGCAGGCCAGTCAAGTTCTTCCACACCAAACTCGCTCATCCATGTCTTTATGGACCTTGCTTTGTGCACTGGTGCGCAGTCATGTTGGAACAGGAAGGGGCCATCCCCAAACTGTTTCCACAAAGTTGGGAGCATGGAATTGTCCAAAATCTCTTGGTATGCTGAAACACTCAGAGTTCCTTTCACTGGAACTAAGGGGCCAAGCCCAGCTCCTGAAAAACAACCCCACACCATAATCCCCCCTCCACCAAACTTCACAGTTGGCACAATGCAGTCAGACAAGTACCATTCTCCTGGCAGCCGCCAAACCCAGACTCGTCCATCATATTGCCAGATGGAGAAGCGTGATTCGTCACTCCAGGGAACGTGTCTCCACTGCTCTAGAGTCCAGTGGCGGCGTGCTTTACACCACTGCATCCGACGCTTTGCATTGCACTTGGTGATGTATGGCTTGGATGCAGCTGCTCGGCCATGGAAACCCATTCCATGAAGCTCTCTACACACTCTTCTTGAGCTAATCTGAAGGCCACATGAACTTTGGAGGCCTGTAGCGATTGACTCTGCAGAAATTTGGCAACCTCTGCGCACTATGCGCCTCAGCATCCGCTGACCCCACTCTGTCATTTTACGTGGCCTACCACTTCGTGGATGAGTTGCTGTCATTCCCAATCGCTTCCACTTTGTTATAATACCACTGACAGTTGACTGTGGAATATTTAGTAGCGAGGATATTTCACGACAGGACTTGTTGCACAGGTGGCATCCTATCACAGTACCACGCTGGAATTCACTGAGCTCCTGAGAGCGGCCCATTCTTTCACAAATGTTTGTAGAAGCAGTCTGCATGCCTAGGTGCTTCATTTTATACACCTGTGGCCATGGAAGTGATTGGAACACCTGAATTCAATTATTTGGATGGGTGAGCGAATACTTTTGGCAATATAGTGTATGAAGCGCTTTGTCAAACGTCAATCCCACTTCAGCCAGCAGCCGTCTTTGCATTCGGTCGTCATTCACTCCACACACGAGTCTTTCTCGCAGCATTTGTGGCAGTGTGGCCCCGTACTCACAGTGCTGTGCTATTTTTTTTTAACTCAGCCACATAGTCAGCTACAGTCTCTCAATTTTTTTGTGTTTGTGAGTTAAATTTATCTCTAAATTTACAATTTCGCTTGGCTTAGGGTTGTAATGAGCTTTGAGTACATTTATCAATTCCTCATACATTTTTTCCCCTGGTTTTTTCAGTACACAGTAAACTTCTCAGTAAACTGTATGTGGCTGCACTGACTCCACTTAACAACACAGCTTTCTTTTTATCTGCGTCCTCAATACCATTTGCTTGGAAAAAATAATCCATAATTTCGCTGTATTCCTCCCATAACTGTGACTCACTACCAAATGGACTCACTGTTCCTAATAGTGCAGCCATTTCTGTTTGTCAGCTCGCACTGTCGTCATCCTGCACACATTTTGTTTTATCCCTCGTTTCTAACACGGAAACATAATGTGGTGCTAGGCCCTCACAGCAGGAACTACACAGCGGAGCTACCCATTTTAATCCTCATCGCCAATTATGTAATATTCTTGGATGCAGTTCACATATGAGACACAGAGGGGAATTAACTTTGTCTTTTATTCCAAAGACCCCGAACACATGAACAAGGCAGCTGGCATCAACAACTGAGAACTCTCCTACAGGATTACAGACTCTGAGGTAATGTTGCATGTCTTACTGTAGAGCACCCTCCACTGGTCAAACTAAACAACACTTACATTCTCTAGAACGTTAGATCATAATTTCTTTTTTTCTAGTAAGACCTTTGATATTGGGGTAAAAATCATATTCTTGATGATAATTTTGATTTGATTTATTTGATTTATCAAATAAATTTGATTTATCTTGTTTTAGAAACAACACTGCATAAGATATTTAGTTTTTTCAGGGAATGTATTTTTAACATGTGTATTTTGTCTTACTGTACTGGCAGAGTTTTTATAGTCAAAACAAGTGAAAAAATCTACCAGTACTGAAGAAGTAATCCAAAGTATTTAGATAACATTACTGACCTTGAGTAATCTAACGGAATACGTTACAAATGACATTTTACAGCATGTATTCTGTAATCTGTAGTGGAATACATTTCAAAAGTAACCCTCCCAACCCTGATGATGTCACACAAACATGCCGACACTCAGGGAGATATACAAAGTAAGTGATAAACATTCACTTTATTAAGTAATATCGATAAATGAGTTTGTTTCCACATTACATGACATTAAAACTTATTTAACAACGCCAGCAGAAACAGGTGTATACAACTTTATAATCTCTTTTGATAATCATACACCACAAATGCTAGCACTGCAGACTGTTTGTCAGTTGGGTTGCTAGGAGACATCTCTAATGAGAGTCAAACCCCTGCTAAGCTAACGGGAGCGGAGAATGGAATGCATTTATGGTCTGAGATACCAAGTAGAAATATCCCACATCCAACTTGAATGGAATGCAGCATAATCGTGTACCCTGACGAAACTAAATGTATTGCAAGCAACGTTTAAATCACAAATATTATTAGATAGATTTTTTTCAGGTATTATAGACCTCCTTGGTAGATTCATATGAAAAATTATGATTTTTGAATGTCTGTTCAGGAGACGTTCATTTCACAAAACAGTCATGCTGCAGTTAAAATTAGGCTTGCTTGAGCATTAAGTGTCGTTTCAAGTTCTGGCTTCCATGCGTAGATGTGTTTTTTAAATGTCAGTTGGTATTATTAGTTAGCTGCGACATAATGTATGATGCCCAAAGGCATAGGGTGTCTTATTCATTGTGAAACTTTATTTTCTTAATGGCATGAATCACACTGAAGGCCTAGACTTTAAATGCACGGCCCGCCACTGACATATATATATATATATATATATATATATATATATATATATATATATATATATATATATATATATACACTGCTGTTCAAAAGTTTGGGGTCACTTACTCATTCTTCTTTATTATTTTTTCTTCACATTTTAGAATAATAGTGAAGTCATCAAAACTATGGAATAACAGAAATGGAATTATGGGAATTATGTTGTGACTAAAAAAAAATAAAATAAATAAAACTATGTTATATTTTAGCATCTTCAATGTAGCCACCCTTTGCTTAGAATTTGCAGAAACCTGGCATTTTCTCAACCTACTTCTTGAGGTATCACACTGGGATGCTTTTGAAACAGGATTAAACGAGTTCCCATCTATGCTGGGCACTTATTGGCTGCTTTTCTTTATTATTTGGTCCAAGTCATCCATTTCAAAAACGTTTTTTTTTTTTTAAATAAATTTTTAGTTTTGTAATGAAATAAATTAATATGTTGGCACAATTATATTTGTCTACAAAACTAATTTCAAACATTTAAGCATACACCTTCAGATCAAAAGGTTTTTAAGATCATGAGAAACATTTCAGTCAAGTGATCCCAAACATTTGAACAGCAGTGTGTGTGTGTGTGTGTGTGTGTGTATATATATCTCCTCAGTTTCCATGTTCCTTTGTCGGTTCTTGTTTGTATGTAGAGCGTTGTAAGCTAGCATACTTCCTATGCTCTCACCTTCTAACCAGCAAGCATGTGCAACACAAGGTGTTCTAAAAGGGGCAATGTCCAATTTATGACGAGTTAAATTACATGAAATTTCTCCACATGGCCTCATTATTTTCTGGTCAAAGGTGGAGATTTATAGTAAAAAAGGACTTAAATATTGATCTGTTTTTCACCGTCACCTATCATATCGCTTTGAAGACATGGATTTAACCACTGGAGTCTTATGGATTACTTTTATGCTGCCTTTAAGTCCTTTTTGTCCTTCTGAGTTCTGGTCACCATTCACTTGTATTGTGAGGACCTACAGAGCTGAAATATTCTTCTAAAGATTTCCATTTGTGTTCTTCAGAAGAAAGAAAATCATACACATCTGGGATGGCATGAGGGTGGCTAAATGATGAGAGAATTTTCCTTTTTGGGTGAACTATCCCTTTATTTTCAATGTGATAATATTGACATTGTGTGATAAACTGTTAACTTCACCCTCCCATGTGTTGTAAACTGTGGGAAGGACTTAAGTCAACATCATTGATAACCAAAGGCCTACCCCTCAGAATCTCTGACAGTTGAAACTTTCCCTCCTTCAGGGCAAAATTGAAGTTGATAATGATTATACATTTATCATGCTTGGTCAGAGAGGAAGAGCTGAATTATGTTTTATTGGTGTCACTTCTTAAATATGTCCCGAAGTATTATTAGTATGATTTATTGCCATGGGGCCAACATTTTAAATCCTTTCTCATTCTTTCTGGGTAGATGATTAATCACTTTTAAGGCCTTTTATTTGGATGTGTTGCCCTTCAAAACTGATTAATGGCAAATGCTAGAGAACAGGGTAGACTTGCACCAGCAGGTCGTAATGTCTTTCTTCAACTGGGACGTAAAGTTCATACTAGGGACTTGGTAACAACCAGTTTTTAACTAATATGTACAGTATATAATTTGGTTGGACCATTTGTTTTTAAACAAGACTTAGCAAGTAGATAATAAGCTCTCCATAAAGAATGGACACCTTTGTTGATCCAGTGAATAGTTTTAAAATTGTTTACAGAAACAGAGTTAAAAAGTCATGCATTTCAGTTTATTTTATTACAATTGATGTTTCAAATGCCTTTTGCCTCATGTAATAGTAAGTGAAAATAAATGTAATTTCCATTAATTATATATTCAAGAACAAGAAAAATGATTCATAATACCCATGAATTTTATGCACATCAGTGGAAATAGATTTAATTTCCATGGAATAGATATGCAAGAATGATACATAAATAGACATTAAATATATTAAATAGTATATGTGAATAATAAATATTCAGAAACATTAATACTAATACGAAAAACTGAAGAAAAAAAATGCATGCATAAGAAGTGACACAGGGCTAGTGAAAACTCTCACACCATTCTACATGCAGTGGATTGGTGAATTTCTACTGTCACTGATTACATTCTCATGGAGCTAGTGATAAAGCTATGCATCCTTGGAGGCTACTGGAAATAGCACCATTTATAGTTATTTTGTGACGGAAAACTAAAGTCATAAATTCATGTGAGGTCTTCTCTCTTAAAATGTAAACAAGTGCAAATGTAAACCTAAATATCATCATATATGTCCATCGTGAGCTCATCGATGTAAGCCAATCGGTCTGCCATTTTGTTCCAACCATTATTCCTTGTCAAATTATTTGAAAATTCCATTTATACATGGTGTTAAATTTCAACTGAGTTTAATGGTGTGACACACAAACATTTATAGCAGTAGTGTATATGGATGTGCCCGAAGCCGAATACCTTATTCGGAAAGGCAAAATAATGACTTATAACAGATTAATCCGAATAATAGCTACAATACTCGTTTGACTGATAATCAAAGCACAAGGATAAAGAAAATTTTTAAATAAACATATACAAAATTACAAAGAAATGACAAATCTGTGAAGTCAATATTAGTAGCCTACTAAAGTGTAAAACATATTAATGTAAATGCACACGGTGTGATTTCAGTCTCGGTCTCTGTTAATTGTGCGCATCTGGTGCTTTCACACTTGGTTCGATTGCTTGGACCGAACCGGAGTTTGTTTCCTCCCCCTCACCTGCCCCCACTGGTCTCTGTTCACATAATATTTTTTGGGTCCGAACTGCGGTCCAATTACATCATCAACGTGAGTACAAGTGGCAGCTATTCACCAATGTAACTAGGCAACAACTCAAGAAGACATCAGCTTCGCTGTGTTATTGAAGTATTCATCTCTTTGGGTTTACCATCTTTTCATACACAAAACGACAATTATATTTGTCTGTCACGGATGCACTCAATGTGCAGTGATGTGAAGAATATTATCGTTTGTCTGCCGCAAGCCCACGATGCGTTGCAAGAGATGTGACGACTGTGAACTGTTCTATGAAGGTGATTTATTTGGACACAAGCTGGTATGAGAAATTCATTAAACCATAATAATTGCGATTAGGAACCTGCAAAGACGCGAATTATACGTCATCAATAAGGGTTCACTTCCGTGATTTGGAATGATTGCATTCATATGAGCAGTGAACCACACTGGAGTTCACATGAACCGTAAACAAGACCACCTTTTCAGGTGGACTCGGGTGTGGTTCACGGGTGTGCACCGGAGTTCGGAAAACAGCGTTCACACCACCCAAACAAACCGAACTTTGACGTCATTTGAATTCGGTGCACACCAAAAGTGCTAGTGTGAAAGCACCCTAAGACAATACATCATATCGGCTACATTTTCCACTCCTTAAAATGTCTATATTAATGTAATGATTCACATGTAATGATTTCCATGTATTCATTTATAAACCAACCTGAGCACAATGTTAAATTCCTGACCTGAAGTGATTATTTCACAGCGGAGCTCGTCTATTCATCTCTAAAAGTTGACCACATTTATTTTCACATCACCGATTAAGGTAAGTATCTGGTCAAGACTTTATCCAAAAAAGATTAAATGCTCCATAAAGGTTTAAATGCTCCATAAAGTGTACATCTGTTCAGAATATTCCTGCTCATGTCATACAAAGAAACTGAAACATGTGCAATCTTTTTTCCCCTCCCTTTAAACTGTCCTAAATTTGAAAATATTTCAAAACATTATTATTATTATTATTAGATTATTATTCTTTTCTCACTATTTCGCTAATTATATAGATGTAATTTAACTAAATAATTATGTCCTCCACATTATGTTAAAATATTTGTGCACAAATCAGCTTCTAGTGTAAAATTCCTGATATAATTATGCACCTTTAACCTGTTTGTAGGCTATATTGATTTATTCTAATTTCTTTGTAGTTTGTATTTAATGTTCACTGCAAAACATGTGCTTGACATTTCACAATTGCTTGATACCTCGAACCTCAGTTAACAACATATTCTACACTTCATGAGCCTACATATTCAGCTTCATCTGGTAAGAAATAATATCTAAAATAATATAATTAAATAATAATAGCACAATAATAATAATACTTGTAGTAATGATATAGTATTATTTTTATTAGGCTACTATTATGAATAGGCATATTAAAGGCATATTTTGTTTATAGAAACTATACATGTAATAGAGTTACATTTTAAAAATGGGTGTTTCTATCCGAATACAGATACAAATACAGATAATAGCTGTGCTGCACACCCCTAGTAGTGTATAAGTTGAAACTTAGTTTCCATTTACAAACAGAGCTGGTGCAACTGGCAGCGAACTGGCATCTGAAGAGCATGTCCACTTTGCCTCTATAAAAAATTGCCACTATCAGCCTTGATTTATTTTTTATTTCTTATTTTTGTGATTAAAAAGCCTGTTATAAACCAAAAATAATTTTCTTGAAACAGTTTTTCTTTCTTACACCAAAAATGTTGATGAAATAAAGTGCTTAAATACAATATCCATTGTTCTAATTTTAAAAAGAAAAAGAAAGAAAATGGCACGCTGTGGCACAGAGAGTTTGACACACAAACTACCACTTGTTTGTACATTTTCAACAAAGCAAAAGCCCATAAGTAGTGATCCTTTTAAACTGTTTTGGAAGCCAGGGCAGGGCTCCTTTTATGACAAGATCTCTATTGCCAAGTGCACTTGGTAGGGTTGATACTGTAAGTTCAGTTCTATGTAGAGGTGTGGTGATTATTATCACAATCATCATAATTTGTATAATTGATTTGAATTCCTTTCCCATTTTTCTGGCTTGACCTTATTTCTTAATTGTCCTGCCCAAGTTGATACAGAGAGTGGTTAATCCAAGTGATGTGCTGTGAGGACAAACACAAAGTGTCCAACACATCTCAGATGGCTTCTAAGTAAAGGCCATCAGTCTTCTTAATTAGGCCTTCTCGTTTGAGTTGAGTCTAAAATCACATCAGTGCAACTTCTTTTCTCAAGCTCTCACCAATTTTAATTAGGCCCATTGGAATATTAGCCCTGTTTTTCCTCGGTTCCCTCTTATTATGAAATGAGACAAATAATGTTTGACTTTTGTATATGTCCTCTCTACCCAGCCACACAATACTTATTTCCTCAAACCCTCTAACAGTGAGAGGGTACAGAAGGAATTCCCTAAAGTAGGATGGTAAATGGAGCTGCGGATAAGAGTGTGATGTATGATCAACCTTGCTTCCCCCTAACCTGGGCTAATTAACCGTCAACACAGGAGATTATGCCTCTTTGTACTACTCTTGAACCCTGTTCGAACCACCATTGAGTCTGCCATCCTCTAGTTCTACATGCCATCCTCGACTACATGCTCTCAACTACAGACTACTACTTTACGCTTGCTTCCCTGCTGAAAAAAAAATAAATAAATAAATAAAAAATGGGAAATCCCTGAATTGTGAATGTTTCAAACAAATAAGCAATATAAATAAATAAATAAATAAATATTCACAAGCCACAGCTGACCAGCACTGGATAAGAAAGGTCCCCATTTCTGACTGTCTATACTTATAATTATTTTTGTTATCTTGCTAGATTAAATATGCTACTGTCATTTTATAAATTAGTATAATAGGACAACTGATGATCCAGCTTCAAGTCAAACGTGATCATATTCAGTATTTCCTCACACAGTGTCCCTTATTTTAATTAGGTAGAAAGATATCCCCAGTCTTTCTGTGCATGGTTTATTGGTGCATGTTATTCTAAAGAGAGAGAGAAAAAAAAGTCTGACTGTTGAATGTCCCCCTAGAGCAGGGTTTCTCAAACTTTTTTGAACCAAGGATCCCTTTCATAACCCCAAATCCTTTGTGGACCCAGCAATTAATTCGAGCAATTCATATTAAAAACAGCACAAACAAACACCATAAAATGAAGTTAGGGAGACCATCCGTTGCTCAGCTCAGAGCTCAAACAGAACTCTTTTTTTTTATAAATTAATGTAATTCCCCCCTATAGTCAAAACATGAGGTTGCACAAGAGTAAAGCACCATTTTCTTCTGAAGAAAAATAAACAGTTGAACAGTAATTTGTTTGTTACTATAATATACAAATTTTCTTCATACTGTAATTAAACAACAGTAATGATGCAACAACACAATTTATTCATAACTTAATGTTTCTAATTATTATGTTTTTGAACTGTCACTTTTTGCTTTTTTTATTTGTATTTATTTTTTATCTCCTTTTCTCCCAATTTGGAATGCCCAATTCCCACTACTTTGTAGGTCCTCATGGTGGCGCGGTTCCTCACCTCAATCCGGGTGGCGGAGGACAAGTCTCAGTTGCCTCCGCTTCTGAGACAGTCAATCCGCGCATCTTATCACGTGGCTTGTTGTGCATGACACCGCAGAGACTCCGCATGTAGAGGCTCATGCTACTCTCCGTGATCCATGCACAACTTACCACACACCCCATTGAGCACTAATCGTGACCACGAGGAGGTTACCCCATGTGACTGTACCCTCCCTAGCAACCAGGTCAATTTGGTTGCTTAGGAGACCTGGCTGGAGTCACTCAGCACACCCTGGATTCTAACTCGTGACTTCAGGGGTGGCACTTTTTGCTTTTCTAAAAATAAAAGGAAGAAAGGACGAATAAAAGTTTTCATAAGTAGGCCTGCTGTATTCCTACATCTCTCTTACATTCGGCAGCGAACAGGATGCAATTTATATTCACATAAATTACAGTTATACTGAAGTGGAACATTATCTACACTGCATAAATACAATGAAATTAACTAATATTGGCCACTATTAGACAGATGGTATGGTGTTCCTGTAGGGGGTCCCCAACATGAATATTGAGGAATAAAAAATCAGAGTCAGGTTTGCAATCAATTGAGAGAGAGTTTACTGAATGTTTTCTGCAGTTCCAATAAATATCACAAGTCAGTGGGGATCAGAAAGACAGAAGGAGAAAAAGAAGCCTCAATTCAAAAATGTTCACAAACAATTATAGTCATATGCAAATTGAATTAGAGATGTCACAGTACAACTCTTTCTAAGATTCTGATAGGTCACTTCAAAGATTTTAACACTTTACAAATATGGTCTGTTTCCACCTTCATGCAAACAATAATTAGTTAGCCATAACATAAATCAAGTTCCCATCATTGGTTTTACAGAACTTATGTGCAGATGTCATGGGTTAGCGATCAGTTATGACTACTTTTTCTCTCCATCAAGAAGGTACCAAGGAGAGCAATTAAAATCCTTGAGATTTGTGATTATGGCAGTCACGTGTTATAAGGCACCATAAACAATCCAAACACTGAATGAGTTAGACATTGCAACGGGTAGGCGCTTTCTCCTCTAGGACGGGAGGCTTTCTCCCAAATCTTTGGTGGAATGCAGGGCCTCCTCACCATCTATGGGAAATTAGGACAGAGCACGGAGAAAGACAGACAGCACACACGCACTAGGCCTAATAAGGCACACAGTCACCTAATATGACAATAAAATCATAAAGAAATGAAATGTTTCAGTTCAATGTTTACATAAGGTAGATATGTTGTATGCAGTGGTTGCTTTTACGAACCATATAAAAACATGGATAATAATAAGATCATAACTAAAAATTATCTCTCATTCAATTACTAATGATTGAATTAAAACAGAATCAAATGATTATAGAATAGGTGATTAATTATGCTATAATTATAACAGACAGGGTTGGGAGGGTTACTTTTTAAATGTATTCCACTACAGATTATAGAATACATGCTGTAAAATGTAATTTGTATCGTATTCCGTTAGATTACTCAAGGTCAGTAACATATTCTAAATACTTTGGATTACTTCTTCAGCACTGGTAGATTTTTTTCACTTGTTTTGACTATAAAAATACATTCTCTGAAAAACCTAAATATCTTATGCAGTGTTGTTTCTAAAACAAGATAAATCAAATTGATCTTGTTTTAAGGATTTTTACATATTTTTACAGGAAAACAATACAAAAATTATTATCAAGAATACGATTTTTGCCCTAATATCAAAGGTCTTTCTAGAAAAAAAGAAATTATGATCTAACATGAATTTTCTTAATAAAAAATATGATCGTGCCTGGTAACGTGCATGTAAAATGGCTAGAAATAGCATTTTAGCTTAGCATAAAGCTGACAATTTACACAAGCTTTATTTCTATTTCTTCTGCTCCAAACTTACTTCAAACTTACTTCTCTGTCTGCTCGTATGAATGTAACACTTCATAAGAAAGTGTTCAAATGCACTTTGGATTAGAGCCCGACTGATATGGGATTTTTGAGACCAATACCGCTAAAGATTTTAGAGAGGGAAATTCACTGATTACCGATATGGTGGCTGATATATTTAATTTTTGAGCTGGAATGAAAACAGACCTTTTCTATGTGGATTTTTCACTGATTTTGCACCGATATGACTATGCAAAAGTACTCAGAAGGCTGCTTTCTTAAACAAATATTTTTATCAAAGAATATTTGACATTATTATTATACATTGTAAACAAATTCTAGAAATGAACACTGAGAAAATAAAGAATAAATAAAAATACAATAAATAGCTTAATAAACATCAGTACTGTATGTTTAGTATAATTCAATTGCTGACCAATTAAATAAAGAATAAATAAAAATAAAACAAATAGCTAAATAAACATCAGTACTGTTTAGTATCAGTCAAATGATGACCATTAAAATAAAGAATAAATACAAATAAAATAAATAGCTAAATAAACATTAGTACTGTTTAGTATCAGTCAAATGCTGACCATTAAAATAAAGAATAAATACAAATAAAATAAATAGCTAAATAAACATCAGTATTGCTGTTTAGTATCAGTCAAATGCTGACCATTTAAATAAAGAATAAATAAAAAATAAAATAAATAGCTAAATAAACATCAGTACTGTTTAGTATCAGTCAAATGATGACCATTAAAATAAAGAATAAATAAAAATAAAATAAATGGCTAAATAAACATCAGTACTGTTTAGTATCAGTCAAATGCTGACCATTAAAATAAAGAATAAATAAAAATAAAATAAATAGCTAAATAAACATCAGTATTACTGTTTAGTATCAGTCAAATGCTGACCATTTAAATAAAGAATAAATAAAAATAAAATAAATAGCTAAATAAACATTTAGTATCAGTCAAATGCTGACCATTTAAATAAATAATAAATACAAATAAAATAAATAGCTAAATAAACATCAGTACTGTTTAGTATCAGTCAAATGCTGACCATTAAAATAAAGAATAAATAAAAATAAAATAAATAGCTAAATAAACATCAGTACTGTTTAGTATCAGTCAAATGATGACCATTAAAATAAAGAATAAATCAAAATAAATAGCTAAATAAACATCAGTATCACTGTATATTATCAGTCAAATGCTGACCATTTAAATAAAGAATAAATACAAATAAAATAAATAGCTAAATAAACATCAGTATTACTCTTTAGTATCAGTCAAATGCTGACCATTAAAATAAAGAATAAATAAAAATAAAATAAATGGCTAAATAAATTATAATTATAATTATAATAATAATTATAATTAATTTATAATTTTAATTTATAATTATAATTTTCTTTATTTATCACACATTATACATTTGCACATATACAGTGAAATTCTTCTTTTTCACATATCCCAGCTAAGCTGGGGTCAGAGTGCAGGGTCAGCCATGATACGGCGCCCCTGGAGCAGATAGGGTCAAGGGCCTTGCTCAAGGGCCCAACAGTGGCATCTTGGCAGTGCTAGGGCTTGAACCCCCGACCTTCTGATCAGTAACCCAGAGCCTTAACCGCTGAGCTACCACTGCCCCCACAAATAAACATCAGTACTGTTTAGTATCAGTCAAATGCTGACCATTAAAATAAAGAATAAATAAAAATAAAATAAATAGCTAAATAAACATCAGTATTACTGTTTAGTATCAGTCAAATGCTGACCATTTAAATAAAGAATAAATAAAAATAAAATAAATAGCTAAATAAACATTTAGTATCAGTCAAATGCTGACCATTTAAATAAAGAATAAATAAAAATAAAATAAATAGCTAAATAAACATCAGTACTGTTTAGTATCATTATTACTGTTTATTATCAGTCAAATGCTGACTATATTAATACTGCCCAGTCAAGATAAACAGATAAGCTGCGGTGTTACACCGTATTCTGCTATACAAGTTCGGGGGAAACTTTCAACGGTGGAAAACCAGACATTTAAATATTACATTTTATAAATGACACGACTGGAATTGTTCAGTTGAAGGAGGTACCAAACTGTGAATCCTGAACAAAACAGTTTGGTCAATACATGTTTACTAATTAGCTTCCACTCAGCTGACAAAATGAAAATAGCTACGTGATTAGCTAATTAGCTATAAGCTCGTTGTCGCAGAGAGCAAAAGACGGACGTTGTTTATTTTACTTTACAGCATTGTGTCTCACCAACTAGGTAACAACATAGCATGAAATCAACACTCAGCAGACACAATCCACCACTGCACCGTTGTCTGTTGAGCTGCAAAAAGATGCTCTGATGTTTACCTTTCAATCTGCTACATTACTGACTGCACTGACAAACTATTGCTGGCTAACAGCAAACAGACATGAGTGACATGGTTGTCAGGGACAAGGTTAATGTTATATTACTTATATTGAAAAGGGAAAGTGATGGGGTCATTTTTTATTAAGTTTCCAGTATGTATTTAACAAACTAGTTAACAATTTACCATGATGACACTGCTGAACTCCGCCCTGTCTGCAGAGCCACCATCAGCTCAGAGTCAGCTCTGTAAACAGTGGAGTCGGAGCGCACTCTGCTGGACAAACTACACTATGACACCAATTCTAAAGCATTGTTTTCTGCATTATATGTTCTGAAAATAGTTTTCATATCGGCGCATATCAGTAAAATATACGCCGATACCGATATATCGGTCGGGCACTACTTTGGATCACATCATTTATATGGATAAATGTTTTCCATCATTTTTTTTTTTACAATAAAATGCAAAGTAATCTCTTCAGTAATCAAAATACTAGTTACTGAATGTAACTGTATACCCCCCCCCCCCCATTACAGAGCTATGTATTACTTTTTACACAAAAAAGTACAAATTAACACATAATACATCCTAATGTGTATAAACCAAAACTAGCAAAACATTAATTATAACAATGTTGGGAAGAAATATGTAAGTGCATGTTATGGCCTCTTAGGCATCATAAATGGGTATCACTATATGTAGGAATAACTTTAATGTAAAGTGCTTGTGAACCAAGTCAAGTAGTCTAAGGTGTTAAAAAAAGGCACACTGCACTAAATATCTATGCACATTGTACAGTATATTTCACAGCAGGCACATTTATAGGCTTTCATCATTACTGGCGAGTATTGTCACCTTTTCATATTACACAGCACGAGCTGAAGTTTATCAAAGTTACTTTTCTAAAAGCCTGCTGTGGCAGTATCATGGTACAGTGATGGTACAATATGGTAAAACCTTGGTATTTTTATTATATACAGTAGGCCTATATCATGGTATTTATATCGAAGGCTACTCCAAAGAACATGTCCAAAAACATAGTATTGGTTTGGTTTTGGTAATTTTAAGCACTTTCTTGTAATGTAAGTGTTTTAAAACACTTTTTTTAGAAAGTATCTTTACATGCAGTAGACAATCGTTCACAGGCTGCACTCGCACATGATCTTCATCACTGGCAAATGATTGAATGCAGCTGCAGGTTTTGTTTCAATGAATTATAAGTAAATATTCACTTTATTCAGCATTGTTTTTGTTCTCTGTCTTCTTAAGCATCCCGTTACTGTTTTAATGCATGACAAAGAGCTTCAAACGATTCAGCCAGCACGTTAGACATTGAGAAGAACCGACTCAAAAGACTGATTAATTCACGCATTGGGCATCACTTCGATTCACGAGCCCCGCTGAGTTTATGGCAGCGTTCACAATGGCATACTATCCATACAACTCTCACTGTTATTTTGCCAAACACAGGTATAACAGAAACAATAAGAGTCGTATGGTAGTAAGGCATTTAGTACACATTCAATTTGTTCCAAGGGGGGCGCCACAACTCGTCATTGGAACACACAGGGCACATTTTGTTTGACACAGATTGAACACATACTTATTGGCTCAGTAGATCGGTGCCTCCGAAGCGATGCCGCCCTAGGCACTTGCCTGTGTCACCTAATGGGTTGACCGGACATGCCAGAACCTAAAAATTCTGGTCCTCATGTCGAAGCTCCCCCACCTCCCTCTCACAACAGGGCACTGGTGTTTTCTTCCCTCAAATGGGTCCTGAGGTTCGATGCCAGTTTCACCAGACACTCATCCTCTTCAGAGGTGTTAACAGTTCTGCAAGCAGACTTGAACACATATGAAAAGCAAAATCAAACCATCATCCGTACAATTAGGAAAAGGGCAATTAGTCCCATTATTGCACCGGAGGCATAGAATAGATATCTTCCTAAACCAAATATTACAGTTTCTGAAGCTTCTACAAAATCCTCCCAAGCTTCTTCAACAAATTCCTCAACAGACTCTGAATTGTCAGTAAAAATACTACAAACAGTAAAGGCAAACATCAAAGCTATAGCTAAAGCAGTTGGTCCTTCAGGGTCAGATAAGAATGGTTTACCATCCAATCGAACCCAGGTGGAATTTAGATATTCATATCCTGCAAACGCATCATTCATTTTGATCTGCTTGAGAACGAGTCAGTGTAAGTTTCTTGTGTGAGTTTAGATTTTAGTTTTGGATAATATTCAGCAGCCAGAAAAAAGACAAGCAGCTCGACAGCTTGTACAAACTAACTTTTATTGCTTTAGTTGTACTGTATCAAACTGTTTTTTCCTGGAAAGTTTCATCCTAGCAAAATAATAAACACATTATTCTCTCCATTCTTGTTAGAGTGGGAGATCATTCTCTCTCTCTTTTTTTTCAGATGTATAGTTTTCTGTTTTGAAAAACAGAAATAACAAGATATGTTTGTTTCACAATCTCTAGCTTCAGTTACTATTGCGTGATACTGAATAAGAGTACCCATTAAAAGGTCTTTAAGCCAAGAAATGGAATTGTAATGAGTGAGAGAATGTTCTCCCACTCTAACAAGAAAGGAGAGAATAATGTGTTTATTATTTTGCTAGAATGAAACTTTCCAGGAACAAACAGTTTGGTACAATAAAAGCAATAAAAGTCTGTTTGTGCAAGCTGAGTCGAGCTGCTTCTCTTTATTCTGGCTACTTCAGCACTGTTAGTTTAAGCACCTTGCTCATTCATTAATTAAGTTATTCATTCATAGATCAGACGGCACTGGTGTGTGATGAAACTGCTTTGATTCACGATCGCAAAGTGCAGTAAATGGTAAAACTACATGCACTCCAAATGAATGTGTTTATAAAAATAATAATGAATGCTAATAATACGATGGCATATTGCCAGCCTGCAAGACAAAGCAGAATCATTTAGTATTTGTGTACCTCTAAAATAACTGGAAGTGGCTTATACCAGAAGTGGTACACATTGAAGTTTGAAAATCTATGACCGAATTTAGTTGAAAAATAAGGTGTATACCACAGCAGGGTTGCCAACTGTCCTGCATTTGGTGTGAAACACAAGCTTCCAGGCCCTGTCTCACGACACCCAAGTACAGTACATCTCATGTCAAATAACAAGACAATGTAATTCAACATAAAATAAGTAAAACATAGCTGCAAATCTGATCATACTTTATCCATCAGTATGGGGCTTGGATTTCCAGGCCGCCAAAGCAAATGGAATAAAATTTATCTCTCGATTGGTCCTTTTTAAATATGCATCCCAACTGAAAAGCGCGTCTGCATGGTACAATTTAAACCTGGTTTCATGTGAGTTTAACACGAACCACAGCAGCGTGTTCCAGAGATAAGATGGCACAGATCTGTTGCATGACTCATCTAGGCTGCTTCACTGGATATTGCTACACAGAGCACAATACTTTTGTGATCCTTTGAGTTCCACAAAGAATGTTTTACTTTAAAGCACTTTAGGAAGTCAGACCTCTAAAACCACTAAACAGCTTTGATATTATTAACAGCAATGATGAGGAAAAGAGGAGACAATGTGCCATGCACCAACATAATTTACAAGTCTTTTCAAACTACATATCACCCTTGCTTGTATCACATTTTTACTGTAGTTACAGTAACTGAAATTAACAGAAATGCTGTAGTTTTATATTCAATCTGTTATGAGGGGAAATAGACATGTATTTATTTTTTTAGTCAGCTGTGAACGATGTAGTTAAATGTGTTAAGGCTATTAGTTTTTTTTTTTCCCATAACATAAGTTTTTGATTTTTTTTTTTTTTTTTTTTTAATTGCTTCATTGACATAACCATGTTGCTGTGGCCTTATTAAATGCCACTCTTACACAATGGAAGAAATTATAAACTACAAGTACAATGAAAGACGGGTTTAGAGTCTGGACCGCCATGAATTATAGACAAATTATGGACAATGTATTCCTCCTGTTCTAAAGAATGTCTGATATTCAACAAACTGGCTATGTTTTAAAATCTTCCAAGAGATTACTTCAGCTAAATCATTAAGACTGATAAAAGGAAAACAATATTTCAGGACAAACATTTCACTGTTAGCACAGTCTCAACTCAGTAATGTGGTCTACTCATGGGTCCAGTCAGAATATTATAACTAGCCATTTAAACTAGAACAAATCATGTGCGTTTGATTGACTCAGCCCATGTCATCAAAACCTCACTCCAACCTGGTACCCAAAGTTGGCACCCCTGCAACAGGGGTTGAGAAGGCCGTTGACACAACTTTTGATCGGGCATTACAAACAGCTTCTCCCTGGGGACTGTATTGTATGGGAAGACTCAGTTGTTCATGGGATGTCCTGTATTTTAATCAGGAAACAGTCAAGGGGCACAACCAAAACATTTGATGCCGCAAGGCTAGAGAATCTTTCTTTTATGTCTGTAAGATGAACTTTAAGGACTAGATCGAAATAGTTACACAGATTACACTGACATACACATACATACATACATACAGCACACATACACTGCCACGCAAATGTAAGGTTTTTAGTCTTCTTATTGCAGATGGCTTTGTGACACAGCCTCACAGGCAGAAGGGAAGGAGAACACAGGGAAGCGAGGTTTCCAGATTCAGGTATGTGTTTTTAATTGGCCATCTCAGTGCTTTACAATTTTCACAAACACATCAGCTTCACAGGCATATAGTTACTTAAACACTTTAGCTTCACAAACACAATAGATTAACACAACAGCTTCTGTAGCACCGTTGCCTTCCTTGTGCCAGTCTCTCTCTCTCCGGGTTGCTGGTGGCGTGGCTGTTTATATGCCGCTCTCCCCATGCTCACTGGAATTATTGACGGGTGTTAAACATAACCTAGCTCAGGTGCAAGTGTCCTTACCACTTTCTCTCTCCGGACGGACGCTTGAACACGCCCCCGCTGCCACATATCCCCACCGCCCGACTCAGGCCGGGGAGGCATCCGGCATCCTGTCTACCCCCCCCCCCCCCATTTCTGGAAAGGAAGTCGGCGACAGCCATCTGCTCTCCCGGTCTGTGGACCACCTTGAACTTAAACGGCTGAAGAGGTAGATACCAACGGGTGATCCGCACGTTGGTATCTTTCATGCGGTGGAGCCATTGGAGTGGGGCGTGATCCGAGCAGAGGGTAAAGGTCCACCCCAACAGGTATTATCGGAGAGTGAGGACCGCCCACTTGATGGCGAGACACTCCTTTTCCATGGTGCTGTACTTAGTCTCTCTCAACGAGAGCTTATGGCTGCAGCACTGGGCGCTCCTCCCCCTCCACCACCTGCGAGAGTACGGCCCCCATCCCCCTGTCTAAAGCGTCCATCTGTAAGACAAAAGGGAGAGAGAAATCCAGTGAATGAAAGAGCGGCCCCCCGCAAAGTGCGGCTTTCAGTTGACACTGCTCCGTCCACTGGACCGGGTCTGGAGCTCCCTTTTTAGTGAGATCAGTCAGCGGGCTGGTGACGTCTGAATAATTAGGCACGAATCTCCTATAATAGCCAGTCAGCCCCAGGAGCTGTCTCACCTCCTTTTTGGTCTTGGGCCTCAGGCAGGCCGCAATCGCCGCAGTGTTGTCAATTTGGGGACGCACCTGCCCGTGGCCCAAGTGGAACCCCAGAGACCGTCCCTCCACCCACTCAATCGTGCACTTCTTGGGGTTTGCTGTGAGTCCGGCCCGTCGCAGCGATCTCAGAACTGCCCTCAGATGTTGCATGTGCCGCTGCCAATCATTGCTGTAAATGATGATGTCATCCAAGTATGCAGCGGCGTAGGCCGAATGCGGCCTGAGGATTCGGTCCATGAGATGCTGAAACATATCCGGGGCTCCAATCAAACCGAACGGAAGCATCACAAATTGGTGTAATCCGAACGGTGTGGAGAAGGCCGTTTTTTCACGGGAAACTGATGTCGAGGGGATCTGCCAATAACCCTTGGTCAAATCCAGCGTCGAATAAAATCGAGCAGTGCCCAATCGAGCAATTCATCAACATGAGGCATTGGGTATGCTTCAAATTTAGACACTGCATTGACTTTCCTATAATCCACACAGAATCGTACAGACCCGTCACTCTTACGAGCTAGAACAACTGGGCTGGACCAATCGCTGTGGGATTCCTCTATTACCCCCATATCGAGCATAGCATCCAATTCTTCCCGGACAATTTTCTTTTTGTGCTCGGGCAATCGGTAGGGACGGCTACGTACCACCACCCCCGGCTCGGTCTTGATGTGGTGCTGTATGAGGGTCGTACAACCCGGTAGAGGGGAAAACACATCAGCTTCAAAGGCATATAGTTACTTAAACACTTTAGCTTCACAAACACAATAGCCTTCCTTGTGCCAGTCTCTCTCTCTCTGGGTTGCTGGTGGCGTGATTGTTTATATGCCGCTCTCCCCATGCTCACTGGAATTAGAGACAGGTGTTAAACATAATCTAGCTCAGGTGCAAGTGCCCTTACCACTTTCTCTCTCTCCGGACGGACACTTGAACACACCCCCGCTGCCACAGGCTTGCAGTAGGCTAGCTAATGTTTTCACATGTTCTTTGTTCTTGTGGATTAGAGGAAGCATTCAAGCTAATTAGCTACTTAAAACAATATGCAGAAGTAACATCACAGACCAAGAAAAGAGAACTAGACAACAAATCCACCCACAGTAACCAAAACACTCCAGTAAACCTCAAAACCATGTCTCAAAAATGCACTGACATAGCTGTGGTGCAGTTTGTGGTCTGAGTACTCCAGCCTGTTGATTCCGTGAAACAAGATGTATCTAGAGTTTTTTTCTCTCTCTCTCCGCATGCGGCCTGACCATTACATCATTAAGTATGTCTTGTGATCCAGGATTGAAGGTATTTAAAAGAAATGAAGCAGGTTGTGGCCAGGGCCACTGGGGCAAAGCTGTGAGAGGGGTTGACTATGTTGATGGTGCCCTGGCATGTGGTTGACAGTTGACATGGCATACCACTGAGGTCTTGGCAGCTACTCTGAATTACATTCATACAGGATTTGATATTTGTGGTAATATTGTCAGAACAATGGCAAATAACGTTTCAAACTTCTCAAAAACCTCTTCTGCTTTTCAGGTTTTTCGTGAGAATGAAAAAAAAATATCTAGAAGCAGTTCCCTATCCATCACTCACTCGACGTTGTGTCTATGTAGTGACACTAGGGGTCACTCTTGGGAGCCCCAAACACCTCTGATTTTGAAAAAAGGCCAATGGGAATTGGCGAGTGGAATTTGCATGCCACTCCCCCCGGACATACAGGTATAAAAGGAACTGGATCGCAACCACTCATTCAGATTTTCTCTTCGGAGCTGAGCAGTTGCATTCAGTGCACTAAATCCAATTTTGCTACTTTCACCTCAAACTGCTGGACCTTAAGGTGCATTTCAGCAGCTTCTCCCCCTCTGCACCCAGTGTGGGTGGGCCCCCCGCCCCTGTGTGCCCAGCTGTGGCACGAACATGCCCACACCGGGTTGGTTCCGATGGACTGCGGGGACAATATTCCTCCTCCCCCCTCCCCGGCCAATCTTATGGTGGGTATCAGGAGCCAGGTGAGTGCTTCGATGTCCCTGGACTCAGCACGGCCACGGGGCTCGAGCCCCCTCGACGTGGCACCTCAGGCTCCGCCCCGCCGTGAGGCCCCACCTGCCGGTACGTCCGACGTGATTGTCCCCTTGGTCCCCCTTGCATGTCACAACTCGCCCGCCGTCTCCTGCTCTAGAGTCAGCAGTGCCTCAAGTCGCTGCGAGCCACTCATATCCCAGGTGACCTCAGCACCGCAGTGGACATTCTGCCATGACAGGTTAAACTCAGGGGAGAATGGAGACTCCACCCCCAGGTGGTCCAGCTGATATGGAGTCGATTTAGTTGAGCACAGGTAGACCTGTTTGCTTCCCGGGAATCCTCCCACTACCCGCTTTGGTATGCTCGGACCAAGGCACCCCTCGGTATAGGTGCGATCGCACACACCTGCGGTGGTAGACACGATCACTCAGGCTAGGGCTCCCTCTACGAGGCACCTGTATGCCTTGAAGTGGCATCTGTTCGCTAAGTGGTGTTCTTCCCGACGCGAAGATCCCAGAGATGTGCAGTTGGATCGGTGCTTTCCTTCCTGCAGGAGAAGCTGGAGGGGTAGCTGTCCCCCTCCACCTTGAATGTGTATGTAGCCGCCATTTCGGCACATCACAATGCAGTAGATGGTAAGTATTTGGGGAAGCACGACTTGATCATCAGGTTCCTGAGAGGCACTAGGAGGTTGAATCCCTCCAGATCGCACCTCATCCCCTCGTGGGACCTCTCTGTAGTCCGTTGGGGTCTACGGGGAGCTCCCTTCGAGCTCCTATAGTCAGTTGAGATTAAGGCACTCTTTGAAGACTGCCCTCCTGACTGCACTCACTTCCATCAAGAGGGTAGGGGAACTGCAGGCGTTCTCTGTCAGCAAAACATGCCTGGAGTTCGGTCCAGGCTACTCTCACGTGATCCTGAGACCCCGACCGGGCTATGTGCCCAAGGTTCCCACGACCCCGTTTAGGGATCAGGTGGTGAACCTGCAAGCACTGCCCCGGGAGGAGGCAGACCCAGCCTTGGCGTTGCTGTGTCCGGTGCGTGCTTTACGCATCTATTTGGATTGCACACAGAGCTTTAGAAGTTCCGAGCAGCTCTTTGTCTGCTTTGGCGGACAGCGGAAATGAAGCGCTGTCTCCAAACAGAGGATCGCCCACTGGGTCATTGACGCCATCATGATGGCATATCATGCTCAGGACGTGCTGCCCCCTGTGAGGCTACGAGCCCAATCTACTAGGAGTGTGGCAGCCTCTTGGGCCCTGACCAATGGCACCTATTAGGCAGACATCTGCAGAGCAGCGGGCTGGGTAACACCCAACACCTTTGTGAGGTTCTATAATCTCCGGGTTGAGCCGGTCTCGTCCCGTGTATTGTCAGGTACGAGTAGGTAAGTTCCGGGACAGCTGGCCATATGTACCGCTTGCGCGTAGCACCTTTCTCCTCCCATGTGGTGAAGATGTGCGCTTTTGACTCCCAGTCGTGTTCACAAGTTGTGATCCCTGGATGACTTTCCTCCTTAGCCCTGTGGCAGACGAGTTTATGGAGAAACTCGCTGCTGGCCCAGTACATGTGCTAACTAAGCCCTGTACTGGGGTAGGTGCTCCACATGCGCTGGTTCCCCATAGGTGACCCCATGTGATATATCTTCCACTAAATCATTTTGGTGTACTGCGTCTTCCTTCAGAGTTCTCCCCCTTTGGTGAGGACCTACCATGGGACTCCTCCACATGACACCCCCCCCCCCACCCCCGGACATAGACACTTATGGCCCCCAGCCGGTAAACAAAATTCCACTCTTTTTGGGGAGAAAAAAGAGGAAAAGAGGCCACGGCTGGGCTTGTTCCCAAAGGACTGTTCCACGCTCATAAGAGCATTGGGGGAGGTTACGTCACGGCCTGGTGCACTGGCTACGAGGCACACAGCGGTCTGCCCGTCTCGCACCGCCAATCCACATAGCACAGTTCAGCTTATTGTGGCATTTCGTATAGGGACCCCTAGTGTCACTACATCGACACAACGTCGAGTGAGTGACAGATAGGGAACGTCCTGGTTACTTTCGTAACCTCCGTTCCCTGATGGAGGGAACGAGACGTTGTGTCCCTCTTGCCACAATGCTGAACTACCCGCTTAAATGGCCGGGACCTTGTCTCGGCTCCTCGGCACAAAACCTGAATGATTGGTTGCGAGCCAGCTCCTTTTATAACCATATGTCCAGGGGGAGTGGCATGCAAATTCCACTGGCCTTTTTTCAAAAAAGTTTTTTTTTCAGAAGTGTTTGGGGCTCCCAAGAGTGAGCCCTAGTGTCACTACATCGACATAATGTCTCGTTCCCTCCATCAGGGAACGGAGGTTATGAAAGTAACCAGGATGTTTGTTTTAATAGTGGTGACTCTGGAGAGGAAGCTGTGGAGGAAGACCACAAGTAGAGTGGAGTTTGTTAACGTATCAGCAGCTCTTAATGAAAATGTTGGCTCCAAATACAAGCTTCCAAAGCACCAATGCTGTGCTTGTCATCTGCTGAGTCACGTTGCTTTTAGGACATCAACTGGAGGCACATCTAATGAAGCATACAAAAAAAAGAACTGTATATTTTTCAACATTTGGTAAGTGCTATGAATATTGCAATAAATATTAAAGAAATACACTAGCATCTAAAATGGCATTTTCTGCTTCTAGCTTCTGCACCCAGATGCTTCCAGATCAACCAGTAAAACCCTGATTTTAGCAGTAGAAAGACTTACTGGTCAAAGACTAGGGAGAGGCTGCAATCAGAGCTCTCTGTACAGCCCTCAAAGTTCAAATGTAAGTAAAAATTACACAGACCTGCATGTTAATTTTTGTCTAAACCTATGGCAGCTTTGTCTAACAAGTCTGATTGGTCCATGAGGTGTAAAAAGCTTTGTTGCACATTGAAGCTCTGTATTACATATATTGCCAGGGGCGTGACTGGGTTGGATCTTATTTTCTGCTTTTTTAAAAGTTCTTAGACATAGTGAAAGTGCGTAAATTATATACTGGAGTGGGAGAATTTGCAAGAGCACAGAACAGGGTGCGGGCAATGATCTCACACTGAACTGAGCAAAAGTTGTGTAACTTGTGTAAAACTGTGAAGTGGAATAAAAATTGCATTTGCAAACATTCATTATGTCCATTTTAATTTAACCATTTACATATAACTGCTTTAATCAACATATCGGAAAAGTTAACAAAATATGGACAATTTTAAAAGGACAATTCATTTGTGTACAAATTAAAAATGAATAAATGGAAAAAGAAAGGGAACTGGTGCATAAAAAAGTAAAATTAACAACTGGAAACAAGGAAAGGAAATGGAATATAATTTTTTTAATCTAAATAAAAGCAAAGAAATGGCCCACTACGGCCCAAGTGCACTTTAACAGACAGTAATCCAGTATTTTATTTTATTTTTTATTGCATTTTAAAGACATGTTTAATGATTTATTAATATTAATGTATTTTAATGTTTAACTAGATTTTACAATAATCAGTCATTTTAAATGTCCATTTACATCCCATTTATATTTCTCAATTACATTTTTAATTTTCAAAATAGTAAATAAATTATGACATTTTTAATGTCTTAACAGCTGACCTCAACATCTGAGAGCAAAGTAAACTCGGTGGACAAAAGGAAATAGAGAGAGAGAGAAAAAAAAACATTATACAGCAGGTCCACATTTTCAGACTGTAGCTCTGGTTTTGATGAATTGAATTGAACTTGTACTAGGTGTAGTATTTGGGGGAAATTAACAGAAGGAGTGCAGTTGTCTTGGTGAGCCTCTAAAAAAGGCAGTGATCACACAGTATTTATCTATATTTTATGTTATTTTACACATAAAGTACATCCCACCAAGCCCTCCCCAGAGAGAATTGTCTCAGTGATTTAAGACACTGCCATGCAGTATGTGTGAATGTGCATGCATGCGTGTGTTGACAGCAAGGCGGTGTGAGTTAGAGGGTTGGTGAATAATAGGTGATGGTGCTTTGCCAGACTTGCTCTAACATTCATAAATTACAGAGCAAGAGCAATTATGGCTTTTTACAGAAATTAGCCAAAGGAAGCTGTACTTTATATATCTAAAATATATGCATTTATTGTAATTGGGTCAATGTTTACATAGGCTACTTACTGCTCCACACCTGGGCTTCCAGTAAGCACCCGGTGTCAGTTTCCCTGTCTTGTGCAGGGTGTGTGTAGCTCAGAATGAAGCACATAACCAGAGTGGTGGTGATAATGATAATGGTGCAAATTAGTGCTTCGTAGCTCTAACTTATTGGTTTGTCCCTCCAAATCAGAGGTCAGCACAAAAAAGACATGGATTTAAGAATGACTAGAGTTTCTAGAGTTATTGCAAAGCAGCAAAACCTATCCCGTTGTGACTCCAAGACCTATCGCATGACATCAATACATATAGCAAAGCAACAAAACCTATCGCATTGTGACTGCAAGACCTATCGTGTCATGACTGCAAGACCCTGAGTGCCATTATTCTCAAAGGATTCTATCAGGATAAACGAACGCTGACTGCTATCTCTGCTCGTTTTTTTTTTTTTTTTTTTTGGTGGCAGCATGGATGTCGCTCTTTTCAGACAACAGCTGTCGGATATCGCAAAGCAACAAAACCAATTGCGTTGTGACTGCAAGACCTATCGTGTCATGACTGTAAGACCTATCGCATCGTGACTGCAAGACCTACAGTATCGCATCGTGACCGGAGAATGGACATTACATCCTCAGGAGTGGAACCAACCTGGAGGAGGTTCAGCAGAGCGGACATGGACCTGTTCGCGTCGAGTGAGACATCACACTGTCCCCTCTGGTTCTCTCTCTCGCCCCTGGCACCGCTCGGCATAGATGCACTGGCACTTCAGTCTCCGATAGCATGTCTTTACACATTTCCACAGATCAGCCTACTGTAAGCAGTTCTGCAGAGGGTTTGGGAGGATAGATTTCGGATCCTGTTGGTGTTTCGCCCCTCAATAGGGCACTCTTTTGTATGATGGTTTATCCCCCGCTGTGGTTGATACCATTCTAAATTCTAGAGCTCCATCAACGAGGAGGCTATATACGCTTAAGTGGCGTATTTTTGCCTCCTGGTGTTCAGCATGAAATGAGCATCCAGTTCACTGCCCTGCTGGTTCAGTGCTGGAATTTTTACAGGAGCATTTCGGGGCCGGGGTTGCCCCAGCAATTCTTAAAGTCTATGTCGCCACTATAGCGGCTGAGCATGCGCTTTTGAATGGGGACATTCTCTTGTCTCTCGTTTTGTGCACAGAGTATGCAGGCTTAGACTTTTCATTCTGACCATGTCCCTTTATGGGATTTATCTGTGGTGTTAGAGGTGCTCTCGGCTACCCAGTTTGAGTCCTTAACATCAGTTGCTGATAAGTTTTTGATTCTTAAAACTGCCCTGCTATTGGCATCGGCATTGTTTAAAAGGATTGATGATTTGCATGCCCTGTCAAACAATCCTTTGTGTATAGATTTTGCTCCAGGGTTATCAAAGGTCATGTTGAGAACTCGTTTGGGTTTATTTCCCTAAGGTTATCTCTATGTCCTTTCGCTCGCAGACTTTTAATATGCAGTCCTTATTTCCTCCACATTTGAGTCTGAGGAGCATGAAAAGTTGCATATGCTTTGCCCAGTAAGGGCTCTGAGGGTTTATGTTAACTTTACTAGCCAGTGGCATAAGTGAGAGTAGTTGTTTGTGTGCTTTGTTGGCCACAACAGAGGTGTTTCGGTTTCCAAACAGAGACTGTCTCATTGGCTTGTTGATACAATTTCGAGTGCTTATAAGGTGCGTGGTTTGCCATTGCCTCTGAGTATTCGGGCTCATTCTATGAGGAGCGTGGCATCCTCATGGGCTTTGGCTAGAGGTGCGTCCTTGGAGGACATTTGTATGGCGTCAGGGTGGACCTCTACGCATACTTTTGTTAGATTTTATAATTTGAATGAGGGTTTGACTCCTGCTTCCCAGGTTCTATCTGTTTGAACAGGAGTAAATTCATAATTTTTATATGCTTTAGCTTGCTTGTGCGCCACTGTATGCTTGCCACACAGGCTTAGACAGTTGGTAGCTACTGTTCGCATGGCGTGAGAATATATTGTTCCCATTTGCGTCATTATGCAGCATAGAAGTTCCTACAAAAGGGAATGTCTCGGTTACATACATAACCTTGGTTCCCTGAGTGTGATTGAGATGCTGCGTAGCTGGCCATACTCACTAGTTGCTGCATAGGCTTGTGTCTTTTTGCAAAAAAATCTGGATAAAGTGGGCGAGCCCAGGACGTAGCTCCTTAAGGGTGTGGCTTAAGCACCATCATAAATTGGTTTGATTGTGTAAGGGCTTCAGACCACGTGACCACTGATATGTCCCAATTGTGCCATTACACAGCGTCTCATTCCCACTCAGGGAACCAAGGTAACCGAGACATTTCTAACATAATGAATGAAAGCTTTTACACATTATTTGCTGACATTAACTGCTGTGTTAAAGGTGCACTAAGTTTTTGCTAACTAAAAAAGTTTACACATAAAGACATGAATAGCATTTTTTTAAAAAAATACAGTATGTTGAAATGATGTACACTCACATGAGATGAAAACTCCAGTCATTTCAGAAACCCAATAAAAGCTGTTTAATTTTACTTGGAGCGGGTTGCCCCCTCATGGATGCTGCCATGTTGACAGCACATGACATTATGTCATGCGATTGACTGAGTTACTACCACTAATAATGGCAATAATAATAATAACATGTCTACTTTATATAGTGCTTTTAGCCAGTGCTCAAACATAAAAGTACGTGTAAACAAAAACAAGCAAACCAAACAATAAAAAACAAACACAATATTCTTACTACAAACAACAACAGAGACCAAGTCAGCAGTATAGTCCAGAGTGATGGTGGTATGATATTGATCAACAGGATTGTGATCCATCAGACAGTCGAACAGAATGAGTGCAAGTGGAAAGATAAAATTTCCAAACAAGAGTCATCAAACAAACCACTACTACCTGCAGCTCTCACGGCACGAATAACCGATAAACGGTGCAACATCAAACACCAAGTGCGAGCACAAAGTTGTGATCAAGCTGTGTGTGGTGGTTGCCCAGTCACAGTCCAACAAACATACAGACAAAATGATTTGGTGTAAAGCGGCAGCACTTAAACAACTAACTGTCAGTATCCAGAAAGATAGGTGTCAGTATAGAGTCCAAAACCACAAGTACTAATGGGACTGATGGGACAAGTAAGAGCCAGCTAAAATCACCCATTGAACAAAGGTGCCTCTGTTTGTTCCTGGCAGGCAGCAGATGTCCTAACCCCACCCCCACCCTAATCCTAACCATATGGAGCCTGTAAGGCTGAGTTCCCTGCCAAGAACAACCTGAGGCACTTTTCTCCCATCATGGCTAAAATCTTCCTGAGTGCACCTTTAGGGTATGTTTACATGACAACAATGTACTAAAAACAGAAAGGTTTTTCCGAAAAGTTTCGCGTACAGACGACAACATTGTCAAAACAATCCCCGTTCAAACAGATCCACGAAAACGACTAAAAATGCTGTATCATGCATGCAAGGCCAGGAGTTGACGATGTCACTTTGTAAAGAAACACTATGCGCCTGCGCACAAAAGCATTCTTCCACAGAGCGGTGAATACAAACAATGAAGATGGCAAAAGCATCGAGCAATTTTGTCTGGACGGACGATGAGGTTGCTTTATTACTACAAGTGACCCTGGACTATAAAGCAGCAAAATGTCAGGAAAATGTGGACTGGGATTCATGCCAATCTAAGTACTCTGACATCTTGGAGGCATTTTTAGCCCACTATCTGACAAGTGAAAATATGGGATGGAAGGATTTCCCGCACAAGAAAGAGTCAATTTCCAAAGCTCACATAACATCTAAGCTGAAACACAGTCCTGTAGTCTGCCATTGTAGTTTTGAATGTCTCGTGCATTGTTTTGAAGTACTCGCACGCATGCCTATAGACTGAACACGTAATACACATGCGCATGACATCATCGTTTTCACAAATTCGTGTTTTTGTATGTTTACACGGAGACGATAATGGCATCAGAAGCCATTAGCTTCTCTCTATCTCATGGTAAAGAATAAACAAGAGAAAAGCATAGTGGCAGGTCCGCCAAGGACATACTTCTCTCACCACAAAGTGATCTTTGAATGTGTACTAAAGACTAAAGGAAATGTGAATGAAATGCACACTGTGAAATACAGGAAAATTAGTACAATTCTGTCTGTCTTGCACTATTTTACCCTCCAACAATGTCATCAATGACTGAAGTGAAGACGGAACAAAATCTTGGACATGCAGTATAAGTGCGCTGTGGATTTCTTAGCCTGCATTTACAACACTTTGAGTCTCTTTTCCTTCTATGGGATTTAGTTAAATAGAGAAGATGACTTTGCTCAGCACTCTCAACCATGTGTTCCTTGCTTACTACCTGATATCATCTTTTAAAATAACATTGAGTGCATAAGGAGAGTCATTGAGAATGTCACAATGCTATATGGGACAATCTGAAACTTTCTTTCTGAGTAAGGGAGTAACATGGATAGAGAGATCATTTTCATCAAAAAATATTTCTGAGAATGATTTTTCCTATGTTATTTTTTCCTATGTTATTATTTTTATTTTTTTATGATGGCATGATGATACTTTATATTTCATGATTTTAGTTCTGCAGGGAAGTGAATGGATGAAAAGGACCCAAACAGCAAATCAGTCTCCATTTACTGGTCTGATTGAATGAATCAATGTGACATTATAGCTTGTTTAAGAAAGTTCTTATGGTAGACTTGCTCCCTAGTACAACTGTTGTTTTGCTTAATGGATCTGCGGCTTCTGTATGCAATAGTCTGTACAAGGACATAGCATGCACATGAACAAAACCTTTATTTAATTATGTATTTATTTTAGACTGTATCATACAGAGAAGGGTTTTTTCTTGTTTACCAAGCTTTGGGAAGTGTACCAAACAGCAACAAGCTAAGTGTCATGATCCTTCTCTGTCTGCCTTTCCATCTTTGTCAGTTTTTCATCTGTGTGAGTGTGTTTTATGTATGAGCACATGGCTTAGGCTAATGGTATGGCATGGCTTGTGACCAGAGGTCGCTATGTATATTTATTGTTCACTTCGTGTCTTTCGTTTGATTATGGGGTTTGTAGTACTTTTCCTTTTCGTTGTTCATTGATTCTTGTGTTTATTATTCCCAGGTGTGTCTTGTTAACCCTATTAGTCCTTGTGTATATAATCCCTATGTTCCCCTGTGTTCTTTGTCAGTTTTTAGCCTTTCATGGCTGTAGTGGCTTGTTCTGTTTTTGTGTTTTTAGTTTCTAGTGTTTATTTATTAATTTTTTTAGTTTATATTAAAAAGCCTGTAGTTAGATCCTCTTTGTCTCATTCCTGGAAAAATTACAGAAGAAAAATGGATCTAGCAGTTGCTTTGGAAGAACTATGCTTGGCAGGACTCTCAATGTTGGATTATTCGGTACGCTTTTATGATTTAGCAAGCCAGATGAACTGGGGTGACTCCCACCTCAGATCCATTTACTTGAAGGGCCTAAACTATTCTAGTAATGTGGATCTATCAGAGATGGGTGAACTCGCATGGAGGGAATATGTCAATACTACTCTGAAGAGAAAGGGTCTTCCATTTGAGGATGAGGGTAACGTTCCCTTGCCGCCGTCAGCGGCCACGCCTGCCACGGTCAACGAGCCAGTGCCCACACCTGCCACGGTCAACGAGCCAGCGCCCACACCTGCCACAGACAACGAGCCAGCACCTGAAGCCTCGTCCGTCCCAGAGCCAGCGCCTGAAGCCTCGTCCATCCAAGTGCCAGCGCCTGAAGCCTCGTCCGTCCAAGTGCCAGCATCCTTGGCCACGGAGGCTATTCCCACAATAGTGCTCCTGGCCATCTGGAAAATGAGGAGGAGAAGAGCTCCTGCTCTCCAGTCGCTGCCTGTGCTCACGACCACAGAGCCCGTTCCCCTGTGGATGCCCGCGCTCATGGAGGCTCACGGAGGCCGTTCCCCTGTGGATGCCCATGCTCACAGAGGCCATTCCCCTGCGGCTACCAGTGCTCACGGCCACGAAGGCCGTTCCCCGGTCACTGCCAGCGCTCCTGGTCACAGAGGCCATCGACGAGCTTGTCCAGTTCTCTGAGGCCGTCGACCAGGCTGTCGCTCAGTCCAGTGGCCAGCACCTGTTAGACACAAGATACCAGTCTGTTCACTGCCCAGTGGCCACCCACATCCAGTATGACACCTGTTCAGCGGCCGCTGCCCAGTCTGCTCCTCCCATGAACTATTTTTGGTTTTATGTGTTAAGGAGCTTCAGGAGCCGCTCTCTAGAGGGGGGCTCTGTAAGGATTACCCTAGCGACCATCAGGGGTTGCTATGTATGTTTATTGTTCACTTTGTGTCTTTTGTTTGATTATGGGTTTTGCAGTTCTTTTCTTTGTTGTTGTTCATTGGTTCTTGTGTTTATTACTTCCAGGTATGTCTTGTAAACCCTATTAGTAGTCCTTGTGTATATAATCCCTATGTTCCCCTGTGTTCTTTGTCAGTTTTTAACTTTTCATGGCTGTAGTGGTTTGTTCTGTTTTCGTGTTTTTAGTATCTAGTGTTATTTTTTTTTTTTGGTTTATATTAAAAAGCCTGCAGTTGGATCCTCTTTCTCTCAGTCCTAGTTATTTGTTTATATTCTGGTTTGTTTTTCTCTCCCTTGTGAGTTTTGTGTTCCCTGTTTGTTTCAGTTGTTCAATAAAAGTATTTTATTTTACTCATTCCTGCGCTTGGGTCCTCCTTACTGCTTATTTTTCCTGACAGAATGATTTGACCACTAATGGACCCAGCAGAAATGAGTTTTTTTTTTTTTCGGATTCTCCGGTTTTCCAAAAAGCTGCCAAGACCAAAAATCCCTTTGGTCTCCATCAGGGGAACCAGCCGGTGAGGGCATATTCACTGGAGTTTCTAGTGTTGGCCTCGGGTTTGGGCTTCAACCAGGAATGCCTCATTGATCCCTTTGTGGCAGGCCTGGTTGATCCTATCAAGTCAATTATTCCTGTTGGGAGTGAAGAGGGGAGTCTTACCGAGACCATAAAACTGGCTTTAAAGTTGGATTATTTTATCTCAGCCTGTGTCTCGGAAGGCTCTCTCTCATCATTCCAGCTCGAGGACAGCGATGCCCCCTCACCGATGGTGGGTGCTGCAGCCCCTCTTCCCAGCACTCATAGAAGGAGGAAGAAATGGAGCTTCACACCTGAGTCCATGGCTGCCCGCTAGGAGGCGGCGGCTGTTCCTGCTGCCGACCACCTGGAGGTGGCGGCCATTCCCGTTGCAGTGCTTCTGACCGTCCGGTGGAGGAGGAGAAGGAAGCCGAGTAAGGCGCCTGATCCCCAGTTGCTGCCAGCACTCACGGCCACCGAGGCCATTCCCCTGTCACTGCTAGTGTTCTCGGCCATGGAGGCTGCTCCCCTGTCACTGCCAGCACCCCTGGCCACGGAGGCTGTTCCCCAGTTGCTGCCAGCAATCTCGGGCATGGAGGCCATTCCACAGTTGTTGCCAATGCACCCAGCTACGGAGGCCGTTCCTCAGTCTCTGCCAGTGCTCCCGGCCACAGAGGCCATTTCCCAGTCGCTACCAGTGTTCCCGGCCATGGAGGCCATTTCCCAGTCACTGCCAGCTCCCTCGGCCACGGCAGTCGCCACACTGCCTGTCCAGTTCCCTGTGGTCATCGATGAGCCTGTCGACAAGTTCATACAGTTCCCTGAGGCTGTCGACTAGCCTGTCCCATTCCCTGTGGCCGTCGATGAGCCTGTCTAGTTCCCTGTACTTATTGAGTCTGTCTAGTTCCCTGTGGCCATTGACGAGCCTGTTCTGTTCCCTGTGGTCATCAACGAGCCTGTTGACAAGTTCATATGGTTCCCTGAGACTGTCGACTAGCCTGTCCTGTTCCCTGTGGCCTTCGATATGCCTGTCCTGTTCCCTGTGGCCGTTGACAAGCCTGTTCTGTTCCCTGTGGTCATTAAGTCTGTCCAGTGCCCCGTGGCTGTCGACGAGCCTGTCCGGTGCCCCGTGGCCGTTGACAAGTCTGTCAAGTCCCCTGTGACCACTGACAATCCTGTCCAGTCCATTGCGGCTGTCGACCAGCCTGTTGCTCAGCCCAGTAACCAGCACCCATCAGACACCAGTCACCAGTCTGTTGCTCAGCCCAGTAACCAGCACCCGTCAGACACCAGTCACCATTCTGTTGCTCAGCCCAGTAACCAGCACCCGTCAGACACCAGTCACCATTCTGTTGCTCAGCCCAGTAACCAGCACCTGTCAGACACCAGCTACCAGTCTGTTCAGTCCCCAGTGGTTGCTACGTACTCAGTCCTGTCCCCGGTGGTCATCGACCAGTCTGACCCAGCCCTGTCCCCAATGACTACCGACCATTCTGCTCAGACTTGTGGGTTCCCTGCCCAGTCTGACCATCCCTCTGTGGTCTTCATTCGGCCTGTCCCAGTCCTGTCCCCAGCAGTCATTGACCTGTCTGACCTAGTCCTCTGTGGCCGCTACTGTCCTCACCAGCTGCTCAGCGGCTCAGATTTTGCCTTGGTCTCCAGACCCTTCTCCAGCTCCACCATGGCCTTCTGGTCCACCTACAGACTGGCCCAGACCCTCCCCCTGGTCTCCCCCACACACCCTCCCTGGTCTGTCATCTGTCCCTCTGCCTGGCCAATTCTTTCCCCTGGTCTTCCCTTCCCTGAGCCAATCTATCAGTCCTTTCAGGTGTGGACGCCAAGAGGCATCCATTGGGATAATCCTTCTCTGTCTGCCTTTCTGTCTTTGTCAGTTTTTAGTCTGAGTGAGTTTGTTTTATGTATGAGCACATGGCTTAGGCCAGTGTTTCCCAATCCTGGTCCTGGAGTACCCCCAACACTGCACATTTTAGGTGTCACACTTATTTGACACACCCAATTCTGCTCATGGAGCCTCTACTAATAAGCTAATGAGTTGAATCAGGTGTGTTAAATAAGGGAGACAAACAAAATGTGCAGTGTTGGGGGTACTCCAGGACCAGGATTGGGAAACACTGGATTAGGATAATGTTTTTGTTCATCATGTGCTCTCCCAACTCCGCTCCCTCATTCCCTCTGGCCTCACCTCTAGTTTAGTCCTCGTTATGTTGATTGTCTGCACCTGTCCTTCATGTATGTTCCTCTATTTATTGTGCCCTCTTTCCTCCTGTGTTTGTAGCACTTAAGTATCTTGTTATTGTATCTCTCTTCTTATTTTCCTTCTATATAACATGTCTACTTCACGAATAACACATGCCTTCAAGCACATCCCTGTTATATGTTACAGACCATTTACACGATATCGATGCAAGACCAAACGCAATTTACACAACCTATGGCCACTTTGCACTTCAGCACCTGCTCCACTCTCTTTCTCAGTGGGACTCTGGAATTTCCAGTCAGCTGTGAACAAAGATGACTTCATTTCAGCCTTTGCCACACAGTCCACCCTCAGCATCCTGGCACTGACATAAACATGGATACGTCCAGAGGATACAGCAATACCTGCTGCTCTCTCCAACAACTTCTCCTTCTCTTACACCCCTCGACACACCGGCAGGGGTGGGGGAACAGGTTTGCTCATTCATAACAACTGGACTTTTTCACCACAGTCTTCACTATGTAACAATACTAGTTTTGAATGCCATGCTATTACTACAATGCAACCCACAAAAATACATGTTGTCATCTATCGCCCTCCAGGTCAGCTGACAAACTTTCTTGAGGAGTTGGATGTCCTGCTGTCCTCCTTGCCGGAGGATGGTAGGCCACTTGTGGTTCTTGGTGATTTCAACATACACCAAGATAAGCCCCAGGCCACTGAACTCAATACTCTCCTGGCCTCATTTGACTTGGAAAGACTACACACCACAGCAACTCACAGATCGTGCAACCAGCTGGACCTCATTTTTACACGTAACTGTACCAACTCAAATATTTGTGTTACTCCTTTACATGTCTCTGATCACTACTTTGTTCAATTCAACATGACTCTCCCATCTACAGTAAAACAGTCTTCACCTTTGGTTTCCTTTCTCTATAACCTCTGTTCTCTTTCACACTTACACCTCTCCACTGCTGTCTCTACCTCTCTTCCCACACTAAATGTATTTACCACGCTTAATGTAAACACTGCCACAGACACACTAAGCTCTACTTTAACAACCTGTCTAGACAACATGTGTCCTATCTCCTCTAGGCCAGCACGTGCTACACCACCCAGCCCCTGGCTGTCTGACGTCCTTCATGAACATCGGACTGACCTCAGGGCAGCCAAGAGGAGATGGCGGAAATCTAAAGATCCAGCAGATCTAGGTAAATATCAGTCTCTGCTTGCAACTTTTTCAGATAACGTTAAATTTGCAAAAACCTCCTATTACCAGAATAAGATCAACAGCACCACAGACACTCACAGCTTGTTTAGAACATTCAACACACTTCTCTGCCCTCCCCCTCCACCACCTGACACATCACTGACAGCAGATGTCTTCGCCACAATTAGGTTACAACCATCAGCAATACATTCTCAGCACCACACCCGTCTCCTATATGCAACTCTTCTGTCTCTATGTTCTCGCCTCTGACTGACAATGAGGTCTCTAAACTCCTCTCCAACCACCCCATCACCTGTTCCCTTGACCCCATTCCTTCTCACCTTCTCCAGGCAATTTCTCCATCCATCCTACCTGCACTCACACACATAATTAACACATCTCTACTTACAGGCACTTTTCCCACTACATTCAAGCAGGCTCGAGTAACCCCGCTGCTGAAGAAACCCGCATTTAACCCCACAGAATTAGAACACTACAGACGAGTCTCTCTCATCCCATTCGTGGAAAAAACACTTGAAAGGGCAGCTTTCAATCAAATCTCTGCCTATCTCTCACAGAACAAGCTGCTGGATGACAATCAGTCAGGTTTCAAAAGTGGACACTCCACCGAGACTGCCCTGCTGTCTGTCACTGAGTCACTGAGATGGGCGAAAGCTGAATCCAGATCATTCATCCTGATTATGCTGGACCTTTCTGCAGCCTTTGACACAGTCAACCATCAGATCTTACTCTCTACCCTCTCCTCGCTGGGCATCACAGGAACTGTGCTTGACTGGTTTAACTCCTATCTCTCAGGTAGGTCCCTCAAGGTAGCCTGGAGAGGTGAGGTATCCAAGCCTCATCAGCTACTTACTGGGGTACCTCAGGGATCAGTGCTTGGGCCACTTCTCTTCTCTATATACACAACATCACTGGGACCCATCATTCACACACATGGTTTCTCTTACCACTGCTACACTGATGACACGCAACTCTACTTGTCTTTCCAGCCCAACGACACCACAGTGACTGCTCGAATTTCTGCCTCCCTGGCAGACATCTCGGCCTGGATAAAGGAGCACCACCTGCAACTCAACCCAACCAAGACTGAACTCCTTGTCTTTCCAGCCAACCCTGCTGTTGAACACAACATCACCATTCAGCTGGGTGCAACTAGAGTAACGCCTTCCAAATCGGTCAGAAATCTAGGGGTAACCGTCGACAACAGACTAAATTTCACAGACCACATCTCAAAGACAGCAAGATCATGTAGATTTACACTTTACAGTATCAGGAAGATAAGACCCTTCCTCTCTGAACATGCCACACAACTGCTTGTCCAGTCACTTGTCATAACTGGACTGGACTACTGTAACACTCTCATTGCAGGCCTCCCTGCATGTGCAATTAGACCCCTGCAAATGATCCAGAATGCAGCAGCATGTCTGGTCTTTAATGAACCAAAGAGAGCGCATGTTACACCACTCCTTGTCTCTCTCCACTGGCTGCCGGTTGATGCACGTATCAAATTCAAGGCTCTGATGCTGGCATACAGAACAGTCCCTGGGTCTGCTCCAGCATAGCTAAAATCATTTATGCAGAGCTACGCGCCCACTAGAAGCCTGTGGTCGGCTAAGGAACGTCGCCTTGTTGTACCAACACAAAGAGGCACCAAAACACTTTCCCGGACTTTCCCAACTCCATCCGTGAAGCTGACACACTCACTGGCTTCAAAAAACTAATAAAAACACATCTTTTCCATGAGCACTTAACCAGTCATTGTTGCACTTTATTCTGTTTTGAATACTTTACTGATGCTAGTGAAACTTTGTAATACGGCACTTTTCATACCACTGTCTCCTTAAGATGATTCGCTTCTGTTTTCCTCTTTTGTAAGTCGCTTTGGATAAAAGTGTCTGCCAAATGAATAAATGTAAATGTTTGTTGAATCGTTTTGTGAGATTTGTTAGTATTCTTGTCTGCCCTGTTTCCAGTCCTGTTCCTGTCTCCGGTCCTAGTTATTTGTTTATATTCTGGTTTATGTTTCATTTTGTTTTTCTCTCCCTTGTGAGAGTTTTGTGTTCCCTGTTTGTTTCAGTTATTAAAGTATTTTATTTTACTCATTCCTGTGCTTGGGTCCTCCTTACTGCTTACATTTTCTGACACTCAGTGCCATTATAATGTAATTCATCTCACAACATTCCACAACCTAGAATGTTAAAGGTCAGTAGGGAAAAAATAATGCATCAGAATACAGGCAGGGTGATATACAAATATACCATGTCAGTGTCTAATAGCACTGATGAATGCATCACTGAACAAGCCCAACCAGTAGGCTATACATATACCACATGAGCTGTATGGACTATCTGCACTACTTCAAAGACATTTATTTTTAGTTCAAGTGAGCATTGTTTATTTAATTTAAAGGGAAAAACACTTATGTCTTGAAATGTATTGAACAGACACACTTACACTATGTCTTTCTATGCTAATGTTGGACCCTGAAGGTGCACCATGGAAATAACAGATAGAAATATAGAACATAACAAATTTTGATTTGTTAAAAGTCAGAGACAGTGGTTTCAATGACTTTTTTTCCAATAATTTATTCAGGTGTGGTCAATGTAAGATGTAAGATGCTCCCTTCTGAGCTAGTAAAAAAAAAACAAACAAACAAAAAAAAAAATTGTGAAAATGTTTGCAACTTGAAGATATTCAGAAATGTGCTGGTTTACAAAATATTTTATTAATTTAGATTATTAATTTATCCCTTCACTCATATTTGGATATTCACATCAGGTTTTCTTTCCCTCTTTCTTTTCACTGCCCAAGGCAGCCCACTGGCAGAACTTCAGAGGCACCCTGCTATCATGAAGGAATTCCCTGCTAATTATATGATGTGAGATTTCATAGGGATGCCTGATGTGCTCTTCTTTAATCTTTCTTAATCTGTAGAGATTTGTTTTCCACCTCCTTCTGAAAATATTTACTGTTGCCTTGTCATTCATAACAGAGAGTAATCTCTTGATAATAATCATTCATAACTTTCAACCTAAAATATGGACTAAACATTTTCAATGGAAGGAAACGCTGTTAAAATAACCATGCCTTAAAGCACATTCAAACATGTCATATAATGTGCAAAGTTTGCTTTCACAAAAAAGGCGAGATGATGCCTGAGGGGGTCTTGGCAGTCTCCTTGCTTCTGATGGTGTTTTAACAACTGCTTGTAGCCTAGTCTGACAAAACATTCAATCATGATCCACATATCAGTGAAATGGAGCAAACAGTTTTGAGCTTTGTCGGTAGAAGAAGAAAAAGATAATGGCAAGAATGCATAGCATTACCAGACCTGTGAGGTAGTGGCATAGCCAGAAACAAGGCTCTGGGTGTGCCAAAGGAAAATAGGGTGTGCAAGAACTGAGGCAAAAATAAGTGCCATGTACCGTTGCAACCAACATTACTTTATTTTTAGCTCAGATTTTATTTTTAGCCATGTTACTTTATAATAACTTGACTTAAATAAATTCCACTTATATCAATGGATTATGTTGGCCTGTTAAGGGGTCATAACATACTTTTTTATTATTCTAATATGTTCCTTGAGGTTCACTTATAATATCAGTAAAGTTTTATGCACATACAAATATATCGTACAAATAAAAGTCATATATTTGTAAAACAAGATCATTTTCCACTCTCATTCAGAAACGCTTGGTTTTTGGTGCTTCTCGTTTAAGACTTGACAGTAAACGCCCACTGTTATGATTGGCTCTTGGCTCTTGATATCAATGCACCCCAACTAAAAGCAGCAGTTAATAAATAAAAAGTTGTCATTTCATTTGGGTGTGCAAGCAAATGTTTTGGGTGGCCTTTGCACACCCTGGCACACCTGTGGCTAAGCCACTTCTGTGAGGGTGGTGTTGTCCATGGGTAACTACATCATCTGGTGCATGTTTTCCCATTGACGGCCATTCCAAAATAAATGTAAAAAAAAAAAAGAAAACGAAAAAAAAGAAAAGTGTTTTCTGACCATTTTTTCCCCCAAGCAACACTGTAAAAAAAATTACCTGTTAATTGACAGGAAATTACTGGCAGCACAGACACCAGGTACATTTCTGTAAATAAGAGGTATGGTATCGTAATTCTAATTTACAACAAATACCGTACGAAATACATTACACCTTTTGTTTTATATAGATTAATGTATTTTACAGTGTTTTTTTACCACAATTTCTTTTCCTGGAATGCGCATTCCTGTGCCTGCAATGATTACCACGTCTTTGCGCACATGCACTCACAATGAGAAAAAGGCGCTTCACAGCAGGACACTGCTTGCTGTTGCTTATGCAACTTAAAGGGGTCATGACATACTCTTTTTTTATTATTTTATTATCTTCCCAGAGGTCCACTTATAATGTTAGTTTTTAAAAAAAAAATGTATCCCCTTTTCTCCCAATTTGGCATGCCCAATTCCCACTACTTACTAAGTCCTCGTGGTGGTGCGGTTACTCACATCAATCCGGGTGGTGGAGGACAAGTCTCAGTTGCCTCCGCTTCTGAGACAGTCAATCCGTGCATCTTATCACGTGGCTCGATGTGCATGACACCGCAGAGACTCACAGCATGTGGAGACTCATGCTATTCTCCGCGATCCACGAACAGCTTACCACGCGCCCGGACCAATTTGGTTGTTTAGGAGACCTGGCTGGAGTCACTCAGCACACCCTGGACTCAAACTCGCGACTCCAGGGGTGGTAGTCAGCGTCAATACTTGCTGAACTACCCAGGCTCCTATAATGTTGGTTTATAAATATATATATTTAATCACTGGTAGATTTTTTCACTTGTTTCAACTATAAAAACTCTGCCTGTACAGTAAGACAAAATACACATGTTAAAAATACATTCTCTGAAAAACCTAAATATCTTTTGCTGTGATTTTTAGAAATTGTTACAGGAAAACAATACAAAAATTATCAAGAATATGATTTTTGCCCTAATATCAAAGGTCTTACTAGAAAAAAAGAAATTATGATCCAACATGAATTTTCTTGATAAAAAAATATGATCGTGCCTGGTAACATGTGCATGTAAAATGGCTAGAAATAGCATTTTAGCTTTTTCACAAGGTTTATTTATATTTCTTCTGCTCCAAACATATTTCAAACTCACTTCAATGTCTGCTCTTATGAATGTAACACATCAAAAGAAAGTGTTCACCTCTGTTCAAATGCACTTTGGATCGCATCATTTACATGTATAAATGTTTTCCATATGCAAGGACTAAATATTAAATTAAACAAACAACAGGGGGCCTGGGTAGCTCAGCGAGTAAAGACGCTGACTACCACCCCTGGAGTTGCGAGTTCAAATCCAGGGTGTGCTGAGTGACTACAGCCAGGTCTCCTAAGCAACCAAATTGGTCCGGTTTCTAGGGAGGGTAGAGTCACATTGGGTAACCTCCTCCTGGTCACTGTAATGTGGCTTGCTCTCGGTGGGGCGCATGGCAAGTTGTGCTTGGATGCTGCGGAGAATAGCATGAAGCCTCCAAACGTGCTATGTCTCCATGGTAACATGCTTAACAAGCCATGTGATAATACAAATATTTTGTAAGCCTTCTGATCATTAACCCTTAAAAGGACAAGAACATAAAAATACCTCACAAATTAATTTACAAAAACCTTTTTCTTCTTCTTTATATATATATATATATATATATATATATATATATATATATATATATATATATATATATATACATTTTTTTTTTGTCAATTTTACTGCATGTACAGTATCTTTCATGAAAATTACATGTAAAAGATAGGAACATTTGCTATGAGATCAGTAGACTTCTCACAATGCCACCATGTTACTTTAAATTTAAGATTGTGAATTGATGCCAGAGTTTAAATACACATGGCCTCAGTATTTGCAAGGACTCCATTTTCAATCATTTTAACAAAAAATTGGCCAACTTACTTATAGCTTTTCTCCCCAACCTCTCAAATGCTCATATCCCCCAGGATACAAAAACCTTTGTGGGTTTTAAAGGCATCAGAAGATTTGTTACAGTTATGGGAATGATCCTGTGACCAGGTATGATTTGATCATTTGCAATTAGTACGGCTATGTTAGAATTGTTTTGATTCTATTGCAGGTTTTCTGTGAGCCCCAGTTGAAGACAGAGAACTAACAGATGTTGGCCTCAACCTGTGTCAACCTGGACAGACGTCTGATGCAATACTACACCAGGATGTTTGCTGGAAGTCCTGCACACTTCCCCCCGAATGTCCTTTTGATGTTTAAAGAACCATTCAAGAAGACTTTTAGGGAACATTTGCAGTGCCATTCAGGGGCCTTTTTTTTTTTTTTTTTTTTTTTTTTTTAGCCGGGTCTCTTCATTTTTATAAAATTTCTCCTCACTCTCGCCACCTAATGACATGGCAGTATGTTTGGTTGGTGTGCCCTCTTCAGTTTTTTATTAGGGCCCAAACACTGAAAGTGTGGAGACCCTATTGTTCTTCTAAGGATTATTATTATTATTAGGACCCAAGCACTGAAAGTGTGTAGACCGTATTGTTCTTCTAAGCATTATTAGGGCCCAAGCATTGAAAGTACGGAGACCTTATTGTTCTTTTAAGGATTATTATTTTTATTATTATTAGGGCCCAAGCACTGAAAGTGCAGAGGCCCTATTGTTCTTCTAAGGATCCTTTTTTTATTATTATTATAAGGGCCCAAGCACTGAAAGTGTGGAGGACCTATTGTTCTTCTAAGGATTTTTTTTTCAAGGTTTCGGGGGCTTTTGGGGCACTTAACATTCTCAAAAACTCATAAAATTTTGCACTAATGTCAGAGTTGTCGGCCATTAGGGCTTGGAAAAAGTTCATGCATGGGTATGTAGAGGTGGCTCTGTAGCGCCACCTAGAAGATGGGCATGTTAGGGGGGGCTCTGTACCATACTTTGTACATATACACTACCGGTCAAAAGTTTTGAAACGCTTGACTGAAATGTTTCACATGATCTTAAAAATCGTTTGATCTGAAGGCGTATGCTTAAATGTTTGAAATTAGTTTTGTAGACACAAATATAATTGTGCCACCATATTAATTTATTTCATTATAAAACTAAAATTTTATAAAAAATTAAAAAAAAGTTTTTGAAATTGATGACTTGGACCAAATAATAAAGAAAAGCAGCCAATAAGTGCCCAACATAGATGGGAACTCCTTCAATACTGTTTAAAAAGCATCCCAGGGTGATACCTCAAGAAGTTGGTTGAGAAAATGTCAAGAGGACATGTCTGCAAATTCTAGGCAAAGGTGACTGCTTTGAAGATGCTAAAATATAACACAGTTTTGATTTATTTTGGATTTTGTTTAGTCACAACATAATTCCCATAGTTCCATTTATGTTATTCCATAGTTTTGATGACTTTACTATTATTCTAAAATGTGATAAAAAAAAATAAAAAATTATAATAAAGAATGAGTAAGTGTTTCAAAACTTTTGACCGGTAGTGTGTGTGTGTATATATATATATATATATATATATATATATATATATATATATATATATATATATATATATATATATATAAATGGTTGCAGATTTTGTCCAACAGTTTGAAATACTATGTGGAAAGCAAATCTGTCACTGAATTTACATTTATGTCTTCATTTGCCTGAATCTCTAAAGAATTGGGGACCTTTGTAGGCTTATTGGGAATATATTTTTGAGACATTTAATGCTGTATGTAAACCCATGTGTTAACTAATGAAAGAGAAATGATTTGAGTGTTTCAATAAAGCTATTACATGTAAAAATGTAGTAAAGTTTTTGTCTTGTTATTGCTATATATGTATTTTTTTTATATGTATCAATATATAGCCATACATGGTTCATGCATATATTGCAGAATATTGAAAAATATAAGCACTAGATTCCCATATATGAAAATGTATTATTTAATATATCACATTATATTTTCCAATATTCACATATATTTTTGTTTCATAAGGGGTGGCTTGTCTCTCACAAGCTTACGAAGCTCCCTTCTAAGGCCTGCATCCCTAATCCCCTCAATGAATTGATCTCAGATTGCCAAATTCACATGTGATATTGCATTTGATGACTGCTTCAGGATAGAACACAGAATTTGGGACAAAGCATGAGAGTAAACATGAAAATCCTCACCTTTCATTTGTTTGTGGCTATAGAATGTTTGTTATAACTGAGACACACTGCACTTTTCTCGAAAAGCTTCTCTCAGGTACACAAAGAGGTCACATGATCACATTGGTTCATTTTTCATCTGTAATCTGACCTCTTCTAAGGCTGCACCATTTAAGAGGGAGAGAACGAGGTCTAACTGGTCCTCTGTGTTCTAATTTCTAGCATGTAACACCCTCTCTACTTCTTCAATAAACTCATCAACATATCTCCCATTTTTGCTGACATCCCTACTAAATGGTTGAATGTGACATTCTCTTGACATATAATCATAAGACCTGGTAGGCTCTCTACTAGCTGCCATGGTCTCCCCATGTTTTCTGTTTTTTAATTTGTCCCTGAATATCATGCATACTACTACCTTCACCATGTTCATCATCAGTGTTTTGTAATACTAGACTAGCATCATCAGACTGCGACATTTTGAAATGTTCAAATTATATCAGTTTGACACAGTAAAAAAAAAAAAAAAAATGCTCTCTTTCGCAGTGGTGATCCCTCCGATGGGTGAATATCCATAAAGCCGCAGGTCCAGACGGCATTCCCGGCCGCGTCATCAGAGCGTGCACGAACCAGCTGGCTGGTGTTTTTACGGACATTTTCAACCTTTCCCTCTCTTTGTCTGTAGTCCCCACATGCTTTAAAACATCCACCATTGTGCCTGTACCAAAGCAATCCAAAATGACTTGCTTAAATGACTGGCATCCTGTTGCTCTGACCCCCATCATCAGCAAATGCTTTGAGAGACTAATCAGAGATTACATCTGCTCTGTGCTGCCTGGCTCACTGGACTCACTGCAGTTTGCTTACCGTTGTCTACACTGCACACTGCTCTCCCCCACCTGGAAAAAAGGAACACTTATGTGAGAATGCTGTTTGTAGACTACAGCTCAGCATTCAACACTATAGTGCCCTCCAAGCTTGATGAGGAACTCCGGGCTCTGGGCTTAAACAGCTCACTGTGCAGCTGGATTCTGGACTTCCTGTCAAGCAGATGCCAGGTGATTATAATGGGTAGCAATATCTCCTCATCACTGACCCTCAACACTGGAGCCCCACAGGGCTGTGTTCTCAGCCCACTCCTGTATTCCCTGTAAACACATGACTGTGTGGCAACACATAGCTCCAATGCCATCATTAAGTTTGCTGATGCTGATGATACGACAGTGGTAGGTCTGATCACTGACAATGATGAAACAGCCTACAGAGAGGAGGTGCACACTCTGACTTGCTGGTGTCAGGAGCACAACCTCTCTGTCAACATCAGCAAGACCAAGGAGCTTGTGGTGGACTTCAGGATAAAAGACAGAGAACACAGCCCCATCACCATCAATGGAGCACCTGTGGAGAGAGTCAGCAGCTTCAAGTTCCTCGGTGTTCACATCACTGAGGAACTCACATGGTCCGTCCACACTGAGGCCATTGTGAAGAAGGCTCACCAGCACCTCTTCTTCCTGAGACAGCTGAGGAAGTTTGAAATGAACTACCACATCCTCACATGGTTCTACACCAGCGCTGTAGAGAGCATCCTGACTGACTGCATCACTGCCTGGTACGGCAACAGCACTGCCCTCAAACGCAAAGCCTTGCAAAGAGTGATGCGAACTGCCAGACACATCATCGTAGGTGCAATTTCCTCTCTGCAGGACCTATATACCAGGTGATGTGTGAAAAAAGCATCATCAGAGACTACAGCCACCCGAGCCATGGGCTGCTCTCACTTCCACCATCAGGCAGGCGGTATCGCAGCATCAGGACCCGCACCAGATGTCTCCATGACAGCTTCTTCCCCCAAGCAATCAGACTTTTGAACTCTTCATCAGCACTGCACTTTATTAATCTTACACTGGACTGTCATAAATGATATTCTCTCTTAACAACACACTGGCAACTGACTATCAACTGACAGCCTGAATGTAAATACAGCACATAACAACCTACTGTGTATTTTATATATACTATTTTTATTGTATACTGTGTATTCTATATTGTGTGTATGTGTATTCTATATTGTGTGTATTGAATACTGTACATTGTATATTATTATTTGTATATTATGTTGTGTGTAATAATGTACATATTAGATATGTAAATTGTGTTGTGTAAATCTGATGTTTATTGTAAATTGGTATATGTCTCATCACTGTCATGACTGCTATGTTGCTCAGAACTGCACCCAAGACTTTCACACACTGTTGCACTTGTGTGTATGGTTGAGTGACAATAAAGGGATTTGATTGATTTGATTTGATTTGATTTGATTTGGTGTCAATTCATCAAAATCCAAGGTATGGCAGGTTCTGATGATGTTATCCAATCTTACCACCTCAAGTGACAGCATCAAATCAAGTCCCACATATCTTCATTCTTTCCTGACCCTATCAATACACATTGCAGCAGCCATCCTCAAATATCACACTAAAGCACCTCTATACACACCTTAAACACTTTATTGATGAGTATATGACTGGTTCAAAAACTATAGTGTACACACTGAAGCCATATGACAAATTCAAATGCAAGCATAGGTAGAAAAATAGTAGAGAGAAAAAACAACCAAAATGCTGTTAACAACAGCACTAGCCTTAAAATACAAACACATGTCTAAAGATGAATCGGCTCTGTTCATAACCCTGCATATTAAACTGTTGCTGTTAAAGCCAAGTCTTACCTTATGATGATGATGATCTTGATTTCATTTTATTAGAAAGGCAATCATTTAATCCATTAAGGGGTAGCGTCGATGCCTTCAATTGGAGAAGTCAGTAACGAGCTCCTCCAAATTTAGGGACTTCACAACTGCAGCTTGAAAAGCCATCAGCATCAGGTAATTTAATCTGTCATCAGTCATGGTGGTCCGCAAGTAATCCTTGACCCGTTTCAACACTGAGAAAAAAATCAGGGAGATGAACGATTAAATGCCTGGACAGCATCAATGAGGTCTTCGTTATCTGTGAAGCATCGAATAAACTCACCATTAAAATGGTCAAGTACTTCAAAGTACAGCCTTTTATCTTGATCCTGTGGGCTGTCTGTTGGTCTTTGACCACTGGTTGACCCTACTATAAAACCCGCTAATGCTCTGGACGCATTTCGTATTCGAGCAGGCCTTGAGGGAGGTGTGTCTAAACATAGGCCCGCTTCTGTGGTAAATGCCTTTGCTTTGCTGAATGTGTTCTGCCACTCAGCATCTGATCTCAAAATCTCCAGCTGATGTTTTGTACTTTTAATAAGAGTTGCCGCTGTTGTGAGAGCAATGCCTACTTCTTGAAGTTGTTCGGACAATCCTTAAGTCAAATTTAAGGCTTTCTCTTGAACATGCAGACGTACAACAAAAGAAAATGTCTGCATCTTCATTCTGAAGCCATCTGTTTCCACAGATCCATCTGCATTGGTCTTGGAGGTGGTCTTGGAGAAAAATATTGTGCTTCCTTCAGTTCAGTGATTATTTATTTTTTCTTCAAAAACCCTAATCATATAATTCTGAGACTCTGGGGATGAATAGTGTCCATACCTGAGATCCAGTTTGGTTTTCAGACCTTTACTAGTTGACGCAATAATATCCAAAAGTTCCAGGAAATTTCCCTTATTATCAGCACAATCTTTTTCGTTGTGGCCACGGAACGGGAGTCCCTGTCGCCCTAAAAATGAGGTAATTTGTAATAAAGTTTAAAGTGTGCTCTGTTTTCTTGTACCTCCGACAATCTGTTGGCATCAATTTGACTGGCAATCGAATCCTTACATCCACTGACCACAGCCCTGAACTCAGACCCTAATGCAGTGTTTCTGCGTCTCTTGCTGTCATTGTGCTCCAGAAGATTCTTTTTCATATTTTTCCAACATCTGTATCCATGGTCAATGAAAACACGTTTCCCTTGTCTGTCTCCAGCAACAGTTGAAACCCCGGCAAAAAATGCGGCATGCAAAACAAAAAAATGCATCCTGTGACACTGAATATTCCACCCAGTCATAGCTTTTATATACACTGCCATTGACACGTCTTCCGCTTTTAAAGGGGAACTGGGTTAGACAAGGCTGCACAGGGTCGGCATTTTATTTGCACTCATTGGGCCTGGTAGTTGATTGGTGGGCCATCTGTTCCTCCACAGAGGTTTCGAAGCTAGTGCTGATAGTCACCTCTTCTGGCCTGGGGTCGGGGATACCGGTGCCACTGTAATTACTTTCATCAAAGAGCCCAGAATTGCCAGCACTGTTGCATGATGATGTTGCACAGCATCGCTTGCTGTCTTTTTCATGAAGTATGCATTTAGTGATGCTTGTTTCCTTTTCATTTTTTTATTCAGTTGTTAGCTAGCTAATACTACAAACTGTACATGTTCACCTCACTTACATCTGGCATGTAATGGCGGGATAATAGCATTGTTTCTGCACTTGCACGATGGCTGTTGGAAGCAGGTTCACAAAATCAGCCACACCCACACAGACTGCTGTGGCGTGTCTCCGGTATCAAGACCTGAACATGATTAATTTTCTTTTCCCTTTTTATTAGAACAATTAGAATTTATTTGTGACACGAAATAATTTTAAACTTTGTTAATCCTATAATGAAAATATATTACTTTTACATTGACTTGACCAGGCAGCCAAGGTTTGGCAGCCGCCATACCCTGCCACATGCAATTGACACCCCTGCTCTTTCATCCAGCAGTCTCATCACCTTGCCATTTCACCTCTGGCCAATGCCTGTTCACTGGAGCACTGCACCACTGAAGTCAGCCTCCACTCTGTGTAACACTGGCACCTAACTTCACCGCATTTCAAAAAGAACAAAAAAATGACCTATTGGATTCCAACAGTCAGACACCCCACTCCTGGTAACAAAAATGTAGCCGGTGGGCTGCAAATAACCACACTGGACCAGGAGCAGACAGGCCATAGGAAGAACCAGGACTTTTCCTAGTGGGCCAGCCACAAAATGGGGCAGAATGGTTTTTATTTCAAATCCAGGGCCAATTTCTCTTCACAGTCTGCCTTGCACTGGACACAAAACTCTTTTTTTTGAGGGGTCCTCTTCTGATGTCTGTATATTAAAAAGACAGCGGTCGATGAGGCCATGTTATATAAAAAGGAAAAGAAGGAATAAAGAAAATACAAAATGGGATACAAAAATGAAATAAGGTACAATGAAATATGGTAGAGGCTAATGTAAAAAAAAAAAAAAAAAACACAAACTAGGCATTAGTCTACCCATATACTTCAGCATACATCACCTTAATACGTGGTTTTATCACTCACAGTATTTTATGCATTTAGCACATGCTTAAATAACACAAAGCATTTTATGGATTTTTAACCAGGCTTTAAGGACATGTACAACTAAACTCTGGTGAATTTTTGGGATGCCGCCCGCAATTTTTCACACTCAAATTTAAAAGCTCACCATTCACATATATTGTGGACTAATTGCAAAAAAGGTCAAATTTTTCAGTGAACCGCCCAAATAAAAAAATAAAAAGACTCCAATTATTCATAAATATTATTGTATGTGTTAATCTTATGATAAACATAATATAAATTTTTTTTATAATAAAACAAAAAAAAAAAAAAAAAAAAATGTTGTCCTAAATTTGTAAACATGTGATTCAATGAAAACAATAGAATTCTTATTTTTCACACATAACATGTATTACACTTATTTGGAAAACAGTCTGAGCTATAAATCATTAAATAAGATATGGTTAATCCTAAATTTACATACCCAATTCTTACATGTGTGCGCAGGACGTGGTCAAACTTTACACATGCAATCCATATGCATCCTTCAAAAATAACCCAAAACAAACACTCAATTTTAACATATGACTCTTGTGAACTGTATTCTCAGTGGTGCCCAACTTAGTGTAAGGGATATGGAAATGCACTGTCAACCTCATTTTACAGTCTCTAAACTCAAAGGGACATGCTTAGGCAATGAAGTACATAGCCTCCAGCCTCCTCTAAGTAGAGCATTAACAGTACAACAGGAGACATAGATTGATGAGAACAACCAGTCACAGAGCTTTAAGGGCAGACTCTCTCTCTCTCTCTCTCTCTCTCTCTCTCTCTCTCTCTCTCATTTCTGCCATTAAACACTGCAGCTCTGTCCTTCTATTTAGCTTCCCTGAGCATAAACTATAACATTGAGCAATTACAGTGAAGAAACACTAGACTCATTCAGCCCATTCAATTTGTTTGAATTGTTGAGTTTTAATTGATATATATTTATCATGCGGAAATTTTCAATTCTGATTTCGCCAAGATGCAGGTGCATGACGTCACACAAGTATGAAGGAACTCAAGATGGCACCGAGTATGGCTGCTGCGTTACGAGCTCCGACACAACATTGCAGTTCTTATGTCTTATTGCAGTTTTTGTCTTGGATGTTGTCTGCCTTATTGTATATGATAGACAAACACTTTTAGACATTGGTTCTGCAATTGCACACCAAAAACCGGACTTCCAATTCCTCAATGCTGACCCACTGTTTACAAACACGCCAACAGAGCCCTTTGTCTGGGCTGCCCGGCCGCGGAAACGCAGAAGGGGAAATAGAGCCGGCGTTCTCATCAGAGTAAGACGTCGTGCAAATCGACCCCCGCTACCCAGTATTCTACTGGCAAAAGTTCAGTCTCTGGATAACAAGCTCTGTGAACTGAGAGCGCGGATCTCTTTCCAACGAGAGACGAGGGACTGCTGCATTATCTGCCTTACGGAAACTTGGATGTCTGCGGAGATTCCAGACTCAGCCATCGAACCTGCTGGGTTCTCCGTGCACCAAGCGACAGAGTGAAAGACCTCTCAGGTAAAAGCAGAGGTGGTGGTGTATGTTTTATGGTCAACAAATCCTGGTGTGATCAGAAGAACATACATTCTATCAAGTCTATCTACTCTCCTGATCTGGAATTTCTCATGTTTCTGAGTCGACCATTCTGGCTACCGAGTGAATTCACAGCGGTCTTTATCACTGCTGTTTACATCCCGCCACAAGCCAACACAGACCAGGCACTCAAGGAACTGTATGGGAGTATAAGTGAGCAGGAAACCGCGCACCCTGAGGCCGTGTTCATTGTGACCGGGGACTTTAACAAAGACAATTTCAAATCAATCGCACCAAAATACCACCAACATATCAGTTTCAACACAAACTGGAACCGGGTTTTGGACCATTGCTACTCTCCCTTCCGGGATGGCTACAAATCCCTCCCCCGCCCACCATTTGGCAAATCAGACCACTCTTCCGTTATCCTTCTGCCCACTTACAGGCAGAAACTGAAACAGGAAGCACCCACCCTCAGAATGATCCAGTGCTGGTCAGACCAATCAGATTCTACGCTACAAGACTGTTTTGATCACGCGGACTGGGAGATGTTCCGGTCCGCCTCCGATGATGAAATTGAGGTTTACGCTGATAGCGTAACGTGTTTCATCAAAAAGTGCGTAGAGGACGTTGTTGCGACCAAAACAATATGGATCTACCCCAACCAGAAACCATGGATTAATAGTGATGTTCGTGCGGCACTTAATGCGCGGACCTCCGCTTTTAATTCTGGGAACGCGGAGGAGCATAAACGAGCCAGTTATGCCCTCCGCAAAACTATCAGAGCAGCAAAACACCAGTACAGGGACAAGATTGAAGGACAGTTCAACACCACCGACTCTAGAAGCATGTGGCAGGGAATTAATATCATCACGGACTACAAAGGTAATAAAAACTGAACACCGCTGCCTCTCTCCTGGATAAGCTAAATACATTTTATGCTCGTTTTGAGGGAAATAACACCGCCCTTGCGGAGAGAGCTCTCGCGGCTGAAGCTACAGAGGTTAGTTCACTCTCCGTCTCTGTAGCGAATGTAACCCGATCCTTCCAATGGGTGAATATCCATAAAGCCATGGGTCCAGACGGCATTCTGGGACACGTCATCAGAGCGTGTGCGAACCAACTGGCTGGTGTTTTTATGGACATTTTCAACCTTTCCCTCTCCTTGTCTGTAGTCCCCACATGCTTCAAAACGTCCACCATTGTGCCTGTACCAAAGCAATCCAAAATCACTTGCTTAAATGACTGGTGTCCTGTTGCTCTGACCTCCATCATCAGCAAATGCTTTGAGAGACTAATCAGAGATTACATCTACTCTGTGCTGCCTGCCTCACTGGACCCATTGCAGTTTGCTTACTGCAACAACCGCTCTACTGATGATGCCATTGCATCTACACTACACACTGCTCTCTCCCACCTGGAAAAAAGGAACACTTATGTGAGAATGCTGTTTGTAGACTACAGCTCAACATTCAACACCATAGTGCCCTCCACGCTTTATGTGAAACTCTGGGCTCTGGGCTTAAACAGCTCGCTGTGCAGCTGGATCCTGGACTTCCTGTCAAGCAGATGCCAGGTGGTTAGAATAGGCAGCAACATCTCCTCATCACTGACCCTCAACACTGGAGCCCTGCAGGGCTGTGTTCTCAGCCCACTCTTGTATTCCTTGTACACACATGACTGTGTGGCAACACACAGCTCCAATGCCATCATTAAGTTTGCTGATGATACAACGGTGGTAGGTCTGATCACTGACAATAATGAAACAGCCTACAGAGAGGAGGTGCACACAACCTCTCCCTCAATGTCAGCAAGACCAAGGAGCTTGTGGTGGACTTCAGGAGAAAAGATAGAGAACACAGCCCCATCACCATCAATGGAGCACCGGTGGAGAGAGTCAGCAGCTTCAAGTTTCTCGGTGTCCACATCACAGAGGAACTCACATGGTCCGTCCACACTGAGGCCGTTGTGAAGAAGGCTCATCAGGAAGTTTGGAATTAACCATCACATCCTCACACGGTTCTACACCAGCACTATAGAGAGCATCCTGACTGGCTGCATCACTGCCTGGTATGGCAATAGCACCGCCCACAACCGCAAAGCCCTGCAAAGTGTGGTGCGAACTGCCAGACACATCATCGGAGGTGAACTTCCCTCCCTCCAGGATATATATATACCAGGCGGTGTGTGAAAAAATCTCGGAGTATCATCAGAGACTCCAGCCACCTGAGCCATGGGCTGCTCTCACTGCTACCATCGGGCAGGCAGTATCACAGCATCAGGACCCACACCAGCCGACTCCATGACAGCTTCTTCCCCCAAGCAATCAGACTTTTGAACTCTTGATCTCTCACGATCAATATACATCAGCACTGCACTTAATTAATCTTATTATCTCACACCGGACTGTCATAAATGATATTCTCTCTTAACAACACACTGGCAACTGACTATCAACCGACAACCTGAATGTCAATACAGTACAACACAACCTACTGTATATTTTATATATACTTTATATACAAATTTTATTGTATGTGTATTATATATTATGTGTATGTGTATTCTATACTGTGTGTATTGTATACTGTACATTGTATATTATTATTTGTATATTGTGTTGTGTGTAATTATGTGTATATTAGATATGTAAATTGTGTTGTGTAAATCTGATGTTTATTGTAAACTGGTATATGTCTCATCACTGCCATGACTGCTATGTTGCTCGGAACTGCACCCAAGACTTTCACCCACCGTTGCACTCGTGTATATGGTTGTGTGACAATAAAAGTGATTTGATTTGATTTGATATGTCAGCACCCGTGTAGATATACAAAGTAATTAATAAACATTCACCTTTATTAAATAATATTGATAAAAGAGTCAAAGTCTCTACATTTTATAGAATTTAAAACTTGTTTTGATTAACAAGACTCACCTGGAATAATGAGTAAATGAGTACTGATGCATGTAAGATGAGTAAAGCATTGATAAGACAATACAGGAAGTGGCTTTATATTGTAATATAAATATTTTGGCTATAAATTATATATTTCCATATTACTGAACATAAATCTGTCATTGGCATACAGTCCACAGCAAATCATTTTGCAATTTAATTCTTAAATCTGTTAGAGATTTATTACGTAGATGGACTCTTTTGGAGTGTCTCACTTTGGTTGCATCATATCATAAACAACACATTTAGGTCGCTGTGTCAAGTTAAGCGTAAATTGAAACTTAATTAGAAAAACACATCTTGAGATCCCTGCATTCGGAACTGCGCTTTGTCCAGCTGTGTATGAATGCATGAAAGCATTCTCAACTTGTGCGATTGCTAGTGTCAAGCAAGCCTGTGTGTGGTTTGTTGTCTGTACGACTGCACGTTGCCTATACAGCTGGAGATTCCCTTTCTGTTCCCTAATGAAAAAAGATGGAACTTCAAGCTTGAATTGCTCTGATGGTAAGAATATTACTTATTATGCTGAGATAAGCCCCCAAATGAAGATAATTTAATACATGATATTATTGTGACAGACAAAATAACTGAATAGAAAATAAAAGCAATAAAAGTGGCTTTAGATATCAATATATTATTTAGTTTATTTCCATATAATTGAACGTGTGAGCCCAATTGAATTGAATTGAAAAGACTGTCAGAGGTAGGCAGTTCACACTTTCTTGTTTTCTGTCTGGGCTATTTTTTAATTGTTTATCTATGTACATATGTCAAAAGTTTAGCTTTGAAAAATTTGTCTCAAGACTGCTACATCCAGTTCCAAACTGTTTCTGTTATTGAACGCAAGAAAGCATCCTGTGTATCCTCATTCAGTTCTTCTCAGTGCCTACTCTCGGTAAAGGGCCATTCACACTAGGCTTTGAGCACACAATTTTTTTTTTTCAGACAACGCAACGAACCAGGATATGATGTCATGAGGGAGGGCTTCTGGTGTAAGTAAATAATGAATCATAAATAACAAATAATATTATATTAAAAATTTTAAAATATATTGTCTACTAACTTTCCTGCAACAATAAATCTCGCAGCTTTGAAATATGTATCCTTTGAATTGAGCCAAGTGGTCAGCGTGTGATGTTTCAGTCTCCTTTTGGTCACGCGTCCTCTTGTGGTAAGAATTCACGGTTCACCAAACTTTGGTATGCAGCGTAGTATGACATTTCTTTGCATGAGCTTACGTTTCCACTCTGCTGCATTCTAATGCGTTTAAATGGGAATGAATGGAGCGCAAAGTGTAGTGTGACCACCCCTTAAGTATGGCAAACTCATGCCATGGTTTCAGCCAGTGTTGCTGTTTTGGACTGCTCAAGTAGAGTAATGTTTTGATAGTGCCACAAAGTCTCAGTGTTACACTTTTTGGTAAAATCAACCTAAAAATGGCTTACTCATAGTTGACTTACAGTTTCCACTCTGCTGAGTGGTGAAAAGTTTTGAAACACTTGACTGAAATATTTCTCATGATCTTAAAAATCTTTTGATCTGAAGGCGTATGCTTAAATGTTTGAAATTAGTTTTGTAGACAAAAATATAATTGTGACACCATATTAATTTATTTCATTATAAAACTAAAATTTAATAAAATAAAAAATAATAATAAAAAAAAGAGTTCAACAAAGATGGGAACTCCTTCAATACTGTTTAAAAAGCATCCCAGGGTGATACCTCAAGGAGTTGGTTGAGAAAATGTCAAGAGTACATGTCTGCAAATTCTAGGCAAAGGGTGAATACTTTGAAGATGCTAAAATATAACACAGTTTTTATTTATTTTGGATTTTGTTTAGTCACAACATAATTCCCATAGTTCCATGCATGTTATTCCATAGTTGTGATGACTTTAGTATTATTCTAAAATGTGAAGAAAAAAAAAAGAAAAAAAAAATATATATATATATATATATATATATATATATATATATATATATATATATATATAAAGAATAAGTGTTCAAAAGTTTTGACCAGTAGTGTACTTATATATGATACTAAGTTAGGATACAAGAAAGAATTAAAAAATGGTCAGCTATTAAAGCTGATATGTATTTTTTCAAAGAGCAGATAAAAGAAGGCTAGTAAGTGTGATATACACAGAAAGAAGAGGCATGTGCAAGACAGAAATAGAGACAGAGAGAGACGTGAGAGTCAGGTGTACTGAAGTTTGTTGGACTCCAGCTGTGTGTTTGCTTGCGACTCACAAAACCCATTATAAATTGGTTGGTGGTCAGAGTTCTGCTTCAGCCAGAATAGATTGGCAGTGTAGAACAGCAGAGTCCACCTCCAGCTAATTTTCTCTCCCTCTGTGTCACTACAAAAGCAATCTCACACCACAGGCCTTATGGCTGCGTGGCCACACAAAATCCTAAAAGGTTTGGATCATACTCTATGTCACCACCTTGGTGAGCAAGAGGCATGTTGCTTGAAGCAGGAAGTACTTTGCACTGAGTATTTCAATTTGTACACTGCGTAACTTGTAGTGTACGGCAATATATCAGGACATCCCAAGAAATGTGAAAAAAAAAAAGCTTTTATGTTAATGTCTCTTTGATATTGGTTTTTGCTTAGTTTTACATGCCCAGGTTGTACATAAAATGGGGTTTTAAACAGTATGACAAAAGTGAGTGACATTTGTGCTTTTTATATGTGGCAGGTATGTGTTTTTGTCTTGTTCATGCATAGTGATTTACAGCAGAAGGTAAGCTCCTATAGAGCCTAATGATTGAGGTGCTCTGTGGGGGGTGTCATAGTGGCTTCCTGCTGCATGCAGGCAGGTATGCTAACACCTGATGGGGGCATTTGGAGGACATTAGTGACAAAGTTGTCAAATCAATGCACAGAGCTGTGCATCTGGAAACGTCCTAACAAAACTTAACCCACGGGGTGCGACACATTTAAAACTGAAGAGCAGATGTAAAGATCTGATCGTTTAGTGCTGTGTTAAATTCTCTCTTGAGAACTGAGGAAAATTCAGAGAAGCTTGAGGGAAACGGTGAACATCAGGATTCACAGGAAGTGCCAGAGTCAGTTACTTCTGGCTCATGAAAAACATGATCACTACCAACACAGACTCATAGCAACTTGTAATAATTCGTAAGAGATAGCAAAATCGTAAGATATCATACGACTTGACTCATACAAAAAAGTATGACTTTTAGACCAACCAGTAAACCAACAGATTTTTAAATCGATACAATACATACATCAAATTTAAGCTGGTGGTCTAAATATCACTTTATTTAGGTTTAGGATTTAGGCATTATGGATGGAGTTAGGCATTATGGTGAGGCTAAGGATTGTGTTTGGGGTTAAACTTAGGAAAAATTGTCATTGAAATGTCCATTGGTTCATTTATTTATCTTTATGAGAGTAAAAATGGCAATTTGTACGATTTCTATCCTTTTCTCCCCAATTTGGAATGCCCAATTCTCAATGCACTCTAAGTCCTCGTGGTGGCTTAGTGACTCGCCTCAATCCGGGTGGTGGAAGACGAATCTCAGTTGCCTCCAGGTCTGAGACCGTCAATCCGCACATCTTATCACGTGGCTTGTTGAGCTGTGAAGATGTAATGGGTGTGGAGACCCACGCTATTCTCAGCGGCATCCACGCACAACTCACCACACGCCACACCGAGAGCGAGAACCACACATTATAGCAACCACGAAGAGGTTACGCCATGTAACTCTACCTTCCCTAGCAACCAGGCCAATTTGGTTGCTTAGGAGACCTGGCTGGAGTCACTCAGCACACCCTGGATTCGAGCTCGTGACTCCAGGGGTGGTAGTCAGCGTCAATACTCGCTGAGCTACCCAGGCCCCACAATTTGTACGATTTCTAAGGATTTTGCCATTTTTTTTACATTATTGCGACTTCTCATGAGACTGGGTTGAAGTTATCCATGTAGCCAAGTGGAGAAATATCATGTAATTTAACTGTAGTCATAAATTGGATGTGGCCCCTTTAAGAGTTTTGCGACACCAACTTTCCGGCACTCCTCGTGTTGCACATGTGTAATCGTTAGAGATGCTGTGCAAGAGAGCTTGGGTAAATATAAAATTTTACACAAAATGTTTATAAATTACATTAAATATGTGTTCACAAGAGTCGTATGTTAAAATTGAGTGTTTGTTATGGATCATTTTTGAAGGATGCATATGAATTGCATGTATGGAGTTTGAACACGTTTTGGTGCACATGCAAGGACTTGGTACATAAATTTAGAATTAATCATATCTTATTTAATGATTTATAGCCCAGAGTGTTTTCCAGTTTAGTGAATAAGTGTAATGCATGTTCTATGTGAAAATATGTGTAATTAGAATTTTATTGTTTAAACTGTTATATATGTCCTTAAAGCCTGGTTAGAAATGCATAAATTACTTTGAGTGATTTAAGCATGTGTTAAATGCATAAAATACTGTGAGTGATTTAAGCATGTGTTGAATGCATAAAATGCTTTAAGTGATTTAAGCAAGTACTTAAATGTACAAAATGCTGTGAATTATTTTTACATCTGTCAGAATAAAACCCCAAAAATATGTTTTTGTTTCCTCTTTGGTTTATTTCACAACCCACTGGCTACATCCAGTTAACAAATTTATGTTCTTAAAATGTTTTCCAAAAGTCATATTGTAATTGTGGGAAAATGTCTTTCTTAATGTCATTTAAAGGTTAGCAAGACATTCCTGAAAATGTGAAAATGTATATTTTGATTTTATTCTAAAAACATTTTAAGGATGTTCTGTATTATGCTAAGATCGTGAAGATGTTCCATTAACACAATTTTAACAACATTTGTTCTTAACCTTTAGTGTTATCCAAAGTTGACTGTTTGGCAGGCTATTTACAACACACTGAAAAACACACATGCACACCATACTTTCAAAACTGCACATTCAGAACCAACTCATAAAATAAAAAATAATTTTTTTTGGTATTTCTAAGAAATAACACCTTTCCATTTCAGACGTTTTTCTGCTCTTGATGGCAGCTCATGGCAATATGAGGGGAAATAATTTCCTCCTCATTTACACTCTTTTCAAAGGTGACTTCATCACTAGTGTTTGAAAGACACTGTGCCCCTAAGTATCAAATAATTACCACTAAATGCATCCCAGAGGTTCCGTCACTAATGCAGAACAAAAGGGAGAGAGAACAAGGAGGCAGAGTGGCTTCAAGATCTATTTTTCAGCTCCGCATCATTTCTTGCTTCACTGATCTATCACTAAACAACAGCTGCTGTGCCACAGCCAACGCAGCGCTTGGTATGGTGATCAAGAAATGAACAGGGAGGGAAGAACAAAATAGGGGGAAAGGGAGACGTTTAAGTGGTGAGGTCACGTGTGATAGCCTGGCCCTGGAGCTCTCAAGAGTGTCACAGTGAGAGAGAAGAAAGATTGGGAATTATTGTCAAGTCTGTGTCATATGTGATGGATAACAAGTCACCTGTAATGGCTGACTAGGTAGCTGCATTAGACAGGCATCTTGCAATCATCCCCATTTATTTTCTCTGCCTCTCTCCCTCTCTTTCTTTCTTTTACCCAGAACTCTACACACATCAGGTGCTGGAGTGGCAGAGACTTTGCCGGTAAAGTCGCACTAGGCTAAAAGCAAGAGTGAGCACATCTCTGCAGCTTCATTTTAAATTATCCCTGCAGGTATAAGATTTTAATTTGGTTCCTTTAGGACTCCAGCTTTAAAATGACAGGACTGGAAATATAAACAGCTTTGTATGACCAATAAAATCCAACTGTCATGTCTGCAATTTACACTGAATAGAACACCAGCATGTTGTTTTAATCAGTATTCAAATTGAGTCAGAGCTCTTGGAGGGTCAACTTACAATGACGTATCGTACGCAGAAAAAAAATGTTGGTGGCCGCTAAAGCACAAGACTATCTGCCCCTTTTGAACTGAATAATTATGTCAGACGCATGCATGACTCCCCAACCCTTACATAAATCCTTACCAAAAATAAACAGATTAATTCTATATAATTGATTAAAATTAGTCATTTTAATATTTAAGACGTTGTAAGACAATAAGATGTTAGGCTCAATAATATACTATAATTTTAAGAATTTAAATTGGTCACTGTGGCTGAAATGAATAGTGTTTGGTAGAGTTATAAGAAGTAACTTACAATATTATTTATCATATGTCATGTTGAGTTGTTTTCTCTGTTGTCACTATTGTTTATCAGTATGGATTGTGTATTTAAAGATCTTGAGGCAGAACTGCTCATAACGGTCACAACATTATAAATTGACAAATAGATTTTCCACAAAGCATCCATAAAATAAATATTTAAACATTTGATCATGAGCTAACATGTAGTGTTTGATAAATACCAGTAAAACTATGTCTGTTACACCCGCAGCGCCTGCCATCTCCTCCAAACGCCGCGAGAGGTCACCATCACCTGAGTTTTAACATTTCATGAACTACATTTCCCATATTCCTCTAGTCCGACTGATTACTCTTCCACCTGTATCACATTTAACCCTGTCTATTTAAGTTCCCAGTTTCCACCATTCAATGCGAAGTCTTGTTTGCCTAGTCTGCAATTCTGAGCATTATTACTATCATTGATTACCCTGTGTTTGACTCCTGCCTGTTCTCTGAATTCCCCAGCCTTCTTGTGAGTGTTTTGGATTTACTACCTGTTTATTGGATTACCCCTCTGCCTATCGGACTTACTTTGTTTGCCTTTCTGGACTGCCTATCTGTGTACCGATCCCTTGCCTGTCTTTGTTTTTGCTCTTTGTTTTGTTACTTTGTTTTTATTATTTATTTGCTTTATTAAACTGCACATGGATCTTAACACTACTGCCCTGGCATCTCTGCTACAGAAGACTTCGCCAAACCTAGATCCAGCAGCTTTTCAACAGTTACACGAGCTTGTTTCAGCGCAAGCAGCCATGCTGACTAGTCACCATCAGCAGCTGTGCAAGCTCACATCTATCACGGAAGAACTCTTCAAATCCATGCAACCCAACCCATGTGTATCTCCGAAGGGGGTTTCCACTAGCAGTTCTGCCTGCAGCCCAACGCCCTCTACGGCTGTTGTTAATCCTTGACTCTCTCTTCCAGAGAAGTTTGACGGATCAACCAGTAAGTGTTGAGGATTTCTGTTACAATGTGAACTTTTTCTGTCGCAACTACCTCACATGTATCCCAACGATGAAGCTTGTGTTTCCTTCATTATATCACTGCTGACAGGCAAAGCTCTAGACTGGGTTACGGCAGTTTGGAGTCAAGAAAACATCTTAAAGGGTTCTTTGTCTCACTTCCTAACTCGCTTGCGGGAAGTTTTTGAGCACTCCGAGGGTGGTAAGGACCCTGGAGAACTTCTGTTGTGTCTAAAGCAGAATAATATGTCAGCTGCTGAATTTGCTTTATCATTCCGCACTCTAGCAGCACAAACTGTGTGGCTGGAGGATCCAATAAAACTGCTGTTCCGTAAAGGACTAAACCCTGACCTTCAAACGGAACTAGCATGTTGTGATGAGGGAAGATCTCTGGATGAATTCATCAAACTCGCCATTCACCTGGACAACCTGATCAAAGCCCGTCATCCAGTCAGCTCTCTACAATCAATTCCTTCTGACATCTTTGCTACCAGTCTTCACGAGTCCATGCAAGTGGGTCGTTCCTCCCTCACCACCGAAGAGCAACAACACCGTCTCAGAGAGAGACTTTGTTTCTACTGTGGACAGTCGGGACATTTACTGGCTGCCTGCCCTGCTCGCCCCCCTAGGAAGGGGGTGCGATGGTGAGTTTTTAATTCTCTAATTTGATTCATATTGATCAGTTTCAATTGTCTGTCATATTGCATGTTCAGAATAGTAAACAACAGATGTCAGCTATCTTAGATTCTGGGGCTGCTGGTAATTTCATTGACCTGGCCCTCGCCACGAATCTAAGATTGTCTTTTGTCCCTTGTGTCCCTCCATTACATGTCGCAGCGCTAGATGGATGACCCCTGGTCTCCGGCAAGATTCAGCAGATAACTCAACCCATTCATCTCCAAGTTGGACTCTTTCATCATGAGGAAATTCAGTTCCTGGTCACTCACTCTCCAAAAAACCTGATTGTTCTTTGCTTACCATGGCTGAGACTTCACAACCCTGAGATTTCCTGGAGAGATGGACAAATTACACGTTGGAGTACTCCTGTTTCCAGTCTTGCCTCAACCTCCCTGAACCCATCTCTCTCTCTCCGGTATGTACCATGACTATCCTCCCAGAAAAGATGTCAACCCTGCCACAATGTTATTCGGCTCTTCAGGGGGCATTCAGTAAAGCTAAAGCTACCAAACTTCCTCCTCACCGTTCCTGTGACTGTGCTATTGACCTTTTGCCAGGCTCCTCTCCTCCACGCGGATTAATTTATCCCTTATCTGAGCCAGAGACTAAAGCTATGGAAGAATACATAGCAGAATCCCTAGAAAGGGGTTTCATTAGACCCTCCATCTCTCCAGCTTTGGCGGCTTTCTTCTTCTTAGGAAAGAAGGATGGGGTCTTCGTCCATGCATTGACTATTGAGGCCTGAACTCTGTTACCATCAAGTATCGCTACCCCCTTCCTCTGGTACCACCTGTGCTAGAGCAGTTAAGAAACATCAAAATCTACACTAAGCTGGATCTTCGTAATGCCTACAATTTGATCCGCATCCGGGAAGGGGATGAATGGGAAAACGGCCTTCTCTACACACACTGGCCACTATGAATATCAGGTGATGCCTTTCGGACTTTCCAATAGTCCTTCTGTCTTCCAAGCCTTCATGGATGACATTTTCCATGACATTATTGGCAAATGGGTTCTAGTCTACATTGATGACATCCTTATATTCTTGTCTTCCCTTGATGAACACGTTCAACATGTCAGAGTGGTACTCAACCGTCTTATTCAACATCAGCTTTACGCCAAGATGGAGAAATGTGAGTTCCACCATCTCCTTCCTGGGGTATATCATTTCCCCTGAGGGGGTTGCCATGGACTCTTCCAAAGTACAAGCGGTACTGCAGTGGTCCTTACCGGTGTCTATTAAATTACTACAACGCTTCCTCTGCTTTGCCAACTTCTACCAATGTTTCATTCAAGGTTTCAGCTCCGTAGCTGCCCCACTCACCTCTCTGCTCCATGGTAAAGCCCAAAAATTAAACTGGACACCTTCCGCCCATCAAGCCTTTGATCTCAAGCGTTGCTTCACTACTGCCCCTATTCTCCATCATCCTGATCCTTCTCGACCCTTCGTGCTAGAAGTAGATGCTTCTGACTCTGGAGTAGGTGAGGTACTCTCCCAGCGACAAGGATCACCCGCTAAACTCCATCCCTGTGCATTCTACTCACAGAAGTTATCTTCGGCCGAGAGAAACTATGATGTCAGCAATCGAGAACTCTTGGCCATGAAAACGGCTTTCGAGGAGTGGAGACACTGGCTAGAGGGAGCTCACCATCCATTTCTGGTGATTACGTATCATCGCAACCTAGAATATATTCAATCGGCCAAGCGCCTAAATCCTCACCAAGCCCGATGGTCTCTTCTTCTCCAGATTCGATTTCACCAACACCTTTCGACCTGGGTCTAAGAACACCAAGGCCGACACTCTGTCCCGCATTTATGATTCCTCCAGTGACAACAACCCTGTGACTTCCATCATCCCACCTACTCTCACTGTATATCATGGCTCATATTACCCAAGCTCAGAACCAAGAACCCACTCCCACTGGCTGCACTCCTGACAAAGTATTTGTCCCAGTTCCTTACGGAACAGGGTTCTTCAGTGGGTTCATGACTCGGCCTTCTCGGGACATCCAGGCTTTCAAGCTACTTGCAGGTTAGTGCAAAACCAGTTTTGGAGGGAAAACCTAGCCACTGAAGTAGCTGACTATGTTAAAAACTGCAATGTGTGTACCACCACTAAATCTCTTTGACCGCTCCCATCTGGTCTCCTTCAACTTCTTCCTGCCCCTCGACGTCCTTGGTCCCATATTGCAGTGGACTTCGTCACAGATATACCCAACTCGCAGGGTTTCACTGCCATCCTAACCGTGGTGGATCGATTCTCTAAAGCCTGTAGATTCATCCCTCTGCCTAAACTTCCTTCGTACATGGAATGTTTAGAATTCATTATGTCTTCCGCCTTTATGGCCTTCCTGAGGACATTGTCTTCGACCGTGGTCCCCAGTTCACCTCCTGAGTCTGGTCTGCATTCTTCAAATTACTCAACGTCAACGCGAGTCTAACTTCTGGTTATCACCCTCAATCTAATGTTCAAGTTGAATGGCTAAACCAGGACCTGGGTAAATTACTCCATGCCTACTGTCAAGTCAACCAACTCGACTGGAACCATTTCCTACCCCGGGCTGAATATGCTCAGAACTCTCTGTTCAAACCTGCCACCGGAACCACACCATTCAAATGCATCTTAGGGTTTCAAACACCACTCTTTCCCAAGTTCCAACTATGTTCCTGGACAATGGGTCTGGCTATCAACCCGAGATCTTTGTCTACGACTCCCTTGCAAGAAACTAAGTCCCAGGTATGTTGGCCCTTTCAAAATTCTCCATCAAATTAACCCTGTATCATTTCAACTTCAGCTCCCTGCTAACTACCATATTTCCCCTACATTTCATGTGTCCCTGCTCATACCTGCAGCACCTCTGAGAGAGGAAGGTTCTCAAGACCCTCAGAGACACCTTCCATTCCTCACTGACGGAGAAGAAGCCTTTTGGGTACACAAGCTCCTGGACTCTCGATGCTGGGGTCAGACACTTCAATATTTGGTGGACTGGGAAGGCTACGGTCCCAAGGAACATTCCTGGACTAATTCTGAGGACATTCTGGATCCTAATCTCATCACTGAGTTTCACTGCAATTTCTCTCATCGACCCGCTCCCAGAGGTCGAGGTAGACCCCGACACAGACAACCTCCTCACGTCAGGAGCCATTCGTGCGGGGGGGGCTCTGTTACACCCACAGCGCCTGCCATCTCCCCTGAACACTGCCAGAGGTCACCATCACCTGAGTTTTAACATTTCACCAACTACATTTTCCATATTCCTCCAGTCAGACTGATTACTCTTCCACTTCATTTAACCCTTTCTATTTAAGTTCCCAGTTTCCATGCATTCAACGCAAAGTCTTGTTTGCCTAGTCTACAATTCTGAGGGTTATTACTAGCGTTGATTACCCTGTGTTTGACTCCTGCCTGTTCTCCGAATTCCCCAGCCTTCTTGTGAGTGTTTTGGATTTACTGCCTGTTTATTGGATTACCCCTCTGCCTATCGGACTTACTTTGTTTGCCTTTCTGGACTGCCTATCTGTGTACCGATCCCTTGCCTGCCTTTGTTTTTGCTCTTTGTTTTGTTACTTTTGTTTTTATTATTTATTTGCCTTATTAAACTGCACATAAATCTTAACACTACTGCCCCGGCATCTCTGCTACAATGTGCATATAAACTGTGTGCATTCTAATTAACCTCTAGTGATGGTTTAATTAGTTAAGATAAATGATGACTTAATGTTAGTAATTTAGAAGTACCAACTTAAGTACCATAATTTAAAGAAGAATTATATCTTGCCATTATTGAGAGTTGAAAATGAGATTCCACTCTGCCAGTGTCACTCAGTCACCATCTGTAATTTCTTCAGAAAACAGCACGTGGCACACTCTGGCGTGTTTAGAATTTTATGATGTAAAATATGGATTTATTTATGAAAACTGGGAAAGAGAATGGTCAATGTTGCGTTGTGTCACTGCAAGCATTTGAAAAAAAAGTATAGTTCCCTATCTGTCACTCACTCGACATTGTGTCGATGTAGTGACACTAGGGGTCACTCTTGGGAGCCCGAGACACCTCTGGTCTTTGATAAAAGGACAATGAAAATTGGCGAGTGGTATTTGCATGCCACTCCCCCGGACATACGGGTATAAAAGGAGCTGGTATGCAACCACTCATTCAGATTTTCTCTTCGGAGCCGAACGGTCATGCTCACTGAGCTGAATTCTACTGTTCATTCACCTCTGCTGGATCTGACGGCGCATTTCAGCAGCTTCTCCATCCTCTGCACTGGTGCACTGCAGAGAACGCCCCTGGGCACTTCGGCAGAAAACAGAGTATATTTTCTGAGAGCCTTTTCCTCTAAAAGAGTATATTTTCTCTAAAAGAGTGCCACACACGGAACGTCTTTTTAAAGACACGTCTTTTTAAAGATGCCTTTCCGATTGTATGTTATTCCTGGTTGCAGTCATTATCTCTCAACTTTGTGGGCGCGACCCAAACGGAGGCAACGTTTGTGGATGGTTCATGTTCTCATTGTGAGAATATCACCATGGCAACGTTGCGGTCATGGCTTGATTCGTAAGAAAGCAAGCCACCCCAGCGGCTCCCCGCCTCGTTCCTTCTACCTACGGGTATGAGGCCAGCGCGGCTAGCGCTGGGGGCGATTTGGGGACCCCAATGGGATCGCCTCCACCGGGTATCCCCCTGCGGACCTCCCATTCCCCAGCACGCTCGTCTGACCCATTCAGGCTTCCGGATGAGTTCGCCGGCAAGTCTGGCTTCTTGTTCGGAGCCCACGAAGATGATGAGCTCTCGAGCGCAGCATCGGAGAGCGGGCTTGTCCAGTCGGAACGCAGAAGCCTCAGCTGGGCTCCCCCCCTCGGGGACGATTGCCCAGTCACTAGCTGATGCCGAAATGATGGACATGCTTTCCCGGGCGGCCGCGAGCGTCGGGATTGAGTGGAACCCTCCACTCTCCCCTGAACCCTCGCGGCTTGATGATTGGTTCCTGGGCTCGCGGCGCCGCTCAAAGCAGCAACACCCCGCTCCAGTGCCCTTCTTCCCGGAAGTGCACGAGGAGCTGATGAAATCGTGGAAGGCACCTTTTACTGCCCGGCCCCGATTCCGCAGTTCCCCCGCTCTCACTACCCTCGATGGCAGGGCAGCCAGGTGCTAGACGGCGATTTCCCCTGGTGGATAAGGCGCTCGCAGTGCACCTATACCCGCAGAGCGCCGCCACCTGGCGTGGACGTCCTAAGCTCCCTTCCAAGCCCTGTAGGCTCACGTCGTCCCTGACGGCTAAAGCCTACAGTGCTGCTGGACAAGCCGCCTCTGCCCTGCACGCCATGGCTCTCCTGCAGGTCCACCAAGCCAAGGCATTGAAAGAAATGCACGAGGGTAGTTCCGCCCAGATTTGATACAGGAACTGTGCTCGGTGACCGACCTCGCTCTCCAAGCGACGAAGGTCACGGCGTGGTCTCTCGGGTGGACGATGGCCACATTAGTGGTCCAGGAGCGCCACCTTTGGCTTAACCTGGTCGAGATGGTTGAGGCCGACAAGACACGGTTTCTTGCTGCCCCCATTTCCCAGGCTGGCCTATTTGGCGACACCATCAAGGACTTTGCCCAGCAGTTCTCGGCGGTGAAGCAGCAGACGGAGGCCATCCGGCACATCTTGCCCCGGTGCCGCTCAAGAACCCGCACCCCATCTGCTCGTCGCCAAGGGGGTCCCCCTGCGGTGACTGTACCAGCTCCGCCGCAGCTCGCCCCTTCGGCCCGGCCCCGGCGTGGAGCCCAATGCAGGAAGCAGACGCCACCCATCTCGCAGTCGGCGCCTAAGAACCCCTGAGACAGCCGACCCAAGGACGAAGGAACCCACTCACCTGGAGCTGGTAAGAAGATCACTCCATCCCCCGGTGGAGGGCCGGGTGAGAAATCTTTTGTTGCCTTTTTGTTTGATTTCGCCACATGTCCAAGTGGCTGTGGTACCCATTAGATCAGCAAAATAGTGGTTTCCTTCCTCCCTGGGTCACATACCCGGTGTGCACGGTCATCATCATGACTACCGTCCATGGGTTTTTCCTTGCAGGATTGGCGCTCCAGCGGTAGTCTTTCTGCCCCTGAGCACCCAACTGTAGCACACAGCTGCCCACGATGTGGCAGTCTCCACGGGTTACGAGGACAGGCCTCTTCCTTCCCCGTCCCAGGCTGTTCCGGGGGTGTTCACAAGGAACCAGGTAAGTGCTTCGATGTCCCTAGACTCAGCACGGCCACAACATGGTGTGGCACCTTGAGCTCCGCCCCGCCGCGAGGCCCCACCTGCCGGTACGTCCGAGGACATTGTCCCCTTGGTCCCCCTTGCGCGGAACTTGGATGCGTGGCTTGCGCTTTCCAATCCGTCGCGATGGCTGATCCAGACAGTCCGACTCGGCTACGCGATTCAGTCGCCAGGCGCCCGCCCAGGTTCAGTGGTATTCACTTCAACCGACAAGGTGGCTTGCGCTCCCATCGCATGTCGCAACTCGCCCGCCGTCTCCTCCTCTGGAGTCAGCAGCGACTCGAGTCGTTGTGAGCCACTCACATCCCAGGCGACCTCAACAGCACTGCGGATGCGCTGTTACGGCAGGTCACGCTCAGGTGAGAGTGGAGACTCCACCCCCAGGGGGTCCAGCTGATTTGGAGTCGATTCGGTCAAGCGCAGGTAGACCTGTTCATCAGGGGCAGCTGTCCCCCTCCACCTTGAAGGTGTACGTGGCTGCTATAGTGGCACACCACGATGCAGTTGATGGTAAGTCTCTTGGGAAGCATGACCTGATCATCTGGTTCCATAGAGGCACGAGGAGGCTGAACCCTCCCAGACCGCGCATCATTCCCTCATGGGATCTCTCCATGGTCCTACGGGGCCTGCGGGGAGCCCCATTTGAGCCTCTGGAGTCAGTTGAGCTAAAGGCACTCTCTTTGAAGACTGCCCTCCTGTCTGCGCTCACATCCATCAAGAGGGTAGGGGACCTGCAGGCGTTCTCTGTCAGCGACACGTGCCTGGAGTTCGGTCCAGAATACTCTCACGTGGTCCTGAGACCCTGACGGGGCTATGTGCCCAAGGTTCCCACGACCCCGTTTCGGGATCAGGTGGTGAACCGGCAAGCACTGCTCCAGGAGGAGGCAGACCCAGCCTTGTCATTGCTGTGTCCGGTGCACACTTTGCGCATCTATTTGGATCACACGCAGAGCTTTAGATGCTCTGAGCAGCTCTTTGTCTGCTTTGGAGGACAGCGGAAAGGGAGCACTGTCTCCAAACAAAGGATCGCCCACTAGCTCATTGACGCCATCGCCTTGGCATATCACGCCCAGGACATGCCGCCCCCTTTGGGGATACGAGCACACTCTACTAGGAGTGTGGCGGCCTCCTGTGCCCTGACCAATGGCGCATCTTTAGCAGACATCTGTAGAGCAGCGGGCTGGGCAACACCCAATACCTTCGTGAGATTCTACAATCTCTGGGTTGAGCTGGTTTCATCCCGTGTATTGTCAAGTATTAACAGGTAAGCGTGCGGGACAACTGGCCGGGTGTACCGCTTGCGCATAGCGCCTTTCCCCTCCTGTAGGGGGAAACGTGCACCTTTACCCCCAAACTGTGTTCATGAGACCGTGGACCCTGGATGTCCTTCCTCCTTAGCCCTGTGGCAGGCGAGTTTGCAGAGAAACTCGATGCCAGCCCAGTACGTGTGCTAGTAAGCCCTGTACTGGGTTAGGTGCTCCACATGCACTGGTTGCCTGTCTGTAACCCCGTGTGATGTGTCTTCCATGAGACAGTTTTCCTGTTGGTAATCCCATGTCTTCCTTGGGCAGAGTCCCCTCTTCCACCGGTCACCGTGTTTGTAGAGCTCCGTCCCCTCTGGGTAGGACCTTCCACAGAGACTTCTCCACATGCAACACTGCCGACAAAACTCAATAAGACCATGTGACGTATTTTCACACATTACATCTACTTCGGGCTGGGTGTGGTCTCCACGGTGTCTTCTCCTTGGGAGTGACACCCCCCCGACGTGGACACTTATGGCCCCCAGTCGATTGATTTCCACTCTTTTTTTGGTGAGAAAGAAGAGAAGAGGCCACAGCTGTGGTAGCCTGTCCCCATTATTTGGGCAGTCGACTTGTCCTCGAGGTGCAGGGGATCATACGACGCTCATAGGAGCATTGGGGGAGGTTATGTGACGGCCAGGTGTGCTGGCAACAAGGCACGCAATGGTCTGCCCGTCTTACACCGCCAGTCCATGTAACACAGTTCATCTAGTTGTGGCATTTCGTATAGGGACCCCTAGTGTCACTACATCGACAAAACGTCGAGTGAGTGACAGATAGGGAACGTCCTGGTTACTTTTATAACCTCTGTTCCCTGATGGAGGGAACGAGACATTATGTCCCTCCTGCCACAACATTGAACTACCCACTGAAATGACCGGGGCCTTGTCTCAGCTCCTCAGCACAAAACCTGAAAGAGTGGTTTCGAGCCAGCTCCTTTTATACCCGTATGTCCGGGAGAGTGGCATGCAAATTCCACTCGCCAATTCCCACTGGCCTTTTCTCAAAGATCAGAGGTGTTTTGGGCTCCCAAGGGCAACCCCTAGTGTCACTACATCGACAAAACATCTCGTTTCCTCCATCAGGGAATGGAAGTTACGAAAGTAACCAGGACGTTTCTTAGAAACACCATGCCATGTGTTCCTCTAGACTATTCAATGGGTGTTTCCCAAAAGCATTGTGGTCGTAAGTTACATCGTTACCAACATAGTTCAACGATTTGGTGTTTCCCGAAACCGTAGTTCAAACGAAAGTTCGCAAACAGCTTCGCAAAGTTGTGTGGTTGAACTACAGCTTTTTACCTGTGATTAGTTAGTTTGCTTTGTGGACATCATTTGACTTCGCTGAGGCTTCTGTATATTTTATTACTTATATATGTTTCATTCTGTGAAGACTTTAATCACGTTTACATGTATTTAAAAAATAAAATAAAATAAAAAATCAGTGTCCATGTTAACACACAAGTGGCAGTTTTGGCTGTGTCCCAAAAGGGATAAATCAGCCTCTGAAGGGAGGGAGGGAGAACAATCATAATAGATAGCTTCAAACTCAATTTTCAATAAAAATGGCTTAAAAAGTGACTTCCAAATGCCTGTTATTTTGGAGACCCACATCTTTCCAACCTACACTACAGTCATAGTGGATGGTAAAGTCTTTGAAGGGAGTAGGGCATAGGGATGATCTCTTCTGAATAGAACACGCCCGTTTGAAGAGTTTGCATGTGCCTTTGTGCTCAAATGCGTAGGGATAACCCCGAAGTCTGATGTAGAAAGAAACACAAACTGTTTCATTACACGGTGCACGCCGATCACGTCTTCAGCAGCTTTCTCGCATTAAACGTCTTTCTGTTGTACGTGTAAACAAGCTATTATAATTTTATTTTCCCTGAATTTATTACTCCACCCCTGTGTAACGTCATTAACAACAGTTCTATGTTGTTGAACTAACGTGGTTCGAACGATGGATGTGAAACATAGTTACTACGTTTTCGGGAAACAGTCATGACTAGCTAGTTAATTTCTCCAACGATGCATCTTACTATGGTGGTTAAGCAGGGAGTTACGTCATTGTTCGGGAAAAACTATTTTTGAATTTCAAAAATGGCTTGAATTTATCTGAACATGAATATTAATAGTAATACAAGTATGTCATTATTATTTCAAAACATGGTATGGATATGGGATTGATTATTTTGCACTCTATGTTTTAGTTGCTGTACTTGTAAAACACTAAACAATTAAGTCAAGAGTGTTGGAAGGTGATTTTGTTGGTCAATGCTAAGGGTTAGTCTCAGTCTCAGATGGCATGAAATCTGCAAAAGATGTCAGAAAATCCATTCTGACTGGCTGGCAGCTCTTAGGATGTGCACATGCTTTTATCACTTAATCAGATAACAAAGTGTTGTTTAGAAGTTACCAGGCTACAACAATGAGCACCTCTGTGGAAGAACTAGTCTAAAACTACTTGACTTTTGATTAGATTTGCCAAAGCTTGCAAATAAATAAAAAAGCAGTTAAGAGTATTGCTCTAAACAGATTGTTAAAGTGATTATTTAAACGAGCTACCAGTTTGTTGTATGTCATGCCGCATTAAATAATAAAAAATCAAATAATAAAAAAAAAAAAAAAAAAAAAAACAATCAACCATTTGGGGGGCCTCAAAGAAATTCTGCCTAGGGCCTCTCAATGTCTAGAACCGGCCCTGAATCATGACTGCTGTGTAGGTAGACATAGGCATAATGAAGTATGGTGACCACAGTTTATTAAATTACTATGTAAGATGCAATTATTCCATTATGATTTGCTGGAACATGTATTTTTTGATCTAACATTGTACCATGGTGAAAACTGAACCTTGTTTTATTAATTAATTAATTAATTAATTAATGTATTTATTTATTTATTGCGTTTCCTGAACTACGTCAACATCTGTGTATTAATGTCCGCTGAAGTAAATAATAATAAAAAAGGACTTCTACACAGTCGAGGAGTTTTAAAATCAAAAATGTATTGACAGACATAAAAAAAACATAATAAACATTCAAATAATCTTATTTAGGCTAACATATTATTAATTACAAGAGACATTTGCCTATTTTCATTTTTCATTTAATTTGCCTAAAAGCTCATTTTCAGCTTTTCTAATGTTAGATAAAGAAATACATGTTCCTGGGATAGGCTCAAGTACCTTTGCAACCTTACATATGATTAGTGGGAATAAATTAATGTGTATTTTTTTACAACAATACAAATAATATATGCTGTATAATATGAGTGAGTTTTCCAAGTTGCAACGTAAACTTTTATGATCATCTTAAATAACGCAGCTCGTTATTTTACATTGTTATATCCCTGGATGTATTTATTTACATCTGTGTTTGTGGTGTGTGAATTGTCACTATCTGGGTGTACTCTATCCATCAGTTTTTCTTTTTGTCTCTCCCACTTTCTTCTGAGCAGGTACTAATAACTGCCATCTGTTTCCCGTTACCATCATGGAGTCCTGCCTGCTGTGATTGGCCACTAAAAGGACTGTGGCTCACATAAAAAGGAAGTCAGAAGGAGAGAAGAGAGGTGAGCGTTGGCAGCATCGGTTGTGAGCTGCATAGAGAGGTTGCATTGCGAGCAACTGCAAGAATAGAGTTGAGTGTTTATCTTTCACAGGAGAGTTTTGTCTCTCCTGCCCCAGATGGTGTCTTTTTCAGCTGTGCTGGTGTATCTGTTATAACTTAACTTTTGTTAGAAGATTTGTTTATATTGGGAAATTTAGTGGGGAGGTGGGTGCAGACTTATTTAATAAATGTTTTCTCCGGTTTATTCATAGAGAGGGAGACAGGGAAGTGTGTTTTTCTTTTGTTTCATTTAAGGTAAGTTATTTTCCTCTCGAGAATATTCTTTATGTTTGTTGTTTTGGCTTATATCCCCCTCTTGAAGTTTATGATATTCCCATTATTGTTATACAAAATAAATAACTAAATATTTGAACTGACCATTGTTTATTTGTGTGTATTGTGCTGGGGCTGGAGGAAAGAAATTCATTTCTTACTCCATTTATGGATTTATTTAAATTTATTTTTACTTTGTTACTCCATGGCCAATATGTCCAGGATTTTGTTCTTGATGTGCCAATTCTCAACATGACAGTGCAGTGATACTGACAAGCTTGCAATTATAAGTAACCTTGTTGAGATGCCAAATGTCAATGACTATCACAACATTTAATTAAATTAATGACTTTGGTAAAATGGGATTTCAGGTTGATACTCAACTTTATAGAGACTAATGATAGAAATACATGTATGTGAATGCACGCAATGTGAATCATAATAAAGGGCTCTAATGTTTGTTTCATTTGCTGGAAACTGAATGCACACAGTATTGTCATAAAATGCATCACACATTTATTGCTTTTCCTAAATTAAGTTTTTGAATCAGTGAATGTAAAACCCGGTGTAGTACTTTTTTGTCAGTTCGTGCAAATTGTCCCTTCATTTACCTGTGCATTTGTCTTCTGGATTTTGGAAAATAATTAGGTATGTTCTAAAATAATTGAATTAAATTTTATTACTAAATATTAAGCCTAATATTTGTATATATTAACAGGCGTACCATCTCCATTGATGTGCCATTAATTTGTTTAGGCTAATAAATTAATTATAATGTAACGTGGGGCTAAATAGAAAAGAAATTTAGCACAAAAAAAATGAAGACAATTTTGTGAAAGACAATTGTTAAAGTTATGAAAAATGTCACTATTGTTGTTAGATTATTTTTCCTATAATCTATGTAGTTTGACCTTTTCACCCCAGCACTCTCCGTTGTCCTCTCGCTCAGGAATTTGCTTGCAAGGGAAGAGACTCTGACACAAAACTGATATCAAAGCGTCTTCAAAGGTTTATTGACAATCAAACATATTTATACCAGAAAGGTGCATCATGGAAAATCATCATACGTCAATAACAGACATCTCTATTTGTGTGCCAGTCTAAGAGGCACTCTCCGCTATCAGAATACCAGCTTATACTAAAAGACAAGCTTAAGAAATCCTTGAGCTTCAGATAAGGAGAGCAGAAGAAACAGAAAAACAAGTGCTATGTGTCAGTAAAGACTAGTGACAATAGAGGCCCAAAATGAAAAAGCAGGCCTGAAACTGAGAGCAAATCTATATTTCTCACATTGCCCACTTTGGTTCTAAAAGAACCACGAGCTCTCAGTTTAGTTCAGTAAATGCATGAAGAATACCATATGTGACCAAAACTATTCAAGAGTGGTACTTTACAACCCAGTTTCTCCTTCTGCACTGTCTATTGACCAATCACCTACTTTCTTACCAATCAACCGAATTGTATAGTACCATTCTTCGGACAACAAACCAAACATCTCTCTCCCAAAATGACTAGAAGAGTAAAAGATTTGCATCCACTAATCTAATTACCAATCAAAACAATGAAATTGATTTAAAAAACAAATTGATTACAACTGATTTCTGGTTACACATAATCAAAGAGTGGTATTCATAGATTCAGTACTAGCATGAAAAAGAGCATACTGAGTAGATACAAGGGTATTCATTGCCCTATTAATCAAAGACTTAATCAATGGCAAAATGCAGCAAGCAATAAAGGCTAATATCAAAATGATTACACCAATGGGTATTAATGCATTCAGAAATAGCTTCTTCCAGCTATTCAGCCAGGCCAAAATACCAATTTCAGCATCAATTACTTCTCTACTTTGTAAATCATTAGCAATTCTTGACATGTTCTGCAAACCTTCATCAATCAATGGCCATCAGCATCGTTATCAAGGATAAATGTACAGCATGTTACTCCTACAAGAACACAAAGTTCTCCTTGGATAGAATCTTTCTTCCTCTTTTCATCTTTCTCCTCTTTGTCTTATTATCGTCATTCATCGTTATTGTGCTTTCACCATGGCTTTCTCAAACTCAGATTCTCCCGATCTCAGTGGCTCTCTCTCTCCTGGGGCTGCTTTCACCCGTCCAGCGTGGATCCACTGCAGCTGCAAGTCAGTCAGTACCCCGGTCCGTGTCACAGCAATGACAGTCGTGGGTCCCAGGTACCTTGGCTATCCGACCTTAGTGAGAATCAGACACTTCACCAACACCTGCTGTCCTGGAACAAATGAATGAGTCGGCTTTTCTGCATTGGTTCTATTCAAAGTTTTAATTAGGGAATCCATATAATCTGAAATCAGCACCTCCACGTCTCCTGTGGAAAGATTGCCAGCATGACATTTGACCCATGGGGTCGGAAAATGTCTACCCATTAATATCTCAAAAGGTGACATCTTTGTGGTTGAGGATGGGGTCATTCTTATCCCTGTTAACACCATAGGAAGTACATCTACCCACTTTAATCCAATATCTAAGCAGGCTTTAGTTATTCTCTCCTTAACTGTTCTGTTAGTCACAAGCATATACTTATAGTTGCCATGAGGTGGCATGTGTGTGAAGTCTATCTGTAGATGCTGGAAAGGCAGTTCCGGATGTGGGAGGGATTCATGGGCTACTGATTTATGCCTATTCGTCTGGGCGCATACAAAGCAGGAATCTAGCAAAAAAGAGACAATCTTTCTCACATTCAGGATACAGTACAGTTTGTTAATGTTTTGAACAACTTTCTCCTTGGCAGTGTGTGATATACCATGATAGTGTCTGCAAAACATTACTAGAGCAGTGTTTGGGAGTGCTAATTTCTTTGTTTGTCTCTCAAAAATACTTGTGCATCAGGTTTTACATCGTCCGCAGCCCAATGTTCTAAATCACTCTGACTTGGGTTTGCTTGTAAAATGTAATGTCTAAATCCTCAGTTAACGTAGAATGCATCATAGGCCTGCTTTGTCCAGAAATGGACTTACTATTGCTTCCTTAGCTGCCCATTTGGCAACCTCGTCTGCAAATCTCCCTTTGCCTCGTCTGAGGCTCCTGCAGCATGTCCGGCAACCTTGACTACTGCCAACAAAGGCAATTGTGCTGCAGATATAAGCTCGGCCACAATGCTATGATCAGCAGTTGGTTTCCCCCCTGAAGTTTTAAAGCTTCTCTCTTTCCATAATTTTGCTAAATCATGCACTACACCACATGCGTATTTAGAATCAGTGTATATGTTCACGCACTGGTCTTTTGCCAGTTCACAGGCTCTGGTTAATGCAGTTATTTCAGCAGCCTGTACAGATTTATATGGTAATGAGTATGCTTCGATTACGGTATTTGGCAATTCTAAAATTGAATAGCCACACGAGTATTCATTATCATTAGGTTTCGAACACGACCCGTCTACATACCAGTGTTTCCCTTCCTTAACCAAATACATTATCCTTACTTTATTATGCCAAATGATTCTGGCTTTCAAAAATATAAAGCATTTAAACTTAAAGGTAATTTTACATTGAAAAATGATAGCATGATTCTCCTCTCTTTGGGGGTTGACTTGCCTCTGCGAGATGACTAGTCCTCATCCTATTTTCACTGTGCTTCTCATTTCTGAGGAAGGCAAATAAACTGCTGATTGAAGCTGAGAATGAGAAAATGTGACTGACATGTTTGTATAAATGTTTACACATTACTGCCTCTGATTAGTCACAGGAGCTGTGGTGGATAGAGTCCAAGAGCTGGGAAATACACATGTCAATGTGTGAGACTGTAACTGTGTGATTCTGAACAATCTAGTGCATGTTCACCATTTTGTCAAGCCCCTGTGCCACCCCTGTCATATAAGATTAGAGAGGGTACATCTAACAAAGGCAATGATTCTCTCACTTCAGAGCTGTTTACAGAAATAACAGCATTAAATTTAGAATATCCTACATTCATAATTTCAAACACTCACTCATGAAATATTTAGCGTGACTAAAGGGAAGCAAGGTTGATGTTAGATGTATTGACATGTCTCTGTAACTTGGTTATTTGAGGATGGTAGATTCAGTCTGTGGCAGCAGTGACAACAGAAGACAGATCTGTTTTAGTATTGCCGTTTCAATTTGAGAGCTGAGTCATGGCCATACTATAGAGTTAGTATGTCTATGGTTTTTCATTTAGTTGAGGATTGGTTTGATGTGACTTCTGCGTAACACCACATCTGATTTATTACCTGTGAAAAACAGAAAATGTTTTGGACACTTTTAGATATGTCCTCAGAAATAGATGGCAGAGCAGGAGGATAAACAATCTTGTCGGAGGTATTAAAGCTATGGGAAATAAAATTAAGCAATAAAATACAAGATAATCATAGCAAAGGGGCATTGTAAGGCATGACACAGGGAAAAAAAAAAGTTTTGTATAGTAACCTAAACTTTGTTTCCCTGTCTGTCACTCACTCGACGTTGGTGTCAATGTAGTGACACTAGGGGTCACTCTTGGGAGCCCGAGACACCTCTAGTCTTTGATAAAAGGCCAATGAAAATTGGCGAGTGGTATTTGCATGCCACTCCCCCTGACATACGGATATAAAAGGAACTGGTATGCAACCACTCATTCAGATTTTCTCTTTGGAGCCGAACGGTCATGCTCACTGAGCTGAATACTACTGTTCATTCACCTCTGCTGGATCTGATGGCGCATTTTAGCGGCTTCTCCCTCCTCTGCACTGGTGCACTGCAGAGAACGCCCCTGGGCACTTCGGCAGAAAAACTAGAGAGTATATTTTCTGAAAGAGCATTTTTCCCCTCTAAAAGAGTATATATTTCTCTAAAAGAGCGCACACACGGAACGTCTTTTTAAAGACGTGTCTTTTTAAAGATGCTTTTCCGATTGTGTGTTATTCCTGGTTGCGCTCGTTATCTCTCGCCTTCTGACGGTCACGATTACTGTCTTTCGTGTCTGGGCACTGCTCACATGGAGACAGCGTTCGTGGATGGTGATGTTCTCATTGTGAGAATATGTTGATGGCAACGTTGCGGTCGCGGCTCGCCTTCGTAAGAAAGCAAGCCACCCCAGAGGTTTCCGCCTCTGTCCTTTTACCCATGGGTATGAGGCCAGCGCGGCTAGCACTGGGGGCAATTTGGGGACCCCAATGGGACCGCCTCCGCTGAGTATCCCTCCGCGGACCTCCCACTCCCCAGCATGCTCATCTGCCCTGATCGGGCTTCCGGGTGAGTCCGCCGGCTCGTCTTATGGCGAGTTCAACCTCTTATTCGGAGCCCGCGAAAGTGATGAGCTCTCGAGCGCAGCATCGGAGAGCGGGCTCGTCCAGTCGGAAGCCTCAGCTGGGCTCTTCCCTTCGGGGTCGATTGCCCAGTCACGGGCTGATGCGGAGATGACGACATGCTTTCCCGGGCAGCCGCAAGCGTCAGCTAGAGTGGAACTCACTGCTCTTCCCTGAACCCTCATGGCTCGGTGATTGGTTCCTGGGCTCACGGCGCCGCTCAAAGCCACGCCCCGCCCCCGTTCCTTTCTTCCCGGAAGTGCATGAAGAGCTGACAAGGTCGCGGGAGGCACTTTTTACTGCCCGGTCCCGATCTTTTCAGCTTCCCCGCCCTCACTACCCTCGATGGTGGGGCGGCCAAGGGCTATTCGGTAATCGCCCGGTGGATAAAGGCGCTCGCGGTGCACCTATGCCTGTGGAGTGCCTCCACCTGGCGTGGGTGCCCAAAGCCCCCGTCCAAGGCCTGTAGGTTTACGTCGTCTCTGACGGCCAAGGCCTACGGTGCCGCTGGACAAGCGGCCTCCGCCCTGCACGCCATGGCTCTCCTGCAAGTCTGCCAAGGCGCTAAAGGAACTGCACGAGGGTAGTTCCGCCCCGGGATTGATGCAGGAACTGCGCTCGGCGACCGACCTCGCTTTCCGAGTGACGGAGGTCACGGCGCGGTCTCTCGGGCGGACGATGGCCACACTAGTGGTCCAGGAGCACCACCTTTGGCTCAACCTGGTCGAGATGGGTGAGGCCGACAAGACATTATTTCTTGCTGCCCCCATTTCCCAGGCGGGCCTATTCGGCGACACCGTCGAGGACTTTGCCCGGCAGTTTTCAATGGTAGAGCAGTAGATGAAGCTAGCCGGCATATCCTGCCCCGGCGCGGTTCAAGATCCCGCACCCCGTCTACTCATCGCCAAGGGCGTCCCCCTGCGGTGACTACACCGGCTTTGCCTCAGCCCGCCCCTTCGGCCCAGCCCCAGCGTTGAGCCCACCGCAGGAAGCAGATGCCACCTGTCTCGCGGCCACCCAGAACCCGTGAAAAGCTTCAGAGCGCCCTTGAGATGGGCGACCCAGGGACAACGAAACCCGCTGCTCTGGAGCTGGTAAGCAGATCTCAATCTTTTTGTTACCTTTTGCATTTAATTGCGCTGCATGCCCAAGTGGCTGCAGTACTCAAGAGCTCAGCAAGAGCGGTTTCCTTGTTCCCTGGGTCACGTATCCGGTGTGTACGGCCGTCATCACGACCACCATCCACCACTCTATTTGGCAGGTTTGGTGCTCCAGTGGCAATCTCCCTCTCCCGAGCGCCCAGCTGTGGCACAAATCCACCCCCGATGTGACAGTCTCCACGGGTCACGAGGACAGGCCTCTTCCTACCCCGTCCCAGGCTGTTCCGGGGGTGGTCACAAGGAGCCAGGTAAGTGCTTCGATGTCCTTAGACTCGGCACGGCCACGACGTGGTGTGGGACCTCGAGCTCCGCCCCGCCGCAAGGCCCCACCTGCGGGACGTCCGATGACATTGTCCCTTTGGTCCCCCTTGCGCAGAACTTGGACGCATGGCTTGCGCTTTTCAATCTGTCACGAGGGCTGGTCCGGACCGTCCAACTCGGCTGCGCGATTCACTTCGCCGGGCATCCGCCCAGGTTCAGCGGTGTCCACTTCACCTTGGTGAAAGACGAAAACATTGCTACCTTGCGCGGAGATCGCTACCCTCCTACGGAAGGGCGCGATAGAACCTCTCCCTCCAGCTGAGATAAAGAAGGGGTTTTTCAGCCCCTACTTGATCGTACTGAAAAAAGGCGGTGGGTTGAGGCCAATCTTGGACCTGTGAGTTCTGAACTAGGCTTTACCTCCCGGTTCAGAGCATCTCTTTTCTCGGTTTGGAGTTGGACTCAGTCTCCTTGTCGGCGTGCCTTACGAACGAGCGCGCCCAGTCAGTGCGGCATCCTCGGCGGTGGCCACCCCGCTCGGGTTGATGCATATGAGGCTGCTTCAGCACTGGCTCCAGAATCGAGTCCCGAGACGGCCATGGCGCCACGGGACACACCGCTTGGCCATTACGTTGTTCTGTCACCGTATTTTCAGCCCTTGGACTGACCTCTCATTCATATGGGCAGGTGTTCCTCTAGAACTGGTCCCCATGCGCGTCGTGGTCACGACAGACGCCTCCAAAATGGGCTGGGGTGCTGTTTGCAACGGGCATGCAGCCGCCGGCCTCTGGACGGGTCCACGACTGCATTTGCACATCAACTGCCTCGAGTTGTTGGCAATTCTGTTCGCCCTGCGGAGGTTTCGGCCGTTGATCCAGGGCAAGCACGTGTTAGTTCAGACAGACAACACGACAACGGTAGCATGTCAACCGCCAAGGTGGTTTGTGCTCTCGTTGTATATCACAACTCGCCCGCCGTCTCCACCTCTGGAGTCAGCAGCACTTCAAGTCGCTGCAAGCCACTTGCAGCACATCCCGGGCAACCTCAACATTACAGTGGACATGCTGTCACAACAGGTTACCCTCAGGGGAGAGTGGAGACTCCACCTTCAGGTGGTCCAGCTGATTTGGAGTCGATTCGACAGGCACAGGTGCACCTGTTCGCCTCCCAAGAATCCTCCCCACTGCCTGCTCTGGTACGCCCTGACTGAGGCCCCCCTTGGCATAGACGCACTGGCACACAGCTGGCCCCCTGGCATGTGCAAATATGCGTTCCCCCAGTGAGCCTGCTTGCACAGACCCTGTGCAAGGTCAGGGAGGACGAGGAGCAGGTTGTCCTGGTAGCACCCTACTGGCCCGCCCAGACGTGGTGCTCGGACCTCACGCTCCTTGCGACAGCTCCCCCCTGGCAAATTCCCCTGAGGAAGGACCTTCTTTCTCAGGGAAGGGGCACCATCTGGCACCCGCGCCCAGACCTCTGGAATCTCCATGTCTGGCCCCTGGATGGGATGCGGAATACCTAAGCTGTCTCCCACCTGCGGTCACTCAGGCTAGGGCCCCCTCAATGAGGATCCTGTATGCCTTTAAGTGGTGTCTGTTTGCTAAGTGGTGTTCTTCCCGTTGGGAAGACCCCCAGAGATGCGCAGTCGGATCAGTGCTTTCCTTCCTGCAAGAGAGGTTGGAAGGGAGGCTGTCCCCTTCCACCTTGAAGGTGTACGTTGCTGCCATAGCAGCACACCATGATGCAGTTGACGGTAAGTCCTAAGGGAAGCACGACCTGATCATCAGGTTCCTAAGTGGCGCCAGGAGGCTGATTCACTCCAGACCGTGCCTCGTTCCCTCATCGGAACTCTGTAGTTCTTCAGGGTCTACAGAGAGCACCCTTGAGCCTTTGCAGTCAGCCGAGCTTAAGGCACTCTCCTTGAAGACTGCCCTCCTGACTGCATTCACTTCCATCAAGAGGGTAGGTGACCTGCAAGCATTCTCTGTCAGCAAAACGTGCCTGGAGTTCGGTCCAGGTTACTCTCACGTGATCCTGAGACCCTGACCGGGCTATGTGCCCAAGGTTCCCACCACCCCTTTAGGGACTAGGTGGTGAACCTGCAAGCACTGCCCCAGGAGGAGGCAGACCCAGCCCTGTCGTCGCTGTATCCGGTGCGCACTTTATGCATCTATTTGGATCGCACACAGAGCTTTAGAATCTCTGAGCAGCTCTTTGTCTGTTTTGGTGCACAGCGGAAAGGAAGCGCTGTCTCCAAGCAGAGGATTTCCCACTGGCTCATTGATACTATAACTATGGCATATGTCGCCTAGGACATGCCGCCCCCGGTAGGGCTACCAGCCCATTCTACCAGGGGTGTAACGGCTCCTTGGGCCCTGGCCAGGGGTGCCTCTCTAACAGACATTTGCATAGCAGCGGGCTGGGCAACACCCAACACCTGTGCAAGGTTCTACAACCTTCGGGTGGAACCGGTTTTGTCCCAGGTAGTGGCACGCAACACAAGCAGATAAGCCCGGGATAGCTGGCCGGGTGTATCGCTTGCATATAGTGCCTTCCACCTCCCTTGGAGCTGAAGAGATGCACCATTAATTCCCAGTAGTGTTCACAAACTTTGTTCCCTGGTTGACTTCCTCCGAGCCCTGTGGCAGTCGAGTTTTCGGAGAGACTCGCTGCTGGCCCAGTACACACGCTAACTAAAAGCCCTGTTCTGGGGTAGGTGCTCAGCATGTGGCGGTTCCCTGTAAGGCTAACCCCATGTGATGTATATCTTCCGCTAGTTCATTTTCCTGCTGGGAAACTGCGTCTTCCTTGGGCAGAGCCTCTCTGCCCCAGTCTCCATGTTTGTAGTAACTCCTCCCCCATTGGGCAGGATCTACCTTGAAGGCTCTCCACATGGTTGGAAAGACCATGTGACATATATTTCCACTTAAATTTCCCCCCCTCTCTTTGGGCGAGGTGTGGTTTCCGCGGTGTCTTCCCCTTGGGAGGGACACCCCCGACTAGACCTGGTGGCCCAATTGGATAATCCCCCTTCTTTTTTAGGGAGTGGAAAAAGAGAAGGGGAAAAGAGGCCACGACTGGGTTAAGCCTGTCTCTATCTTTGCGTAGTCAACTTGTCCCCAAAAAGGGCTGTTCGACACTCATAACTTTGTTGGGGGAGGTTACGTGTCAGCCTGGTGTGCTGGCTATGAGGCACACAGCAAGTCTGCCCACCACACACCTCCAGTTCACGTAACACAGTTCAGCCTTGTGGCATTTCGTATAGGGACCCCTAGTGTCACTACATCGACACCAATGTCGAGTGAGTGACAGGTAGGGAACGTCATAGTTACTGGTGTAACCTCCATTCCCTGTTGGAGGGAACGAGACGTTGTGTCCCTCTTGCCACAACGCTGAAATACCCGCTGAAATGGCTGGACCTTATATCAGCTCCTCAGCATAAAACCTGAATGAGTGGTTGCATACCAGCTCCTTTTATACCCGTATGTCCGGGGGAGTGGCATGCAAATACCACTTGCCAATTTTCATTGGCCTTTTATCAAAGACCAGAGGTGTCTCGGGCTCCCAAGAGTGACCCCTAGTGTCACTACATCGACACCAACATCTCGTTCCCTCCATCAGAGAACGGAGTTTACACCAGTAACCATGATGTCTTCATGTGGTAACACAAATAAACTGGTTTCATTAGTCAGGAATATTATTATTTAACATGACTAAATCAACCAGTCCACATTAGTTTATACCACTGGAAGTAATTGTATGTGTTAGATCAATAAAATTAAAATTCTGACATTATTTTTTTTTTTTTTGCTTTACGTGTACAACTTTTTCTTCCGTTGGACACAAAAGCAGATGATAGGCAGAAAGTCAGCCTAAGTCACCTTTGACTTTAATTGTTAGGAATAGGGCTGCAACTAACGATTATTTTGATAATCGACTAATCTAACGATTATTAGAATGATTATTAGGCTATTCTGGCGATTATTGCAATGATTAATCATTAGCACTTATCTGACTATTCAGCTTGTACCTTGACTTAAAAGATTGTAATAAACATGCTTACAAGTAACAAAGAAGTCAAAATTATCTTTTAAAAATACCTCTAAATGACCTTAATTGAATAAAAAAAAAAAAAAAAACTTTGTTTTATTTAGTAAAAAAAGAATCACTGCAAAAAATCATATTGTAATCAAATGTTTTGTCTTGTTTTCCATTTAAAAATCCTTAAAACAAGATACATTTACCTGATAAACAACATAATATATTTAAACTTGCTTTCAGAGAATGTATCTTGAATTTTGTATATACGTGTAATGAAGCACACAGACACAGATGGCTGGTTAACCCAGCTGTGGGCGTTTTATTGAACACACAGATCAGAGAGCAGTCAGTTTAGTAAGGAGGCAAACTTAGCTTGTAGACAACAGAGTTGGAGATCGCAGGAAGGTTGATGAAGAGTGAGCACATGAAGTCTCTGGGAGACAAAGGAGCTTTAGAAGGACTTGAATGAAGGTTAGCGGAGAGGAGTTCTGCTTCCGAGTTCAGCTTCACGTTTAGAACAGGGAGAGCTAGTGAGTCTAGGTTTCCTTGCAGAGACTTGACTATGACGAAGTGGCGGATTGAATATCTATAGTTGAAAGTGATGAGCCATGGTTTGGGAACAGGTGCGGGATATTAATGATCAGGGGAGAGAGAGTGGAGTGTGGAATGGGAGTCTGGAGTGGATGTGACATTAACCCCCCCCCCTCCACAGGCCACTCCAGAGGACCGGAACTCCCAAAGTCGAGGCTGGCCCCGACCACGTGGAGCAGGATGTTGGGGTGGTCTGCGTGGAAACTGGTTAATAGGATCCAGGATATCATCCCGAGTCACCCACAATCTTTCTTCTGGGCCATACCCCTCCCAGTCAACGAGGTACTCGAGACGACCTCATCGACATCGTGAGTCCAGTATCTCACATACGGCATAAGCTGGGCCATCGTCAAGGAGCAGTGGCGGAGGGGGCTCCACAATCCCACCGGACCTAGGGGAAGAGGAAGACTGAGTTGAGTGATATGGTTTCAGGCGGGATACGTGAAAGGTAGGTGAGATTCGGTAATGTGAAGGGAGTAGAAGTCAGTATGTGACTGGGTTTATCTGATGTGAAATAGTGAAGGGACCTATGCAACGGGGACTTAGCTTTTTGCAGGGTAGTCGGAGTTTGATGTCCTGAATAGATAGCCAGACCTTCTGTCCTGGTTGGTAGAGTGGAGGAGTAGAGCGTCGAGCATCCGCCTGATCTTTATGGTGTTGGAACGCTCTCTGGAGGTATACGTGTGCGGCATCCCAGACCCTCTCGCTCTCCATGAACCAGTGGTTGATGGAAGGTAGGTCTGAAGGTTCCCCTGACCAAGGGAATAGGGGAGGCTGGAAACCGAGCACACATTGGAAGGGAGTTAGGCCGGTGGTAGGCTTGGCGCAGGGAGTTTTGGGCATACTCTGCCCAGGGGAGGTACCGATTCCAACTGTGTTGGTTGTGGTGGCAGTAGGTTTGGAGGAATCGTCCTATCTCCTGGATCTTGCATTCATTCTGACCATTGGTCTGGGGGTGATAACCAGAGGAGAGGCTCACTGACACACCTAGGAGGGAGAAGAAGGCCTTCCATACCCTCGAGGTGAATTGGGGACCACGATCTGAAACAATGTACTCTGGCAGACCGAAGTTCCAGAAGATGTGGTGGAACAGGGATTCCGTGGTCTCTAGAGCCGTTGGAAGGGCCTTCATAGGGACTAGATGACACGCTTTGGATAATCGATCTACGGCAACCAGTACACAAAGCCATCGGAGGAAGGGAGAACGGTGATAAAATCCAATCCTAGGTGTGACAAGGGTCGATGTGGAATGGGTATTGGAACCAGTCTGCCTGAAGGAAGGTGACGGGGGATTTAGAGATGGCGCAGTCTGGGCAGGATTGGATGAACCGTAGAACCTCACAGGACATACGGGGCCACCAATAATGATCCTTGAGGAGCGAGAGGGTCTGGTGAATTCCTGGATGCCCTTTTCCCAAGGAGGAGTGGACTGCTTCCATGAACTGTTGATGGAGTTGAGTGGGAACATAAGTACACCTCTCTGGGCACCCTGGCGGAGCAGGTTCAGTGACGGTAGCTTCCGCAATTTGGTCATCCAGGGCCCAGTGGATAGGACTGACGATCAGGGAAGATGGCAAAATGGTTTCAAGAGTAGCAGAAATGGAATCTGGAGTGTGTAGTTGGGAGAGAGCGTCTGCCTTGGTGTTTTTGGACCCTGGACGATAAGTGATGTGGAAGTTGAACCTGGTGAAGTATAATGCCCACCGGGCCTGATGAGGGTTCAACTGACGAGTGTCCCTTAGGTACTCCAGGTTCTGATGGCCTGTGATAACTTGAAAGGGGTGACGGGAACCCTCCAACCAGTGGCACCACTCTTCAAGCGCCAGCTTGATGGCCAGAAGCTCCCGGTTGCCAATATCATAATTCTGCTCCCCTAGGGATAATTTACAGGAAAAGAAGGCACAGGAGTGTAATTTGGGAGGATTCCCCTGCCGCTGGGAGAGTATCATTCCGACGCCAGTGGTGGAGGCATCTACTTCGACCACGAAAAGAAGGTCAGGATTGGAGTGTACAAGGATTGGTGCAGAAGTGAAGACATCTTTGAGCCACTGGAAGGCTGCGGACACAAGCGGAGACCAGGACAGGAGTTATGGTTTGGAGCAGAGGAATGAAGTGAGCGGTGTGGTGAGGGTGCTATAATTTCGGATGAATCGGCAGTAGAAGTTAGCAAATCTGAGGAAACGTTGGAGTTCCTTAATCGTGGTCGGGGGTGGCCAAGACTGGTCTGCCCGTACCTTCCCTTGGTCCATCTCCACTCCCTCTGGGCTGATGTTGTATCCCAGGAATTGGACTGAGGGCTGATGGAAGGTGCACTTCTCAGATTGGAGGAACAGACGGTGTTCGCGTAGCCTTTGCAGGACCTGCGTGACATGATGGATGTGTTCCGGGAGACTTCGGGTGAAGATGAGGATGTCGTCTATGTATATGATAATGAAGCGTTGGAGAAATTCTCTGAAGATCTTGTTCATGAAACTTTGGAAAATGGAGGGGGCGTTGGCCAGGCCAAACGGCATCACCCGATATTCATAGTGCCCCGTGGGCATGATGAAGGCGGTCTTCCACTCATCCCCCTTCTGTATCTGGATTAAGTTGTAAGCACTGCGCAGGTCCAGTTTGGTGAACACCGCCGCCATTCCAGGGCGGTTGGAACCAAGGTGGAAGGGGATAATGGTACTTGACTGTGACAATGTTGAGGGCCCAGTAGTCTATGTAGGGTCTTAGGCCCCCATTCTTCTTGGCCACGAAGAAGAAGCTGGAAGTGGCAGGGGAAGTGGATGGACGAATGTATCCTTGGGACAGGGCTACCTCGACATACTCCTCCATGGCCTTCTGTTTGGGTAGTGACAGCAGGTAAATTCTTCCTCTGGGCAGAGGGGCACCAGAAGCAGATTGATGGCGCAATCCCAAGGTCGGTGAGGAGGGAGTTGCGTAGCAAGCTGAGGGCCGAAGACATTCTGGTACTCTGAGTAGGCCGGAGGAATGTTAATCTGATGGTTAAGCAGGGGACTTTCCATGGAGGTTGCCAAGACCTGGGCTGGAGTAGGGCCCCTGGTGGGGACCATATTTCTCGGCAGTCGGCGAGGGAGGACTAGACATTCCTGAAAGCAGTTAGGACCCCAGGACAGTACCCCACCCGATGTCCACGACAACACAGTCATCCCTGGCTGGTTCAGCATTCCCCTGAGGATGATGTCAGAAGTCGCACCATCCAATACCAGGAAGAAGATGGATTCTATGTGGGTCGCAAACACTCACAGGTATATTAGAGCTGTCTGGTGAGTGACAAACCCCTTGCCCAACGGTTGGCCAATTACAGAGTGGACTGTGTAGGCGTTGGTGCTTATGGTCAGATGGAGGTGGAGCCATTTGCAGAGTGTCCATGAGATGAAGTTGGCCGCAGCACCAGAGTCGAGGAGGGCGGAGACTGTGAAGGAGTAAGTTGCTGACAAGAAGGTCACTGTGGTGCTCAAGGGCGAATAGATGGCAGGTGTGGTGGTGGCTGAACTCACAGCAAGTCTTGGAGGATGGATTGGGCATTGTGATGGTCAGCTGTGCCGCAGTAGAGACAGAGATGGGAGCGAATGTGGCGTTGTCATTCAGAAGGGCTCAGGTGAGAGGAGTCTACTTGCATGGGCTCCTCTGATGGCCCAGGGTGATGGCTGGAAGGTACTGAACTGAGTGGAGACTGGGTCTCACTGGTACGCTCAACCAAACAGGACTTCATTCGATTGGCCACACGTATGGAGAGCTGGATAAAACGTTCCAGTCCCAAATTGTCATCATAAGCAGAGATCTGAAGCCGGAGAGCTGGTTCCAGTCCCTGACGATAGATGGTAAGGAGAGCTGGTTCATTCTATCCGCTTGCAGCAGACAAGGTTCGAAATTGGAGGGCATAATCTGACACTTGTCGTCTGCCTTGGCGGAGTCCATAAAGCTGTTCATGGACCTGAGAGTCCCCAACTGGGCATCTGAACACCTCCTTGAAATGTGCCACAAAAGAACTGTAGGTTTGAATCGCAGGGCCATCTTGATTCCATATGGTGGTTGCCTACTGCAGAGCTTGCCCAGAGAGAAGAGATATCAAATATGCCACCTTGGAACGTTCCGTAGTGAATCTACCTGGCTGCATCTCCATAGACAATGAACACTGCAAAAGGAAGCCGCTGCAGTCCTCCGCCGATCCAGAGAAGGGCACTGGCGGCACCATGGGCATGGGAAGGTGCGTCGAGGAAGATGCGGAAGTAGTGGAAGGCATGGCTGCCGGCGTCTCGCTTGGCTCATGTTGTGATTATACCGGGGCATTGCTGGCTGCAGCGGTGAGTAATGTTTGTCTCAGTTGATTCACTAATAGATCGATGGTAATTTCTATGCCGTTCTGATCGGCTCCTGCTGGGTTCATATTTCGCTGGTCAATTCTTCTGTAACGTAGCACACAGACACAGATGGCTGGTTAACCCAGATGCGGCAGTTTTATTGAACACACAGATCAGAGAGCAGTCAGTTTAGTAAGAAGGCAAACTAGCTTGTAGACAACAGAGTTGGAGATCGCAGGAAGGTTGATGAAGAGTGAGCACATGAAGTCTCTGGGAGATGAAGGAGCTTTAGAAGGACTTGAATGAAGGTTAGCGGAGAGGAGTTCTGTTTCCGAGTTCAGCTTCACGTTTAGAACAGGGAGAGCTAGTGAGTCTAGGTTTCCTTGCAGAGACTTGACAATGACAAAGTGGCGGAATGAATATTTATAGTGGAGAGTGATGAGCCATGGGTTGGGAACAGGTGCGGGCAATTAATAATTGCTGTCCTTTTCTGCATATCACTGCCCCCTTCCGCAAATCCATTTTGTGGCACGTTCTGCATAACAAGGCAGCCCATGCGGCCCCATTTCGCGGCCAGCCCACCGGGAATATACCCGGTTCTCCCAATGGCCAGTCCACCACTGTCAGCCGGGTGCAGTTTCAATCTCTCCCTCTCAGATTGGGTCACTTCACGCGACTCATAGAAGTGGTGCTGACCGCACAGAGATATGCCAGTTTTGGAGTTTGTACTTATTTGCATGACCTGCTTCCCTATTATTTGAACTTTAATAAAGGATGCATTAAAGATATAAAGGCGGGGTGTTTACTTTAAAGATGCTCTGACATGCAAGTTTTGCTTCAGTGGAATGGCAGCTCTGGCTCCCCTTATTCCACAACAGGATTGCTTCTGTATTTAGTTATTTTGTATTTTTGTTTAATTTCCTCATACTTTGCGATCTACATCACCTGAAGCTGTTTGGAAAGTTTAGAGTGCGTCTGGAGTGTAAGATGTGTTTACTCTCCTCAGTCAGGCACGAGCTGTAGTGTTCCTCTCGCCATCATTAGTTTCATATGATCTCATGTAACGTTAAATTAAATCAAACGACTATTCGACAATGAAAATTTTTGTCAAGAATTTTTTATTGTCAAAGTTTCGATAACGTCGAGTAATCGTGTCAGCCCTAGGCAAGGAACAAAATATACAATGAAAGTGAATGAGGCTAACTGAGGCTAACATTCTGTCTAACATCTTTTTTATAGATTCACATAAATGAATATAGAAAAACAAACCATATGTACACAGAATCAACATTAACCCCCACTATTACCCTTGCCCCTCCCAATCCCCAATCCCACCCTGGCCCCAACAACATCCCAGTGGTCGTAAATGATATAGACACACACACACACACACACACACACAAATAAAAATATAATAATAATCACACACATAAATGACATATACCCACCCCATTTCTCCACGAACAAGCTATACTTCCCCATTCTTCTAAATTACCCCTCTTCAAAGGCTGCCACCCTTCTCAATTCCGAGCACCACTCCTGAAAAGAGGGTGCTCCAGCTGACCTCCAGCCCCTTAAAATTATCTGCCTGCCAATCATGACACTGGTTAAGACCCAACTCTTTATGTGTCTATTTTCAATATCGATGACCACCCCATTGCCCAAAATACAGAGTCTGGGCCAAAATGATACCCGAGTGCCCAATACATCGCACACCAAACTCTGACCCTTCAACCAAAACTCCTGGATCTTAACACCCCCCCAAAAGACATGGGTTATATCTCCATCCTCTGATTGGTATTGCCAGCAGGTGGGTGTGTCTTTAATACCAAGCCTATACAATCTAGAGGGGGTCCAATAGAACCTATGTAAAATCTTGAATTGCATAAGGTGCACCCTTGCGTATCTAGATGCAAACTTGACGTTTTTTAGAATCCTAGCCCACTCTCCCTCCTCCAATTCCAAGTTTAAATCTTTCTCCCATAATCTCTTGAGAGAAGCTCCATCCCCCAGACTCTGAATTAACAGGGAGAAATACACTGATGCCTCATGACCTTTTCCAAAAGCAGTAATCACCACTCTCATAGTATCTGCTGCTTTAGGGGGGTGTATGCTATTCCCAAAAATAGTACAGAGCAAGTGGTGCAGCTGTAGATACCTAAAAAACTGAGATCTGGGGATCCCAAAATGTTGAACCAAATTTTCAAAGGATCTCAACACACTACTCTCATATAGGTCACCAAGTGTAGTAACCCCCCTCACAATCCACTCTGTCCAGCAGAAAGGGGACTTATTAATACATCATTTGGGGTTCAGCCATAAACTTGAGGCAACATTAAGATAAATATCCAAATTAAACACTCTGGACACTTTTGTCCATACCAAGTGCAAATACGAGATAACGGGGTGTAATTTAACTTCTCCGGTTAGATTGATAGAAAGGCTTTGCAATGGCAAAATAGGGGCAAGAGCTTCCTGTTCAATACAAAACCAGGGAGGGGCTCTTTCAGGTGGAAGTGACCAATGAGCCAAATGTCTGAGACCGAATGCATAATAATAAAACAAAATCTTGGGTAGGCCTAGCCCACCTTTGTCAATTGGCCTATTCTGTCTAACATCTTTAACATCTTCAACAGCTAACATCTTCTGCCTAACAACATGAGAGTGAGTAAATGAAAACAGAAGTTAAATTTTTGGGGCACTGTTCCTTTAAGCAAATGTATATGTTCATGCATATCAAATTCAAGTTCCACCCTTTACAGAAGATATACAGTAGAAGATATAGATATAATACCTAACATTTTTCTATAGAACATTATTATGTGGATGCTGTGCAGTGATATACACAGTAACTAGATTAACAGATGTTTCGCTTCACAACTGTTACTACTGAACAGCATATTGACTATTTTAATATACAGTATATCATACAACTAGGAACCAGCACTGTTAGTAAACCACTAGTTGTCACCCATTTATCTTATTAAAATGATAAGAATCAACACGAATATACATTGTAAATTGTGTTAAACTACAATAGTAAACACACACATACAGGTGCATCTCAATAAATTAGAATGTCGTGGAAAAGTTCATTTATTTCAGTAATTCAACTCAAATTGTGAAACTCGTGTATTAAATAAATTCAATGCGCACAGACTGAAGTAGTTTAAGTCTTTGGTTCTTTTAATTGTGATGATTTTGGCTCACATTTAACAAAAACCCACCAATTCACTATCTCAAAAAATTAGAATATGGTGACATGCCAATCAGCTAATCAAATCAAAACACCTGCAAAGGTTTCCTGAGCCTTCAAAATGGTCTCTCAGTTTGGTTCACTAGGCTACACAATCATGGGGAAGCCAAAGAAGCTGGCTGTTCACAGAGTGCTGTATCCAAGCACGTTAACAGAAAGTTGAGTGGAAGGAAAAAGTGTGGAAGAAAAAGATGCACAACCAACCGAGAGAACCGCAGCCTTATGAGGATTGTCAAGCAAAATCGATTCAAGAATTTGGGTGAACTTCACAAGGAATGGACTGAGGCTGGGGTCAAGGCATCAAGAGCCACCACACACAGACGTGTCAAGGAATTTGGCTACAGTTGTCGTATGCCTCTTGTTAAGCCACTCCTGAACCACAGACAACGTCAGAGGCGTCTTACCTGGGCTAAGGAGAAGAAGAACTGGACTGTTGCCCAGTGGTCCAAAGTCCTCTTTTCAGATGAGAGCAAGTTTTGTATTTCATTTGGAAACCAAGGTCCTAGAGTCTGGAGGAAGGGTGGAGAAGCTCATAGCCCAAGTTGCTTGAAGTCCAGTGTTAAGTTTCCACAGTCTGTGATGATTTGGGGTGCAATGTCATCTGCTGGTGTTGGTCCATTGTGTTTTTTGAAAACCAAAGTCACTGCACCCGTTTACCAAGAAATTTTGGAGCACTTCATGCTTCCTTCTGCTGACCAGCTTTTAAAGATGCTGATTTCATTTTCCAGCAGGATTTGGCACCTGCCCACACTGCCAAAAACACCAAAAGTTGGTTAAATGATCATGGTGTTGGTGTGCTTGACTGGCCAGCAAACTCACCAGACCTGAACCCCATAGAGAATCTATGGGGTATTGTCAAGAGGAAAATGAGAAACAAGAGACCAAAAAATGCAGATGAGCTGAAGGCCACTGTCAAAGAATCCTGGGCTTCAATACCACCTCAGCAGTGCCACAAACTGATCACCTCCATGCCACGCCGAATTGAGGCAGTAATTAAAGCAAAAGGAGCCCCTACCAAGTATTGAGTACATATACAGTAAATGAACATACTTTCCAGAAGGCCAACAATTCACTAAAAATGTTTTTTTTATTGGTCTTATGATATATTATAATTTTTTGAGATAGTGAATTGGTGGTTTTTTGTTAAATGTGAGCCAAAATCACAATTAAAAGAACCAAAGACTTAAACTACTTCAGTCTGTGTGCACTGAATTTATTTAATACACAAGTTTCACAATTTGAGTTGAATTACTGAAATAAATGAACTTTTCCACGACATTCTAATTTGAGATGCACCTGTATATATTATATACAGATCAGCCACAACATTAAAACCACCTGCCAAATATTGTGTAGGTCCCCCTCGTGCCGCCAAAATAGCGCCAACCCACATCTCAGAATAGCATTCTGAGATGATCATCTTCTCACCACAATTGTACAGAGCGATTATCTGAGTTACCGTAGACTTTGTCGGTTCAAACCAGTCTGGCCATTCTCTGTTGACCTCTCTTATCAACAAGTCATTTCCATCCACAGAACTGCTGCTTACTGGATGTTTTTTGTTTTTGGCACCGTTCTGAGTAAATTCTCGAGACTGCTGTGCGTGAAAATCCCAGGAGTTACAGAAATACTCACACCAGCCCATCTGGCACCAACAATCATGCCACACTCCAAATCACTGAGATAAAAATGTTTCCCCATTCTGATGGTTGTGTGAAAATTAACTGAAGCTCCTGACCCGTACATGCATGATTTTATGAACTGCACTTCTGCCACACAATTGGCAGATTCGATAATAGCATGGATGATTGTTGGTGCCAGACGGGCTGGTTTGAGTATTTCTGTATCTGCTAATCTCCTGGGATTTTCACACACAACAGTCTCTAGAATTTACTCCGAATGCTGCCAAAAACAAAAAAAAAACATCCAGTGAGTGGCAGTTCTGTGGACGGAAACGCCTTGTTGGTGAGAGAGGTCAACAGAGAATGGCCAGACTGGTTTGAACTGACAAAGTATACGGTAACTCAGATAACTGCTCTGTACAATTGTGGTGAGAAGAATATCATCTCAGAATGCTATTCTGAGATGCAGGTTGGCACTGTTTTGGTGGCACGAGGGGGACCTACACAATATTAAGCAGGTGGTTTTAATGTTGTGGCTGATCGGTATATATATATATATATATATATATATATCCATACATCAATGTTTACTATTGTAGTTTAACACAATTTGCAATGAATATTCTTTCAGTCAATATTTCCTGAAACTTCCCAAAAGCCATGGCAACCAGCATAAGCCAGTGGTGGTAATGTGAAATGACCACCTACATACATGCGCCATTGAGTTATTAAGCCCTTCTCTAGGGATAACTGACTGTCGTTATAGTTCCCTCTGTAGCAGCCACAGATAAGCATGGCTGACTCTTTTTGAGTTTGCAGAGCTTTGGGTGCATGGTGGCACAGGGAATGCACTTCAACGACTGCAGTCAGAGATAAGAGGAAGAAAGGGATATGTAGATGTTCTTTGCTGTGAAAGGATGCAAAAGAATAGGTAGGCAGAGTGATTCTACATTTCACTCTCCATCAACAAAGTGGCCTGCATAATGTTAACTTTCTCAAAGTGAACAAAGGCATCAAAAGGATTGAGAAAAGCAAGGATTATTTAATACTAGATATATTAAGAGTCCTGGTGTGCCTTTCCATCCTGAAAGTCATGTAAAAAAGAAGAAAGCACCACTGCTCAGTTTTAGCCTGCTGAAAAGCATGTACACACAACAGAATCAGCAGTATTAAATAGCAGCTGACTAAGGGCCAGAGATAAGAAGGCAGTCGTTCATTCATGCTAAAACAGAATTAGCTCATGTCATACAAGAAAGGCTGGGAGAAAGTGATATGTCAAAATTCTAACTATGTAACTAGTACAGTATATCTTGAACACCCGAGTATGGTATGTTTGATTTAATATACAGTACAGCATATGTATATTGTTCTCTTTGGATGGATTATTCAATTGTATGTCATATATAGAGTTACAAGTGGAGACAAATACATTCAAACAAACAATTACAGTTTGTACAGTTTCTGTGATGTGTATTGATCCAGAGATCTGAGGCCTGTACCATGAAGCTGGTTTTGGTGGCTAGCCAGGTAAGTTTTAGTTTAGTTTGCCTCAACCCCAGGTTTTAGGTATGAAAGTTGGTCAGCTTTTAGCGGTGTTCAACGCCATAGCAACTTACGCTACACGGCTAACCTACTCTGTAGCAGGTTTCTTCTGGATTACAGATCGCTAACAGATGCTGAACCAATCAGCTGTGAGTAAAATTACATCTCTGATGCAACGTCACTCCCCTGTGTCTCTTAAAACACTTTACAAATGAAATCTTAGAAATCCACAAAATCGACTCTTAATGATATATTATTTATTTGAGAATCTAAATGTAGATTTTCAGCAGATAGAGTGTTGTATTTTATTTAAAATTTAATTGCTTTTCATTTACCATCTTTAGCCATAGCAAAACATATCTTTGAAAATATAAACATAATATATTAGGCTATTTATAAAACAGCCAGTAAAATGGATTAATATGATACGTGCAAAAAACATAATCGTTTTTAAAATATTAAAAGCTCAAGATTACTATCGAAAGTGGTGAGTGCCACCCAAACCCCTTCTTTCTTTCACGGACTCGAGATGATCATACAGTATTTTACTTTAAATTATAATAATATAAGCAATAAGCAATATAAGCAGTACACAAAATACGTCTTTTATAAAAAGAAAAAAAAATACGTCTTATTATTGCATACCATTTTTTTGCATACAGTATTCCAAGTGCTCACTTTTTAACTAGCCTTTTTTATGCTTTTTATAAAAAGTTTTTTTTTTTTTTTTTTTACTAAAGACAATGTACAAATTGTACATCAAGAAAGAGAAATAATAATAATAAAAAAAAGTCAAAATTTGATATGGTTATTTTGAAAAACCATATCAAATAACCATTCACAACATATTCTATAAATAACGTGTTCATTCATTCATTCATTTACATGTTATATTTGATTTCAGATAAAGTGGAAAGTTAAGGCATCACCTCCTTTTTTCTTATATTAAATGAGATAGGACATCATAACTCATATTTTAACTAATTTTGTTGAAAAATCAAGAATCTGAAGGAAACAATCTATCTAAATTAACTTATAATATTTTTAAGCAAATCCCATTGATGTTCACATTCCAGACTTTTATTATTAATTTTAAATGTTACTTTCTCCATTTGGTATATTTCCAAAATAGTTTCTCTCCATCTTCGAAATTGTGGGGGTTCTGTTTTAAGCCAATTTTTTGTAATCTGTTTCAAAGCTGCTATTCTGATTACCCTAAACATATTTTGTTCAGTTTTATTTCTTAAGGACAATGGCATTTTACCCAAAATAAAGTTTTCTGGATGTATTTCTATTATTCCATTAAATATTAAATTAACCTGTCTAATCACTTCATTCCAATAAGTTGTCCATTTAGAGCACACGTATTTGACTGTAATGAGCCTTTTTTTTTTTCCCCCAATTTCTCCAACAATCTCCTTTTACCATGCTATTGTATTTACTTTGAATAACAGGTGTTATAAAAAATCTCATTTGTATCTTCCAAGCATATTCCCTCCAAACACTGGATTGAGTCATATGGAATGTATTATATATAATATTTCTTCCCAGTCTTGCTGATTAATTTTTTATTTTTTATTCATCCTCCCACCTACATGTAATTTATTCAGAGTGTCCTGTATATCTCTTTCAAGTGCACTCTTTAAAATTTCTAACATTTTTATTGGATTAGTTGTATTGTATGTATCAGTTATATAATTTATAAATAGATGCATTTCCTTTCTTATTTCTTTTACTTTAATTTATGTTAATAAATATCTTCTTACTTTGCTAGGTTTTAAAAGGTATCCATTCCTTTAACAGTGAATAGTTGGTGATATCTTTTCAGACCTCTATCTGCCCAAAACTTAAATATATTATCTAATCTATTTGGCATGAAATCAGGATATTTAGCAATTTCTTGTAAATTAACTATATCTTTCTTAATTCTCCTATTTTTCTTTGTTTCTAACCAAATTCTAAAAGTACTATTAATACAAATATTATCTATTGATTTAAATGTGTTGCTTTGTTTGGGTTGGAACACGGATATACTATTAGGTTTCCCCAATTGATAAATTCAATCTTCCTCCATTTCACTTTATATTTTTTGTTCATCCAAATCAATATAGGTTGAATTTGGGCAGCTTTATAATAATTTATTAAATGTGTGAATTCTAGTCCTCAAAGCCTTTTTGACAACTTAAGAATTTTAAGACTAATTCTAGGTTTCCTATTATCCCATATATATTTACAAAGTAGTGTATTCCATGGTCTAAAAACACTTTTTGATATACTAACTGGTAGACTTTGAAAAAGGAAAATAAACAAATTTGTTTGCAGCAGTCCTTGAGCTCTCCTAGCAGTCGCTGTTTCTTCTTGTTGTGTAAATGTCTTTAATTGCTTCATAATATTACAGTTATCCCTTGTACTGTGTAAATCATGTGTTTTAAGTCTTCATGATTTCACTGCATTTTCGTTTTTAAACAATGTCTTGTGCACAGTTTAAATTAATTTAAATTCTTATTTTCATAATCATCAGCTATCAGCAGAAAGGTAAATCCCACTGAGTCTCTCACCAGAAGTGAATCGCATTCTCACACGATTGGTTGTGCGCTGCAAACGTCACTCATTCATGTGCATGATCGCGTAATAAAATTTTAAAGTCAGGATTGAAGCCTGAGTTGACAGAGAAAGTTGATGAGCTGCATCATGGTACCAATTAAGCCTGATTGGATTGGTTTGAATTTGTCAACCTGAAACCAATCCTGAAACTCTTTGTTCAGCTTCAGGCCTCAGGTCTGTAGTAGAGTACAACTGCTGTATATTTGTTCAATTGCAAGTCATTTATCTACGTTTTCCATATGGCCCACAGTTTTTGTAAGTCAGTGGATAAATGCATAGAGCAGCATATGATTTTAAAGTTTGGTTTGCTGGTTCAGTGGTAACCATTTGCACAAGGGGTTTCACGCTCTAGTCCACCCTAATATAACTTTTATTTTAATAAAGCAAGATTATGTGTACATTGGTGGATGTATACAATTTGCAGGGATACATCTGTTTGCATCTTTAATGGTGATCTTGTTCATGTAAGATCATCGTTAGATCATATCTGGCCAGCTGCAATTTTGCAATCAGAGTTTGTGTGATTCGTGAACATTTTAAATCTACTAATAGCAGCTGCAGAGCAAATGGGTCTTATTAGAGCAGATGCGATAACAATGATGGTGATTCATGAAATATGCCATTCATGCCATATTCTTTATGTTGGCTACACCTCCAAAACCAGCTCAGACCAGTTGAATTACAGTACTTTACTGCTGTTTTATACAAATCAAATTCACATTGGCCTGCTTTTTAACATGACAAAATAAATTCTTAAAAAAAATTTCATTTTCATTTAATTTTTTTTTTTTTTTTTTCACAGAAATCGAGCAATGCGGCAAACTCTCCCATTTCAATGACTGCTGTCACTCACTGCAGGTACTGTTTGAGCCCTGCAGTTCAGTGCGTGCTCACTGACACTCCACACAGAGTTCTGCATTCTTGCAAATGCTCTCTTTAAAAAACTAAAGCGGCACAACATACCGTGAATCCAAAATAATTCCAAAGTGCTTTTCGCTTTTGTACTACAGCTTCTTTTCGAGTGTAAGGTGATGTTTCTTCAGTATTAACTTTCGTAATGCACATGTGCGAGATTGACGAGAGCCGGATCCCTTCTAGACACAGCCAGCAAGCATCTGGGCATCAGACTGTTTAAAACTTGTGCATGCAGTTTTCATTACTGATAGAAGGGAGGGCTAATTAAAGCGTCTCTGATTGGCCATTGCATTTCATTGCTCATCGGACATGTCTGTGATTGGTTAGAATAGTCAAAAAATAAATTGGCCAACCTAACTTGTTTTGCAAATGTGCTCTCACTCACAGACACGTGCAAAAAGATAAGTTAAAGGGCTGTTCACACCAAACATGTTTTTGCATGCGGCTGCGCTGTTTTTTATTTGTTTTTCTGTGTGGACGTCTCGCTGATTTTTTCAGCATCTCATGGAGGACCACCACACAGACACTGTGTCAAGTTAAAAAATAACTTTTTTAACACTGCCATTCTGTTTTAATCGCTGCACTGCACTAGCTGTTTTTTAACTCAGCTGTCATAAAGATTTGATGTTCTGAAGTTCTAAAGTAAAGTTTCTGTTCTGATAAAAAAAAAAAAAAGTGGCAAAAAGTGGTTATGACATGTCCCATCTGTACCCCCCCCCCCCCCATTTTTTCATGTGAATATAACTGGTATTATTCCTCAATCTACCATAAAGTTGATGCAAAGCTGTCTGTCAGTGTAAGTACGTTTAATAAAGCAATCAAAATCAATAAAACATTACGTACGATGACCCTGTCATTAAACACACAGTTAGATGGTGCAAACAAACAATTCAATTACAAGCAGGGTGGAATATCAATTGATTTATGTGAGTCATTTTATGAGGTGAAAAGAGGAGATTCACCAAGATATCCTCTGCTTTCTGTACTGTCTCAAATATTGGTGCTGCACAAGGTTTGTCATCAGTAAAAGATGTTTTTGTTATGACCGCTTTCTGTTAAATGAGCGAATGTCCTTGGTGAAGGTTTGTACAGGACAAGGATGTATAAAGTGAATTAAAAGCAAAGTGCAAAGTCCTGAAGGTTAATTTACTCTTAACTCTTTTTAAGTGTCTGTCTGTGGGGCTTCATTAGGGGTGACATGCTGGATGCCTGTGAGGATGAGATTAACATTGCAGAGAAGGCATATTTCCCTTTCAAACTGTCCATCACAGCCCCCCCCCCTCCAACATCTGGAGCCAAATAGTCAAACCTCATAATGGGCAAGGACAGCCCAATGGCAGTAGGAAGCATCCAACAAGGGACTTGCTTTTTCCATTGTGCTTTTAATTAAATTCCTATCCCATTCGTATCTGTCTTGACTTGGCTGAAAACAATTACAAAGGAAATATTTGATTGTGGTCACACTGCATGCACATCTTTAGCATTATATAGTGTTTGAACATGATCTGACTTCTGAGCTTGTTAATCAGCATTGTCAATGCATCTCATTACTAACAAAACAGCATTTCCGATGGCAGCTTATAAAAGTTGATTCCCATTATCAAACAGCTTGGCAAACAGTCTCTAAATGAATGTTACAATTTATGCTCCACTCCTTTAATGTATTGATACTACAGTTAATCACATTTTGCTCTGTCTAACAGTTCTAATTTATGCACTATTATAATAGGATGTAATTAATGACCATTTAATGACTAATACAGACTGGTGTGTTTATGCTTTAAGACAAAGATTTTAGAATTGACTATAGCTAGAGTATCATGTCCATCAACAAATGACCAATCAGATCCCCATCTTTTTACGGATCACTAAGTTTAAAAAATAAGGTTTTAATTCAGGTTGGTATCTTTCTTTTTCTTGCAGCACTGTATTGTTTGTTGAAACCTCACCACAGGGCTCCATAGACTTCTATACTTTGTTCCTAGTGACTTTGTAATGGGGGAGAAGGAGTCCCCTATGCCTGAGTGCAAGAAGGGGAGAGGCCACACTCATATATTGATCATACAGCACAGACTGGAAGCAGACCAAGGGCAACTCCCAGTTTCTAGCTTGCTTATTCTCATCATCTCTCTCTCACACACAATCAAACATATAGTCCATGAACACACTGCTAAATTCGGTTGTCAGTCCACCTTTCAGTGCTTAATGCGTTAGTTCACCCAAAAATGAAAATTCTCTCATCATTTACTCACCCTCATGTCATCCCAGACGTGTATGACTTTCTTTCTTCTGCATTACACAAGCGAAGATTTTTAGAAGTATTTCTTAGCTCTTTAGGTCCATACAAGTAAGTGAATGGATCCCAAAATTTTGAACCCTTAAAATCCACATATAGGCAAAATAAAAAGTATTCCAGACGACTCTGGTGGTTAAATCCATATATTCTGAAGTTATTTGATAGGTGTGGGTGAGAAACAGATCAATATTTAAGTCCTTTTTTATTATAAATTCTCCTCCCTGCTCAGTCAGTTTCCACTTTCACTTTCTCAGTCTCCTTCTTCTGTTTTTGGTGATTCACATCCTTCTTGCATATCGCCCCCTAATGGTCACAGAGGATAATTTATGACAAAAAAGGACTTACATATTGATCTGTTTCTCACCCACACCTATCATATTGTGTCTGAACACATGTATTTAACTACTGGAGGTTTTTTTTTTTTTTTTTTTTTTTTTACTTTTATGCTCACTTTATGTGGATTTTGGAGTTTCAAAATGTTGGCACCCATTCACTTGCATTGTGAGGATCTACAGAGCTGAAATAGTCTTCAAAAAATCTTCATCAGTGTTCTGTAGAAGAAAGAAAGTCATGCACATCTGAGATGCCATAAGGGTGAGTAAATCATGAGAGAATTTTCATTTTTGGGAGAACTATCCCTTTAATCTTGTTCTATACACACACAGTTTGGTAAAATATGTGAGTTTAACATTCTATAACTGCATTCTACAAACAAATGAACTACCGAAAAGATCTCATAAATTCCACATAGACATAACTGAACAACTAGTTGTTAATGACATGATCAATAGTGCTTGTGAGATGTGTCCGTCTTCTCTTGGTGTAAATCACACAAACAAAGGTTTGAGTTCATTCATTTATATATTCCAGTGTTTCACTCCTCTATAGTTCCTCTAATCAGTCCCGCAGACTCAGGATAATGTCTCCGGTTACACATGTAACCTCGGTTCCCTGAGATGAAGGGAACGAGACACAGACCACAGGCAGATGACTTATAAGTCATATTAAAGTGTATATAAAATAATCCCACATGGTGGTGCCAGATGGAAATTAATGTTGTCTGGAATTTATATGAACCATATAGACATACACAGTATAGTTTATTAACCCTCTCACAACATAGATGGAAAAGTAGGTTTTATTTCTTATGGGGGTATTTATTGAAAGAGCATGACGCCACAATCCTGTGGGACGGCGACAGAAAGAGTGTACCGCAAGTGAATAACGCTCATGGTGAGCCAGGAGGGGAGCACTTAGAATGGATATATGAACGATATAGTCATATAGTATGAATTCACCCCTTCACGAGCCCAGTCGGGAAGGAAGTTTTATTGCAATGAAAGTACTTGTGACTTTATGGGAAATTTACAGGGGTGTAAAAAGTACTCAGTAAAAAAACGTATTCACATTAAATTGTACTTAAGTATTAAAAAAGTAAAAAGTAACTTTTTTTCTAGCTAGAATGAAATCAAGAGAGGAGACTGTGTGAGAGAGGATGTTGCTAAATTCGATTGGTTTGTTAAGTCGCCTTTTATTGTCATCGACAACTGTCATATTTCTCCCCCAATGGCATTTGCAACCTGGTCATAGAATCATGTTAGAATAACTAAATGTTTGCACAATTATTTTTATGTGGCCTGTTGTATGAAATACGGCAATGGAATGAACACTAGAGGTGCTAAAACAGCAATGACTTTTATCCCATTTCACTTAAATCACAAGTAAAACGGCAGATTATCAGTTCATAAACACTAAATTCTCACTCTGATCCTCACACAATGCCATTTTATGACATCTAAGCACTTTTACTGTAACATATGACTAATTTTAACGTTTGCATTACATGACCTACTACATTTACAACGCGGTACAAAGGACCGTGGTACAAGTCCTGAAGAGCATGCGAGTCAACATGTAAGCTGAAAGTCTCATAGAAGCACCAGAAAATGACGTGGTTGATTGAGAAATTGTGTTTTCATCTCACATTTGCTTTTTCTGATGCTGTCGGTTAGGTTTAGGTTTAAGGTTTAGGGTTTAGGGTAGGGAGGTAGGTTTTGTTGATTTAAATCTTTATAGAACATTAACCTTAAAAACCTCATCTGTTCTGGAGAACATTTCACTTACATTTAGCACCATACAGTAGACATTTCATTTCGGAACTGCCCTGAGACTTGTAATGAACCACATAATTTTATCTACAATTGCAAAAATGTTGTCAGTCACGCAATGTTCGTTGCATGGGAGAAGGCACTCACAAATTGTGATGTCAGAGCACCCAGCCCCTTGAGACATAGAGACAGTAAAAAACATTTAAAATAAGCTTTTAAGAAAGTTAGTAATATTGTTGTTCCCTATCTGTCACTCACTCAACGTTGTGTCAATGTAGTGACACTAGGGGTCACTCTTGGGAGCCCCAAACACCTCTGTTTTTTGAAAAAAGGCCAATGGGAATTGGCGAGTGGAATTTGCATGCCACTCCCCCGGACATACGAGTATAAAAGGAGCTGGTATGCAACCACTCATTCAGATTTTCTCTTCGGAGCCGATCGGTTCTATTCATTGAGCTGCATTCACTGAGTTCATTCACCTCGTCTGCTGGATTTACAGCGCATTTCAGCAGCTTCTCCCCCTCTGCACCCATGGACTGCAGAGAACACCCCTGGGCGCTTTGGCAGAACAACAAAAGAGAGTATATTCTAAAAGAGTATATTTTCAACTCTAAAAGAGCGGCACATATGGAACGTCTTTTTAAAGATGCCTATCCGTTTGTGTGTTATTCCTGGTTGCGGTCGTTATCTCTCCGCTTCCGACGGCCACGATCGCTGTCTTACGTGCCTGGGCGCTGCCCATGCGGAGACATCGTTCGTGGATGGGTCTTGTCCTCATTGCGAGAACATGACCATGGCAATGTTGCGGTCGCGGCTTGACTTCGTAAGAAAGCAAGCCACCCCAGTGGCTCCCTGCCTCGGTCCTTCTACCTACGGGTATGAGGCCGCGTCGGTTAGCACTGGGGGTGATTTGGGCACTCCAATGGGACCACCTCCGCTGGGTAATCCCCCAGGGACCTCCCATTCCTCAGCACATTCGCTTTCCCCGGTCAGGCTCTCGGATGAGTTCGACCTCTTATTTGGGGCCCAGGAAGACAATGAGTTATCGAGCACAGCATCGGAGAGCGGGCTTGTCCATTCTGAAGCGGAGGCTTCGGCTGGGCTTCCCCCTTCAGGAGATGACGGACATGCTGTCCCGGGCAGCCACGAGCATCGGGTTAGAGTGGAACCCTCCACTATCCCCTGAACCCTTGCAGCTCGATGATTGGTTTCTGGGCCCAGAGCGCCGCTCACGGTATTCGGTGATCCCCTAGGTGGATAAGGCGCTCGCGGTGCCCTTGTGCCCGCAGAGTGCCACCACCTGGCGTGGGCGCCCGAAGCTCCCATCCAGAGCCTGTAGGTTTACGTCGTCTCTGACGGCTAAGACCTATGGTGCCACTGGACAAGCCGCCTCCGCCCTGCACGCCATGGCTCTCCTGCAGGTACACCAAGCCAAGGCACTAAAAGAGCTGCACAAGGGTAGTTCTGACACGGGATTGATGCAGGAACTGCGCTCGGTGACCTACCTCGCTCTCCGGGCAACGAAGGTCATGGCGAGGTCTCTCAGGAACATGTGATTTTTTTTTTCTTTTCGTTTTTTGTTTTTAATACATTTGCAAAGATTTCAAACAAACTTCTTTCATGTTGTCATTATGGGGTATTGTTTGTAGAATTTTGAGGAAAATAATGAATTTAATCAATTTTGGAATAAGACTGTAACATAACAAAATGTGGAAAAAGTGAAGCGCTGTGAATACTTTCCGGATGCACTGTATATGTATATATATATATAAGTATACAGTAACTTAAGCCGGAGTGCTGTGGGAAGCAGGTAGAAGTCTCCGCTGAAGTGCCGCGTTGATAAACGACGAGTGTCCGAAGCGAAGAACCTGTTCACCGAGAGCGTCTTCGATGGTGATGTGGAGAACTCTTCACCAGAACACACAGGGGAGTGTAAAGCCTCTCTTTGCAGATGCTGAGCACAGGCGACGAGTTGTCCTGTCCGCGTCTCGCTGAGAAGTTCTGTCCACGGTAAGTGTGTATCGACGGTTAAGCAGAAAGTGTTCCAAGACGAAGTTCGCAATCTTGAAGGAAGAATATTTTGAAGAAATGGAGCGCCTGCTTATATAAGTCTAATGTGTGCCTAAAGGGGCGGGGCTCAGACACCATTGCCAATCAGAGGATGGAGTGTTTAGAAAAGAGAAAAACGTGTTTTCCATTATGGATGCACTCTAAAGATAAAACTGAGGGATTATGAACTGAGAAGAGAGGAGAAAAAAAAACAGCACAGGTACAGCTGAAGGCATTATTTTGACACTCATGTAGAGTGTACTTGCGTGTTGTGGGAACAAAACTACACTAGTGGACTCATAGTGGATGTTTATAGAACTACACAGTTTTTACATAAGTTTTAGGACAATTATCATAAATATCCCAATGCTTTTCCCAAATAAGAGTAAAACTAGTGCTGCCTGTTGTTGACTTGTGTGTGGGGGGAGGGGTGGTTTGTGTTGGTTTTCCACCCATCAAATGAATCAAAATCATTCATCGAACCATCAGAATATTTAACCTTGATAAACTATACATCAAATAAAAGGTCCTAAGATTAAATCTTCAATGGACCCTTTTTGCATTTGAGAGTTTTAAAAGCAGAAGTGAACTGTAGCAGGGTAAACTTCTATGAGGCTACATAGGGGACCACTGCCTTTATAATTTTTGCATTCCCCTTTAGTCCAAAGGGAAAAAAGTCTAATATTACATTTGTACATGTGAGAAGGTTTTGTTCTTTGGGGCAGGAGACAACGAAGTAGTTTTAGGCAAGTCTTTTTATTTTCTGCCTTCAGTGTCTTGTATTGTTTGGCTGCTTTATCAAACACTCAATTCATGTAGCTTCTTCACCACACTCAGTACCATAACCTTTAACACACTCAGTACAAGCTGACACCGTGCTCTCATGTCACTCTCTCTCTCTCCTCAAACTGATGTGCTGGTGCACCTTATCAGGTCTCCCTCCACCATCACTATAACTTAATTTAAACGGCTGAAGTGCTAGGTACCAATGGGTGATCCGCACGTTTGTATCTTTCATGCTTTGGAGCCATTGGAGTGGGGCATGATCTGAACAGAGGAGTAAGGCCCGCCCCAGCAGGTAGTAGCGGAGGGTGAGGAGAGCCCACTTGGTCGCAAGACACTCCTTCTCAGTGGTACTGTACTTTGTCTCCCTCTAGGAGAACTTGCGACTTATGAACAGTACTGGCCGTTCCTCCCCTCCCACCTCCTGCGAGAGCACTGCCCCCAGCCCCCTGTTGGATGCATCCATCTATAAAATAAAAGGGAGAGAGAAGTTAGGAAAAAAGCACAGACTTTACTCTTAGGAAAGCCTGTTGGCACGACTCCGTCCACTGGACCGGATCGGGGGCCCCTTTTCTAGTTAGATCAGTCAATGGGCTGGTGACATCACAGTAACTAGGCACAAACCTTCGGTAGTAGCCAGCCAGCCCCAGAAACTGTCTTACCTCTTTTTTGGTCTTGTGTCTCTGGCAGGCCACCCCACTCAGCCATACCGCGAGGAAGCAGGGAGATGAACTGCTCCAGTACCACCAAGTCGATGATGTCCATGTCGCCGTGAGTCCACTCAGCCAGCAACCATTTCCGGCAGGCATCCCAGAGCTGTTGGGCAAAGGCAAAGGGGTGGCTGTGCCTCCCGAACTTCAGGGATCGGAAGCATTGACGGCTCTGCCCCAGACTATGGCCGACCTGCTGCAGGATAGTCTTCCTCAGATCCTGAAGTTGCTGGGCCACTAGCTGCGCCTCCCTGGAGAGAAATGGCAACAATTGGGCCGCCCACTGGTCAGGCGGCTACTTCCACATCTCTGCATTTTTTTTGAACAGGTCGAGGTAGGCCTCAGGATCATCATATGGCCCCATCTTCATCAGGGTCATGGGTGTAGTGGGTTCCGAGGGGTCGCAGTGCCAGCCCCCTCTCTGTTGATCAAGCTCCGGAATGCCTGCTGGTCCTCCACTTGGGCCTGGAGCAGGAGTTGGAAGCGCTGTGCCTGCTCCAGGTGTAGCTCCATGAGTGCTTGGTACTGATTCTGCTGGAAGCTGGTGAGGGACTTGATAACTTCACCCAGCGGTGAAGACTCCATAATGGTGTTGTCCTCCAATCTCGGGTTTTGGGCACCAGTGTGAGAAGGTTTTGCTCTTCAGGGCAATGGAGGAGTCAGGAGACAACGAAGTAGTTTTAGGCAAGTCTTTTTATTTTCTGCCTTCAGCATCTTGTATTGTTTGGCTGCTTTATCAAACACTCGATTCACATAGCTTCTTCTCCACACTCAGTAACATAACCTTTAATACACCTAGTACATGCCGACACTGTGCTCTCGTGCCGCTCTCTCTCTCTCACCAAACTGATGCACTGGTGCACATTATTAAATTTCCCTCCGCCATCACTATAACAAGAGACAGGTGTTAGAGATAATTACAACCCAGGTGACAAGCCTCACTGCTCTCTCTCTCTCTCCTGCAGACACACTTGACCACACCCCCAACCCCACAGTACGACTGTAAAAATAGAGAAATGGATTACCTCACATGTTGTTGATTTAGCTCATGTCTTTTATTCTGAAATGTCCTTACATCTTCCTGTTTTGTCATGTTTCCTGTTTCGATTGGCTATCTGTCTTATATTTAGCAATAGAACTTTTGCCACAGACTGTGGTGATGAATTTCAGCTTATTTAGCAGCGTAAATCTAGCAAAATGTTTTATATTTAATTTTTAATTAAGTAGTTTGCACTGTTGCCTCACAGCAAGAAGGTCCCGGGTTCAAGTCCCGGCTCAACTGGGCTTTTCTGTGTGGGGTTTGCATGTTCTCCCTATGTTCGTGTGGGTTTCCTCTGGGTGCTCCGTTTACCTCACAAGTCCAAAAACATGCAGGTTAAGTGAATCGGAGATTCTAAATTGCCCTGTAGGTGTGAGTGAGAGTCTCTCAGCCACTGGGGGTTGCGTCAGAAGGGCATCCGGCGTAAAACCTGTGCCAAGTCAGATATGCGGATCACGCATAGTCCACTGTGGCGACCCCAATGGGAGAAGCCGAAAGAAGAAATGTAAATGTATTTATTGATTAATATATTAAATATATTTATTTTCTTTGCATTATATTATACCGGAATTAGAAATAAAAAAAAAAAACATCTAGTTAACACAGCAGCGATGGGGTTTCTTTTATGGCTGATGTTAACTGGTGTTGATCGGGTAGAATTCAATGAAGCTGTCAGCTGAGGACATGTGAGACATCTATTTCTCAAACTAGAGACTCTGATGTACTTATCCTCTTGTTTAGTTGTACATCTGTCCTTGTTAGAGCCAGTTGTCCTTTGTCTTTGAAGACTGTAGTGTACACCTTTGTATGAAATCTTCAGTTTTTTGGCAATTTCAAGCATTGTATAGCCTTTATTCCACAAAACAATGATTGACTGATGAGTTTCTAGAGAAAGCTGTTTCTTTTTTGCCATTTTTGACCCAATATTGACCTTAAGACATGCCAGTCTATTGCATACTGTGGCAACTCAAAAACAAACACAGCCAAACCATTTTAATTAAGCTTCATTTAATGAACCAAATAGCTTTCAACTCTGTTTGTTATAATGGAAAGTGATTTTCTAGTACCAAATTAGCAATTTAGCATGATTACTCAAGGATAAGGTGTTGGAGTGATGGCTGCTGGAAATGGGGCCTGTCTAGGTTTGATCAAAAATTACTTTTTTTCAAATAGTGATGGTGCTGTTACATCACAAGCTTGTTACATCAGTACATTATTCCAAACTTTTGGCACCCAGTGTATATATATATATATATATATACACACACACACACACACTACCAGTCAAAAGTTTTGAGACACTTATTCTTTATTATATATATATTTTTTTCTTCACATTTTAGAATAATAGTAAAGTCGTCAAAACTATGGAATAACATAAATGGAACTATGGGAATTATGTTGTGATTAAACAAAATCCAAAATAAATCAAAACTTTGTTATATATTAGCATCTTCAAAGTAGTCACCCTTTGCCTAGAATTTGCAGACATATCCTCTTGACATTTTCTCAACCATCTTCTTGAGGTATCACCCTGGGATGCTTTTTAAACAGTATTGAAGGAGTTCCCATCTATGTTGGGCACTTATTGGCTGCTTTTCTTTATTATTTTGTCCAAGTCATCAATTTCTAAAACTTTTTTTTTTAATTTTTATTAAATTTTAGTTTTATAATGAAATGAATTAATATGGTGACTCAACTATATTTTTGTCTACAAAACTAATTTAAAACATTTAAGCATACACCTTCAGATCAAAATATTTTTAAGATCATGAGAAACATTTCAGTCAAGTTTTTCAAAACTTTTGACCGGTAGTGTGTTTATATATATATATATATATATATAGGTGCATCTCAATAAATTAGAATGTCGTGGAAAAGTTCATTTATTTCAGTAATTCAACTCAAATTGTGAAACTCGTGTATTAAATAAATTCAATGCACACAGACTGAAGTAGTTTAAGTCTTTGGTTCTTTTAATTTTGATGATTTTGGCTCACATTTAACAAAAACCCACCAATTCACTATCTCAAATTAGAATACATCATAAGACCAATAAAAAAAAACATTTTTAGTGAATTGTTGGCCTTCTGGAAAGTATGTTCATTTACTGTATATGTACTCAATACTTGGTAGGGGCTCCTTTTGCTTTAATTACTGCCTCAATTTGGCGTGGCATGGAGGTGATCAGTTTGTGGCACTGCGGAGGTGGTATGGAAGCCCAGGTTTCTTTGACAGTGGCCTTCAGCTCATCTGCATTTTTTGGTCTCTTGTTTCTCATTTTCCTCTTGACAATACCCCATAGATTCTCTATGGGGTTCAGGTCTGGTGAGTTTGCTGGCCAGTCAAGCACACAAACACCATGGTCATTTAACCAACTTTTGGTGCTTTTGGCAGTGTGGGCAGGTGCCAAATCCTGCTGGAAAATGAAATCAGCATCTTTAAAAAGCTGGTCAGCAGAAGGAAGCATGAAGTGCTCCAAAATTTCTTGGTAAATGGGTGCAGTGACTTTGGTTTTCAAAAAACACAATGGACCAACACCAGCAGATGACATTGCACCCCAAATCATCACAGACTGTGGAAACTTAACACTGGACTTCAAGCAACTTGGGCTATGAGCTTCTCCACCCTTCCTCCAGACTCTAGGACCTTGGTTTCCAAATGAAATACAAAACTTGCTCTCATCTGAAAAGAGGACTTTGGACCACTGGGCAACAGTCCAGTTCTTCTTCTCCTTAGCCCAGGTAAGACGCCTCTGACGTTGTCTGTGGTTCAGGAGTGGCTTAACAAGAGGAATACGACAACTGTAGCCAAATTCCTTGACACGTCTGTGTGTGGTGGCTCTTGATGCCTTGACCCCAGCCTCAGTCCATTCCTTGTGAAGTTCACCCAAATTCTTGAATCGATTTTGCTTGACAATCATAAGGCTGCGGTTCTCTTGGTTGGTTGTGCATCTTTTTCTTCCACACTTTTTCCTTCCACTCAACTTTCTGTTAACATGCTTGGATAAAGCACTCTGTGAACAGCCAGCTTCTTTGGCAATGAATGTTTGTGGCTTACCCCCTTGTGAAGGGTGTCAATGATTGTCTTCTGGACAACTGTCAGATCAGCAGTCTTCCCCATGATTGTGTAGCCTAGTGAACCAAACTGAGAGACCATTTTGAAGGCTCAGGAAACCTTTGCAGGTGTTTTGAGTTGATTAGCTGATTGGCATGTCACCATATTCTAATTTCTTGAGATAGTGAATTGGTGGGTTTTTGTTAAATGTGAGCCAAAATCATCACAATTAAAAGAACCAAAGACTTAAACTACTTCAGTCTGTGTGCATTGAATTTATTTAATACACTAGTTTCACAATTTGAGTTGAATTACTGAAATAAATGAACTTTTCCACGACATTCTAATTTATTGAGATGCACCTGTATATATATATATATATGTAATTTATTTATTTTTTAAATAGTGGATTTTTTCTTTTGCTGTTGGAGCATTTTCATAAATCACAGTTTTGTGATTATTTCATTTGTAAGTTTACTATCACAGGATATTTATTTAGTAGTTTAATACAAGACAAATGAGTACTAATTTATATTCATACAAATGATGACTACATCGTGTTGATTTTCTGCACAAGAATGGTGAATTATCAGTATAGCATATGCATTTATACTAGGGCTGTCAATTGATTATTATAATTTTTTTTTTTCATGACATGCTGAACAATTAACCAAATTAGTCACAATTAATCACATACATCATTATTTGCTGAGAAAGGCCCCCAAATAAAGATAATTCATAAAGATAATGCATAATAATTAAAATATTATAGTATAATATGTAGGGCCTATAATAAATTAAATAAATAATACAGATTAAAATTCTGTTTGAAATAAATTGCTTTATTTTTGCAGATGAAGAAAGTATTGATTAAACAGTACAAAACGTGGGTTAAGAACTCAATATATTTTTTTTTTCTATCATATCAATGAACAAGCGTACAGTTGACAGCAATCTGTTTTGCATTGAGTTCGTTAATCTGCCCAGTTCTCCGTACTCATTAGTATTCAGTGTCATAAATGGCAATTTTTTTTTAAGAAGCTGTGTCTAGTTAGAAATAGTGGAAACTTTGAAAAATGTGACTTAAGATTGCTGTATTGTGTTGTGCAAAATCAGGAAAATGCTGCCTTAGGTAGATACATGCAGGTAGGAAGGCACGTCCGAATCCAATGTTCGTGTCACATCCTGACTACTGAGATACCTCTGATTTATGAGAAATTAGTATTATAGTTATTAAATATACACTTGGTTATCGCCAAAATTCTCTTAATTTTGTTTTAGATTATAAGACCATTGGAGTTTGGTTGGACTGAATTAAGCAGACGTGTTACCTTTGGTGGACACCAGATGGTGATAATCAGTTGCAGTTGGTATTTGTTCCTCATGATGGCACTGTTGTTTTAAATTGACTTGATTTACATTTTACAGTGCTATTTGACAATGAAGCAATGTGGGAGTAAACTAAAGCAAGAACAACACATGCAGGGGCGGGTTTACGATTTCTGAGGCCCCAAGCAACCGACCAACCCGGGGCCCCATTTTGAAATGTTTTGCTTAAATTACGTAAAACTGATTTTAAATCATAATTTTAAATTCATCCTATAAGCTGTTGTAGCCAAGTACATTCAAAATGTTTAATGAAATAAAAATCTAGTTAAATATAATGAATGCATGTTTTCCAGTTTTCCACAGGTAAAAAAAGCAATATTTACCTAGCCTACATATATTTTTACAAACATATATTTACACATAAGGTGAAAGGGAAAAAACTTTGCCGTTTATCAAGTGCTGAAACTTTGCTTGGTGCAGAACAATCTTGAATAATGCTAAACATTGTAACAGTCACCTTTTTGCAACCTTTTTTGAAACAGCGAGATGCGGTGCAGCAGTCAAGGACGTTCGTCCAGCGCGTTTACATAGGAAAACAATGAAAAAACAGTTTTGTATTATTTAATAGCGAGACACAAATATCTTCAATTATATAAGCTCTGGTTTCTCATAAGAAGGGCTTAGTAAACAACATCCATTGGAATTAAAAACAACTCCTGACTGCCACAACATGAAAGCACACACACTCTATGACACTCGCTGCAGCAAATACAGTATGTCTTGCTTGCACCAGAAATTGTTGCTGATGCTTCAAAGCGTCAAATATATCCTTGTTCATGTAGCTAAAGGTTGGTCTTTGATCTCTGGAGAGGGCGAGGATTAGTATTTCTCACCTTTAAGAGAAGGAGAGAGACATTGTAAAGACTGTGCATGTGATTCCTGTCTCAGTAAGGTAATAAGGACAGAATAAAAATGATCTGTATTTTAGGGTAATAGACTTGCTCTCTACAGGAAATGTTATAGAAAAAGACTGACATCTCACAGAGAAAAGTCTCTCCCCGATGGGGTTTCCCCTGGGATGGAATGCACACATTCACCCAACCTCCATCTGCCAGCGCAGTCATCTATCATTCTACATTTTACTGTGCAACCGGCTCTTTTGAAAATGGAAAAAAACCTGCCACTATGACCTGCATAAATATTTCTGATTAGCATCAGCTTTCTTTCTCTTGTTCAATATGCCTGATGGTTGGGGTAGTTTTGTTCTGCTGAGCTTATGAGCTCTTGGAGGTAAAGGTGAGTTTGTATCAGACTGCAGGTGTTTATCTATAATCAGTTCATTATGAATGGGTTATATTGTAGTTGCTTATATACGGAACCCCCCAACTCCTTCACTTTATCACTGCATTGCACTTCACATGGCCTGACACTCTGAAGCCCATTAAAGTAAAAAAAGAAAAAAAGAAACAGGGAAAAGAATCAGCTTTAAATCATTAATCAGTAAGTCCATATTTTGTTTAGAGAGTCACACATGCAGAGTAGTCACAGACATTTACATCACATCAGCCCATTCAACGATACAGGTGGCATTGTAACTATTAAAATGCATATGGAATAAGTTTAAGTACTACCCTGATGAAATGTGACACACTGTAATGAAATGAGAGAGAGAGAGAGAGAGAGAGAGAGAGGTACATACATTCACTATCTATTAATCATTTAAGGCCATCTTAATATCACATTTATCAGATGAAAAATCAAAGAAGTTATGAAATATTAAAGTGGCAAGACCAACATTACACAGCCGAGTCATAAATCATAACAATAATTAATAATTTACATATGTGCATATCATTCCTCTGGTCTTTTTGGTCCACTGTAGATTTATCATGTAAAGTGCAGGAATCAATCTCGGTGAAGTGTGATCAATTGAGCTCTGTATCTCACTTGACTTAAAAGTTAAAATATCAAAAAGTTTAATTGCAAAATATTTCAAAATGTATTTTTTGCCTCTCTCCCTCTGACTGCCTCTTAGTGATTCTTGCAGTAAAAGTGCTAAATACTTGGTAGGGGCTCCTTTTGCTTTAATTACTGCCTCAATTTGGCGTGGCATGGAGTTGATCAGTTTGTGGCACTGCTGAGGTGGTATGGAAGCCCAGGTTTCTTTGACAGTGGCCTTCAGCTCATCTGCATTTTTTGGTAAAAGATAAAGGTAAAACTGCTTCAAAACATGCCTGTGGTGTCTCCCCTTTTGTGTTGTTGTGTTTGTGTTATAGGCTCCTTCAACCAAATGCTAAATTATTCCATTCATTCATTTGGGTCTGATGAAGGTCTTCAGCCGTGGTGAAATCAATAGCAGTGAATATGAGACTGACAGGGGCAAATTGGGTTCTCTTGTTTAAGCTAACAGAAGACCTCAAAGTGATTTTTACTTCAGGACATCTGGCCCTCACAGAATGACACATTCTCCAACAGACCACTGTCTGAGGAATTACCCTGTTTAATAAATGAGTGCTTACAGGAGAACATTATAATTTTTCAATCTAAACAATTGAGAAAGTGAAGTTACCAATTTTAAAAACATAAGCACTAAGCAGCACTATCAAGACTCAAGCTTTCAATATTCATGTCTGAAATTATTGAATCTTAGAACGTGTGACCTCCAAAAGCCCCTGATATGTTGAATCAACAGCTGATCAAATCAAATCAAATCAAATCACTTTATTGTCACACAGCCATATACACAAGTGCAATGGTGTGTGAAATTCTTGGGTGCAGTTCCGATCAACATAGCAGTCGTGACAGTGATGAGACATATACCAATTTACAATAACATCAAATTAACACAACACAATTTAAACATCTGTTATACATAATTACACTCAACTTAAAACATCAAATTAACACAACACAATTTAAGCATCTGTTATACACATAATTACACTCAACTTAAAACATCAAATTAACACAACACAATTTAAACATCTGTTGTACATAATTACACTCAACTTAAAACATCAAATTAACACAACACAATTTAAACATCTGTTATACACATAATTACACTCAACAATATACAAATAATAACATACACTGTACAGTATACAATATGCTGTTTTTGTTTTTTGTTTTTTTGTTTTTTTGTTTTTTTTTTACTATATAGATACACATTATTCAATAAAAATTAAAATATATATAAAAAGTATATATATATATATATATATATATATATATATATATATATATATATATAATGTACAGTATTGTACTGTATTGACATTCAGGCTGTCGGTTGATAGTCAGTTGTTATGAGAGACATAATATAATAATAGTAATATAATTTATGACAGTCCGGTGTGAGATAAAAGAGTAATAAAGTGCAGGGCTGATGTATTTTGATCGTGGGAGATCAAAAGTTCAAAAGTCTGATTGCTTGGGGGAAGAAGCTATCATGGAGTCGGCTGGTGCGGGTCCTGATGCTGCGATACCGCCTACCTGATGGTAGCAGTGAGAACAGCCCATGGCTCGGGTGGCTGGAGTCTCTGATGATCCTCCGAGCTTTTTTCACACACCGCCTTGTATATATTTCCTGGAGGGAGGGAAGCTCACCTCCGATGATGTGTTTGGCAGTTCGCACCACCCTTTGCAGTGCTTTGCGGTTGTGGGCGGTGCTATTGCCCACAACCGCAAATGGGCATCATGAATCAATGGTTAAGGTACAGATCCAGACCCAGCATCAAGTCTCAATGTATACGTTTTTTAAAATAAGACTGAGCAATCATTCGCCAGCATCAATACCCTTTAGCATTGCTTTAACTGTCTGCTAGCTAATGAAATCTGTGCAAAGCTCCTCCAGCTATCGATCAGAGGGAGCTCTAATTTGTCACTTGAGATCAGGCAGCTCCATCTCTGCCTATTCTCTCTCTCTTCCCTTACTCCCCCTGCTTGCACACTCTCACATTGCTGATAACTGTTGAGCAGCCTTGCCTTGAGCAGCATATTGAGCTAGAGAAGCTGGAGAATGGAACTATTTCATCAGACATTTAAACAAGTATTTAATGTCAAATAGATGTGTAGGCGTAAGTGCAAAATGTACAGGATGCAGTATTTAGCTCTTTTAAAATTAAATACACTTACAACTGTATCCCGCAGTTATAGCTAAAGTAATCTTAAGACTGTACTAATGGCATGCACCTCATTCGCTCCATATTGCCAAACAAATTTATAAGGTGGAAAAACAGGAAATCTGTAATACAGATTCAGCAAGGTATAGTGCTGTTAATGAGTGCAGATCAGTGTATGTGTTAATGTCCTTTGCAGTCAAAGCTGATGCGTGTAATTTGTTTGATGTTAAAATTCTTTCTCGTAGCCCAATTTAATATCCAGACTCAACTATAATTAAGCCATTTGTAGGTTTACACAGGGTAACACTGTGGTGCCATCAAAACATTCCTCTGTTAGTCGAGCGGCCCCATCCAGACCGTACATTTCTGAAACGTTGGATGACAGGGGAATAGTCATTCATATTTATGAGTAAAGTGATACCTGATTCGACAGTTTAGTGATATTCATCTGAAAAGATCTACCTGACTGGTCCAAGAAACTATACCCAACCCTAACCCTACCTCTAAACCTAACCTCAACAAGTCAGGTAGCACTTTTATCATAAATATGAATGAGTTGTTCCCTGTCATTCTTTGTTTTGGAAATCTGCATCCAGCCCTACACAGCAATATTGGTTTGACCAATTGTATGAGTTTAGGGTGAGAGTCAGGACTATCTGTTTGTGCAACCAGTGGAAGATGGGGAGGGCTTTCTGGCATATGTTTGAAAATAATTCTATATTTATTTATTTATTTTTATTATTGTTTTTTTTTTTTTTTTTTTTTTTTGCAATTCCGGTTGATGATGCTTGTGCAGTAGAGTAAATCACACATTTCAGCCTTAAGGATTAATTTATTAAACTCTAAAGACTGCACTGGGAAATGAAACAAACAAACAAACAAACAAAAAACCTTCAAATGAATTGCTTGGTTTTCTTTCAATTATAATCACATTTCATATTTAACATCAATTCAAAAATTCCCCTTTTTCTGTATTCCTTTAGTCTTACTAACTAGGATTTTTGGCTGATAATAAGCTGTGAGTGTTTTGGTCAATGAGGCATGCAGTAATGCCTTTCTCTCACTTTCAAGGAGAGATCCAACAGTCTGGATCACAAGGGATTATACCATGGGGAAATGTTCCTAAATACTGCCAAGCACAACTGCATTAGAATGCAATGTCGGGTTGTTTTTAAAGCATTATGTGGAGCAGCTGAGCAGTCCAAATATCTATTGCCAGTTGCACTAAATTCAAGACAAACCTCTCCCTCTGTTTGCAGCTGGAAAACTCAGTGATATAATGCTCCTCTGACCACGGAAGCTATCACAGCACAATTAGTGGATTTTTTTTTTTTTTTTTTTTTTTTTTTTTTTACAATCATAATGTACGATTATCCTCAGGGTAAAAGAGATGTGTTTCTGCTGCATTGGATTGGAATCCTATGGAGACTAAAGTCCTGTATACTTCGGTTATCCGTGTTGCTGATGGCTCCGCATACAGTAAGTGTGACTGAAATTTCGTCATAAGCCATTCCGCGTGGCCTGCGGCCTCTATGGAAGCGGTCATTGTCTGTGTCCATCGGCGGTGCATGTGCCAGCCCTTGACTCTACTAAAAGAGTATCACAAAGCAGTCGTAGTACGCATGCATCGAACACGTCCGTCAGCACTCAGGGTCAATAGAGCATACTCAGGAAAGCAACGCGGTCGACCGGGCTCTATCCAATACGGAATGCGGTCAATGAAGTATACCCAGGCCTTAAAATTGTTACACAGTAAATGTTTCAGAAGTTCTTGAAATGAAGTAATGAACTACCCCTTTAAAAAAGTAAGTTTTAGTAAGTTAAGACCACAATAATATCAAAGATTTTAAAAAGGTTCACAAAACCTGTCTAGTTACCTCAGCAATACATACTGTACTGTTTATACCTGTAGCTTGCCCAAAATTTAAGGTGTTCTATGCCTTATCAACAGGTGGCTTTCTAAAATCAAGACTGCCATGTCTAGATGCCTCCAGGCTGCCTGTGGATAAACAGATGCTGGTCTATTTTGGACTGGTCCTAATTTGATCAAAACAGAAGCCTTTAAGTCATGAAAATCATATTTGTGTTTAGTTTAAGCAACTGTTTATGCAACACATCAATCATTAGGATTGTACTGTTATGATTTTGTTGCATCCTCAAATATTTGATTAAAATATGCCCACGTACATACACACTGCAGCTAAATTCAGTTGTCAGTTCACCTTTTAGTGCTAAATCATGTTCTGTACACACAAAGTTCTGCAAAATACGTGAGTGACAACCGCATTCTACAACCAAATTATCTCCCGAAAAATGCAGGCAGTGACAACCGCATTTTCATAAATTCCACGCAATGTGTGTGGAACCGAACTGAACTACTAGTTGTTAGACGTGATTAATGGCACGTGTGAGGTATGTGTCTTCATTCATTCATATATTCCAGTCTGTCTCTACTCTAGTTTCTCTCATCAGCTCTGCCAACCCAGCCCCGTGGTCTCGGGGTAACCCGTACATTACAGTCCAGAGAAAGTGTGCGTGCTGTTGAACAACAGCCGCTTAGACACGCATAAACAAAACACAGCGATTCTCTCGAAGGCAGCTTTCTAAACATTGTCAGATGATAATACATCTATGGTGGGTAATCTCTTTGCTCAAAAACAGCTAACAAAAAATGGGTTAAACTGGTGGCATTCATGTTTTACAGGTGACAGATGCTGCAGCATTGCTATGGCTACATTTGGTCAGTCATTGCATCTGCGGGAGTCAGTCCTGTATTCCGTACACACATGGAACAATAATTTAGGGGATTCACTCCCGCATTTAAATGCGGTTGTCACTCCCGAATTTTGTAGTGTGTACATGGCCTATGTGTATCCAATAGCAAACTAACTGCTATTTCGGCTGACATTTGGCAGTGGCCAAAGTAACTGTCTAACCTTTTGCTGTTAGTGTTGTGACAAAAAGAAGACAGTGCATGACACAGTGTAAGTAGGGATGGTGTTAAGTAAGGGATAATGTACAGTCAGCAGGTTGTTATCACACAATGAACCCCGACAGGGTGATCAGGATCTTATTTCACCCTGAAGGGGTTTATTTTGCAATAACAACCAGCTTACTGTTCATTATCCCACTTATTACATGGCTACTAACCAAATAAAGAAATACATGGACATAAAATATTGATTAGCGTTGAAATTATGTAAATAGTTCTGTTGGTTTATTTTGTGAAAATGACCATCTGACTCCTAAATATTCAGTCCATTACAAGACTAATTGCCAAATAAAGAAATAAATAGACATGAAACATTGATTTGCGCTGATGTAGTGTAATTATTTATGTGAGAAGAAATAAATAGCTGTACAGCTGAAATCCACCTGCGGTTTGCATCTGAATTCTGTTGGTGCTACTTTGTAAAAATGACCGTCTGACTCCTCAATAATCAGCCTATGACAAGACTACCTGCCAAATAAATAAATAAATGCACATGAAACATTGATTTGAGTTGAAATTATTTTATTAGCTTACTTATAGAGATTGCATAGTGATCCGAGAAGCAGGAGAGATGGCTCGCAGAACCCGGATGAGTGGTTTGATACGTCTAAATCATTGGATATGCAGTTGTTACAGAGCAATATCTGACCGCTAGATGGCGCCATTGACCAATCAGAATCGAGTATTCCAGAGAGATGTGTAATAATAATAAATATTAAACAGAGAGAAACCCTGTCAAATGAAACCTACGCCACTGATAGACACACACTAATAGAATATTCCTTGCCTTCATTCACCAAACAAAAATAATGAGGAATCACGTTGTGCCTTCATGTTTTTATGACTGGTGCATTTCACTGAGAGACGAAGACTGGCTCATCATCTCATATGCTGCGAGTGACACATTGACCTGTGCTACAAAAAGATACAACTTTTAATTCAATCAAGACCAACTAATCAACAAACAGAATTTCCAATCGATATAATACAGGCATTACATTTTAGCTAGCCTCCTATCCAACATTTTGAACAAATTAGGTTACTCTTTCCATATTTATTTATGCAATACAAATGACTGATATGTCAATAACCTGTATTTCATCTCCCTTGTTTCATTTGAAACCCTGATGTTTTCCCTCTTCCATAGTGAACAAAAGTTACTTTGATATTAAAATAATGGTTAAGTTAAGGTCTGGGTAAAAGGTTAGATTTTATGGTTAAGTTTTGGTTAGACATAATAATCTTAATCATATTATTCATTAGTTAGGTTATTTTTCTCTATGGGGATAAAAGATTTTTGTATCAGCCAACTGCCATTTATTTGTAAAATTTTTCATATTTAGTATTATTATTAGTAGTAGTAAATTAAAGGTCTTTGCACACCAGAAGGCAAATGAAACTGATTTCTCTACAAGCTACAGCAGTGATGACGAGTTTGTTGTTGAATTGGTCAAAGAGAAAGAAAATATTTGAGACACTTCCTTACAAAAAATAGCTGCAGTTTTTTAACTGTAGTACAAGTGTGGTAAATTGGACGTAGTCTTACTGCAGTACTGGAAACTGTAGGAATACTGTGTCCAACTTAACACACTTGTACTTCTGTACTGGAAACTGCAGGAACACTGCATCCAGATTACCACAATTATACTGCAGTACTGAACACTGCAGGAATACTTCGTTCAAATGATAAACTTGTACTGCAGTACTGGAAACTTCAGGAATACTGCGTGCAAATTACCACACTTGTACTGCAGTACTGAAAACCTGCAGGAATACTGTGTCCAAATTACCACACTTGTACTGCAATACTGGAAAATGCAGAAATACTGTGCCCAAATTACCACACTTGTTCAGCAGTACTGAACACTGCAGGAATACTGCATCCTGCACTTCTGGCCCCACCTGCCAGCAGGCTTTTCCCTGCCTCTCTAGAGCTGGGGAGGGGGACAAGGGGAGGGAAAAACAAAGAGGAGAGGGAAAGGGCAAGGCGGAGCAATAGTGAGAGAGAGAGAGGAGAGAGAAAAAAACTTGCTTGCCGGTTTCCAGACATGCCGTCACCTGGTCCTCGATCACTCCTCCACCCTCTGGCAGATGACAGCCGCTCTTCCCCGGGCGGACCAGAGAAAGTCCTCCAACTCCTGGTGGATGGAATGCCCCTCCATGTTTTGGCAGCTGGTAAGGAGCCTCTCCGCCCTTGGCAGCGGCTCCATCGCTCCAGGTCACCGGCAGTGAGCCCCTCCTCCCCTTGCAGATGGCGGCCATTCCTCCGCGTCCAGGCGGCCGGCAGAGACAACTCTGTCCCCCAGCGGACGGCCGCGGCTGCTCCTTTGGGCAGATGGCAGTGGCGAGGACTCCACGACAGCGCATCCCTCCTCCTTCCCGGGCTTCGGCATCAATGTAACAAGGTTAAAATGGGAAAGGAGGAGGCGGGAACCGGCTGAACCATCAAAATAATATTTAATTAAACAAAAAGACACAAAACATAAACACACACACGACAGCTGTGTGTGGCTCTCTCTCTCTCTCTCTCTCGAACTGCCGCATCCCGCTGCACTTATCCCTCTCCTCGGCTGATTAGCCTGATTGGGGGCTGGGCGTACGTAGTCACGGCCTGGCCCTGCCCTCCTCTTCGTCACACACGTGCCTGGCCATTAAGACATCTGAGCATCAGCAATTCAATATTTCAAATTAAACATTCACTAAAAAATATAAACGTATATGTAGAGCCGAGGAGGGTGGGGCCGGGCTGGAATGAGACACACCCGGTCCCCACTCGCCTCGCGGACGGCGGCCGTTCCCCGCGTCCAGGTGGTCGGGCTACTCCGTCCCCCGTCGGACGGCAGCGGCGCTCCCCTGGGTGGACGGCAGTGTCGAGGACTCTGCGACGGGAATCCCTCCTCCTTCCCGGGTTTCGGCACCAGTGTAAGGGGGTTCAGTGGAAAGGAGGAGGCGAGAACCGGCTTGACAACTTAAATAACAATTTATTAACCAAAACACACAACTAAAAACACACAGTACAGCTGTCTGCAATTCTCTCTCTCTCGAACTGTCGCCCCCTTTATCCCTCACGCGCCCCATCAGGCTGATTGGGGACCGGGTGTGTCTCATTCCAGCCTGGCCCCGCCCTCCTCGTCTCTACAGTATAAAATAAACATGACAAAATTGGTAATGTATAAATGTATAAACATTAACGCTGTCAGTCGATTAAAATATTTAATTGTGATAATTAACATGATTTTTCATAGTTATTCACAGATTTTGAAAATGCTGATATATGATGAAACATGAAATATACTTCTTTTCCAGTCAAAATCCATTTAGTTCCTTCTTAAGAATGAAGAGAAAACAATATGCAACAATGTTTTATCAATATTTTCCAAACAAAGCCTTTCAAAGTATAAAGATAGAAATCCACTTAAATAACACCAAGTAACATTAAACGTTTCTCAAAGTCTAAATAGGAGGTACACAAATTACTGAACTTGTCCCCATAGGTTTCATATTCATTGCAATGCACATTAAATCTCTTAAACCCTCATCCTCCACAATATTAATCATCCAACAGACTGTGGCTGTCCACTATGCTACAGCAATCGTGAAGTCGCATTCACATGATTCGTGCCGCTTTGAACTCCACATGAAAAGCACTGCATCTTGAGCCCTATTCAGATGCTAATTGTTTTACATGGGGATGTAAGGTAATTCGGTAACACTTTACAATAAGGGTACATGAATAATCACAAATTAATACCTGAATTAATACTTACTTAAGCATGAATTATTTATGATCTAAGGCAACTACGACTGGAGTCATATGGATTCATGCATGAATAACGGCCACCTTAAAGAGCACCTATTATAGTTTTTTAACGTGCCTAATTTTGTTTTAAAGGCCTCATACAATAGATTTACATGCATCCAAGGTCAAAAAACACTTTAATTTGCTCATAATTTAAATTGCAGCATTATCTTTTTTTCCCAGTGTCAAAAACGACACGTTCAATGATCCGTTCTAAAGGATTCATTCTAAACTCCTCCTTTCAGAGAGCCTACTCTGCTCTGATTGGTCAGATGTCGCAGTCTGTTGTGATTGGTCTACCGCTTAGTGTAGTGTTTGAGGGCGGGTCAAAACTGTTCGCGAGCAGCCAATGAAGACCAGAGGCGGGTTTTTTGTTACCAAATTACGTAGGTTAGTACAGGAAGTAAGTCTGGAATTACTAACAACTCGTTTCAGGTATTCAGAATCGGTTCTTTCTTTTGGGAGTCAATAACTCCATTTGACGTGCACTTTGATTTTTGAAACTTTGCAGACTTTTTTACATTCACAAACAGCTATATAACACACTACATGAAAGGTAATATTTGAAAAACCATAATAGGTGCTCTTTAATTACATGTTAGTACATGTTTGAAAGTTAATGCATTAATTAACATTTGATAATAAACTCCTTAAAATGTTGCATCAAATGTTTGTTACATTACATGTTAAATCAAACAGGCTTTATCAGAAAGAATATGCATTACTTAAACTTTGAATTAAACATGCATTATTTAATATTTCATAATTTTATACTAACTTGCTGTCTGCAGTTTCTCCACAAACATGATAAAATGACAGGATTATTCTTTCATTATTTACACGGATCGTCCTTATCAAACTTATTAATAAAATAAATATATTAATAATTGCCACAAATAATTTTATCTTAACCCATTTTGCATGATTTTTGCATGTTACATTAACAAATCGCTTAATACACATGCATTAAGAAAGTGTTAAAAAGTGATTTTAAAAAAACAGTTAAAAAATAAAAAATTCAAAGGGGGCAAAAAACACCTTTAATGTGACAAATCAATACTGAAAGACAAGAGTTCATCTTTCATCAAGATGTGTTTTGAAATGCTTCACAAGTTAATCTTTTTGTCATATAATTCCAAACATGTATTCATACTTTCTTGCTTCGGTGGAACACAAAAGGAGAAATTTACTGAAGAATGTACTTGTCATTGTTTCCATGCAAAAATGGGGCCAGGACGTGTTGCAGTTAGACTCCAGATGTTTTTGATGGAACTTTAATGAGGAATGAATGAAAGGACCTGGGTAGCTCAGCGAGTATTGATGCTGACTACCACCCCTGGAGTCACGAGTTCAAATCCAGGGCATGTTGACTGACTCCAGACAGGTCTCCTAAGCAACCAAATTGTCCCGGTTGTTAGGGAGGGTAGAGTCACATGGGGTAACCTCCTCGTGGTCGCGATTAAGGGTTCTCGCTCTCAATGGCGCGCGTGGTAAGTTGCGCGTGGATCGTGGAGAGTAGCATGAGCCTCCCATGCTGTGAGTCTCCGCGGTGTCATACACAGCGAGCCACATGATAAAATACGTGGATTGACTGTCTCAGAAGCGGAGGCAACTGAGACTTATCCTTCACCACCCAGATGAATGAATGACAGACACCAGGATATGAGATCTGTTATTTTATATTTCCCAGGAACAATTCTGTGAAGACATATTTAAGGCATTTTCGATGAATGACCATATGTGCATCAGCCATGTTTTTCTATGATTAAAAAAAATATTTAAATTATGCAGACAGAATATAGGATAAAGAAAATAAATAGGCCTATACATATTTTCCCATCTCAAAAAAAAAAAAAAAAAAAATAAAAAATAATCACCAATTACTTATTAGTAAATTATAATGTTATATTAAACATAAAAAGGCAAAAATTAAATATTGTTTGTAAACTACATGAATTAAATCAAATCTCTTTTTAAAGAATTATGAAATGCAAGTAAACTATATTGAATGAAATCTAATTTTAAGCATATACAGACTCAAATGAAACCTGAAACTTAGCTATAAAGACATACAATACACTTTTAGATGATTTATATTGTTTGTTTAATCTCTCCCCATCTCACTGGATGTCAGTGCTAATAGGCTAATGTTAGTACATAAAATGTTCAAATAGAATCAAAATCAGAATTGACTTTATTGCCAAGTAAGTTTTCACATACAAGGAATTTGCCTTGGTGTTTGATGCATACAGTAACAATAAACAATAAACATAGTAAGATAAATAATAAACTATATTTAAGATACAATATATAGAGAAAAATAAACTGACTGGTTTTAATAAAAGAGCTGTACAGTTGTGCAAAATATGTGCAGTTGTGCAGGGATGTGCAAAATATGTGCAGAATATGAACCATAGAATGTGAAAATGTTCACTGTTCACGGATGTCACAGTTCACAGAAAAGTTCACAGTTTGAGTATAATGAAAAGTGCAATAGACCAGATAAATGTTCTTTAAGTTGATGCAAGACAGATGTGGAAACTATGTTAATGTAACGTGTAGTGTACAATTAAACATTGCACATATCATGATGTGTGTGACCCTTACTTTAAGTTAGTCTAACAAAACAACCAATATTTTCTGATTAAAAATGTCATTACAGAGAAGTGTGGCAAACAACTAACTCCAACAGTAGAGTGCAGCGCTTATAAGTGCCCCGCCAGAAGCAAAATCTCCACATACTGTAGTTCCAGGCAGAAAGTTAGCCAACTGCTCTCGCTTTGGATGTTCAACAAATTATGTGTTGATTTGCATTCATAAATGTCCACATCATCATCATCATCAACAACAACAACATTTTAATTTTTGATGAAACTTACCAAGTAATCATGAAAAATAATGACACATAATAAAAACCAAATATTGATCCAGTAAAAAGGGCACTCTTTCCTATATGGTCTGGATGATGAGTGAACTAAGTGGTAAATATGGTAAATATGAAATAAGGTAAATATGAAGGAAAAGGGACAATCACGCAAAACAGGTTGAGATCAAATTATTGGCAATTATTAATATGTTTTTCTATGTTTGATAAGGACGATCTATGTAAATAATGGATCAATAAAATAATAATCATGTGTCATCTTATGATGTTTGTGGTGAAACTGCAGAAAGCAAAATTTAGCAAATTTATGAATTATTAAATAATGCATGTTTAATTCAAGATTGAAGTACTGCATATTCTTTATGATAAAGCCTGTTTGATTTAACATGTAATGTAACAAACATTTGATGTAACATTTTGGGAGTTTACTATCAAAAGTTAAGTAATGCATTTACTATCAAACATGTACTAACATGTAATTAAGGTGGACATTATTCATGCATGAATCCATATGACTCCAGTCGTAGTTAAAGTTAGCTCTTCATTATTTCTTGATTAGTCCATGCCTTAACTTATCATTAATTCATGCTGATTAATTCAGGTATTAATTCATGATTATTCATGTACACTTATTGTAAAGTGTTACCGGTAATTCCAGCAATTACCAGGGCTAGTCAGTGATTTTATTGCCATCCGAATCCAAATGTTGATGTTTCTCTCCCACCACCTGCGAGAAATTCCCGGCCAAATTACTTACTGTTTTTTGACAAACACCAAGGTTGTGTGGTAATTTCATTTCCATCAGAGTTTAAAAGCAGGAATCAATGCAAAAGTATTTTTGGAAAACCTTTTTGACCTCTGCCAAGTGCCGTACGGTCACTATTTGTCAAGATTTATGGGAACGTGCAGAAATGTTGGAAATTATTCACATTAATAAAATTACGTCCCAGCTCCACCACACTGAGTGGGAGCTCTTACGTAGAAGAAAAAAATTGAAAAAAAGAGGTTGTGCTAACCTGCTTTCCCGAAATTTTTCACATTTCCTTTACACTACGTGGTATTGTATATGTGCGGCTTTTCTCTCTGTCCTCACACACTTGTGTGTGTGTGTGTGTGTGTGTGTTTGATTGTGTGCTGGAAAGAGAGAGAGAGAGAGAGAGAGAGAGAGAGAAAGAGATAGAGAGCGTGCGTGCAACTGATGATGGGCTCTCATTTCAGCACGTGAGAAACAAAAGCATGAGCAAAGTGCACCGTGTTCACACTTTTTACACTTTAGCATAATTCCAAATAAATCTGCATAGCCTATAATTGGAAATGAATTTTCACTAAATACACAGAATGCAGTTTGTGGACTGAGGAATTGTCCTCTTGCTGTCACCATTTGGAACAAGTGCAACTGAAGTCATGTGATCCTCCACTAGTAGGCACAAACCCAACACGTTGACTGGTGGCAGAACTAACCGACTATTAGACTAAACTGTACACCCTCTACTACAAATATTGCAAATATTACATGCAACTGACCATGTGTGAAGCAAAATTCCAGGTTTTTAGGATGACAAAACTCGCTACTCCACGTGAATTAATTGTCATCTGAAGGCTTGCGCTTTCTTTTACAGACATCATCCTGTTAAACAATGACCATCTGAATAGGACTTTGTTTGCTTTTAGTGCTTATACTGCCCACATAATGAGACTTTATCTGAATAGTCCAGTAAGACGGAAGCGCGATGAGGTGCTGAGGAAATGCTGGCTGCTTCACTAATGAGTCGTGTGAATGTGGCTTTAGTTTGCTGCATCTGGGTTTGTTTGTTTTTTGTTTTGTTTTTTACAAAATTACCATTAAGAGGTCTGTAACGGGGTTCAGGAAAGGAGGAGGCGGGAACCAGATCAACATTAAACAAGACTTTAATTATAACACAACAACAAACTGAACTGGAACATAATAACACACATCAACTACACACACACAGCTCCATGTGCGTCTCTATCTCTCTCACTGGCATCCCCGACTCCTCTTATCTCTCTCCCGCTGATTGAGCCACTCAGCACCAGGCATGCACCCTCACGGCCCGGCCATGCCCTCCTCCTCATCACATACCCCCACCGCCCGATTCAGGCTGGGGAAAGCTCCGGACTGACTTACTCCCCCCTGGATGGGAGGAGTTGCCCCTTCGGCCATTTCCTTGCTGGCTGATTCTCCCCACCTCCTGGGTACCTAGGTAGGATGAGGGGAGGGGAGGGGAGAGGAAAAGAGGGCGGGAGAGACAGAGAGAGAGACAGAGAGAGAGAGAGAGAGGGAGAGAAAAGGAAAAAAAACTCTGGTTCCTGATTACGCCGCCATTCGGTCCTTGGCCAGCTGGGCAGCAATCCTCCGCGATGCCAACGCGATGGCACTGGACCTCGCCTCCTGGAAAATGGCAGCGAGCTCCCCCGCCTCCCAACAGACGTCAGTGGCTGCTCCACCTCCCGGCGGACGGCAGCGAGCTCCCCCGCCCCCTGGTGGATGGTAACGGCTCCTCCATCCTCTAGCGACTGGCAGCAGGCTCCTCCGCCCTCGGGCAAACAGATCCAGCACCACCGTATCACACCTCCTCGGTGTCGCGATCCCCCCTCAGCGGCGAGAGCTCTCCGACAGCACGTCCTCCTCCAGTCCCGGGTTTCGGCACCAGTGTAACGGGCTTCAGGAAAGGAGGAGGCGGGAACCAGATCAACATTCAACAAGACTTTAATTATAACTCAACATCAAACTGAACTGGAACATAATAACACATGTCGATGACACACACACAGCTCCGTGTGTCTTTCTCTCTCTCACTGGCATCCTCGACTCCTCCTCTTATCTCTCTCCCGCTGATTGAGCCACTCAGCACCAGGCATGCACCCTCACGGACCGGGCACGCCCTCCTCCTTGTCACAAGGTCCTTTCTCCATCACTTTGATCACCAACTCAGAATTGCTGCTGTGTGTTTGTTTGTGGTATGTGCGTCTCTGTGTAAGGTCCCCCCGGTTACATCACAAAGGTTCCACGTTTAGATTTCAAACAGAGCCGAAGAAAATGTCAAAATCTAATGTCAAATTGGCAATTACTTTAATCATGTTATTTTCGACAGCCCTAGTTTAGACAATTTAGAACTGCAGATTTTTTCAATGTGAAAACTGCATTTTCAACAGAGCTGTTTAATTCCACTGAACTGAACTGTAGGTGACTACACAATCTACAGCTGTACTGCATTGATTTGAAATTGTACTACACTGAACTGCTATTATTTTGCAATATACAGCAGTGATACTAATATGTAATGCAGATATATTTCACTGAACTGTAATAGTACTACACTGACCTGCAATTGTACTGCAGTGCACTATATCAGTACTGCTGTTAAAAGGCATTGCAAGTGCAGTACAGTTTGTCATTGTACAGTAAAGCATCATTGTACTACACAAAACTACACTTTTTACTACATGCATTGCAGTAATACTGCAGTTCATTTTTGTAAGGGCTTTCATATGGAGCTAAAGTCTTTGAGGCATAAAAACATGTTGAATTACTCTAATCTAAAAAAAATAAATGCATTGCATTATCGATGCTTGCATTTAAATGCGCTGAATTTACAATGCTTGCATTTAAATCCATTGTATTTACAGCGCTTGCATTTTGGGAGGCTGAATTTTAACAAAGTTGTATTTTTAAGCATTGAATATTTCATTTGGAAACATTTCAAAACTAATTTCATTATTAAAAATTAAATACCTTCCAAAGTTCATTTCCAAAATATTCAGTTCATTTGAAAATACAATCTAGATTTTTTGACAGTTAAAATTCAGCCCGCTATATTTCGCTTAACAAAATTCACTTCCTCAAATTCAGTGGTTCAAATTCGGTTGGAAATTCAAATTTCCACATTCGGGAACTGCAGGAAAAGCAGCAGAGTACCGATGCACAATCTTAACCTGGTGCTATTCGTTCTCACCAGTAAGTGGTGCAATGTGAATAATTATCCACCACTGCTCAACTTTTATTGCAACTACATATTGTAATGAAATTGGGGGAAATTGGGGAAATTGGAAACATCATACTTAGAATTTTTTTTTTTTACTTGTGAGTTCTAGGTATCTCAGGTTATTCTGTATACAGTGTTTCTCCAATCCCCTCCCCCTTGCGTGGACGGAAACTTGATTAAACTCACCTGTATCCAATTTGGATTTGGGAAGCAAGAGTCGACAGGAAAGGAATAAAAAGAGAGTGTGGATTTGAAAAGAGGAGAGAGTTGTGATGTGTGATTGACTTAGCCATATAGCGCTCACTAAAAGTGGGGATGTTTTCAGTCGTTTGAAATGACAAAGATAACTAGATAGGGGATGTATGCACTGGCTGAATTTGTCTATGCCTGGACCCTCAGAGGCAGCGGTGCTTTTTCTCCAAGCGGTTATACTCCAAGTGCAAGTTTGTCCTAATTTCTGGGTGCCGCGGCTGGGAGAGTGTGCAGACGTTCCAATGGGATGACATCGACACAGTCATCCTCTCCCTTCAGACCCCATGGTGGGCTCTTGTTCGTCTGGATAAGGGGAAGTGTTTTAAAATTCATTATTTGTTGTAATAATGAGTGTTTATGGAAATCTTGTGTGTTTTAAATTATTGAATTTGTAATATCTATCTGAACGAGTTTAACTAGACGCTGACCTTTTCACTGTGTGTAGTGGGTTATTTGTGATCACATGTTCTCTCTAGGGCATTAGTTAAGATGATCGTAAAAGCTTAAGTTGCAACGTTATCGGGAAACCCAGCCATTGACATTTTTCTGCTCTCTCTGATTTTGTTTGATCTATTCATCCATTTATATATCTATATTATGCATTATTATTATTATTATAATTATTATTATTATTACCTATTGTTATTATTATTATGAATAATATAAGTTGTTATTAAACAGATTAAGAAATTGTGAGTAATGTGACCATGCAGTTTAATACTTAAATATGTCTTGATAAATAATTAAAATATGGTAAATAGAGGAGATTAGAGTGAGAGTGTGCAATGATAGATTCCCTCTCTCTCTCTCTCTCTCTCTCTTCATCCTCCTCTTCTTTCTTCCTCCAATGGCTTGTTAAAATCAGTTCACATATAGTCTTTTTACAAGGCAGTAACAAATTGCATGCTGCATAATGGCAGTAAGGCTACAAGTACACGAAGCTCTGTCTAAAGAGAGGGCTTCGTGCCAACATTCTTCTGCGTATACATGGGTTCTGCAACCTATGTGTGCCAGAGAAATATAGTTGTTTGTTTTAGAAATGGACTATTGATGTCCCTCACATCTGCACTCAAAATTACTGAGTGGCCTACTTCTTAGACACACAGTCTGTTTTATTTAGCTGACAGCTATCAAAATCTCTAACAAAAGGTGTGGTAACTCACTGTACCACACGGAGCAAATGCATTTATGTTGTAGTGAAGCACAGACAAGTATGTGGATGCATTGGCTTTAAAAAAATGTTTATAAAAAGATTGCAGATACATTGTTCAGGTTCTTACATAACTCAGATATTTGAAGCGCTGACTGTTGGTAGGCATTATAATGTAGTAGTATCCTATATAATGTACCAGTCCCTAAATTATTTTTTATTTTATTTTTTTTATTTTTTTGTTGTTGTCTCATTTCATTTATTTGTCCATGACTGGGTTTCCAGAGGCACTATGAAAGATTAGCATCACTTAAGTAGTAGCCTACTTGATCTCTACGCTGTGTTTCCCAAAAACCATTGCAATAGTAACAAAACTTTGTAAATTAATGAGGGCTTTTAATAAAGTCATAAGTGCAACTTAAATATATCTTTCTCACATTTTTCACAGTTTATCAGAGAATAAGGAACATTTAATAACTTGTATTGATATATTTGGATCATTGGAAAGCCAGAAACAAGGCTTTGGGTGTGTCAAGGGAAAGAACTGAAGCACAATTGTGAGAAATATAGATTTGCTCTCAGTTTCAGGCCTACTTTTTCATTTTGGGCCTCCATTGTCACTAGTCTTTACTGACATGTATCACTTGTTTTTCTGTTCCTTCTGCTCTCCTTATCTGAAGCTCAAGGATTTCTGAAGCTCGTCTTTTAGTACAAACTGGTGTAAACTGGTATTCTGATAGTGGAGAGCGCCTGTTAGACTGGCACACAGATAGAGATGTCTGTTATTGACGCACGATGATTTTCCTTGATGCACTTTTCTGGTATAAATATGTTTGATTGTCAGTAAACCTTTGAAGATGCTTTCATGGGCCCAGCATGCTTCCGTTGCGCAAGTTCCTCTAGGTCTAACCTCTCTGCCTAGTGCCCCTCCTTGTGTCTCTCCCCCTCAGTGCACGGAGGTGGGAGACACACTGGATCCTAATCTAAACACGCTGTTGAAGAGTCAAAACATCTCTCATGAGATATTGAGTGTTGAAAAAACACTCCTTATGCAGACTGTTGATCCCCCACCTGTTAGCTCTGTCCATGCGTTTCCATTCGCACAAGTCTCAAATGGTTACAAAATATCTCCTCTCTCGGTGACAGAAGCAATGGCTATCTGTAAAGAACTTCCAAACCCCATTAAGAACCCATATCAGTATGTGGCGGCGCTTAAACATCTGACTTCCTATTGTCAGCTTACAGGCAGAGACTATCGTTTCATACTCTCCAAAACTCTCCCTTCGGAATGCAATGAATGTGAGTTGATAAAAGAGGTGCCAGCACTAGATCCAAAAAATGACATGCCCATTGAAACTAACAAAGTGGTGACTAGAAGTAAATGAACCGCCAGAATTATGATGGGCATCCACTGCCTTTGTTGAAGGTTTCTTTAAACACTTGGATAAATACTTGACTACTCAGGCCACATCAAAACAAGACATTTCATATTCTGCTAATACCAAACAAAAGAAGAATGAAACACCAACTGCATTCTTTATCAGGTTTAAGCAGGCATGGACTGAAGAGACAGCCCTACCGATCACGGGAGCTCATAGACAGTTGTTTCTCAACACACTTTTAAATAACATGGACAAAGAGATCACCTCTTTAATTAGAATCACAACGACTAATTTAGGTGATATTTCAGTTGAGGATATGGGACACAGGCTGCGTGAACTGTCTAGTGCAGGAGCGTATACAGATTCTAAAATGCATGCTTTTGTCCAGGTTCCAATGAAAACTCCACAATGTTATCATTCCTAATTCATCGTTCTCTTTGCTCGGACATGACTTAATGCATAAGATTGGTGCAAAAATGTCATTTGATGATAACTCTGTACTCGTTTTTCCTGCAGTTTTTTCTCTCACTACAGACACAGGAGCTGCTGACACACAGATTGAAGAGACACAGGAAGTAGCTAACGTTAACCCAAAGTTGTGGGCCACCCACAAAGAAGAGGCAGGACTTATTGACTTCATTCTGTACAGAGCAGCGCTACAAACAGATACACCAGTATATTGTAAACAATATGCTCTCTCTGCTGAGATAGAGGAAGGTATTCGACCAGTTATTGCTGAACTACTCCAGCAGGGCATCCTGGTTCCCACTCACTCACCATACAACACGCCCATTAACACTGTAAAGAAAGCAAATGGTACTTGAAGATTAACCCAGGACCTTAGGAAGATCAGTAGTTTGATTAAGCCATTATCTCCTATTGTTCCGGACGTGCAGACTACCATTAATTCTATTCCATCTAATCATGAATACTTTACAGTGATTGATTTATGTTCTGCTTTTTTTCAGTGTGCCGGTGGATCCTGTGACACAGCCACTGTTTGCATTTATGTAAGGTGGGGTCCAATACACGTGGACACGCCTTCCTCAAGGGTTCAGAGATTCCCCGGCTGTGTTTTCTGCTGTAGTGCACAACACCCTGAAAAATGCATAACTGCCTCCCTACACCTGCCTGTTGCAATACGCAGATGATATTCAGGACACTGGACAGTCTAAAGACTTGTGTGCTGCTGCATCCACCATTGTTTGCAATATCCTCGCTGCTGCAGGATTTAAAGCCTCCAAAGCAAGACTTCAATGGGTCCAGAGGAAGGTGGAATACTTGGGACATATCCTCACAGGTGACACAGTCTGCCTGTCTCCAGACAGAGTGAAAACTATCACTACATTCACTCATCCAAAGAACAAGAAACAGATGCAAAGCTTTCTGGGACTGGTGAATTATTGCAGATCCTGGGTGCCGAACTGTTCAAACTATGATAAGACTTTGCATGAGTCTACCCTGGGCTCAGATGAGAACATAACATGGACTACTAAAATGACAGCTGCTTTCAAACACCTCAAATCTGCACTGAGCAAACCACCTGCATTAGGGCTACCTGACTATACTAAATCGTTTCATCTCTATGTGCATGAAGGTGGGGGCATAGCTGTGGGGATCCTGGCCAAGAGGATGGTGGTAACTACAGACCTGTTGCATACCTGTCCAAAACACTTGATGCAGTTGCAAAAGGACTTCCTGGTTGTCTGCGAGCAGTGGCTCCCACAGTTCTCATGGTACAAGACGCTGAGCGAATCGTCTTATCACACCCCCTTGTGGTGCACACATCTCATCAGGTAGGTGCTATAATGCATAACATAATGACTCAACATATGATGGCGCAAAGAAGGTCAGGGTATGAAGCAATTTTATTAGCTACTGCAAATTTAACCCTAAAACCTACATCCATTATGCAGGGCCCTACTGTATATTTACACAAACTTTTGACTGAAGGTGAATTTGAGTGTGACGAGCATGACTGCTTGGAGAGAGTCCAGGAAACAACTGCTTGCAGGCCAGATGTTTTTTTCATCTGTCCTGGAGTTAGTCCTCTCTCAACTGGTACTGTATCTGTACGCACTTTCATCTGAATATTGATCTTGAAAAAAAAAATCAAAACAAACTACTAAATGAAATTAACTCAAGAATTAGATGGAAAAAATGATTAGATTAAAGGGACAGTCAAATCAAATCAAATTAAATCACTTTATTGTCACACAGCCATATACACAAGTGCAATGGTGTGTGAAATTCTTGGGTGCAGTTCCGATCAACATAGCAGTCGTGATAGTGATGAGACAGTACCAATTTACAATAACATCAAATTAACACAACACAATTTAAACATCTGATATACACATAATTACACTCAACAGTATACAAATAATAACATACACTGTACAGTATACAATACGCACTATATAGATACACATTATTCAATAAAAATAAAAAATAAAAATATATAAAAAAGTATATATAGTATATATAGAATGTACTGTATTGACATTCAGGCTGTCGGTTGATAGTCAGTTGTTAAGAGAGAATATAATATAATAATAATATAATTTATGACAGTCCGGTGTGAGATATAAGAGTAAGGGTAATAAAGTGCAGTGCTGATGTATTTGATCGTGGGAGATCAAGTGTTCAGAAGTCTGATTGCTTGGGGGAAGAAGCTATCATGGAGTCGCATGGAGTAGTTCACCAAAAAATGAAAATGCTCATGCCTTCCCAAATGTGTATGACTTTCTTTATTCAGCAGAACACAAACAAAGATTTTTAGAAAAATATCTGTGCTCTGTAGGTCCTTACAATTAAGTGAATGGTTAGGACCTTTGTAGCTCCAAAAATCACTTAAAGGAAACAAAAAAGTAAACCAAATGAGTGTTTAAATCCATATATTCAGAACCGTATAATAGGTGAGGGTGAGAAACAGATCAATATGTTAGTCCTTTTTTACTCTCAATCTCCACTTTAACTAAACAGGCACCACATGTGACTTTAAGATGTAAAAGTGAAAGTGGAGATTTGGAGTAAAAAAAAAAAGATTTAAATTTGGATCTGTTTCTCACTCACACCTATTATATCGTTTCTGAAAATATGGATTTAAATACTAAAGTCATATGGATTATTTCTATGTTTCCTTTATGTGATTTTACATAGTTCCTGTAAAATGATAATTCTGCCATCATTTATTCACCCTCAAGTGGATTTTTTTTTTCTTTAGTGAAACACAAAGGGAGAACCTTGTTGGGTAGAACCTTAAGGCTTTTTCACACCAAAAGCGATGCAATTATAAGAGGCGAATCACCAACGAATGGCACATGCACATAGAAAGCGACACGAATGACCACCGTTGTAACATTCATGCCTTTACAATAGGTGCCGCTAATCGACAAGTAATTTTACCCCGGTATGGTAGGTGGCTCAACGCACTTTTCAGCTGGTCTGCTCTCCACCTATGACAGATGAGAAGAAATACTTTACAAGCAGATCAAAAAGAGAAAACTGATTTCTCTACAAGCTGCAGCAGTGATGAATAGTTTGTTGTTGATTTGCTGATACTGTATGTGCACTGGAGCACACAGTGTTTGGGTTTTGCATTATTCAGAGTCACTGAGATTCCAGATTCTAGGCTCTATCTCCCATGTGTCATTCTGGACACTAGGCCCGTGGCCAGTCTGACCTAGCCACCACAGTCCAGTGATCACTCAGGTTGTGCCACTGCTTTTAGGCCCCTGAGGCAATACTTTGGTGAGTCAGCATGGTAAGGTGCTTATATGAGATTTGAAAGAGCTCCACCAGTACAAAAGCTACCCCTCGCATTTTCCTGCTGCTCTCTGTCCATTTATGCTCAGCCCTTTCTCTCATTTTTACCTCATACACCTTTGAGCAATAACTAGAAAAAAATAAAAAAATAAAAATAAAATATATATATGAAAAAAAAAATCCTTTGACACTTTCTTTGGTATTTTCTCTTATCCATCCTCACAGTGGCATATTCTCCATTACCATAGATTCTTAAAATGCTGTAATACTCTCTGCCATAACTCATTCCATGGGTAGCTGTCGACTTTGGACAATGGCAGGGTTGGGTCCAGTTCTATGACCTCTTGCATTGTATGTGGAGACGTGTCTCAGATGATCTGGCTGGTGGCCCATGGTTCCACCTCGGCAGGGGCCTGGGCTAAAGTAGCTTGGCAAAGGAAATGGTGGGCAGAGTGACCTTGTTTAGCTCTCTAATGGAGAGTCTGGCTTCAATCCACCTCACTGCACAAAGACCATTTCTCAATCAGGGGCCATGACCCCTCTGCTTGCCTCCGCTGCCCCCTCACACATCATACTACTGACACTAATTGTCACCAACAAGTGCAGCTGATAAAAAGCTTTGCCCAACAGAAGAGACAATGAGTCAGGAAACTGGCATTGCTCTAGGAAGTGAAAAAGTGTGTGTATGTTTATGTGGGCATACACTGATCAACCTCAACATTAAAACCACAAGCCTAATATTGTGTAGGTCCCCCTTGTGCCGCCAAAACAGCTCTGACCCATCGAGACATGGACTCCACAAGACCTTTGAAGGTGTCCTGTGGTATCTGGCACCAAGACATTAGCAGGAGATCCTTTAAGTCCTGCAAGTTGTGAGGTGGTGCCTCTATGGATCGGACTTGTTGGTCCAGGACATCCCATAGATGCTCAATCAGATTGAGATCTGGGGAATTTGGAGGCCAATTAAACACATTGAACTCTTTGTCATGGTCCTCAAACCATTCCTGACAATTTTTGCCATGTGGCAGGGTGCATTATCCTGCTGAAAGAGACCACTGCCATCAGGGAATACCTTTGCCATGAAGGGGTGTATGTGGTCTGCAAAAATCTTTAGGTAGGTGGTACATGTCAAAGTAACATCCACATGAATGCCAGGACCCAAGGTTTCCCAGCAGAACATTGACCATCACACTGCCTCCGCCAGCCTGCCATCTTCCCATAGTGCATCTTGCTGCCATCTCTTCCCGAGGTAAACGACACACACGCACCCGGCCATCCACAGGATCTAAAAGAAAATGTGATTCATCAGACCAGGCCACCTTCTTCCATTGCTCCATGGTACAGTTCTGATGCTCACGTGCCCATTGTAGGTGCTTTTGGTGGTGGACAGGGGTCAGCATGGGCACTCTGACCAGTCTGAGGCTACACAGCCCCATATGCAGCAAGCTACGATGCACTGTGTGTTCTGACACCTTTATATCATGGCCAGCGTTAAGTTTTTCAGCAATTTGTGCTTCAGTAGCTCTTGTGTGGGATCGGACCAGACAGGCTAGCCTTCGCTCCCCACTCACATCAATGAGCCTTGGGGCCCCTGGCGCCGGTTCACCGGTTGTCCTTCTTTGGACCATGTTTGGTAGGTACTAACCACTGCATACTGGGAACACCCCACAAGACTTGCCGTTTTGGAGATGCTCTGACCCAGTCATCTAGCCATCACAATTTGGCCCTTGTCAAAGTGGCTCAGATCCTTATGCTTGCCCATTTTTCCTGATTCCAACACAAGAAATTCAAGAACTGACTGTTCACTTACTGCCTAACATATCCCACCCCTTGACAGGTGCCACTGTAATGATAAAATCAATATTATTACCTTCACCTAAGTGTTGTTAACCAATTGGTTCAGTGATTGATTCAATGACTTGTTTGTAACAATCAACAAAGACACTGTAGTAGACAAAAAGACAAAAGACATTCCAAACCCCTTTGATACACTACAGGGAACTGGATGTGATCAAGTTTCTGATGTGATAATGCCTTACATTAGCAAATACATTTTGCCATCAGATAAGAATGAAAAGACACCTTTTTGGAAGACAAAGGGCCCTGCAGAGCAGCTTGTGCCTAGTGGGCACTACACGACTCAAGCTCGTCTCCTTTGAAGTTTTGAGTCGGTGACTGGTCTGCAACGACATCTCACGAAAAACGATCCTGTTGTGTGCACACTTCTGCGACCAGTCCCAGACACTACGACACTTTTCAAAACAGCTTGATATCTAGACATCTTGTCGTCAGGTGTGAGCACTGTCCCGACGAGTGAGAGACCGTTATGAGTCAAAACCAATGAAATATAGAGAGCAAAGTATTAGAAAGTAGAAGACAAAAAATAATTATAAAAAAAAAAATCACCCACATCTTCCTACCCATCGTTGTTTTTGCAAATTAGCGCAAATATGCGTAAAAGTTGGCGCTAGTCTTTCTTTCATGTTTGTTGAAATAGGAGAGCAATGTATTGGGTAACAGGAGATAAAAATAATTCGAAAATAAAATAAAACCACCCACACCCACATCACACTGTTTTTATTATTTTCAGCTGTTTTTTATTTATTTACTTTTTCCTTGGCAAACGGTGCCAATAAGCACAAAAACAGGCGAGAGCTGTTCTTTCATGTTTGTTGGCATGTTATCAAGAATAAATAGAGCAAGTTTGTCAATGAATTTCATTATCTTAATTTTAAGATGCATTTTGAGTGATCCATTTGAAAAAGGACGAAGCTAAAGGCAGCTATAACATCCGATTTTTTTTTTGCCGGTAACGTGCAGATTTAAAAGGGAAATAAGCATATGATCGGAAAATGTAAAAAAGCGAATGCATGAACATGCCCTATAGGTGACAAATATGAGCATCATGCACACTAGAAGCTCAGTTACAGGTACTGACTAAATCAGCTCAGAATACAGCTCTAAATGTCATGTTTGCGAATAATTAATAGAAACTATGTGCCGGTTTCTCATCTTTTACTTTTTTGCACTTTATTATCATTCAGTAATACACCGACATAATGATTGATGTATGTCCTTATGAAATCAGAGACACAAGTGGTCAAAGGAGATGACCAGGTGGAACGGTGATGTGTCTCCCTTGTACATTTGTGATCGGGTCACCCAAAACGCATCTTAATACCAGTGTGAACATGGCCTCAGTCAGGGACGAATGGCTGTGTAATTGGTACACTACAGTCCTGCATTGTGCGCACCAGCATGATGGAAATCAAAACTGTGAGTCACAGAGTGCAGACTGCAAGTCATGTAGTGCACATTTGGATTTACCCCAATCACTGTATACCCCTTTTGTTCAGATCCTGATTCTCAATACTAAAACCTAGGTGTGAATGGCAACATGGGGTCTCAGGACCATCAAAGTGGTTTTGTTGATTGACCTGGCCATTTGTCTGGAGCAACTTAAAGAGATGTGTCCAAAAAGATGACAAACCTTCACATAAAGAGTTTTGCTCCTAAAATACTCAACTGAATCACATCTCTCCAAATCCATTCAGAGAATTAGCTTACCAGCAACTATTTGTGACTCACCAGATCACAAATATGTAGCTGAAATGAATGCATTGGTGAAAGTCCAACCTTTGAGCACCATATTTGGACTCTGCACAATGCCAAGAGTATTTTGGAAGTGGTTTGGAAAATGAACAATGTATAGGTAAAACCTTAAATAAACTTTTCTAACTGTGAACTTTAGACTATGCAAACGTGAGAAGGAAGGATGGGCCACACTGTGTGTGCCACCTCTATTTTCAACAGCCAATCAGGACACTGGAACAGAAAGGTACCAAATTGGAATCTCCTTCTCATGAAAAAGGTATAAAAGTATCCTTAAAACAGCCACACCCCATTCTTAGTCTCCAATCAGCTCCATAAGGCACTAACAGATCACCCCATTCTGAGCCTCTGAAGGAGACTGTAACAGATCACTTCAACGTTTTGCATCTTCGCTCTAGGAGGAAAAACAGAATACAACTCCACTCCAAAGAGAAAGGGCCCCATACCAGGGAGAAACAACAGAGACAATCAGCGACAAGGTTAAGCTCTGGTGAGCAAATCTTTTCTCCAAATTTCCTACGTCTGTGAGTTCCAGATTGTTACAGACATTCTGCACCAGAATCAGGGCCACAAGTCCAGTTCCAGATTGCAAAGATTGCAGTTTATCTTTCCAGAAGATAACCAATACTCTGCCATACCTTTATCCAACTCATCCACTTCGACTCAACATCTTTCCATCCTATGCACTTTTTTTATCCATTTGTTGAATCTTTTAGCATATTAGTACCATTTAGTAGTTGTTAATTTTTAATGTTTATCTTTTTGTAAATAAAAATCATTTTATTACAACTGTGTCTTCTTTGTGTTGATAATACAGTAAGGGCTCTAATGGTTAGGTCGAATCTCACAAATCCTTCAGATTAATCAGATGACCAACTCCCTCCAATTTACATGTTTTTAACTGATTGAATGGTCCATTTGGATTAGTCTTATACTGTTCAAGTGAAATTATTTAGCTGGTGTCCCGAGGATGGAGGGAGGGGCCATCTGACATTCATAAACACAAACACATACAGACCTTAAGTGACGTGTGATCAAAAATCACCACATACTTTGGTGTCCTGTGCCTTGTGTACATTTTAATTGGTGCCCAAGTGTGATTATCACAACAGCACTCACTTTTCGTCACCAACTAGCGTAATGATGTAACCTGCAGAATGAACATAACCTTCCACTGAATGAATCAGTGAACATATTATGGAACAAATCATTGAACAAATCTTTTTGGTGAATGGATTCAAAAGATTTAAGTGTTTGAGATGCAACAGAATCCCCACCACTACTGCTGACCCTCTGACAACATCAACAGGTATTCACAAGGTAAAGTTACAATTGTTTATGCTTTCACAGTACTCCTGTTCTTATTTTGGCGAGCTTTACAGAACAGAGAAAGGGAAAGAAATTTCGGGAACAGTCATTAAGTCTGTCAAAACCCGTCAAAAGATTTTACATCTCTGACCAAAATAAAGTTGTTTTGAGTTAGCTCGTGAGACACCGCCTTAAGTTGTCATAATTTGAGATTGTTAATCAAATTTTGCTTCAGTTGCAGACTTAAATTAATTAAACGTTATCTCTGTAGAATTAGAGTAAGAAGGCAATTGTGACTTTAGACTGAATCAGTCAATTGTACACATTAGGAAGCTTAGTGGGTTATTGGAAAGGCTCTAAGAGAATTCACAGCACAAGGACCCCTGACCTTTTGTCCACATTTTGACACACTGAGCACATCTTTATATTGATATGCTGACAGTTTAACAGGCCTGCTTGTATAAATACTTAATGACAATCAGTGCACACCTGAAAGTGTAGTATTGACATTGACCAAATTTACATGGACACCAGAAGCCATTTATTGCGAGAAAGCTGCTTAAGGCTTGAAGCTGATTTATGCGTTTACATGAGCTGTGTTCATGGCTTTCTCTTTACTCCTGTATACATCATTCAGTAAGAAACTTTCTCCACAGCAACATAATTTCCCAGCATTGCTTGTGTAAATAACAAACATGGCATCCGAGGAAGACTTTGCCATTTCATTCTCTGTTGCTTCGCTTCATTTACAAATATTACAAAATTGTTGCTATGTTTGTTTCCTTAACGTTCTATTGTAAGAGGAAAAAAACTGCATGTTTTACCAAGGGTTTCTCTGCAGTATCATTTGCACTTACGTTTTGTTTATTACAAGCACTTAACCTAGAAGCATTCATATAAACAGTGCAGTTTTGCCTAATTGCAAATAAATGTGTTAAGCTATGAGTAAAATTAGTCAGCGCTAATTAGCTAAAGTAGAACAAAGCAATAAGCCAAATGCTTCTGATCAGTTATTATAGAAATGGAATAAGAAAAACCCAGTGGAATTGCTTGATGTTAAAGTCATTGCCACTGTAGCGCCTCTGGCTTTTAATGAGTTTTTTTGATTTTTCCACTTTGAGGTATAAATTGTTCCATTGCTCTTTGTCTTTCTTTCTTTCTTTCTTTCTTTCTTTCTTTCTTACTTTCTTGCTTGCTTGCTTGCTGGTATTTATTTACCTTTTTACAATGGTAATTTATAATGTGGTTGTCATCTCTGTTAATGTGAGTGATTGATAACCTAGAACTGTCTGGAGATTTGTTAGGAGGACAGAGAATATGCCAGACCATAATTTGTGAACAGGTCAATTTAGAATGCCAACTATTAAGAGCTTGTTTACATGGAATCACACGCTCCCTACTCTTGCTAGCAATTTAAGCACAAACAGACTCCTATCCTTTAAAAAAAGTCAGGTAAAATAAGATAAGATGAGATGAGACATCACAACACTTAGTAAATTTAGTTGTGCTCAATATTACCCTACTCTTTGTGTGAAACTATGCATTACAGGGAATGTATAGTAATTCTGCCCCTGGAGGATTTACTGACTCTAAAGCATGATGGAATTATGAGAATTAAGACTGTCAGACAAAGAGAACAAAAGAGTTTTGTATAGCTTAATTGTAATCATGTGAACTTTACATTTTTAGTGGTAAAGGATTCTTGTATGTGAAATGTAAGCCAGTCATTGCATGTTTCCAGTTACTAAGGAAAAGTGGTAACATTTCAGAGAGCATAGTGCATTAGGGTAGGAAGGAAGCAACTAGGGATGTGTGGAATGACTAATTTCACAAAAATGCGCTGAAAAGTTGTGCGTATTTCACGACGTGTAGTCATGCATTAGCCATTGATCTAATATGACAGCTGATCGTTAAAGAACGTTAACCAATAACAGTTACGATGTAAAAAAAAAAAAAAGTGGCTATAGGATAGAAAAAAGAGGCCTGTGATGTAGCCTAAAATAAACCTAATGTATTCTAAACATGGCATGCACACAGAATAAAAGATAGTTTAACCCATTAAGCAGTCACACCTCGTTGAAAATAGCCTTCATCCCAAATCAGCAGATTTAAAAAATGGCATACCTAGCCTAAAACAGTAATTTTCTAGGCTACTTACTCAAAAGTATAAATTTTTTGATGAGCAAAATTAACACGTCGACATGGTCCGGTGAAAGATGGGACTTGACTCACCTCAGGCTGCTATCCTGGGCTTGAAAAAGCCTGCTCAGTGGAAAAATAACTTACAAGCATGCACAGATTTAAAGAAGACTCAAATGTAAAAACATCCATAGGGACTTTCAAACGTTTGGAAATCCGATTCCCGCACCACCACCAAAGTGATTTCATAAATACTTTGCTGAGTTTGCTTGTCTAGTAGGACATTTTCCTGCGTGTGCCGCGAGTGATAGAGGGAAGAAGCACGCGCAGCCTGAGGTGAAATGAAACTTGGTATCTGCTCCTGATATCCTCTTTTTTAAATAAAATTTGTATTATTAATTCTATTTTTTAAAAAAAAAAATTACATTAATATGAAATAATTTAAGCGCAGCATCTGTAAAAATATAAATCCAAACGTAAATGTGTAAAATGTTGATCAGTTAAATGGGGGGAAATATTAACCGACTAGTAATTCCAGTGTCTACTAGCAGCATTCATGTTGCCTGAAAAAACATGTGCTTTGATCCTGAAGGAAACTGCTGCATCACACGTCTTTGCCTAATTGCCGTCGCATTCTCTGAATGAAGACCTTTTTAACATCTATGTATAAATACTACATATACAGTACATGTACGGCTAATCCAGATTCAAGGAAAACATTATTAGAGGTAAAAGTACATTTCTAAGTTGTTTCCAAGTCATATATGATATGATGCATTAATACAGATTTGATGCTGTAGGGTTTTGACTGAGAAGCAGATCTGTAAACTAAATTATACTCAACTGTTAATTAACCGGAAACATCCATCATGATCTATAACTCTGCAAAAATGTAATGGCATCTACGCTAATATAAATTTTTTTGTTTCCATGTCTCAACCTTGGGATTCATATCCCGAGGTTACCAGAGCCAGCCAGATCCAGCTTCGTTCCTGCTTGGTGTCGTACTCCACTGCTATGTGTTGCTGAAAGATGATGACAAACTACAGCCAGTGCCAGCCAGACATCACTTCAGTCTTTTGACTTCAGAGGATGAACTGATGACAACTCCAACTGTAAGACATGGGATACTTCATATGCCACTGCCTGAACCTTGGACTTAGGATGGACCCCACTGAACCTCACCGAAATGACCTGCAGGTTGAACTGCGATGCACTTCATTTATCTCTGGCTGCATCACCTTTGTCTATTGATGGACTATACTCTTGAAATAGAATGCATAGACTAAAATTTAATTGCCAACAAAAGCCTTCATTAGCCAACTAACAAAGGACAATGCATCAGTGTGAACTTCTGCAGTTAATCCAGGATGGACTTCAAAGACATTAGTCATTAAAAGAAAAATAATTTAAAAAAAAACAATGGACCTTAAAGCTTACTTAATTTACAAATTTAAAACCATGACTTGCTGGGGCCTGGGTAGCTCAGTGAGAAAAGACACTGAATACCAACCCTGGAGTTGCGAGTTCGAATTCAGGGCATGCTGAGTGACTCCAGCCAGGTCTCCTAAGCAACCAAATTGGCCCAGTTGCTAGGGAGGATAGAGTCACATGGTGTAAATTCCTCGTGGTTGCTATAATGTGGTTCTCGCTCTCGGTGGGGCGTGTGATGAGTTGTGCGTGAACGCCGTGGAGAATAGCGTGAAGCCTCCACACGTGCTATGTCTCTGCGGTAATGCGCTCAACCAGCCACATAATAAGTTGCATGGATTGATGGTCTCAGACATGAAGGCAACGGAGATTCGTCCTTCGCCACCCGGATTGAGGACCTAGAGTGCATTGGGAATTGGGCATTCCAAATTGGGAGAAAGGGGAGAGAAAAAAAAGAAAAAACATGACTTGTGCTGCACATAAATAACTTATACTGGCATTATATTCATATTGTTTAGTCAGAGGGGAACTGGCCCCTACAGGCAGCCTGGTTTCTCCCAAGGTTATTTTTCTCCTTTAACCAGCAACTTATGGAGTTTTGTGTTCCTTGCCACAGTCACCTTCAACTTACTCACACGGGTTCTAAATACAATTATTATTTAATTATTTAATTTATATACACAATTTACAATAATATTTAATCAAACTACACAATGGTCACTCTAAGACTTTATAGATATTACAGTTTCATTTTTTGTTAATGCATAATTTCCTGTAAAGCTGCTTTGAAACCATGTGTGTTGTGAAAAGCGCTATCCAAATAAAAATGTCTTGACTTGACTCGACTAAGTCCTTGTTATGATTTCTATGCTGAAAAATACACCACACACACACACACACACAAAAAAATAATTGCTTATTTTAGCTTATCAAATTAAACACTTACATTATGGACAATATCAGGGCCTGAAATTAATTTCTGAAGGGGGATTGTCCCCCTTAGATGCCTCATATTGTTGGAGATTTTTTCCACTTTGTAGTCATGACTCAAAAATATTTGCACCTAATGATAATTATTATTATTATTACACTTTCACTTAACTGTTTCTGTCAGTTATCTCATATGGTATCTCATGGACCTGTTTTTCTTAATTATACCTTTTATTTTGATCAACTCTTATGCATTATGATGATTCATTTCAGTCACTTGTTTCCCAGCAAGGCACAATGTAATCTATACTGTAATGTGCTGACTTAAATTTATTGTTGTTCTTTGCAGATACTTTATTATACATTTAATTTATTTTTCCATGTAATTAATGTTGTATTCTTATTTTAAATGCATTAATTTTATATAATACATAACAATATAACTTATTTATAACATAAATAGTATGTGCCTCACCTCGAAGCTGTTAACGATGATGATGATTCTTTTCAATTGCGCTTGCTCCTTGGTCCAGTTCTTAATGGCAAAACTGCCGCAAACAAGTAATCAGTAAAGGAAGATGAATGACTTAAAGCTGCTATAGCGAGCAGCTCCCTCTGTTGATCAAAATAAACAGCACACGATTAACCTTGTTGCCGGTAGGCTTCAATAAGGGCTTTCTTGCCAAGTATTTACACTTAGCAGATTGTTTTGAATGCGCAATAAAAACGGGGATAGCTCCAGTCAGGGACAGACCGTCAAAAACCGGGACTGTCCCTGGAAAACGGGGACGTCTGGTCACCCTATGTTGGGCGGTGTCCATAAGCACTCAGAAATTCAAACACTGTGGAGTTAGCTGACAAATTCCATCTCATCTGTTGACCATTCTGGCTTTGATGTCATATCATCTCTTCCCATAGCTCTCCAACTCTCACACATCAGATGCCTCAGTGAATGTCTGCGAGGGCAACTTAAAGGCTTGAGGTGATAGAGAGAGAGACAAAGTAGTAGCTCCCAAACAGTGGTACTGACTTAAGCACAATCTCCAGAGCCTTCCTGTCAAATTGTGTCATGCTGCAAGGGTAAACAAATAAATAAAAAATATCTCTTGGCCACCTTTTTTTACATTCCTTCTTTCATTCACCTGAAGAAAAAAAGGAGAGAGATTTCGCTTCTTGAGGAGAAAGTTTTAGTTGATGTCCCTGAGAGTGGGTAGAAGGAGACCCTATTCCAGGTGCAAGCATCACCGCTGAAAATCAATCATTCAATTTCAGAGAGATAATTTATTATGGGTGAAGAGGGTTACGGATTCAATCTCCACCATGTTCTGACTGCCATGTCCAATGTTTAAGCCTGCCATCAGTCTTCATCTGGCTAACTTTACTCCTCTGTCTCCACCATTATTAAAGTGGCAATTCATCCCATCCGATAATGAAATATGACAGTATACATACAAATGGTTAGGAGGCTAAACGTGATAGACCACTTTGTTAGAAAAAATGTTGTGTTGTGCACTTTTTAATAACAGTGACTGGAGAAAACAAAACAAAACAAAACAAAAAGAAATGTTGCTTGTATGTGAATGCCTTCTTCACAAGAGCTCTATATCTTGCAGCTTGTTAGAAATACTGTAGGCTGTGTCCATATTTGATGAAAAATATAGTTTTGTATAATATTGTCTGGTACTGCTATTTTCAGATGACGTGATGTTCATGATGTTCATCTGACTTGCCTGAGGTTGATTTCTTAGCACTAAATTTACCATTTTGTAGTCAGAGTTTCACATCCTTTGATTACACTGTGTCCACGCCTAGCTCTGCCATTCTTCTAAAGCCCCGTTGACTACCTGCCTGCTCTAAATATTGGATAATTTGATGCATGTGCTGTCTGCACATTTCTATGTTGTATTTTCTGTTTATTATTATCAAAAATAAATTAGTTAAAATAATAAGTATTGTTTTTTTGCATCCATTAATTATTAAAATAATATTTTAATTTAAGAAGAGATTTTCCAGGCTCTTCTCTTACTTAACTCATTTGAAGTACCATCCGTTTACACCTTCAACTCAGAAATTTAATCCCACACCGCAAGAAATCGAGTCGGATTCCGCGGGTCCTGTGGGAGTTCCGTGGGAATATAGACCTCTAAATCACTTATCTAAGACAACTTTGACAATCCTCATAGTGTTTCGATTTCAAAGAAGAAGTGTAAGTAGGGAATGTGCTGGCCTTTATAACTAATATTAAAATAATCATGCTAATGTTAGGGAAATCTCCTTGAAAGCTGGTCTTGACAAATCACATTGCGGATTTGGAAAAAAGCAATTAAGGTTCATTGAAACATGTAATTTACTCAGTAAGACAATTATGTTTTTGATGGGTACGACATAATTTCTGATGAATACGACATAATTATAATTTTTTTTCTATTGAGTCTAAACACATATAAGCCAGTGGAATTGTGGGTTGATGCCATTATTATGCAGAAAATATACTATATTTGGGACTGAGCTGACAGCATAATTATGGCCACAAATTCTGCCTTGGAGATGGCAGTCCGTTTGGGTGTTACTGCAGCAGCATTTATTTCATCTAATATATTGATGTCCCTGTAAGAATAAAATGAACAAGACAAAGACAAATAATTAGTTGTTTCATTGCTGTGTAATTGAGAATTCAGTTCCCACAATCTGCCTCAATTAGAACTATTCTACAGCAATCTAAGCAGTATGCCCTTTCTTCTCCTACTAGTCATAATGTCGATTCCTTCCAAATTACAACAAATCATCAGGAAAATTTCAAAGAATGCCAATATGTAATTAATTGCTTACTTCAATCCTATTTGTGGATTTGGCTGACAGATTTTATCTAATTTTCACGAGAGAGCTAATTGTAAGCTAAATTTTCGTGCCAGCCCAAAGTGCAAGTGTGCATGGGTAGGAGGTTTGCGCTGTCTGTCAGTGAATGAAAACTCTGGGTGTACTGTATGCTAAAGCAGTGGCGCAAAGCACGGTTTTCTATTTTCCTGAGAAATATGTCATACTTGAGAACCACATCCAATCTTGGCACAGCGTTTGCAGATGATATCAAAGAGCTATCAATCACTTTTACTATTAGCCATAATTTGTGTGTCACTAGATCAATATGCTTAATAATAATAATAATATGTTTATTTTGTATAGCGCCTTTCCAAAGCTCAAGGACACTGTACAAAATTAAACATAAAACATTAAACAGAGAAACATATAACAAATTTACATTACAAAACAATGAACAATGGGAGAGAAACAAAGCATATTTCAAGCAGGTGAGAAAACGGCGAGCAGGACGAGAGCCGATATTCCCAATAGAGAGACCGATAGAGAACATACAAGACCATGGGCGCCTGCAGGATTTCATCTGAGGGTACGCACAGAAATCTGCCTAATAACCTTATATCTAGGGGTGTCTTGGGGCATGTTCCCCCAGGATAATTTATTTAAAAAAACAACACCAAAGCATTCGATTCTAGTGACTTTGAGAGAAGCATTTTTAATTTTTATTTTTTTCTCGAGGATGAGTAGTGTTCATGTAATTATTGGCTAAATAATTTCTTCCAGTAACCTTTTAGAATAAACGCATTCTCGTGCTAAAAAAGCAAATCGCACCACAAGGAACAGAGCAGAATGCAGGTGTCTCGAGACTGTTTTTATCAGTTGAAGAAGTTCTTTTTAACTTGACACAGCGTCTAAAAATGCAGCGCTCATGTCAGAGAACCTATAAACAGTGAAATGTGACACAGTTGTCAAAAGACATCCATCCAGCGAATGTTTACATGGAAAACAATTGAAAAACAGCGTGGGCGGTTTGGTTTCAACTGCCCCTTGTTCACATGACACAGCACTTGCTTAAGTTTATCAAAGTTACCTCTCAAAAAGACAGCCTGGTATTTGTTTCAGTTGATTGTAGGTACATTTCCACTGTATTCAGTGCTGTTTGTTCTCTGTGTTCTCTCTGAGAAACAGCTCTAAATGATTCAGTGAGAAGAGAGCGCTCCGAATGAATTGTACTGAATCACGAATCGATTCAGACCATTTTGCAAGCCCATTTGGCCAATTCACTGAAAAGAACTGACTCGTAATTTCTTTAAAAAAAAAAAAAAAGAAAAAAGAAATAATTCGTAAATTGGGCATCGCTAGTTCTTTTAAACAGGCAACAGAAATATGGGACAAACTTCATGATTGATGAAATATTCTGAGAGTAAATGTTCCCTATCTGTCACTCACTCGACGTTGTGTCGATGTAGTGACACTAGGTGTCACTCTTGGGAGCCCGAGACACCTCTGGTCTTTGATAAAAGGCCAATGAAAATTGCCGAGTGGTATTTGCATACCACTCCCCCGGACATATGGGTATAAAAGGAGCTGGTATGCAACCACTCATTCAGATTTTCTCTTCGGAGCCGAACGGTCAGTGTTTACCGAGCTGACTGTTCATTCACCTCTGCTGGATCTGACGGCGCATTTCAGCGGCTTCTCCCTCTTCTGCACTGGTGCACTGCAGAGAACGCCCATGGGCAGTTCAGCAGAAATAAGAGAGTATATTCCTCTAAAAGAGTATATTTCTCTAAAAGAGCGGCACACACGGAACGTCTTTTTAAAGATGCCTTTCCGTTTGTGTGTTATTCCTGGTTGCGGGCATTATCTCTCAACTTCTGATGGTCACGATCGCTGTCTTTCGTGACTGGCGCGACCCACGAGGAGACAGCGTTCATGGATGGATCATGTACTCATTGCGAGAACATGACCATGGCAACGTTGCGGTCGTGGTTTGCTTTTGTAAGAAAGCAAGCCACCCCAGCAGCTCCCCGCCTCGGTCCTTTTACCTATGGGTATGAGGCCAGCGCGGCTAGCACTGGGGGCGATTTGGGGACCCCAATGGGACCACCTCCGCCGGGTATCCCCCCACGGACCACCCATTCCCCAGCATGCTCGTCTGCCCCGATTGGGCTTCCGGATGAGATCGCCGGCTCGTCTCACGGCGAGTTCGACCTCTTGTTCGGAGCCCGCGAAGCTGATGAGCTCTCAAGCACAGCATCGGAGAGTGGGCTCGTCCAGTCGGACGCGGAAGCCTCAGCTGGGCTCCCCTCCTCGGGTACGGTCACCCAGTCACAGGCTGACACGGAAATGACAGACATGCGGTAGCCGCGAGCGTCAGGCTAGAGTGGAACCCTCCACTCTCCCCTGAACCCTCGCAGCTCGATGATTGGTTCCTGGGCTCGCGGTGCCGCTCACAGCCATGCCCCACTCCAGTTCCTTTCTTCCCGGAAGTGCACGAGGAGCTGACAAGGTTGTGGGAAGCACCTTTTACTGCCCGGTCCCGATCTTTCAGCTCTCCCACCCTCACTACCCTCGATGGTGGGGTGGCCAGGGGCTATTCGGCGATTCCCCCGATGGATAAGGCGCTCACGTTGCACCTATGCCTGCAGAGCGCCGCCACCTGGCGTGGGCTCCGAAAGCTCCCGTCCAAGGCCTGTAGGTTTACGTCGTCACTGACAGCCAAAGCCTACAGTGCTGCTGGACAAGCAGCCTCCGCCCTGCATGCCATGGCTCTCCTGCAAGTCCACCAAGCCAAGGCACTAAAGGAACTGCACAAGGGTAGTTCTGCCCCGGGATTGATGAAGGAGCTGCGCTCGGTGACCGACCTTGCTCTCCGGGCGACGAAGGTCACGGCGCGGTCTCTCGGGCGGGCGATGTCCACCTTGGTGGTCCAGGAGCACCACCTTTGGCTCAACCTGCTCGAAATGGGAGAGGCCGACAAGGCACAGTTCCTTGCTGCCCCTATTTCCCAGGTTGGCCTATTTGGCGACACCATCGAGGACTTTGCACAGCAGTTCTCGATGGTGAAGCAGCAGACGGAGGCTATCCGGCACATCCTGCCCCAGCGCGGCTCAAGATCCCGCACCCCGCCTGCTCGTCGCCAAGGGCGTCCCCCTGCAGTGACTGCACAGGCTCCGCTGCAGCCCGCCCCTTCGGCCCAGCCCCGGCGTGGAACCCACCGCAGGAAGCAGATGCCACCCATCTCACGGCCGGCCGCCAAGAACCCGTGAAAGGCTTCAAAGCGTCCCTGAGATGGGCGACCCAGGGATGATGAAACCCACTGCTTTGGAGCTGGTAAACAGACCATTCCATCCCCCGGTGGAGGGCCAGGAGGAGAATATTTTTTTTGCCTTTTCATTTAATTTCGCTGCATGCCCAAGTGGCTGCGGTACCCAACAGTTCAGCAAAAGAGCAGTTTCCTTATTCCCTGGGTCACATACCCGGTGTGCACAGCCGTCATCATGACCACTGTCCACCATTCCATTTTGGCAGGTTTGGCGCCCAGCAGCGGTCTCCCCGCCCCTGCGTGCCCAGCTGTGGCACAAATCCGCCCTCGATGTGACAGTCTCCACAGGTCACGAGGACAGGCCTCTTCCTCCCCCATCCCAGGCTGTTCCAGGGGTGGTCACAAGGAGCCAGGTAAGTGCTTCGATGTCCCTGAACTCAGCACGGCCACAACACGGCATGGAACCTCAGGCTCCACCCCGCTGCGAGGCCCCACCCACCGGTACGTCCAACGAGATTTTCCCCTTGGTCCCCCTCATCCGGAACTTGGACACGTGGCTTGCGCTTTCCAATCCGTCGCGATGGCTGATCCGGACCGTCCAACTTGGCTACGTGATTCAGTTCACCAGGTGTCTGCCCAGGTTCAGCGGTATCCACTTCACCTCGATGAAGGGCGAGAACACTGCTACCTTGCGCGTGGAGATCGCTACCCTCCTATGGAAGGATGCGATAGAGCATGTCCCTCCGGCCAAGATGAAGAAGGGGTTTTACAGCCCCTACTTCATTGTACCGAAAAAAGGCAGTGGGTTGCAGCCAATCTTGGACCTGCGAGTACTGAACCAGGCTTTACACAGACTCCCGTTCAAGATGCTGACGCAAAAACGCATTTTAGCGAGCATCCGGCATTAAGATTGGTTCGCGGCCGTAGACCTGAAGGATGTGTACTTCCACGTCTTGATTCTACCTCGACACAGACCCTTCCTGTGGTTTGCATTCGAGGGTCAGTTCACATAACACAGTTCAGCCAGTTGCTGCGTTTCATATAGAGACCACTAGTGTCACAACATCGACACAATGTCGAGTGAGTGACAGATAGGGAACGTCCTGGTTACTTGCGTAACCTCCGTTCCCTGATGGAGGGAACAAAACGTTGTGTCCCTCCTGCCACAACGCTGAACTACCCGCTGAAATGGCCGGGACCTTGTCTCGGCTCCTCAGCACAAAACCTGAATGAGTGGTTGCATACCAGCTCCTTTTATACCCGTATGTCCGGGGGAGTGATATGCAAATACCACTCGGCAATTTTCATTGGCCTTTTATCAAAGACCAGAGGTGTCTCGGGCTCCCAAGAGTGACCCCTAGTGTCACTACATCGACACTAAGTCTCCTTCCCTCCATCAGGGAATGGAGGTTACGCAAGTAACCAGGACATTTCTCAGGTCAGTCGGAGCGCTCATGGTACACACAGTGCGTATGGCCGTACGGCTGCAGGCACCACTGTGCGAGACCACATTGCAGTCCATCGCAGGTAGAGGTCTATGTGGATTTTTCAGTCCTGATCCCCTAAGATTCTGTCCCACTCCTGTGTCAACATATGCTTCTTTTTTTCCAATTCCCACCCATAAAACAAACGGAAAAAGAACAAGAAAACGTGTTTCGTCAACCCTCTTTTTATTTATTTATTTCACGTGTAAAGTGAAAAATGTGTTTTGTAAAAAAACTTTTACAGCCTCCATATTTAGTGCGGAGGTCCTATTGGTTCCTATGATTATTAGGGCCCAAGCACTGAATGTGCGGAGACCCTGTTGTTCTTATAAGGATTATTATTTTTATTATTAGGGCACAAGCACTGAAAGTGTGGAGGCTCTATTGTCCATCTAAGGATTATTAGGGCACAAGCAATGAAAGTGCAGGGGCCCTATTGTTCTTCTAATTAGGCCCCAAGAACTGAAAGTGTGAAGACCCTATTGTTCTTCTAAGGATTATTAGGGCCCAAGCTCAGAAAATATGGAGGCCCTATTGTTCTTCTAAGGATTCTTCTTCTTTTCAAGGTTTTCGGTACTTTTGGGGTACTTAACATGCGTGAAAACTCTTGAAAGTTTGTACACACATCAGAGTCGTCGGCCATTAGGGCTGGGCAAAGTTGCAGGGAGGGGTGGGGGGATGTGCAGGCGGGGCAATGTAGTGCCACCTAGAAGATGGGCATGTTCAGGGGGCTCTGTAGCACATCCCTTTTGAGCTACCATCACCAAACTTTGTACATATAGATCTCATCAATCCAGACAATTTTCGTGCTGACAGTCATACGTTTTGCCCAACAGGAAGTCGGCAATTTTGGATTGTTTGAAAAATGCATGCTCTGGAATTTGAAATACTCCTCGTGTTTCATGTTACAGGTACCAAATATGGGCAACATCATGACAAGACATTGACGATGCTAAATTGCTTATGTATTTTTTATATAACACGATAAAGTAACGTCAAAAAATGGGAAAAAGGAAGTGTCTCTGCGTGCATCGTGTGATTTACATCAAAATTGAGCCAAATTTTTGGCCTTGTGGGCTGATAACATTGATGTGGCTATTGTGGGTCACGGTCGTAGCACCACCAACTGGCGGAAGGAAGTGTGGAACTCTTAACAGACTATGAAATATCCCTCTTATGTTTACCTAAATTGCTTCATTTTTTTTAAAATAATGTCAAGACAGTGCAAATTTAAAATTCTGAATTCTTGATATCTTAAACAGTGTTGCCATGGCAACACATTAAATGTCATTATTCCTTTTTATGTATATTCACATGTTTTGAGGTACTTGGCATGCTTGAATTTTCATGATGTTTTGCACACACATCAGAGTTGTCGGCCATTAGGCCTGGGCAAAACTTAACACATGGGTGTGGCTGGGGAGCTATGTAGTGCCACCTTTTGACAAACATGGCAGGGTCAGTTTGTTTGACTCACTGCCCACTCGCAATCTGCCGGTTTTAGATTCCCTGTGTGATTGACAGCTCTGGTACCTTTAATAGGGTTTGTAATAGATTTGTGATGCCTGTCATGTTCCTCTGGAGAGCATCCCAACAGTTCTTCACTCAGTCGTCTCATGTCATTCCTGACACCTCAGCTTAGATTGGCTTATCTCTGCCTCTGCCTTGCTGCTGATTCTCATAGACAGATTAGCACAGATGTTCTGCTGTCTATTTACAACAACATCTTGTAGGCTTCCTGTACGAGAGATAATATACAGTAATGAAATTTAAGAATCACTGTTTTACTCCCCATGCTTCCCTCAGCATACATCGATTAAAAAAAAAAAAAAAACAATAAAATAAAAAGTTTACAACAGTTATCAGAAAAAAAATAAATAAAAAGAAATTGAAATGCTTCACTCCCTTGTTCTCTTGTATATTAATATCTGCGTTTTACTGCATTGAAGTGCCAGGGGAGCACAGTCAAATTCTTAGTCTGTATTATGGTGCAATAAACCCCAGAAGGTAAATGTATTAAAGATAATCAAAAAGTGTGTGTGCCAAGAAGAATAGAATGTTTCTGATGTATGTACAGAGTGAGGACCTCATGAATGTGCAGACTGTCAGTAGCCTCTACAGTGGCTTTGTTCTTGGTCTTCAGAAACTCTATGAATAAATGGGAAACAGGAGATTGATTTCTGGAATTCTCTCATTGCCTTTTTCATCAGTCTTTACATGATCTTTTATGGCATTCAGGATTAGACCAAAGTGGCCATGTGTCCCTCCAATCATCCTGCATCAGGTGCTGGAGGAAGATCTGATTATAATGGCAGCTCTACTCTCAATCTCATAATGTAAATTTACCAATCTATGTATAGCATGAAGTTTTATCTTTGATCCACTGTTACAACTTGCCATTGAAATGTAATCTTAATGAAATGCCAAACATAATAATGACTTTCTCCTCCATAAAAGGAATTCCAAATAAAGGCACTTCACTGTATTTCTGATACATTCACTTATGATAAATCCATTGGGTAAAGATGTGTGACGCATAGATTGATCATTAGAGTAAGAGTTCTGAAATACATAAAGTAAAATAAATGTTGAAAAACGATACACCTGCGAGGAGTCTTTGTAAGGCAAATCTCTCAACATTACTGGAGAAAAAGTGAACCTAATGTGGAGTTAAGGTTGAATAACCTTAGTTTCACCTCTGATCTTCCCAAAATTCAGAAATCTTGTATTTTTACAATATGTATATTGAAATGCTCAATTTTTCAGCTAGTCGTAGTCCAATGCATAGTCCAAAATACAATGATGATAGTATTATGTCATTGAGCATGTTTACAAGCACACCAATACACTGATAACTGCCAAAAATCAGCTATTTAAACAAAAATCTGACAATGCAAGAAACAAATGTTTACATGAGATGTGAAATCATACGTTTTTTTCTGCTTTTGATGTCAAAGTGTACGCAGTCATGCACACAACACTTGTACATACTTGAGCGTACATTTTGTCAACTTATTAAGCATTAATGGTGTAAAAGCCTTTTCACCTCAAACGCAATAAACATTTTGAATCAAAACAATGGATTCCTAAGGAGCCATTCACATCTGGAGCGAATATTCAAAGCAAAGCTTTTTTTTTTTTTTTTTTTTACCCAGTGATGAAATGCCCTAACCAATAAAATATGAGCTTTGTTTCACATGTCAGAAGCCGTTGCAGTAAACAGAACCAATGCAACAGGTGACACTGAAGCACGGAAAACTGTTTTGACCACTGAAATTAAACACTGAAGGAAGAAATCCTGAACCAACGGTGAGGATGTGTATTTAATTTGCATCAAATGCCTTAAAACTGAAACAAATTTCCTCATATGGGATCTCTTAACACGTAAATGGTATTACTGCCTTACATACCCTTTAAAACTGATCTTACATGGATTGTCTTCATAATGTGTTGCATTTTGCAGCATATTTTGCCTGTGCATTTAATCTTAAGTGAGTTATTTTATATCACTAATATAATATATTGTGGCATCTTTGCCTTTGTATCACCTTTAATAAACAACATTACAGATTTCACGTGTTTTTCTGCGGCAAATATTAATAATATTAATTCTATTGCTGTGTCAGTGCCTGACAGTAACCAGGGTTGGGAGGGTTACTTTTGAAATGTATTCCACTACAGATTACAGAATACATGCTGTAAAATGTAATTTGTAATGTATTCCGTTAGATTACTCAAGGTCAGTAACGTAGTCTAAATACTCTGGATTACTTCTTCAGCACTGGTAGAATTTTTCACTTGTTTTGACTATAAAAACTCTGCCAGTACAGTAAGACAAAATACACGTTAAAAATACATTCTCTGAAAAACCTAAATATCTTATGAAGTGTTGTTTCTAAAACATGATAAATCAAATTGATCTTGTTTTAAGTGTTTTTAGATATTTTTACAGGAAATCAATACAAAAATTTTTATCAAGAATATGATTTTTGCCCTAATATCAAAGGTCATACTAAAAAAAAATTAATTATGATCCAACGTGAATTTTCTTGATAAAAAATATGATCGTGCCCGGTAACGTGCATTTAATGAAAGTGTCTTGAATGTTTTCTTTCTCTTTGAGCAAATCAACAGCAAACATTTCTTCACTGCTGCAGCTTGTAGAGAAATCGAAAAAAGTTTTCTTTTCTTGGTCTGCTCGTTAGAGTGCTCATTTTCTTGTTGTTTTGCAAACTTGTCAAGTACTTCTTCCCTTTGCCCATCACAGATGAGCAGACCACCTGAAAGGTGCTTTGCACCACCCACCGTACCGGGATAAAATTGCTTGTTGATTAGAGCCACCTGTTGTAAAGGTGTGAATGTGCTAACCGTGATCATTTGCGTCACATTCTATGTGAAAGAGCCATTCGTCACAGAACTGCCTCTAAAAATCGTGATGCCTTTGGTGTGCAAAGACCTTAAGTATGTGCATGTTCAAGTGTCATGAAACCCCATTGTTCTGCACCAGTTGTTCAGACCTCAGACTTAAAAAAGGCTCTTGAAATGGGAATAAAAAGGTTTAAGGGTAGTGGGTGGGATGGGGAGAGAGTCAAGCCAAACAACTCACTCCCACTCACTCACAATAGAAATGGCTGAACATTAAAATATGAGAGGAAACAAAAGCAAATGCTTTGGGGCACATTGCTGAATATCAATCATGGGACAAAAGTATGAACGTATGAAGAGTGAAGAGGATAGAACAGTTTGCAAATCAAAGATTCAGATAAAAGCAGGCATTGCTACCAAAACCAGGACTGCTTAGAGACCTACTTTAAAGTCACAGATACTTATTTTTACAAGAAATCTTTAACCCTTTCATACGTACAGTCACACATGACAGTTAATAACTGGGCCCTGCAGAGTGGTGTCACACATATGTGTTTCTGCAACAACCATTTACGTTACAAGCTGCCAGATTCAATTCGGCATTCGCACCAACACAGGCAGCGCTGGTCAAGCGCCAGTAATTTATATTCACTCATACAATCTTTTAAACCACAAAATAATTTTGTTTTATATACATACATCCAACTCATCACAAAAGTACCACAATAAAAAGTTAAGAGCTCTTATACACACAGTCAATTTCACCAAACGTGACCTTCCTCTGATGCATTCTGAAACGTCCTGGTTACTTGCGTAACCTCCATTCCCTGATGGAGGGAACGAGACGTTGTGTCGATGTAGTGACACTAGGGGTCACTCTTGGGAGCCCGAAACACCTCTGGTCTTTGAAAAAAGGCCAATAAAAATTGGCGAGTGGTACTTGCATATCACTCCCCCGAACATACGGGTATAAAAGGAGCTGTTATGCAACCACTCATTCAGGTTTTGTGCTGAGGAGCCGAGACAAGGTCCCGGCCATTTCAGCCGGTAGTCCAGCACTGTGGCAGGAGGGACACAATGTCTCGTTCCCTCCATCAGGGAACGGAGGTTACGCAAGTAACCAGGACATTCCCTATCTGTCACTCACTCGATGTTGTGTCGATGTAGTGACACTAGGGGTCCCTATATGAAATGCCACAACTGGCTGAACTGTGTTACGTGAACTGGCGGTGTGTAACAGGCAGACCACTATGTGCCTCATAGCCAGTGCACCAGGCCGACACGTAACCTCCTCCAACATAGTTATGAGTGTCGAACGGCCCTTCGGGGACAAGTCGACTGTCCAAAAGATAGAGACAGGCTGGCCCAGTCGTGGCCTCTTATACTAGAAAAATAGTGAAATTTGTTAACCGGCTGGGGCCACCAGGTCTACGTTGGGGGGGTGTCCCTCCCAAGGGGAAGACACCGTGGAGACCACACCCTTCCCAGAGAGAGGGGAGGGTTATTTTGAGTGGAAATACATCACATGGTCTTGCCGGGCTTTGTCGGAAATATGTCACGTGGAGAAGTCCCATTGTAGGTCCTACCCTACAGGGGAGGAGTTTCTACAAACATGGTGACTGGGGCAGAGGGGCCTCTGCCCAAGGAAGACGCAGTTTACCAACAGGGAAATGAATTAGCGGAAGATATATACGTCGCATGGGGTTCCTATGGGGGAACCAACACATGCGGAGCACCTACCCCAGTACAGGGCTTAGTTAACACATGTACTGGGCCAGCAGCGAGTTTCTCCACAAACTAGTTTGCCACAGGGCTCGGAGGAAATCATTCAGGGAACACAGTTTGTGAACACTACTGGGAGTCAACAGCACACGTCTTCAGCTCAGGGGAGGTGAAAGGCGCTGTGCGCAAGCGATACACCCAACCAGCTGTCCCGGACTTACCTGCTTGTGTGTGCCACTACACGGGACGAAACCGGTTCCTCCCGGAGATTGTAGAACCTCACAAAAGTGTTGGGTGTTGCCCAGCCCGCTGCTCTGCAAATGTCTGTTAGAGAGGCACCACTGGTCAAGGCCCAGGAGGTTGCCACACTCCTGGTAGAATGGGCTTGTAGCCCTGCCAGGGGCGGCACGTCCTGGGCGTGATATGCCATTATTATGGCGTCAATGACCCAGTGGGCAATCCTCTGCTTGGAAAAAGCGCTTCCTTTCCGCTGTCCACCAAAGCAGACAAAGAGCTGCTCAGAGACTCTAAAGCTCTGCATGTGATCCAAATAGATGTGTAAAGCATGCACCGGACACAGCAACGTCAGGGCTGGGTCTGCCTCCTCCTGGGGCAGCGCTTGCAGGTTCACCGCCTGATTCCTAAAAGGGTTCATGGGAACTTTGGGCACATAACCTGGTCAGGGTCTCAGGATCACGTGAGAGTAGCTCGGACCAAACTCCAGGCATGTTTCACTGACAGAGAACGCTTGCAGGTCTCCTACCCTCTTGATGGAAGTGAGCACAGTCAGGAGTGCAGACTTTAAAGAGAGTGCCTTAAGCTCAGATGACTGCAGGGGCTCAAAGTGGGCTCTCCATGGACCCTGAAGAACTACAGAGAGGTCACATGAGGGAATGAGGTGTGGTCTGAAGGGATTCAACCTCCTGTCGCCTCTCAGGAACCTGATGATCAGGTCCTGCTTCCCTAAGGACTTACCGTCCACTGTGTCGTGGTGGGCCGCTATAGTGGCTACATACACCTTCATAGTGGAGGGGGGCAGCCACCCTTCCAACCTCTCCTGCAGGAAGGAAAGCGCCGATCCAATTGCGCATATCTGGGGGTCTTCGCGTCAGGAAGAACACCACTTAGCGAACAGATGCCACTTCAAGGCATACAGGCGCCTCGTAGAGGGGGCACTAGCCTGAGTGATCGTGTCTACCACCGCAGGTGGTAGGCCACTCAAGTCTTCCACGTCCCATCCAGGGGCCAGACGTGGAGATTCCAGAGGTCTGGTCGTGGGTGCCAGATGGTGCCCTGTCCCTGAGAAAGAAGGTCAATTCCTCAGGGGAATTCGCCATGGGGGGGCTGTCGCAAGGAGCATTAGGTCTGAGAACCATGTCTGGGTGGGCCAGTAAGGTGCTACCAGTACGACCTGCTTCTTGTCCTCCCTGACCTTGCACAAGGTCTGTGCAAGTAGGCTCACTGGGGGAAGCGCATATTTGCGTAGTCTAGGGGGCCAGCTGTGTGCCAGCGCATCCATGCCAAGGGGTGCCTCGGTCAGGGCGTACCAGAGCGGGCAGTGGGAGGATTCTTGGGAAGTGAATAGGTCTACCTGTGCCTGCCCGAATCGACTCCAAATCAGCTGGACCACCTGAGAGTGGAGTCTCCACTCTCCCCTGAGGGTAACCTGTCATGACAGCGTGTCCGCTGCAGTGTTGAGGTTGCCCGGGATGTGAGTGGCTCGCAGCGACTTGAGGTGCTGCTGACTTCAGAGGAGGAGACGGCGGGCGAGTTGTGACATACAACGGGAGCGTAAACCGCCTTGACAGTTGATGTATGCCACCGTTGCCGTGCTGTCTGCCCGAACTAACACATGCTTGCCCTGGATCAACGGCCAAAACCTCTGCAGGGCAAGAAGAATTGCCAACTACTCAACACAGTTGATGTGCCAACATAGCTGCCCATTGCAAACAGCGCCCCAGCCCATTTTGGAGGCATCTGTCATAACCACGACACGCCTGGCGACCTGCTCTAGTGGAACGCCTGCCCGTAGAAATGTGAGGTCGGTCCAAGGGCTGAAGAGGCGGTGACAGACCGGCGTGATGGCCACGCGATGTGTCCCGCGGCGCCATGCCCATCTCGGGACTCGAGTCTGGAGCCAGTGCTGAAGCAGTCTCATATGCATAAACCCGAGCGGAGTGGCCACCGCTGAGGATGCCATATGCCCCAGGAGCCTCTGAAACAGTTTCAGTGGAACCACTGTCTTCTGTCTGAATGCCTTCAAACAGGTCAGCACTGACTGTTTGTGAGGCACACCATCATCGAGACTGAGTCCAAATCGAAGCCGAGAAAAGAGATGCTCTGAACTGGGAGGAGCTTTCTCTTACCCCAGTTGACCCGAAGCCCTAGTCGGCTGAGGTGCGAGAGCATCAGGTCCCTGTGTGCACACAACACATCCCGAGAGTGAGCTAGGATTAGCCAATCATCGAGATAGTTGAGGATGCGAATGCCCACTTCCCTTAACGGGGCAAGGGCTGCCTCTGCGACCTTGTACTGATACGACCGACCCTTGAATGCAAATCGCAGGAAGGGTCTGTGTCAAGGTAGGATTGAGACGTGGATGTACGCGTCCTTCAGGTCTACCGCCACAAACCAATCTTAATGCCGGACACTCGCTAGAATGCATTTCTGCATCAGCAGAACTCCCTTGAACGGGAGTCTGTGTAAAGCTCAGTTCAGTACTCGCAGGTCCAAGGTGGCTGCAAACCACCGCCTTTCTTCGGTACAATGAAGTAGGCGCTGTAAAACCCAGACTACATCTCGGCCGGATGGACAGGCTCTATCGCACCCTTCCGTAGGAGGGTAGCAATTTCCGCGCACAAGGTAGCGGCGTTCTCGCCCTTCACCATGGTGAAGTGGATGCCGCTGAACCTGGGCGGACGCCTGGCGAACTTAATCATATAGCTGAGTCGGAAGGTCCGGACCAGCCATCGCAATGGGTTGGAAAGCGCAAGCCATGCGTCCAAGCATCGGGCAAGGGAGACCAAGGGGACAATCTCGTCAGACGCACTGGTGGGTGGGGCCTCGCGGGTTCTTGGCTGCCGGCCATGAGACGGGTGGCGTCTGCTTCCTGCGGTGGGCTCCATGCCGGGGCCGCGCCGCAGGGGCGGGCTGCGGAGGAGCCGGTGCAGTCACCGCAGGGGGACGCCCTTGGCGACGAGCAGATGGGGTGCAGGATCTTGAGCCGTGCCGGGGCAGGGTGTGCCAGATAGCCTCCTTCTGCTGCTTCACCGCCGAGAACTGCTGTGAAAAGTCCTTGACGGTGTCGCCGAACAGGCCAACCTGGGAAATGGGGGCACCAAGGAACCGTGCCTTGTCAGCCTCTCCCATCTTGACCAGGTTGAACCAAAGGTGGCGCTCCTGGACCACCAAGGTGGACATCGCCCGCCCGAGAGACCGTGCCGTGACCTTCGCCGCCCGGAGAGCGAGGTTGGTCACCGAGCACAGCTCCTGCATCAATCCTGGGGTGGAACTACCCTCGTGCAGTTCCTTTAGCGCCTTGGCTTGGTGGACTTGCAGGAGAGCCATGGCGTGCAGGGCGGAGGTGGCTTGTCCAGCGGCACCGTAGGCTTTGGCCGTCAGGGATGATGTAAACCTACAGGCCTTGGACAGGAGCTTTGGGCACCCGCACCAGGTGGCGGCACTCTGCGGGCATAGGTGCACCGCAAGCACCTTTATCCACCGGGGGATTGCCGAGTAGCCCTTGGCCGCCCCACCATCGAGGGTAGTGAGGGTGGGGGAGATGAAAGATCGGGACTGGGCAGTAAAAGGTGCCTCCCACAACCTTGTCAGCTCCTCGTGCACTTCCGGGAAGAAAGGAACTGGAGCGGGGTGTGGCTGTCAGCTTGCATATGCACAGCCATCATATCTAAACATGAATTTCCCATGCACGCAGCCATGTCTGCTTAGGTGCAGATGCGTTTTCATTCACAAAAGCAGCAACTCAAACAGTCTTTTTAGGCATATAGTATGTTTGTTTACTGAAACAGACAGCCAAACTATCACAAAGGCAGTTTAAAACTGCTGAGCGTAATTATCGGATGCACGCAGTCACATCTGTTCCTTTAGCGCTTGTCACACACACACACACACACAAACACAATCTGAAATCCCAAACAGTGCATAGGCAAACTGGACTGCTGATATTATTTGTTCATTTGTTTTTTATAGCTATATATATAAACAAAATAAATAAAACAAATACAGTACAGAAGACATAACCCATTTGTTCACATGTTTACTATATTACAGTATATACAGTATTTTTATTTTTTAATGAAAATTATTTTTTTTTAATGTAATTTGTCTACACTCTGCCCACCTCAACCAGCTGTGCAGTGTCACGTGTAAAAATAACTCACTCCAGGGGGCTGTTACACCGGCAGCGCCTGCTATCTCTCCTGAACGCCACCAGAGGTCGCCATCTCCAGAGTACTAACCCTTCCTTCACGTACTACATTTCCCATAACCCTCTGCTCAGACTGATTACTCACCCACCTGTTTCACATTATCTCTTTAAGTTCCCTGTTTACACACATTCAGTGCGAAGTCTAGTCTGTAATTCTGAGCATTATTTACCATTACTGTTTTCCCTGTGTTTTGACTCCTGCCTGTTCATCGTATTTCTCGGCCTGCTTGTGTGTTTTTGGACCTATTGCCTGTTTACTGGATTACCCCTCTGTCTCTCGGATTTACTTGATTTGCCTTTCTTGGACTGTCTTCCTGTGTACGAACCCTTGCCTGTTTTTGTTTACCCTTTGATTTACTATTTTGTTGTACTGTCTATACTTTTATTAAACAGCATATAGATCTTAACATTACTGCCGTGCAAAGGCAAAAGGCCGTAACTTCTTTTTTGGTTGAAAATTAGTTATTGATATTTTTGAGACATTCAAGACCTCCTTTATCATGTGGATAAGTATCTTGAGTCAGTTTTGTTGTTTTACGAGATAATAATAGGTTGTCTTAACAGTAACTTCCAAAAGCCCAGGAGAAACCAAGGCAGAACTCCATAACTCCAATTACCGCTCTTTGACTTTGTTTTGGAACACTCAAATTGAGTTAGGGTACTCTGCCTTTGTTTAGCCGTGCATCAAAATGAAGTTACTGTGCCGGTATGGAGTTACTGTACTCTGCCTTTGTTTTTACATTAAAGTTTGCCGCGTTTAAATTACGGTGTTGCCTGTGTACTGTCATACATCTGTCATTGAAGCAATCTGACACACACGATACCTGAATAAAAGTGTAGTAAACAAATATTGTTGAGTGTTTTTACTATACCGTTTAAGGATGGCCTCTCGAGGGAAAACGATGGTTGAGATGGCTTTGAAACGCCGACATCAAGGTCAAGGTAAGAAATTGTGTAACACAAAATATGCATTAGACAAACGAATTAGATAGATAGATCGCAATCTATTTCATTTAGCTAGCCAGCAGTCTAGTAAAGCACTGTAAACAAGCAAAGACTAGATAACTTGCCAGCAATAAGTAATCGTAAATATTCTCAAAGTTTTTTTTTCCATAATGCAGATTATTCAGTCAGTGTCAGCCTGTCAGTGACAGCTGTCAACATCAGTGTCAGTGACAGTCTGGGGCTGCCCACTAGTTTCACGAGTGTGGACTCGAATGCCATGACAGCGTAGCATGTAGCATGATCACACATAAAATCAGTAGTAACATTTCGCAATTAAATCTATCCTACATTTTCTAGTAACCCGATAAAATCCATGGCAATGAACGTCATTGCAGATGTTTAATCCACAACAATCCATAAGCATTCTGATTTCTGAGCATTATTCCTACTTGCTGGCGTTCACATCAATCCACAAGTCGATCTTTTAGGCTAGGCTACTTTCATTCAATTCGATGTAAAAAGCACTTAGGCTAACTTATGTCTTGTATCCTTTTACGTTAGTGAACACTGCAATAAATAAATTGGTTTCAAAATGGTATCCAACCACATGTATAACTTTTTGTCTGGATGTCAGTTATGGTCAGATTCAGAAAAACAATTAATATAGTCACATTACTCTATATTATAGCCTTTGAGATTGGCCAATCCAATCCACCAGTCAGAGAGCTATGCATTGGAGCATGGTAGCTAAACTTAACCCTTGATTAACCAGCTGTGGCACTAACTTGTAGGCCTGTGGCTGTGCCCAATTTGTTAAAATAGACACTGATTAATCAAATAGCCTATTGGTAAAAACAAATGTTTGATGGACCGTACAATATTATTTCCTACGTGTATTGGATATATATAAAATATTATTTCTTATTCCTATTTCCTTCTGTGCCTTATTATTATTATCATCATCATCATCATCATCATCATCATTATTATTTGCTCTATTCCTTTCAGTTCATTGTGGCGATATTCCTTGTGGTCCAGAAGCACCGTAAAAAAAAAAAAAAAAAGATTGTTCTGGACAGCATTTCCCCAATTTGATAACATTGACATTAATTAATCAAATATTGTTCAAATATTTCATGTTCATGTTCCATTTATTTTCCCATGCATGTCTCCAATTTTTTCTGTTCATTTCAGTTATTGTGGGGATACTGATTGTGATCCAGCACCCAAATCAAAAACATGGACAGTTCTTGATAGTTGTCTGGTTATTAGTTTCCTGGCATTTGATTCCGATGAGCTGTTCTGCAGCACACCTGACACCACCCTTATTGCTCTTATGGAGTTTCCCCTCACTCCAGCCACAGGACCACTGCCAGCACCAGAGCCCACCCTCGCTCCAGTCACAGCACCACTGCCAGCACCAGAGCCCACCCTCGCTCCAGTCACAGCACCACTGCCAGCACCAGAGCCCACCCTCACTCCAGCCACAGCTCTACTACCAGCACCAGAGCCCACCCTCGCTCCAGCCACAGCTCTACTACCAGAGCCCACCCTCACTCCATCCAGAGCCCCACAAATGAGAGATCCATGTGGCCAGAAATGCAGAAGAAAATGCACAGACAAATTTAGTGAGGAGAGGCGTAAGGAGATCTGGAACAGGTACTGTGACATGGAATACACAGACAGACATGCATTCATGTTCCACAGTGTCAGCCAGCTACCAACAGCAAAAATGTGTGTGGATGGAAAAACAAGTCAGCGTGGCAGGTCCCTTGTTTACAGGCTAAAGAATGAAGATCAGGTCCCACAGCAGGTCTGTAAAACTTTCTTTTTGGCCACTTTGGGGTACCACCTGGCGAATGACAGCCTGGTCCTCTCTGTGATGGGGAAGGAGATAGGAAATGAGGTGATCCCAAGTAACCAAAGAGGAAGACATACACCGGCCAACAAACTGGACATGCAGCCTGTTTATGACCATATTGAATCCTTCCACCCATCAGTCAGCCACTATCAAAGGGGGCATGCCCCACATCATCACTACCTTCCTAGCAACATTAACATCAAGCTCATGTATGCTGATTATTTGGAAAAAGGCAACAGCTGCTCCTATGAATGCTACCGCAAAGCTGTGAAGCATTAGAACATCAGCTTTGCAAAGCTTGGAGAGGAGGAATGTGAGGAGTGCCTACTGCAGGATCAGCACATGAAAAATGACCATGATGGAGATGGCCATGTCATGGACTGCTTGCAGTGCCAGTGGTGGCATGGACATAAGGAGTCTGCCGTGCAGAGCAGGATGACATACCAGGCTGATGCGGAGAATGACTGGCCAGAGAACACATCAGTGAGGAGTGTGGACCTTCAAAAAATAATCATGTTGCCTCATATGCCTGGTCTGAAAACATCAATCTTCACAAAGCGTATTGTGGCATTCCATGAGACCTTTGCCTTTGTAGGCAAGAAGAAAAATAAAAAAACACCATCTCTGTCGTCTGGAATAAGGGCACGGCAGGGTGAAGTGCAGCAGAGATCACCTCGGCCTATGTGACTGCACTAGAGAAACAACTGTTCTGCCCAAAACAAGAATTGGTGCCTGCTATCCTCCCTGGTCTGCCTTGTTAATGGTGATACCACCTCTATGGAGGATATCACTCTAAAATACTTTGAGAAGGGACACACTTTCATGAGTGCTGACAGTTTTCACCATGGTGTCGAGCAGGAGATGAGAAATTGTGTGGTGTATGACTTTGAGGATTTTGCGAGTGTTGTGTCAAGCTCAAATTCCAAGAAGGTGGAAGTGGTCGAAATGAAGAATGCTAATGTGCTGAATTGGAAGGATGGCCATTCCAGTGTTAAGACCAAGAAGGCACCAAAGTTGGGCAAGATGTCAGTGATTCAGCTGTGACGTTGGTCCAGGAGCCTGTTCTTCGAACAAACCCATGCAGATGCTCACTTTACCGAGTTGGACTTCCTCCGGGCTAAGTTCGAGCTGAACGTACCCTCTCTCCTGAGACCACATGACAGGAGGGCTTTCTGGTGTTCACTGCCTGTGAGCAATGTTGTGGAGGATGACGAGTAAGAACACCATGAAACAACAAGAAATGAACAAGATTCCAAGTTCACTGATTTATTATCTCTTATTTCAATCCCATGCATATGCACCTAACCTAACCCTAACCCTAAATTTGTACATGATTTGTTATATCTTTGCTTTCCATTATTAATTAAATTATTATTTTTACTCATTAGGAATATGCTTATCTTGTATTTATTCATATAATTAAGTGTCACCTATCTGCAGTCAACCTGTTAGTTTTGCTGCACACCAATTGAAGATATTCTTTACCGCTATGGAGGTATGTGTCATGTCTAATGTATTAAAAATGCCATCAGAATACAACCAAAGCACAGGATAGCAATAAGTACATGGCTATAAGTAATTGTAAGTCATCCAAAATAAATGCCATGATCACTAGATTTTATACAGGTGTTACTATAATGATTTTGTAAATGGTGATCAGCAACCAGATATTGATAATGTTGAAGTTACTGCCTTTTGCCTTGGCATGACTTCTCACTTTTTGCAGACAATACAAAGGCAGAGTACAGTTACTTCAAAATAGGGGTAAAAAGTCAAGTTTGAGCTCAATATTTTTTTATGTAGATACATTTCATTACTAAAACATCTAATTGTCAGATTTCCAGTGTCATACCTATAATACATTTGGCTGGACAACTAAAAAACTTTGAAGTCATTTTTCTCAGTTCCACACTCTAGCGGGTTAAGGTATTTTGCCTTTGTAGGGCAGATTACTGCCCCAGCGTCTAAGCTACAGAAGACTTCACCAAACCTAGATCCAGCAGCCTTCCAACAGTTACACGAGCTTGTTACAGTGCAAGCAGCAATGCTTACTAGTCACCATCAGCAGCTGCGCAAGCTCACCTCTATCACGGAAGAACTCTTTAAATCCGTGCAGCCAAAACCACAAGTATCTCCGTTGGGGGTTTCCACTAGCAACTCTACCAGCAGCACATCGCACTCTACAGCTGTTGTTAATCCTCGACTCTCACTTCCTGAGAAGTTTGACTGGTCACCCAGTAAGTGTCGAGGATTTCTCTTGCAATGTGAGCTTTTTCTCTCTCAACTATCTCAAATGTATCCCAGTGATGAAGCTCGTGTTTCCTTTATTGTATCACTACTGTCAGGAAAGGCACTAGACTGGGCTACTGCAGTATGGAGTCGTGAGAGCATTTTAAAATGCTCTTTGTCTCACTTCCTAGCTCGTTTATGGGAGGTTTTTGAACACTTTGAGGGTGGTAAGGACCCGGTTGAACTTCTGTTGTGTTTAAATCAGGGTAAGAGGTCTGCTGCTGAATTCTCTTTATCCTTTCACACGCTAGCAGAGCAAACTGTGTGAGTGGAGGATACTCTGAAACTGTTGTTCCATCAGGGGTTAAATCCTGATCTTCAAGCTGAACTAGCATTTTGTGATGATGGGAGATCTCTTGATGAATTCATCAAATTAGCCATTCGCCTGGATAACCTGATCAAAGCCTGTTGTCCAGTCAGCCCTCTACAGACATTTCACTCTGACATCGCTGCAAAAGTTATCACGTGCCCATGCAAGTGGGTCTTTCTTCTCTCTCCTCTGAAAAACGAAGACGCCGTCTCCGGGAGAGATTATGTATCTACTGCGGACAGTCGGGACCATTACTGGCTGCCTGCCCTACTCATCCCCCTATGAAGGGGGATGCGGCAGTGAGTTTGGAACTTTCAAACCTAATTCTTATCGAACAGTTTGAAGTTTTGGTTACTTTGCATGTGTTAATAAACATCATTTTATATTCCGGGGCTGCAGGTAACTTCTTTATTGACCTGGGTCTCGCCATGAATCTAAATCTGTCTTTTGTCCCCTGTGTCCCTCCTTTACATGTATCTGCACTTGACGGATGACCTCTGGGCACTGGCAAGATTCAACAGATCACCTGACCCATTTGTCTTCAAGTTGGACTCCTTCATCATGAGGGGATTCAATTCCTAGTCACTCGCTCTCCTAAGAACCCGATTGTTCTTGGCCTGCCATGGCTGAGACTTCACAACCCTGAGATCTCGTGGAGAGATGGACAAATCACTCGTTGGAGTGATTCCTGTTTCCAGTCTTGCCTCAACCTTCCTGAACCCATCTCTCTCCCTCCTGTAAGCACCACGACTATCCTCACTGAGAAGGAGATGTTGATCCTGCCACATTATTATTCGGCTCTCCAGGAGGCATTCAGCAAATAAAAGGCTATGCAACTTCCTCCTCACCATTCCTGTGAGTGTGCCATTGACCTTCTGTCGGGCACCTCTCCTCACGCAGATGAATATACCCCTTATCTGCACCTGAAACTAAAGCTATGGAGGAGTACAAATCGGAGACCCTAGAAAGAGGGTTCATTCGACCATCCACTTCTCCTGCTTCTGCTGGTTTCTTCTTTGTAGGAAAGAAGGACAGGGGCCTTCGTCCATGCATTGACTACTGAGGCCTGAACAAAGTCACCATCAAATATCGCTATCCTCTCCCTCTGGTACCAGCAGCATTAGAGCAGTTACGATTCACCAAAATCTTCTCATAACTGGATCGGGAGGGGGATGATGAATGGAACTGCCTTTTCTACACACACTGGCCTCTACGAATACCAGGTGATGCCTTTTGGACTTTCCAACAGTCCATCAGTCTTTCAAGCCTATGTAAATTACATTTTTCACGATCTTATTGGCAAATGGGTTATTGTCTACATCGATGACATTCTGATATACTCTTCTTCCCTTGATGAACATGTTCAACACGTCAGAGTGGTGCTCAACCGCCTCGTTCAACATCAACTGTATGCCAAATGTTTCACCAATCTACCATCTATTTCCTGGGGTATGTCATCTCTCCCGAGGGGGTCACATGGACTCTTCTAAGGTGCAAGCCATGCTGCAATGGCCACTACCTGTGTCTGTCAAGGAACTACAATGCTTCCTTGGTTTTGCCAATTTCTACAGATGTTTCATCTGAGATTTCAGCTCGGTGGCTGCTCCACTCACCTCACTGCTCCGAGGAAAAGCTCTGAAACTAATCTGGACACCTTCTGCTCATCAAGCCTTCGATGACCTCAAATGATGCTTTACAACTGCACCCATTCTCCATCATCCAGACCCCACTTGACCCTTTGTGCTGGAAGTGGATGCCTCTGATTCAGGAGTTGGTGCAGTACTCTCTCAACGACAAGGATCTCCCACCAAACTCCATCCCTGTGCCTTCTACTCATGCAAGTTGTCAGCTGCTGAAAGAAATTACGACGTCAGCAACCGTGAACTGTTGGCCATGAAATTGGATTTTGAAGAGTGGAGACATTGGTTAGAGGGAGCTCATCATCCTTTCCTGGTGATCACGGATCATCGTAACCTGGAATACATCCAGTCTGCTAAGCGTCTAAACCCTCGTCAAGCTCGATGGTCTCTATTCTTCTCCAGGTTTGATTTCATCATAACCTTTCGACCTGGCTCCAAGAATACCAAAGCCAATGCCCTGTCCCGCATTTATGGGTCTACTGCTTGCAACAACTCTGTGACTTCGATAATCCCACCAACCCTCATTGTCACTCCCATACAATGGGACATTATGGCATACATCACCCAAGCTCAAAACCAAGAACCCACTTCCACTGACTGCCCTCCTGATAAGGTCTTTGTTCCCAGATCCTTACTCAACAGAGTTCTTCAGTGGGTACATGACTCTGCCTGCTCCGGACATCCAGGTGCACAAGCTACTTGCAGGTTAGTTCAAAACCGGTTTTGGTGGGAGAACCTAGCGACTGAGGTCACTGACTATGTTAAGAACCGTGGACCAGAGGACATTGTCTCTGACAATGATCCCCAATTCACCTCCCGAGTCTGGTCTGCATTCTTCAAATTGCTCAAAGTCAAGGTGAGTCTAACCTCTGGATATCACCCTCAATCCAATGGACAAGCTGAACACCTAAATCAGGACCTAGGTAAATTCCTCTGGGCTTACTGTCAAGTGAACCAGCATGACTGGAGCCGTTTCCTTCCCTTTGCTGAATATGCTCAAAACTCCCTGTTCAAACCGGCCACCGGAACCATTCCTTTCAAGTGCATCCTAGGTTTTCAACCCCAACTCTTTACCTGGTCCAGGGAGCCATCCGACGTACCTGCAGTTGACAACTGGATGCAGCGCAGTGAGGCTATCTGGGATCAAGCTCACATCCACTTACAACATGCTATTCGCTGACAGAGGGAGCAGGCCAATCTCCATCGGCGGCCTGGCCCCAACTATGCTCCAGGGCAGTGGGTTTGGCTATCCACCCGAGATCTTCGTCTTCGGCTCCCGTGCAAGAAATCCTTTCAAAATCTTTCGTCAAATTAATCCTGTGTCCTTTAAGCTTCAGCTCCCTGCTAATTACCATGTTTCCCCCACCTTTCATGTTTCCTTGCTCAAACCCGCGGCGCCTCCGAGAGAGGAGGGCTCTCAAGACCCCAGAGACCCCTTCCATTCCTCATTGATGGAGAGGAGGCCTTTCGGGTTCACAAGCTCTTGGACTCTCGATGCCGGGGTCGGACTCTCCAATACTTGCTTGACTGGGAGGGCTACGGTCCTGAGGAGCGTTCCTGGACAAACTCAGAGGACATTCTGGACACTGCTCTCATCTCTGAATTCCACCATGATTTCCCTAATCGTCCTGCTCCAAGAGGTCATGGTAGACCCCGATGCAGACAACCTCCTCGTGTCAGGAGCCGCTCGCAGCAGCAGTGCCTGCTATCTCTCCTGAACGCCGCCAGAGGTTGCCATCTCCAGAGTACTAACCCTTCCTTCACGAACTACATTTCCAATAACCCTCCACTCAGACTGATTACTCACCCACCTGTTTCACATTATCTCTGTCTATTTAAGTTCCCTGTTTACACGAAGTCTTGTTCTGCCTAGTCTGCAATTCTGAGCGTTATTTACCATTACTGTTTTCCCTGTGTTGTGACTCCTGCCTGTTCATCATATTTCCCAGCCTGCTTGTGTGTTTTTGGACCTATTGCCTGTTTACTGGATTACCCCTCTGTCTCTGGGATTTACTTGGTTTGCCTTTCTTGGACTGTCTTCCTGTGTACCGAACCCTTGCCTGTTTTTTGTTTACCCTTTGATTTGCTACTTTGTTGTACTGTCTATACTTTTATTAAACTGCATATGGATCTTAACATTACTGCCCCGGCGTCTTTGCTACAGGGGCACTGCAGGGGAATTTAGACCCTACTCATGAAAAGGTTAAGTAAGAATAAGGATTAAAACTCTTGACAGTGTTTTTGGCATAATGTTGATTACCACAGAAAATAATTTAGACCTTTTTTTTTCTTAGAAAAAGAGGGAACAATCACATTTGGTAAAGCACATACAGTGCATCCGGAAAGTATTCACAGCGCTTCACTTTTTCCACATTTTGTTATGTTACAGCCTTATTCCAAAATTGATTAAATTCATTATTTTCCTCAAAATTCTACAAACAATACCCCATAATGACAATGTGAAAGAAGTTTGTTTGAAATCTTTGCAAATTTATTAAAAATAAAAAGTGATGGTCACTCTGACAGTGCTCCAGCGTTTCTCTGTGGAAAGAGGAGAAACTTCCAGAAGAACAACCATCTCTGCAGCACTCCACCAATCAGGCCTGTATGGTAGAGTGGCCAGACGGAAGCCACTCCTCAGTAAAAGGCACATGACAGCCCACCTGGAGTTTGCCAAAAGGCACCTGAAGGACTCTCAGACCATGAGAAACAAAATTCTCTGGTCTCTTTGGCCTGAATGGCAAGCGTCATGTCTGGAGGAAACCAGGCACTGCTCATCACCTGGCCAATACCATCCCTACAGTGAAGCATGGTGGTGGCAGCATCATGCTGTGGGGATGTTTTTCAATGGCAGGAACTGGGAGACTAGTCAGGATCGAGGGAAAGATGAATGCAGCAATGTAAAGAGACATCCTTGATGAAAACCTGCTCCAGAGCACTCTGGACCTCAGACTGGGGCGAAGGTTCATCTTCCAACAGGACAACGACCCTAAGCACACAGCCAAGATAACAAAGGAGTGGCTACAGGACAACTCTGTGAATGTCCTTGAGTGGCCCAGACAGAGCCCAGACTTGAACCCAATTGAACATCTCTGGAGAGTTCTGAAAATGGCTGTGCACCGACGCTCCCCATCCAACCTGATGGAGCTTGAGAGGTCCTGCAAAGAAGAATGGGAGAAACTGCCCAAAAATAGGTGTGCCGAGCTTGTAGCATCATACTCAAGACTTGAGGCTGTAATTGGTGCCAAAGGTGCATCAACAAAGTATTGAGCAAAGGCTGTGAATACTTATGTACATGTGATTGTTTTTTTTCTTTGTTTTTTTTTTTCTTTTTTTTTTTAATAAATTTGCAAAGATTTTAAACAAACTTTTCCCGTTGTCATTATGGGGTATTGTTTGTAGAATTTTGAGGAAAATAATGAATTTACTCCATTTTGGAATAAGGAGTTTGTTATAACATAACAAAATGTGGAAAAAGTGAAGCGCTGTGAATACTTTCCGGATGCACTGTAATTAATTAAACGGGTCCAAAACACAGTATACAAACACTGTTTCAAAAGTACTTTTATACAGTGTGTATATACAGTATGTGACTCGCCCATCACATATACACTTCAGAAAGTTGTGCATCATGCATTAGAATGAGAACATGATTATTTCTTGGCTTGAAAGATACAAGAACCAAACAATGCAGAAAATCGTATCTCAAAAGGAATAAAATGTGGCCCCTGTACCAAAAAACGTTGCCCACCCCTGCTCTAGTGTGATAAATTATTTTAAATTATTCAGTGTTTTGAGTGCCGTTAAACCCTGTAGGCCTAAATCCTGGTAACTTTTGCACGAAGTAAAGAAAACCAAAAAGAGAGTTGACATGACTTTGAGTTTTTGGTTTTCATCATTGTCATCTGTTTTTAAAAAAAGTTGTCCTGTTATCCTGTCCATTATTAGACTTACTGAGAAGATATGATGGAATGGATACGTCTCTAAACAAACATATACTTCACGTTTGGAATGTGAGTAGCAGGACTTCGGCCAACAAACATACTCGCTCCGGTCAGGTTATTGACTGTGGTCCATTCTGATTAGTAATTCCGATCACACCAAATTGTTTTGTGTATAAGTCCACTCTCATAGCTGGGCCAGGAACCTTTGTCATGTTCGCGTGGGATTTTGAATTAGCCACTGTAAGGCAATCTAACCAATGTGTATGATGCAAAAGTCCCTCTCATATCTGTTCAGCGAGTGATGTTGCTTGCACTGGCCAGGAACCGCTGTCACGTCCGCATGCAATTTTGAATTGTCTGCTGTAATGCAAGCTAATGCATGAGGCAGAACAGTAATTGGATGAAAGTGTTCCTGTTCATGATTCATGTGGAGAAACGCTCAGAATCACATGATGTATTAACATACTCTACTACCAACCACAACTCAAGAGTTTACACATATATCTAATATTTTTTGATGTTGCTTCAAGTTGTTTTTTTTTTTTTTACCAGAATAACGAAATGGCTCAAAAAAAATAAAAAAATAAAAAAAGAAATGTGTGCAGTACTTATTTTCAATTATGTGCAACCAGTGCAAACCTGTTAACATGTGTTTTGGGGGTTGGGACTCACTTGGTGTTTTTAAGTTTGTTAAAAGTTAGAAGGCTATGATTTTTGGGGGATTTTACAAACTTGCAATGTCTTTGTCAATGTGTTTGCTTGTGTCTTAAAGATTCCTGCTGACAAAATCAACATATCATGGTCACCAGCACGTATTTTGTTGTGTTTTGAATGCTGATACACAACACTGGATGCTGTTCCACTGATAAAACATAAATGCAGCCCTTAATGGTTTTAATAGTGACAAAAATTACCTAGCAAGAAAACAAAAGACAAGTTAATAAAAATAATTTACTGAGAGACATTACTGAGAACGTACTGTGTGTGTGTGTATATATATATATATATATATATACACACAGTATAATCTGTCAGGGTACCGGAACACTCAGAAGCAACTTGTCGACTTCCTGTGTGATCATGTTGAAAAATTTGTAACATCATGAACTAAAAAGTGTCCTTTTCAAAAGCATACTAGAAGTGAGGCAGTCATTTTCTTGTTCAGGTGCCAGACTGCCGACCGGGCGAGTATGTGAAGTCTGAAGCAGTCTAGTTCCATTCCTCAGTGCCTGTCACAGGCAGCCAATACTTAGTCTCATCGCCATGATAGATTGCTATATTATCACGGTGTGACATCCCACTACCACCCCCGCCCTGCTGAGGAGAGCACCCGCAAAACTCTTGAGTCAGCTTGATTGATCCTCTGATCTTTGGGGCTGGATACCTCAGAGATTTGACAAAGCTTTGACAGTTTTCTTTTGTCAGATCAGTGTCTTTGAATTATCGGGCACTTTGTTCAGGGAAAACAGCCAGCTCATTCTCATAATGACACAATGTAACCCTCAACCATGACTACGATACTTAAAGGTCAGGTTCATCTGAGGTGATTAAAAACTTCAGTCAATGGACCTGCTATAATCTCTGTGCAAGCTTTATTGGATGAGGTATAGCAGAGGATTGATTTGTCCTGGGTGTACTATATGATGTGCCAGATCACTCATGCACACATGAATTGGTAATAGACCAACTTTAAAAGAAACACATTGAAATGTCTGTATAATGCAATTATATAAATGAATACCAGAGTAGCTCATTAGGAAGAAGAGAATATAAAAGAAAATTCATATAACATAACTTTTATAATAGAAGGGACTATTGGAAACTAAACAAAATACTGAATAATTAAATTATATTAAAAATAATATTAAAAGAATGCAAACTAGTACAACTAGAGATCATTGAGAAGAGAAAAAAAAATCCTAGTAATGTGTTTCTCTTTCTTCTTCATTCAAAAGTTACAGAAAAACAGATAAGGACAAAATTACAAAAAAATAACAAATACATAAAACATAGAAAACAAGTGCTTTAGAGACATGGGAAAAGGGCTTTTAATGTTCTGATCAAACACTTGCATTTTTATCATCATTTTATTTCAGATCTCTCTGAAACAATAAACTTTTTAATTTCCTTACCATGATTTCACTTTAAAAATTTATATCCTTTTTATAATATTATTCATGTTCTTCTCATAACCTTTTTAAATAGGCTTTTTGACTACTTAATCCTTTCTAAATATTTAAACGTTGATCATAAAACCTACAGTATATTGTGGGTTGTTTGTGCCATCAATGACAGTGAAACACTTTAACCCGTCCCCAATGTTGCATATATACTTACTCGCTGCACATAACATTTTGCGATGTAAATGATGAGGCAAGCATTCAATTCCACAAATTGACATAATCATTCTATTCTCGAAATCCTGCTGTGTTTAACCTGGGTCTCAGCTGAGCCTCATCTTGTCTGTTCAGTGAGGATGGACACTCCATCTTGGTGAGAAATGGAGGCATTTTAGCAAGCCACTCGTGCTTTGCATGTCTGCCGCCAATCCTCTCACTCCTCCTCACATCTGCCTTGCTCAACACCATTGATTGCCTGATGCAAGCATTAGCCGAGTTTTGTGGCTCTGATCGTTAATCCTTCACCAGTAGCTCACTTTAAAAACAACAACAAAAAAATAGATAAATAAAAAAATAAATAAAAAAATAAAAAAACAGGGGTGTTCTCTCTTCCCTTTAACACATTACCTCTTGCTGGCATCGATTTAAGGCCAAAAAACAAAACAAAACAAAAAAACTAGAAAAAACAGTGCAAACATTGGTTAGGGAATGAATGCCCTGGCTTGTCGACTTGAGGTCTGTGATTGTATCTAGATAATGCCCACATGCAGGACAGGGAAAGACCCTTGTCTCCTCCCAACGTGATCTCATGATAATTCATATGCATTCTTACGTAAAGTTTGGTTCTAGCAAACGTACATTCTCATAGACACCGAAACGTACAATATTGAAGTATTGACATCATCTAAACGTCATCATTTTACGTATTAAAACCTATAGAAATGTACAAATGTTTACATGTACTGTTTGAATTGATTAATATTGAATAATTAATAGAATTAATCAGTTAATTACATTTAATTTATAATCAATGAAATTAGTTAAATGCCATTACATTTATTTAATGCAGACGGCATAATAATATGACATTTTAACTGTTTCATTCAGTTCTGTGTGATTTCTGCAGCCCTATACAATGTTTTAAAGGATTATATCACTTTAACCATGACTAAAGTTTAAAATGTTAAAATGAATAAAAACTCTGTAATCGTTTAATCATTTATTAAGCATTTAATTATAGTTTAGTTTGCCATGGGACACAAAAGGAATTTTCAGAATATAACAAAAAACAAAATAAACCACAAAAAGCACCATAAAACAATAATAAAATTAATCCATACATTTGTTAGCTTTAATCCAAATCTTCAGAATTCTTTCTGTGAAGAACAGTCCCAAATTCAATCCTTTTATTCAACGATCTCCAGCTCCATCCACCGCAGTGCAGTCACGCCAGTTGTAAGCGTCAACCCGCATTGGTTTCGTTTTCAAAATTCAAAAATTGCCGCCTCAAGTATTATGACCAGTGGTTTTACAGCAGTGATGTCGAATGATCATTGGCTCTCAAGCAGTGTTATTATAGTTTGGGATTTTTAATTTAAATTTTATTTCTATTTTATATTCAATTTGTCATTGCAATTTAGTTTTGTTTTCATAAGTTTTCACAGTTTGTCTGTTAGTTTTAGTTTTCTCAGTGTTTTGTAATTTCAGTTTAGTTAGTTTTTATTTTAGTTTTAGTATTTTTTTATGGCTGCCAAAGAGTGTTTACTGGTGTCATTTTAAAATGTAACATCATTACATTGCTCAGGTCAGTCTTGTGTTACCCCTTTCTATTGGTATTTTCATGTTTAATGTGGACTGTAAATGTTGCAAATTTTATAATATAGGGTGAAAATGGGCAAAGTAACTAAGGACATTTAAGCTTGATCCACATTGCATCCATATGTATTTCCTTAAATGATAATAATTCATTACTAAACTAATATTTTGGGAGTAAACAGGTAAAGGAATAGCTCACCCAAAAATGAAAGTTCTCTAATCATTTACTCACCCTCATGCCATCTCAGATGTGTATGACTTTCTTTCTTCTGCTGAACACAAATGAAGATTTTTAGAAGACTATTTCAGCTCTGTAGGTCCATACAATGCAATTCAATAGGGGGCAAAACTTTGAAGCTCCAAAAAGCACATAAAGGCAGCATAAAAGTAATGCATATGACTCCAGTGGTTAAATCCATGTTTTTAGAAGCGATATAATAGGTGTGGGTGAGAAATATTTTTGTCCTTGAAATATTGAAATCCTTTTTTTTTTTATGTAAATCTTGACATCAGCACTCTCCTTGGCAATCATGATTAATGATATTTCCCAGCACCATCTAGCAAGGGTGGATTATGACTAGTGAGGGCCCTGGGGCCAATTTTCTTTTAGGGCCCCACCGGGCCAATTATCTTTAAGATTGAATTAATCTTTAAAATTGAGATCCACACAATCCAGTTTCATTGATTTAAGTCTCTTTTTATACTCTTTATGTTATTTACAGTCAGATTAATTCTAATCTCACATAGGGCAGATGTGGTAAATAAATAAAATAATAATGTAACATGGCAGGCTAGGATGGAGGATCTAAGTGCAGACTTCAATGCAGGCTCGGAGGACCAAGTAGACCAGAGCAGATCAGACGGGTGGCCAGGAGACCAGAGCAGATCAGGCGGATGGCCAGGAGACCAAGGAGACCAGAGCAGATCAGGCGGACGGCCAGGAGACCAGGGAGACCAGAGCAGATCAGGTGGATGGCCAGGAGACCAAGGAGACCAGAGCAGATCAGGTGGATGGCCAGGAGACCAAGGAGATGACCTCAAGGTGGGGACTGGGTCAGGAGGCCTGGGAGGCGGCCGCAGGGCCGAGACAGGGTCAGGAGGCCTGGAAGGTGGCCGAAGGACAGGGACTGGGTCAGGTGGCGGAGCCGCTGTAGGAGTTGTCTCTGGGGGAGCGGGTGGAGCCGCTGGAGGAATAGTCTCTGGGGGAGCGGGATGAGCCGCTGGAGAAATACTGGGGGAGCGGGCGGAGCTATGGAAGACACTGGGGGCAGAGGCAGGAAAGGCTCGAGGGGCGAAGCCATGAAAGGCGGAGCCATGGGAGGCTCGAGGCAAAGAGTCCTGGATGAATGGGAAACGAGCTCCATGGTCGAGAACATGGGAAGAGACTCAGGAACGGCCTTTGTGGTCGTAGGCATGGGCAGAGTCTCGGAAACTACCTCTGTGGTCGTGAACATGGGCAGAGACTCAGAAACGACCTCCGTGGTTGTGTACATGGGAAGGGACTTGGGAATGACCTCTGTAGTCGTGGGCATGGGCAGAGACTCGGAAATGACCTCCGTGGTCGTGTACACGGGAAGGGACTTGGAAACGGATACTTTTCTTCTCTTCCTCCTCCTCTGGATGGCCGAAGTTGGCAACGCCGGCTCTGGGACGGGCGAGGCTGGCAACGCTGACTCTGGGACGGTCGAGGCTGGCAACGCTGGTTCTGGGACGGATGAGGCTGGCAACTCGTTGGCCATGGCAGGTGTGGGCGCTGGCTCGTTGACCGTGGCAGGCGTGGGTGCTGGCTCGTTAACCGTGGCAGGTGTGGGTGCTGGCTCGTTGACCATGGCAGGTGTGGGCGCTGGCTCGTTGACCGTGGCAGGCGTGGGAGCAGACAATTTTTAAGGTAGGGTCTTCATGGACCTACGCACCGACATTAGTGGCAGATCATACAACTTGGAGACAGTGGCCATGGAGGGCTTCGAGACAGGGGCCATGGAGGGCTTTGAGACAGGGGCCATACAAGGCTTCAAGACAGGGGCCGTGGAGGGCTTTGAGACAGGGGCCGTTGAGGGCTTCGACAAGGGAGCTGAAGACGCAGGTTTTGGCCCGGGGTTCCCGCCATAATCTACTGTATTGTAGGGCCTTGGCCCACTCAAAATGGCAGCAGAGACCACATGGCCCTTTGTTCTATAATCAAAGGAGAGACATTGAACTCAGTTTCCCAGGATCCTTCACAATTTCACAACTGGATGTGAAGTCCCACCCATGGACCCAGTCTCAAACACCATTGGTCGAAAGCGGCCTACGACCGATGACGTCATCTTGTCAATAAAACCAGTGGACAGATGTAGTTCAGCCTCTCTGTGCTAAGCTCCGACTGGCTGTTAAGGGACATCTGTATTGTGCAGTACTAAAGGAGTTTTCCCTCCTTTTTGGACTAAGAACAAAGAGACCACATATTTCTAACCTCACCATCTGGCCACGGTAGAGTAAGATTAACTTAGATTTGTCCAAGTCTTCTAGTATACTTACAATAACCGGTTGAGTTTCACTAATTTATTTTGAAAGACAGAAAGTCGACCAGTTTCCCTTCTCCCTCTTTTTCTGTCAACGTTGAATACCTTCTGCATTCTTCTCCACCGCTGGACCCGAAGAATAAGGCAGAGACGCGTCTTTTCGCTGACGATCGTAAGACAAGGGACCATCCAGACTGTTTCTCCTGACCGCTCAACGACACAGGAATTCTAACGGACAACCCTACTGAAATCACACAGGATTTCCCAAGGCAGATTTAGTTTAGAAACTGTGATTTTCTTGCGCAACTAAATCTTATATTTGTTTCTAAATGCTGATGTTTTGAGTATATTTTGTATGTTAAACTCTGCTCGCTGTTTGCTGTTTTGAGTTGGGAGATTTTCTTTTTTGGGTGAAGTTTGTTTTGTTGAGTGATCTGAACTAGTAATTCAGTCCCACTGTTACAAGCGGGTACCCTCAACTAAATTGCACCTTTTCTCTCTCTCTTTCTCCCTCATTCTCTCTCACTGATATTCACTGAGTGAGCAGTGCCGCGGTTTATGTCCGACTCAGGCTGGTGTACCAAATTCTCCCGCCTTTTCGTCAGTTCCTTTGTGTGTCCGCTCATTTCCACCCTCACGTGGTATCAGCTCCATTTTGGATCTAATCCTCCATTTTGAATCTGATCCTCCATTTTGGTTCCTTTGTTACCGCATCTAGACACACACACACACACACACACACACTAGCATATAGCTCCACTGTTAGTTTAGGATTTCCTTGTTATGTCTTGGTTATATTCAGCTAGTATTGGCTGTGTTCATTACTGCGTGATTATAATAAATCTTGTTATATTATAATAAGAAGTACTCCTGTTTGTTTATGTTTGAATATTGTGTTGAAGCCAGCCTCTGCCACGTCAAGAACTCCCATGTTACCTCAGTGTACTGTTATTTTATTGGTGTTAGAAACTAACTGTAATTAGATTACTATTAGATTTGTATGGCAATAATTTAACTAGTTCCTCCCCTTTTTGATTATTAATTAAAATACTCAATCTTCAGGGTAGATTTATTTTATGAGACTCGATCAGTAACTTGCTATCATTTTTCTCTTGCCAAAGAGTGGTGCACCAAGGATAGAATTCAAAGAGTTAAATTATATTATTTAAATTAAATATTAATTAATAGTAATTAATTATTATTTCTAATAGTAAAACTGATCTAAACAACCTGTAGCACCTACAGTATAAAGGGAACCGCAAAGTTCCAGAGCCATCTCCACATATTCATCAAGCGTCCAGTGAGGATCAGCCGGAGGCATCAGTTCTCTCAGTGCACTATTCAGACCGGCCCGGAAGAAAACCACCAGAGAGCGGTCTGGATAGTGCACTACATTTGCCAGCTCTAAAAACTCACAGACGTGATCCTCAACTGGACGGTCCCCTTGTTGAAGGAGCAGAATTCTTACGGGTGCTAGATCCTTTTTTTGGTCAGTTTTTCTGTAACACGGCAGGCTAGGATGGAGGATCTAAGTGCAGCCTTTAATAGAAACAAAAGATAAACAAAGCAACTCAGAAACAAAACAAAACAAAACAAAACAAAACAAAACAAAACAAAACAAAACAAAACAAAACAAAACAAAACAAAACACAGGGAATCCAGTACAGAACATGACAGTACATGTGAAAACTGACAAAGGAAACAGGGAAAACAAGGGCTTAAATACACAGGGACAAACAAGGGAACGAGGAACACCTGTGGAAACAATCAGTGGAAAACCAATCATAAAATGAAATTACAAAAGGACTACAAACTAACAGGAAACAGAAACATGGGAACTAAACAAGAATTTCAACATAAAAGTCCATACAAAAAACAGGGAATATGTGACAAATAAAAGCTCAACTGAAACAGGTTTGCTGAACAGGAGCTGTTCCTAAAGAGACAGTATACCATTTTAGCACTTGTTATACATATCAGTGTAAATGTAATGTAAATACTTGTAAATACTTCACATTATGAATACAGAAACAAGTATGTAACAAAATGTGTGATAAATGTGTAAACGTGTATATATTTAAAGGGACAATAATATATTATAAAATATTTTAACTTCATCAAACACTTTAAATATTGAAGAATTTAACAAATATGTTCCTACAGCATCGATGGATGGGTTTGGTGAAACCCATGCAGAGCCCTGCTCCATAAACCTAATGTTAACCTAGGATTAGTATTAGTATAAAATAGTAATAATTATTTTTTGAAGCCCAATAAGGTAAATCATGCAGGTCACAATGGACAGCAAAGGCAGTTTTTTCATAGTACAAGTTAAATGTTAGATGTGTAATTCTATTTTCATGTTTAGGTTCAGATCTTGTGAATATTTTTTTGTTGAAAATCTGTAGCTGACATGACATTTTTCAGAGTGGCATCATTATGATACCATATGCAATTTCCTGACATCATATTATTGCTAGAATGAAGAATTTTTACATTTTTAAAAAGCTAAAATGTGATGAAAATGATCTCCAACCATGTATCTGTAGATGGTTGCAATGCAGTGTACACATTGAGCAATTTTGATTGTAAATGTAACAGCACCAACTAATTTAAAAATACCTGTCATAACCACTATAATCTGATTATACCATTGTGCTTGTCAAAAAAAAAAAAAAAAAAAAAAAACGAAATAAATACTAATCAAATTCTTTCAAATATTCACACTGCTTTATGGAACTGTATATTACTAACTTTCACTTTTTTAAGCTACATCCGACAAACTCTGCAAAGATTTCAGGCAGTTCTGGTTCGCACTGCTATATCTGTTCTTACTCATCGGAATTATGGGGTGCGTTCTATTCAGAAGTGATCATCCCTATACCCTATTTCCTTCAAAGACTTCACCCTCCACTGTGAGGGCTGAAAGGTGTGGGGCCCAAAAATATTGGTCATTTTATTTGATTGGAAATTCTGTTTGGAACAACCCTACAGCTTGGCTACCATTATTATTACTCCCAACCATGTGCCCTGCGAAGGCATAATTTTTGCTTTCAAAGTGGCCACAAATCCCCAAGACTATATTACATTGACAGAATGTTCAAATGAGCTGAATTTGTTTTGGAATGCTCATGCTTTTTTCTGACTATAAGACCTGTAAAAATGTCTAACTTCAAGCATTTAAAACTGTTTTAAACTTTCAGACAAGGTTTTGTCAAACCAAGATGATAGTTTGTCTCGACAAACTTTACATATCTAGTTTAATCAATACTTTTCTACACATATTTGTGTGTGAAAATAAACTATCAATATGTTATTTTCCCCAACCACCTAAGGGAAGTTATTTTTTTTATAATGTAGGGCAAACATGCAGATATAGCCTGTTTAGAGAACACCCTGGGATTTTCAGTGATACCAAATATTAGTGAGTTTGGCCATGAAACTTCCTCTCCATGCTCTATAGAAATGTATGACATTACAGTTCAGCACATCGAATACAATATTATGTTTTTTAATAAAAATCAATTATTATCATGTTTTTTATACACCAAACACTATATTGACATTTGCTGTCTCAGGAGGTTATAGTAAAATGGCATCATAATAGCTTGTAATATAAAACCATGAGATCTTTATAATGACAGAGCAAGCTGCATATGTAAAATAACTAGCTGTTCACACTTTAAATATAGGCCTATCTTATAAAATTTTATGTCAGTATTTTCACTTTTTTTTTTTTTTTCCGTGCCAGAAAATGGTGCCATCTAGCACTCTGCGAACTCTACTAAGTGTAATCAAGCTTGAAATCATGATCAGTCCTGCAGACTACAACTGCAAGATGTACAGTGAAAAAGGAGTAACATTTTGGTCTGTTCTCACCCAAGACAGATTAGATCACTTCAGAAGACATGGATTAAACCATTTATGGATTACTTTTATGCTGCCTTTATTTGCTTTTTGGAGCTTCAAATTTTGGACCCTGTTGACTTGCATTGTATGGACCTACAGAGCTGATATATTCTTCTAAAAATCTTCATTTGTGTTCAGAAGAAAGAAAGTCATACATATCTGGGATGGCATGTGGGTGAATATGTGATGAGAGAATGTTAATGTTTGGGTGAACTATCCCTTTATCTTTTTGAGTTTTTAAATTGATGATTTTACTTTGGGATGTGTGGCAGAGCTCATTTCATGACCACTGGCGGGAAAAGCAATGGTAAAGAAAATGACAGAAAATTGAGGTAAATTGTGTTAAGGTTATAAAAAGTAAAAGTTAACTTAATGCTATGATGTGAAAGTGTATAAGAAAATATACAAATTATTTCCAAATACTTTGTAGATATTTTCTAGAGAATCATTTTTCCTTTGTCCCACTTTACCAGTACTTCAGAAGTCTGGAATTTGGTCAAAAGAGGGTCTTCAAAGTGGTGTCTTCCAAGTATTAAATATTTCTTCATTTTCGCTTTTGACTAAGGTAGAAGACATCCTAAGGTTATGTGGCGTTTGGACCATTTACAAAGTGTCAAGAAAAGTTGTCCCACTTTGCCCATATTCACCCTAGTATATCAAAAATTAAAACTAAAATGGAGTTTTGGAGATATAAAAAGGTATTTTAGTTTAGTTTCAGTTTTTTCCAATAATTTCAGTTTTTATTTTTATTTCAGTTAACGAAAATGATTTTAGTTAGTTTTCGTTTTCATTAACTATAACAACACTGCTCTCAAGTGTCTTGTGACCGTTTCCAACATGCCATATTCTGCGATGTATATGTTTGAATGAGGTATCACAGCGCCGTTATGGAGTGCATCAGGAGAAGATTTACAGCGATTAATAATTTAAATTCCACTCTCTACTTGCTCACAATGCTATTGTATGCCGCCAGGGAGCACATTGGATAAAGCACATCAGATGCAGCGCATCGCACTTTGGACTACTTTTGTACTGAATTTTGCCATTTTTCTGAATAAATTATTGCAATTAAATGTATCTGCCTGTTATGTGTTCTATATGCTTAATAAATGGTTATGGTTAAGTTTAGGAGTAGGTGTGGGACTAGAGGCAAAAAATATATATAAATGAACATATTGTATAAAAAATTATTGCTACTACATTAATCTACTTGAAATGTGGTTATGTTTAGAGGTTGGGATAGGGTTAAGGGATCTAAAATATTTATAAAACAATAGAAATGTACAAATATATTTATAATCAGTTCGTGTATTCAAATATAGTTGTAATGGATTTGTCATTATTTTAAGTTTCTAAAGCTGTAAATACATAAAATGTTTATGCTTTAGATGCTTATTGTAAGTTTTAGTGTCTATCCAAACGTACAAACATGTATGTTTAAATGTTGCAATTATTAACTTACAATTAGCTACATATATTAATGAGATCAGGCTGCTCCCACAGAGCCCAAACAAAGTAACAGAGAAACCTACCTGGCAAAGGCTCTGCCCTGACAAATCATCAAACCAAACCCGCTTAACTATCATCACCCACCAGCACACCCCTCCTTTTTTTCTTTTTCAGTATTTTTCACATTGCATAATTATCAATAGATTTGACACATTTTTAAATGGAGGGGTGGGTGTTCCTCCTAACCTTGAGCTGGAGGGTGAAAATTGCATGCCTTTCAGAAGGCCAGAGATGCACCAATGCTAATCAAGCAAGTGGAGAACACATTTGTGTTTCTCTGAATGTCATTTTGTATAAATAGATTGCACTAAATAAAGTGACCTGCACAATGATAGCCAAAGCGCTTGGCTAAACATCTGCTGATTGTGGCAGACAAGACTCTCGTTCATTGGGAAAGGAGGAAGCAGGAACCAGATTAACGATCAAAAAGACTTTAATTCAACATAAAACACTGAACTGAAACATAACAAATGCGCATACACAAAACACTGCTGCATGTGTCTCTCTTTGGCATCCCTGGCTCCTCCTTTTATCTCTCTCCCGCTGATTGGGCAACTCAGTGCCGGGTGTGAATCCTCTCGGCCAGGCCACGCCCTCCTCCTTCGTCACATTGATATTCACTGTGTGGCAAAGGTTGATGTTGTTTGCAAAACTTCTAAGGTGCCTTTTCTCTTCTATGATCACTAAGATCAGAGATCACAATTCATGTTGTTAGTTCAAAATAAGTAAACATGTCTTTCAAAACAGACAATCTTAATTGTAATATGTGTTGCTGTGTAAATTGTATAATTCAATAATGAACAATGCCATACTTTTCAGCAAGATCTCAAGCAGGTCTACGCACATCAAAGATTAGGTGAAGATTATTAAATGTCAGGCCTTAAATCCAATACTTTTCTCTTCCATGAAGTAAATCAATACTACTTATCTTTGATAAAAGAGGCCACTGACACACAGTAGACCTGCCTGTAATGGAGCAATGTCTCTCACTCACTCACTCACTCTCTCTTTTTCATAACCCCCCCCCCCCCCCCCTCTCCTTATGTTGTTATACTTCAGAAAGTGCACCAGCAAAAGGGAGTGTCAATATTCAATATTACATTAGCAAGCCAATTTTAATACATAAGAAGAAAGACATCAGTAAACTTGTGGATAAACAGTTCAGAGCAGTGAGTGTTTAGACAGTGTCAGTGTTAGACTACTTATAATTCAGGAGTTGTTTATTTTTTCTCATGCTCTTAGTTGAACTGAAACACAAAGTAGTGTGCCTCACCAGGCTCATATGATTTCAGCTGATGAGCAGAAAGAAAAATATGTGCTTCGTGGTTCCCCCTTTAAAAAAATCTTTGCGATTATTGCCTGCTCTAAGTGTGTATTTGCCAGTTATGTGATTGAATTACTGGGTAATCTTATGCACTAAGCACCATCCCTGCTGATGTTTCTCTCCCTTCCCTCTTTTTCCTTCTCCATGAATATCAAATGGCTCCATGCTGAGGTATGAAAGCAGTACATCCCTTCTGTAGACACACAGACATGAAAAGAGAGAACGCACACTACATAGTCTACTGACAAGTGGAAAGAGCAGGCTTCAGACATGAGGCAGCCACTCGTGTCTAGCCTACTGTTTCCATTCAGGTACTTACTCTTTCTTTTTTCCTGTCATGTTTCTGATTCAGGACATTTTCTGTTCTGCTTCTTGAACTCACACTGCATTTTGGCAAATAGCCACAATGCCTGCCCACACAAAAGGTTAGAGTCTATCTGAGTTGCCTGTAGCTGTTGTAAATGCCTCTTTGCTGTTGTATTCCACATATGTGGAAATTAATTATGACTCGTCCCTCCTTTTCTTTAATAAAACCAAAAATCAAGGTTACAGTGTGGCACTTACAATGGAAGTGAATGAGGCTAAGTTTTGGAGGGTTTAGAGGCAGAAATTTGAAGCTTATAATTTTATAAAAGCACTTACATTAACTCTTCTGTTAAAACTAATGTATTATTTGAGCTGTATAGTCGTTTAAATTGTCTTTTTTTTTTTTTTTTTTTACAGTAATTTTAGGGTTTTAGGGTTTGTTGACATTATATCACCATGGCAATGAAATTCGAAAATTGCCTATAACTTTACACCGAAAAGATTAGTAACTTATTTTATCATTGTTTATGACGTGTGGCTATACTTTTCAAAAAGTGAGTATTTTAATGTTAAACAATTGGCTTCCCATTCACTTCCATTGTAAGTGCCTCACTGTAACCCAGATTATTGCTTTTTTTATTAAAGACAAGGAGGGGAAAGTCAAAATATTTTTTTGTGGCAATCAATATTATGCCACAAATGCTTTCGATTGAGCTTAACTTGAACCTGGAATGTTCCTTTAATTAGTTTTTAAACAATTCCATGGTAATACTTTATTAGCATGCATTTACATACTTCTTTAAACATTGAACTTTATAGATTTATTGATGAATGAATATGTTAATGATGCAATAGCTAGCCGATGGCTGTGCATTCATGGGGAAGTCACTGAGAATGAATTGCAAACATTTTTTATTTTTATGCACTATCTGCATTGTTTAGTACCCATGTCACTAAAGGAATTATACAAATCAGTTAACTAAACTCTAAAGCCTGAGCTAAACTCCGTCTGTGCTTATCGAAATTTGAAGCACTGACCCCCAGTGGCCGAAGTGGGAAGTGTTTTTTAATGTGAGGCACATGTGAGCTTTAGGGTGCTTTCACACTAGCACTTTTGGTGCTCACCCGAGTTCAAATGATGTCAAAGTTCAGTTTGTTTGGGTGGTGTGAACGCTGTTTTCCAGACTTGGGTGTGCACCCGCTAACTGCACCCGAGTCCACTTGAAAAGGTGGTCTGGGGTATGGTTCATGTGAACTCTGGTGCGGTTCACTGATATGAACGCAATCGTACCAAATTGTGGAATTGTACCGCTATTGTTGACATATAATCTACGTCTATTTGTGTAGAATGCATTTCTCATACCATCTTGTGTCCAAATAAATCACCTTCAGAGAGCAGCTCATATTCTTCACATCTCTTCCAACGCATCCGCTTGGAAGGATGACAAACCGCTTGCGGCAAACAAACGCTAATATTATTTATATCTTCATATAGGGGAGGAAATGAACTCGGGTTCGGTCCAAGCAATCGAACTAAGTGTGAAAGCACCTTTAGTTTCCGGGTGAAATGCCCACAGAGGGGCATGAAAAACTAGTTGGAAAGTGAGTTGTTTAAGCTGTAAATTATATAATACAATGAAGAGGAATGCATAATTTATTAACTCTACCCCCAAACACTATAAGTAGTGCTAGAGGGAAATCTATTCATGCTTTGAATAAATGCAAAAATGACTGATTGGTAATGGTGCTTGTCAGTAATTTGGCTAAATGGGGTTGACTTCAGGAAACATAAACTTTCAGTAGCATCATGCTGATTGTGTGATCATGTTGATCTGGCCAACTTTACCTTGATTGTACAGCATCACTCCACCACTGTGATCCAGGTACCTGAATCAGCTCTTTAAAATGCTGAAAGTGTGTCTTTTCATAAACTTTGTGTCTGGATATATGTCCAGTTATAATGCTCTTCTCCATCATTTGATGAATTACTGCTGCTAGAATATATACACCAAACTTTCTTTTTTTTAATATATAAAATTCCATTTACTGCCTGCTTTCAGGTGGTGAAATCATGACTTTAATTGCAACAGGCAAATAGCGCTGGATATTGTGAATATGGTTCTATCTGTAATGAGCTAAATTTACATAAAGGAGGTGTGGTTATGCTGAAAAAAAGCAAAAAGAAAAGAAAAAGTGTTGCAACTGTAGTGAATTCGCCTCAAGGCCCTTTGTAATCAAATCAGTACTCACAAATCAGCAAAAAACATCAGCAATCAAGAGGTAATTACTGTGTTTTATTAACTATGGAGACAATAAGGTGTTTTTAACCCAAACTTTAGTAGATCATGGCTGGAAGCTTTAGTAGTTCCTGGCTGCAAATTAATCTGTGACAACTGCATTGAGTTCTTAAATCTTTTTTTTTCCAGTTTGATAAATAACCACATTGAAAATTCAGACTTTCAGCAGTGAATACAGTTCCCTATCTGTCACTCACTCGATGTTGTGTCGATATAGTGACACTAGGGGTCACTCTTGGGAGCCCCAAACACCTCTGCTTTTTTGAAAAAGGCCAATGGGAATTGGCGAGTGGAATTTGCATGCCACTTCCCCGGACATACGGGAATAAAAGGAACTGGTATGCAACCACTCATTCAGATTTTCTCTTCGGAGCCGAGCGGTTGTGTTCAGTGCACTGAATTTAATTCCCTCCAAAGAGGCACCTCGAAACTGCAGCGGCTTCTCCCCCTCTGCACCCGTGGAGTGCAGAGAACACCCCTGGGCGCTTCGGCAGAGCGAAAATAAGAGAGTACAGGTGCATCTCAATAAATTAGAATGTCGTGGAAAAGTTCATTTATTTCAGTAATTCAACTCAAATTGTGAAACTCGTGTATTAAATAAATTCAGTGCACACAGACTGAAGTAGTTTAAGTCTTTGGTTCTTTTAATTGTGATGATTTTGGCTCACATTTAACAAAAATCCACCAATTCACTATCTCAAAAAATTAGAATACATCATAAGACCAATAAAAAAAACATTTTTAGTGAATTGTTGGCCTTCTAGAAAGTATGTTCATTTACTGTATATGTACTCAATACTTGGTAGGGGCTCCTTTTGCTTTAATTACTGCCTCAATTCAGTGTGGCATGGAGGTGATCAATTTGTGGCACTGCTGAGGTGGTATGGAAGCCCAGGTTTCTTTGACAGTGGCCTTCAGCTCATCTGCATTTTTTGGTCTCTTGTTTCTCATTTTCCTCTTGACAATACCCCATAGATTCTCTATGGGGTTCAGGTCTGGTGAGTTTGCTGGCCAGTCAAGCACACCAACACCATGGTCATTTAACCAAATTTTGGTGCTTTTGGCAGTGTGGGCAGGTGCCAAATCCTGCTGGAAAATGAAATCAGCATCTTTAAAAAGCTGGTCAGCAGAAGGAAGCATGAAGTGCTCCAAAATTTCTTGGTAAACGGGTGCAGTGACTTTGGTTTTCAAAAAACACAATGGACCAACACCAGCAGATGACATTGCACCCCAAATCATCACAGACTGTGGAAACTTAACACTGGACTTCAAGCAACTTGGGCTATGAGCTTCTTCACCCTTACTCCAGACTCTAGGACCTTGGTTTCCAAATGAAATACAAAACTTGCTCTCATCTGAAAAGAGGACTTTGGACCACTGGGCAACAGTCCAGTTCTTCTTCTCCTTAGCCCAGGTAAGACGCCTCTGATGTTGTCTGTGGTTCAGGAGTGGCTTAACAAGAGGAATACAACAACTGTAGCCAAATTCCTTGACATGTCTGTGTGTGGTGGCTCTTGATGCCTTGACCACAGCCTCAGTCCATTCCTTGTGAAGTTCACCCAAATTCTTGAATCGATTTTGCTTGACAATCATAAGGCTGCGGTTCTCTCGGTTGGTTGTGCATCTTTTTCTTCCACATTTTTTCCTTCCACTCAACTTTCTGTTAACATGCTTGGATACAGCACTCTGTGAACAGCCAGCTTCTTTGGCAATGAATGTTTGTGGCTTACCCTCCTTGTGAAGGGTGTCAGTGATTGTCTTCTGGACAACTGTCAGATCAGCAGTCTTCCCCATGATTGTGTAGCCTAGTGAACCAAACTGAGAGACCATTTTGAAGGCTCAGGAAACCTTTGCAGGTGTTTTGAGTTGATTAGCTGATTGGCATGTCACCATATTCTAATTTTTTGAGATAGTGAATTGGTGGGTTTTTGTTAAATGTGAGCCAAAATCATCACAATTAAAAGAACCAAAGACTTAAACTACTTCAGTCTGTGTGCACTGAATTTATTTAATACACGAGTTTCACAATTTGAGTTGAATTACTGAAATAAATGAACTTTTCCACGACATTCTAATTTATTGAGATGCACCTGTATATTCTAAAAGAGTATATTTTCATTCACAAAAAGAGCGGCACACACGGAACGTCTTTTTAAAGATGGCTTTCCGTTTGTGTATTATTCCTGGTTGCAGTCGTTATCTCTCCGCTTCTGACGGCCACGATCGCTGTCTTACGTCTCTGGGCACTGCCCACGTGGAGACATCGTTCATGGATGAGTCATGTCCTCATTGCGAGAACATGACCATGGCAACGTTGCGGTCGCGGCTTGCTTTCATAAGAAAGCAAGCCACCCCAGCGGCTCCCCGCACCGGTCCTTCTACCTATGGGTTTGAGGCCACGTCGATTAGCACTGGGGGCGATTTGGGGACATCAATGGGACCCAAATCCCCCCACGGACCTCCCATTCCCCAGCACGCTCGCTTGCCCCAGTCGGGCTCTCGGATGAGACCGTCAGCTCATCTCAGGGCAAGTTCGACCTCTTGTTCGGAGCTCGGGAAGACGATGAGCTATCAAGCGCAGCAATGGAGAGCAGGCTCGTCCAGTCTGACGCAGAGGCTTCGGCCAGAGGCCAACGCTCAGTCTCAGGCCAACGCGGAAATGACAGACATGCTTTCCTTGGTGGCTGCGAGCGTTGGGCTAGAGTGGAACCCTCCACTCTCCCCTGAACCCTCACGGCTCGATGATTGGTTCCTAGGCTCAGGGCGCCACCCACGGCCATTCCCCGCCAAACAAGTACCAAACAATTCTATTGTTATTTCAGATGTGTGTGTTTGATGTTATTCAGGATTTGGTTTACAATTTGGGAGGCTGTAAGTAGACCTTTGAAATTTGTGATTGAGTAGGTCGTTTGATGTTTACAAAGAATGCACCTAATCTGCATACAGCATCTGGTCCCCGATAGAATGCAGTATTTTTCTAAGTTCTTAAATCTTACTTGTGATTTGACTTTGCTGAAAGGGAATGAGACCGTTTTATCAGTTGCACTGAGACCTCTTGAATGATATCAAACATGTATGATCAGAAAACCTTTTACATTACAGAACAGGATAAGTCATAACAAGTTTTTGGTGACCCGAAAGTGACCTGAGGTGAGAGAGTGGGCAGATGTGAGTGAGGTTTGCATTTTATGGTCCTTTATCAGTAGGGTGTGTTGTCTAAGGTGGAGATGCTCTTCTGTGTGAGAGTTTTATGACATTGGCTCTCACAGAGCCTTTTGGGTGTAGACATCCTGGTGCCAGGCTTACAGTCCCTGTGGGGTCATTGTGTCTTAATTTTTATTTTTATTTTTTATCAGTCGCTAAAATGTGTGCAGTTGCAATGGGCTAAGAGCCAGTGCCACGTCGGTTGATATCCGTAAGGATCTGATGAGGCATCTGAAGAAGCAACACTGGAACAGTGTGAATGTGAAGGTGAGGGCACTGCCTATTGCACATCCCGGAAATATCCAGTCCTACCATGTGTAGGCATACAATGCTGAGCGTGTAGATGAACTGGAAAGGATTTGTGCAGTCTTTTTGGTCAGGTTTGTCTCTATCTTTTCCTGGGTGAGGTGTTATTCCGTCTGCAAGATGATTCTTTGTGCCAAGTCCATTGTGTCCACCACAGCATGTGCGCTGTGCTTGTAGCCAGTGGTAGGATGTTTATCTGACACATAGAAAAGTCCTCTGTTACCTCCAAGCAAAGGAGTGATTGGCAGGACAGGTCAGTCTTCCATAAGTGAAGGAATTCATCTCACTGATGACACACCACTGAGTATGTGACACCTGGACTGCAACAGAATGGCCATGCAATGACTGAACATTTATGAGTTTAGTGTCATTATGAGAAAAAGGTTGTAAGGTGATACATGTACAAACAACATAGTTATGAGTTTCATGACAACATGTGTGCCTGGTAAACAAGGTCTCAGTACCCTTCAAGGTCATGTATCCAGTAAGGTGATCCCATTTTACATCTGAATTTTCACTACCACACCAATCATGCATATAGTAGTGGAATTTGGAAAAGCTTGATCTGGATGGATTAAAGGAAAGGTGGCAAAGAATCCAAGGCAATCAGAACATGCATCACCAGTATGCCTCATTACAGTGGATACTTGGTCTGAATAAATTAAAGGAAACATACAACAAAGTCAGTATAACTAGTATTTTTACTAATGTATGCATCATTAAGCATATAGTAATAATAATATTTATATGATTGTAGAATCACAGTTACAGACATATATAATAATCACAGTGCTTATTCAAAATTATGAATTACCCGAGGTGAGAGAGGGGGCAGATGTGAGTGAGGTTTGCATTTTATGGTCCTTAAAGGGCACCTTTTATGTTTTTTTAAATATTACCTTTCATGTAGTGCGTTATATAGCTGTTTGTGAATGTAAAAAAGTCTGCAAAGTTTCAAAAATCAAAGTGCATGACAAATGGAGTTATTGACTCCAAAAAGAAAGAACGATTCTGAACATCTGAAACAAGTCGTTAGTAATTCCAGACTTACTTCCTGTAATAACCTACGTAATTTGGTAACAAAAAAATCCACCTCTGGTCTTCATTGGCTGCTCGCGAACAGCTTTGACCTGCCCTCAAACACTACACTAAACGGTAGACCAATCACAACAGACTGGGACATCTGACCAATCAGAGCAGAGTAGGCTTTCTGAAAGGAGGAGTTTAGAATGAATCCTTTAGAACGGATGATTGAATGAGTCGTTTTTGACACTGGGAAAAAAGGTAATGCTGCAATTTAAATTATGAGCAAATTAAAGTGTTTTTTGACCTTAGATGCATGTAAATCTATTGTATTTACAAAATTAGGGACATTTAAAAACCATAATATGTGCTCTTTAATCAGTAGGGTGTGTTGTCTCAGGTGGAGATGCTCTTCTGTGTGAGAGTTTATGATGTTGGCTCTCACAGAGCCTTTTGTGTGTAGACATCCTGGTGCCAGCCTTACATTACCATATCTAATCATGTTACTGTTTAGTTTGTAGTTGGAAGTCGGAAGTTTATTGACTGCATTGTATTGATTATTAATTGATATTACTGCATCAATTAAATTTGTTATACTTTAAAGAGAAGTGTTTTGGTATTGCTTTGCATGCACCTGTGTCAAGGGCTGGCAGGGGATGTCAGTGCTCAGATTCAAGCCTTCATTGTTTTCCTTCTGAATGGCGATGTTCTCCGGACGTTGACTTTCCTAAGAGAACAGTCCTTTAGTGAGACTGCTATACTGTCTGGTTATTAGTCCAATTCCAGGGTGGTGCCCCGGCAATATTAATCTTTATTAATATTCTATTGATTTTGATAATTGATAATTATCTTTGATGATTGTTGATTTGAAGGATCAATAAGCTAATGTTAATTCTAATCAATGTTCTATTGATTTTAATAATTAATATTTATCTTTGATAATAGTTAATATTCTATTGAATTTGATAATTGATGGTTATCTTTGATGATTGTTGATTTAAAGGATTAAAAAGCTAACATTGATTCTAATCAATGTTCTATTGATTTTAATAATTAATCATTTTCTTTGATCATTTGATAAGCCCCCAACAGATGGAAGGAATGATTCCCTTGAAATGTGTTAAACAACCACAATGCATTCTTAAGGCAAATTTACCCAGTCGACCTTAGGAAAATATTTTGCTTTTCAATTATTCTCATATGGGTATTGAAATTTTAATGAAATTATTATTTTCATATACAATGGGTACTGCAATTTTGTGATTATTATTTTCTAAAAATGGTGATATAAGACTAGATATTACAAATGCTAATGATTCAATGATTGATAAAATTATAAGCTGAATAATAGACCTTATGTGTTCTACACTGAAAAAGTGGTCACATGTGATGGTTACCTTCACACTATCCTAACCAGACACAAGAAAAAAGGTATCTTTTTTATGTTAATTAGGGTTCCCTTTCAAGGAAACATTGACACCGCGTAATGACGCAATTGGGAGTCAGTGAGTCACGTTGTCTGAAGCCTGTATACAATCACGGCAATTCATTGGCTGATGGTGCTTAACCATATGGAGCAGCGTAACAGAACCAATATGGGCGGCTGCTTTGGCGCCATTTCGGCAGATTTTCTTACTTTAGTGCACAAATATGTCTAAGCCCGTGTTGGTTACTAGCGGCTCACGCTGAAGCGAGTACTATGTTCTCCCTTTTGAGTGACAACATGTGAGGACGTCGTTGGAAAAAAGCAGTTTGTGTGTGGATTCAACCGCATTGTTAAACAGGCCCAATCGTGCTTCATCGAGGCTCTGTCAAACCATGTGATCTTTGACGGATGCACTGTTCTTGCCATCTAGACATGCTCCTTTATCTGGTGCGCAGCCTAGTTTGGCAGCGATACGTGACACGTAGGCTGTTTTCCATTAAGGAAACGCTGTTTTGGAGGTGTTTCAACATGGGAATGATGGAAAAGGTAGGCACTTGTTTAAAAATACCAATTTATTTTCTTTGTTGCCCTAGAGAGTTCACAGAAACGTAATGAGGCACAGGGTGTGGTGCTCAAGCCTTAAGAAGCTCAAAAAAAGAGCATTACAATTTTATGAAACGATGTGCAGGTGCATTGTCGGCATTACTATTCTCCCTGGGACCCATCAGGAGATGGCGAGTGTGTGAAACTCAAATGGTTGCACGGTCGTCTTTTCTTTGAAGGGTGAAGAGATGCAAATGCTATCTTTATCCCTGTTCAATGACAGCACGTACTTCGCACTCTTTGCTCCTTTTAAGATGTGTTAGTTCTGTACTCACTGATTTTGCCGTCTTTCCGTTGTTAAGGAGTTGTTTTGAGTTCTCCGTCAGTCATGCTCTTGCTTCTCCCCATGCGAGTCTGCCGTTTGATACGCATCGGACACTCGAGATTTAGCGTGTATGGATGATCGAGTAGGTCATGATTTGTGTATGGAATACCAAACATGTCATAATTTATGTATGGATTGGATTATAGTTTCTGCTTAAGAAACCATTGGGTCATACAGTTTATATGGAGGCTTAATTGATATCAAAATTCACCTATCAAAGGTAGGTTATGGATCAGTTTTCCCCTGAGACTTTTTCTGTAAATGTTCCTGCTGTAAGCACACTTCAGGGCGACAGTCATTATACCTAAATACAGTTAAGGCAAACATTGTTAAACCCCATTCAATCAGCCACAATGATGGAAGCACGAGGGCTTCCCTCCACTGTGTCACTGGTTGCAAGGCAGCCGCTAAAGGTAAGCCAAGAGTGCCATCTAGTGGTTACTCGTTGTGCTAAAATAGAGAATCATGCATTAATTCCTCCATCTGCCTTTGTTATGGCTTGGCAGCAGTTACAAGGTGCTCCGCATTGGGTAAACCATACGAGAGAGAATGTGTTTTTTTCTTACAGCATAATGTCACAAGTGCAGCCATGGGACTGGTTTGTGACAATAGATTTGAAGGATGCTTATTTCCACATTCATTTTATGCCAAGGCAGATGTTTTCCCAGGTTCGCTTTTGGGGGCAAAGCGTTCCAATTTTGCGTCCTTCTTTACAGATTTCCATTAGCACCTCGTGCATTTACAAAATGCATGGGTGTAGCACTGATGTCCTTGAGGCATCATGGCATCCACATTTTGAATTCTCGAAGATTGGTTGGTGTTAGCTCACTCAGAGAGTTTTGCTGCCCAACATCGAGATGTTGTTCTCAGTCACTTAAGCAGTCTAGGGCTGCGAGTTAACCTAGATAAGAGCATCTTGTTGCCGAGGCTGCATCTGCTGTCATTTCCCTGAGCATGTTGCATGTAAGACTTTTTAGTGTTGAGTGAGCTCCATAAAGGGACTTCAACCACTGAAGCATGCATTTTGTCCCATCAGAGTGACGCGTGGGTGCTACCAAACTCTGTTACCATGTTGGGACAGGTGTGTCGCCGCAAAGTGATAATGACAGATCTGTGGGTTGGGGTGCTGTGTACAAGAACCGACCTGCTCAAGGAGTATGGGCGGGTCAGCAGCTGAATTGGCACATAAACTGTCTGGAGATGCTAGCAGTGCTGTTGGTCTTTAGGCTTTTTCTTCCGTAAATTTGGGGCAGTCATGTCCTCATCCGGTCGCACAACAGGACGGTGTTGGCTTACATCAACTGTCAGGGAGGTGTGCGCTCCCGTGCCATTCCCAGGCTGGCATGTCGCATTCTTCTGTGAGCACAGAATAATATGCTATCTCTACGAGCAGTACATGTTCCGGGCCGGTTGAATTTGGGGGCGGATCTCCTGTCCAGATGCCTGGAGAATGGACATTACTCCGCAGATTGTGGAACAAATCTGGATGAGGTTCGGCAGAGCGGAAGTGGACCTGTTTGCGTCAAGTGAGATGTCACGCTGTCCCCTCTAGTTTTCTCCCTGGCCCCAGACACTGCTGGGCATCGATGCGCTGGCACATTAGTGGCAGACTGTGCATCTTTACGCAATTCCACTGATCAATCTGCTGCACTCGGTTCCGCAGAGTGTTTGGGAGGATCAGGTTCGACTTCTGTTATTGGTGCCATATTGGCCATCACAAGTATGGTTTTCAACTCTGGTCTCTCTCCTGGAGAGAATGCCTTGGGAGATTCCAATCAGAATGGACATGTTGTCTCTGGCGCGGGGCAGCAGTTGGCACACTCGGCCCGAGTTATGGAAATTGTGGGTTTGGCCCCTCAATGGGGCCCCCTTTTGAATGATGGTTTATTCCCACGGTGGTTGATACAATCTTAAATGCTAGAGCTCCATCAACAAGAAGATTATTTACGTGTAAATGGCGTATTTTCACCTCTTGGTTCGCAGCACGGAGTGAGCATCCAGTCCACTGCCCGGTTAATTCAGTGCAGTGCAAATTTTTTTGCAAGAGCGTTTTGGGGCCAGGGTTACCCCAGCAAAACTTAAAGTGTATGTGGCCACTATAGCAGCCGAACATGCGCTGGTAAATGGAGTTTCTGTTGGAAGACTTTCTCTTGTCTCTCATGCACGGAGCACACAGGCTTAGACCTTTTTGGCCCGATCTCAATCCCTTTGAGCACGTCTGGGACCTGTTGGATCGGAGGGTGAGGGCTAGAGCCATTCCCCCCAGAAATTGTCTGGGAACTTGCAAGTGCCTTGGTGGAAGAGTGGGGTAACATCTAACAGCAAGAACTGGCAAATCTGGTTCAGTCCATGAGGAGGAGATGTACTGCAGTACTTTATGCAGCTAGTGGCCACACCAGATACTGACTGTTACTTTTGACCCCACCCCACCTTTGTTCAGGGACACATTATTCCATTTCTGTTAGTCACATGTCTGTGAAACTTGTTCAGTTTATGTCTTAGTTGTTGAATCTTTTTATGTTCATACAAATATTTACACATGTTAAATTTGCTGAAAATAAAAGCAGTTGAAAGTGAGAGGATGTTTCTTTTTTACATTTACATTTAAGTTTATATTATTACATTCATTCATTTTGAAATGTTTACTATAATATAATTGCATTTATGCCTAATGGAGATTATGAGCATTGTCATGTCACTGTCTCTGTGAGTCCGACTGGCTTGGCTTTTTCCTGTCTGTCTATGTGTTTTTGTTTTCACTCTTGATTGTGTTTTCCTCTACCTCATGGCCAGAGTGATTAGCGCTCCCATGGGAGCGATTGCTCATGCCTCATGAGGTAATTACCCACACCCGTTCCCTATTAAATCCCTATATATTCTCCCTTGTTTGTCATGTTCATTGCCAGATTGTTCAGCGTTCTTTGTGTTTGTAGTATTGCCTTTCTGTTGGTCTGTTGTTATTTTTTTAGCTGTTCTTTCACCCAGTTTATACTCCCATTTGGATTATACCTGTTGGATTTACCTGTCATTTGGATTATTACCTGTTGGATTTACCTGTCGTTTGGTTCACTCCTCCATGTGGATTACTCATTCTCTCTCACCGTCTGCCAATCTCATCTTCTCCTCCTCCCGGGTGTTCAACAGTCATTATCAGCCTTTCCATGGACATTTCACTCTGCAGCCTGTGCCAGTTACATTCCATTATTGACTTAATCTGTTTATTATCTGTTTGTCATCAATAAAAGACTGTTCACTCACCCCCTGCATTTGAGTTCTACTCTGCATACACTCATCTGACATGTCACTACTATTACTGCACAGCACTTTAGAGGGACAACCGTTAGTCCTCAGAATGATTTTGAGGCACCTGACAGAAAAATTTTATACTGCGTTTATTGTGCTCATAGCAGGTGCAGCAATGGTCTCTGTGACTCTCCTCTATATGTTAACGGGTTTTTGACAGGGGTGAAAATATATGGTCGTAGAGAGTAACCACTGTTATAGTCACCTCCTATAAAAATGCCCCTACAAAATGGAATTAATTAACAGAGGTTCGGAAGGAGCATGTTAATTTTAATCTGACAAATTACAGCCCGCGAGTAGGATTATATAAGCCGCTGCTTACCTGCTTCCTGTGACAACTCCCTTGACATGACAGTCTTTCGGATGCAACCTCGCTGCAAAGCATTTTCCTTCATCAGAACAGCTCTTCCATCCAAACAATCTTGTTATTCAACAAAAGCTGGCACAAAAGCTCATTTGTTTTAGAAGTATCGATGGCTACCACGTTAAGTGTTATATTTTTTACTGTGTCTTTATTTCTATGCTCTATTTGCCGAAGCAGTTTATAGCATGAAGTTGCTTCCGCAAACTGGCTGCTCCAGCTCTGTATACATGTGAAACAGCTCTCCACGACTGCTCATATATTCTTATCTAAACTTTCAACCCAGAAAGGTCTATCGCAGGAGCTGCCTCCGCGAATGGGTGCCGTAATGGCTTCATGCCGTTCGCGTTCCATTACAGTGCCTTTTATTTATTTGAAAGCGAGAGAAACAAAGATTAACTATTCAATCCAACAACCCCCCCCCCCCCACCCCCCAACACCCAGCATTTTTAATCTGGTTCTTCCACACCTCATTACCTCGCTGCGCAGCTCATTTAGGGCATGCTCTATCCAGCGATTGCTCATCATCTTCTAACATGAATATCACGATTGTTTCTCCCTCCAAAGTGCCCTTCGGAGCGTGATTTATTCCTTTCGGAACATAGGTGCAATCATGCAACAGTGAACTCCTTCCAATTGACCGATACTCTAATTACAACTTCTTTCCAAACCAACACAGGCATTTTTGCGCTCGTACGCTGCTGTGCAGCACTCGCTCTGACCATTCCACAGCACACTGCAGTTTTACACAGCCTCTGTCCGAACAGACACGAGCCAAATTCTGCTCCGCAAGAGGCGGATCATGCGCCGCTTCCAAACTCATTCATAATCATCCGTGTCTTGCGTCCTCTCAACTTTCAAGCTCGCCCTGCGGTGCAATCCCCATAACACGAAGCATGTGCTGCTACAAACTTCCACTCTACACGATAACATGACTTTCCCTGCTTCACAGAAGTAAAATCAATCAATTTTTCCTGAATTTCTGTATGCAGTGCAGAGCTGCAACTCTTTATTCCTAGATAATTTCATGCTGGTCACACCTATTGCTATGCGATGCATTCCCCATGCAAAACATATATTGTACAGCAGGTGGCAGTCATACTCCTAAGGAGCGAATGACCACAAGTGAATCCTTCAATAATGATTGCAAGTACATTTCTCTTGCATAACAGTATGCAGTACAGAGCCAATGCTCTTTTATTTCTCAGATCATTTTATGCTGTTTTTTCACATTGTTTATTGAGTTGTATTTCCCAGCATATTCCTAGATAATTAATTTTTTTATTTATTTATTTATCACACATTATACGTTTTGCACATATACAGTGAAATTCTTTTATTTTTTCACATACCCCAGCTAAGCTGGGGTCAGAGTTCAGGGTCAGCCATGATACAGCGATTTATGCTGCTGGTCACATTATTTCTAAATGTTACTAATATTTATTTTCTCTTCTCTCTAGACTCATATCCCCAAAATGTTGACTGCAAGTGCAGCCCACACTCCAGTGGCCGTGGATCTAACTTTTCACAGATATCTTAGGGTTGAGAAATGTGTATATGTTTCACCTAAATATGAATATTTTGTCATTTCTACAGAAACGCCTGAAATTGCGCCATCCACGAGCTGTTTCACAAATTTTACTTCCAGCAGGTCTCTACGAGAACCCATCTAAAATCCCTTCCACAGGATTGGAAGATTCCTCTTACTTTCGCTATCTAGGTATCACTCCAAGACTTCACCGTTACCTTCCAAGGAGCCAAAGACGGCAAATATTTAAGTTTCTAGAAAGCACAACTGAAACATCCCTAAGCAGCACAAATGGGCTGTCATATGACAAACTCCCCCGACATCGCAAAGTAGCGCAAACGTGCCATACTGGTACCACAACTGCGGCGTCAGTCCTGCAAACGGCACAAATGTACTGTTCAAGCACTGCATTCATGGGCCTGTTTTCCTCTTATTAAAAGACTAGGGGTGTAGCTCAAAAATATATATACACATCGCAAACCACTATTCGACAAAGTTCTCTACTCGGCGCCACCTGCCATTCGAATGCAGTGTGGGCTCTTCTGTTCAGACGCAGTGTGAACCTATGCAATTTGGGCCACAGGTTCTCCTGTTCAAATGCAGTATGAGGTTTCCCATTCAAGTGCAGTGGTGGTGCAATAATCTTAAGAGACTTTTAGCATTTCCCGTTAACCTTCGCACTGGCATTTCCTTCACTTATGGTTAAAACAAGCTGAACACATAATAAATAGAGCTTGATATAACCTTCAAAATGACTTTTGTTTCCTTACAGGCATGCATAAATGTAATAAAACCATGTGTGACCCACTTGATACTGCAGCTGCAGTGCCCCACCAGACAATGTGCTGCAGCACCCACCAACGCTCTATACTACCAAAGCATCACCCACATACTCTCGATAATGCCACAACAGCACCACTTTCGCACTTTGATACTGCTGCAGTAGTGTCCTGCCATGACAAACGTTATTAAGTTGTATTCTTAACTAAGCTTTTGCTTTCCTCAAAGCTGCATATAAACGTGATTGACATGTTTTCCATAACTAAACTTTTGCTTCCCTTACAGACATATATAAAAGTAATACATTTATGTATTCCTAACTAACCATTTGCTCCCCCTACAGGTAAGTACAAACTAACCTTTGCTTCCCTTACAGGTGTTGATAAATCTAATAAAGTCATTTGTGCCCCACCTGACACTGCCACAACAGTGCCCTGCCCATGCCAAATGTGTGTACACAGAGTTATTACTATTTCCTCCACAGGCACTTTAAATTCTTAAGTTCCATAAATGTATAGATGTGCATCTACAGCAATGGAAACACTGCAGCGCTCCCAAAGGAGCCCCTTTACCATGCCTCCAAATACTCAATCCACTGTGGCAACAGTACTCTAAACTCCGCTCCAGCAGGAGGCCCAATTACTTGTTGGGCCTCATGTATTCAGATAGAAGACAAAGGCAGGCCTAACACAGTCGTAAAACCTAACTCAGCCCCCACATACCAAGTTGTAAATCTTACTGATAAAAATCGCGCCAAAATCAAACAAAGGGAGTCCAAAACAGACTACAAATCCCATGAAGCCTTGCTCACTAAAGGATCGAACTCTCAACTCCTATTTGATGAGGCACACGACAGAACGCACCTCAACCATGACATCATCAGGAGTACAAATACCTCTGAAATGCTTCCGGGATTTGCTTCCAGCAACTTTGTTCGCCGTGTATAGACGCAGCTCATCGCTGCTCTCAGGTGCAACCTCGTGGCACAAGGAAGTAACGTCCGACTTGAAACTGTGGCTATACAATCTCCATCTCGCTGGACGAGTTGAGATTACTCTGTGTTCAACCGAAAACTCTAACGGATCCAAAGGAGACCGCCGAGCAATCCGCATCTTCATCCGTTTGCCTGCAGAAGTGAAGAGATTAAAGATTTCTCTTCCATCTTCAATCAAGTCGACATTTCTGATTTCTCTGCCAGCCCGCCGAGAATAAGCAGCCGTACTGCCCGCCGACAGAGCGAGGAAACTGCCTCCCGTCATCACCCAAGCCTCGAGGAACCGAGTCTGAATTAAAAGACAGATGAACACACATTCCACCTGCATTCTCATGCGATTCAAGTAAGAGGTTTACATCTGGGCAGAGATAGAATATTATAGTGTGTTATTCTTGTGTTTCAAGGTTTTTGCTTGTACAGTTTACGGACCGCCATGTCAGCTCATTATTAAAACTCAGGGTATTAATTATCACAAATTTGATTTGCTGTATTGTGGTCCAACCTCATTGGACTGCTGTGCATTTCCGCCATCGCGGGTGAGACCGGCAAACTGAGTTTATCCATTAAAGGAATCAAAGAACGCGAGACTGTTTACGAGCCGTCTACCGCGTCTCTGAGTGATAAACTAACATCTGCTTTCTCTCCCACGATCGTGAAATCGGCATTGGAGCCGTCACTTTATTCTCTCTCTCTCTCTCGTACTAACCACACACACACACACACACGCAACCCCTCACAAACATTCTGGCACACATTTTTGGCTCGTAGATAGCTATGTGCTAAAGCTCAGCTTTGTCCCTAAGCTATCGTACAAGCGGATACACGCGGTAACTGGTAGACGCCATTGACTGGTTTCTCTCCACCCACATTCGCGGCCATATTCCCTGGCTGGAATTCTCGCGTGACATACTCTCCACAAGAGTCACGTCCGCCATTTTGCCCACCCATGTTCACACGTATAGTGGGCTCCGCCTTTCGAAGCACTGAGTGGGCTTTTCCGTTCTGATGCAGAGTGAACCCACGTTCGGATGTATGCTGGGCTTACCCATTTGAATGCTGCGAGCCAAAACAGAGCAGTCTCCCTTTCGAATCGCTGCGTGAGCCAACCCTCATTCTCTCTTTCCCCGTTCGAATGCTGTGAGCCTATCTACTTCTATGGTAAGGGAGGTCTCCCGTTCGAATCGCAGCATAGCCCCCTTGATCAAATGCCATGCAAGCTTATCCATGTCCTCGTATCATGGGCACTCCCCTCCGAGGCGATGGACGGGCTTTCAATTTCAGATGCAGACTGGACCTCATTCGAATGTATGTTGGGCTTACCCTTTCGAATGCCGCAAGCTAAACCACTCTCTCGTTAGAGCAGTCTCCTGTTGGAATCAAAGCGTGAGCCCTCCCTTTCGGATGCAGCATGAGCCAACTCTTGTTCTCACCTTCCCCGTGCAAATGCCATGACCCCATCACTTCTATGATGAGTGGAGGTCTCCCACAGAATCACAGTGTAGCCCCTCTCGACCAGCCATCGTACAAGAACACACCTTCAAACAAACACGTAAAGTGTTCCCTCTATACAGCTTTTGGGGGGAAGAACAATTCAGAAGTATCTGCCAAATAGAATTGTTGCTGGCTCACTGTCCTAAATACTTCCTGCCATAGTCTTGGTCCCAATCTTTCACCTTAATGCCTTTTTGGGGGGTAATCAGCACTCAAATTCAGGTCCGAGCCCTCCAGTATATGGACAGCAAGCCAAAGACATTTACCACTTCAACACAAGATTACATTAACATACGAACTACTGAAATGGAGTTAATTAACAGAGGTTCGAGAGGAGCATGTAATTTTAATCTGAAAAATCACAGCCCGTGAGTAGAAGTATATAAGCCGCTGCTTACCTGCTTCCTTTGACAACTCTCCTGACATCTCACCTCCACCTATTATCTAGATTCATTATTTATCTAAATAAGTAAAGTCCGGGGGGGTAATCAGGACTCGAGTAGAGTCTCAAGCTCCGAGCCTCCAGTATACGGACAGCAAGCCAAAGACGTTTACCACTTCAACACAAGATTACATTAACATACGAACTACTGAAACCATCATACGCATTACTGGGCCATCTGGCTACGACGTTTAGTATCACGCCCTCACAGTGTCACATGGCTTGTGTGTTTATAAGGGGTTTAAAAAACTTTCCCTACTGATGACTAACTGATAATCAGAGGGTGAACAACTGTGCTTGTGAGTGATAAATACAAATGTTGTTATTAAAAGGGTAGTAAGGTCATTTTCACCTTAGTTTGGTGCATTCTGTCAAAGCCTCTGCAATTTTTGGCTATTTCTTACGTGTTGGGATGATGCAAAACACGGAAGTGTGTTAAACCGCAACATGTTTAATAATATTGACATTATAAATATGCTAGTGTAATTTTTTACTAAGATTTTGAGTCATTAAAGCCACTGCAATAGATGGATGGATGGATGGATTTTTTTTAAGATTAACATTTGTATTGATTCAAAGAAGACAAAGAAAAACAAAACAGGGTCCCGCTACTACCCCTCCCCCTCCCCAATCAACAACCCCACCCCGACCCCCAACGAACAAACCTTTGGTCTCACATAAGTACACACACTGATAAAAAAATAAAATTAAATAAAAATAATAAAAATATATATATATAATAATCATACACATCTAAAACTACGCCTCTCTCCACAGTCCCTCTCTGAGAGTCCCCACAAAATGTCAAATAACTACCCCATTTCCCATTAAATGAATCCCAGATCCCCAGCCTTCTACATCACACCTCCTCGAAAGCTGCCACCCTCCCCATCTCCTCGCACCACTCCCGAATTGAGGGCGCTCCAGCCAACCTCATCCCCTTAAAACAATCTGCACTGGTCAGGACCCAATTTTTTATGTATTTATCTCCTATGTCGATGACCGTCCCATTACCCAAAACACAGAATCTGGGGCAAAACGAAACCCAAGTGCCCAACACGTCACATACAAAACTCCGAACCTTCAACCTTCTGTAAGAGATTAATCTTCGGCACGTTTTTGCCACATGGTGGCGCTATAATACCAAAAAACATGAAATTGGCTGTAACTATGAAATCGTTAATCCTATTGACTTCAAAATTTGCATACATTATCTATGTCTCAGCTGCCATCATTGTCTATATGGACATTAATGTATGTTGAAAAACATGGCTGCCACTGGCCAATCAAATTTCAGCAGCTATTACACAAGGTTAACAATGACTGATCGGAACAAAACTTGGTGGACCTATTTGACTTTTGGTCTGAGAGTTTGTGCAAAGTTAAAAAAAAATCGGCCACTAGGTGGTGCTATCACGATTTTTGTAGGTGTTAATGGTTGTATATAATGCAGTGTTGTGGAAAAACACAAGTAATATATGTCACCTGATAGCTCTTCTCATTGTAAACAACTTGGCCTCAAGAATCATTGGTGTCTGTCAAACCGTTCGTTAAATATTTCAGATAATGTTAAAAACCTACTTTTGCAAACTAGTCCTAGGTTTGTTGCCTGATCGGAACCAAACCAATACAGAAATATACTCCGGAGTCTGATTATCAATAATTATCAAAAAAGTTGAAATTTCGACTCACGGTCGCTAAGGGGTAACACAAAACATTCAAAAAGGGTGGGCCATTTTTACTAAAATGGCTATAACGCCCGAACTAAATGAGATATTTTCACCAAACTCGGTACATATATGTATGAGCTCAATCTGAGGTCAGAGGGGAAAAAAAACGTGGAGTTTGTGCACTTGTTGGTGCAATAACAGGAAAAAAACCTGAAAAAAAACATGAAAACTTCTAAAATGTCTAACTACGCAACCGTTAGTCTGATTGAGTTGAAAATCGGCATGCAGTGTCTTTGTCCAAGGTGCCATGACTGTTTATGAGGACACTGGCGTATGTCAAAAAACATGGCCGCCATCAGCCAATGAAGTTTGAGCACCTATTAGACAAGGTTAACGGAGGCCGATCGGCACAAAACTCGATGGGCCTGTTCGACTCCTGGCCCTAGAGGTCCGTGAGAAATTTGAAAGAAATCGGCCAATGGATGGCGCTAACGAGTTTTACGCCTCTGTTATCACGTGGTGTTTCACACATACACACAATGGCTGTGTCCCAATTCAAAGGCTGCATCCTTCGAAGGACTCAGACTTCAAAGGCCACACCTTCGAAGGCCGCGAAGGTCAGACTGAGCATTGTTAATTGGGACAGTCTAGCCTACAGAGGACTGTCGCCTAACAACTGTGACAGCTGCAGAGTGACTGTAACGTTTGTACTGGACTTTTTTGAAAGTTATATTAAACTGTCTGAAAACAAAACAGGGTTCACAAACTGTCTAAATATTTTCACCATGGTCCATTTCTGTATATAATAAAGAGTATAAACTATATATAATTGCATCTTAGTAAGATATGTCAACATTTGAACCACTTTAAAGTTTTTTTTTTTTTTTTTTTTTACATTTGAATCATTAGATATCTTATATTGTACATTGTCGTAAGTTGAAACCCAATACTTACGTTTAAAAGTGTAATTCGGCAATTTCTCTCAAAAAAATCCTGTTGTTACTGGTGCGCAATGAATTCTGGGGTAGTCAAGGCCGCTAAGGATCCATCTGTTTTATCCTTCATTTCATGGGAAACGAAGGACGCATTTGGAGGCCGCATTTGAAGGAGCCTTCGAATTGGGACAGCCTTTGTCGCGCAGCAGTGATGCAATCGGCCTTCAAATGCGACCTTTGAATGATGCAGCCTCTGAATTGGGACGATTATGTAAAAAACCTACTTTTGTGAACTAGTCTTAGGTTTTTCACTCAACCTCAATAAAACTAATGCAGTACAATTATCTGGACTCTCTAGGTCAATAATTATCAAAACAAATGTTGAAATTTACCCTCTGGGTAGCTATAACAGTGTCATTTAGAAAATGGGCATGGTCAAGTGTACAAATAAGCCCATAATTCCTAAACAAAAACTCAGAACTTCACGAAATTAGGTGAGCACATGTGACATATGATTCTAAACAAGCATGCTGACTTTTATGGAGATCGGACCATAGGTGGCGTTATGAGCTTTAAAAAGCTTTAAAAAACATGTATTTCCTTAGTAAATTGCCTCTATTGGCTGTAAATGGTCTATTCCATCTATGATCTAGGTGGTTACATGCTTGCTAAATAAAACATATTACCTTTTTACGCATGTGCTTAACGGCCTTAAACCGCTTGAACCCCGTTAATTGCTGCTCACAGCTATATTTATAAAATGTTTCCGCTACTCTAATTTTCTAAAAAAGCAACTTTTTCAAACTCCTCCTAGGCTGTATATCTGATTCTCACAAAAATTGGTGTGTGTCTACTATGAACCCTCCTGACAAAAATTTATCAAAGGAATTTTGATTCGTTGAAGCATTGCGAAGATATAAGCCAACGAATTGGTCAGGCATTTTCCATTTTGTCCGTTTTGACCAATATCTACCAAACGAAAAGGCCAAATGTTATGAAACTTGATACACATATACAACAGCACATTTTGAGACTGCATGCAAAATCACAAAAACATTTGCCTATAGGGGGCACTACAACTAAAAAATGCTCATAACTCAAGCAGCAATTGTCAGGGTTCAAGCCTTTTAAGAACTTTCAAAGTATGCAAAAAAGGTATGTATTTGTATATGTACTTTGTAAGTTGCTGAATTTGCAAACTGGTGTTAAATATGACTCTGATGTCTTGTGTTCAATGATCCTGAAACAGGATAATTGTTATGATGGTCATTTTTTTTTTTTTTTTTTTTACTTTTTAACTGTTATAAAGCCACAAAGCACCCAATCTCTAAAAAGGTTTTAGAAATTCAAATATTTATTTTAGGAATTATAGGCTTTTGGATACACTTTGTCAAACCCACATGATAAATTCAACCCCTAAATAACTAAATAAATAACTAAATTTCAACTTTTATTTGATAATTATTGACCTAGTGAGTCCTAGATGTAGTTCACAGTAGCAGGTAACATTGGATAATATACAGTAATTTACACACCATTTATACAACAATTTTGCTGAAATTTGATTGGTTGCTGGTGGCCATTTTTTTAATTTGTCTGAGTCATATTATAAAATATGTTAGCATTTGGCCCCTACAAGAAGCGTACCAATTTTCAACTTCATTGATAATACAGTTGCAGATTTATGAGCATTTTTTAGTTGTAGTGCCCCCTATGGGTGAATGTTTTCACGATCTTGCATGCAGACTCAAAATGTGCTGTTGTATATGTGTATCAAGTTTCGTAACATTTGGCCTTTTTGTTTGGTAGATATTGGTCAATATGTACAAAATGGACGACACCAGACCAATTCATTGGCTTATATCTTCACAATGCTTCGACGAATCAGAATTCCTTTGATAACTCAGGAGGGTTCACAGTAAACACACCCCAATTTTTGTGCAAATCGGACATACGGTCTAGGAGTTCGAAAAAGTAGGTTTGTCGAATTATGCAAATTAGCACGAAAATTTTCATGATGGAAATGAAATCGGATATATTTGTTTTGTTCGTCTTGAGCCAAGGAATCCAAGGATATAAGACACTTGAGCGTGCGACAAACAGTTTAGGAGTTATTGGCCAAAATGTAAAAATGATCACGATAGTGCCACCTTGAGGCCGATCGGGCCCAAACTTTGATACGCTGTAGTACTCTGGGGCACTACCTTCCCTCAAAGTTTCAGCTCTCTACAACGTACGGTTTGGTCTGCACAATCAGTTTTAGGGTAGAATAATAATATTAATAATAATAATAATAATAATAAAATAATATAGCCACAATTGGCAATTATCGGGGTCCAAGCACATGTGAAGAAATAACCAAAATAATCAGAATTGACAGAAATAATCCAGTGGATGACAAATAATAAAAATTGACAGAATAGATCCTGCCTAAACTAAATTTGTTGAAAATTGGGAAAAATGTGATTTGTTACTTGGTTGCTAGGGTAACCCCATCTGGTTGCTAGGTAATTACCAAGGTGATACCCAAAAGGCTCCTTGCTACCCTGAGTCCAATGAACAGAACCAGAAATCTCTACGATATTCTAGTGAAGAGATATGTGATTTGTTACTTGGTTGCTAAGGTAACCACACCTGGTTGCTAGGCAGCTACCAAGGTAATAATCAAAAGCCTCCTTGCTACCCTGAGACAAATGAATGAAACCGAATGTCGCTATGATGTTCTGGTGCAGAGATATGTGATTTGTTACTTCGTTGCTAGGGTTACCCCATCTGGTTGCTTGGAAGTTACCAAGGTGATACTCATAAGGCTGCTTGTTACCCTGAGTCCAGTGAATGAAACCAGAAGTCTCTACTACATTCTGATCCTGAGATGCCCAGCTAAGCATTTTGAATGGAAGTCAATGGGGTTTGGTTACTAGGGTGGTCTAAATGGTTGCAAGGGCATGGCTAAGTAGTTTCCATGATGATACGTGAAGAATGATTGCTGACCCAAGTAAAACAAGCCAACTGTCATTTCTCTAGGACATTCTGATCCAAAGGTATTACTGTCAGACATTTTGAATGGAAGTCAATGGGGTTTGGTTGCTAGGGTGCTCTAAATGGTGGCTAGGGCATGGCTAAGTAGTTTCCATAATAGTACCTGAAGTATAATTGCTCACCCAAGTAAAACAAGCCAACTGTCATTTCTCTAGGACATTCTGATCCAAAGATATCACTCTCGGCCATTTTGAATGGAAGTCAATAGGGCTGGTTGCTAGGTTGCTCTAAATGGTTGCTAGGGCGTGGCTAAGTAGTTTCCATGATGATACCTGAAGTCTGATTGCTCACCCAAATAAAACAAGCAAACGGTCATTTCTCTAGGACATTCTGATCTAAAGATATCACTCTCAGCCTGTTTGAATGGAAGTCAATAGGGCTGGTTGCTAGGGTGCTCTAAATGGTTGCTAGAGCATGGCTAAGTAGTTTCCATGATGATACCTGAAGTCTGATTGCTCACCCAAGTAAAACAAGCCAACTCTCATTTCTCTAGGACATTCTGATCCAAAGATATCACTCTCAGACATTTTGAATGGAAGTCAATGGGGTTTGCTTGCTAGGTTCCTCTAAATTGTTGCTAGGGCATGGCTAAATAGTTTCTATGATGATACCTGAAGTCTGATTGCTCACCCAAGTAAAACAAGCAAACTGTCATTTCTCTAGGACAATCTGATCCAAAGATTTTTAAAGGAAGTCAATAGGGCTGGTTGATAGGGTGCTCTAAATGGTTGCTAGGGTGTGGCTAGCCAGTGACCAGAGATATTCTTATTGGCTGATTGCTAACCTGACTTAAAAGATCCAATTGCCAAGTGTCTACAAAATTATGTTCTGCAGATACCCTTCTGAGCCATTTTGAATGGAAATCTATGGTGGTGGTGGTTGCTAGGGCCACTTCCAAGATGACACTTAAAGACTGACTGGTAGCCCGAGTGAAATGAGCCCTATGTCTCTACAACATTCTGATTGGGAAATATGATCCCACAAAATTCATTGTCTTGTCATAGTAGGAGACATTTGTTTTCATGGGCAAGAGCCTTGATATAATATGCCTATGGGGCACATTTGGGCTGGTTTTAAGGCAGCATTTTACAGTTTTCGGACGCATCCATATAGAAATGACGCGAGACAGAAACGGGGATAATGGATAAATAAACACATAATATAATTCCCGACATATGTAAACACATCCCTAAAACAATGTGACAATTAATCTTGTCTGGCAACTTGACAAATATTTTTTCAATATTTTTAGGATATGTAAAAATTAAGGTGACATTTGATTATCTATAATCATTTTGAAAATCACAGATTTATTTGTAAACTAATATCATAAAAGTCAGAAGACATTGTCAGTGTACCACGTTTCTTCAAATAAATTTAAATGCATCCATACACTCATGAAAGCTTTAGACTTAAAATTATTTCTTTTCCTGTGGCTCCCTCTGGTGGACAAAAAAAATAGTATTACAGCTTTCATTGGTCAGATAAATGGCTGATTATTTAAAATTTGCTGTTAGCCCCTGTTCATCATAAATCCATGAAATGTAGTATGATTCCTCAGAATGTCCTGTTTTCCATAATTAAACAGTTTTATGAAGTTTGGCATTTGTGCACACAAGATACAGGAATATTAGTCATAATGGGCCACACAAGTCAAATATATCGGATTGTATCTTCTAGATGATTTAATGGATCAAAATTATTTTGATAACTTTTTGCCTGCATGGTCTAGCACTGATCTGGGCCAAGTTTGGTGAAGATCTGATTAATGCCCTAGGAGGAGTTCAAAAAAGTAGGGTATTCAGTCAATTAGAATGGCAGAAACATTTTATAAAATGAAATAAAACTGAGATATAAATTTTGTAGGACTTGACGCAAGGATTTAGAGGTAAAGCATTTTGATTTTAATGTGCTCGGATGCGAAGTAATTATCAAAAATGTAAATGTTTTTGTTATAGCGTCACCTTGTGGCTGATTCTCACAAAACTTGGCACACAGCCTCATTTTGACACTGTGTATGAATATCTCAAGTTTTGTAATGGCCAGCCTTTCAGATTTGATGTAATTTGATTGGCTGCTGCCGGCCATGTTTTTAAAGATAGCGCCACCAAGAGGCAAAGGTGTGCAATATTTTTTTGTGTGACTTCAGTATGAGCCTATACATAAGTTTACCAAATTTGGTAATAATACCTCAGTCCGTTCAAAAGTTATAACTGTTTTAGTAAAATGGACACGCCAACTACGAACATTTTGGCGTACCGTTTGACGATAAATAAGAATTTCAAAATTTCTTTGATAACTTGTCATATTGGGACTCTGCTGAATCATTCTGCACTGGTTTGGTTTCGATTGGGCAAACGGCCTAGGACGAGTTCGTTTTTAATTTTTTTTCAAACAATCCAAAATAGCGGGAAAACGAAGAGGTGGAGCAAAATGCTGTAAGGGGATAATACTCTTTGGAATGACACAAGGAATTAAAGGAAAAAATAATTTTGTTTCTAGCCCTTATGGTTCAAGATTTATGACCCAATATTTTAGTTTGGTTTGTTTTGTTCGCAGTGGCGCCACCTAGTCTCTGAAGGATGTGTGTCTGCATGCCTGAGTAGTGGGGGGGATTTGGAACCATCCTGCCAAATTTGGAATTTCTACGACTTACGGTCTCTGACGCCCAGACACTTTTAGGGCAGAAAAAAATATAATAATAATAAATATAGCTGCGAGCAGCAATTAATGGGGTTCAAGCGGTTTAAGGCCTTTAAGCACATGCGTAAAAAGGTAATATGTTTTATTTAGCAAGCATGTAACCACCTAGATCATAGATGGAATAGACCATTTACAGGCAATACAGGCAATTTACTAAGGAAATACATGGTTTTTAAAGCTTGTTAAAGCTCATAGTGCCATCTATGGTCCGATCTCCATAAAAGTATGCATGCTTGTTTAGAATCACATGTCGCATGTGCTCACCAATTTCGTGAAGTTCTGAGTTTTTGTTCAGGAATTATGGGCTTATTTGTACACTTGACCATGCCCATTTTCTAAATGACACTGTTATAGCTACCCAGAGGGTAAAGTTCAACATTTGTTTTGATAATTATTGACCTAGAGAGTCCAGAGAATTGTACTGCATTAGTTTTATTGAGGTTGAGTGAAAAACCTAAGACTAGTTCACAAAAGTAGGTTTTTTACATAATCGTCCCAATTCAGAGGCTGCATCATTCAAAGGTCGCATTTGAAGGCCGATTGCATCACTGCTGCGCGACAAAGGCTGTCCCAATTCGAAGGCTCCTTCAAATGCGGCCTCCAAATGCGTCCTTCGTTTCCCATGAAATGAAGGATAAAACAGATGGATCCTTAGCGGCCTTGACTACCCCAGAATTCATTGCGCACCAGTAACAACAGGATTTTTTTGAGAGAAATTGCCGAATTACACTTTTAAACGTAAGTATTGGGTTTCAACTTACGACAATGTACAATATAAGATATCTAATGATTCAAATGTAAAAAAAAAAAAAAAAAAAAAAACTTTAAAGTGGTTCAAATGTTGACATATCTTACTAAGATGCAATTATATATAGTTTATACTCTTTATTATATACAGAAATGGACCATGGTGAAAATATTTAGACAGTTTGTGAACCCTGTTTTGTTTTCAGACAGTTTAATATAACTTTCAAAAAAGTCCAGTACAAACGTTACAGTCACTCTGCAGCTGTCACAGTTGTTAGGCGACAAGAACAGTCCTCTGTAGGCTAGACTGACTCAACTAACAATGCTCAGTCCGACCTTCGCGGCCTTCGAAGGCGTGGCCTTTGAAGTCTGAGTCCTTCGAAGGATGCAGCCTTTGAATTGGGACACAGCCATTGTGTGTATGTGTGAAACACCACGTGATTACAGAGGCGTAAACTCGTTAGCGCCATCCATTGGCCGATTTCTTTCAAATTTCTCACAGACCTCTAGGGCCAGGAGTCGAACAGGCCCACCGAGTTTTGTGCCGATCGGCTTCCGTTAACCTTGTCTAATAGGTGCTCAAACTTCATTGGCCGATGGCGGCCATGTTTTTTGACAAACGCCAATGTCCTCATAAACAGTCATGGCACCTTGGACAAAGACACTGCATGCCGATTTTCAACTCAATCAGACTAACGGTTGCGTAGTTAGACTTTTTAGAAGTTTTCATGTTTTTTTTCATGTTTTTTTCTTGTTATTTCGCCAACAAGTGCACAAACTCCACATTTTTTTTTCTCTGACCAAAGATTGATCTCATACATATGTGTACCGAGTTTGGTGAAAATATCTCATTTAGTTCGGGCGTTATAGCCATTTTAGTAAAAATGGCCCACCCTTTTTGAATGTTTTGTGTTACCGCTTAGCGACCGTGAGCCGAAATTTCAACTTTTTTGATAATTATTGATAATCAGACTCCAGAGTATATTTCTGTACTGGTTTGGTTCCGATCGGGCGACAAACCTAGGACTAGTTTGCAAAAGTAGGTTTTTAACATTATCTGAAATATTTAACGAACGGTTTGACAGACACCAATGATTCTTGAGGCAAAGTTGTTTACAATGAGAAGAGCTATCAGGTGATATATATATTACCTGTGTTTTTCCACAACAATGCATTATATACAACCATTAACACCTACAAAAATCGTGATAGCACCACCTAGTGGCCGATTTTTTTTTAACTTTGCACAAACTCTCAGACCAAAAGTCAAATAGGTCCACCAAGTTTTGTTCCGATCAGTCATTGTTAACCTTGTGTAATAGCTGCTGAAATTTGATTGGCCTATGGCGGCCATGTTTTTCAACATACGTGAATGTCCATATAGACAATGATGGCAGCTAAGACATAGATAATTTATGCAAATTTTGAAGTCAATAGGATTAACGGTTTCATAGTTACAGCCAATTTCATGTTTTTTTGGTATTATAGCACCACCATGTGGCAAAACCACACCGAAGATTAATCTCTTACAGAAGCATGCCAAGTTTGGTGAAGATATCTAATTTCCTTCAAGAATTATAGCCATTTATGTAAAATCAATATCAATAGCCTACTTCCGATGTTTTTGCATACCACAGCTAGCTCGAGTCAAAAGTTCTAACTTTTTTTTATAACTTTTGATATTGAGACTCCATAGAATCGTTTGGCGCTGGTTTGGTCCCGATCGGACGAAAAACCTAGGACTAGTTCACAAAAGTAGGTTTTATGAAAAATCCAAGATGGTGGAAATTTTTTGTAGGCAGAAATGAAATCGGAGATATACGTTTTGTTTGGTTTGAGCTAATGGTATAAAGCACTTGAGTCTATGACAAACGGTCTAGGAGTTATGAGCAGTTTCGCGTTTTTGATCGCTGTAGCGTACCCTATTGACCGATTTTGCCGAGTCCGTGTTTCTGAGTAGCAAGCAATACTACTACCATCTGACCAAGTTTCAAGTCTCTAGGCCTTAGGGTTTGCTCTGCCCGATCAGTTTTATGGCAGAATAATAATAATAATAATAATAATAATAATAATAATAATCTTAACAATTACAATAGGATTTCAGCGCTAAGTGCTTGAACCCCTAATAATAAATATAGGTAATCTAAGTAGATTTAAATATGAGCACAGAAATCATTTAGGCCTGTAATTTCATTGCAATTCTGTTGTTGCATTTTTTTTCTCAATGCACTGTCAAAATAAATTTTAAGTACATTAAATTTGAGTCTGCATTCGTTATTCAAATGCACAACTGTTTAAATAGCCTCCAAATTAATGTAGGGCAAATGAGGACATAAATTAGTTTAGAATACTGCATGTTCACACTGACCACACCCACAAGAACAAATCAATCAATCTGATTTGCTGATGAATCTGACAAACTGACTTTAGATGCCTATTCACATGCATTGTTGAGGGATTCTGAAGGCATGACGCTAGAGATGGACGATACCACTTATTTACTTTTCGATCCGATACCAAGTACTTTTAGGCCAATATCGATACCAAAACCGATACCTCTATTAAACAGAATTTTTTCGAATTCTTTGGATAAAATTAGTAACTTTATTATTACTTAATTTTTTTTATATATATATTTATGGGCCTAAACAGAAAATTATTAGGCTGTTTTGTTTACCCTTAAAAAATTAGTTAGTATAAGCCACATATAAAACCTCAAAATGAACCATAGATATTATTATATGGTTACTATAACTGAAACCAAGTTACCATAAGGATACTACAGTAATGCTGTAGTAAAACCATGGTTAACCTTGGTTACTGAAAAAAAAAAAAAAAAAAAAACATGGTTACTACAGTCATGGTTACTAATACAATATTATTACAGTAAAGCCATGGTAAGTTTTCATAAGGGTATCATTTATTAACGACGATTAAAGATCATTATCAATGTTTTAACAACTCTGAATTTAAATAAACCTGTAAAAATTGTCAAACAAGCCCATTATAAAACGTCACGTCTAGGCTTGTCATTACTTAGTGTGAATTACTCCAGATGCTGTTTTTCTGTCATTACCTCAGGAAAGCATTGCTCCCTCTTTGAACGAGCGCTGTGACTGAATAGGTGAGTGCTGTCTGACTGCAGGTGTATTTTAGCATTTCTGCGCATCAAGATGAGTGGAAGAAAAAATACTTCCAGTGTCATGCAACAATTCGCTCATTTAATTCTTTTTTTCCACTTAAAAGCTTATGAGATGCATTAATATTCATGTAATCGAAATAATAAGTGTGTCATAATTTTGTATCATCCTCAGCATGCGGGGTGAAGATGTGCAGTAACAAATAATAAAGTATAGGCAATGTAAAGTATATGTGAAGTATGTAAGTTAGATAGGTCTATGTGTAATATGTTTATATATGTAGCACCTTTGTCCTGTGAAGCACGACTTTTTGTTCCCTTGTATGTCTCTACATATAGCGGAATGACAATAAAGCCCACTTGACTTGAGTTCTAGTCTTACACTGAGGGGCCGTTCAGCCTGGATGAACATTTAGTAAATATATTATTAAATGTCAAAAATATTTTTTCTTCTTTTCATTTTATATAAAAAGTTTTAATAAATAAATAAACAGAAAATACTTGGAGAAAAGTGTAACACATCAGCAATATGCAAGCATTATTCTCTGAATTAAATAAATACAGAGCTTAGGCTACAAAATGAAAATAAATAAATGATCGCATTTTCTCGTTTTTTTTTCTTTACATTTATCATGCATTTTCTTTACAACGTTATTTTAATTACTATTTTACTTGTAATAAATTTACTTTAAACGTCTGTAAACTTCTTTAGTTAAGATTCACATCACACCAATTTTATTTATAAATAAATAAATAATATAAAATATAAAGATTGAACAATTTATACTGCTAAGTATTTATGGGACATTTTAATCCAAATCAGCAAATACAGTTGGATACAATTATAGAAATATATATTATGTTTGTGCATTATCCATAGGGAATTTGCAAGCGTGATATATTATCAGCCTTTATGAATTTTCTACATTTTGCATTGCCGATAGGTTACTAATCTAAAAGAGGAGAAAGACGTACTATAACCCACCTTTTTTGTTTTCTCCAATGTGAACGGTGAAGTTTGTAATTTTTCGGGCCACAATTTGTTTTATTTCCACAATGAATATTTGCTTGCGGTAGCTCATTATTACTGTAGGCTACCTCCCGCATTCGTGTTCATTCTCAACATCTGTACTTTTCTGTATTTGTGATCAGGCTGTCTTATTATATGCCTATTGGACAAAATCCATCTTTCTTGCAAATGTTAGCCTATGCTCGTGATGGAGTGGTATTAGAGCAACGGAAATGCTGATGCCTTGACTTTCAGAGAGAAAAAAAAAATGCTCCTCCGCGGTGGGCAAATTAGCCGTTTCGTTTCTATTCTGCAACACTCCCGTAACGTGAGTCACGTTCACTGATCGGGACGATTGGGACCACAGTCAGCTACAATGTGTATCGTGCAGTCTGACATAATGTCGCACAGTGTGCCATGGAGATATCAGTGCGTTCATATCGTACAGTATGACAAGCAACAATCGTAAAGGACTATTATAAATTGTACAGTGTGCACCCGCCTTTACACTGACGGGCCGTTCACATTGAGCGCGTTTATGTGTCCGTCCGCGCTGATTTATAAACGATTTCAATGTAAACGTGTGCTAGATAGACATCTTTGATGGCTTGTTCGTGTTTTAGACGCCATGTCAAGTTAAAAAGAACTTAAACTGTTAAACGTCTCGAGTAGAGACACATACGTTTTGCTCTTTTGTGGCGCTGCGTGTAATTTTAGTGCAAAAACAAACGCATTCAAGCATGTGAACGGCATGTAACATGATTTCAAACATTGCTCTGAAATTTCAAAAAAATATTTTGAATATTAGCAAATATATAGGACTATGCGATTACACAAACACCATCAACACAAGTCGTTCCAGCTTCTAGCAGAATTAAAACTAATAAACGTATTCAGAGCTGAATAGCCTACTACACAACTGAATAACCAGAGTAACATTTGCATACAGGTGTGAGGGATGTCAAAATTTCACAAATAACACAAAGAACAAAGTATTCCTCTCACTTGGTTTTGCTCGAATATCACCTCTGTGTGCGAATGATGCGAAGATCTATTGAGATTTTACTCAAATTCGTCACTGAAAAGGTTTGCTCACAGACTTGGCACTAAACAGCACAGGTTGCCTCATGAATGGACAGGGAGTGGCTGCATCTCATTTTTCTTTGAGCACTATATTGCACTATTAAGTGCTAAGTATTTTATTTATTTGTTTTTCGAAGAGGAAAAAACAAGGTTGCCAGATTGCATAAATTTAGTATGCGAAATATTTCCTATTGGGGTGTTCCACCTATTATCTGCAACCCTGAGCATATTATAAGCTTGTGGATGCGTGATAGGTCCCAAAGCCAGATAAATGAAAGATCTAATAAAAAACGCTCATGATAATTGGACCGGCTGGCAGCAGTTTGCCCTGGTCTGCAATCGAGGGTGCTGTGAGTAAGTAAAACTTTATTTAGCACCCTCAAGCACCCCTGTAGAACCAAGCCTGAAACGAGAGTGAGTCACTGAGAGTTTGGGAATCATTCAACAATGGAACTTGGCTGACTTCTATTGGACATTTCTTTTAATTGCCACTCAGAGCTGAGCAGAGACAAATTACAGTATTTCTAGTATTTTTACATTTCATTTGATATTTTTATTATAATGTATTTATATAAAAATTAACAAATATGTTTATTAACAATAAACTTTAAAATTCAAACATGCAAAATACCTCAAAACATTTGAATATACACAAAAAGGAATGATGAGATGTAATGCATTGCCATGGCAACAGTATTTAAGATATCAAGAATCCCTTCAGAATTTTAAATTTGCACTGTCTTGACATTATTCTAAAACAATTTTGAAGCAATTCAGGTTAACATAAAAGGGATATTTCAAAGTCTGTTAAAAGTGACACACTTCCTTCCGCCAGTTGGTGGCGCTACGACCATGACCCACAATAGTCACATCAATATGATCAGCCTGCAAGGACAAACATTTAGCTCAATTTTGATGTTTTTAATTTTCTGCACGCAGAAGATATGAGACATTTCCTTATTCCATTTTTTTTAATGTTATTTTATCACTTCGCCATGGCAACACCGTTCAATATATCAAAAATCCTCGGTCTGTGCCCGCGTCTCAGGGAATATATCATCTGGGCTTTGCTTCGCACCACACCAGCTTCAACTGTCTCTCTTCAGATTGTTCCTGACTTCCACAAAGCACACTTATCATACGAACACACCCTTCACTAGCCCATTGCGGCTCGCTGGATTTCAGCCTTCTGCAGCTGGCACCAGGTGCGCCTTATCTTGAAATCGAGAACTTTGCTAATAAAACCATTGAACTGTCATCTCTGCTTTTGGGTCCTTTGTCGCCCCCGTGACACTACTGATCCACAACCTTGCCACAACGTCATCATGATGGACTGGCACCGTTCCAAAGTTACGTTGTGCCAACGAATACAGGAATTTAACTTTTCCGGTTGTCGCAACGTAATCAGTTACATTGCCACATTAAAGTTTGGTCATCAAATTACTTGGCATCATTTTAATCTCCAATCTTTTAGCAAGCATCTTACATAGACTTTTAATTCTCAGATAGCCAGCAGAAGTGACCAGACAGGTTTAAATCCCAGTTGCGCTGACGGGGCACGTTGTAACACTGCATTACAATGTGCCCCAATTCCAAAAAACTATATGCAATTCCATGCAGTCAGATATGTAGTTTACATAATTTCCCTTAATGCGTGTGTGTGTTTTGTCATCAGTCCATGCATTATTTCAGTCAATGCTGTGGCTTTGTTGTGTATTTATTGTGAAGTGTCAAAATTATTGTAAAGTTAATAAATGGCTTTTATTGACATGAAAATTTTGTTGATCTTCTAGGCTTTTTAATTAGATCAGATACAGTTGTTGGGGGGGGGGGGGGTGGTTAAGCTGTTATATGGTCTTGTTACAATGTGCCACTCTCCTCTTTCACTTTCTTTTTTTCAAGGTAGATTGTGAAAAAAGTACACGCTGTATTCACGAAACAAGACTACATATGTGTAATAGACACGTGTGAAATTAATGTGAACAAAGAAAAATACATCGAACCCCAAGTACATTTACACAAATGTAAGAAAACCAAAAAGTGTTAGTTTGTGCCCCGCTCTCTCCTACTGTATTAATAACACTTCAAATTATAATCACATTTCATTACACAACTAATGGGGATTTTAAGTGAATGTTAAGGATTCTTTGTATAAATGCGGGTTTTTGTGTCTCATTCTCAGCACGCAGTGTGAAGATTAAACGCGAGCTGTGATGTACATGTTCTGTCTGCGGTGTTTAGAAGGATACACCATTAATATGTAGATTATACAAACAGCTGCTGTATATTTGGAAATGTTGCGATTGCTTCAGACTTTAAGCATTTGTTTTGCCGCTGTCAAACATAAAGGAAAGAGATGGGATTACCATAATAACATAATACATTTGAGAACTTCATCTCTATGTGTACTATTGTCGGTCATGAGAAGTACATAAATCAGCGCCGATAAAGAGTCCGACTGAGTGGTCTAGTGGTAATTAAATCGCGCATTGCATAAGAGGTTAAAGGTTCTAATCCGTCCATATAAAACTATATGTTTTAATTAACAAAGATTGCATCTGCACCCCAGTTGATGTATATATTGAGTGGGGACACATTTGTTTGCATTTATCTATGGGATTCGACTGGAAAAGAGCTCAAACTCAAACGCGGGGTTTGTTGTCACACACGTGGTTTAAACGTTTCCACACAACAGCGGGAATTTACGTGAGTGCACCGGTGACCAAGATGGCACAGCTCATGGACACCCATTGCACAACCCAGCCATGAAACACTCGGTTTATATAGGAAGATAACACACTGTGTGCCACTGCTCTCCTTTAACAATCAGATCACCTGGTTACCCCACACCTGAGAGAGATTAAGAGAGAGAGAGAGAGAGAGAGAGAGAGAGAGCGGGACATATTTCGCTTTTCTATTTCCTGGAAAAGAGCGCAAGCTGCAGAAAAAACTGCTGACACTAAACAACATTGATAACAGCCAAAACAAACATTTATAATAAATTCAAAATAACACATTCCAGCACCGGATAGGCAATCAAAACATACACAGATCAAATGAATCAAACTCCAACTCAAGAACTAGAGATGTTTAACACATGAAATGAGAAATATAGTTAACTGAAGAACGTAGTTACACAGAAGATTTTCGGTGTCCTGTCTAAAAGGGATCCCTGTTTCGTATGGTATTTTTATGAAGTATGTGTTATTTTGGGAAATATTCATGTAGCTTGGATGCCCTCTATTGGACATTTCTTGTAATTGCCACTCATTACATATACACATTATGATAGTTTTCTATTATTTTTACATTTCAGTTGATATTTTTATTATATTTTATTTATATAAAAATTAAGACATATGTTTATTAACAATAAACTTTAAAAACCAAGCTTGCCAAATACCACAAAACTTGTGAATATGCACAAAAAGGAATGAAGACATTTAATGCATTGCCATGGCAACAGTATTTAAGATATCAAGAATCCCTTCAGAATTTAAAATCTGCACTGTCTAAAATTATTTGAAGCAATTCAGGTTAACATAATAAGGATATTTCAAAGTCTGTTAAAAGTGACACACTTCCTTCTGCCAGTTGGTGGTGCTACAACCGTGACCCACAATAGTCACATCAATGTGATCAGCCTGCAAGGACAAACATTTGGCTCAATTTTGATGTTTTTAATTTTTTGCACGCAGAAGATATGAGACATTTCCTTATTCCATTTCTTTTACGTTATTTTATCGCTTCGCCATGGCAACACCATTCAATATATCAAAAATCCCTTCACAATTTAGCATCGTCAATGTCTTGGCATGTTGTCGCCCACATTTGGTACCTGTAACTTGAAATCCCTCTGAGGAGTATAACAAATTCCAGAGCATGCATTTTACAAACAATCCAAAATGGCCAACTTCCTTTTGGGCAGAGCTTATGACTGTCAGCACAAAAGTTGTCCGGCTTGATGAGATCTACATGTGTACAAAGTTTGGTGACTGTTGTTCAGAAGTGATGTGCTACAGAGCCCCTTGAACAGGCCCATGTTCTAGGTGGTGCCACTCAGCCCCCCCTGCCTGACCCCCCCTGCAAGTATGCCACCCCCTAATGGCCATCGACTGTGTGCAAACTTTCAAGAGTTTTCATGCATTTTATGTACCCCAAAAGTACTGAAAACCTTGAAACGAATAATAAAAATAAAAATAATAATAATCCTTAGAAGAACAATAGGGTCTCCGCATTTTCAGTGCTTGGGCCTTAATAATACTTAGAAGAACAATAGGGTCTCACACTTTCAGTTCTTGGGCCCTAATAATAATAATCCTTAGAAGAACAATAGGGCCTCACACTTTCAGTGATTGGGCCCTAATAAACGGAGCAGATATAATAGGGTCCTCGCACCTTGGTGCTCGGGCCCTAATAAAAATCTTAACAATTACAATAGGGTTTCAGCGCAAAGCACTTGAACCCCTAATAATAATAATACAAATCCTGACAAATAAAATAGGGTTTCAGCCCTTCGGGCTTGAACTCCTAATAACAATTCTGACAACAAATACAATAGGGTTTCAGCACTTCGGGCTGGACCCCTAATAAAAATCCTGACAAATACAAAATATATATATATGTTGAGCCTCATGTATTCAGATAGAAGACAAAGGCAGGCCTAACACAGTCGCAAAACCGGCTTTGTGGCCGTCACTTTATTCTCTCTCTCTCGTACTAACCACACACACACACGTGCGCGTGATCCCTCACAAACATTCTCGGACACATTTTTGGCTAGTAGATAGCTTCGTGATAAAGCTCAGCTTTGTCCCTAAGCTATCGTACAAGCGGATACATACGGTAACTGGTAGACGCCATTGACTGGTTTCTCTCCGCCCACATTCGCGGCCATATTCTCTGGCCGGAAGTCTCGTATACTCATACTCTCCACGAGAGTCACGTCCGCCATTTTGTGCATGTCCCTCCTTACACACACACACACACACACACACACCCTCACGTGTTATAGGATTATTTTGATTTCCATATCTAATCATATCACTGTTTATTTTGTAGTTAAGTCGGAAGTTTATTGACTGCATTGTATTAATTATTAATTGATATTATTGCATAAATAAACTTTGTTATATTACAAAGAGAAGTGTTTTGGTTTGTTTTGCATACACCTGTGTCATGCTGATGGGATGTCAGTGCTCGGATTCAAGCCTACATTCATTGTTTTTTTTCCCAAAAATCGATATTCTTCCGATGTCGATTTTCCTAAGAAAACAATCTAAAATTGAGACTGTTATACTATCTGGTTATTAGTCCCTGATTCCAGGGTGGTGCCCCGTCAATGTTAATCCTTATTAATATTCTATTGATTTTTGATAATTGATAATTATCTTTGATAATTATTAATTATTGTTGATAACCAAACCCGCTCCTAAACATAGCGCACTACATTTACTGGAGCCCCATATGAGGTTTTAATGAGTTGGATTCAATTAATTAATTTAAATATTAATTAATAACTAAAGAAATAATTAACAATTATTTCTGACAGTAGCACTGATCTAAACAACCAGTAAAGCCCTACTATATATATATATATATATATATATATATATATATATATATATATATATATATATATATATATATGTATATATATATTAATGTGTGAAAAATGTAAAAAATAATGATTTTGTCCAACAGTTTGAAATACTATGTGGAAAGCAAATCTGTCACTGAATTTACATTTATGTCTTCATTTGCCTGTATCTGTAAAGAATTGGGGACCTTTGTAGGCATATTGGGAATATATTTTTGAGACATTTAATGCTGTATGTAAACCCATGTGTTAACTAATGAAAGATAAATTATTTGAGTGTTTCAATAAAGCTATTACATGTAAAAATGTAATAAATTTTTTTTTTTGTTATTGTTATATATATTTTTTATATGTATCAATATATAGCCATATATGGTTCATGCATATATTGCAGAATATTGAAAAATATAACCACTAGATTCCCATATATGAAAATTTATTATTTAATATATCACATTATATTTTCCAATATATTCACATATATTTTGGTTTCGTAAGGGCGGTCACGTCAATTTTTCCAGAAAAAAACTAGCTAGCGCTACTCCTACAAATAAATGCTTCGTAACTAAAAAGGTTTGACTATCTTCCACAAGCGAAAAAATTGGCCAAAAAAGTTATTTATTTTTAGCTATTAATGTACATAGTATTGCTAGCTAATGTTTATTTAGCAAGTTTCACGGAAATGTGCTTAAAAATAGAGGATAGCTGCCGGTCCGATGAACGCCGACGGTCATGTAATATTTTCCAGAAATAACTACCATTACTCCTACAAATAAATGCTTCGTAACTAAAATGTTTTGACTTTCAGTTGACAATATTAACTTGTCTTACCTCGAAAGATCACCTCAGTTTTCAATTTGAAGCAGTAAGTCCAACACTTGAGGTAATTTCCCGGGTTATCCTCAAATGGAGGATGACGCTGATGACGATACATTTATTATTCACACCCAGTAACCCCTTAACCAATCATATGTACTTTTAGCTTATATTGTCATGAGTATCTGGCAGTTTTAAAATTGGTGATTGGACGGCAAAGATATTGAGACAGGAACCATGGGAATAACTGTTCCCAAATTTGAACGCTAGGGTTAAAACCAGTCATTCAGAAGTGATTTATTTCATGACTCAACTCCTCAACTTTTTGCTTTGTCCTTCTTGCACAGCATGAGATATTCATTTTCCATTAAGTAAAATAACTTTTTCCATTTTGCAGGCTTGCACTTCACCCACACAATTATTTTTGTACAAGAACAGACTGTTCTTAGCTCTGCTAAGAATCTGTGAACAATCTCTTTCCTGTAATACATTGCTGCTCAGGTAACCAAACCACTACATGAAAGTACTGTATATACAGTAACATAACGGGTAGATAATATACAGTTATGATAATATAAAATAAAGCACCAGAATAGTCTAAATGACTCATGGGCTGCAGTCCAAGCCTAATGTTCACACTCCCAACCTAATCTTGACCATATGGAGCCTTTAAGTCAGAGTAGCCTGCTAGGAACAATGGATGGCACCTTTCTTCCATCATGCAAACTTGGCATATGCAAACTGGAATTCATGCTGCTGAGGTACATCTCAGGTCTAGGACAAAGAGGCCTTGCGTTGATGCCTGTGCACACATACCTGACAATCACCCTGCTCATCACTGAAGGGGAGGTCACAGATCTGAAACATCTTAGTCAGCAGGTAAACAGGAAAAGAGCCAGCTTTTCATTCCAAATGCTGTGACCTATAGGCAAGGACATTCAAAGCTCTGGATGCACAGACTAGGATTGTAAAAAAAAAAAAAAAAGAAAACCTTACTGTAGTCTGTAGAGATGTCAGCCCTCATAAGTTTCAGTGTTTAGAACGTTTACGTTTAGCATTTTAGCTTTTGTCTGGATAGTCTGGATTGGTGTGTGCAGGTGAGAAATGCTTTGAAATGTGTTATCAGGGACAATATATCCATTTATCCATTATCCAGAGAGAAATCTACAGAAATTTAAAATGCATGGATTTTAATTTAATTTAATTTAAATTTTAAAAAGAAAAAGAGAAAATGAAGTGTGTGAAAAATGACCTTCAATAGTCCATGTATTAAGTGCATCAGATAACATCCTGGAAGTGGATTACTGCAATGCAGCGGCAGTTGCTTTAAGACTACACAGGAAACTGGGCTTCTCCTAAAATTTCATAAGAATTGCAGCAACAATGTGTTTAATATATGTACAAATAATCTACATAAATTATTTATCGGTCTTTGTGAATATCAGTATATTTTCAAAATTTTAGCAAATAAATGTGTCAAATACACTGATATATATATATATATATATATATATATATATATATATATATATATATATATATATATATATATATATATAAAACATAGAACTGGATTGCTCATCATGATGTAATTACAGTGCCACCATATTGCTATGCCCAAACATTCCAATGTCCCTGTTGACTTAACAGGAAATCATCTCATTTTAACTTGACAATAGATGTTGCTGCAGTGGCGTATGGTTTAAAGACGGTGTGCAAATATGTGGTGTTGTCCTAGCGACCCCGGTTCGATTCTGCCTTTTGTCCATTTTCCTAACCGATTTCCTGTTTCCACTCTTAATATTTCCTTTAATACTACTTAAAATAATAGATAAAAATGAATATAAATTGTACTGTTTGTTAACATTAGTTTGTGCATTAGGTATCATGAAATAACAATAAACAGTTACTTTTTACAGCATTCCTTTGATGTTAATGTTAATTTATCAAAACTCTGTTGTGTATTGTTTGTTCATGTTAGTTCATAATGCATTAACTAATCTTAACATATACACATTTTAATTTAAAAAATGTATTAGTATTACGTCTGCAGAAATACATTAACCAAGATAAAGAAATACTGTCAAAGTATTGTTCATTGTTTGTTCATTTGAACTGGGTTTTAACTACAGTATTTTTACTGTGTTACCTGTTAACGGATACAAAATGATTGTAAAGTGTTACCGTACCACCTTTATGTTTCCACAGTCAGCTCCACCCCAGGTGATACTACAGGCAACAAGCCTCGCCAAACCACACTTATTGAGAAAAAAATGGCACTCATGGTACGAAATGCTTAAAATACAGCAGATGTGACAAGGGCCAAAGATGTCCTTCTGACACAAATGTACAAAGAACAACAATTTCAAAATATTGCAGATGAAATGCAAGACTGCATCTAAATATACCTCGGGCAGATGTGGACAAGTATTTGATATGGAAATGGAACATATTTTGGCCTGGATAGATTAAGTGCATAACTATATATATATTATACTGTATGTGTGTATGCGTGCATTCGTGAGTTTTATTTAGGTTACACACTTGTAATTACGAGGGTATTATGCTATAAATGTGGTTTATGAGGACACCCCTAGTGTCTCTGTAATTCAAATCACTTTAAAAACAATGTTTTTTTGAAAATGTAAAAATGCCAAAAGGTTTCTGTGTGGTTTAGGTTTAGGGGTAGGGTTAGGGTTAGGGGATAGAATATATAGTTTGTACAATATAAAAATCATTATGTCTATGGAGAGTCCTCATAATGGTAGGAGTACCAACACGTGTGTGTGTGTGTGTACAGATGGGTACATGATGCAGACAAGTATTTGATATGGAAATTAAACATATTTTGGCCTGGGTAGATTAAGTGTACAGTATAACCGATCAGCCACAATATTAAAACCACCTGCCTAATATTGTGTAGGTCCCCCTTGTGCTGCCAAAACAGTGCCAACCTGCATCTCAGAATAGCATTATAGCAGAATAGCACCAGCCTGTCTGGCACCAACAATCATCCATGCGATTATCAAATCAGTCTATCGTGTGGCAGCAGTGCAGTGCATAAAATCATGCAGATACGGGTCAGGAGCTTCAGTTAATGTTCACATAAACCATCAGAATGGGGAAAAAATTTGATCTCAGTGATTTGGAGCGTGGCATGATTGTTGGTGCCAGATGGGCTGGTTTGAGTATTTCTGTAACAGCTGATCTCCTGGGATTTTCACGCACAACAGTCTCTAGAATTTACACCAAATGATGCCAAAAAAAAAAAAAACATCCAGTGAGTGGCAGTTCTGTGGATGGAAATGCCTTGTTGATGAGAGAGGTCAACAGAGAATGGCTAGACTGTTTTGAACTGACAAGTCTACGGTAACTCAGATAACCGCTCTGTACAATTGTGGTGAGAAGAATAGCTATTCTGAGATGCAGATTGGCGCTGTTTTGGTGGCACGAGGGGGACCTACACAATATTAGGCAGGTGGGTTTAATGCTGTGGCTGATCAGTGTATATATACCATAATATTATCTCTGTAGTCATTGTGTTCTCTGTCTCTTTTGTTCCATTATTTCTTTCATTTCCATTTAATGGTAAAACATTCAAGATTAAAACAAAATAATTCCAAACAGTACAAACAGTACCCCCCCCCCCCCCCGCCCTCTTTTATTCCTATCTATGGGACTGGTCTGGGCACAACTGTTTGTTCCTTCACCCCCTATTTAAATAAGTTAATGCAGTCATATGTTTATAGGGGGAGAAAAAAAATGAAGCCTATCTCCTCTATGCAGAAGGCTCTAGAGAATTTGATTCCTTTCCATGTGTCAGAAGGAAGGTGTTATTCTCCTCCTCAAGGTCTGTATCACCTCACAGGCCTTGACAGCTTCAAGCCGCTTTCTCAAGAACATTCATAAACAGCATTATGTGAAACAATGGGAAGAGAGAAAGACAAAAAAAGAATAATAATAATAATAATAATAATAAATGCTGCTTGACAGTTTTCTCTGTGACACTGTGTACATCGTTATTCATAACCAGAACTTAAATGTAAAAGTGAGATAAGTCCAAAGAAACTGGCCTACTAAATGTTCACAAAAAACTCAAAACATTAAAGAGGTTTCATTTTGTTGCCATAAAGAGAAAAGGTTTAATAACATTGCTTTCACAGGCCAAGTGGACAGGTTTGATGTGTGTCTCAGTATAGAAGTCTCTCTGAAACACACCATAGCCTGCCTTCTCTCACCATTAAAGCCTGTCAGAAGCAGAGCTTAAGCAATAACATGGCAGATGTACACTGAGTAATTCCTCACATCAGACACATGACCTGCACCCCAGAACGTAAGGAGATTAGTCCGTCACAGGTATTTGTATTTGGGTGTGTATTATGAATGTTTCTGTCTGACTTTTTGGCACGTAATATTAGCTGACACTGAGCTGGATGGCAAAGATCGACCTGTGTTGGAAGTATGTGATTCCTATTTGTGTTTCATGAACTTACACACAGATAGTTAGAATGTGTTCCTCATAGTCTACAGCACAGTCTAAAGCATAGGTCTGGCCTGATTCAGCATTATACAGCACAATCAAAGAAAGTTAAGTCAGTTTATTTCACAATACGTAATGTTTCAATACAGCTCTACAGAAAATAGTGCCTTAAAGGTGCATTCAGTAGTTTGGAGCCAATTTAAAAAGTTTTACACATTAACGAATGAATTGTGTTTTTGTGAAGTTTGATCTGAATGGTGTACACACATGAGATGATGACTATACTCATGATAGTTTTCTATAAAAAGTGTTTTATTCTACATGGTGCGGGTCACCCCCTTCAATGTGTTTTGCCATGTTGAAATCACATGACCCGCTGTGTTTCACTAATCATCAAAGAAGAGAATCCTCACGCTAATTGGCTGCCACCTGTGTAGCTACTCTTGGCTATGCTTAGAACATTGCTGTTTGGTGACACAAAGAGCGAAAAGAATCAGAATGAGCTTTATTGCCAAGTATGCTTACACACACAAGGAGTTTGTCATGGTGACAGAACACAATGGAACATACTTATTTATCATGCTTTAGCAGCAGAGATAACGGGAGATCCAGTAGCTGTACTAGCAAAGAAGCAAAAAAAAGTCTGAAGCAACTTGCTTCAAGCAAGAAGACAGAAAGTTAGAATGGAGTAATCATCGGTAATGGTAAGGTATCTACGTCTTCATTCCTTTAGTGCAAAGTATCTTGGCACAGTGATTGTTGTGGTATTGTTTAAACCATGATGCTGGTTGCTTGGGAATAAAACAAGTTCTTCAAATACAGTATTCATGGACATGCTAAATTTGATCATCAAAAAACAATTCTACTCTTTCCTTTACCTTAACATTCTGTATCGCTAGATAATTGAGGTTTATTTTACGCTAAGCAGTTGTCTAATAAAGGTAATAACTCTCTTTCGAAATAATGTGAAACTTAGACAGTCTCCAAAGATTATTGATATGAGGGACAATAATAATCTATCCTTAACAGTAGAAGCATATTCACTTGATTTCTGACATTTGTTTTTAGGCAAAGCAATTATATTATAGGAGTAATAAATAGCTTTAGAAATTATCTCAAACTCCGACATTTTCCAGATGTAAATGATATTCCAAAACTGATGGGGGAAGCAGAGACGATCATGCTGATCCATGTCAAAAGGTGGAAAAATATAGTGTCTGACACCACTGTAAAATAAGTACTTAAAGTACAAGAAGAAGAGCAATGCTAACGCTAGCTAGAGAACTACTGAATGTCCCTTAACAGTCACGGCCTGTGCATTTTAAGTCTAGGACTTCAGTGCGATTCATGCCATTAAGAAAACAGTTTCACAATGAATAAGACACCATATACCTATCATACATTACGTGGCAGTCAACTAATAATACCAATTGACATTTTAAAAAACACATCCACGCACAAAAGCCAGAACCAAGGAGGTCTAATACCAAGAAAAAGCTCTCTAATAATATTTGCGATTTAAATTTTGCTTGCAATAAATTTTGTTTCATCAGGGTACACGGTTACTTTTCAAAACTTGATCCGACACTAAATGCTCAAGCAGCCTAATTTACACTCAGAAAACTCCTGATGTTGCTATAACAATGCAAAAAGCACTTACCAATTTGCTTGAAGTGAAAATCAGTCCTCCTTTCCTGTTTAATTAATCAACTGCACGATCATGCAGAACATCTCATGTTTTTAAATCCATAAGGACCTCTTTCTAAATGGTGATGTGGCAGTGACAGCCGACTCTTCAGCAAGATATCACGCTCTTCGCTTTCATATTACATACATCACTTAAAGCATGATTGCGTAACTCTAGGCCAGCTAGTAGGCCTGGACTGGGACATATCCTAAAGACCACACCCACCAAGAACAAATAAATCAATCTGATTGGCTGATGAATCTGACAGTCTTACTTTAGATGCCCATTCATATGCACTGTTGAGGGATTCTGCAGAAATTCTGAAGGCCTGAAGGGGTGGAGCTCAGACTCACGTGCTGCTTCGGCTAAGGAGCATGGCTTCTTGCATGCGATTTGTGAAACAGTTGTCACACTTTGCTTGTAAGTATCGAGGAATAAATTCTGATTGGATAAACTTTTAGTTTTTTGCTATTCGTTTGTAGATGAATTAGGAGTGGAAAGCGATTGAAAATACATAGGCAAAAAGGTCAATGAGAATTAAAGGATGAAAAAATATTTATTATGCATGTTAGGCCAGCAGAGAAGGCTTTGCTTGCCCTGAGAAATCGCCACTGCCCTTTAATAACCCCCAGTGAGCAAGCCAAAATAAAAATTACCTAGAATGTTAATGTACACTCTAAAAAGAAAAGTTTGAAAATGAACTTTTTGAGAGATTGCAACTGTTGAAGAAGCTTTATGGTTAGTTTTTGAACAAACCAAAATGGGAGGTTCATATTGGAATGCTTTTTTAAAGTACTGTTAAGCTCAGTCAACAGCATAATGAAAGTCGGACAGAGTGTCCGAAACTTGTTCAAAACAAGGGGGCCAGGGTTTGGCTGGTTAGTTTCAGCAGTTAGCCCCTGCTGGCAGATGCTGTAACTACGCCAATATGCTGGCAAAATGCATGTTTTTGATTTACATGCTGCATTACAGTTTAATTTGCGCACAGACAAACAGGCCCACTGACTAGCCTTAAAAATAGATGTACAGAAGGAATTATGACCTTAAAAAGGGGTAGGAAATGGACATTAGTGATTTAACTATATTCTTAGATAAACTATATATATTCTTAGATCTTTGATGACATTGTGGAATGATGTAGTCTATTTGAACAAAAATGGAAGACTGATAAATTGAGATTATTATAATTAAATTGGAAATGTCATATGCTATTAATAATGTTCTTTCTTAGTCTTCATTTACATGCAAAATAATGGTTATTAGCTTTGTCTGCCAAATCAACATGGGATCTGTTACCTTCTTCAAAATGGTGAAAAAAAATGTTGACACCAACATTTAGGGTGGACTTAAAAGTGCACTCAGTAATTTTTCACTCATGAAAAACTTTTTACACTGAAAGAAATGAATTGTACTTCTGAAAAAGTCCAGGCACCATCGGTGTAGTAGTCTTTAGTTCATGCATATATACAACCAATAATAGTTAGACAAATTATTGACAAAAAAAAAAAAAAAAAAATATACACTATATTGCCAAAAGTATTCGCTCATCTGCCTTTCGACGCAAATGAACTTAAGTGACATCCCATTCTTAATCCATAGGGTTTAATATGACGTCGGCCCACCCTTTGCAGCTATAACAGCTTCAACTCTTCTGGGAAGGCTTTCCACAAGGTTTAGGAGTGTGTTTATTGGAATTTTTGACCATTCTTCCAGAAGCGCATTTGTGAGGTCAGACACTGATGTTGGACGAGAAGGCCTGGCTCGCAGTCTTTGCTCTAATTCATCCCAAAGGTGCTCTATCAGGTTGAGGTCAGGACTCTGTGCAGGCCAGTCAAGTTCTTCCACACCAAACTCGCTCATCCATGTCTTTATGGACCTTGCTTTGTGCGCTGGTGCGCAGTCATGTTGGAACAGGAAGGGGCCATCCCCAAACTGTTCCCACAAAGTTGAGAGCATGGAATTGTCCAAAATCTCTTGGTATGCTGAAGCATTCAGAGTTCCTTTCACTGGAACTAAGGGGCCAAGCCCAGCTCCCGAAAAACAACCCCACACCATAATCCCCCCTCCACCAAATTTCACAGTTGGCACAATGCAGTCAGACAAGTACTGTTCTCCTGGCAACCGCCAAACCCAGACTCGTCCATCAGATTGCCAGATGGAGAAGCGTGATTCGTCACTCCAGAGAACGCGTCTCCACTGCTCTAGAGTCCAGTGGCGGCGTGCTTTACACCACTGCATCCGACGCTTTGCATTGCACTTGGTGATGTATGGCTTGGATGCAGCTGCTTGGCCATGGAAACCCATTCCATGAAGCTCTCAACGCACTGTTCTTGAGCTAATCTGAAGGCCACATGAACTCTGGAGGTCTGTAGCGATTGACTCTGCAGAAAGTTGGCGACCTCTGCGCACTATGCGCCTCAGCATCCGCTGACCCCGCTCTGTCATTTTACGTGGCCTACCACTTCGTGGCTGAGTTGCTGTCATTCCCAATCGCTTCCACTTTGTTATAATACCACTGACAGTTGACTGTGGAATATTTAGTAGCGAGGAAATTTCACAACTGGACTTGTTGCACAGGTGGCATCCTATCACAGTACCACGCTGGAATTCACTGAGCTCCTGAGAGCGGCCCATTCTTTCACAAATGTTTGTAGAAGCAGTCTGCATGCCCAGGTGCTTCATTTTATACACTTGTGGCCATGGAAGTGATTGGAACACCTGAATTCAATTATTTGGATGGGTGAGCGAATACTTTTGGCAATATAGTGTATATATATATATATATATATTAAAATATGTGTATATATATATATATATATATATATATATATATATATATATATATATATATTACAAAACAATATTATTCTCTTACCATATCACCTACTGAATTACTGGGCCAAGACAATCAGTTCAAAACAATAAAGCGCTTCTGTAGCGCGGCAGTTAAACCACCATATTTTTGCAACAAAAGTAAATGAACCGGCACCTCGAGCGCCAAAAAAATAAATAAATAAAATAAAAAAAATTACATCCCAACAAAATACCCTCCCTATAAACAAAACAACACCGAGTATCCTCTTTAAAACTGCAATCCTCCTTGCTTAATTTAAAGAATGAAAGAAACTGATCTGCTCTCTCCACCACGGATTTACAAGCACTCGGATTCAAATGCGGGACACAAACTCCATACACTCGGCAGCGTAACCTGGAAAGACCTGCACGCACCAACAACAAAGCAGAAGGAGAGACCACAATTGCATTCGCGCTTCCTAAAATAACTTCCTCCCCGGTATCCCGTATGAACGCTCAACAGCGCCCTACCGGGAAACAACTGGTCCCAGAAAAACATTCGCTGACATCTGTCACAAAGCAATGTGCAATAACGGACATTCAGCTAAAGAGAATTATTGCCATAGCAACCACTAAATTAATACTGAAACTTGACACCCTATACTGTAAACAAGGACAATTAAATTACTGGAGAGCTAGTGATCATAAAGGTGAAAAAATAAAAAATAAAATTCTAACATCCATAATTGCATGTGTTAGCGTGAAATAAGTAAATATTAATTCAGAAATCTAAATGTGACGAACTCTGAAGGAACAGAAAACATCTCTAAACCAGTCTGTTGTGTTAAGCTTACAACTAATATGAACAGCATTCAGCAAAGTCACCATTAATAACACATATGACAAAAGGACATGCCTTAAAAAAATAAATAAAAAAATACTATATTTACAACATGAAACCGCTTAAAAAATAAAATATGGTAGCTATCCTGACTAAGGTCTACCAAGGCAGTAAGGTTTAGGTAAAAAAGGGCACAAGGGTATATACTAGGTTATGTGGAATTGCCATGAAAATGTATTTGCCCCCTTCCATATATGGGGTTCACATGGCAGCCCCTGAACAGCAGAAAGCTGAGATAGTCAGTTTGTAGCTATTTTGCTACTACTGCGATACAATTATTGTCCTAGTACCTGCACACCATCAGTGTTACTGTACAGGTTTTCTGACATTAAATTGCATACTTTCTTTATTTTTCTTACTTGTGACATTGAGATGCTCTCCAGCTCCATCTCTGATTACTACGGTCTTCAAACAAATCATTGTGTTTGCGTGTCTTTTGAGGGTGGGGTTTTTGTAAAAGGGGGCTTGTGTAATGCAACTCGTAAGTTTCATGGAAGTTCCAGATCGACTAACCTTGCTTACAGCACCCTTAAATATTTCCACTGAAAGAACATGATATGATATGATATTTTGTTTTAAATTTTGCAACCATTTAGCTCTCTAAATAGGTAATAATAGAGAATATTAGGCCAAGTGTATTTTAAAGGTGCACTCACTATTTTTTCCCCTCATTTAGAAAGTATTGCTTCTAAAGAAATGAATAGCAATATTGTATATTTATATGTATAATTCCTAACCACTCATGTGAGATGAAGAGTTCAGTCGTAATAGAACCTTTTATTCTACATGGGGCGGGGGCCCCTCATGGGGGCAGCCATGTTAGGATCATATGATCAGCTGAATACTACTTTCTTAATATCAGTAACTGCCCTGTTATTTGAACACTTTCATTCATGGATTAATTTAATTCTGGCTTACTGTGCACAGAGAAAGTAGTAAAAATACTGTATTATTGACAACAATGTCCCCGAGTGTTTAAAACACTCTGTATCGCAAGGAAATGTATGAATTGTCATTTTCTTTGAATGTATGTACCGCATGGAAGGGGGTGGTAATCGAAAAGACTATTGACATCCACAGCTTCAATACAGTGTGAAGGCTGAACTCCATATGGAGAAAAAAAAAATGCCTCTCAAACCCAACTGTGTCCCACCTCTGAATATTAAGCTTGACAACAGTCCCAATAGCTATGACGCTTCACACAAGTCCAAATTTAGGCTAGCTATCTTGGCTATAAAAAAAAAAAAAATAAAAAAAAAAACTGTCATCCCTGGTCTATATTCAGCTCCACTGAGGCAGGTAAATACACTTCAGTGTAAGCTGGAACACCTTCGAGAGCACTTTGAATTTCTTCGAATCCATCCAAGGTACCAAGAAAAGTACAATGGCCTGGTCCCACTTCAGTGTTTTGTCCGAACACAGAACCTGACAAGAATGTGAAGCACTGCATCATCTGGTGGTGAAATGCAATAGTCTTGCATATGTTTTTGAAGTTGAAGGTAACATGGCTAACCCGTTTGAAAAATACATGTTTCGATTCAAAACGCATTGCCCAAAACAAGTGAACAAGTGGTCCAAGCTTCATGATTGCCCTGGGATAGTGCAGCATGAAGTAGGGGCATAAGTGGAAATGTGGGTAGTGCTCCAAAAACAAACTGTGATGCTCTTGGATTCTGTGGGCTAGAAAGACTGTGGCTCCTGTGGATTGAGAAAAGATTAGCTCCAGACACACTAAAAGCAGGAGCAGTAGATCCCAGTGCCTGTTGCCAAGTGGAATAAGATCACCAATCATTACAGGTAGCAATCTTAACAAGCAACATTATCAGTTACATGAAAGAAGTTCAAACTATTTAATGCTCTTTCCTCTCTCATACCTGTTCCTGAAAGGATTACATTCACAGAGATCAGCTTTGCAATTTTCTGCATCACAAAATAGTGCCCTGCACAACCGACACACATTTGCCTAAAAAACTCTGTGGGTAACCAAGAATGCCATTCAAGCCCAAATTGTCTCCACACACCTGTGTTTCTCCAAAATTGACTGTGCCCTGGAAATCAGGCAAATCTATAGATATGCCTTTTGCCTCAAGAGACTTTAACTCATCAATGATGGGCTTGAGAACTGCACTAAGACCATAAGTCTTGGCATCATCAACTTTATAACGTGCCAACAGAAAATGCGAATTTAAACTTGACAACAACTCTAGAGGGAAGCTCTTGATTGCGAAGTAAATGAATCCAAGTTTGTGGACCACAGTTTTAGATCCTAAAGTATTGACTGTCTCACAATCGTCATTGTACAATACCATGGGAATGGTAAACTCTTTGAAAAACAGTGCATGTACATGCCAAAACTCCCCATCACAAAAATCCTATAGGTCATCTTTGTCCCTTTGCTGCCGCTGGAGCTCTGCTTGCAGTATCCCTGGACATTCAAGGATTTTTGTCAAAAAGGGCCTGAGGGACACACTTTGAAAAGGATCCTGCACTGCAACCTGTCAAACTGTGCCTTTTTCTGAGGCCCTTTTCTACATATACGAGACACCAGGAAACACTTCAATTGGCTGATCATCTTGTTGCTGAAATTCATTTTATAGAAATTTTATAAAGAGTAAACTTTCACCATTTCTAAAATAATAATAATAATAATAAATAAAATAAAAAAAATAACATGTGAAATAATATAAATGTGATAGCCTTTATGCAGACTCAGAGTTTATATATGTGCATTACTGTACACTAATGACATCAGTATTGGTTTCTATGTACTGTAAGCTCCGGGTGAGAGCAAAAGTTTTCACTGTTATTTTTAAATCTTTTTTGTTTTCCATTTTTATTAATGCATATATTTTTTTTTTTTTTTTTTTTTTCCCAAAACAAAAGCATAGTTTGTTTAAGTTATTTTATTTTGAAACCATTCTTGGTAACATTTGTGAATAAAACAATATTCACATAGGTGTCATACAAGTGTTTTAAATGAACAGAAGACTATACAGTGCATTCACTTCCATGCACAAACATGAAGTTTTCTCTTTTGCTGTGTACTAAAGTTTGTGATTGGTGATCTCTGGCCTGTGAATTTGCATAATCATTTGACCAATAAAATCTAAACATCTCAGAAAAGTACTTCAGAACACAAAATACTGCAAATCATGCAGCTTTGAAGTTTGTGTTCTTATATTATTCAGCCAAAAGGGCAATTGTGATGTCTATAGGTTAATTGACTTTTGGTCATGCAAAATCACAGGCCAGAGTTCACCAACTTTGTACACAATTTTGGTAAGCAGCAGCAGAAGAAACTTCTTCACATACTAGCATTTCCAGCCTCCCGTATTTGTGTTTTATGAATGGACCGCAAAGTTTACTGTAACTGCACCAGGAAGAGACGGTCTGGATGACATGTAAAGATTTGACCAATCATAGTTTTCTTTGTTTTTTATGTGATGTTTAGGAGTGGGTATCTGTGAAATCCACCATACTTTGTCTATGTTTGGAATGGAACATTAGCTTACTTTTTACTTACCAAATGATGTGCAGTAAACACTGTATGCTGCTGGCTGTTTATTTAAAAGTAATAGTAATAGGTATTGATTATTTCACAGGTATTAACTCAGAATATACAGTTCTGCTCATGGATATCTACAGTAGTTTACTTGTTACTAAGTGTTTCAAATAAAACTCTGAATACATTTAAAGCCTTTCATGTACCTAACATAGCAGATTTTGGCAAATTATGTCATAAATTTAATTATTTAATCCTCAAAAGTACTCATTAGATTAATCCCATACCTTGTTAAGACTGATAAAAACAAAGCTATAGACAACAAATAGTATGCCAGTATGCCACTCTTAACTTAGCCACATACACACTCCCGGAAGTTGCTTTTCAGTCAGGCAATTTGACTGGAGCTTGCCATTTTTTTTTTTGTGTAATATTCTTTAAAAATCTTTAATCGAACTGTGGGACTGTGCCAACACTATGTGCTAACACTATGCATGTATTGTGAGCATTGAATGCAAGATATTTATAATATTATGACTTCAATTTCAGTCTGGTTCACATACAAAGCTATTTTATGGTTTCAGAAGACTTGGAACCAAGCACATGTGTCATGTGGACAGCTATATAGTCAATTTTCATTGAATGGAAAAGAGTAGCATGAATGAGCTAGAAAGTCACAAGTATTTTAAGTAACATAAGGGTAAGTAATCATAAGTAGATGATGGCAGTTCAAAACTGATATCTGTAAAAGGTTTAAAAGTGTATGATCCTATTCTTTTGTTGTTTTTGTTTGTTTGTCTTGTGTTTAGTAATCCTTTTCCAATCAGTTTTACCAGGGACGAACTGCTGAACATTCGGCAGCATATACCAGACAATCTTTTCCCGGTTTTTGACTATTTGGACGCTTTGCTGGACATTTTAGTCAGAGGCGCAGCTGTGCTGTTCAAGAGACGAAGGCGTGGGAGATGAGCAGGCACGCCAATCAAGCTCCATCGGCGTGGCTTTTGAACAGCGCTGCCGAGTATTCATCTAGTGAATCTCTGCTCTCTTCCTAACAAAACTGAGGAACTACATCTCCTCACCCGTACAAACAAGGACTTTTCAACCTCTGCTGCCTTGTGCTTCACAGAAACCTGACTGAGTGAAGCCATTCCGGACAGTGCATTACATCTGCCGGGCTTTCAGCTGATCAGAGCGGATCGCATCGTGGAGTTAACAGGGAAAGTGAGAGGTAATGGAACATGCTTTTACATCAATGAAAGTTGGTGTACAGATGTAACAACATTAAAAAAGATGTGCTGTCCTAATTTGGAAGCATTCTTTATTAACTGTAAGCCTTTCTACTCGCCGCAGGAGTTTTCCTCATTTATTCTGGTAAGTGTTTATATCCCGCCAAACGCGTGTGTGAGTGCAGTGCTGCAACAGCTGGCTGATAAAATCACACACACAGAACAACAATACCCGGACTCAATTATTATTCTTGGGAATTTTAACAAAGCAAACCTCACACGTGAACTGCCCAAATACAAACAGCACATTACATGCCCCACCAGAGACAGAAATATACTGGATCACTGCTACACAACAATAAAGGATGCATATCGCTCTGTCCCTAGAGCAGCTCTGGGACTATCTGATCACTGTCTGGTTCATCTTCTTCGAACCTACAGACAGAAACTAAAATCTGCTAAGCCTGTTGTAAAGACTGTAAAGAGATGGACGAAAGAAGCAGAGCTGGAACTACAAGCCTGCTTTGACTGCCCTGATTTCAGTGTTTTTGAGGCTGCACACACAAATCTGGATGAGCTCACAGATACTGTGACATCATATATGAGTTTCTGTGAGGATATATGCATTCCTACTGGGACTTATTTAACGTTCAACAATGACAAACCATGGTTTACAGCAGAGCTCATGCAGCTTCGTCAGGCCAAAGAGGATGCTTACAGAGGTGGGGATAAAGTCTTGTACAATCAGGCCAGGAACACACTGAATAAGGAAATCAGAGTGGCTAAAAGAAGATACTCTGGGAATCTGAAAAACAAGTGTTCAGCTAACGACCCTGCATCAGTGTGGAGTGGCCTAAAACAACTTACTAACAACAGGACTCCTACCCTCAACACTGTAGTGGACCAAGAACTGGCTGATGACTTGAATGTGTTGTACTGTAGATTTGAAAGGCCCAGTCTCACACCCCACACCCGCTCTGACCTTCACGTCACACAAACACCAACACCTCCTGCAACCCCCTCCTCCCCCTCCTGCTACACAACCTGCACTTAAGATCTGTGAAGAAGAGTTGTGCCTTGTCTTCCGTAAAAAAAGACAAGGAAAACACAGGCCCAGATGGTGTTTCACCCACGTGTCTTCGATCCTGTGCTAACCAGCTGGCCCCCATCTTCACACAGATCATCAATAGATCACTGGAGCAGTGTGAAGGCTGGAAAAATCACTCTGGACCCCACTCACCCTGCCCACTACCTTTTTGAACTGTTGCCTTCTGGCCGATGCTTCAGAGCTCTGAGCACCAGAACCATCAGGCACAGGAACAGTTTTTTTTCCCTCAGGCTATCCATCTCATGAACAGTTAAAACTGCCCCATTGAGCAATAATTATGTGCAATTCACAATTTTTTTTTAAAATTCAATTTAGTCTTTTTATATTTATCCAACACATCCTACCTCTTCTGCCATTACATTCCCATGCACTGTATATAACAGATTTGTTTTTAGATTTGCACTAGGTATGTGTATGTGCATTTATGTGTGTGTGTATATATATGTGTGTGTGTGTGTGTGTGTGTGTGTGTGTGTATATATATATGTATATACACTATATGACCAAAAGTTTGTGGACACCCCCTTCTAATTAATGAATTTACTTACTCCATTAAATCCAGTAAAGAGAAATCTTAATGTTTCTTTATGTAATGGCTTGGGCTTTGTGTGCTTCCAAATTTGTGGCAACTGTTTGGGGATAGCCCTTTTCTGTTCCAGCATGATAATGCCCCTGTGAACAAAGTGAGGTCCATAAAGAAATGGTTTACTGTGTCTGGCATGGAAGAAATTTACTGGCCTGCACAAAGGCCAGACCTGAACCCTACTGATCACTTTTGGGGTGAACATTAACAGCAACTGTAAGTCAGGCCCCATCGACCAACATCAGTTCTTGACTTCACTGATAGCCTTGTGTCTGAATGAGAGCAAATCCCTGCAGCCATGTTACTACATACAGTATAGTGGAAAGCCTTCCAAAAAGAGTGGAAGCTGTTATTACAGCAAAGGGGGAAGGTTTTGAAATCAAATGTTCATCAAGCACATATTGTGTCCACAAACTTTTGGCCATATAGTGTATGTATATATATATATATATATATATATATATATATATATATATATATATATATATATATATATACATATATATATATATATATATATATATATATATATATACATATATATATATATATATATATATATATATATATATATATATATATATATATATATATATATATATATATATATATATATATATATATTAGTCTTATTGTGTATTTTATATATACTTTATTTTCTATTAAATTATTATTTCATTCTATTTGTTTTATTATAATTTTTATTATTATTATTATCTCTGTCTTGTTGCTGTATTGTATTGTTGTGCACTGGAAGCTCCTGTCACCAAGACAAATTCCTTGTATGTTTAAGCAAACTTGGCAATAAAGCTGATTCTGTTTCTGATTCTTTTAGCTTTCCCCTCAAAAACGCATCCATGTGTTGTTCTGCCTAGATATTAAAATACTGTACATATTAATTACTCTACTTGCCTTAAACCTTGTTGTATACAGTATAAAGTCTTAAGGCCCAAACATGCTTTATGTAAGTACATGAATGCAGATGTATCTTGCTACACAAGCTCGATTTCACGCGACGTTGCGTTGTGAAATGTGTCAGAGCACAATTCATAACCTAATACAAGTATGCGCTGTATTCTCAGTGTTGCTGCAAGAGCCTCTACAGCGGATTTTCTTTTTTCAATCAACAACTGTCATGGCGGAGCAGCAATTTGAGGAGAGTTAGATTATACAAACATGTTTTTCTGTCGTCTTTTCAGCATATACAAAAGCGCACTCTTCTCAACTGTCGACAAGTTGACTCCACCACATCCAGTTTTGTGGCGCCTAAAAAACTATTTTGCCCCCTTGTGGTCACGCGTTGGTGAAGCGCTTGCATCTGCATTTGCGTACTTGCGTGAAGTAAGTTTGGGCCCTTAAGAAACCAACTCTTGACTACTACGAGTGAAGCATGATTCACATCAGCTCATCACATACTGGTCCACACACACAAAAGTGTGCGCACATTTAAATAGGAGCTACATCCGAAAACATAGGCAGCTGACTAATCAGTTAATGGCTTAACTGACAGTGTTTTCGAATGAATGATCTCTTAAGGAAACTGGTCTAGGAACAGTTTGAATATCACTTTATTTTCATCCTACCTCCATATACAGCCTCCGAAGGCAGCTTTTACTAGTTTTTGGATGCAGCCAGGGTCACAGTCTTGAGAAGTCCAACTCATTTACAGGAATTCATTGGTTTGAACTGTTCTTTATAGTGGTGGTGATTTTGATTAATTTCAGTGACTTGATTCTTTTGATTTTGTTCACCAAAATGATTTGTTCAGATTTGTTCATTGATTCAATTTACGCCTTTGCGCCAGTAATTCTCGACAAAAACAAGTCTAATAATTATCCTTTATTAAAATTCTGCTAAAAGACTTCAGCAATCAGCATTGCAGAGTGTTACAGCATCATAAGTATTTCCCCACAAATTACAACAAAGCATATCAGAATCAGAATCAGCTTTATTGCCAAGTATGCTTACACATACAAGGAATTTGTCTTGGTGACAGGAGCTTCCAGTGTACAACAATACAAAAACAGTACAAAAACAGCCTCAAAATAATTACACACATACGTACATACACACACAGACACACACATACATACATACATACATACATACATACACACATACATATACATAGTGCAAATCTAATACAAATCTGTTATCTGTTATGTACAGTGCAATTTTTAAAAAAAAAAAAAATTTTATTCAGAGGAATGAAATGGCAGAAGAGGTTGGATGTGTTGGATAAATATAAAAAAGACTAAACTGTGTATCGCACATAGTTATTGCTCAGTGGGGCAATTTAACTGTTCATGAGATGGATAGCCTGAGGGAAAATACTGTTCCTGTGCCTGACGGTTCTGGTGCTCAGAGCTCTGAAGCGTCGGCCAGAAGGCAACAGTTCAAAAAGGTAAATGGTAGGGTGAGGGGGGTCCAGAGTGATTTTTCCAGCCTTTTTCCTCACTCTGGAAGTGTATAGTTTTTGAAGGGGGGGGGGGGGCAGGAGGCAACCAATAATCCTCTCAGCAGTCCAAACTGTCCTTTGTAGTCTTCTGATGTCTGATTTCGTAGCTGAACCAAACCAGACAGTTATTGAAGTGCAGAGGACAGACTCAATGACCGCTGAGTAGAACTGTATCAGCAGCGCCTGTGGCAGGTTGAACTTCCTCAGTTAGCGAAGGAATTGCAACCTCTGCTGGGCCTTTTTCACATTGGAGTCAATGTGTGTCTCCCACTTCAGGTCCTGTGAGATGGTAGTGCCGAGGAACCTGAATGACTCCACTGCTGCCACAGTGCTGTTTAGAATGGTGAGGGGGGTCAGTGTTGGGGTGTTCCTCCTAAAGTCCACAATCATCTCCACCGTTTTGAGCGTGTTCAGCTCAAGGTTGTTTTGAGTGCACCAGACAGCCAGCTGTTCAACCTCCCTTCTGTATGCAGACTCATCGTCATCTCGGATGAGGCCGATGACAGTGGTGTCGTCTGCAAACTTCAGGAGCTTGACAGAGGGGCCCTTGGCAATGCAGTCATTGGTGTAGAGGGAGAAGAGTGGTGGGGAGAGCACACATCCCTGGGGGGCACCAGTGCTGATTGTACAGGTGCTGGAAGTGAGTTTCCCCTGTCTCACAAGCTGCTGCCTGTCCATCAGAAAGCTGGTAATACACTGACAGACAGACATGGGAACAGAGAGTTGGTGTAATTTATTCCGGAGTATAGCTGGGATGATGGTGTTGAAAGCCGAACTGAAGTCCACAAAAAGGATCCTTGCATATGTCCCTGGTCTGTCCAGATGTTGCAGGATATGATGCAATCCCATGTTGACTGCATCATCCACAGACCTTTTTGCTCAATAATCAAATTGAAGGGTATCTAGAAAGAGTCCAGTGATGTTCTTCAGGTGGGCCAACACCAGTCTCTCAAATGATTTCATGACCACAGACGTCAGGGCAACAGGTCTGTAGTCATTAAGTCCTGTGATTTTTGGTTTCTTTGGGACAGGAATAATGATTGATCGTTTGAAGCAGCATGGGACTTCACACTGCTCCAGTGATCTATTGAAGATCTGTGTGTAGATGGGGGCCAGCTGGTTAGCACAGGATCGAAGACACACTGGTGAGATTTCATTTGGGCCTGAAGCTTTCCTCGTCTTTTGTTTCCAAAAGACCTGGCTCACATCATCTTCACAGATCTTAAGTGCAGGTTGAGTAGCAGGAGGGGGGAGGAGGGGGGTTGCAGGAGGTGTTGATGTTTGTGTGAAGTGAAGGTCAGAGTGGGTGTGGGGTGTGAGATTGGGCCTTTCAAATCTGCAGTAGAACACATTCAGGTCGTCAGCCAGTTGTTGGTCCACCACAGGGTTGGGGGTAGGAGTCCTGTAATTTGTGAGTTGTTTCATGCCACTTCACACTGATGCAGGGTCGTTAGCTGAAAACTTGTTTTTCAGCTTCTCAGAGTATCTTCTTTTAGCCACTCTGATTTCCTTGTTCAGTGTGTTCCTGGCCTGATTGTACAAGACTTTATCCCCACCTCTGTAAGCATCCTCTTTGGCCTGACGAAGCTGCCTGAGCTCTGCTGTAAACCACGGTTTGTCGTTGTTGAACTTTAAATAAGTCCTAATAGGAAAGCACATATCCTCACAGAAACTGATATACGATGTAACAGTATCTGTGAGCTCATCCAGGTCTGTGGCTGCAGCCTCAAAAACACTCCAATCCGTGCAATGGCAGCAGGCTTGAAGTTCCCGCTCTGCTTCATTGGTCCATCTCTTTACAGTCCTTACTACTGGCTTGGTTGATTTTAATTTCTGCCTGTAGATTGGAAGAAGATGAACCAGACAGTGATCAGAGAGTCCCAAAGCTGCTCTTGGGACAGAGCGATATGCATCCTTTATTGTTGTGTAACAATGATCCAGTATGTTCCTGACTCTGGTGGGGCATGTAATGTGCTGTTTATATTTGGGCAGTTCATGTGTGAGATTTGCTTTGTTAAAATCTCCAAGAATAATAATAACTGAGTCCGGGTATTGTTGTTCTGTGTCTGTGATTTGATCAGTCAGCTGTTGCAGCGCTGTGTTCACACATGTGTTTGGCACGATATACACACTCACCAGAATAAAAGAGGAAAACTCCTGCGGCGAGTAGAACGGCTTACAGTTAATAAAGAGCGCTTCCAAATTCTGGGCTTAATTATTACCAAGACAAAGAAAAGATTTAAGAAAAGCCTAAATATCTTACACTATGCATCAGAGCACAACATTTCTACCCAAAATTCATGTTATTTTTACACATTCATAAATTGGGGGTCATGTTTTGTGTATACCTAGAAACTTGTCTTAAGTGAATTTTACCTATCTCTCCTTGTTGAATGACATTACTCCATCTCGTTTATTCAGTCAGCAGATCTTCGTTCAGGAGACATTAGCGAACAAGTTTACTAGTACTGTATATTCAGTTCGTAAAGAGTATTAGAACAAGGCAGGGGTATACAGTATGTCACCAAAAAACATATATTCTGAGTAAAGATTATACAGAGTATTTGTGATGATAATGATCACATTGCTTTCATTTACTTACTTTTTATAATTGCCATGTATGATATAAGATTAATTTAAAAATGTTCAAATAAAGAAACATTTCCATCCCAGAGTCCGTTTACAGAAACTAACTGGTTTAATCATTGTAAACGTGGAATTCCCTATCTGTCACTCACTCGACATTGTGTCGATGTAGTGACACTAGGGGTCACTCTTGGGAGCCCGAAACACCTCTGATCTTTTGAAAAAAGGCCAATGAGAATTGGCGAGTGGAATTTGCATGCCACTCCCCCGGACATACGGGTATAAAAGGAGCTGGTATGCAACCAATCATTCAGGTTTTGTGCTGAGGAGCCGAGACAAGGTCCCGGCCATTTCAGCGGGTAGTTCAGCGTTGTGGCAAGAGGGACACAACGTCTCGTTCCCTCCATCAGGGAACGGAGGTTACGAAAGTAACCATAACGTTCCCTATCTGTCACTCACTCGACAATGTGTCGATGTAGTGACACTAGGGGTCCCTATACAAAATGCCACAATTAGCTGAACTGTGTTGTGTGAACTGGCGGTGTGTGACAGGCAGACTGCTGTGTGCTTCATAGCCAGTGCACCAGGCCATCACGTAACCTCCCCAACGCTCTTATGAGCGTTGAATGGTCAATCAGGAACAAGTCAACTGCCCAACAATAGGGACAGGCTAGCCCAGCCGAGGCCTCTTTCCCTCTTTTTCTCCCCAAAAACAGCAGAATTTTGTTAACAGACTGGGATCCGCGAGTGTCCACGTCGAAGGGGGTGTCACTCCCAAGGGGAAGACACCGCAGAGACTACACCCCTCCCAGAGAAAGTGTGTGTGGGGGGGGGGGGTACTTCAAGTGGAAATACATCACATGGTCTGACCGAGTCTTGTTGGAAGTATGTCATGTGGAAAGTTGCATCGTAGGTCCTACCCAAGGCGGGAGGAGTTTCTACAAGCATGGTGACCGGAGCAGAGGGACCTCTGCTCAAGGAAGATGTAGTTTACCAAGAGGGAAACGATTTTACGGAAGATATAACACATGGGGTTACCTATGGGTGACCACCACATGCGGAGCACCTACCTCAGTACAGGGCCTTACAGCGCACTTACTAAGACGGCAGCGAGTTTCTCCGCAAACTCGACTGCCACAGGGCTAAAGAGGAAGTCATCCAGGGATCACAGTCTGTGAACACAACTGGGAGTCAAGAGTGCATGTCTTCCCCTCAAGGGAGGGGAAAGGCACTATGTGCAAGCGGTGCACCTGGCCAGCTGTCCCGGAACTTACCTGCTTGTGCCTGCCACTACACGGGATGAAACCGACTCAACCCAGAGATTGTAGAACCTCACAAAGGTGTTGGGTGTTGCCCAGCCTGCTGCTCTGCAGATGTCTGCCAAAGAGGCGCCACTGGCCAGGGCCCAGGAGGCTGCCACACTCCTGGTAGATTGGGCTCGTAACCCCGCAGGGGGTGGCACGTCCTGAGCTTGATATGCCATAGCGATGGCATCAATGACCCAGTGGGCGATCCTCTGTTTGGAGACAGCGCTTCCTTTCCGCTGTCCACCAAAGCAGACAAAGAGCTGCTCGGAGCTTCTAAAGTTTTGCGTGCGATCCAAATAGATGTGTAAAGCTTGCACCGGACACAGCAATGCCAAGGCTGGGTCTGCCTCCTCCTGGGGCAGCGCTTGCAGGTTCACCACCTGATCTCCAAAAGGGGTCTTGGGAACCTTGGGCACATAGCCCGGTCGGGGTCTCAGGATCACGTGAGAGTAACCCGGACCGAACTCTAGGCATGATTCGCTGACAGAGAACGCTTGCAGGTCCCCTACCCTCTTGATGGAAGTGAGCGCAGTCAGAAGGGCAGTCTTGAAAGAGAGTGCCTTAAGCTCAGCTGACTCCAAGGGCTCAAAAGGAGCTCCCCATAGACCCTGAAGGACTACAGAGAGGTTCCACGGGGGAACAAGGCGCGGTCTAGAGGGGTTCAACCTCCTAGCGCCTCTCAGGAACCTGATGATCAGGTCGTGCTTCCCCAAGTACTTACCATCTACTGCATTGTGATGAGCTGAAATAGCGGCTACATACACCTTCAAGGTGGAGGGGGACAGCCGCCCCTCCAACCACTCCTGCAGGAAGGAAAGCACCGATCCGACTGTGCATCTCTGGGGGTCTTCCCATCTGGAAGGACACAAGTTGGCGAACAGACGCCACTTCAAGGCATATAGCTGAGTGATCGTGTTTACCACCATGGGCGGTAGGCCACTTAAGTCCTCCACGTCCCATCCAAGGGCCAGACGTGGAGATTCCAAAGGTCTGGTCGCGGGTGCCAGATGGTGCCCCGTCCCTGAGAAAGAAGGTCCTTCCTCAGGGGAATTTGCCAGCGGGGCCAGTAGGGTGCTATTAGGATGACTTGCCCCCCGTCCTCCCTGACCTTGTACAGGGTCTGTGCAAGTAGGCTCACTGGGGGAAATGCATACTTGCGTAGTCTAGGTGGCCAGCTGTGTGCCAACGCGTCTATACCGAGAGGTGCCTTGGTCAGGGCGTACCAAAGCAGGCAGTGGGAGGATTCTTGGGAAGCAAACAGGTCTACCTGTGCTCGACCAAATGGACTCCAAATCAGCTGGACCACCTGAGGGTGGAGTCTCCACTCTCCCCTGAGGGTAACCTGGCATGACAGCGCATCTGCTACGGTGTTGAGGTCGCCCAGGATGTGAGTGGCTCATAGCGACTTGAGGCGCTGCTGACTCCAGAGGAGGAGATGGCGGGCAAGTTGTGACATGCGATGGGAGCGTAGGCCACCTTGGTGGTTGATGTAAGCTACTGTCGCTGTGTTGTCCATCCGGACCAACACGTGCTTGCCCTGGATCAATGGCCAAAACCTCAGCAAGGCGAGCAGTACTGCCAACAACTCTAGGCAGTTAGTGTGCCAATGCAGCCACGGGCCAGTCCAGGAACCGGTGGCTGTGTGCCCGTTGCATACGGCGCCCCAGCCCGTCTTGGAGGCGTCTGTTGTAACCACAATGTGTCTGGAGACCTGCTCTAGGGGAACCCCTGCCCGTAGAAATGCCAGGTCGGTCCAAGGGCTGAAGAGGCGGTGACAAATTGGCGTTATGGCCACACGATGTGTCCCGTGGTGCCATGCCCATCTCTGGATTTGAGTCTGAAGCCAGTGCTGAAGCGGTCTCATATGCATCAACCCGAGCGGTGTGGCCGCCGCTGAGGATGCCATATGCCCCAGGAGACTCTGAAAAATTTTCAGTGGAACCACTGTCCTCTGTCTGAACGCCTTCAGACTGTTCAGCACTGACTAAGCGTGTTCGTTCGTGAGACGCGCTGTCATCGAGACTGAGTCCAACTCCAGACCAAGAAAAGAGATGCTCTGAACCAGGGAGAGCTTGCTCTTTTCCCAGCTGACCCGAGTGAGCTAAGATCAGCCAGTCATCGAGATAGTTAAGAATGCGGATGCCCACTTCACTTAGCGGGGCAAGGGCTGCCTCTGCAACCTTCGTGAGGACTCGAGGGGACAAGGACAGGCCGAAGGAGAGGACCTTGTACTGGTACGCCTGGCCCTCAAAAGCAAACCGCAGGAAGGGTCTCTGTCGAGGTAGGACCGAGACGTGGAAGTACGCGTCCTTCAGGTCTACCGCCACGAACCAATCTAGATGTCGGACGCTCGCTAGAATGCGTTTTTGGTAAACGGGAGTCTGTTCAGTACTCGCAGGTCCAAGATTGGTCGCAACCCACCGTCTTTCTTTGGTACGATGAAGTAAGGGCTGTAGAACCCTTTCCTCATCTCGGCTGGAGGGACAGGCTCTATCGTGCCCTTGCTCAGGAGGGTCGCAATCTCTGCACGCAAGGTAGCGGTGTTCTCGCCTTTCACTGAGGTGAAGCGGATGCCGCGGAACCTGGGCAGGTTCCTCGTGAACTGAATCGTGTAGCCGAGTCGGATGGTCCGGGTCAGCCATCGCGATGGTTTGGAAAGTGCAAGCCACGCATTCAAACTCCGGGCGAGGGGGACCAAGGGGATAATCGTTTCGGACGTACCAGTGGGTGGTGTCTCGCGGTGGGGCAGAGCTCGAGGTGCCACGTCGAGGGGACTCGAGCCCTGTGGCCGTGTTGAGTCGAGGGACATAGAAGCACTTACCTGGCTCTTGTCGCCAACCATGAGATTGGCAGAGGAGGGGGAAGGAGGAGTCTCATCCCCGAGGTCCATCGGTACTAATCCCATGTGGGGGTATTTGTGCCACAGCTGGGCGCCCAGGGGCAGGGGGTCCCCCACTGGAGCGCCAACCCTGCCAAAAAGGAACAGTGGACGGCGGTCGTGACGACGGCCGTGCACACTGGACATGTGACCCAGGAACAAGGAAACTGCTCTTTTGCTGAACCTTTGGTTACTGCAGCCTCTGGGGCATGCGGTGAAAAAGAAACAAAATATTCTCCTCCCGGCCCTCCACCGGGGGATGGAGTTGTCTGTGCATGAGCTCCAGAGAGATGGGTCTCCTTGCCCCTGGGTCGCTCATCTCAGGGGCGCTTCGAAGCCTTCCTCGGGTTCTTGGCGGCCGGCTGTGAGACGGGAGGTGTCTACTTCCTGCGATGGGCTGCACGTTGGGGCTGGGCCACGGGGGTGGGCTGCGGCGGAGCCGGAGATGTTGCTGCAGGGAGATGCCCTTGGTGACAAGCAAACGGGGTGCGGGGTATTGAGCCGCGCCGGGGCAGGATGTGCTTTATAGCCTCTGTCTGCTTCTTCAACGTTGAGAACTGCTGGGCAAAGTCCTCGACGGTGTCGCCAAACAGGCCAACCTGGGAGATGGGGGCGTCAAGGAACCGTGCCTTGTCAGCCTCTCGCATCTCTACCAAGTTGAGCCAGAGGTGGCGCTCCTGAACCACGAGAGTGGACATCGCCTGCCTGAGAGACCGTGCTGTGACCTTCATCGCCTGGAGAGTGAGGTCGGTCGCCGAGCACAGTACTTGCATCAATCCCTGGTCAGAACTACCCTCATGCAGTTATTTTAGCGCCTTGGCTTGGGTGTACTTGCAGGAGAGCCATGGCGTGCAGGGCGGAGCCGGCTTGTCCAGCGGCACCGTAGGCCTTAGCCATCAGAGACGACGTAAACCTACAGGCCTTGGACAGGAGCTTCGGGCACCCGCGACTTTTCCACCTGGGGGATCACCGAATACCCCCTGGCCACTCCACCATCGAGGGTAGCGAGAGCGGGGGAGCTGAAAGATCGGGACCGGGCAGTTAAAGGTGCCTCCCACGACCACGTCAGCTCCTCATGCACTTCCGGGAAGAAAGGAACGGGGGCGAGGCACGGCTGTGTGCGGCGCCCCGAGCCCAGGAACCAATTGTCGAGCCGTGAGGGTTCAGGGGAGAGTGGAGGGTTCCACTCTAGCCCAACGCTCATGGCCGCCCGGGAAAGCATGTCCGTAATTTCCGCATCGGCCTGAGACTGGGCAACCGTTCCTGAAGGAGGAAGCCCAGCCGAAGCCTCAGCATCAGACCGGACGAGCCCGCACTCCAATGCTGCACTCGATAACTCATCATCTTCCGGGACAAGCGAGCGTGCTGGGGAATGGGAGGTCCGTGGGGGGATACCCGGCGGAGGTGGTCCCATTGAGGTACCCAAATCGCCCCCAGTACTAACCGGCATGGCCTCATACGGGGAGCCGCTGGGGTGGCTTGCTTTCTTGCGAATACAAGCCGCAACAGCAACATTGCTATGGTCATGTTCTCGCAATGAGGACATGATCCATCCACAAACGATGTCTCCACATGGGCAGCGCCCAGACACGACTGACAGCAATCGAGGCCGTTGGAAGCGGAGAGATAACTACCGCAACCAGGAATAACACAGAAACGGAAAGGCATCTTTAAAAAGATGTTCCGTGTGTGCCGCTCTTTCAGAAAGAAAATATACTCTTTTAGAATATACTCTTTTAAATGTTCTGCCGAAGTGCCCAGGGGCGTTCTCTGCAAACCACAGATGCAGAGGGGGAGAAGCCGCTGAAATGCGGCGTAAGATCCAGCAGAGAGAGGTGAATGAACTCGGCGGATGAATTCAGCTCAATGAATAGAAACGCTCAGCTCTGAAGAGAAAATCTGAATGAGTGGTTGCACACCAGCTAATTTTATACCCGTATGTCCGGGGGAGTGGCATGCAAATTCCACTCGCCAATTCTCATTGGCCTTTTTTCAAAAGATCAGAAGTGTTTCGGGCTCCCAAGAGTGACCCCTAGTGTCACTACATCGACACAACATCAAGTGAGTGACAGATAAGGAACGTCTTTTTAAAGATGCATTTCCTTTTGTGTGTTATTCCTGGATGCGGTCGATATCTCTCCGCTTCTGATGGCCACGATCGTGTCTTACGTGTCTGGGCACTGCCCATGCAGAGACATCATTCATGGATGAGTCATGTCCTCACTACGAGAACATGACCATGGCAACGTTAAGGTTGTGGCTGGGGTAGCCCCAGCGGCTCCCCGCACCAGTCCTTCTACTTACGGGTTTGAGGCCACGTCGGTTAGCACTGGGGCGATTTGGGGACATCAATGGGACCACTTCCGCCGAGTATACCCCCACAAACCTCCCATTCCCCAGCATGCTCGCTTGCCCCGATCGGGCTCTTGCACGAGACCGCTGGCTCGTCTCAGCGCGAGTTCGACTTCTCGTTCTGAGCTCCGGAAGACGATGAGTTATCGAGCGCAGCATCGGAGAGCGGGCTCGTCCAGTCTGACGCAGAGGCTTCGGCTGGACTTCCTCCTTCGGGAACGGTCGCCCAGTCTAAAGCTGATGCGGAAATGATGGACATGCTTTCCCGGGCGGCCGCGAGCGTCGGGCTAGAGTGGAACCCTCCACTCTGCCCTGAACCCTCGTGGCTCGACGATCAGTTCCTGGGCACGGGGCACCGCCCACGGCCACACCCCGCCCCTGTTCCTTTCTTCCAGGAAGTGCATGAGGAGCTGACAAGATCGTGGGAGGCACGGTCTTTCAGCTCCACAGCTCTCACTACCCTTGATGGTGGAGCGACCAGGGGGTATTTGGTGATCCCCCAGGTGGATAAGGCGCCGAAGCTCCCATCCAGGGCCTGTAGGTTTACGTCGTCCCTGACAACTGTGGTCTGTGGTGCCACTGGACAAGCCGCCTTAGCCCTGCATGCCATGGCTCTCCTGCAAGTACACCAAGCCAAGGCGCTAAAATAACTGCACGGGTAGTTCTCACCCAGAATTGATGAAGGAACTGTGCTCGGTGACCGACCTCGCTCTCCGGGTGATGAAGGTCACGGAGCGGTCTCTCGGGCAGGCGATGTCCACCCTGGTGGTCCAGGAGTGCCACCTTTGGTTCAACTTGGTCGAGATGGGAGAGGCGGACAAGGCACGGTTACAGGGAGCTCCCTTTGAGTCCTTGGAGTCAGCTGAGCTTAAGGCACTCTCTTTGAAGACTGCCCTCCTGACTGCGCTCACTTCCATCAAAAGGGTTTGGGGACCTGCAGGCCTTCTCTGTCAGCGAATCGTGCCTGGAGTTCAGTCCGGGTTACTCTCATGTTATCCTGAGACCCCGACCGGGCTATGTGCCCAAGGTTTCCACGACTCCTTTTAGGGATCAGGCGGTGAACCTGCAAGCGCTTCCCCAGGAGGAGGCAGACCCAGCCTTGGCGTTGCTGTGTCCGGTGTGAGCTTTACGCATCTATTTGGATCACACGTAGAGCCTTAGAAGCTCTGAGCAGCTCTTTGTTTGCTTTAGTGGGCAGCGGAAAGGAAGCGCTGTCTCCAAACAGAGGATCACCCACTGGGTCATCGACGCCATCACGATGGCATATCAGGCTCAGGACGTGCCAAACCCCTGCAGGGTTACAAGCTCACTTCACCAGAAGTGTGGCGGCCTCCTGGGCCCTGGCCAGTGGTGCCTCTTTGGCAGACATCAGCAGAGCAGTGGGCTGGGCAACACCCAACACATTTGCGAGGTTCTACATTCTCCGGGTTGAGCCGGTCTCGTCCCGTGTATTGGCAGTCCCATGTAGATGACAGCTGGCCGGGTGTACCACTTGCGCATAGCGCCTTTCCCCTTCCTTGAGGTGAAGACATGCACTCTTGACTCCCAGTCGTGTTCACAGACTGTGATCCCTGGATGACATTCCTCCTTAGCCCTCTGGCAGCTGAGTTTGCGGAGAAACTCGCTGACCGGCCCAGTACGTGTGCTAATGAGCCCCTGAACTGAGGTAGGTGCTCCACATGTGCTGGTTCCCCGAAGGCGACTCCATGTGTTATCTTCTGCAAAATTGTTTCCCTGATGGTCTTCTTTGGGCAAAGACCCCTCTGCCCTCAGTCACCATGCTCTGTAGAAACTCCTCCCCCTTCGGGTAGGACCTACCATGGGACCTCTCCATTTGACATACTTCTGACAAAACTCGGTAAGACCATGTGACGTATTCCACTCAAAATCCCCCCCCCCACCTTTTTTTGGGTGGGGTGTGGTCTCCGCGGTGTCTTCCCCTTGGGAGGGATACCCCCAATGCAGACACTTATGGCTCCCAGTCAGTTAACAAATTCCACTCTTTTTGGGGAGAAAAGAAGAGGGAAAAGAGGCCTCGGCTGGGCTAGCCTGTCCCTGTAGTTGGGCAGTCAACTTGTTCCTGATGGACCTTTCGACGCCCATAAGAGCATTGGGGGAGGTTACGTGACGGCCTGGTGCGCTGGCTATGAGGCACAAAGCAGTCTGCCCGTCACACACCACCAGTTCACGTAACACAGTTCAGCTAGTTGTGGCGTTTTGTATAGGGACCCCTAGTGTCACTACCTAGAGTGACAGATAGGGAATGTCCTGGTTACTTTCGTAACCTCCGTTCCCTGGTGGAGGGAACGAGACATTGTGTCCCTCTTGCCACAACGCTGAACTACCCGCTGAAATGGCCGGGACCTGGTCTCGGCTCCTCAGCACAAAACCTGAATGAGTAGTTGCATACCAGCTCCTTTTATACCTGTATGTCCGGGGGAGTGGTATGCAAATTCCATGCACACAGCAGTCTACCCGTCACACACCACCAGTTCACGTAACACAGTTCAGCTAGTTGTGGTGTTTTGTATAGGGACCCCTAGTGTCACTACATCAACACAACATCGAGTGAGTGACAGATAGGGAATGTCCTGGTTACTTTCGTAACCTCCGTTCCCTGGTGGAGGGAACGAGATATTGTGTCCCTCTTGCCAAAACGCTGAACTATCCGCTGAAATGGCCAGGACCTGGTCTCGGCTCCTCAGCACAAAACCTGAATGGGTGGTTGCATACCAGCTCCTTTTATACCCGTATGTCCGGGGGAGTGGCATGCAAATTCCATGCACACAGCAGTCTGCCCGTCACACACCATCAGTTCACGTAACACAGTTCAGCTAGTTGTGGTGTTTTGTATAGGGATCAACACAACATCGAGTGAGTGACAGATAGGAAACGTCCTGGTTACTTTCGTAACCTCCGTTCCCTGGTGGAGGGAACGAGACGTTGTGTCCCTCTTGCCAAAATGCTGAACTACCCGCTGAAATGGCCGGGACCTGGTCTCGGCTCCTCAGCACAAAACCTGAATGGGTGGTTGCATACCAGCTCCTTTTATACCCGTATGTCCGGGGGAGTGGCATGCAAATTCCATGCACACAGCAGTCTGCCCGCACACCACCAGTTCACGTAACACAGTTCAGCTAGTTGTGGTGTTTTGTATAGGGATCAACACAACATCGAGTGAGTGACAGATAGGGAACGTCCTGGTTACTTTCGTAACCTCCGTTCCCTGGTGGAGGGAACGAGACGTTGTGTCCCTCTTGCCAAAACGCTGAACTACCCGCTGAAATGGCCAGGACCTGGTCTCGGCTCCTCAGCACAAAACCTGAATGAGTGGTTGCATACCAGCTCCTTTTATACCTGTATGTCCGGGAGAGTGGCATGCAAATTCCACTTGCCAATTCTCATTGGCCTTTTTTCAAAAAAGTAGAGGTGTTTGGGGCTCCCAAGAGTGACCCCTAGTGTCACTACATCGACACAACATCTCGTTCCCTCCATCAGGGAACGGAGGTTACGAAAGTAACCAGGACTTTATATCCTCACTGTTTGAGTGTGATGATTTGGGGAAGCGTCCACTTGTGAATCGCGACCGAATGCGATGTAAATAAAACACAGAGATGAAACTGTCCCAGTGTCTACAACTGTATTAAATTTACAAACAGGATATGAGTATGCTGCAATAGTGAAAACAATGACATTAAAACACTTAAAAGCTGTCTCTCCGGACTTGAGTTGAGCACTTTCATCATCTGGGAGTAAGTTGAACAGCGAGCACATCTCTTTGTGAAAAAGGAAAACTTTGTGCTGATAATCTCCTTGCTCAGATACTATTACACATTAAAGTAGTAGATAAAACACAAGGTGAAATGCTGTGTTACTCCAAAGAAACGATTACATAGCTGATGTTTACTGCCAAGTGCATACAAGTTGGCTTAATTTATTTAGAAAAACTCTGATCGTCGACAGACAGATCGATGGGCAGATGTTTGGATACACTACTATTCAGAGCCGGATGTGACAACACGTGACAGTGATAAAGGCCTATGGCATCACCGGCACTGGAATGAGTTTTGAAGTGGGGGGGCAGCAAACTGGGCTGGTTGTGACATCATCACAACAACATTCCGCAGTCAATATGGCCAATTTATTAACAAAAATAATTTTAAGAAATGAATAAGGACAATTTATACCAGACCAGCTTCCAACATTGTCAAATCATGGTGACTGACTAGTTATTTTTCAACATACACAGTTCAAATGCTAACATAATCTAACTAAAGACATTCAAATCTGTTTCTGCACCACCGGCACAGAAACTGGCTATACACTTGTCATTGCACAGTTCACGCATACCTTTGATGAGGTAGCTGTCTTCAGTTTCGGATACTTCGGGAACACTGTATTGGTTCAACTGTGTGTTCTTGTGTATGGGTCCCTCTTTTTTATGTCTATTAAATCGTTTGACAGTTGTTTTATAGTTTGTGTCTGCATTCAACAACATGCCCTGTGTTTTATACCTTTTTTAAAAAGGCATATTGCATTCAACATTGTGTGACTTGAAGAGTTAAGGGTTAAATTTATTTCCTCATCCCCAATAATAGGATACAAAGCAATATTGTTCATTATCCTACTTTGTCTAATTCTGGTAACTTTAAGACTGATCTTTGATATCAGTCTTGTCTCACTGTGAATTAAGTCAAATTTCCCTTTTGATGGAAGAATAACACGAAACCACATAGGTTTTAAAACCCGTTATTTTACTTGATAAGCTTGATAACATTGTGCAAACAGTTTAGTTTGATAACATTGTGCAAACAGTACATACATCACTGTCATGACTGCTATGTTGCTCAGAACTGCACCAAAGACTTTCACCCACTATTGCACTTGTGTATATGGTTGTGTGACAATAAAAGTGATTTGATTTGATTTGACATGGTCATTATATGACTATCATTGAAGTCATATAACGCAAGTTAGGCTGTAACGGAATACATGTAACGGTGTTACGAATTCAGAATACAAAAATAAAGTAACTGTATTCAACCCCCGTTACGTTTTTGTGTCTCTTGCTCTCTCTTCCCCAGATCAGCAGCAGCGCATGACTGCAGTGTTGCCAGGGTTTCATGCTAAATTTGGCTCATTTGAAAACACAATCGCGGGTTAAAATCAAAGAATCGCGGATATCAGTCACCAAAAGGTCTGCTGGTAGGCACCAAAGAATAGAAATGCAACATCATATTCATGTAAAATGATTCCCGGATTTAATAACTGGCAACCACACCGGCACATCTTAAAAATCAGCATCAGCTGTGCATCAGTATCAGTACAGTTGGCAACGTTATTTCCACAAATATAAAATTTGTGCGCATTGTTTTCCACAATTGTTGCTGTGTAAATACATTTATGCAGCTGCAGATGCGGCTTCAGTGTAAAGGGGGAGTTAAGATGGACGGCTCACTTTAAGCATTTGGTGAGTCACGCCCACATCAGAAACTTTCAGAACTGTTGAGAAATAGCATATTAATGACAATTATGGGCTACTGTGAATAGGTAAAAAATAAATATAGAGAAATAGGCCAACTGCAAAGGCTGAAAGAGGGAAAAGGACTGGAAGTAAATCAGAGTCCAAATGACGACAGAAAAACCTCATGTAAATAACTACTGTAAAATGTGTGGCTTAGTACGGGAGGCTAGTCCAGTGTGACACATATTGTAACACACAGGCATATTAAGATTATTTCTCACTTTTTTATAAACATCTCATACGAAGTGATTCACAAGAAAATATAAAACAACAATTAAAAAACAAAACAAGGAATGATTAAAAGAGTTAAAAGCACCCAAAATAAAAGTATTGGTAATAATTGAGATAGAACACTAAATTAATAAATTGGCCTAAATATAGAAATATGCAAGCAAGCCAGGTTAAAAATCATTAATACACTACATTGTTGTCACATGACCTCAATACTCTATGGCATCCAGTTATCATCTCAAAAATAAATACGGTTTATTTGCATTTCTTATCTAATTTTGTTTTCAAATGTATTATTCTTTGTCAGTCCAATCAAATAATGGATTAAGAAAAAGATGAAAATGTTGTTAAAATATTAAAATATTGTAGTTGAACACAAACTGTCATGGTTCTGGTAAGCCCATTTTCTCTCCGTCGTGTTTCGCAGGTGCCCTCGACTGGCATGATCTGTGTTTTCATGGGAACGTTCATTGTTCTCAGCGCGGCACTGATCTTGCCACTGATTAGCTTGTCGAGCAACACCTGTTCCAGCCTGATTTCACTCCCTACATATACCCTCATGTTTCTCTGTTTCTTTGCCAGATTGTTATACTAAGTTCAGACCTAACCTCGCTCTCCTTGTTTAGCTGGTCCTGTCTTGTCACTCTGGTGGTTGCCCGTGTTGTTTGGGTTGTGGTTTGCCTTCCAGTATTTGCTGAATTCAGAACAGAACAATCTGGCCACAACATGGACCCAGCAGAGGATTCCACTCTTTGCTCTGCCCTCTCCCAGCAGGGAGTTCTGCTGTGACATCAGCAGGATCATATCGCCGCCACAAACCAGGCCTTTCTGATCTCACCTCATATGTGCAACAGCTCCACCCATCTCTGACTCCTGAATCTCCACAGGTTTCCTCACCAGCCCCCGTGATGCCTGTGTTTTCCAGATGTTTTGAAGCCTGCATTCCTTATCCTACCCTGTATTCAGGTGAGGCTGAATCCTGCAGCACATTCATCTCACAGTGTTCCCTGTTCTTTACGTTGCAACCCTCCACATTCGCTTTGGACACCATGAAGTAGGCTTGTGTCAGTACACTCCTCACTGGTAGGGCTGGTGAATGGGGCACTGCTATGTGGGACAACTGACATCCCTGCTGCGCTTCATATCAGACATTTATTTCGGAGCTCTGCCAAGTGTTTGATCACTCTGCTCAAGGTCTGGAGGCAGCGAGGTTTTTTTCTGGACTATCTCAAGGAGATCGACGGGTTGCGGGTTACGTGATTGATTTTTGCACTCTTGCTGCTTCTTGTGAATGGAATGATCACGCTATGAGAGATCGTTTTCAGCACGGGCTTTCTAATGACATTCTGGATGAGATTTATTCATTGGATTTACCTCCACAATTTGACGATTTGGTAGATTTGGCTATTTGAGTCGATCAACGCCTCACTCTATGTCGCTGACACCGTCGCATTCCACTTGCGTCGCATCCTACCCGCTCTGCCTCTCCAGCTAACTCGTCAGAACCTCTACCCGATCATGAACCCATGCAAGTCACCAGGACTCAAATCTCCTGTAGGGAGAAACAGCAGGGCCTTATTAATGGATTGTGTCTGAATGGTGCTGCTCCGGTTCACCCTGCTGCTGCCTGTCCATTAAAAATCATTGCACATCGGTAAAAGAGGGTTTATTGGTGAGCAAAACACCTTTGGATAAATCCCCTGGACTTCGGACACTACTTCCGGTTTGACTGCAGTTTGGATCAGCCTGTCATACTGTTTCTGCTTTGATTGACTCTACCGCTGAGGTTAACTTTATGGACCTTGAATTAGCATCCAAATGGCGACTTCCCATGTTTCCGCTGGATGAACCTATCAATGCCCATACCCTGAGTGGAACACCACTGTCCGTTATTACTCATTCCTCTAAGCTGGTCACATTCATCTCCGGGAATCATATGGAAAAGTTGTCATTCCTCCTTATCCCATCTCCATCAGCTCTGGTAGTGTTGGGGCATCCTTGGTTCAAAATATTTGAAGTGACCCCATAAGTTTAAACTTTTGTTTGGCGGGTTATTGACTGGTGTGAGGTGGTGCTTCGCTGCTGTACGGGACGCATGTGGTTTCTGATTACATCTGTATGTGTTTTTTGTGATCCAATCACAAAACATTTTACACTCCGTTTACAACTATATTTAGCACTGACCATTTGTGATCGGATCATCCGAAACATGTCTTATTACCAGCTATAAACAGGGTCTAAAATGACTGCAGTCAGAGCTAGGGAATGCTGTAGAACGACTTCTGGCGGAAGTCCCACCCACATTTGTTTCCCCAGTAAGACACCCAGGAAAAAGGTGGGATACTACTCTTATTTCTGCCATAGACTGCCATAGCAGAAGTAGTAAGAGTAGTATGTGAAGTATGCCATTGCAAACACAGCCCATGAAAAACCTGTCACCATTGTCACGCTGAGTCTGACTAATCGTGAATGAGCCATGTCGTCATTCAAAGCTTGTGCAGCAGTGCCATATACATATATATATATATATATATATATATACATACATACATACATACATACATACATACAGTACTGTGCAAAAGTCTTAGGCGCATAAGGTATTTCACAAAAACATTTGTCTTAAAATGGTTATTTATATTTTCAACTTTAATGAGTCAAAATGAAATATACATTTTAGACTCCCAAACAATCCTTTTGAAAATAGAATAGAAGAAGAGGGAGCCCTGCAACAGATGGTGCTGTTTTGAAGGCAAAAGTGGTCACACGAAATATTGATTAGCTTTTTTTTTTTTACTGGTTTTGTATGATGTTAATTTATAAATGAAAACTATTCATGGCATTATTTTTGAAGAAATACTCACTAGGCAAAATTAAAATGTTGCATAGTGAGGATGTCTTCCAAAATAATGACATAAATAGTTTTCATTTATCACTTAATGTCATACAAAGTCCAGTAAACAAAAAAGAAAAGCTAAATCAATATTTGGTGTGACCACCTTTGCCTTTAAAACAGCACCAATTCTCCTAGGTCACCTGGACACAGTTTTTCTTGGTTGTTGGCAGATGGGAAATTCCATGCTTCTTGGAGAATTACCCACAGTTCTTCTATCTATTTAGGCTGTCTCAATTGCTTCTGTCTCTTTATGTAATCTCAGACTGACACAATGTTCAGTGGGGGGCTTTGTGGGGGCCATGCCATCTGTTGCAGGGCTCCCTGTTCTTCTATTCTAATCTTTTCTATTTGCAAAAGTAATGTTTGTGAGTCTAACATTTATATTTCCCATTGACACAATAAATCTGAAGATATAAATAACCATCTTAAGACAAATGCTTTTGTGAAACATCTTATGTGCCTAAGATTTTGCACAGTACTGTATATATATATATATATATATATATATATATATATATATATATATATATATATATATATATATATATATACACAGTGCCTTGCAAAAGTATTCAGACCCCTGACCAATTCTCTCATATTACTGAATTACAAATGGTACACTGAAATTTCATTCTGATTGATATTTTATTTTAAAACACTGAAACTCAAAATCAGTTATTGTAAGGTGACATTGTTTTTTTGTTGGGGAATATTTTATGAAAAATAAAAAACTGAAAGATCTTGCTTGCATAAGTATTCAACTCCCACACATTAATATATGGTCAAGCCACCTTTTGCTGCAATAACTGCTTTAAGTCTTTTGGAGTACATATCTACCAGCTTTGCACACAGTGACGAAGTGATTTTGGCCCATTCTTCTCAGCAGATTTGCTCCAGGTTGTTCAGGTTGATTGGGTGATGCTTGTGGACTGCAATTTTCAAATAGTGCCACAGATTCTCAATAGGATTGAGATCAGGACTTTGACTGGGCCACTGTAGGACATTTATATTTTTGTTCTTGAGCCACTCCAGTGTTGCTTTGGTCATGTGCTTGGGATCATTGTCATGCTGAAATGTGAATTTCCTCCCAAGCCTCAGTTTTTTAGCGGACTGAAGCAGGTTCTCTTGTAGTATTTCCCTATATTTTGCTCCATCCATTGTTCCATCAATTCTAACAAAATGTCCAGTCCCTGCTAATGAGAAACATCCCCACATCTTGATGCTGCCACCACCATACTTCACTGTAGGAATGGTGTATCTTGAGGCATAGGAAGGTTTAGGTTTGCGCCACACATAGCGCTTTGAGTTTTGGCCAAAAAGCTCAAACTTGGTCTCATCTGACCACAAAACCTTCTCCCACATCGCAGCTGGGTCACTCACATGCTTTCTGGCAAACTCCAGACGTGCTTTCAGATGGTACTTTTTGAGTAAAGGCTTTTGTCTTGCCACCCTCCTATATAGGCCAGCATTATGCAGTGCTCTTGATATGGTTGATTGGTGCACCATTATTTCACTCCCAGACACTGAACTCTGTAGCTCCTTCAAAGTGATTGTTGGCCTCTCTGTGGCTTCTCTCACAAGTCTCCTTTTTGTTAGAGCACTGAGTTTTGAGGGACGGCCTTTTCTTGGTAGTGCCTGGGTGGTGTGGTGCAGCTTCGACTTCCTGATTATTGATCCAACTGTGCTCACTGGGATATCCAAACATTTAGATATTATTTTGTACCCTTTCCCTAATCTATGCATTTTTATTACTTTATATCTAACTTTTGTGGAATGCTCTTTGGTCTTCCTTTTCCCTCAAATTTCCCAACATAAAACCGATGTCACCTAACAGTAATTGATTTTGAGTTCCAGTGTTTTAAAATTAAAATATCAAACAGAATGAAATTGAATTGCATCATTTGTAATTCAGTAATATAAGATAATTGGTCAGGGGTCTGAATACTTTTGCAAGGCATTGTATATATATATATATATATATATATATATATATATATATATATATATATATATAATAATGTTTGGAACAACATGTGGGTGAGTAAATGATGACATAATTTTCAGTCAAACTATCTTAACTACTGCATCAAACGTTCTATGACAATGTCCATATGCGACCAGTGAATCTTTGGAAAGCCCTTAACACACAAATTTGAAGTAAAAAAATAAATTGCAATGAAAAATGGGAGTTGTAATTGTCTTAATGGGAGTGCATGCATGTATCATTAAAGGTCAAAAAGTGAGGAACAGAATGCTGAAGATGTAGGATCATGCATCTGAATACCGTGGAGCCTAGCGGGGTGAGTAAAAGATGGGGGCAAAAGGAGGGAATCGTTTATGTGCTGCATGAAACATGAATGGATTTTACCTAATAAAACCCTTGAAGCAGTCTCAGGTTTCTCATTAAGACTGAGTGAGGAAAAAACATCAGCTCAGTGGGACAGCAAAGTCATCTTATTATTAAATGATCTATGCCAGTACACAGTTTAAGTGTCTATATTAGAAGTAAATTTGGTGATTTATATGTCATGATTACACAATGAGCTTATAATTGACCTTGGAGGAAATAAATTATTATTGATGCAGCGCTGTGATCAAAATCACAGAGAAGCCAATGATGGGTATTCAAAATGTTAGCATAAAACCAGAGCATGGATCACTCGTAATTACTGATTCTCACTTAGCTTTACTATGCCACTCTGAACACACAGAATGGTTTGGTTACTCTGGCACATTCTTGTGAAGGCTGGGAGGGGTGGGGGTTGAGTTGATTCTGGTTCAACAACAGACTCATTATTCCCAATTATGTCTCCCCATACATCCATCATAAAATCTTGTTGTAAAGTATGCGGAAGGCCCATTAAAGTGTGCTATTAAAGAAGTCCACATGGGGCTGATGGAGATGAAGTGTGGGCTGGGTAGTGGGGCTAAGTCTCGGAATCTAACAGTACCCTCAGGGCTCCTCAAGAAAGTTTTATTGCTCTTGTGTCGAGGATTGAGGTAGTGAGGCTAACGTGGAGATCCACGGCATACCAGAGGTTGTTAGGAATACACTCACACTAATGTACAGGTGAACCCTGATGCGGGAGGATTTAATGAGCAGATGGATGGGTACAGTAGACACAGGTAAACAGAGATATCAGCAGTACAATGGAGGAAAATGACAATATGATGTTCCAACAGGTAAGTAACAAAGGCAAGTTGCTAAGTACATATACTGTAGATAATAAACAAGTGAGTACCATATGATGAAGAGAGAAACAGTGCATGGGAGCAGAGTGGTCCTGAATAGTCCAAGGTGAGACTTGACAATGATGTGTGTTTGAGGTGAGTATATATTAGGGCTGCCTGTGACCAAAGATTTCCCTAGTCGACTAGTAGGCGTTAATTTAAGCCATTAGTCAACTAGTCGCACGTTTATTATATTAATTTAATGATATATATATATATATATACAGTGCATCCGGAAAGTATTCACAGCGCTTCACTTTTTCCACATTTTGTTATGTTACAGCCTTATTCCAAAATGGATTAAATTCATTATTTTCCTCAAAATTCTACAAACAATACCCCATAATGACAACGTGAAAGAAGTTTGTTTGAAACCTTTGCAAATGTATTAAAAATAAAAAACGAAAAAAATCACATGTACATAAGTATTCACAGCCTTTGCCATGACACTCAAAATTGAGCTCAGGTGCATCCTGTTTCCACTGATCATCCTTGAGATGTTTCTACAACTTGATTGGAGTCCACCTGTGGTAAATTCAGTTGATTGGACATGATTTGGAAAGGCACACACCTGTCTATATAAGGTCCCACAGTTAACAGTGCATGCCAGAGCACAAACCAAGCCATGAAGTCCAAGGTATTGTCTGTAGACCTCCGAGACAGGATTGTATCGAGGCACAGATCTGGGGAAGAGTACAGAAAAATTTCTGCAGCATTGAAGGTCCCAATGAGCACAGTGGCCTCCATCATCCGTAAATGGAAGAAGTTTGGAACCACCAGGACTCTTACTAGAGCTGGCCGCCCAGCCAAACTGAGCGATCGGGGGAGAAGGGCCTTAGTCAGGGAGGTGACCAAGAACCCGATGGTCACTCTGACAGAGCTCCAGCATTTCTCTGTGGAGAGAGGAGACCTTCCAGAAGAACAATCATCTCTGCAGCACTCCACCAATCAGGCCTGTATGGTAGAGTGGCCAGACGGAAGCCACTCCTCAGTAAAAGGCACATGACAGCCCACCTGGAGTTTGCCAAAAGGCACCTGAAGGACTCTCAGACCATGAGAAACAAAGATTGAACTCTTTGGCCTGAATGGCAAGCATCATGTCTGGAGGAAACCAGGCACCACTCAGCACCTGGCCAATACCATCCCTACAGTGAAGCATGGTGGTGGCAGCATCAAGCTGTGGGGATGTTTTTCAGCGGCAGGAACTGGGAGACTAGTCAGGATCGAGGGAAAGATGAATGCAGCAATGTACAGAGACATCCTTGATGAAAACCTGCTCCAGAGCGCTCTGGACCTCAGACTGGGGCGAAGGTTCATCTTCCAACAGGACAACGACCCTAAGCACACAGCCAAGATAACAAAGGAGTGGCTATGGGACAACTCTGTGAATGTCCTTGAGTGGCCCAGCCAGAGCCCAGACTTGAACCCGATTGAATATCTCTGGAGAGATCTGAAAATGGCTGTGCACCGACGCTCCCCATCCAACCTGATGGAGCTTGAGAGGTCCTGCAAAGAGAATGGGAGAAACTGCCCAAAAATAGGTGTGCCAAGCTTGTAGCATCATACTCAAAAAGACTTGAGGCTGCAATTGGTGCCAAAGGTGCTTCATCAAAGTATTGAGCAAAGGCTGTGAATACTTATGTACATGTGATTTTTTTTTTATTATTTTTTTTTTATTTATTTTATAAATTTGCAAAGATTTCAAACAAACTTCTTTCACGTTGTCATTATGGGGTATTGTTTGTAGAATCCATTTTGGAATAAGGCTGTAACATAACAAAATATGGAAAAAGTGAAGCGCTGTGAATACTTTCCGGATGCACTGTATATATATATATATATATATATATATTGGGAGGCATCAGAACATGGTTTGAGTTCCAGGGCTGAGAAAGAATGTTATTAGTAACATTGCTAACACTGTTCTACATTACAGAGAAATACTAAACCATAATAATGATCCTTTAAAATATAAATTTTACAAGCACATGCACGAAGCGAGCCGCAACAATACCAGCAAAGCAATAATGATTCTGAATGTGTGGGAAAAACCAGCAAAGAGACTGTCTGAACATTTTGTTAATTTATAGACAGAAATGGGGGTTGTGCTGACAGTCGATGATCTCGGGGATCGACGATGGTCAGAGTGATCGGTAATAGCTGATGCCTTGTCAAGTCAAGACTATTTTTGGCTCGCTTTCCCATGTGTTTTATTATTATTATTATTATTATTATTATTATTATTATTATTATTATGAGGCTATTATTATTATCAAATTAATATTACAAATAATTTGCCAGTAGACACACATTAGGGGCACATTATTATACACACTTTCAAGGTCACACTTTATTATATTTTTAAGAACAGATGACAGAAAAGCCGTCTATGTGCATGTATGTTTGTATGGAGGCGTGCAGTCTCGTGGAACAAACGCATGTAAAATTTTCTCACTCTTTCTTTGTTTCTGTCTTCTGAATTTTATTTTATTTGTATTTATTTATTTTTTTGCAAGAATATGAGTGCTGCAAATTACCTCAGACATCTCAGCTCAGGAGGTGTTTTGAGTTCAGTTCGCTTTATTTCCACAGAGAAGTTAATTGTGACCACAACTCCGCAGCCTATACATCTGAGATTAGAACATAAAATAATACAAAAACACGTTCACCTCGAACCATGATTTATATTTCAGTGATTATTATCATAATTATAATTATTATTTTTACATTTATAATTGTTTTTATGTCTTCGTTTGTGTAAGTAATTTTCTGCCATGACGTTAAGACAGATTCTTGCCTGACGGTAAATGGAAAGGTGTGTGTGTGTATATATATATATATATATATATATATATATCATGAAGGAGGGAACAAAACTAATTTATTCACACACTAAAGTTAGTGGATCCTTTTAGTTTTAGTTCAAGTAAAAATACTTTTTATAAATGACACCTCATGTAAAACAAAAATGTTATTATAGTGTATTATATTTCAATGACCCCTATATGTATCCACAGAGGTCTGGGCTAAACCCAGAATATCCACTGATCCTAGAATGCCCCCTGTGTGGGCTTTTTGGTCTCTCTTGCTATACTGTATTAAAAAAAATTTTGGTCTCTCTTGCTATACTGTATTAAAAAAAAAAAAAAAAAAATACCTGGGTAGGTTTGCACCAGCTGTGCGTAAGTTCTCACGTAAGTTAGGACGTAAAGTTCACACTAAGGGCTTAGTAACTACTAGTTAGTTTGTAACTAAGTCATTGCTTAATTTGGTTGCACCACCTGTTCTTAAGGCAAGACTTAACTAGTAGGTCATAAGCTCTCCGTAAAGTAATGCGTAGTCACATAATATGACGTTTGCCCGTATTTATCCAATAAGCAGCCTTCAAATTTGTACACAGAAGTATTAAAAAGCCATGCATTTCAGTTTTATCTCATTACGGATGATGTTCAAACCTTGTTTGCACACATAACTGTCAGCTGTAATAAATTAAAGCTCCATTAAAATACGATACGTAATAAGAGTACATTTGATAAATAGTATATTTGCCCTGTGTAATCTAAAATATTGGAACTGATTCTAAAATAATAAGGGGTGATAAATAAATACTAATACAACAGGCTGGGAAAAAAAAAGAAATGTATTCATTTTAATACCTTATATATTAGTATATGTTGACACTTGACACTGGGCGAAGCACCCTGTAAACTGCACCATTAGATCGGCTTCAAGAGCTGCTTAAAAGTAAAAAAAAAAAAAAAATCTCTCTTATAAATGTAAACGAGTGTAAATGCCAACATCATCATATACAGGTGCATCTCAATAAATTAGAATGTCGTGGAAAAGTTCATTTATTTCAGTAATTCAACTCAAATTGTGAAACTCGTGTATTAAATAAATTCAATGCACACAGACTGAAGTAGTTTAAGTCTTTGGTTCTTTTAATTGTGATGATTTTGGCTCACATTTAACAAAAACCCACCAATTCACTATCTCACAAAATTAGAATATGGTGACATGCCAATCAGCTAATCAACTCAAAACACCTGCAAAGGTTTCCTGAGCCTTCAAAATGGTCTCTCAGTTTGGTTCACTAGGCTACACAATCATGGGGAAGACTGCTGATCTGACAGTTGTCCAGAAGACAATCATTGACACCCTTCACATGGAGGGTAAGCCACAAACATTCATTGCCAAAGAAGCTGGCTGTTCACAGAGTGCTGTATCCAAGCATGTTAACAGAAAGTTGAGTGGAAGGAAAAAGTGTGGAAGAAAAAGATGCGCAACCAACCGAGAGAACCGCAGCCTTATGATTGTCAAGCAAAATCGATTCAAGAATTTGGGTGAACTTCACAAGGAATGGACTGAGACTGGGGTCAAGGCATCAAGAGCCACCACACACAGACGTGTCAAGGAATTTGGCTACAGTTGTCGTATTCCTCTTGTTAAGCCACTCCTGAACCACAGACAACATCAGAGGCGTCTTACCTGGGCTAAGGAGAAGAAGAACTGGACTGTTGCCCAGTGGTCCAAAGTCCTCTTTTCAGATGAGAACAAGTTTTGTATTTCATTTGGAAACCAAGGTCCTAGAGTCTGGAGGAAGGGTGGAGAAGCTCATAGCCCAAGTTGCTTGAAGTCCAGTGTTAAGTTTCCACAGTCTGTGATGATTTGGGGTGCAATGTCATCTGCTGGTGTTGGTCCATTGTGTTTTTTGAAAACCAAAATCACTGCACCCGTTTACCAAGAAATATTGGAGCACTTCATGCTTCCTTCTGCTGACCAGCTTTTTAAAGATGCTGATTTCATTTTCCAGCAGGATTTGGCACCTGCCCACACTGCCAAAAGCACCAAAAGTTGGTTAAATGACCATGGTGTTGATGTGCTTGACTGGCCAGCAAACTCACCGGACCTGAACCCCATAGAGAATCTATGGGGTATTGTCAAGAGGAAAATGAGAAACGAGAGACCAAAAAATGCAGATGAGCTGAAGGCCACTGTCAAAGAAACCTGGGCTTCCATACCACCTCAGCAGTGCCGCAAACTGATCACCGCCATGCCATGCCGACTTGAGGCAGATATTAAAACAAAAGGAGCCCCTACCAAGTATTGAGTACATATACAGTAAATGAACATACTTTCCAGAAGGCCAACAATTCACTAAAAATGTTTTTTTTTTTTTATTGGTCTTATGATGTATTCTAATTTTTTGAGATAGTGAATTGGTGGGTTTTTGTTAAATGTGAGCCAAAATCATCACAATTAAAAGAACCAAAGACTTAAACTACTTCAGTCTGTGTGCATTGAATTTATTTAATACACGAGTTTCACAATCTGAGTTGAATTACTGAAATAAATGAACTTTTCCATAACATTCTAATTTATTGAGATGCACCTGTATGTCGAAAGGATTGAAGCCTGTCACGCAAAACATGAGCTCATTGATGTCATTAAATGAGTCTGCTTTTTTATTCCATCAGTTACTCCTGGTTGGAGGTTTCCGTAAATATTTAGTTTATACGTAGGGTTACGTTGTACCTAAGTTTAATGGTGCAATGCTCATATATTTAGTAGTATGTAAATTGTGACTTAGTGCCCATTTATGCCACAACTAGGCTAAGTTGTAACGTATGTATTGCTGGTGCAACCGGCCCCTAATGATACATTTATATTTAAGTATATGAGTATGCTTTGACAGCCAGCTCCTAATATCGCACAGCATGGTCACATTCATTGAAATCATTCTAGGCAACACTGTGAAGCATGTTTATCAAAATAGGAAGAGAAAATAAAAAATAAATAAAAAAGCAAAAAGATATTCATCTATATTTAAAATTTATTTCAAAGTTCAGAAGATAGACTTAATTAAAGGCACAAACAATTTTGTGATTGCAAGTCTGCTATCAGTAATAGAGAAATTAAGAAATGTGGGTTATGCTGAACTCTTTCAGACATAAGATTTCTTGAATCATCGTAAGGTAGATATTATCAGTGAATCATGCTCTGTATGCTGTTGAATGGGTTCTGGAAAAGCTTGAATTCAAAGCTCTTCAAAGACTATATGCTATGTAGCTGGTTGAGTTTTGATAGTCTGATAAATATTTATAAATTTGTCAAAAGGTATGTTAGAGGTATGATTGGGAGACACTTACTTTCATGTTTTGGTTTCTAGTACATGTAAATACACAATTAATCTATACAGTAGGAAACCAATGACACACCATATGGAAATCAATCAATCAATCAATCAATTTTATTTCTATAGCACATTTAAAAACAATAATACAATACAATAACACATAATAAAATAAGCAACCCACATTAAGCACAGTTAAAAGCAAGTGAAAAAATGTGAGTCTTCAAATAAGATTTAAAAACATTGACTGATGTACAGGATTTGATATGTAGTGGAAGGCTATTCCAAAGCCGTGGAGCCGCCACTGAAAAAGCCCGGTCTCCCTTTGACTTAAGACGGGACTTGGGGATCATTAAAAGTAAACACTGCGAAGAGTAATATATGACATATATTCCCTTATATCAATAGTTTTATTGTCAAATATGTTAACTATAAGGTGATATATTATTATCACATACATACATCCTCTGGATATATGAAGATATACGTTTATAACATATTTGAAATACCCATAGTAAAATTTGTATATGTACATATGTTAATAATATCTATATAATTAATTTTTATATGGTATTATATGGAGCAACCATATATGTGTCATGGTTTTATGTGTTTTTGTTCATGTCTTTTATTTTGGTAAAATAGTTCCATGCCATGTTTGTTCCTGTTTCATTGTCATGCAATCTTGTCAAATGTTTCCCATGTTCTTGTGTCTTGTCCCCATTGGTTCATTGTTTCATTAGCTTGTTAGCAGTCTCGTTATCTTGTTTAGAGTTCTGTGTGTTCATTGGTTATCATTGTCATGTGTTCTCCCAAGTCCAAGAATTTAGCCCTCATGTTTGCCATTGTCCATTGTTGAGTATTGTGAATGTATCGTTGTTGGTGTGCAGCGTTCAAGTTTATAGTCAAGCCAAGTCATATCAAGTCAAGTTTAGTCAAGTCATTCATGTTTATGTTTGTTCTCACGTTTGGATTCATGTTTGGGATATTCATCATGTTAATAAACTGCACTTGGGTTCTTCACACGTTATCGTCACTTCATCTACCTGTTGCCAGCCATCGTTACAATATGTTAACAATATATTTAATTTATATATGCAAGTTTATTAAAACAACATATATACAAAAATTCTGTATGCTTATGTTTTTATTATTTCTTTTTAACATACATGTCTAACTTTTATATACAGTACTGTGCAATAGTTTGACACTTTAGAAAAATGTTGCATAGTGAGGATGTCTTCAAAAATAATGCCTTAAAAAGCTTTCATTTAGCAATTATCATCATACAAAGTCCAGTAAACATAAAAAAAAAGCGACATCAATATTTGGTGTGACAACCTTTGCCTTCAAATCATCACCAATTCTCCTAGGTCACCTGGACACAGTTTTTCTTGGTTCTTGGCAGATAGGATGTTCCAAGCTTCTTGGAGAATTTGCAACAGTTCTATCTATTTAGGCTGTCTCAACTGCTTCAGTCTCTTCATGTACTCCCAGACTGACTCTATGTTCAGTGGGGGGCTCTGTGGGGGCAATGCTATCTTTTGCAGAGATCCCTGTTCTTCTATTCTATTCTATTTGCAAAATGAATGTTCGGGAGTTTAAAATGTATATTTCCTATTGACACACTAAAGCTGAAGATATATATAACCCTTATGTTTTTGTGAACCATCTTATGTGCCTAAGACTTTTGCACAGTACTGTGTATAATATCAACATATATTGACAGGCTTTAGATATATATGTACATAATATATAAAGTCTTCAATATAAGCATGTTTAATACATATATGTCTATAATATATGCATAAATAATATATATAAATATGCAGGAACAACTTACATTGGGTATTTTTATATGTCTATAATAAACCCATACATAAAATTTGAATATATTGGGGATATAATTTATGGTCCCATATGTGATTCCCACATACTTTTAACATACATGTTATTTTTTTTTTTCATTTAATTTTACATATGGAAATATATAAGATTAACATATAAGTTCTTTATAGAGTTATATATATGTAAAATATATAGGCCAATAATATATACTGTATAGGCCCGTTGCTCTGACCCCTGTGGCCATGAAGGTTTTTGAAAGACTCATCCTGTCCCACCTAAAAACAATCACCAGCCCCCTGATGGACCCCATGCAGTTTGCATACCAGACTGTGGATGATGCAGTCAACCTAAGCCTGCACTTCATCCTCCAGCTTCAACAGCCAGGGACTACGCCATGACCCTCTTTGTTGACTTTAGCGTGTTAACTACAAATCTATTTTTCATGCAAAAACAACCCATCACTCATTGATAAATAGGTGATTAACTGTTATGCAGTGTTTCAGATGTCAGGGAGACTGTATTTCTGAGGTTTTACACCACTAATTTTTATCTTTTTTTTCCCTCCTTTCAAAAAACATCCACTAGCACAAAATACCAAGCACCTATATTATCCAACACATGAGAATATAACAACCACAATGATTTCTCTGTGTGTGTGTTTTTTTTTTTTTTTTTTCTGCCAATGTAAGGCAGTGCTGCCACTAAGGCTATAGTTATGGTTATGTAGGGCTTTACTGGTTGTTTAGATCAGTGTTACTATCACAAATAATTGATAATTATTTCTGTAGTTATTATTTAATATTTAAATTAATTAATTTAATCTAACTCATTAAAAACTCATGTGGGGCTCCAGTAAATGTAGTGCGCTACGTTTAGGAGCGGGTTTGGTTATTAGCAGTAATTAATAATTATCAAAGATAATTATTAATTATTAAAATCAATAGAACATTGATGAAAATCAGTGTTAGCTTTTTTAATCCTTTAAATCAACAATTATCAAAGATAATCACTAATCATTAACATCGATGAAACATTAATTAAAATTAACACTAGCTTATTGATCCTTCAAATTCAACAATCATCAAAGATAATTATCAATTATCAAAAATCAATAGAATATTAATAAGGATTAATATTGCCGGGGCACTACCCTGGAATCAGGGACTAATAACCAGATAGTATAACAGTCTCAATATTAGATTGTTTTCCGCATAAATATGATGTTTTTGGATTAATATTACTGCTGTATTAATGTGTATGTTGCATTTTACTGCTGTTGATGTTTAATTTTAACTATATACTGTTGGGTAGTTTAATCTACAGCAATGCATCATATTATATAAGATCATCATATGTTTGTAGCGTCACTGTCCTGTGAGAACCATGTATTTCTTTTGAGATACGCTCAGAAAAACAGCCTTGTTGTCAGCTTTGTGACAATGCATTCCAGCTAACCCAAGAGTTTATTTTTTTATTTTTTATAGTTTATATATTTTAAGATGTAGGAGAATATTCTCAACCCATAAAGGAACACTTAATCCTTCAGTTTATCAGAAAAAAATTTAAATCACCAAATTTGGAGATACATGGTTTTTACTGGACAGGAAGGGTTTGAAAAAATGTTATCTGAAAAGTAACTAGTAACTAAAGCTGTCAGACAAATGTAGTGGAGTAAAAAGTACAATATTTGCCTCTGAGATGTAGTGGAGTACAAGTATAAAGTTGCACAAAATGGAAAAACTCAAGTAAAGTACCTCGAATTCGTACTTAAGTACAGTACTTGAGTAAATGCACTTAGTTACATTCCACCACTGTCAGTAAGTGTGCTAAGCATTGAAATAATTGTCCCCCATCCTGATGAAAATGCCTATGGTGCGTGCATAAGCGCATACATGTGCATGTGCATGAACATGCAGTTCACTAAAGGGTCTCGGTTTGGGGGTTTGAAAATATGGTCACCCTGCATTACTGAATGCCATTTTTATAACCCTATGTGCACCTAATGTAACTTAATGGCAGTTTTACATGTAGACCATATTCTTTTATGTTTAGTAATCTCCGACCAATATTTTATTTACTTTATTTATTTATTTTGACTACTGTGAACACTATGTCAATATAGTGTCTTAACATTCAAGCTCATATTGTAAAACACTTATTGTATTTTATTTATATATCCTTTGTTTTACATCCCATAATCTATCTATTCCTGTTTATGTGTCCCACAGGGAGGCAGTCAACCCTTGAAAACATAATGAAAGACAAACATCAAAGTCCAGAAATTCCCATTAAACGAATATGCAGGCCGAACCTGAAGTTTGTGGATGCCAGTGATGTGGATGATGGAGCATCTACCCCAAAAAAGGTTACATCAACTTTTTTATTGAAACCAAAACTAGCATCTACAATACAAATGTAAACAAATGGGCTGCCCACTACAAAATTTCAAAAACTTTCACATTTTCAAAAACTTTTCACATTAAATTGTTTTTGAAGGAGATGAAGCTCCACTCCACCATGGTATAATATTGACTTAAAGACCAGGCTGAATGATGCCCTCATTAATTATGATGAAAGCAGACTGTTCCTCTGATCAATATGTTGAATAATGGATGAAATTATCTGCAATCGTTCCCAAGATCTTGACGGGATCAGCCACTCTTCACAACCAAGCACAGCCAGCCTGTCACTGGCCACAGCCAGTGAGAATGACCAAGGCTGGAGTTGTCTATGTTGCTCTGCCTGTCTCTTACTTAGGGAACACTATAAAACTTTTAGACAAATCTAAATATCTGTTCAACTCTTTTAATGCCATTGACTATGATCTTACCAGCTGGTATTTCCGAGCCTATGGTTTTGGCTAAGCTGATCTTCATTTTCTGCTGAAGAAATCTCATCATTGGACAAATAAGGCTCAAACTGGTGTGGTCTGATGCCCTGTGTGCTCTCTGGTTCACTCTAGTAAGTCCTGAAATGAAGGTGAAATACGAGACAGCTCCAAATCACCAGCATCATAGTATGCTGCCTCCGTTACATTGGAAAACAGGCCCATGGAGTGACGTCACCTCTGTAGAGGCATCTTATTTGTGTGGTCTTGACATGCTGGCTGCGCTTGGTTGTGAAGAGCAGCTGATCCCATCAAGTTCTTGGGAACGGATGCAGATACTTTCATCCGGTTTTCAACATATTGATTAGAGAGAATCTGATTTCATTGTAATTAATGAAAGCATTGTTCAGCCTGGTCCTTAAGGAGGTGGAGCTCAGATCCAGTGGGATCTGGCCTAGTTTACCCCTGACTACAACTTATTAATAATCATTACATCCTAAATAATCAGATTTACTAACCACAGGTTTAATACTCAATACTCCACCTTCGCCTGCCTCACCTTCTCCTGCTCCACCTTCACTTGACTCACCTTCTCCTGCACCACCCTCTGCTGCTCCACCTTCACCTGCCTCACCTTCTCCTGCTCCACCTATGCCAAACATGATACAACAAAACCCCAATTTTCACTCTGTTTTGCTCTCTAGAAATGCCAAAACTCCTCTGCACAATGGAAAGGCTGGAGAAATGACTGGAAGCCAAGGGGCAGAGCCCACAGCCACATTTGGCATCACCTTCCACCATACAGGAAACAGAGCAAGGCCTGCAAAGACCTATAACCGTGTTTATAGTGTTTGTGAACATTAGGTGGACACTTTCATGTTATTGAGACCAACACTCCCAACACTCATAGAAAGTAAACATTAGTGCAGTGTAATATTGCCACCAACTAACTGTTTCTGGTGAAACATTTATTTCCACTGGAACTGCTGTTACTGTGGGTATGGACAACTGACACCCTCCCCCCTTTTAACCATTTACCGTGGTTATTTGACACATGGTTAACCAAGTATGACTGTTCTGTAACCGGCACAGCCCTATTTCCAGTCCATGTATTTTCACCATGGACAGATGAACAAGTTGTATTTGTAATGTAAAGTCACAATCTGTAATGCAAATACATATGAATATTTTCAACTATAATTTGTTGAGGAAGACACATGTATACAATGCCTCCAATAGCTCAAACTCAGATAGAAGTTGAAGGGTCACTCAGAGAGTGCAACACTCGCACGCTGCATGTTTGACAGTGAAATATTATAGGACTAATAATGCATGCATTTTTCCATCAGTTCAACCTTTCACTGTCACTGAAGGTCAAAGGCCATGTGACCATTAGAAAGGTCACATATGACTTTATATTAGTGTTTAATAGTAACCATATGCGTATTGTAACACTGAGTTCTTGGAGTGGAAGAGGAAGTGAGGAGACGCAGGAGTAAATACTTTAAATCCTTTAATGACAATCGGTGGAGTGGAACAAACGCTGGAGTGGAACATACAATAAATCTTAACATCAAAACTTAACACAACGTAACACTTCAAGGACTGACAAATGAATAGGCAAACAAGTAAGTTAATTTAATAATTTATTTTCTATAATTATTATTTATTTTCTTTTTTGCATTGCTTTGAGAAGATGTTAAATTTTGAGGAAAGTTTATAATAATGAATGTAGCATAATGTGAAATTTAGTGTTATGGTAAGGTTGAGTTGTGTTTTTATTATTATTATTATTATTATTATTTATTTATTTATTTTTTACTTTGACTATGTATGTCAAGTTTCAAATAAAAAAGTATGAAAGATGAAGTAGTTTTCATGTATAAAGAATTTAATTAACCGACTGGATTACTCAAAAATAGACACTGCAAAATGGTTTAATATAAATAAATAAAACAATTATGGATTTTTTATTAAAATGTGACTATATCATGATATATATGATATATGATTTTGGTCATATCGCCCACCTCTACACTTATGCAGTTTCTACTACTAATTTATGGTGTTGAACATCACTATGCTGGCTTTCACAGAATCAGTAAAATAAAAAGTATTACAATACTCAAATTTATCAGTATATTCTTGGTATCCCATTGTCCTGCAGTGCATACTAGGGAGAAAATGTGTAGTTGAGTACACAAACACTCATCACAAAAGCATACTGAAGCCGGCATAGATCTCATTGTGTGCTTGCTTCAGCGAAGTAGCACACTGTACACTCTTACTTATCTTTTTCTTCTTCTGCCTGATTTCTGCTAACTAGTTCTACACCCTTTAAGCTATCGACACAGTTCAAACTTTAAAGCAAAATTTTTTTGGGTGCTGAGTGTTGGGTTGTATGCCTTAAGCTTATTAAAGATATTTCACCATCATGTGGACTCAGATCACGTTCAGGTAACTGTACAACCCAACACTCTAACAAAGTTCAAGTTTGCTTTAAAATGTTGAGCACATTCTGAAATAAGGTGCAGCCATTCAGATTCAAAAATATTTTGTATTTGCAATTCATATACATAATAACAATGTAAGAACATGTATGAGACAGACATTAGGAACATGTATTTTACATACATATAAGTGACATATATTCAAATTATATGTGCACACCATGTTTTTCATAAATGAAATTTATATATCCCACATATATATCCAAAATATATATCTTAGATATATTTCATTTTTTATATATAAAATCAATTTTAAGACTATGTGACATAAATATATTAGTGATATATATGTCACATTTATGTCAATAATATGCTATGCAGGTATGTGTAATTTGTATACTACACATTTATACTAAGACATATATGTTATGTGTATAAATAATTATATACATGACATATATGTAAAATAATAATAATAATAATAATAATATACATACATAAACATACATTTTTGTATGGGCTAGATATATATGTCAATATATGAAATTGCTCCAATTTCTAATAGGTTTCATATATAGCTTGTACATATATGTACAAATACTTCATATATGGAAATTTAATATGTGTACATATATTACATTTGCGTATGGGAACAAAAGGAAATTCTAAAATCTGTACACGTTTTGATACAGGTAGATATCTTTGACCAGACATACATCCAGATATATACTGAGATTATCTATTATTGGAACAGCAGCTATCTTTAACCTCTCTTCTGTCCCTTATCACACCAGCCCTTAATCAAACTTATGAGAAGTTACCGAACACATTGGAAGTCTTTATTCTCCATCCTTATGTGCCCTCTAGAGAGAGGAACTAACAGCACTGCTGTGGCTGCATTCTCTCCATTCCCAGCTGGCATAAGACAAGGACAAGTGCATTTAATGAAGGCTCATAAAACATTTTGAGAGAGGGAGGGGTTGACCTAAAAACATGGGTTTTTTGACAGTAGGAAAAGAGCCCTAAAGCGCTTTACTGAGGCTGTGCAGAAATCCTAAATCTAAACAGTGGAGGGCAGTGAGCTCTGAGGCTTTATACATCAAACAAAGAAAGGGTGAATGTCTTTCTACTTGCACCCTCTCTCTCTCACTCTCTCTCTCTTTCAACCGTGACAGACATTTTCTGACTGTTTTTGGTGAACTTTTTGTGAAGTGTTGTCTTCTCTCTTTCTATCCTTTTCTCACACTTACCCTCTCTTGATATACATAAATACAATATTATAAAACAAGTATAGTAAATACAAGTAAAAACAGTACTCTACTATAATCAGCCCACATCATTTCAGAGTTTAACTGAGAGTGATGCCAGACACACACTGCAAAAACTCAAAATCTTACCAAGTATATTTGTCTTATTTCTAGTCAAAATATATCATTACACTTAATATAAGACACAATCGCCTAACAAGTAACATTTCAGTGAGATATAGGGACTTGTTTTAAGACAATGCATCTTGAATATCTTGTTAAGTGAGAGAGTCTTGAAAACATCTTATTTTGAGTTGTATGTCAGATGAAACAAGCTTTTTTGACATTCTATGAGGTTTTTTAGCTGCTGTGTTATTTGTAAAACATGAATCATCTTGTTTCAAGAATTAGACTTACTTGATTTAAGAAAATAAATCTGCTTTATTGGAAACCCTCAAGTTCAACAGATTTTGCCCAAAACTCATACATCATATTGTGACTTTCTGGAGTCTCTGCTGCTTGCCTGTCAACCTCACAGTGTTCACAAGACTCTATGGATTCCCAGAATGTTGAACTATTCCTTTAACCAAAATAGAATTCCAACAAAATTGAATAAAATATCAAAAATACAATGATGCACATAGAGGCAAAAGCAAAAACAGCCAAAAGGCCAACAAAGTTTTCAATGTTCAGTTACATAAAAACCAATCTCCACATTTGAAAGGCTAAATAAACTGTATATATGACTTAAACAGTAAAATGTCATTGCTTAAATTATATTTAACAGCCACTCTATTTGAGCATTATTCAAAAGTATTCACTGAATACCATAATGGCCTTAATACACTGGAACCCCATGAACACATACATTAATAAATCAGTTCCTTATTAAAGTATCTCATACACACTGGCCTTATCTAAATGATTCAGTGGTGAGAGGAGAAAAAATAAAAGTACTTTGAAATGCTCCCTAGAAAATCAAAGGGAGTGATGTTCATTGATGTCTGTGAGATCATACTTCATTGGAATGTACTTGCTATTATTGAAGGTCAAATAGTAGTATGGTGTATAATAAACAAGTTTTTCAGCATCCACAAAAATATTGGCTTGAACTAGGTAGGGAACTTCTACCTCGTAAGCTAAATAATGATCATTCCACTCAGTTATAGAGAGAGGTTGGCATTCAAAACAATACACTGACAAATTTACTATGTAGATGTTTTTCACAAGTCCAAACTCTGGAGTACTATTGATGACATTAGAAATAACCAAAGTTTTCTCACATGTATACCTATTTCCATGTTGCATAATCCACTTTACAGAAACTACATGTTGAACTTGCTCTATTCCTAATTAGTCTTTCATCTTTCCTTCTACATAGTGAACATTTTTAACCTCAGAGACTGGGCCCATTTCAACTTCACTTGGATGTTTCTCATGCACATTCTGACTACATTCATATAGTTGATTGTGCTTCACAAGAGATTTACAAATATTCTTAAAACTACTTTTCAAAGCCCACTGCTTGAAAAAGCAATGCTTTGACTCAAAGCGCATACACATATGCCTCACCATAGGACCAAGTGCCTTAATCTGAGAAGGAAGATGCAGAAGGTAATGCTGTTTAGGTATGATATTTGTATCTGGAAACAGTTGTTTGAAATCTTTCAAATGTTGCTCTATTAAAAGCTTCAGCCTTGAAAGAGTTGGGAGAGCAATAATAGGTGAAAACAGAATTTTGACTATCTCTAACAACAGCATTTGTGTGTAATCATTTTCTTCAATTGTGTCAATGAGAAATGGCAGGATCTTTAACAAAACCAGCATCTGCCCAGCTGACTGTTTCAGTTTATTGTCATTTGATGACAGTGTACTGACAGATATGGGGCAAGGCTTATCCCTCGCATCCACAGAAGAATAAGGGAAACCAATAATTGCACTGTTGAATGTGTCTAGCTCCATATGCCCTGAAAGCACAAGATACTTTAAAACACATTTGATTTCATATGGGGCAACACCTTCAAGAATAACATGCATGATGTCTTGTGGGGTTTGATTGATTACATCAAAGTAAGGAAATTCTGTTAATTTGCTTCTCCTGTTAATACCATATGTCGTTTTTAGATTTTCTTTCAGAAAGTCAGTACTTGCCTTTTCAGTGTCACTACATTGCCTGATATGACTTGCCATGGTCCTTTTAACAAACAAATCTTCATTAAACTGTTCCTGAATGTCTTCAAAGTTGCATTCGCAGTGTCTGCATTTACTGTAGGCAAACCCTACTCCTTCCTTAAATCCAGCCACTTCATGCTGAGCTAGAGTGTCTCCACACACAGACATAAGCACCCCACAAATTGCCTTCTCACCGTTTGCAGTGAAAACTTTAACACCATCATACAGCTCAATTAAGTCACGGTTAATCCTCTCAAATATCTTATCAATACCACAATCGGAAAAATCTTTTGATTTTACCATGGCAAGCAGACGAATGGCAGCAAGTCTAAATCTGTATTTAGGTTTGATGTTACCTAAGGTGTAATAAATCAATAACAACTTGTTTTTGTTTGCCCGAGATCCAAGAGGATTGCATAATTCAATTTCGTCTGTATATAAAATTAACTGCAATGCTGTGGGAACTTTCAAAAACAGTGGGTGCGATTTAAAAATGTCTCCAATTAAAAAATCCATTTTTGCATGGCTGTGGCCCCTCTTCAATCATTGCAAGAATTCTAGGATGGAATAACAGCTGCTCCAAACTTTTCACCAATGGTATATAATAAAAGTAATGGTTTTTAATGGTAAGGACTCTGGAGTCTCCACTTTTCACATAACATACCGTATTTTTTGATATAATAAGCTCTGGTTCAATTGGTTGTAACAGTTCTTTGATTGTCTTATCCTGCGAATGAGTTGTAGCAGTTTGACTGAAAGGGTCAGTAAACTGGTCAAATATTCCCATTGCATCACTCTTCAGCTGATGCAGATCCCCAGAATATGTCTCAATCATGTTACTCATTTGATGTTTTAGGTGCTGCAGTAATGCCGCCTGGTATTGCTGGACTCCACTGTCCATCTGGTTAACAGCTCTCTGGAGAGGGGGGAAAACAACAAAAATACAAATAAACAAACAAATGACAAACTAATGAGAGGAATATGAACAAGGCTATGCAACAATTGGAATTGAGGTTGAATGGAATGTTAGTATATAATGCTATATGTCTGCTGATTCCTTAGGTGGTTTAATTATTTGGTCTTCTCCACCAAATTCAAAATGTAGCCTAGTTTAATTTATTTGGTCTTCATTGTTGTGATACATCAGTAAAGACCAAAGAAATTAAAATGTATAGACTTCTAATTCTGTGCTTAAACTGACTACATCAACCATCCTAAGAATCAGCAAAACTATCATCTAATCATTCTATTCTAACATTCCATTCAGCTCAATTCCAACTGCTACAACATACTCACATATGCAGGCCTCATTATGCTCATTTCCACTTCTATATTTTTATTCTGGGACTCAACGATAGTAGCTTTGGATGATTGACAATTCCAAAAAAATCCTTATTTATCTTATGCTGGCCCTTTATGCAGCCCCTCAGTTCATCCTCTGTCTGAAACAAGTCGTTTTAGACAGAGCATTCTGGGAGTCTACTATGGTTACTACAGTTAATGTTCCTGCATGTGATGTAATAAGGGGAGCCAAATGTAAATGCCATGTTTGCATACACATTTACTGAAAGATGGAGCAGGAGAGAAAGAGATGACTGTTTTTTTCTCATATTTTGAGGGTCTCTAGACACACCAGGGACACATAGTTCTGTTGAAGACAGGAAAAAGTGGATTTTGCATAGTATGACCCCTTTAAGTCATTCTTTACATTATAAGCTTATTGCTATTAAGCTTGCTACTAACAATGAAATACCATTCATTGGAAAACAATGGGATAAATTACCTGTGTCATTCGATGGGTTTCTCTGGCTTGAAGATGAAATGCAGTTGCATGTTTGAAAAGGTCAACGTTCACACGACCCTCTTCACCTTCTTGAAATCCACTCTGAAACAGATTAACATCTCTATTAAAACAGGGAAAATGTTGGCATTGGTAGCTAGCACCACCAGACAATCTGATACTAGTCTACCTGAATACCATAAATAATGACGTACCGTCTGAGTGACGATGCTTGAACCCACTTCAGCCTCTAAAGAATGTTGCTGCATTGCACAGACCTCAGCCACAAGGCTCACATTAGTTTGGTTGTTTGTGGCTGTCCTCTCACGTGTTCCTGGTGAGCCATGGCGAGTAGATCCTTCCTCCTAGGCACCTTCCACTTGGAGAAGATGATGCGCGTGCGTTCGCTTTACGTGATAATAATAGGAGTTCTACACCCTATACTCACTTAGACAGCCACCAATGCCACACACCACGCGAAAGTCAGGGTTGCGACTGTGCAAAGAGTTAATGTGACTCAATAGTTTTTTCAGTCAATGCCACAAAAATGTAGCATATGAAACAACGCCAAATCATCTTAGAAGAGCAAAGTTCAAAACGTTTAGACCGAGTGCATCACGTTACATCCAGCTAGGGAGAAAATTATAACTTTTAAATGTGGGGGTAATTGGTTTAAGTTCTTATTTAGCTAGCTTGTATTTACAGAATAATTAATCTGCAATGCGCAACTATGTAGTTGAACTAAACACAATTGTTACATACATATATAATAAATTCCTCATAAATTTGCCCATATATTTGGGACAGATGTGTGAAATAGCCTGATAAGTCAAATCACCCGAAGAAGTGAACCATCCTGCGTCTGGTGGGAGTTGCACATGCGCAGTACTAATCACAGACTAGGAACGTGAGCCGAAGAAACCGCGCAGAAAAGCTACCGTTACCGAGACGTTTCATTGCAAGTAAGTTTTATCCAATATTTCGTTTTTTTTTTTTTTTTTTTTTTTTTTTTGTGTTTTTAGTCGCATACGTTTTTAAACGTTATTCATGTTTCAATGTATATTTATTGTGTATACTGTTGCAGCCGAGGACGAACTAACGTTCGCTGAGTTAACTTGCAAGCCAAGACAGCATGGACGAACTGGATGACGTCGCGGTGTCGATTTTAAGAGGTAATGTAGTCAAATATTATTTGTAAACTTAGTTATTGTCATACATACGATATATATCATATATAAACGTAGATACCGCGTTCGACATTTGGCGCGCAGATACTTGTTTCAATTAAACCTAGTTACTGGGAGTGGGTATACTCAGTTCTATACTAAAACTACGGTTAATGCACTAAACTAGTTAGCACTAGCTAGCTATTCTGAACGAAGTGACAACTTTTACTAGTTTCATGCAGTTTGGCTGTTCTAGGGCACTAATTCATCTTGCCATGTGTGTCTTCCAATATGTCACAGCTGCAAACATCAGTGAGGAAATGATGAGCACCCTGTCTCGTGAAGACTTGCGGGATCTTATCCCAGGCCCAGAAAACTTCTTACGGAGAAAAGCAGTCTGGTGTGCTTGTCATGGTGTTTCGGAGGAGGTCAGTTTCTCAGTGACACGGCATTAACTAGCAAAGTGGTTTTGGAACGGGCATGGTAACCTACAGGTGTGTTCAATTGTTACATCATGTTCAGATTTACATGTTTTGTTGATTTAGTTTATTACTTTTCTGTCTGTTTAGCAATTATTTTTTTTAGGCTGTAACACCATAAGACAATGACCAAACCTTCCCTTAATGATTTATTATATCACTAAAAGGAGAATATTAACACAAAACCATTATCAATCAGTATTGTTATTATTTCCTTACACCATGTATCCTCTAGCTGTAGTAGCCTAATGGTGTTCCTATATAATTTTTTAGTTTTTAAAAAGCACCACTTAAGGGATATATTGCCAGAGTTGTGGTGGTAGACATGCCCAATTTCGGTCTAAACCATTCTCATTACATATATAGATCATTTTTGTGACTAAACGGATACAGATGTTGCTGTAGTCACTGAACTCTATTTGCTTTAGGTTTCTGTAATGGAACTGACTTGCATAATTCCTTTTTCATAAATCTAGATTTGTTATATCCTCCACCATATTTCATGTATTCCAGTCAATAACTGGTAGGCTCCATGAAGTGGAGCGTCATTGTAGTGCTACATTCTTAATTACTAGAGTGCACAGAGGCTACTGGAAGCGCACATGCATGCGCACAACAAACTCCTGCAATGCCCTTTTTATGTCTCATTTCTCAGTACAATAGGTTGTTATTGAGTGTTTCAATGTTTATATAGCTTAACATTATTAAACTTAATATTACTTAATATTCTTGCAAATTTTTAATAGCCTCACCATTACCCTCAAATTCCACCGGCGGCGTGCACCATGACAATGCATGTCTGTCATAACAGCACACCATATAAACATGGTCGTGAATTTGGTGTGTGCATACTATTTTTCATGCTTTTGTGATACTGCAGTTTTATGAGATTGTTCAACATGTTTAAAATTGTTATGAACAACAATTTCTCTTTCAAGAAATAAATACTGATTTAGAGATTCATTGATAGGTGTGCAGTTAGTTTATGCAAGAGATTTAACCTCCAAAATGAAACAGATTGCATAGTTGTGAAATGTTGTCAATGCTGCATTGCAATTTGTGTTAACACAGTAAAAATGAAATGTTGCTTTTACAAGTAGTTCATTATCTTTTATTTTACAGGAATCTGGCCGAGAAGACTCAAAATCAATGGGCAGTTCCACTCCTATTAATGAGTCACCCCTACCGCAGACATCCACTCCTGAGAAAAGATGTCCTGCAGAGTGTACAACACCTGAAAAGGTTGTGAAGTTATCATTCCCAGAATATGTATTGCACACTGACACCGAACTAGAGCAAGTCCGAAAACAATACTTTGAATTGGCGAAGAAAGGTGAAGAGTGCAACTGCCAAATGTCGAAGGACCTCAGATGCCGGCTCATCCGAAACACCATGACCAGTATGATCGCAATCCTGAGGGCAACGGGGGATGGAGACAGATACCCGTCAAAACCAGAAATTACAGCTATGGCAAAGAGAATAGTCCTGTACTACCCTATGCTGCAGGACGAGACCTGAACAACAAGAATACATGGGTAAGTGAAATGCAGCCAGTTGATGACCCAAGTGTTTCATATTGGCTTTTGTTAATAGCATTTGTTTGAAGAATTTGTTTGATATTTGAAACATTTATTTAAATTGTCTTGTCACAGGTTACTGTGTACTCACAGCTATACAAAAGATTGCAAAACGTGAGATCCCCCAAAAGACCATTCCAGATGGGAGACATTCGAAGAGGCGCCGTCTTGAGCAGCCAAGTGACCCAGATGAATTTGATTCAAGTGACTCGACAATCATTCTAGTTCGCTCCTCACAAGGGAGTAGCAATCAAGATTGCGCTTCACAAGGGAGTAGCACCCCAGACTCGGGCAGCAACGGAAGACGTGAGTTCCAACTTTGCATTTACAAATTTACCATGGTGCGGTGTTCATATTTCTTTTACACTTCTGATGTTCACAAGTCTAATAAACCCACATTATTGGATCTTTAAAACAATATAAAATACTTATGGAACTAGTTCTTGATATGTCACATTTTCAACATTTTGGTTTCCTTGCCCTCATAAAATAAGATTTACCAAGTGTCAGTCAATGTGATATTGGCATATATGTGCATGGTACATGCATTCTTTTGTGACTTGTGTCAAAATAGAGATTAGAAGCATTCAAACTAATTACTACTACTGCCTACTTCCTATAAGAATAACTCATTCATTCATCAATTAATGTCATGTATTCAGTTATGTATGTTTGTGTCTTTTAGCTAACAAGCCCACAGACATTTACACTCCAGACACTGACAGTCCAGCAACTATGGCCAAGCACTATAGAACCCTACAGGCTTTGTGTAAAAAGAAAAATCCAAACCATGAGTCTGTCTCTCAGCTCCTGGATTTTGAATTTGCAGCCAGAAGAGCATTCATAGATTCTGATTCTGTTCGCGAGGAGGACAGATATGAGAAAATTCTAGAGGCGTGTCCTTGTTTCAAGGACATTGGCCATGTAAATCATTATTGACTGAGCATAATTCAAAACATGGTACCACACAGAACAATGTCTTATATACCAATTTCCTTCTACCTAATGCAGTCAAATGTCTGTATTTGTATATTGGATAGGTGATGGGGGAGCTTCGACACATTCTGGACAAGGATAACAGCCACTACATTGAAGAACTGAGGGGAGGTTGGGACAACTTCTGCCAGAAGGTGCAGTTTTTTGGTGTATGGAAAAAGATGCTGAAACCCCCAATGGGAATGGACAAAGGTAAGCAATGATGTTTTGATGTTATTAGTGGTCAGGGTGGACATTAGGGCATGCTAATTGTCAATGTGCTAGTGTCTTGTCTTCCTCCTCTTTCATCTGTGGTGGCTATCCCATCGTTTGTTTAATGTTTCTGTATTTTAAAGCATATCTGTTGTTGACCGTTGATCAGATTTGACCTTGTGTTATCTAAGTGTAAAAGTAATGAATATTTTCCTCAACAGTTGAACAGGCTCTCGGGATCCTACGTGTGCTACCATCACTGTTCCCCTCTTCATCTACTCCTCCTAAGAAGATACGAGATGCGAGTGAGGCTCTGGTGCATGTCCTCGAGGTGAGCTGTGTAAAATGTTACAGAATAATTTAGACTGTCCAAAGTTATAGCTTAAGATGCTGGTTGTAATTGCTCCCAATGTATTTCCTAGTCACATATGTTCTAAGCCTTCAGAGATACCCCAAACATTTGTTTTTGGAAACAGGATTTTAAATGGTAAGATGTGTGTAGCTCTCAATATTACAGTATGTACAAAAATGGATGCACTACATGGTTAATAACGGGTTGTATAGAACTAGTGAAGACCTAACAAGACTAGCCTAGTATTGGCTAGCCCAACAAATCTAAATACATTTCTATAAATTCAGATACAGTGTGTTTAGCAATACAATTTTGTACAGCAGACCCACATACGCATTTTTATATTCTTTATATGATTTCAGTGTTTTGGAAGGTTTAGATCGTTTGTGAACAGGAAATGCATTGGGGACAGTCAAAAGCAGCAACTTCAGCTGTAACTTTCTCAGTACTGCGCCTTTCGTCAAAATTTTGTTTTGGAAAGTTATTTGATTGTAAACAAACTTCTGAATGGCTTAAGTTGAAAAATACCGAAATGGATCATTTAAACAAAAGTGCTTTATCCTGATAGAAGGATGTCTGTGTTATGTGTTTAAGGAAAACGAAGAACCCAATGCCTACTTGAAGAAGCGCCCTCTCTCCTGTCCAGTCCTGATTGTGAGTTCGTCCAACTGCCTCCTGGCTGTAGGAGATGTGCCGATAACTACATTCCCAAAAGACAAGGTTACAGAGGGTGCTTTATACCTTATGGCCTACTATTATGCCCTACACCTTACTTACACCAAGTGTGTAGCCACTTTGCTTTCTGTCATACAAACAGAGGTCCTCTTGGACACAATCCATGAGAGAGACCTCACACCATCTTTCAAGGAGGGCATGGCTGACTGGAAAGCTTTTGTTGGCAAATAAAGCCATTGCCATTGATTCTTGTTTGGAATTTAGCCAAGGTAGCCCAATGTTAATGTTGCAATAATAAGCACTTTGTTGATGTATTGAGGGACATTGGTCAGATGTTAATGTTAATGTTAGCCCAAAACCCTTAATTTGAATATTGCAATAATACGCACTTTGTAGGTGTATTGAGACACATTGTTCAGATGCTATTTAACCAAGTTAGCCCAAGACCCGTAATTTGAAAGTTACCATAATAAGCACTTTGTAAGTGTACTGAGGGGACACATGTCAGATGACTGTGTCTGACTTTAACCCACAATGTTACACATATTTGGCATGTTCTGTTTTTATTTTATTACAGTCCCATACACACTGTGAGCCAAAACATATTGACTGGTGCTGCAGTCATACACTGCTGTGAAGGAGTCTCCATGTAATGCACTAGACTGTCAGAACTTTATGTTTACTCCTGCATTCCACAGAGGTAGAAAGAGGTAAAAAAAAAATGTATGAAGAGAAAATAAAACATTTGTTTAATGCAATTCTTGTTTTCATTGAAGTAGGTGATTGTCTTAAATCTAGAACAGTATCACTATTGTAGAGCTTACAATAAGTGAAATACACTTGAATTGAAATGAAAGGATGACCAGAATGATATGGCACTTCCTAATACGAGTAACAAATGCATAATGAGTATTTCCAGCTAACTTCAAGACATATTTTATCCTAAAATGCTTAAATATCACTTTCTAATCTTATTTTAAGTTGGTGATGGTCTTAAATCTAGAATGGTGTCACTTACCAATGAGTTAAATACACTTGAAATAAAGAGGATGACATGAACAGTGAAAAACAAAAAGCTAATTTTGAGGGACAAAATGCTACTTTTGAGCATTACAGGCTTATTATGAAATACAACACTTCCTAATACTAGTAAAATATAGCTCAAAATGAGTTTTCCTAGATAATTTCAAGATCAGTTTTATCTCAAAAGTCCTAAATATCACATCTTATTTCAAGAAATCTTGACAAGCCAATTTTCACTTGTTCCATTGGCAGATTTTTTTTTTACTTATTACAAGCAAAAAACACCTTGTATTCATTGTTTTTTTACTTGTTTTTGAAATGGCCTTTTTCCAATGCATAGGCTGATGGCAGGAGAGGACACTTGGAAAGCTTATATTTAGATATTTTAAGAAAGAATTTAAACTCTTAAAAAACAAAAGCATTTTCCATCACCCTACTTTACCGGCTTGTCTTCCGTATAAACCAAACAGATATATTAATGTGAATTTCCTGCTGGTTTCAGCTATCCATAAATCATGAGACATGAAACAGCATATGCGTATGCACTGCCAACCTTGTCTTGGTTACTCTTAGCTTCAAAAGTCTTGCAGGATACACCACAACAGATGAATGAGAATACTACAAGCAGATGACCGCCATCTGGGAGAAAATCTGACTACTTAGCAGAGACCTGGGGTGCAGCCAATGCAATATGATGGAAGAGATGGTTGCAAAGACACGGGGCAAAAAAAACAAAAAACAAACAACAAATAATTAATGTGCAATGTACGATTGAAGAAATCAAATGATCCCAGTAATGCTTTCAATGAAACAACCTTAAACCTTTGTTTATTTATTTATTTTGATGTTAAAGGGATAGTTCACCAAACATTAATATTATGTTGTCATTTACTCACCCTCATGTTGTTCCAAACTCATATGATCCCTTCTGTGGAAAACAAAATTAGATATCACTATAAGCTGAATGTAGGCCTCAGTCACTATTCACTTTCATTGCGTCTTTTTTTCCTTAATACATTGAAAGTGAATGGTGACATTCATTACCTACAGTAACATCTCCTTTTGTGTTCCACGGAAGATGAAAAAAAAAAAATCTACCTAAAATTGTACCAAAAATCTTTTATTTTTTATTTGTGTGTGCGTGTGTTCAGCAGAAAAAAGTCAAACAGATGAGGTTTAGTCAAAACAGAATTTTCATTTTTGGGTGAACTATCTCATTAACTAAATATTAGAGGCATGTAGACATTCCAAAAAACTATAACAGCATTTGTGAAAATGAATGAAGCTGCTTTTGCTTGAGGGGAAAAACAATTAATATTGTTGTGCAACTAAAGAGCTGTTCCATCTGGTACATGGGCAGCCCATAAAACAGCCCATACATGTGGCAGCCAGAGCATTGAGGGCACAACACTCCAAATGGAAGCAGCATCAGCTTTCCTGGCACAAGGACTGCAGGATGGATAACTAGTCTAGAAATCCAATGCATAGCTTCACCAGGTACAGAATAGCCTTTGTCCTTCAACTCCCATGAAGCGACACGGAGACTTTGATAGAATAATGAGGATTTAGAGAGCGGCTTCTGGGTTTTGTTCAGTTCAAATAGAGGATGGATGCCGATTCCTCTCCTGCGGGGTGTGCAACGGGTTCTCTGTGCTCTCTAAGCATTGTGCGAGTGGAAATGATGGTGAGCAGAGGGCCATCTGTTGTGCCACTTGGCACGCCAGCCTGCCCCTGCCAGAGTCATTTCAGGTGGGAACAGGAAATGCTCTCTCCAGTGTGGTGTGAACAAGGCACACACAAGATAAAAATCTGCTCAGTATTCACACATTTCACACCATTTACATCTCCAGATGCAGTGGTGGGCCGTGCATTTAAAGTCTAGACATTCAGTGTGATTCATGCCATTAAGAAAACACAGTTTCACAATGAATAACACACCCTATGCCTTTGGGCATCATACATTATGTCACAGCTAACTAGTAATACCAATTGACATTTTAAAAACACATCCACGCACGAAAGCCAGAACTTGAAACCACACTTAATGCTCAAGCAAGCCTAATTTTAACTACAGCATGACTGTTTTGTGAAATGAACGTCTCCCGAACAGACATTCAAAAATCATAATTTTTCATATGAATCTACCAAGGAGGTCTATAATACCTGGAAAAATCTATCATATAATATTTGCGATTTAAATGTTGCTTGCAATAAATTTCTTTTCGTCAGGGTACACGGTTATGCTGCGTTCCATTCAAGTTGGATGTGGGATATTCCTACTTGATATCTCCGACCATAAATGCATTCCATTCCCTGATATTCGGAACTGCAATGCTCCCGTTAGCTTAGCAGGGGTTTGAATCTCATTAGAGATGTCTCCTAGCAACCCAACTGATAAACAATGTTGCAGCCCTAGCATTTGTGCTTCAGGTGTATGATTATCAAAGGAGATTATAATTTACCATGTTTTATACACCTGTTTCTGCAGGCATTTGTTAAACAAGCTTTAATATCATGTAATGTGGAAACTAACTCATTTATCGATATTACTTAATAAAGTGAATGTTTATCACTTTGTATATCTCCCTGATTGTCGACATGTTTGTGTGACATCATGCCCCTGCATCTCGAGTTGAGAATTTCTGCACGAGCCTAAAAGTTGTAATTTCTGACTTAAATATGTATTCCATTGCACTTTTCCTAGTAGGAAGTTGAAAAATCCGACTTTCCAAGTTGAATGGAATGCAGCACTACTTTTCAAAACTTGACCCGACACTGAATGCTCCAGCAGCCTAATTTACACTTAGAAAACTCCTGTTGTTGCTATAACAATACAAAAAGCACTTACCAATTTACTTCAAATGAAAATCAGTCCTCCTTTCCTGTTTAATCAATTGAGCAATCACAAGGTCATGCAGAACATCTCATGTTTTTAAATCCATAAGGATTTCTTTCTCAATGGCAATACCAGCAGTGATGACAGCCGACTTGTCAGACAGCTTGATCTTACGCTTTTTGCTCTTGAATTACGTACATCACTTAATGCGTGATTGCGTCACTCAAGGCCAGCTAGAAGGCCTCGACCGGGACACATCCTAAAGATCACACCCACCAAGAACAAATAAATCAATCTGATTGGCTGATGAATCTGACAATCTGACTTTATTTGCCCATTCATTTGCACTGTTGAGGGATTCTGAAGAAATTCTGAAGGCCTGAGGGGGTGGAGCTCAAACTCACACACTGCTTCGGCTTCGGGTATGCGATTTGTGAAACAGTTGTCACACTTTGCTTGTAAGCATCAAGGAATAAATTCTGACTGGATAAACTTTTCATTTTTCTTTATTTGTTTGTAGATTAAGAGTGGAAAGTGATTAAAAATACATAGGCAAAAAGGTGATTGAGAATGAAAGAATGAAAAATATGTATTTATTTGACATGTTATGCCAGCAGGGAAGGCTTTGCTGGCCCTGAGAATTCGCCACAGTCCAGATGTGCGGAAGGATTCATTTATCTTCCTGTACGTTCTATCACCTTCTATGATGAAGGAGTTATCACCGATCAGTGAAGTGTGGAGAAGATCAGTCAGAAACAAGAGTTCCCATTAACGTTTGCCAGATTCGTTAAAAACTCTTTGAGCTACCGAGTGGAGCACAGCATGAGGCAGCCTTTGCAGAAACAGACCCTCTGCCTTCTAAATAATAATAATAATAATAAAACGGGATCATGACTAATAATGCAGATAGCTCCATATTATTTACCAGGGTTGTGCAAAATTGAGAGTTTCAGAACTGGTTCCCTTTCAATCCATTAGTTGGAATTTCAACTGAATTGGCCTCGCCCCACAGGATGTTGAATTGTAATTTGAATTGGAATGATAGGAAGTGGAATGTACTGAATTGCAATTAAAAGAAATTAAACAAGGTCACACAATACAAATTTATTAGTCCAACACAACAAGAAGCATTTTGAGACAAAAACAATTATATGTTTTTGGATGAGATAATGTTGTTTTTTTTACATATGTTGTCATTCATTTTTATTTATTTTGCTCTAGAATTATTTATTTTTTTATGTTTAGGTGCTACTAGTTACAAATTAAAAAGGGAAATGGAAAATGCACACAGCAGTCATGCAGGGGTCTCAGGAGGTTAATCCCTTTTTATGTGTATTTTTATTTGTGTATACTTATTTTGTCATTTCTTTGTGTAGTTTCACAGTGCTACAGTGATACTCGAAAGTGCTGCTCAATGGTGCACAACCGAGCAAAAGAAAAGAAAAAAACACCCATCAGAAACACCCATGTCCCGTATATTGAAGCCAAGGGGGCCGCTGCAGTGAAACTTGTCGCTTTATCTGAACCACTCGTCAATCGCATCGCTACTGTCTTCTCCAAGGAACGCAGTGCAGTGCTATACTAGGACCACTGTCTTCATGCGTGCGAGCGCATAATCGTGATGTCAAATCAAATCAAATCAAATCACTTTTATTTTCACACAGCCATATACACAAGTGCAATGGTGTGTGAAATTCTTGGGTGCAGTTCCGATCAACATAGCAGTCGTGACAGTGATGAGACATATACCAATTTACAATAACATCAAATTAACACAGCACAATTTAAAGTCTAATATACACATAATTACACAATACAATATACAAATAATAACATACACTGTACAGTACACAATACACACAATGTAGATACACATTATTCAATAATAAAAAAAAGTATATATAGTAGTATATACAGAATGTACAGTAGGTTGTATTGTACTGTATTGAAATTCAGGCTGTTGGTTGATAGTAAGTTGTTAAGAGAGAATATAATATAATAATAATATAATTTATGACAGTCCGGTGTGAGATATAAGAGTAAGAGTAATAAAGGGGAAGCATCTTAAAGGGGAAGATCGGAAAGAGACAGCGCATTATCCTACATGCACTACAGATGCAGAGTGAAACAGTTTAAGATGATCATAGTCGCATGTGAAGAGCATTCATTCACCTGGAATTTGTAAGTTGAAACGTTAATAACTGCAAAGGACATTATAAATGTTTTTTTAAAAAGAAGGTGAGAATCTTTAAAATAAAGACATTTTATATAGTTTACAATTTAGATACAATACAATATTATTGTGGATTTTGAACACTGAAGGCCAAAATTGTTGATTTTATTGAGCATCTTGAGAGTTAAATGATTAGGAGTACAGTAAATATTAACACTGTCATAAATTCCTGCTTAATTTGTCTTGTGGTAAAAACATTTATATTTCTTGAGAAAACTGCTTGAATGTTAAAATACTTAGAGTACAGCTGTGTGCATTTTGAATTAGTCCTGTTTGTAAAAAATATTGGGTGCTTAAATACTAGATGTCTGATGTGAGTGGTGTCACTCGGTAATGAATATAAGTACCTGCTCATTGAAGTCGAATACAGACAAGGCAATGGAATACACAGTTGAGTAAGCGGCTGAAAATGTTAACGAGATATCACTCCCTGCAGAAGAAACAAGTAACCCCCTTAATGTGCAACAGGTCAGGTCAAGTTTATGTGAAAGATGTTTTACAGAGAATGGCCTAGAGCAGGATCAGGAAGCAAAGAAACAAAAGAAAGCTTTCAACAAGGCTTATGACTCCTGGAAGTATGCTGCAAAAGAGATTGGGTCAAGAATGAAAACTTGACAAAACACAGCAAGACATTCAAAGCAGACATGACTCAGTTTATCAGTGTTGTGAACCAATACTGCACAATCATAATTCTACTCCAGAAGATGTTTTATTGAAAAACTTCCCAGCTGGAGAGGCACACAAAGTTGTGGAGGGATTCTTCTACAGAAACTCAGAGGATGCATATCAAGGCGCCTGGAAGGTCTTACAAGAGAGGTATGGAAACTCATTTGTTGTACAAAGGGCTTTTCGAGATAAGCTTATGAGATGAGCCAAAATCAGCTCAAACGACCTTTGGACCATCAAGAGATTACAGACTTCCTGGAAGGCTATGTTGAGGCAATTATACATGTTAAAGGACTAGCCATCCTAAATGACTGTTAAGAAAATCACAAGCTGCTTAAGAAACTGCCTGAGTGGATTGTGCGCAAGTGGAACTGAATCGTTGTGGAAGAGCTTGATACATCAGGTGACTATCCAGGTTTCAAACATTTCACAGAATTCATGCAAAAGGAAGCCCAAATAGCTTACAACCCTATCAACTTCCCACTCTTAATGAGTCTCAAGATCTCAGAAGAGAGGTTCCCCAAGAGAGCTAAAGCCCTCAGTACAAAGGCACAAGTCAAGGATTTCAGCTCAAGACAGATAACTGAAATTTACGACTCTAAGCCAAAATCACCATGCTCTGTTTGGAAGGATGAAACACAGAGCATTGCTTGATGCCCTACATACACAGAAAAGACAATTGAAGACAAGAAGGCTTTAATTCATGAAAATCACTTCTGCTTTGGATGTCTGAGAAAGGGGCACATACCTAAAGATTGCAAAAGATGACATACCAGTGGAATATGCGGCTGGCGCCATCCAACCTATTTGCATGAAGAAAGGGACAAAGTCCTTCGAAAGTGTTAAATAAAGGTTCTACTCCCACAGAAGTTCAAACAAGCCAGGAAGTCCACAAGGTCATGGCCCATGCACTCTTACAATGTGTTTCTGCTATGTCAAGCATCGTCCCAGTTCTCATCTCAACAGTAGAGGAGCCACAGAAAGAAGTTCTCACTTATGCTCTACTTGACAAGCTGAGTGATTCAAAGTTTTGGAAGATCTTTTTGAACAATTAAATGTAGTTGTAGTGCAGCTGAGGCTTAGCACAATGACAGCAACTGATTCAGTCACAGCGAGCAAAAGGGTCCGTGGTCTGCAAGTTTGAGGACTTCAAGGTACTATCTGCATTCAACTACAGCAAGCCTACACTAGAGACTTCATTCCTTCATACCAAAAGCACTTAGGTGGCTTCACCTCAAAATCCTAGCCAATCAATTGCCACCACTTCAGAACTGTGATGTGGGACTGTTCATTAGATATGATTGGCCATCAGCTCTAGCTCACTTAAAGTTCATCACAGGTGGTGAAAATGAACATTTTGCACAAAGAACTATGCTTGGCTGGAGTATTATAGGTCTCTCAAATTCACACCTGGATAGACAAGGAAATCAGAGCTTTATTCATTGAGTTGCAGTAAAGGAGATACCAGTCCCACCACCCCACGATGTTCTGAAAATTCTGGAGTCAGACTTCAGTGAGAAGATTTATGAGGACAAATATGTTTCTAAAGAAGATGTTCTCTTCCTGCAGATTCTCAGCACCAACATCAGACATAAGGACAACGGCAGTTAAGAACTGCCTCTCCTATTCAAAGGTAACAGCCAACCTTCATTACCAAACAACAATAAGTTGGCAACTGATTGACTGCAGCATCTAAAGAAAAGGCTGAAGTCTAACAAGCAGTATTACGACCACTACAAGGCCTTCACGGAGGAGATGATTGACAAGGCGATGCAGAACCAGCCCTAGTAACACCTGAAGGAGAAACTGTGTGGTACATTCCCCATCACAGCGTTTACCACCCCCAGAAGCCAGATAAGCTAAGCTAAGGGTTGTGTTTGATTGTTCAGCAATGTTCTGCAGTATCTCTCTAAATGGAACACCTCTGACTGGGCCTGATCTGATCACCTCTTTGGTGGGAGTACTGTGCCACTTTAGAAAGGAAGTTGTTGCTGTGACCTGCAACATCGAAAATAAGTTTCACCAATTCCTCATCTCTCCTGAAGATCAGAATTATCTGAGGTTCTTATGGTGGGAGGGCGGAGATTTGGAAAAAAGAGCCTCAATTATATTGAATGGCAGTCCACCTCTTCGACCCTGCATCATCTCCTGGGTGTGGCAACTTCGGTCTGAAGTACTTGGCACAGCAGTACAAACTTGATTATCGGTCAGCCTCAGCATTCGTTGAGAAGAACTTTTATGTAGATGATGGGTTGACCAGTGTTTCTTCAATCAATGAAGCCAAAGAACTGATTGTTAAAGCTCAAGTGCTGTGTAAACATGGTGGTTTATGGCTTCACAAATTTAACTTGAACAAGAAAGACATTCTCTGCTGTGTAGACTCGGAAAGTGCAACCACATTTAAACCTCTTAACTTTAATTTGGAAGCAACACCAGCGGGACGTTTACAAGGCATACAGTGGTCAACAAAGGATGACACTTTTGTCTTCAACACTGACCTTATAGATCAGCCGTCAACTCGTTGTGTATCCTGTCAATCATTGCATCTCTGTGTGGCCTGTTTGGGTTTGTTGTGCCATTCATTCTACAGGGGAAATGTATCCTGCTGTGGAGGCATCAGATGGGATGATCAACTTCCTGATGACTTATGCCCACGGTGGGAGGTGTGGAAAATGTTCTTCAAAAGCTGAAGGAAATCACCATACCAAGATGTTACCACCCACAATCCTACAGTAATATTGCCAGAACTGAGATGCACCACTTCTCATATGCAAGCAATTCAGGACATGGTGCCTGTTCATATCTCTGGTTCAAAAATGACAAGAAAGAAGTCCACTGCAGTCTTGTTGTGGCTAAGGCAATAGTTACACCAACCAAGATCACAGGCATTCCATGGCTGGAACTCTCAGCAGCTGTTGTATCTTCTGGAATGAGTGTCATGCTGAAAAACTGAGCTTGAATTGAAGATTAACCAAGATTTCTTCTGGACATATTCACAAGTTGTTCTGGCATACATCAACAATGAAGCATAAGTTTTCTAGTATTTGTTGGAAGTCAGGATATGCTAATAAGAGAAATCACAGATCCTACCCAGCTGGTCACGCCTCTAGAGGTCATCATGCATCAGACATCCCTTCAGCAATCTGGATATCAGGACCCCAATTTCAGTGGGAACAAGAAGCAGATCCAGCACCATGTTACTCTGTCGATCTACTCGTTAGTGATCCTGAAGTTAAATCAGTCCAGGCATTTGTGCCAGATTCAGTGATGGCACTGACATTCTCAGCCATCTCAGTCGATTCTCTTCTTGTCCTATGCTTCTAAAGGTGATTGCAAAAATAAAGAAGCTGGGCAGAAATATTTCAGTGACCATGTGACAGTTGAGGAACGTGAGAGGGCTGCCAAAGTGGTGATCAAGCTTGCTCAGCAGGAAGCTTTCTCTCAAGAGATAAAGATGTTACAAAGAGCAGACAGTTTTCAGAGTTCTAGTCTGCCATTTCACCTTGATCCTATCTTAGAGAGAGGTCTTCTTCATATGGGTGGAAGACTGAAACAGTCATCTCTCAGTCAGGAATGAAAACATCCAGTAATTCTCCCGAAGGACCACCACATCACCAGACTGATTCTCTTACACTATCATGCCAGGGTTTGTCATTAGGGACGATATCAAACTCAAATGGAGCTTAGAACCAATGGGTTTTGGATCATTGGAGGCAGCAAATCTGTCACCAAGCTGATACGCAAGTGTGTGCAATGCTGGAAACTCAGATGACCAATAGAGGAACAACGAATGGCTGAGGTTCCAAAGAGGATATTGAAGTTTCTGCTCTTATGTATGAGCTGTTTCAGGCCATTTGTTATTAAGAGGGCTTGCAAGGAACATAAAATATACGGTCTGATCTTCACTTGCCTGCATTCTCACACTGTCCATATCGAGATGCTTGAAGACCTGTTGACAGATGCCTTCATCAATGCCTTGAGGTGCTTTATCAGCCTAGAGCAGCCGTTCATTAACTCCAATGTTAACGTGGCTCAAACTTTGTGGGAACAAAAAATTAGTTCAGTGAATCATTGAAACAGATTGACACCAAAGCACTGGAAATCTTTCTTGCTGAGAAGCAGTGTGAATTTGTCTTTAAAGCTCCATCAGCAAGCCATACAGGAGGTGTCTGGGAATGGCAAATTCGAACCATAAGTAATGTGCTCAGTGCCCAGGCAGACTCGATGATCCCTCACTTAGAACACTGTTCTACGAAGCAGTGGTCATTGTTAATAGCCACCCATTCCAAAGTTGCACTTCCACCTCCTGGAAAGTTTGTAAAAGAAGACATGTATGCTACTAAAAGATGGTTCAATACTTGATCAAACAATTCTGGAGTCGTTGGAAGAAAGAATATCTTCTCAATATTTCTACACGGCAAAAGTGGCAAACTCCCTGCCGCAACCTCAAGGTCAATGACGTAGTAATTATCAAAGAGGAGATACTCTCAAGAAATCAGTGGCAGTTAGGTTGAGTCATTTAAGCTGTCAAAGAGAGTGATGGACTTGTTAGGCGAGTCAAAGCATTAGTAGGGCAACATGAACCTACAAGCAAGCAAGATCAAAACTCCAAGCCATCAGTCATTGAAAGGCCCATTCAGAAGTTGGTGGTGCTCCTTGAGGGTGAGTGACTGTTATTGGCATGAGTGATACCCTTGCATCAGACCTACTAATTATCTTTTAAATGAGTGACTTTTCTGTTCATTACATTCATTTAATTTAAAAGTGGTCATATATTTGTGTTTAGGAATCATGTTTTGATTCATTCTGTTATCCTGTTCATTCATCATAACATAATTGTTAAAGTGTTAATGACTAAATAGCTGTTTAAAAAAAAAACAGTTTTTTTGTTTTTGTTTTTTTTTATGGTCTAAATCATCTATTGTGATCATTTGTTTACATTCTGTGAAACTGTGAATATGCATTGATTTGACAATCCATTTTTATGTGTATTTTTATTAGTGCATACTTATTTTGTCATGTCTTTGTGTAGTTTCACTGTGCTACAGCGACACTCGAAAGTGCTGCTCAATGGTGCTCAACAGAGCAAAATAAGTGAAAAAAGCACCTGTCAGAAACACTCTGTGTCCCATTTATTGAAGCTAAGGCGGCTGCTACAGGATGTCTTAAACCAATGACATCACATCATTACTCAGCAAATGAACATATATCAGTCCCTCCAGGATTTTGCGATCTTGCGAGAATTCTTGCAATTTCAACCAATCTCTGCATTATTTGCGGCAGCTTGCAATTTTTTTTAATAATTTCTGCAGATTTTCCAAAAAAAAATAAAAAATAAAACTAAATCTGAGGGAATCCCATTGTTTTCCTTCATGTTTGACAGCGGCAAAATACATGTTTGAAAAGCTTGATGCAGTCACAACATATTCAAATGCACAGCTGCTATTGAATCATCTCCATAATAACAGTGTAAGCGTCTCTGTCTCATCTCTTCCACATTGTGCGTTCACTATCAAAATCCTTGTCTAAACTTTTGCAGGATCACAGACAGCACACCTGCCACATACATCATAGCTAGCATTTAATCTTCACACTGCATGCTGCGAATGAGACACAAAAATCTGCATTTATACAAAGAATCCCTAACATTCACTTAAAATCCCCATTAGTTGTGTAGTAAAATGTGATTTGAATTTGAAGTGCTTAATACAGTAGGCTACGAATCTGAAAATAGCAATATGCTTATATGCTGATAATAAATGTTCATAAATGTTTTTTACTCAAATAAAAAAGGTCACATATATACATATATGCAACATATATTTCAAAATATGACAAAATTGCCATTTTCATGTTTTCTTTTTTTTTTTTAATTGGAAATAAAATATTTTATTTGTGGAATTTAAATTTGTACATAGAAGCTCAAATATATGAACACTAATTGTATTTGTATGTATATGGCCATATATCAGATTTCAATATTAGATGATTTAATAATTTCAACAGGCCCAATTATTGAATCCTCATTTGTGTTTTTAGTTTACAAATTTATTGCACATCTATTTTAAACTTAGAGAAGTTTTCTTGCATCGTCTGAGGCAGAACATTTTAATACAAAAATAATTAAGGGTCTTCCAACAATTACATAGGTATATAATGATGATGTGTGAGTTTTCACCAATTATTGAATCCTTATTTGTGTTTTTAGTTTACAATTTATTGCACGTCTATTTTATACTTAGAGAAGTTTTCTTGCATTGTCTGAGGCAGAAAATTTTAATACAAAAATAATTAAGGGTCTTCCAACAATTACAAATTACAATTTTCCGCAGCAAATTCAGTAATTTTGGGCTGCAAAAATCAGGAAAAAGTGCCGCGAAATCCTGGTGGGACTGATAAATGAGACAAAACACACAGACCTCTGCACTCTATACCTGAAACACAACAAGGTTAACAATCAACAAACTGATCATTTTAGCAGAGGAAAAATCTCATCCTGACATCACAAAATAACAAATTACTAACCGTAACAACAACATCCACAACAACAATGCAAATAAAACTGTTAGCCTACAGTAAATTATTTTGTGTTCCATGGATGAAAACAAAAATAATATTCTACATAAAGCACCAATGTACCTAAAATCTTAGTTCCCTATCTGTCACTCACTCGACGTTGGTGTCGATGTAGTGACACTAGGGGTCACCCTTGGGAGCCCGAGACACCTCTGGTCTTTGATAAAAGGCCAATGAAAATTGGCGAGTGGTATTTGCATGCCACTCCCCCGAACATACGGGTATAAAAGGAGCTGGTATGCAATCACTCATTCAGATTTTCTCTTCGGAGCCGAACGGTCATGCTCACTGAGCTGAATACTACTGTTCATTCACCTCTGCTGGATCTGACGGTGCATTTCAGCGGCTTCTCCCTCCTCTGCACTGGCACACTGCAGAGAACGCCCCTGGGCGCTTCGGCATAAAAACTAGAGAGTATATTTTCTGAAAGAGCATTTTTCCCCTCTAAAAGAGTATATATTTCGCTAAAAGAGCGCACACACGGAACGTCTTTTTAAAGACGTGTCTTTTTAAAGATGCTTTTCCGATTGTGTGTTATTCCTGGTTGTGCTCATTATCTCTCGCCTTCTAACGGTCGCGATCACTGTCTTTTGTGTCTGGGCACTGCTCATGCGGAGACAGCGTTCGTGGATGGTCATGTTCTCATTGCGAGAATATGTCCATGGCAACGTTGCGGTCGTGGCTCGCCTTCGTAAGAAAGTGAGCCACCCCAGAGGCTCCCGCCTCGGTCCTTTTACCCACGGGTTTGAGGCCAGCGCGGCTAGCACTGGGGGCGATTTGGGGACCCCAATGGGTCCGCCTCCGCCGGGTATCCCCCCGCGGACCTCCCATTCCCCAGCACGCTCCTCTGCCCTGATCGGGCTTCCGGGTGAGTCCGCCGGTCACAGGCTGACGCGGAGATGACGACATGCTTTCCCGGGCAGCCGCGAGCATCGTTTAGAGTGGATTTCACCGCTCTTCCCTGAACCCTCGCGGCTCGGTGATTGGTTCCTGGGCTCGCGGCGCCGCTCAAAGCCACACCCCTCCCCGTTACTTTCTTCCCGGAAGTGCATGAAGAGCTGACAAGGTCACGGGAGGCACTTTTTACTGCCCAGTCCCGATCCTTTCAGCTTCCCCGCTCTCACTACCCTCGATGGTGGGGTGGCCAAGGGTTATTCGGCAATCCCCCGGTGGATAAAGGCGCTCGCGGTGCACCTATGCCCGCAGAGCACCGCTACCTGGTGTGGGTGCACAAAGCCCCCATCCAAGGCCTGTAGGTTTACGTCATCTCTGATGGCCAAGGCCTACGGTGCCGCTGGACAAGCCGCCTCGGCCCTGCACGCCACGGCTCTCCTGCAAGTCCGCCAAGGCGCTAAAGGAACTGCACGAGGGTAGTTCTGCCCTGGGATTGATGCAGGAACTGCGCTCGGCGACCGACCTCGCTCTCCGAGTGACAGAGGTCACGGCACGGTGCACAGCTGCTATTGAATCATCTCCATAATAACAGTGTAAGCATCTCTGTCTCATCTCTTCCACGACGACCTCGCTCTCCGAGTGACAGATGTCACGGCACGGTCTCTCGGGTGGACGATGGCCACACTAGTGGTCCAGGAGCGCCACCTTTGGCTCAACCTGGTCGAAATGGGTGAGGCCGACAAGACATGATTCCTTGCTGTCCCCATTTCCCAGGCGGGCCTATTCGGCGACACCGTCGAGGACTTTGCCCAGCAGTTCTCGATGGTAGAGCAGTAGATGGATGCTAGCCAGCATATCCTGCCCCGGCACGGCTCAAGATCCCGCACCCTATCTACTCATCGCCAAGGGCGTCCCCCTGCGGTGACTGCACCGGCTCCGCTGCAGCCCTCCCCTTCGACCTGGCCCCGGCGTGGAGCCCACCGAAGGAAGCAGACGCCACCCGTCTCGTGGCTGCCCAGAACCCGTGAAAGGCTTCAATCGCCCTTGAGACGGGCGACCCAGGGACAACGAAACCCGCTGCTCTGGAGCTGGTAAACAGATCTTCATCTTTTTGTTACCTTTTGCATTTAATTGCGCTGCATGCCCAAGTGGCTGCAGTACTCAAGAGCTCAGCAAGCGTGGTTTCCTTGTTCCCTGGGTCACATATCCGGTGCGTACGGCTGGCATCACGACCACCGTCCACCACTCCATTTGGCAGGTTGGCGCTCCAGCGGGGTCTCCCGCCCTGAGCGCCCAGCTGTGGCACAAATCTGCCCCCGATGTGACAGTCTCCACGGGTCACGAGGACAGGCCTCTTCCTCCCCCGTCCCAGGCTGTTCCGGGGGTGGTCACAAGGAGCCAGGTAAGTGCTTCGATGTCCTCGGACTCAGCACGCCCACGACGTGGTGTGGCACCTCGAGCTCCGCCCCACCGCGAGACCCTTGCCGGTACATCTGATTACGTTGTCCCTTTGGTCCCCCTTGCGCGGAACATGGACGCATGGCTTGCGCCTTCCAGTCCGTCATGAGGGCTGGTCCGAACCGTCCGACTCGGCTGCGCGATTCACTTCGCCGGGCATCCGCCCAGGTTCAGCGGTGTCCACTTCACCTTGGTGAAAGACGAAAATGCTGCTACCTTGCGTGGAGATCGCTACCCTCTTACGGAAGGACGCGATAGAACCTGTCCCTCTAGCCGAGATGAAGAAAGGGTTTTACAGCCCCTACTTCATTGTACCGAAAAAAGGTGGTGGGTTGCGGCCAATCTTGGACCTGCGAGTACCGAACCGGGCTTTACACAGACTCCCGTTCAAGATGCTGACGCAAAGACGCATTCTAGCAAGCGTCCGGCATCAAGATTGGTTCGTGGCGGTAGACCCGAAGGATGCGTACTTTCACGTCTCGATCCTTCCTCAACACAGACCCTTCCTGCGGTTCGCGTTCGAGGGTCAGGCGTATCAGTACAAGTCCAAGGGAGTCCAACAGTACAAGGGAGGTGGGCATTCGCATTCTCAACTATCTCGACGACTGGCTAATCTTAGCTCACTCTCGAGACGTGTTATGCGCATACAGGGACCTGGTGCTCTCACACCTCAGCCGACTAGAGCTTCGGGTCAACTGGGAAAAGAGCAAGCTCCTCCCGGTTCAGAGCATCTCTTTTCTCGGTTTGGAGTTGGACTCGGTCTCCTTGATGGTGCACCTTACGAACGAGCGCGCCCAGTCGGTGCTGGCCTGTTTGAAGGCGTTCAAACAGAAAACAGCGGTTCCACTGAAACTTTTTCAGAGGCTCCTGGGGCATATGGCATCCTCGGCGGTGGCCACCCCGCTCGGGTTGATGCATTTGAGGCCGCTTCAGCACTGGCTCCAGACTCGAGTCCTGAGACGGGCATGGCGCCACGGGACACACCGCGTCAGTCTGTCACCGTCTTTTCAGCCCTTGGACCGACCTCTCGTTTCTACGAGCAGGTGTTCCCCTAGAACTGGTCTCCAGGTGCGTTGTGGTCACGACAGACGCCTCCAAAACGGGCTGGGGTGCTGTTGGCAACGGGCACGCAGCCGCCGGCCTCTGGACGGGTCCGCGGCTGCATTGGCACATCAACTGCCTCGAGTTACTGGCAATTCTGCTCGCCCTGCGGAGGTTCCGGCCGTTGATCCAGGGCAAGCACGTGCTAGTTCGGACAGACAGCACAGCAGTAGTAGCATATGTCAACCGCCAAGGTGGTCTGCGCTCCCGCTGTATGTCACAACTCACCCGCCGTCTCCTCCAACGGAGTCAGCAGCACCTCAAGTCGCTGCAAGCCACTCACATCCCGGGCAACCTCAACACTTCGGCGGACGCGCCGTCACAACAGGTTACCCTCAAGGGAGAGTGGAGACTCCACCTTCAGGTGGTCCAGCTGATTTGACAGGCACAGGTGCACCTGTTCGCCTCCCAAGAATCCTCCCCACTGCCCGCTCTGGTACGCCCTGACCGAGGCCTTCCTCGGCATAGATGCGCTGGCACACAGCTGGTCCCCTGGCATTCGCAAATATGAGTTTTCCCCCAGTGAGCCTGTTTGCACAGACCCTGTGCAAGGTCAGGGAGGACGAGGAGAAGGTCGTCCTGGTAAGCACCCTACTGGCCCGCCCAGACGTGGTGCTCGGACCTCACGCTCCTTGCGACAGCTCCCCCCGGGCAAATTCCCCTGAGGAAGGACCTTCTTTCTCAGGGAAGGGGCACCATCCGGCACCTGCGCCCAGACCTCTGAAATCTGCATGTCTGGCCCCTGGATGGGACGCGGAAGACCTAAGCTGTCTCCCACCTGCGATGGTAGACACGTTCACTCAGGCTAGGGCTCCCTCTATGAGGCGCCTGTATGCCTTTAAGTGGCGTCTGTTCGCTAAGTGGTGTTCTTCCCGTCGGGAAGACCCCCAGAGATGCGCAGTCAGATCAGTGCTTTCCTTCCTGCAAGAGAGGTTGGAAGGGAGGCTGTCCCCTTCCACCTTGAAGGTGTACGTTGCTGCCATAGCAGCACACCACGACCCAGTCGACGGTAAGTCCTTAGGGAAGCATGATCTGATCATCAGGTTCCTAAGAGGCGCCAGGAGGCTGAATCCCTCCAGGCCGCGCCTCGTTCCCTCATCGGACCTCTGTAGTTTTTCAGGGTCTACAGAGAGCCCCCTTTGAGCTTTGCAGTCAGCCGAGCTTAAGGCACTCTCCTTGAAGACTGCCCTCCTGACTGCGCTCACTTCCATCAAGAGGGTAGGTGACCTGTAAGCGTTCTCTGTCAGCGAAACGTGCCTGGAGTTCGGTCCGGGCTAATCTCACGTGATCCTGAGACTCCGACCGGGCTATGTGCCCAAGGTTCCCACCACTCCTTTTAGGGACCAGGTGGTGAACCTGCAAGCGCTGCCCCAGGAGGAGGCAGACCCAGCCCTGTTGTTGCTGTGTCCGTTGCGTGCTTTACGCATCTATTTGGATCGCACGCAGAGCTTTAGAGTCTCTGAGCAGCTCTTTGTCTGCTTTGGTGCAGACAAAGGAAGTGCTGTCTCCAAGCAGAGGATCGCCCACTGGCTCATTGACGCCATAACTATGGCATATCTCGCCCAAAACATGCCGCCCCCGGTAGGGCTACGAGCCCATTCTACCTGTGGTGTAGCGGCTTCTTGGGCCCTGGCCAGAGGTGCCTCTCTAATAGACATTTGCAGAGCAGCGGGCTGGGCAACACCCAACACCTTTGCAAGGTTCTACAACCTCCGGGTGGAACCGGTTTCGTCCCAGGTAGTGGCACGCAACACAAGCGGATAAGCCCAGGATAGCCGGCCGGGTGTATCGCTTGCACATAGCGCCTTCCACCTCCTTTTGAGCTGAAGACATGCGCTGTTAATTCCCAGTAGTGTTCACAAAAGTTGTTCCCTGGTTGACTTCCTCCGAGCCCTGTGGCAGTCGAGTTTTCAGAGAAACTCGCTGCCGGCCCAGTACACGTGCTAACTAAGAGCCCGGTTCTGGGGTAGGTGCTCCGCATGTGGCGGTTCCCTGTAAGGCTAACCCCATGTGATTTATATCTTCCGCTAATTCATTTCCCTGCTGGCAAACTGTGTCTTCCTTGGGCAGAGCCCCTCTGCCCCAGTCTCCATGTTGTAGTAACTCCTCCTCCATTGGGCAGGATCTACCTTGAAGGCTCTCCACATGGTTGGAAAGATCATGTGATGTATTCTTCCACTTAAATATCCCCCCCTCTCTTGGGGCGAGGTGTGGTCTCCGCAGTGTCCTCCCCTTGGGAGGGACACCCCCCGACTTGACCTGGTGGCCCAGTCGGATAATCCCCCTTCTCTTATAGGGAGTGGAAAAAGAGAAGGGGAAAGAGGCCACGACTGGGTTAAGCCTGTCTCTATCTCTGGGTAGTCGACTTGTCCCCAAAAAGGGCCGTTCGACACTCATAACTGTGTTGGGGGAGGTTACGTGTCGACCTGGTGTGCTGGCTATGAGGCACACAGCAAGTCTGCCCACCACACACCGCCAGTTCACGTAACACAGTTCAGCCTTGTGGCATTTTGTATAGGGACCCCTAGTGCCACTACATCGACACCAACGTCGAGTGAGTGACAGATAGGGAACGTCATGGTTACTGGTGTAACCTCCGTTCCCTGATGGAGGGAACGAGACGTTGGTCCCTCCTGCCACAACGCTGAACTACCCGCTGAAATGGCCGGACCTTATATCGGCTCCTCAGCGTAAAACCTGAATGAGTAATTTTTAGCTCCTTTTATACCCGTATGTTCGGGGGAGTGGCATGCAAATACCACTCACCAATTTTCATTGGCCTTTTATCAAAGGACAGAGGTGTCTCGTGCTCCCAAGAGTGACCCCTAGTGTCACTACATCGACTCTAACGTCTCGTTCCCTCCATCAGGGAACGGAGGTTACACCAGTAACCATGACGTTTGTGTCAGATGGATTTGAAACAACATGAGGGTTAGTACATTATGACAAAATTTTCATAATTGGGTGAACTTTTTATTTTATTTTATTAGAAAATATATAACTTTATATAACATGTTTCATATTTTACTGAAAAATTCAAATGTTTTATTAAAAACTAAACTGAACAACGATTATGAATTTTAATTCTTCTTCCTTAAATTCAAATTTGAACTGCAATTCTTCTAAATATTTGCTACATCAATTCAAATTAATTTCAAATGCCGAAATTAAATTGGAATTGAATTAGCATTCTAAATTCAATTTTGAATGGTGCACAACCTTGTTAATTAAACAACAGTTTATATGCTCAAAGAATATAATCTAAATGACTCCAGAGTTATGGGGAAGTTGGGCATTGAAACTTAATCTGTGTTTTGAGTGCTTCACTGTTTTATCTCTGTCTGACTGCAGTCAAGTGAATCCTCCTGTTCTTGATGGAGGAATATGGCAGAAGTGACACAGCGGATAAGAGAGCTCCAGCCTTGGTCAGAGTAAAGTCATTTATTTCTGTTGACCTGCTCGGTCAAGTGGATTAAGCTGAGCCTCTCGTTTCACTCTCTTTCTTTACAACCCCTGCCCCATTCTTCCCATTCCATCTCCCTCCCTTTCTTTTTCCCTTGCTGAGTGCTGACACCATTCCTGCAATTACAGCACACAGTATGGATGATCGGACTCAGATTTTGCTCTGTTACAAGAGTCAAGACCTCTTTCCTCATGCTGACACCATTAAGCTGTCCTTTTGGAGGAGGGGTTTAAAGTGTTGACAGCAAAACTTGCTGTCCTTCAGCCATTCTACAGCTGTATAAAAGGCCTTCTGATAAGCCCTGATTACTTCCCAATGTTGAAGGGTTAAGGCATTACAAAGGACATTGGGAGATCTGACCTGGCTCACATTTAACAGGTCTCTAGCTTTCTGACTCCATCGCATGGATTTGATAGAGGCCATTATTAAAAGTTAATTTAATCTTAAGATCAGAAAACATTTTGTTAGCACCAGCAGCACCTGGTGTTAGACAGGGTATGCCTTAATTCACAAGATTTCCCAGAACCATCGACACAAAGCGTGAAGCGCTGTGTAGAAAGCGCTGACAAAAGAAGATATCAAGCAACTAGAATTGAGCTCCATACAAGTAGTATCTTCTTCTGAGGCCTGAAAGCAGAAGTTACACAAAAGGTGGATAGCACAGAATTTGTATAATCGCTGGAAGTGCACAGGAGTTTGTTTAACGCAGATTTAATCCAGCCTTCCGTCTCTGCCTGGAGCTCTTAATCTCTTTACAGCTAATGTTATCACATGATAACTGACTCTTCACTGATTAATTTCCAACAGTGCAACTGAAAGAACTGCTGAATTACCATTGGTGTGTAGCCTGCTTGATGGAAAGTAATACTTTACATTATTTGATTTTCTGCATGCATTTATTAGATTTCAAGAAATGTGCTATTCAATATTTCGAAGAGAGTACCCAAACTTTCATGTAGAGGAATAGTTCACAGAAAAATTTTAATTATGCCATTTTTTGCTTACCATCATGTCATTCCAAACCCATATGACTTATATTCTTCCATGTAAAACAAACAGAAGACTTTTCACCATAAAATGAAAGTAAACAGGTACTCCATACTGTCAAGCTTGGAAAAGGATGAAAAAATAAGTCTTCTGAAGCCATACGATCACTTTGTGTGGTGAACAGGCTGAAGTTTTTGAATCGATATTCACTCTCAAATCAGATCATTTATCAACTCCAGTATACAGTGCACAAATAAAATATGGTAACTTCATCAATAACATCAAACCTCATTGGTTCTTGTGTCATGACGTTTGTTCACGAGATAAGCAAGAACCAATGAGGCTTGATGTTATTGACGTAGTCACCGTATTTTATTTGGGCTTTGTAAAGAGTTGATTAATGTGTTGATCAATGTTACATAGACTACTGTTATTACACTTTTAACTCATTATCAACGGCAACGGACATCAGTGATCACAACATTCTTTCAATTATCCCCTTTTGTGTTCTACAGAAGAAAAAGTAATAGTTTTGAAATGACACAAGGTCGAGTAAATAATAACAGATTTCTGTGTGTTGGGGGGGATGTTAACACCGCCTGTTTCAGATCAGTTGAGGTCTCACAACAATTCAAAAAAATTCTAGGGACAGTCGGTGTGGTCGGCAGTGGAGGGAGGGGAGAAGGGTGAGTGAACTCAACAACTGTCTATCTGATCCAATCAGCTTTATTTCACTAATGCAGTTAACAGCATCAACAATTCTCACAATTGCTCGTAACAAAATGCACAAATAAATTATTCAGTGTTTTGTAAGCTCACAAAACATTACACGGAGAAACACAGGTCATTTTACTGTATATCTGTAACTTAATTAGCAAATGAATACCAAGCCGTAGAACTCTGTATCGAAAATATGAGAATGCTTTTTAAATTTTATATAGCTTTTAAGACATTGATTCAAAAATATAAGTGCTTAGATCGGTTTACACACTCACATTAAGGATGGATGGATTACGTTTTTGTGTTTGAGACTATCAGTATAAACTGCAGCTCAAACGAGCCCCAGTCCACCTCACCACATTGGTCGAAACTCTCACGTAATAAATGCATGTTGCGGGAATATTTAGAAGGTTACGTAATAAATGCATGTTGCAGGAATATTTAGAAGGTTTCACCATTGACTGAAATCCTGTCCCTTTGTCAGAATCATGGAGAAGCTGTGCAGTATTGAACACTTGCAGCCCGTTATAGAATGCCACAGGGATGATGTATTTTTGTAGGCCAACTCGAAATTAGCATCACCCTGGTTCCCTCGACAAAAAGCCAAAAGGATTTTTCCACTGACTTTTGGATAATAAGCTCTGTGACCAACAAAAATTTATGATTCTTACACGTTTTGTTCATCATGATAATCTTCACAAATGAACACAACTTTTATGAATTTTGAAGCCTAAATGCAATCGCCAGAAGTAAAAAGCTAAAGTTAGGCTATAAAGAACTACACCACGGTCACATGACTTCAACGTCACCACCACTAAGCTTCTAACAACTCTTTCATTTTTTATTTAAAAAACATGTTCCCTGTTAAGCATCCTATGATATTTTTGTGGTATTGTGGATGAATCTGCCCCCCACTTTTTTTGGGAATGTGTCCATTTAGCATTATTTTAGAGAAAATTACATTTGTTTATACGTGCATCTCTTTTCTAAAGATGTTTTATTTGGCTTCTACAGTTTTGATAAAAGTTTAAAGAATAAGTATTTTTGATAAATGTGTCTCCAGGAACTCTAAAGCTTTAAAATACATCACATTGTGTAATATATATAATGTTTTCACATTCTTATAATGTATGTTTGAATGATTGCGTACTGTGTATACCTGGCCTGTTTCTAAAAAAAAAACAAAAAACAATTATTTAGCACACTTTCCTCTTTTACAAAAGCCTTTTCTCTTAGCGTGACCTGATCTAGCTAGTGATCATGGCTGTGTCCATTTCCAGTCTCACATCCATTTTTAAAGACGACCGAAAAAGTATAGATAGGGGCGATAACCACTATAATTATATTGAGTATTCTATATATACTTTATATTCTATCCAATTTTTATTTTTATTCTATTTCTATTTATTTATTTATTTTCTTATTATTATTATCTCTGTCTTGTTGCTGTATTGTATTGTTGTGCACTGGAAGCTCCTGTCATCAAGGCAAATTCCTTGTATATGTCAGCATACCTGGCAATAAAGCTGATTCTGATTCTGAAGTCTGGACATGTAGAGCAGTGCAGCCTAGATGCTGGTCTACTTACCGGTGTTGTGAGGGATAGCATGAGGGACAAGTTCTATCGAGTGTTGGTGAGTGAAGTTAGCGAGAGAGAGGAGTATAATGTTTTAATGTATAATGTGTTTAATAGCAATTTATCAAACAACTGTTTAACAAGCAGTACATAAAATTAAATAAGACCAATCATTTACAATGAAAGGAGAAGCAACTAACACAAAAAAGATCCAAGTTGAATTTTAGGGAAATAAAGCTCAGCACAATAGCACCAGCAAACCGTTGTTTATTTTCCCTACATAAATCATATTCATTCAAGTTTGTTTCACTCCATATTTTTGACCTGGTCATTCACCCCCCCCCCCACGGACCAATGGACTGACTAAAATGCACAAGTGAAGATACACTGATGCCATTGTAAATTACTTGTTTGAAGTGTTTCCACAGACATACCCAACTTTAGCTGAATGATGAATACACATACCGTTACACCCCTAATGAAAAATGGAGGGAGAGAAAGGAGGAGGGAGACAAGAGTACTGACCTTCCCAGAGAAGTAGCTGGAGGAAGAGAGCCTGGTGTTGCTGGCTGGATGGAGGAAGAGAGCCTTTTTTGCACTATTCTACTGCCACTCCTTTTATAAGAGGACTTTGGAGGTACACTAGTGCACAGCATACCTGAACCAGTTTATCTGCAAAGTGCCGCAGATGAGATGGGATGAATTTCAGGATTCTAAATTCTTTTAAAGGGGAATTTGCCCTCTCAGCATGAATCCTATTCTGTGCAATCAGCTTTGTAGCATGTGCTTCACTGTGTGTCAGTTGGCCATGATTGAGGAATGGGGGAATGTTTACTTTGACTCCTTCAGGCAGAATATTTTGGATCAGGAATCCCTTGTCAGCCAAAATCAGGTCTCCGGGCTTGAAATGGTCCAGAACGCCAGAATCCAGTACTTTTTCCTTATCACTTACTGATCCTGGGTAAAGTTTGCTGCAGTATGTGATCACAGCATTCCGTGCCACCCCCAGGCGTAGATTGAAGGAGTGCATACCATGGTATGCAGAGTAGGTCCCTTTCTGGGTATCCATTTGCTTGGGAATTTTGATGTCAGGCAATCCAATATCATTCTGCAGTTTTGGAAGTGCAGAAATGAAGAAGGCAAGCAGGTTTTATTTTTCTCCTGGCTGGGTACAGTGCTCATTATGTCCTTAAAAAGGAGCTATGGCAGGGCAAAGGGCGGGGCCGGGTCGTGATTCTGCACATCCGGCCCCTAATTAGGCTGATTAAGCCCAAGAAGGATAAGGCCGACCAGAGACGGCAGTGCAACAGAGAGAGAGAGTTACGGACAGCTGTCCAACACCTGTGTTTGTGTGTGTGTGTGTGTCTTTTTGGTTAAGTTTATCATTAAACTATAATTTATATTATCAAGCCGGTTCTCGCCTCCTCCTTTCCATTGAACTGTGTTACTCTGGTCCGGGAAGGAGGAAGGATGCACCGTAGTAGAGTCCTCGCCATAACCATTCACCCCAATGGAGTAGCTGCGGCCATCCGCCGGGGGACAGAAGAGCCCGGCCGCCTGAGAGTGGAGGAACGGCCGCCGACTGCGAGGGGAAGTGGGGCTCCTAACCGACCACCTGGAGCGGTCAGGGCCGCTGCTAGAGGCAGAGGAGACCCCTACCAAGGGGGTCATGAAAATTCTTTGGGTGTCCAACCGGCATGGTATGTAATGGAACCCCCAAAACGAGCAACATACTCACATACAGCACTGAAGATATCTTTATCTGGCAATCCAGTCTCCATCCAAAGAACACTTTCACTCAGCTGAGAGGCAGAATACCTGTCACGACAGTAACTCTGCTTATACTTGAGAGACCTCAACACTGCTGTGGTGTGCTCTAGCTGGATCTCAAGCTGAATACTATTTCTTCGTTCAGACTGCAACTCTTCTTCAACCATTTTCCTACTTGATTGTTCCTCAACATTGTTGGTAAGGGGTTGAGGACCCTCTACAGCAGCCTGATATAGTGGAACTCCTTCCTCCTTATCAGCCATAAGCTGTGTAGCTCCTTCCTCCTCTCCATCCATGGCTTGTAGACTGGTTTCATTCCCATCAGTGTTTTCCTCCTCTCAGGCAGTAGGAATGATCTTCACCATTTTGTCCAATAGGGACATAATTTGTGGCTTCAAATAAAACAGGGACTTTTTTATTCCCTGAAGGAAAATGACAGCTATAGTTGTGGGAATGGGCACTGGGCTTCCTGCCAGCTCGTCTGGGGGAAAAGTTCAAGATATACATTATTAGTTTAATGGAAGTTACACCCTCACACATAAGAGCACACATATCTGCATTAAGTCTGCATTAACCAAGTGCACAAATATCAGTGTGCAGGGTCTACCTCCTTCTATTATATTTCAAAATTCAAAATAATTTAAATTAAAAGTCAATACATCAGTGGTTAAATATTAATAAATTAAAAACGTGTGTGAGTCTGTAGGTCTCCATGTAGCATTCAAACTGCCTTATTGTGCCATTAATCTATAAAACAACAGCAAAGTGAATGAGTTCTTGGATAGAGTAAGATTATTGCTGTCAGATTTCAGCTGTCAGTTTAAGTAATTGTTGCTCTGGTTATGCATAATATTATGCTTGCTTCAAGAAAATCTGTCTGCCTTCTTCATGTGGCCATCAACATTAACGTTAGCATTTCTTCAAGCACTATGCATCATGAAAGTTTCACCATAACCATGTAAAGCCAGAAGGTGTGGTGTTAACATGGAAATCATTGTAACATGAGCTTAACTTATTGCATGAACCAAGAGTCTCCGCTGGGCAACATCGGTCGGGAAACAATAAAACGAGCAACATCCATCCGACAACTTGTGGTTGCATCCCGGGAAAAAAAAAACAAAAAACAAAAAAAAAAAAAACATTGCCTAGCTAAAGAAGAACTTAGACAAAATTGGAAAAAAAAATGTTTCATTGTTTTTAATAGAATTTATATAATTTATATGACTACAATTTGAAAAAAAAAAAAATACTATAAACTGATAAATCTACAAGTTGGAAAGTCAAAAGTGCGAGCACAACGAGGCTGTAAAAGCGGACTAGTGAGTAAATGAGTTTTCCTGTTCAGTGTGATGATGTTTAATGTCCCCGTTAACCTCGATCTGTAGTCCCATTTAGCCACTTGTTAGCAACCGCCTTTTTCAAGACACATAAAAGCTTAAAAAAAGCTTGAGTGGGGTATTACTGGTGTATTTTATGTCGTAGAATAAAACGTGAAAATATCTTGAGCTTGTGTTAACCACAGACCTTATTTCAGGTATTTAACCAAAAACCCATCCAAAAAACCCATTGTTTCGGGACGATGGAACCATAAGTGCAAAAATTCTAACTCATTTCCGGGTTTTAGGACTCATTCCTGTGGCACTCTATTACTCACTCACTAAAGCGCTTGATAGTTTGAAGCGCTCATCTTCAGAGAATGTCACGTGGTGTCATAAATAATCATGAGATAGCGCCTTCTCATTAGATAAAGTCTAATAATTATGAGACACTGATGACGTGACAATGTACTATAATGCAAAAGTGTCAGATCCTGTGACATTGACTTAATGTTGATTTTAAACCCTGAAGACAAAAACAGATTCACAGATTCAGAACAAAATCACTAAATTAACCACTTTCCTCCAAAAATGTAAATTAATGGATGCTAACTTTTTCTATCATGTGCAACACATACATATCCGTTAACATCTCAAAAATTGTAGTTTAGTGTTTCATGACCCTTCAAATATACAGTGCATTTCCTTTTCTGCTCCTTTTCTTATACTGTGAGGAATAATCAGTTACAAAAGAATCAATAATAAAGTATCTTCTATAAATTAACAGGGTTAAATATGTATTAGGTCTATGTTTAAAGATTTGCTTTTAAAAACACTGAATTAAAGTGCTTTTTCGCTCTGTTGACTGGCCATTTTACAGATGCACTAATCAGATCTGTGACTTAATGGACCCTAGATCTCATCTAAAGAATCAATCATATCCTCAGTTTTATGCTATTGAACACACATTCTGATGTCATTTGAGATAAATCAACATATTTTCCCAGCATCTTAGTATTAGCATGCACTATAAATCATGACTCAGACTGCATGCAAAATAATCCCAGAAAGAGATATATCATAGAATATTTTAAACTGCGCACAGCACCAACAAATTGACAAGCACAAACATAGTCTACAACTGAACAGAAATTATTTATTAACAAAATACTGAAAGAAAAACGGACATAAAAGGCGAGAAAAAAGCCTGCATGGCTAAGAGAGAATTGTTAGCATGGACCGTCAGCCTTGATAATGGCAGCTGAGTCAATGTCAGAGAGGACAAGTCCTCTTCATCTAAACTCTAATAGAGAATGACTACACTGAATTGCACCAAGCAACAGCATCTGAAATTAAGCACATTGCTATTCACGCAGCATCACATATCAGGTTTAACAAGTTGAGACCTACTGTATGTGTGGTTAGACTACAGACGAGAGGGGAGGGAGGTGAGTCGTTTCCCTCTTTCTCCTGCTTTTCATTCGCCTTCTTTAATGTGACAGAGCCACACAATCGTTTACAAGTACACCAGTGCCTTTATTGTTGCAAACACATTGTCCTTGAACAATGTGAAAATGAAGACTCCAAGAGGTTTGTTCAAGATCGCTTTGGATAAAGCCTGTTATTGTCGAGTTGTTTCTAAGGGGAATTTCAAAGAGATTACACATTTTGCTTTTAAATTGCAAGGTAAAATTCTACTTAGAGAAAGCTGTTTGAGTCCAAATACAATTACCATCTTGATCATTAGGTTTCACTTTACACATTACAGTTGCACATTAATTCAATACAATACTCATCTTGTGTTTCTTTAGTCATTCACCAGATTAACCATGTGTGCGATTGATAAAGACAAGCATTTTTTTCGCCCTGCAGTGTATGTTCCTCAAAATAAACAAGGTCAAATTATTTTGTTGGAGCATCTGTGGTTTAATTGTTGCAACTGCTGAGAGGCACTGGCCATGATATGCCAATTATTTGCGTGACTATTTTTTATTGCTTATTAATTCCATCAACATAAACTTGGTCCATTTTTCCCAGTCCATACACATTCTGCTATACCACTGACAAAAGGACATTGCTTTAGATGTCTGGCACTTAAAAACGGATCTCCATTAAGTTTTATCAGTATAATTAATTTATTATATCACCTACAAGGATATGAAAACATCTGATCCTGTGGGCCAGTACATGTTGGTCGGTTGAATGAGAGGAAATGAGCAATTGGGGCCTGGCTATTTTTTTCTTACTTTTACTTTTTGTTCTGTTAACCAAACAACACTCCAAAATGAAAGAACTTGAGGCATGTAGGACTGTGCACTTCAGTGTCCAGGGAAACCTTATGATAATCTAAATTATTATATGTATCATGCACTAGAGTTTCCCTTCAGTACAATGTTATTTCAGTTTTGGTCATCGAGGATTTGCAAGTCCTCAGGAAGTAGTTTCATCATTTTCAATAACCCAATGCTATTGCAAGACTTTATGTGTGCTCAAGTGCATATTCATAACCTTGTTATGAATGAATAAACTGCCTGGTGTGAGAATATAAAACATTGAAACACATGCATGAAAGCAAATTATATACCTGCAGTGGTATGTCAGTTGTTTGTTTTGTGGGGAAAAAAAATTAGAGAACATTAGCTTCAGGCTTAAGTCCTCTGTTTACCCTTTTTTCTTTCTTTTTTTTTTTTTTTTTTTGGTAGCAAGGTTAAATCTTGAATATCAAGAGGCTTCTATCTGCAACCTTGAAGGGATCAAATTTGACTGTTGCACTTACATGATCCTGTGGGTTTTTTATTTTTTTATTTTTTTGGATTTATTTATTTATTTTTAACAGAGTAATAACCTGAACAATACACAGAAAATTCAGCTTTTTTGTCATCTGGGCCCGTTTGTAAGGGTAGAACTAGGACATTTTTTTTTATTTTTTTTTTTACCCAAAGACTATTTAAGCTTTAAAACACCCTTAAAATAGCATAACTTTCCTCACAAAGATTAGACATACTTAAAGCAGACCTGTTCCCTTGGCAGTTAAGAGGTAACAAAAACAATAAAGCCAAATATTCTCCCTGGATGTCTCTCATAATTGGCCATATGGGCTTGTTCAAATGAAAGATTTCTCTCTTGGAGGCAGATGCACGGGGTTATGGACTTAGCTTAGTGACTGTCATGCCATGGCATCCACTAGCCCCTGGCCGTGCCACCCTACATTATGTCTCTGAAGCTACTTTAGAACTTGAGCCATATGTTCCTCAGTATTTAAGAGGCATGGTTCTTAATTATTTTATTTGGCTTTCATGGTAGCTGTCCAGCCCATTGAAAGGAAGAACTTGGTCATAATTGTTCTCTAGACAGGGGATGTGTGTGGGTATGTCAAAATGTATTTGCAAAGTACATTCTTCAATATAAAATACTATATAACTTCAACATATTTTAAGGGATAGCTCAACTTCAAATTGCTTCAAATTCTGCCATCATTTACTCCCCCTCATGTTGTTCTAAACCCCTATGACCTTCTTGTTCTGTGGAACACAAAAGTAGATGCTCGGCAGAAGACAGACCCAGTCACTATTCACTTTCATTATATGGAAAACTGCCTAGCTCATATCCCTTTTTGTATTCCATGGGGGGAAAAGTCATACACTTCTGGAACAACATGAGGGGAGACACACCTTTTTATTGTTGGGTAAACTAACCCTTTCAAAATGGTGATTACTAAAGGGATAAATGTAAATGTAATGGCACTCACACATTTTTTATTTAATTTATTTACAGTATTTATTTAAGATACAGTTGATTCAGATGAAGAATGTCATGTACCTGTTCCAACTGTATTTTTCTTTGTTATTTTTTTAGCATGAATCCATAAAGTTTACTCAGTCTTATGAATTATCTTACTTCCTGCAGAGCCACAATAATTCAGCTTTGGAAAAGTGTATTCATTTGGCTGTTGCCAGACATGAGGTCCCTTTAAGGTCTGCTCAGGTTGTGGGCTTCCAACCCTTAGTGCTATTTGCATAATGGAATTATGGGAACTATGCTGTGTCTTTAGTGGACCATTAGGCAGAACTTTGGTGGATTGTAATTAGTGGCTTCTGCCCTTAACCTTCATTAACATGCAAATGCAAATCCTACTCTGGAAGAAATGTGCGGCACATTGGAGCAAAAATGCCAAAACGATTAACAGGAAATCCATGGCTAAAATGCCTATTTTTATTTATCACTTCTGAAATCACTTGATGGAAGGCTGATGAGGAGGGTGATTACCGCACTCAGTTTATGTGGTCATGGTGTAGCTGCTTGCATTAATGTTGTCACCATTGTTAAAATGTTACATTTAAAGCATCAGAATGTTTTAATCTAAAGTTGGTTGCATGACATTGCATAAATCAAAACAAAAGTCTGCAAGCAATTATTAATATTAGTGTGTGGTTGTTCTGGTAATGTCCAAATTGCTCTAATACCCTGTGGCCACCAAAACAATCATAAAAACAAAAATAAAAACATTATTGCTCAATTCTTCCAAATTCTACACTATTAATTTATATTTATTAGCATATATGTGAGCTGCCAACTATCATTTTAAAATCATTATCTGCTCCAGGTGTCAAATAATTGTGTTTTAATGACAGTCTGAGATGGCATAAACACATTAGGGGACCAGAAAACCTTAGTTTTTATTGGCAAGGTGCAATTTCAAATGCACTCTAGTACAATCTAAAATGTACAATAGAGAACTGACTATTCAGAAAAGGGCCAAGGAGTACAATGCACATCATAATATAACAACACTGTGCAATTTTGATTAGTACAGAACTGCTCGCAGTGTACTCTACAGGGAGCAGATGAAATAATGTAGTAATGCTGCATATCTAATAATGAAGACAGCAACATTAAAGACTGATTAATTACAGTGCAACTCTGAAGAGAGTAAAAATCCTTTTGACAGGGCAACTCTGCAATAAATGTCCATCATGTTGCAAAGTGATGCTCTGAGATTTTTGAAAACTTCCAGTTGTTTAATTTATGGCTACAAAATGAAACATATGCAAAGACAGGACATACAGACAAACCGATGTTTACACGCACCCACCACAATCACACATAGCCTGTGCACACAACGCGTACATACTCTGACACACACACACATACACACACACTCACAGACCTTAGCCCTTTTAAACTAGCTTTATTTGCAATTCAGATCAGCTCATTTGAATTAAGTGCTTCTTTGCTATGAATACAGCTGGACTTTTCTAGACATGTCAGACAAGAACCTTGCCAGAATTACCCCATGGTCATGGACACATTAATCAAATGAGGACTTGGCCAGTCGACAGCCCACTGAATTTACCCTTTAGTTGGGGTCACAGTGGAGATAGGTGCAGTCTATGGGTCGTTTTCCTTTTGTTAACCCTGTCTAATTAAAGTCTAAAACCAGCCCAGTATGACAGAGCGTTTATGGTGTTATTTTAATACGTGGCATTTTTACACCTAATTGATTTACTGAGCCATATGTACGGTGAGGTGTTTTGTAGTGGATTGTAAAATACAGCAATCTGATCTTTGTGCTTTCAATCTGAGGGGGCACACCATTATTTGAGCGGTAATATGTCATAATTCAAAGCATATTTAACACCTTGCCGTACATCATGTAGTTTTATCATTTTCTCTTTTTTAACATTTACTTGACTTCATTATAGACACTATAAATCACTACCTTAACACTGCAAACCAAATACCATGCTTCTGCTGAGTTAGTGCAGAGGGAAAGACTTCATTACACAGCATGATACTGCAGTGGTTCTGATACATAGAAAAGTGGAAATGAAAGAAAATGTAGGAAAAAAAGAAGCAATATGATAAAATCAAATAAATATATGTGGAAAACAACACAGCACTGTGTCTATGAATTGAATAAATTGAATGACTTGCTTAATTTGTGTAATTAGTCTCTCTTCTTAAGCAAGCTCTCACCTACTAACCTGCTCAAACCTCACTCTGTAATGTTAGGCTGGCGCTGGCAATGACAATGCAGACGAAGATGACGATGAAGTGTAGAACCCAAGTGCAGTTTATTATAAATCATAATATCCAGAAACCCTAACTCTAAACGTAAACAAAACATAAACTTGACTAAACTAAACTTGACATGACTTGGTTAGACTATGAAACAAAACATAAACGTAAACATGACTTGACTTGATCATTGAACCAACAATGATACATTAACACACAATACCTGAACATGGACAATGGCAAACATGAGGCTTAAATACATGGACAAGGGTAACAAGACAAACAAGTTAACCAACGAAAAGACAGAACTGATAACAAGATAACTAGACAATAAACCAATGAAAACAAGACATATGAACATGGAGGGAAACATGAAATCACATGACCAGGGGACCACATGACATGAAACAGGAACTAGATTTTCAAAATAATAAACATGAAAAACATGAACCAACAGAATAAACATGACATATCCCCCCACTAGGGGTGGCTGCCGACGCCCCAACACATGAACAAACACATTAAACATGGCATAATCGCAAAGTTCTGTAGGGAGCTGGGGGGGGGGTCTTGAGGCGTGGCTTGGCAAGACAGGGAGTGGAGCATGGGATCAGGGCAACATCTGTGGAAGGTAGAGCTATGAGAGACTCGAGGGGCAGAGCTTTGAGAGGCTTGAGGGGCGGAGCCATGGAAGGCGGAGCCGTGAGAGACTTGAAGGGTGACATCAGGAAACTTGGTACCCGGAGAGTAGCCGATGGCTCGAAGGGCCAGGGTGGAGCCGGAGGCAGGGAGAACCAAGGTGGCACCGGAGGCTCGGAGGAGCAAGGCGGAGCTGAGGGATTGGAAGACTGAGGCAAAGCCAGTGGGACTGAGGACCAAGGTGGAGCCGTAGGGATGGAGGTCCCCGGTGGAGCTGAAGGATTGGAGAGACAAGGCGTAGCCAGAGGATTGGAGAGCCAAGGCGAAGCCAGGTGACCGACAGACCAAGGACCACAGTTGAGCCGAGGGAACGTAGAGTCGAGGTGATGTTGAGGGATCAACAGGCCAAGGCGGAGTCCAGGGCTCGGAGGGTCTAGGCAGGGTCGGAGGGTCGAAAGTTCCCCTTGCCTGGTCAGGAGAACTAAGGGTGGGCACAAGGGCAAGAACCAATTCCATCTCAAATAGCCCAGTGAGAGATGGCTCTGGAACAAACAAGGCCTGCAATGCTGGTTCGTTGGCCAGAGATGAGCCTGAGACCTTGCATGGAGCAGACAGAAACTTGACTGTGACGTGGCATGGAGCAGGCTCAGGCATGGCTGTGACATGGCATGGAGCAGGCTCAGGCGTGGCTGTGACATGGCATGGAGCAGGCTCAGGCGTGGCTGTGACATGGCATGGAGCAGGCTCAGGCGTGGCTGTGACATGGCATGGAGCAGGCTCAGGCGTGGCTGTGACATGGCATGGAGCAGGCTCAGGCGTGGCTGTGACATGGCATGGAGCAGGCTCAGGCGTGGCTGTGACATGGCATGGAGCAGGCTCAGGCATGGCTGTGACATGGCATGGAGCAGGCTCAGGCGTGGCTGTGACATGGCATGGGTCAGGCTCAGGCATTGTTGTGACAGAATGGGTCTGGCTCAGGCATTGTTGTGACATGGCATGGGGCAGACTCAGGATCCAGGGCAAAAAATAGCGCTAGCTCAGCGACCATGACTTGGAACTCTGGCTCGGTGGCCATGACGTGGAACTCTGGCTCAGCATTCGCCTCCCCCACAGTGAACATAGAACCAATAATCTGCAGGGCAAGGTCGATATACTGAGCCAGGCTGTGGGTACTCTGACTGCCTGGCATCAGAGAAGAGATGGGCTCATTCAGTCCAAATCGGAACTGAGGGCCACCTCATTAAAATCCACGCTGCAGGCCAGAGCGCAGAATTTCTCCACAAAATCCTCCAGGGGACGACTCCTCTGGTGTAGACGGAGGAGCTGAACTGCTGGGTTCATCTTGTGTCAGTCAGGTATTCTGTAATGTTAGGCTGGCCCTGGCAATGACAATGCAGACAAAGACGATGATGAAGTGTAGAACCCAAAATCATGATATCCAGAAACCCTTACTCTAAACATGAACAAAACATAAACATGAACTTGACTAAACTAAACTTGACATGACTTGGTTAGACTATGAAACAAAACATAAACGTAAACATGACATGACTTGATCATGGAACCAACAATGATACATTAACACACAATACCTGACAATGGACAATGGCAAACATGAGGCTTAAATACATGGACAAGGGTAACAAGGCAAACAAGTTAACCAATGAAAAGACAGAACTGATAACTAGATAATAAACCAATGAAAACAAGGCAAATGAAAATGAAGGGAAACATGAAATCACATGACAAGGGGACCACATGACATGAAACAGGAACTAGATTTTCAAAATAAAAGACATGAAAAACATGAACCAACAGAATAAACATGACACACTCCTCCTCATCTTATTAATCAGTCCTCACCAATTTATTTTGGAATTTATTTAAGGCGATGGCATGCATCGTTCATTTATGGTTAATCCAGAATACCTTTACTGGCACTGAGGTTTTGGTTGTAAGAAAAAAAAAATAAAAATAAAAAAAAACCTTCATTGACTCTCCAAACTATGCATGGCTTTCATTATTAACACAAAGTTTTCATCATTCACTTTATTTTCATTAATATGCTTTCTCTTATTCCAGAGCAGGCAAGAGGCTAAGGGCACTGATTTTGTGATTATGTGCACAAACTGTGGGTGTATTTTATGTTAATGAAGTGCCACAAATTGCAATTTGCTAATTTCCTGAGAAATAGGTAATTGTGCTGAGATGTTTGAAAACCACAACTGCTTGTGATTAACGCACCGACAGGTAGCGTAACAGTGAGTATCTTAATATAGCTGGCCACCAGCTGCATTAAGTACTACAGTGTATCTCCTCCTCATGGAATGCACCAGATTTGCCAGTTCTTGCTGTGAGATGTTACCTCACTCTTCCACCAAGGCACTTGCAAGTTCCCGGACATTTCTAGGGGGAATGGCCCTAGCCCTCAACCTCCGATCCAACAGGTCCTAGACGTGCTCAATGGGATAGAGATCCGGGCTCTTTGCTGGCCATGGCAGAACACTGACATTCCTGTCTTGCAGGAAATCACGCACAGAACGAGCAGTATGGCTGGTGGCATTGTCATGCTGGAGGGTCATGTCAGGATGAGCCTGCAGAAAGGGTACCACATGAGGGAGGAGGATGTCTTCCCTGTAACGCACAACATTGAGATTGCCTGCAATGACAACAAGCTCAGTCCAATGATGCTGTGACACACCGTCCCAGACCATGACGGACCCTCCACCTCCAAATTGATCCCGCTCCAGAGTACAGGCCTCGGTGTAATGCTCATTCCTTCACTTATAAACGCAAGTCTGACCATCACCCCTGGTGAGACAAAACTGTGACTCATTAGTGAAGAGCACTTTTTGCCAGTCCTGTCTGTTCCAGTGAAGGTGGGTTTGTGCCCATATGCGACATTGTTGCCCGTGATGTCTGGTAAGGACCTGCCTTACAACAGGCCTACAAGCCCTCAGTCCAGACTCTCTCAGCCTATTGCGGACAGTCTGAGCACTGATGGAGGGATTGTGCATTCCTGGTGTAACTCGGGCAGTTGTTGTTGCCATCCTGTACCTGTCCTGCAGCTGTCCTTCCTGTCTCTCTGTAGTGCTGTCTTAGGCGTCTCACAGTACGGACATTGCAATTTATTGCCCTGGCCACATTTGCAGTCCTCATGCCTCCATGCAGCATGCATAAGGCACAATCACACAGATGAGCAGGGACCCTGGGCATCTTTCTTTTGGTGTTTTTCAGAGTCAGTAGAAAGGTCTCTTTAGTGTCCTAAGTTTTTATAACTGTGACCTTAATTGCCTACTGTCTGTAAGCTGTTAGTTTCTTAAGGACCGTTCCACAAGTGCATGTTCATTAATTGTTTATGGTTCATTTAACAAGCATGGAAAACATTGTTTAAACCTTTTACAATAAAGACCTGTATAGTTGTTTGGATTTTTACAAAATTATCTTTAAAATACAGTGTCCTGAAAAAGGGACGTTTCTTTTTTTGATACGTTTCCATCCAAGGATTTTTTTGAGAAAAAAGTTTAGCGCATCAAAATAAAGCTGATGGAAACGCAAATTATTGGTAAAATTATGTTGACATAATATTTTTTTCGTTTAACTTTAGTGGATAAAATGTCGATACTTCAAATGTCGCAAAAAACTGGTTTGGAAACACTTTTCGTCGAGAAAATTGTCATTAATGCAAAAATGTAGTGTCACATGACAGAATTTGCCCCTGTCGTTAGCCTGTATTGATCATGATGACAAGGTATACATCCTAGAAAGCCAATTTATTGTACGTGATTTTGGATTGATGTTAACGGCATATAGATCCGATGCTGCAAACATGACACTTCCAGGAGTTCCAACACAAATATCTCATATCATGCACAACGACAAGTGCACGGAGAACAAATGAACGGCCACTGTTTAATCGCGGTAGACATCCATTTATTTATTAAAGTTGCTTTTCCATATCATTCAAAATAATGGACGGCAGTCATGGAATTAGCCCACAATATATAATAATAAATAAAAATAAATGTCTGTGCACAAAGATGTTTTAAATTAAAAATAAATACACAATACAAGGAGAAAAGCATCAGTGTGCTTTTTTGGAACACTAACATAGCCCATTTCTTTTAAAATTATTGTTTATACTTTTGATTTTTTTTTAAATTAAATTAGGCTAAATAAATTACCAAATGAATAAAGCATTAAATAAAATAATTACCAAACGAATATATATATATATATATATATATATATATATATATATATATATATATATATATATATATATATATTAGACCTATATATGCCTTTTCTTTACACAAACTTAAATGAGCCTTTCCCTGTTCTGTAGATGAAAAAAGTCGGCTGAATGACATTCTCAGAATGTTCTACATTTTTTTCAAGACTAGATAAAACTATTTGTCCAATGCAGAGTTCACATTCAGAAAACTAGCTTTTGAACTTAAAAGTTTTAAACTTTTAAATATTATAATCTAATAATTATAAATCCTCTTTACCTCAGATCGAATTTGCTGAGCTTCAGAAAATGTAAATTGAGTTATGATGCTAAAATTAATTTTAGATGACAATCAAGTTCAGCTGGTCGTTAAAAGTTGCTGGACAAATATGCGGGACATAATGCAGTTGTGATGGCAATGCTTTAGATTAGATGATTGATCAAAATAGCCTATTGAATATCAGGAATGTATCATATATGTAAACCCTGATATTACAGCACATCAATTTTTCTTTAATAGCTGTGCACACAGCATATGCACATCGATGGATGGTCCTTATACTAAGACCGAACGTTTCCCCCACTACTTGGTGCAGGTTGCCAGCTTGAACAGGGCCATGACGATTCACTTTTGGGTCGGAACCGGTAGCAACCTGCGATAGGCGTAACATCAGGACCAATATTACAGTCCTATCAGAAGGGTAACTGCTCCCTTTTGATTGCAATTTCTCCTCTTCTGATTGCATTTATTTGTGAAATTAAAATGACAGTAAGCTGGCTAATTTCAATGAATTGTCTCAATACTCTCCCCATTTAACCAAAACTATGGAGGAAAATAAATTAGGGACATCTGGGAGGCAAAAGGTGCACAACTAGCGATATAAACACATTTCTGTATGGAAACGGCTTAAGGGCAGATTTCTGTTGCGATAAACCAAAACGTATGCGACAAAGTGTTTTTCTAAGCATGACGTCATCATGCACACCATTTTTATCGATAAAAGGCCATTTGAATGGAAACAGGCAGAAGACGGCAAATTTATTTTACGCATTTTCAGTTTTTCGATAAAAAATAGTGTGAAAAGTGGATGGAAACTAGGCTAATGTCATAGAAATATGCCTGATGTTAACCTCTGATGGGCCTCTACAGACCCAACTGAACACTCATTTACATTTACTGCATTTTTAAAAGGTTAATTATTAAGTAATCATGAAAACCAATACATAATTTGGAAGCTCTAAATCTCATGTTTTGATGACTGAAAGCAGTTTCATGATCAAAATGTTATAGTTAATGCATTTCCATAATTTATGTAAACAGTGAAAATCAAAACATTTGTATCATATTATGAAATAATTCTGCAAACACATCTCCAATCATGTAAGATCCAGTAAACTTGTCATTTGATGGCTTGACTAAACAAACTCTGTTATTTTTTTTTAGTCCAAATGTGTGTACATTTGGAGAGATTATGATGGATTTTTATAAGTTTACTTAATATTTCTTTAGCCAAAAACTTAATGTATGTCATTTTTTACAAATTTATGCAATCTGAAGCACTACAGCACCCTAATACTCTTATATAGTGTGTGTTCTATTGAACCAGGAAGACAGAGGGAGCTGCGGGCAAGATATGATCCATATATGGAGTGTAGGAGAAGAGTTTTAAATGTATTATATCAGAGATCACATGACACGTGTTCCTCATCCCTTACCATAGTAGCGAAGACTACAATTTTCATGTTTATTAGTATTATTGATTATAATCAGTATTCGTAATAATTTAGTAACATTATTGATCATTTGCATTACATTATTCCACTTATGCTTTTACATCATGTGTCTTATATGCATTCTTACAGCCACGTGTAGGTTAAATTTATATAAGATATTATGTAAGTCTTACATAAGTTCTTTACATTACCTCATGTTAACTTGGAACTTTCCATAGACACATGTGGATCAAATTAAGGGGGGAGAGTGGGGTCTGCTTTAGACAAAGGAAGCCTATGTTGTTTTTTTCCTATGGATGGACTTAAATATGCCATGTTTGGGTATGCTTTTCAGAGAAAGACTGCTCTTCAGAGAAAGATGAGTGAGACCAAGAAAGATGGGAAACCATTGCATAACACCATTATAATTACAAACTTGCTTTCTCTCCTATGTCTGATAATTAAAAGGAATTAATAAATGTACTTTTTGGCAGATGTAACTGGAGTGGCTCAGTGACTTCACAGTGGGGAAAATTTGGCGTCTCGAAAACAAGACCAGCATCTTCAAACATCTGTCTCAGAACAATCAGGTAAGACTTTTGATGATAATTTTGAATAAGTCTGCCTGATAATAGTCAGTGATGAGACATATTGTCTGAGAACTGCTATAAAAGAACTGTGTTATCAATTGATACCAGTGGGTGTTGCCAAGATTTAATATATGTCAGACATAGCTAAATTTAAGTTCCCAAATTTAAGGTTAATTTAAGTTGATTGATTAATTTAAATTTGATTTGGCTAGCTTGAGTTGATTTGGCTAAGTTAGGTTGATCTGGTTGGTTGAGTTGATCTGATCAGTGAAAATTCTAAATATTTTAACTTAACTGGGAAATTGACCTTGGAAAAGAGGCGATTTAAGCTATAAGACAAGGTTAAGAAGGTCAGATGTCATGACCGGGAGACCAAAAATGGTTAGCTAGTCGAAAGGACAGTAGGATTTCTTGATTATATCAACTGAGTTTGTTTTAATGTATGTAGTATTTACTGTTTAGAGAAACAAGAGGAAAGGAGAAAGAAAGAATAAAAGAAAGAGGCAAAAATGTTAAAAAGTATTCATCAAAGGTGCAAAATTGATGATAAAGTTTTAAGGAGTGTGTAGAATCCTTGTTTCTTTAAGTTATCTGAGCATAAAAGAGAGCTGTAAAGGAGGGAGAAGCCTTCTGAGAACCCCCATAAAGTTGGTCCTTATTCTTCGTCACCTACAACCAGAAGTGGAGAATTTCAATCTGAGATGACAACGACTGAAGAGAAACCATTTACACCAGGAGAACATCAAGCCATTCCTGCCTTCTCCTCCACGTGACGCATGACCTTACCAATGAGCTTACATCATCTCTCTCATGATCACGCATCACAGAGATATACGGAAGTGAACATTTGTAGTTTAAAAGTATATAAGTATTGTTGTCGACTGGAGTCGTGTGGATTATTTTGATGCACCCTAAATATGCATTTTGGACTGTCAAAAAAATAGTACATAAATAGAGTACATCACTTGCATTGTTTAAAGGAGGAGGCCTGAAATGAAATCCTAAAAATCTTAAATTCTATTTTGATGAAGAAAGAAACTCTTGGATGGCCTGAGGGTGAGAAAATTATCAGCAAATTTTCATTTTTGGTTGAACTATTCCTTTAAGCAAAAATATGGTGAATCGGCAGATGAATATGCCCTATGTAAATGGAACGCCTATGAAATGTGGGCTCTACATGACAGAGCGCTTGTGGATGGATTTGGCCCAAAATATCAACAAGGTTTATCACTGGGGGTCAATTCAGGAGACACATATGACCAAATCCTGGAATAGGCAGGTCGCCAAGAGATGGCTATGAAATCAGATAAAGAAGGAAACAAGCCAAACGGGAAGGGTGTGGCGGCAGTTCAATCCACTGTGAACAGATAGAAGGCCGAAGATTTGTGGCAACCATGGAAAGCGTGGTGACTACAGAAGGGAGTGCTGGGCTGAAGGAGGAGCAGAAGGCAAATGGTTTGCTGTCAAGAATGATGATGAAAACTCTCAAGGGAGGATGTGGACTAAGACACAAGTTCGTAACCTCATTGAGGAGATCATACCCAAAAGCCATGAAAGTTCAAATCAGCGAGACTTGGTGGTGGTGAAGAATGATGAGATACATTGATAATTACTGTCATGGACACATCAAAAAATTGTTTCCACAGGACCAGTGGAGGGTAACAGTACATTCTGCCATTATGGACAAGATTTACCAAATGATGGGCAGATTACGATATTTCGTAAAAGTTTTCTGTTTCTTTTGCAGAAAACATGAAGTCTTATGGACACTTTCCTGGGTAGTTCTAAAATCACAAGGAAGCTTTATTGGCATGGACATATTTTCCATTGTTGAACATGATAATTTTCACAAAAACGCACACTACTGACACTCCACACATTCCCGAAGTAGGCAGTTTTGTATGGTCTAATGCATTGACAAAGCTTAGAACCAAGGTGGGAGGGACCATATGAAAACTCTTGACAACAGACACGAGTGTTGCCTTAAGGGAAAGAGTATAGGGACAGATAGGTGGTAACACTGGTCACATGTTAAGCCTTGTTTAGAGAATGAATCTAGTGATGATGGCTTATGGCCTGAGAATGAAAACTGTTCTTACATTACATTTAAAGATATTTGACCATGTTCCCCTGGTTTCATTTCAGGAGTTATTTCCATTGACATTGATTAGAAGTCATTCTAGAAACACTACAACAATGGTTTGTTTGTTTTTAGTTTTATTTGGCATTTTCCAAACAAGCCTCTTTAGACTCCTCAAGTTCAAAAATGCCCTATTATGCTTTTTGGGATTTTACCTTTCCTTTAGTGTGTAAAATAGCTGTTTGTGCATGTAAAAGGTCTGCAAAGTTACATAGCCCACACAAAAGGGAGTTATTCTCTCTCACAGACAACACTGCTCAAGAACTACAAGAAATGACTTGATTGCAGTCCAGCCATTTCTTCTGTAAAGTATCTATGTCACTATGAAACACATTTGCATAATGCCCACCTAAGGGCTACTTTGACCCACCCTCAAACAAATGTAGTTATAGCAGAGGCCAGGATGAGTTGGGTTGGTGTTGTCGCCATGTTGAGAAGACGCTGTTTTCTTCACTGCAAAAGCAAAACCTCTTTGTTTGGACTTCCAAAGGCAGACAAATTGAAATATCAGTGGTTAAAATTTATTTTTAGCACTATTCCTCAGCAGTACAACCACAACCAATGACAGATTTTCAAGACGGTTACTCCTAAAAGATGGTACAGTTTCCACTTTGTTGGGACAGTCTGGTGCTTCAGGATCACAACTTGTAAGTATGCTTGATTATTTGTGGATTTATTTAATGTTACGTACGCTATCCATGGTAGTCCACGGCTAACTTGCTCACTAACTGGGAGTAAGCCTCTGTTCTCCGTTCATAGCTCGGGCAAAAAAAGTTCAGCTACACCCATTCCAGCAAAAGATGACTAACTTAGATGCACTATGTGTCTTTTACTTGAAGCTTTGTTAGGTTCACAATAATCAACAGTGTACTTGTAAGAAAGCTAATAAATTAAAACTTACCACTGTGAAACGTAATGCTCAAGTCGTGCTTGCAATGGTGTTTCGGGTTGATCAGCTTGTTCTTCCAAACTTTAATTATTTCATTCATTATCGGACTAAAGCTCGAACTGGTTCGGCAAAAACCGATGTCACTGTTAACATAGTTACTGTTTACAGCTGCTCAGGAAGACTCGGGAGCTGAAACTCGGTTATGGTAAGGGGCATTACATTTCCGACACACGCTCTACATGGTTGACCAGTCACAACAGACTAGGCCAGCTGACCAATCAGAGCAGACTGGGCTTTTCAGAAAGGGGGGCTTTAAAGAGACAGGAGGTAAATCAGAGAGTTTCGACCAGAGTATGAAGAGCGGGGAACAGAAATGTACAGTATGAGAAAAATAATGTGTTTCTTGAACATTAAAGCATGTAAACCTATTCTAGTAGACCCCCAAAATAAAATTATGAACCTGTAAATTAGCATAATATGGGCTCTTTAAGAAATAACTCAAAATGTAACATTGAGATCTGGCCTAGCAACAATAATTGTTTACCAAATAATGGAAAGGGTACCATTATAGTGGGGAGAAAAAGATCAAACGATATGCAGATGCATAGCAAGGATCAGAAGCATGGTGGTTCATATTACATGATGGAATGAGTAAGAGTTTGATATGTGGAAGAAAGCTGTGTCTATGTGCAGCTGTTACAGTTAGAACTAGAATGGTGAAATGGTGATTTAGTGAAAGAGAGAAATTACGAACGTTGTGAGATGGTCAAGAGTTGAGATAGAAGTGTTAAAGCAGCCCAAGATGAGGGAATTGAATCAATGGGTTATGTAATCATGGCAAATGGAATAGCTAAACTGATGACAGAGTTGAAACTGGCACAAATCCACAAGATACTTAACCTGGTTAGAAGGGACAGTTTGATTAAGATTAGGAAAAATGTAATTGAAATTGAAAACCAAACCACAAAAGGAAGTAAAAAAAAAAATTGTTTTCAAAACTATAATAATAATAGTTTTGATTTTGTTAGTTGATTTGTAATGATACAACTTATCATATGTGTGAAAGGAAAAGTAACAAACCTATGACATTGGTTATGTTCAAACATGTTGATAGGACAATATATGGTGAAATAGGAAGTTTCTTCATATATCATACACTGCATACAAAACACAAACTCACAAACAATCAACAGCTGTCTACTGATTTACAACCCCAAGGGATAGGACTTTTTATGACATCAACATTTATGTTAGTTTGTTATTTTGGCCAGGAAATGGGGGGGCTCATGGCTCATCCAGACACTGGTGAAGACTTATTCGTTTTTCCTGTTCTTAGATTACTGGGGGTTCCTTAATTTACACATAATCATAAATGACACACAGTATGCAGGGACATATCATGGGGTTGGGTTTTCTTTGTTTTCTTTTTGTTTTCTTTCTTTGCTTTCTTTTTTTCCTTTCCTGTATGTCTATCTCTTTATTTTGGTCTATCGATTTTTTCTCTGCTATTACTTCATAACAGGTGACGATCTGGGAGGTGATGGGTGGAACTTGTTGGCCGGAAGCTCCAGTGGAGGGAATTGAAGACTAAAATTTTCATGTTTTTTTCAGTATTATTTATTATCATCAGTATTCGTAATAATTTATTGATCATTTGTATTACATTTTTCCACTTATGCTTTTACATCATGTGTCTTATATGCATTCTTACAGCCACGTGGAAGTTAAATTTATATAAGTTATTATGTAAGTCTTACATAAGTTCTTTACATTACCTCATGGTAAACTTGGAACTTCCCATAGACACATGTGGATCAAATTAAGGGGGGAGAGTGGGGTCTGCTTTAGACAAAGGAAGCCTATGTTGTTTTTTCCTATGGATGGACTTAACTATGCCATGTTTGAGTATGCTCTTCAGAGAAAGACTGCTCTTCAGAGAGAAATGAGCGAGACCAAGAAAGATGGGAAACCATTGCATAACACCATTATAATTAAAATTTTGCTTTCTCTCCTATGTCTGATAATTAAAAGGAATTAATAAATGTACTTTTTCTTGGCTAATGTAACTGGAGTGGCTCAGTGATTTCACAACAGTGGAAAAGACATACATTTTAAAATCTTCAGTAGGATTAAAAACTCTGTGTAAATCATAATAATAATTTTTAAACTTATGAAATATGTCACAAATATAAAGACGATCATGAAAATATATGATTTGTCTATTTTTTCCAAGCAGTCGCTGGCATTTTTATAGGTTTGATGCCTGTTTACTTGAATTCTGCATCTGTCACTGAACCTGCAGTTTGCTATATGTTGCATATTCTATAAATATTTTGATTTATGCTTCATTCTATGAATGGAATCCACATGAGATTAGTAAAAGAAGCTATTATAACCACTCAATAATAATTTAAACTAAGATATATGCAGTATGTTATGTCAAAAGACATGGGTTATGTCTCTGTCCTCTGATTGGCATTGCCAGCAGGTGGGTGTGTCATTAAGACCAAGCCTATACAATTTAGAGGGGGTCCAATAGAACCGATGTTAAATTCTTGAATTGCATAAGGTGCGCGTCTCTAGATGCAGTTTTGATGTTTTTTAGAATCCTTGCCCACTCTCCATCCTCCCATAATCTCTTGAGAATGGTTGAGGCTCCGTCCCCCAGACTCTGAATTAACAAGGAATAATACACTGATGCCTCATGACCTTTTCCAAAAGCAGTAATCAACACTCTCATAGTATCTGCTGCTTTAGGGGGTGTATGCTATTCCCAAAAATAGTACAGAGCAAGTGGCGCAGCTGTAGATACCTAAAAAACTGAGATCTGGGGATCCCAAAATGTTGAACCAATTTTCAAAGGATCTCAACACACTGCTATAGGTCACCGAGTGTAGTAACCCCCCTCACAATCCACTCTGACCAGCAAAAAGGGGACTAATTAATGCATAGTTTGGGGTTTAGTAACTTCTTACACCAGATACAAACACCTGTCCAGACCGCGGCTACATGGCAAGGGGGTGGCCTTGCTGTCATCTGTTGAAATGATTTGTGTCTCACCCAACTTGATTTCCACAACACAAATACATTTGAATATATGGTATTGAAGGCTGATTCTCACTGCCCTCTCACAATTATTCTACTATATCTTCCTCCTAAGGCTCAATCTGACTTTTTTTCCCGAACTCAGTGAATTGTTGACTCTTGCCTGTGCTTCGTCATCTTGTGTCCTCCTGCTTGGTGACTTTAATATTCATGTTGATACAGTTTGCTCTAATTCATCTCAACTGTTATCTGTTTTTGACTTTTATTTTGACTGTTTTAATTTGACTCAACAGGTGTCTTTTTCTACTCATACTCATGGTCATATTCTTGATTTAATCTGTACATTTGGGTTTGATATTGCTTCAGTGTCCCCTTTTGACACTGGCATCTCTGATCATAAGCTTATTGAATTTAGTTTTAGTCATCCTGCTCAGAAAAAAATGCAATAACAAAATGATATCCTATCATGACCTTAAATCTGTTAATGTCACATTATTTTCTGCTTCCATCGCTTCCTCTGCCATTTCTGATGTCTTTGATGTCTCCTGTCCTTCATTGTTACTTTCTAAGTACCACTCTGTTATTTCAGAAATTTTGCATGAGCATTTTCCTATTAAGACTAGGTCTGTTCCCTCCTCCCACACTTCCCCCTGGTATACACCTGAGATCCGGGCCTTAAAAGTCACTGGTAGACAGCTTGAGAGGCTTTATAGGAAAACAGGTCATACTGTTCACCATCTAGCTCTTATTGAACACCTCAACGCATACAAAATTGCTCTGAACTCTGCACGGTCTAACTATGTCTCTACAATTATAAATAAAGCAAGCAATAGGCTCAAGGTTTTGTTTGACATGATAAATAAGCTCACCCAACCTTCTTTCCTGAATTATTTCCAGGAAAAGTTGAATGCTGTCCGCCACTGCTTTATAGATGAGGCTTCAGATTTTAGCTTTCTGCCAGACCACTCTTGTCAATATTTGTCTAGTTTTACTCCTACAAACCCCTCCTTTATCAGTGACTTAATACAGAAGTCCAATTCTTCATCTTGCCGACTTGATCCTGCTCCCACAACCTTCCTCAAACTCTGTCATTCTGTCATCTCCGCACCTATCTCACATTTCATAAACAGATCTCTAACTTCTGCTTCTCTCCCTTTACCACTTAAAACTGCAGCAGTAACTCCAGTACTTAAAAAAACTAACTTGGACCCTACTGTTCTTTCTAATTTTCACTCTATCTCTAACTTACCATTAATTTCAAAAATATTGGAAAGAGTTGATGCCTCCCAGTTACAATCTTTCCTTGTTCAAAATGATCTTTTTGACCCCTTTCAGTCTGGCTTTCACCCACTTCACAGTACTGAAACCGCCCTTGTAAGGGTTGTCAATGACCTACTACTCACTGGTGACTCTGGTTTTCTCTCCATTCTTCTATTACTTGATCTTAGTTCTGCTTTTGATACTGTTTGCCATGAATTACTTCTCTCCCGCCTCTCGGATGTTGGTGTCACTGGTGCTGCTCTCTCCTGGCTTTTGTCATACCTCACGGATAGACATTTTTACATTTCAATGCAAAATTATCAGTCACCTACTGTTTCCCTGAAATTAGGTGTCCCTCGGGGATCAGTTCTTGGACCTCTACTATTCATTATATACAGTTGTGCTCAAAAGTTTGGATACCCTTGGAGAATTGGTAATATATGTACCATTTTTAAAGAAAACATGAGTGAGCAGGCAAAACACAACATGGAAACAAAGAAAAAAATGAAATGACCCCTGTTCAAAAGTCTGCATACCCTTAGTTCTTAATAATGTGTATTGCCCCCTTTAGCATCAATGACATGCGTGCAGTCTTTTGTAATAGTTGTCTATGAGGACCCAAATTCTTGCAGGTGGTATAGCTGCCCTGCATATTTCTCCTGAGGTTACCTGTGGGTTTTTCTTTGTATCCCGAACAATTCTTCTGGCAGTTGTGGCTGAAATCTTTCTTGGTCTACCTGACCTTGGCTTGGTATCAAGAGATCTCCAAATTTTCCACTTCTTAATAAGTGATTGAACAGTACTGACTGGCATTTTCAAGGCTTTTGATATCTTTTTATATCCTTTTCCATCTTTATAAAGATCCATTACCTTATTACGCAGGTCTTTTGACAGTTCTTTTCTGCTCCCCATGGCTCAGTATTTAGCCTGCTCAGTGCATCCACGTGAGAGCTAACAAACTCATTGACTCTTTATACACAGACACTAATTGCAATTTAAAAAGCCACAGGTGTGGGAAATGAACCTTTAATTGCCATTTAAACCTGTGTGTGTCACCTTGTGTGTCTGTAACAAGGCCAAACATTCAAGGGTGTGTAAACTTTTGATCAGGGACATTTGGGTGATTTCTGTTATCATTATGATTTAAAAAGGAGCCAAACAACTATGTGATAATAAATGGCTTCCTATGATCACTATCCTTAAATAAAATAATTTTTTTGCATGATCAGTCATATTTTCAAAATCAATGCCAAAATTTCACAATTTCTGCCAGGGTATGCAAACCTTTGAGCACAACTATATATACTGCCTTTGGGTCAACTCATTCGCCGCCACGGTTTCAGTTACCACTGTTATGCTGACGACATTCAAATATGAGCTCTAATGATTAGAGGCAAAAAGGGCACTTAAAAATTATTCTGGTTGTATAGTGGAGTTAAAACCAATGATAATATATATATATATATATATATATATATATATATATATATATATATATATATATATATATATATATATATATATATATGGAAGAGTGAGCTTGTAGATCTGCTCCCACTCTCCAGACCGGTCCACTATCAACATGTGTAAATGAAATAAAAACAAAATGGCTTAACTCCAACTTCCTAAAACTGAACATGGATAAAACTGAAATCATTATTATTGGAACACCAACACTTACGAAAAAAATTCCTTATGACTTTGGTTGTGATATTGATGGCACTAAAAACAATTTAGGTATCATCTTTGATCCCTCCCTCACTTTTGAAGCTCATATTAAATGTGTATCTAAAATTGCCTTCTTTCACCTTCGCTGCATTGCTCGCCTTCGTCCCTTTATCAGTCTCAAAGATGCCGAAACACTGGTTCATGCATTTATATCCTCACGTCTTGACTATTGCAATGCCCTCTTCATTGGTTTACCTGCTAAATCTATTGCTAGGTTGCAATATATTCAAAATTCTGCTGCTAGAATTCTTACACATACCAAGTGCTCAGCTCATATTACTCCATTCCTGTTTGAACTTTTTTTTTCACATCAAATATAAACTAATCCTGCTTACATTTAAATCACTTCATGGTCTGGCACCTCACTATCTTAGTGAATTGATTCTCCCCTACAACCCGATCCGCTCGCTTAGGTCTTCTGGGTCCGGACTAGATCTCGCCTCTCTACTATGGGTGGCAGATCATGCAGTGTAGTAGCACACAATATATGGAATTCACTCCCCCTGACTCTTCGCAGCTTCTCTTCTATCTCTGAGTTTAAATCTCAACTTAAATTTTTTTTGTTTTATCAGTGTTATTTATCTTAATGTGTTATGTATTCACTCTCAATGACTGTGCTATCTGAACTGTGTTTTTGTGACTGTTCTTTGTTTGTGTATTATTGTGTTACTATTGTAAATTGTCCTTGAGCTCTGGAAAGGCGCTATATAAATTAAACGTATTATTATTATTATTATTATTATTATTATTAAGACTGAAAGCATAATAATAAAATAAAATCTTGGGTAGGCCTAGCCCACCTTTGTCAATCGGCCTATGCAGCTTACTAAAATGCAATCTGGGGCACTTACCATTCCAAATGAAAGACTTCGTTATCCTCTCAAATTGCTTGAAATAAGAGAGGGGGACATCTATAGGGAGTGACTGTAGCAGGTAGTTGAATTTTGGAATACAGTTCATTTTAATAGCATTAACCTTCCCAATCATCGATAAATGTAATGAAGCCCACCTGCCCACATCGCTCGAAAACCTTTTTATTTAAGGGTCAAAATTAACTCTAACTAAATCAGACAAATTTGCTGGGAATAAAATACCCAAATACTTAATGCCCTGTTTGGGCCACTGGAAGGCACCTGGCTGGAAGGCCGTTACTGGACAGTACGCTGTCAGAGCCAAAGCTTCGGACTTAGACCAATTGACTTTGTATCCTGAAAACTTGGAAAAGGAATGAATAATTCTGTGGAGGCAAGGCATAGATCTAGTAGGGTCAGAGACAAATAATAAAATACCATCTGCATAGAGCAGAAGCTTATGCGCCACACCTCCTGCCACCACCCCTGGAAAATCATCCACCTTTTTTATCACGGCTGCTAATGGTTCCTGGGCAAGACAGAACAATAATGGGGAAAGAGCGCAACCCTGCCGGGTGCACCTATCCAGAGTAAAATAATCTGAAATTAATCCATTTGTTTGTACCGCTGCTACAAGGTGTCTATAAAGTAACTTAATCCATACAATAAATGTACTCCCAAAATCTTACATTTCCAAAATCTTAAAAAATAATCCCATTCTACCATATCAAACGCCTTTTTGGCATCAAGTGAGATAGCAGCGATCAGAGTCTGATCATTTGCCACTGACCACATGATATTGATGAAACGCCTAATGTTATCAGAAGAGCTGCAGCCCTGAATAAACCCCACTTGATCTATATGTATAAGAGATGTCATACCTTTACTTAATCGGTTAGCCAAAAATTTTGACAAATTTTTACATCTACCTGAATCAGGGAATTTGGATGGTAACTCTTACATTTACTTGGATCTTTGTCCTTTTTAAGAATCAGACTGATCCAGGCATGTGTCATGGTTGGCGGAAGCTTTCCATTCTTTAATAATTCTGTATAAACTTCTAACAAAAGTGGAGCCAGTTCTGTAGCATAAGATCTAAAAAATTCAGCGGCAAAACCATCTAGCCCTGGAGCCTTGCCTGTGGGTAGGGCCTTAATTACCTCATCAAGCTCCTCCAAGTTTATCTCAGAATCAAGAGAATTTTTTTTGCTCAGTCATTGTAGAATATTTTTATAAAGTTGAGTATAAATTAATCCAGTATAATCAATGTTAATATAGCCATTTTATTCTACAATTGTTTCTGGTGGTCAAGCATGTGACTTGCTGTGTCTGTGGAATGTGGGGCCCCTCGCATATGTTAAACTGATTCTCCTGTGTTAACGCTAAAGGAAATATAGTGAGGTCTCCACAGGTGTCCAGTGACACATATGGAATGTATTAGCCACTTCTTGGTAAATTAAATTGGTATTTAAGCGGGGGAAACCCATTTTTCGGGAGTTGTGCTGTTAGCAACTCTGCTTTTTTATCTCTGATAATAAAGTCTATCTTCTGGCATCAAAACCCAAAGACTTCAAGAATGATGCTTCACAGAGGTGGCAGAAGCCACGACATCGTCAATTTAAGGAGTTCTAGAGGTTCCACAAAGTTTCTAATATCTTCATCAGTAGATGGAACTATAAAAATCAAGATAGAACTCTTTAAAGGCATTATTAATATCAATGGCTGAGGTAAACATTTCACCACCAGCAGATTTCACTGAGGGAATGGTAGAAAAAGATTCTCTCTGATTTATATATCTAGCCAAAAGCTTCCCTGCTTTGTCCCCTGACTCAAAGTATGACTGTCTTGCCCTGAATAACCAAAACTTTCCACGACAAAATAGTATTATATCTGTATTTCAATCGGGTCAATTCTCCGAGGCCATCAGACGACATTCGGCACTTCAGCTCTGCCTCTGAACTTTTAATATTCCCTTCCAACTCCACGAGTTACTTGAGCCAGCACTAAAGAAAACATGCCCATCCTATATCTTCCCAAATTTTTCAGCTTCCTGCGGGGAAAGATGCATTTCTTGAAGAAACACTATATCATGTTTCTTACGTTTAATAAAATAAAAAAACCTTCCTTCTTTTTATGGGGTGCCCCAACCCATTCACATTCCACGTGGAGAGAGACAATCCACTCATATTAACATCTGACATTTTGACATATTACAGAAATTAAGATTGCGTGTCAAAAATAAAATTATAAAGACCACATTCCACATTAGTGCAACAAACAAACCCCGAACTTTCCCAAGAACAGAAAAAACAGAAAAAAGAAAAATGTGCGCACGCACGACAGCACCAACTGGCGTCCATCCCTCTGTTGGGGCTCATGTATTCAGATAGAAGACAAAGGCAGGCCTAACACAGTCGTAAAACCTAACTCAGCCTCCCACATACCAAGTCGTAAATCTTACTGATAAAAATCGCACCAAAATCAAACAAAGGGAGTCCAAAACAGACTACAAATCCCATGAAGCCTTGCTCACTAAAGGATCGAACTCTCAACTCCTATTGGGTGAGGCACACAACAGAACGCACCTCAACCATGACATCATCAAGAGTAGAAATACCTCTGAAATGCTTCCGGGATTTGCTTCCAGCAACTTTGTTCGCCGTGTATAGACGTAGCTCATCGCTGCTCTCAGGTGCAACCTCGTGGCACAAGGAAGTAATGTCCGACTTGAAACTGTGGCCATACAATCTCCATCTCGCTGGACAAGTTGAGATTACTCTGTGTTCAACCGAACACTCTAATGGATCTGAAGGAGACCGCCGAGCAATCCGCATCTTCATCTGTTTGCCTGCAGAAGTGAAGAGATTAAAGATTTCTCTTCCGTCTTCAATCAAGTCGACATTTATGATTTCTCCGCCAGCCCGCCGAGAATCAGCAGCCGTACGCCCGCCGACAGAGCGAGGAAACGGCCTCCCGTCATCACCCGAGCCTCGAGGAACCAAGTCTGAGTTAAAGAACGGATGAACACACATTCTGCATCCTCATGCGATTCAAGTAAGAGGTTTACGTCTGGGCAGAGATAGAATATTATAGTGTGTTATTCTTGTGTTTCAAGGTTTTTGCTTGTACAGTTTATGGACCGCCATTTCCGCTCATTATTAATACTCAGGGTATTAATTATCACGAATTTGATTTGCTGTATTGTGGTCCAACCAAATTGGACTGTTGTGCATTTTCGCCATCGCGGGTGAGACCGGCAAACTGAGTTTATCCATTAAAGAATCAAAGAATGCGGGACTGTTTACGAGCCGTCCACCGTGTCTCTGAGTGATAAACTATCAACTGCTTTCTCTCCCACGATCGCGAAATCGGCTTTGGGGCCGTCACTTAATTCTGTCTCTCTCACTTTCTCTCTCGTACTAACCACACACACACACACACACACACACACACACACACGACCCCTCACAAACATTCTGGCACACATTTTTGGCTCGTAGATAGCTTCGTGCTAAAGCTCAGCTTTGTTCCTAAGCTATCGTACAAGCGGATACATGTGGTAACTGGTAGACGCCATTGACTAGTTTCTCTCCACCCACATTCACGGCCATATTCCCTGGCCGGAGATCTCGCATGACATACTCTCCACGAGAGTCACGTCCGCCATTTTGTGCGCGTCCCTCCTTACACACACACACACACTCGCTTTCTCACACACACACCCTCATGTGTTATAGGATTATTTTGATTTCCATTTCTAATTATATCACTGTTTAGTTTGTAGTTGTAAGTCGGAAGTTTATTGACTGCATTGTATTAATTATTAATTGATATTACTGCATAAATAAACTTTGTTTATATTACAAAGAGAAGTGTTTTGGTTTGTTTTGCATACGCCTGTGTCATGCTGACGGGATGTCAGTGCTCGGATTCAAGCCTTCATTCATTGTTTTTTTCCCAAAAATATATATTCTTCGGATGTCGATTTTCCTAAGAAAACAATCTAATATTGAGACTGTTATACTATCTGGTTATTAGTCCCTGATTCCAGGGTGGTGCCCCGTCAATGTTAATCCTTATTAATATTCTGTTGATTTTTGATAATTGATAATTATCTTTGATGATTGTTGAATTTGAATGATCAATAAGCTAGTGTTAATTTTAATTAATGTTTCATCGATGTTAACAGTTAACGATTATCTTTGATAATTGTTGATTTAAAGGATTAAAAAAGCTAACATTGATTCTCGTCAATGTTCTATTGATTTTAATAATTAATAATTATCTTTGATAATTATTAATTATTGGTAATAACCAAACCCGCTCCTAAACGTAGCACACTACATTTACTGGAGCCCCCTATGAGGTTTTAATGAGTTAGATTCAATATATTAATTTAAATATTAATTAATAACTAAAGAAATAATTATTAATTATTTCTGATAGTAACACTGATCTAAACAACCAGTAAAGCCCTACACCTCTAAACTCAAACAGTCCATGTACACCTACGAGAGCCCCCCGCGACAACTTTGCCGTCGGATTGCTCAAGTCCGGTGTTTCTATAAAAAAATGTATAATACAGAATTGCACAACAGAAGATAATCTATAAAACAAACTCCAGCCCATAAGTGGAATAAAAAAAATAAAAAAAAAAAAAACGTGTAGATTCATCCACTTAATTGTCTTGGAGGTGTGTTCCTCCACAAAACAAGCTCCAGCCTCTAGTGGAACCAAAAAAAAAAAATTAAAAAATAAATAAATGGGCCGTTCAGTTCTTCGGGCAGTCAAACTCACTCCAATGTCCTGTGTAACCCAGATGTAAAATCAGAGTAAATTGTATTCTAAGTTATAAGCTTAAAACTAACTAAAATGCATATTTAACTAAAATATGTGAAGAAACTAAAGACAAGTAACTAGAAACAGAATGAAACAGTTTGAAAACCAAAGAGTCAAAATTATATATTTATTATTAATACTTGCAAATATATGTAAAATATATTGCAGATAAACTTGACCAATAAAAGTCTGGATCAGTGCTGCAAATGTGATTTATCCAATCAGCCATCTTGCTGTAGCTGCTGACTCCACCCTAGAGTTAACGCAGACAGACACAGAACAGACAAAGAAACGAAGAGCAACGAGATGCCGATCAATTGCGTTGTTAGGAATTTATAGCAGCATATGTCTGAAAAATAGAAAAGATTAGTTTAATCTTAAACAAAAGCTCTAGAAAAAGAGAAAAATACTTACCTGAGAGTGAATCTTGATGTCTAATCGAGATAACGCTGAGTAATGAAGTGATTTATTTCACTGTTCATTCAGATAAAACCTGGAAAAAAGAACAAGTTTAGTTAATTATCGAGGAAATCGGCCAGTTTTTTTTTGTATATATGTGTTTTGTTTGAGTTGGACCATGTTTTTCAACGAGGATATTGAACATTTCTTCATGGATGTTTCTGCACGAACTTTCTGGAAAGTTTGATGGCGAGACAAAAACCCGAGTCTTATCTGAACTGTGAATATCTTCTGTTCGTGGATTTCCGAATAATCTTCAATTCATCCCTACTTTGAATTCATTCGACAATGAAAAGGTCGAGGTATTTGTGAATCTGGACATTTATTGAATGTTATTTAGTACATTTGGTAATTCAGTTGACTGATTATTTTTTGTTTAATTGTATAATTGTTTATTTGAATTGTATAGGTAATTAATAGGTAACTGTAATTTTATTGGTTTTGGTTTATTTACATTTTATTGAGTTTATTTGGGAAAAGAGTTATAAAACATTTAAATTGGGTACCAAAATAGGAAATAGGAACCAAAATCGTTAAAACATTTTATTAGCTTCAAATAAACTAAATAGGCGTAATTAGATTACATCAACAGAATTTGAAGGAAAGAACATTGAATTTAAATCTCTAATTGTGTTTATTATGTTATTTTATTTAAGATTTGGTTGTTGTACTGTCTATTGTTTTATCTGTGATGTTCATGTTATTCAAATTAATCAATACAAATCAGTTATTTCACTAAAGTCAGTTGTCGAGTGTGTATGTGTACCTTTTGCCTCCTTCATGTAACCTGGTTATCTTCTGATTGGTCCAACTCTTTGTCACCCCGGGTGCCATCACACGTGCTACCCATACTACATGCATGCCACACGCTACACCTGCAAGAATATTGCACAAAACCAACTCCAGCTGACAGGAGGCATAATCACCCAAAACGAGCAGGTTCATCCACAAGCTGTCCCGAAGAAATGATATTACACAAACAAACTTCAGTGAGACAGGTCCACTAACAGCAACATGAAAATCACCCAAGGGCTTACTCACTCCAATGCTTTTATGTAGGCCAGTGCTTTCTGTGGGCATGTAAATATTTTGCGGCCATCCTTAGAATCTATTCTCAGTTTGGCCCGGGAACATCAGTGCAAAAGCAATCTTCCATTGATGTAAGAGATTCTTGCATTCCCTGAATTGTTCACGTTTCTCTCTTGTCGAATTCGCAAAGTCCGGGAACAAGAAAATGCTGTGATTCTTCCAAGAAAGATTTACTTTGCTCCTCGCCTCACGGAACACAAGATCTTTATCGGATGATCTCAGAAATTTGGCCAGAATTGATCGGGGCCTGTCTCCCTCAGCGGATCTGCGAGCAGGGACTCTGTGAGCTCGCTCGATTTCCAGCTTATGGCCTGTTAGGTCAAGTAGACTCGGGAAGAGCTCATCTAGGAATTTTACCATATCTCTGCCTTCCTCATGCTCAGGAATTCCAACACTTCGGATGTTATTTCGCCTACTGCAGTTATCCAAACGCTCCATTTTTTCAAAAATTCGTTCCAAATCCATCTTGGTCGCCAGCGGATTAGCAGCTAATTCCCTCTCTGATGACTCCAGATAATCGATCCGTCTCTCAATGTCCGACAATCTTGTAACCAACTCAGAGAGTTTCGTTTTCATCGCAGTAATCGATCGACATATTACAGCAAGATCCTCTTAGTCGGCAACAACTTTCATCAGCATTACAGACATGCTGGACAGTTGACGCTGGATTTCTCCCACCGAACCATCCAAACCAAGTCCCTGGAAGCAGGCCCATCAGAGGTTTCAGCTTGAGCATGTAAGTGTCTTTTAATATCTCCAGAGCAAGAGGATTTTGACTTCTTTGCCATGTTGACTTCAAAGAACAGATATGTAGCAGGATGTGTCAAATCTCACCGGTTTATGACATAAAAAGAATTAAAAACTAGCAAAGTGCGCAGAGCTCTGCGTTTACATGTCCGACTCTCGCATGGCATCACGTGACTCCTCTATAACTTTTTTCTTTATGACTTTAATAAATGTTGACATCTGGGCAACAAACTTACAAGTGTCTTCTGTCAAAACAGACTTCAGTTATAACTGTAATACAAAGAGGTGATGAACTACAGCCATTACTATTGAGTATGTCCAATTCAGGGATGATCTAAAATATGGGGCAGTGGCAACAAGTTAAACAAGGATGCAGTTAATGCACAAAATAACAAAAAAACCATATTTCTATTCTTCTAATTCATTGTATACAGTTCATTTACACAACCAGCTTCTTATAAATGTGCTGTCTTTGTTTATATTGCTGGTGCTTGAGGGAATGGACTATATAATAGGATGCAGATGGTGCAATTCCCAGAGCAGAATTAAATTGCACTTGTCCAAGCCCATTAGCGCATTGCGTGCGTAATTTCGCCAAACCCTCTTCTGCCTTGACTTAGCGCAAACTTGCACGAAAATAGCAAAACATCATGGCCATGCTCATTGACTTTGTGCTTACGGCTAAAAGCATAGCACTGCACTTTGCGCAAACACTCTTAAAATAGGGCCCTAAATCTCAGTGGTGATGGAACCCATATGATGGCAAATTTACCTGAGATCTAATGGGCCATTGTGGAATAATGTTTGACAGAAAGTACAGAGTATCAAGATAATAGACTGACATTCCAACAGTAGACTGACATTCCATGATTTGACCAAAGAAATGTAATACTGTAGTTCTATTTAACTTTTCCGACTTTCCGTCTCTGTTGAACAGGAGGTCAGCCACCACTTTCCCCACTGCAACTGTGCTCATTGCATTGGCAACCAAGGGACAGCCTGGGTCCCCTCAACCACAGGAGGCCTCAGAAACATATGCAAGAATTGGTAAATCAATGACACTTGTGACTTATTAGTTCAGCCCTAGGCGCCCAACCAATTTTATCTGCTAGCAAGATGTAAAGCCACAATGCCTCCTGTAGTGATGCTAGAGCACAGATGGTATTTAGTATGGCTAACATTTCACCTGATTGATTAAGTGATACAAAATTGTCATAAATCTGTGGCCTGGGTATAAATGTGCTGCACTTAAGAAACAGTGGTAGGTAAACAATTAGCATTGCAGCTCGCTCTGATGAAACATGCGTTTCCACTCATTAAGAAGCTGTGTCTTTTAACAGTTTATCCCTGCTGTTTTATGAATTCTGAATTACACCTCATTAATGTGTCATTTACATAATTAAAAGGAATAGGGACAACATGCACAGTAGGATGAGCCCCCAATAGGATGAGGACATAGAGAAATAAAGATAAACTAGCATGAAATTCACTTGTCATATAAGACAAACAAGTCTTTCCTGACCTGTTATGTACTGTAAAAGTCCACCACTTCTTCTCGCAGCATGATATCACCTTCTTGCCAACAGCCAGACCTCTGAATTAGCCATTACCTTGATCTCAGTGAAAACTTGATGAACATTGCAGAAAAAGAGATGCAGCTGGCTGATGGACCCTCTGTCACTAGATTTACAGAGAGTCAGGACCCAAATGCAGAGTGAAAAAACAAAAGGATTGATTTACACAAAAATAAACAAAACCAAACAAAAATGATCCCGTAGGGGAAAAACACAATCCAGGCTTGGAGCCCACTGAAGCTGGACTGGGGCGGATGAGCTGAGTACAGGACCGACCGAAACCGAATAGGAACAGGGACACGAACAACACCGACATAGACACAAATCAAGAAGTACTGGCACTGGACAGAACACACGAGGAGACTAAAATAGGGAAGGAAATCAAACAGGTTAATGGGTAGTGCAGATGTAACAAATGAATTAATAATGGGAAAACAAGGAGGCGGGGTAAGACTGAGAGACACGTGGCAATACAGAAACAAAACAAAACCACGTGCTCTCACAAGACACAGACACCCGAATGGCACGAGCGCATATCACAAGGACAATAAGGCAACATGCGCCCATGCCAACTGACAGAGAAGATGAGAGAATGCACGGCAACACCAACAAAGCATTGCCCTGCATTCTCACACTAGACAAAGCCTAAGAGTACATCGCGAGACACCTGTGTGAAAGTTCAGCCACAAATAAACCCGACATCTAAGACCGAAGTGACCGAACCTCAGCACAACATGAAGACAGATCGTGACCCGGGTGCGCAAAGCACACCGAGTGCAACGCAAAGCGCGTCCGTGGTGCAAGAGACAGGCATAAAAAATGTATGTGAGTGCATGCAGCCAAGATGACATAAGCACAATGCACTCATGCTAATAAAAGACAGAACATGGAGCATGAGTGTCCAGATCCCAACACCAACCGAAAACGAACCTGACGGGGAATTCAGGATCCATAAACCATGCTCTGGACATGAAACACAAGACCGACCGAAGAGCGCACAGCGGGGAAACCACACCCGAAGCCGCGCGCTCACACAAAGACAGAAAATGAAACACAAGACAGATAGAACAATTATATCACAATCCTGTCACACAAAACCCAGACTGACAGAGTGATACGATTGTGACCTGACAAAGACAGAAAACAAAACACAAGACAGACATAGAAAAATTATGTCACGATCCTGTCCCACAAAAACCAGACTGGCAGAATCGTGACACCCTCAGCACAGGATGCTAGATTTTTTTGTATCTGTATTTATCTACCTCCAATAACGAGTCTCACGCTGATTCTGAATCTTCTGCATACATAAACAATTAATAATTATCAAGTCTAGCACAAAACAACGCTGACTATCACCTCTGGAGTCGTGAGTTCGAATCCAGGGTGTGCTGAGTGACTCCAGCCAGGTCTCCTAAGCAACCAAATTGGCCCGGTTACTAGTGAGGGTAGAGCCACATGGGGTAAAGCCTCCACACACTATGTCTCCGTGGTGACGTGCTCAACAAGCCATGTGATAAGATGCACGGATTGACGGTCTCAGACATGGAGGCAATTGAGATTCGTCCTCCAGCACCTGGATTGAGGCGAGTCACTACGCCACCACGAGGACTTAGAGCACATTGGGAATTGGGCATTCCAAACTGGGGAGAAAAGGGGAGAGAAAAAAAAAAAGTCTAGCACAAAACAATCCAAGCCATCCATCCATTCAAAAATGTATCAATCACGGGGCACATTTTAACAAGAACACTTTGTCACTAATGTAATACATGGGGAATAAGTAAAAGAAAATTAGGGCAAATACTCCCCAAATCAACCAAATACAAAAAGTCTCTTATTTAGCATTGCGAGGTAGTGCAGCACACCTTTTGTAGGTTATTTTTTAGATAAATGGGACCATAGAAACAGATGACAGGTCTTTAGCTGAAGTATAGAATGCAATTAACCGGCAAATGAGGCCAGGCAAACCCAAATGACCAATGAGAATGGGCAATATTTCAGAGGAAATAGATATCCTGATTCGTATTCAATCTTCAGACAGCTCAGTCAACCCCACTGAGGTGTTAAATGGCATATGACATTTTAACTACAAACCACTGATTTGTGTATTCAAAATTATTTATCATTGTTAAGGTAAATGGCACAAGGCTTTTGCATGTTTATTTCTTTGACAAGAAGTTAGGAGGCATAATCCACTCTGGGTGACTTAATATTCGAAGTGAAAATGGCTATAACAACAAATGTGTATGCTGTAGGTTTATGCATAAAAACACGGTCATTTTTGAAGCCATGATCAGCACCACCTGAGCCAAATATACAATAACAGCCTTTGGAGGTGTCCAGGGTCCTGCTGAAGCCCAGAAGCTCATATCTCTGCCATTATTGTGTGGGTGAATCAAGCTTAGGATAATGGAGACTGGAGTGGGTGCTTTTATCACCTGCTCTTTGCACAATCCCCAACATTGTCTGTTTTCTTTGTCTGCCAGCCAAATAATATTCATGTAAGCTTGTCACTGATATTACTATGGGATTCACCCAAGTTACATGGCAGTAATTTCTAGGTGTTTGAAATAACAGATGGGTCTAGTTCCACTGAGAGGAGAGATTATAATACTCCACAACACCTAACATGGTGAACTTCATTTTCATATGCACAGATTTGATTGACAAGAGGCAATGAGAGCCTGTAGTGAAAGATTGCTCCTGCCCACCCTTCCCAGGGGCCACAACTGTGTGACACATTGCGAAGATGCGTTACTCCAATTCCTAAAGCATCTTTACTACAGCAATCCCATTGCTCTTGAGCATAGAACAAACTTAATTTGTCTTTATCCAAATCGTGTTGGCACCCACTTTAAATGGAAAACTCCAATGCAAAACAAATAAACAGCAGCAGGAACATCACAGCAGCCCATTTGAAGCCTTGCCTGAAGAACAGCTTGTACAGAACACAAGAGCTCTTTTCCAAAGATGAGCTCCTGAATGTTTAACAAAACACCCCAAAGAGACACCACATCTTATAAACTTCCTCTCACATGTGACAACATTTATTATCTTCCATTACTGAAAGAGAGCACAAGAAAGAACATATCCCTCTCTCTCTTTATTTCACCAATGTCTTTCTCTCTTTTTCACCACTTCTTGTCTCAGCACTTTAAAAGACAATGGTATGATATTCTTTCTTGGAAAACTCATTTTACAAAAACCCTTTACTGTAATAATTTGGGATCATCTATCCATACGTGGTGAGTTATAACGGGTGTTATATCTCAGTAACTAAAGCAGGGGCGTCACTAGACATCTGTAACATCCGTGGCTCAGCCCACAGGCAATGTTTTAATATAAAAATAAGAAGAATCCTTCCTTCCATGACATATAAAATAACCACCCTACCTGTCAAATAATAATTATATTAAGCGCAACACTGACACTAGTTCAGAACTTTGTATGAGCAAACGTCAGGCACACAATTAACGGATCAAACACGTTTTTTATTTAAATTGCGGAGGCTCAGAGCGAGAATTACAACTTGAAGGCTTATTGTTCATTGTGCAGAAACAAACGCTAACAATAAAATCAATAATTTAACTATTTAAATTTGCAATTGTCATATCATAATATTTTGAGAATAAAGTAAAAATTACGATAATAAAGTCGAAGCATTATGAAATTAATATTTTGAGAATAAATCGAAAGGAAAATAAGATCAAAGTGATGTGGTGGACAAAAGCAAAGTGGAGCAACTGGGTCTTTACATACAACACCACTAACCAGGGAGATAACTTGGCTATGCATCAGAGCTCAATTTGTGGGAAGTTTTTGCAGGCTTTCTGTTAATAAATCAGTTGTGCGTGCATTAGTGTTGTGTTTTCAACCTGTGGGTGTCTTTCAAAGGAGGCACGAGATATAGGCTTACACTCAACTGAAGTGAAAAATAATTGGAACTGCTGTGAATTATATAGGTACATTTCAAGACATTGTATGTGGTAATATCCCCTCAGTTACAGTATTGTTTAGAGAGGAAAACCCAATAACAAAGCCGAGTGGGACTGCGCAAATCTGTCTGGTTCTTTCTCCTGAATAAATACAATTTCCTACATAACTGCTGCAGTGTTCAGAAATTAATAATAACTCTGTGCTGATGCGCCAAAAGATTTTTTTATTGCTAAATCTCATTCTAAATATGATTACATCCTCCACATCCATCTCTTGAATTAATGAAGCTGCTGGCTCGGCGTCCGTTCTATCGTTGTAATAATGACGCTCTGCTTGGCCTTGAGATTTTCTACTTTATTCACACAATATACTACTTTATTCCCACAATGCTATGACTTTATTCTTGTAATTTTTACTTTATTCTCAAAATATTACGACTATAATCTCAAAATGCTATGATTTTATTATAATAATTTTGACTTTATTCTCATTTGAATTTAATCTCTTAATGTTACAACTTTATTCTCGTAATTTTGTGACTTTAATCTCAAAATCGTATTTTTTTTATTTTATTTAACGTGGCAATAAAACGCCATCGCTGGATCACAGGGTAAAGTGAAAAATAACTTTCATTTTTATAAACATCTCGAAAAACCTGTGTTGGGTTTCATGACTGTTACATCATTAGGTTGTTTTTAACAAAAAAAAGTTTTGGAGGGCCTGGGTTGCTCAGCAAGTAAAGCCGCTGACTACCACACCTGGAGTCGCAAGTTTGAATCCAGGGCATGCTGAGTGACTCCAGTCAGGCTTCCTAAGCAACCAATTGGCCCGGTTGCTAGGGTGGGCAGAGTCACATTGGGTTGAGTTGTGCGTGGATGCCGCAGAGAAGTGTGAGCCTCCACATGTGCTAGGTCTCCACGGTAACGTGTTCAACAAGCCATGTGACAAGATGTGTGGATTGACTGTCTCAGACACAGAGGCAACTGAGATTTGTCCTCTGCCACCTGGATTGAGGCGAGTCACTACGCCACCATGAGGACCTAGAGCGCATTGGGAATTGGGCACGCCAAATTGGGGAGAGAAAGGGGAGAAAATCCAAAAAAAAAAAAAAAAAAATAAAAAAAAAAATCAAAGTTTCAACTTAATGGTAAGACAGTGTTTTTTCCCCCCTTTTGCTCTGGTGTGCAGACTTAAATACAATAATTAGACAAGTTCAATGTCATTTGATTTTAAACCATTTAAAAATCAAGACACTCCAAAGAGGCTATTTAAACACAGCAGTTTAACTCCACACACATTAAATTAAAATGTAAACCAGTTTTTGGATAATTTTTGTTTGACTTTAATGTAAGATTTTATCATTTTCTATGTACTGTGCTATTTAGGCTCATAGCTCACTGTACTGCTATTTTGAATAGCGTTTGAGGAAATTCCATTGCAATAAACGTTCTTTATTTTCACATACCGATTCCCGAAGAAAACCCGAATAACTTCGTGAAACCTTGTGGTTAACCGAATGGTAAAAAAGGTAACCATGCACATCCCTAGTGAAAATTATTAACGGATAATGATAAATCCAGATATTTGGTCAGCTCACTGTAAGGATTACCCTGGCGTCCACCAGGAGTCGCTATGTTTGTTTATTGTTCACTTCGTGTCTTTCATTTGATTATGGGTTTTGTAGTTCTTTTCCTTGTCTTTGTTCATTGGTACTTGTGTTCATTAGTCCCAGGTGTTCCTTGTTTGCACCTTTGTTTGATTGTCAATGGTCTTAGGGAACTGGACAGGCTCGTCGACAGCCTCAGGGAACTGTCAACGAGCCTGTCCAGTTCCCTAAGACCATTGACAATCCTGTCCAGTCCCCAGCAACCATCGACCAGTCTGTTGCTCAGTCCAGTGGCTAGCACTAGTCTATTCAGTGCCCAGCGCCTGCCCACTTCCAATATGACACCTGTCCAGGTGTCTGCTGACACTTGTCCAGTGGTCACCGCCCAGTCTACTGACCCCTGTCCAGCGGCTCTGCCCTCCGAGTCTTCCATGGCTCCACCCCTTGAGTTTCCAATGGCTCTGCTCCTTGAATCCTCAGCTTCCCTTGCTCACTAGTGCCTTGTTTCCCAGTGCTATGTTTCCCAGTAGAATACTCCCTAACTTATTTTGTACCTTGCCCACTAGTGCCTTGCACTCTGAGTTCCCATGTCCCCAGCAGCTCTGACCTCTGAGCACTCTGAGTCCACAGCTGCCATAACCTCTGCACCCTTGCCTCCATCTCCTGAGCCTTCTGCGGCTCCACCCCTTAGCCTCCGCCTCCTGTGACTCCACCCCCTTGTGGCTCCACCTCCTGCAACTCCGTCCCCTGAAGGCGTAAGCTTAAATGTTTGAAATTAGTTTTGTAGACAAAAATATAATTGTGCCACCATATTAATTTATTTCATTATAAAACTAAAATTTAATCAAATAAAAAAAAAGTTTTTGAAATTGATGACTTGGACCAAATAATAAGGAAAAGCTGCCAATAAGTGCCCAACATAGATGGGAACACCTTCAATACTGTTTAAAAAGCATCCCAGGATGATACTTCAAGAAGCTGGTTGAGAAAATGTCGAGTACATGTCTGTAAAATCTAGGCAAAGGGTGACTACTTTAAAGATGCTAAAATATAACACAGTTTTGATTTATTTTGGATTTTGTTTAGTCACAACATAATTCCCATAGTTCCATTTATGTTATTCGATAGTTTTGATGACTTTACTATTATTCTAAAATGTGGCAATATAAATCGGGCAGTTGTTGTTGCCATCCTGTACCTGTCCCGCAGGTATGATATTCAGATGTACCGATCCTGTGCAGGTGTTGTTATACATTGTCTGCCACTGCGAGGATGATCAGCTGTCCTTCCTGTCTCCCTGTAGTGCTGTCTTAAGCATCTCACAGTATGGACATTGCAATTTATTGTCCTGGCCACATCTGCAGTCCTCATGCCTCCATGCAGCATGCCTAAGGCATGTTCACGCATATGAACAGGGACCCTGGGCATCTTTCTTTTGGTGGTTTTCAGAGTCAGTAGAAAGGTCTCTTTAGTGTCCTAAGTTTTTATAACTGTGACCTTAATTGCCGACCATCTGTAAGCTGTTAATGACCGTTCCACAGGTGCATGTTCATTAATTGTTTATGGTTCATTGAACAAGCATGGAAAACATTGTTTAAACCCTTTGCAATAAAGATCTGTAAAGTTATTTGGATTTTTAAAAAATTGTCTTTTAAAATACAGTGTCCTGAAAAAAGGCATGTTTATTTTTTTGCTGAGTTTATACATATACATATACTGTATTTCAGTGGTTCAAGTGCATTTTCAACACATCACTTTATCATAGTCACTACTGTAAGCATTACATCATATGATCAGAGGAGCGTGCCAAACTGACAACATCAGTTAAGTGCAATACAATACAACAATTAAAACTATTAACTTCAAAATTTAAATAATAAGGAGACAAGAGAAAAGACACCCACTTGTCTCAACCTAAGGCAGCGTTGCCATACTCCTCCATCTGAAAATCTGCAGAACCACACTCAAAAGTCTCAATTTTTCACCAAAATTTGCTATATAAGAAAACACACTATATATAGGCCTGCTTATGTATGCATATATTATTAAAAACATATAAAATGGGCATAAAGCAAGTTCACTGCTAAACATAAATCTTCTAAGTGGTAAATTGTTTGATCCATGTTCAGCAATGTAAGGGCTAAGGTACATTTTCAGTAATAGATTAATAATAAGATGATGCAAATGCTTCCTTAAGCACCTGCCTCTGACAAGGATTTTGCACCCGCAATGTGGTCAATGCATATTTTTTTAGATATGACTTATTACATAGTATGACTTTGCCTATGCGTTTAATAATTAATTACCACAAATCGCTAGAAAATCAGCAAGAACATTTACAGTATATACAGCCAAAATAGCTCCTTGTCGCAAAACATCATTGTAGGTTGCATTAACTGTGAGAAAGTCGCTAAATTTGGTGACAAATTCCCCAAATTGGCAACACTGATCTAATGTCTCAACTCCGCAGTCATTGTGAGGAATGCATGCGATCTCCTGAAATCCCCCAACACATGCAAAAATGTCATAATAAAAGTTCCTCACTCAGAGAACGAGTCTTTGTGCATTTTGCAAATTTCTCAAATTATTCTGCATAAATAAATTCATATTAATCATAAAAAAATATCACTTTTCCATATTTGAATATCACAAATAATAATAATAATAAATAAATACAATTAAAACAAATTAACAAAAGCTTGGGCTTCAGTCAACTGAACAACAATTAATTTCAGCAGTCAGACATCTATGAAACATTTCCTTTAAGGGTGGTGATATCCATTGTAGGTCAAAGCAGAGCAATATGTAGGCAGCAAAATTAACTGCATATAATTTTTTGCTATTAACATTTTTATTGATTCTTATGTGAAATATGGAATAAACAAAACATACACACAGAATCAACCTAACTCCATTTATTTCCCCCTCCCCAACCCCACCCTGTTCCTCAACAAATATCCCTGTGGTCAAAGCCTAATTTACACCATGCACATATACAAGCAAACAAACAAAGAGAAAAATAATTCCACAAAGAATAGATTTACAATTACCAATACAATTCTGTTTCTCTCCATATGGTCCTCACTGAGAGCCCTCCAGAAAGGCTAAATATCTGTCCCATTTCATGCCATACGCAGCTATTTTGCCAAGCTTTTTATGTGACATCTTTTCCAATGCCGCTACCCAATTCGGTGAACCATTCTTCAAATGAGGGAGCGCCAATTGACTTCCATCCTCTAAGAATTATCTGTCTGCCAATCATTACACTAGTTTGAACAAGGGACGTCACTAGAGATTCATGGATGGGGGGCTAAGCCTCTTTTAGGGGGGGTCTGGGCATACTCCCCCAGGAGTATTTTTTTAAACCCCCCAAAATGTCTTTTTATCAGGTATTGTTAGAGTAACAACGGGTGTAAAATCTATCTAAATAATGTTATTTTTGGTCAAAGATGGCTAAAAGTATGCCTGTCTCATAGTTTGTGTTGGACACTGATTTAATATTGCTTACCGCAACAACCGCTCCACTGATGATGCCATTGCATCTACACTACACACTGCTTTCTCCCACCTGGAAAAAAGGAACACTTATGTGAGAATGTTGTTTGTAGACTACAGCTCAGCATTCAACACCATAGTGCCCTCCAAGCTTGATGTGAAACTCCGGGCTCTGGGCTTAAACAGCTCGCTGTACAGCTGGATCCTGGACTTCCTGTCAAGCAGACGCCAGGTGGTTAGAATGGGCAGTAACATCTCCTCATCACTGACCCTCAACACTGGAGCCCCACAGGGCTGTGTTCTCAGTCCACTCCTGTATTCCCTGAACACACATGACTGTGTGGCAACACACAGCTCCAATGCCATCAAGTTTGCTGATGATAAGACGGTGATAGGTCTGATCACTGACAATGATGAAACAGCCTACAGAGAGGAGGTGCACACTCTGACACGCTGGTGTCAGGAGCACAACCTCTCCCTCAACGTCAGCAAGACAAAGGAGCTTGTGGTGGACTTCAGGAGAAGAGAAAGAGAACACAGCCCCATCACCATCAATGGAGCACCAGTGGAGAGAGTCAGCAGTTTCAAGATTCTCAGTGTCCACATAAATTAAGGAACTCACATGGTCTGTCCACACTGAGGCCATTGTGAAGAAGGCTCATCAGCACCTCTTCTTCCTGAGATGGCTGAGGAAGTTTGGAATGAACTGCCACAACCACACACGGTTCTACACCAGCACTGTAGAGAGCATCCTGACTGGCTGCATCTCTGCCTGGTATGGCAATAGCACCGCCCACAACCGCAAAGCCCTGCAAAGGGTGGTGCGAACTGTCAGACACATCATCAGAGGTGAGCTTCCCTCCCTCCAGGACATATATACCAGGCGGTGTGTGAAAAAAGCTCGGAGGATCATCAGAGACTCCAGCCACCCGAGCCATGGGCTGCTCTCACTGCTACCATCAGGCAGGTGGTATCGCAGCATCAGGACCTGCACCGGCCAACTTTATGACAGCTTGTTCCCCCAAGCAATCAGACTTTTGAACTCTTGATCTCTCACGATAAATATACATCAGCACTACACTTTATTAATCTTATTATCTCACACTGGACTGTCATACATTATATTCTCTCATAACAACACACTGGCAACTGACTATCAACTGACAGCCTGAATGTCAATACAGTACAATACAACCTACTGTACATTTTATATATACTATATATACAATTTGTTATTGTATAATGTGTATTCTATATTGTGTGTATTGTATACTGTACATTGTATGTTATTATTTGTATATTGTGTTGTGTAATTATGTGTATATTAGATTCTAAATTGTGTTGAGTAAATGTGATGTTTATTGTAAATTGGTATATGTCTCATCACTGTCATGATTGCTATGTTGCTCAGAACTGCACCCAAGAATTTCACACACTATTGCACTTGTGTATATTATTGTGTGACAATAAAAGTGATTTGATTTGATTTGACTTACTTAAATTCTATCCAAATAAAGAAAATTTTTTGTGTGGGTAGCTATTCAGCTATAATTTTGTTTGGCCCAGTGTCTTTGCCTCCTAAATTGCTTTCATTTCTGGAAGGAGCTGCTGAAGCAGATTGATTACTTTCTTTCTCTGGATCTGTTTCTTGTCCCTCTTTCTCTGGGCATGCTTGCACTCTCTCACTTATACAGCTCTCCTGTTGATCTCTGCCTTGTACAGAAGCCGTCCTGGTTACTTGCGTAACCTCCATTCCCTGATGGAGGGAACGAGACGTTGTGTCGATGTAGTGACACTAGGGGTCACTCTTGGGAGCCCGAGACACCTCTGGTCTTTGATAAAAGGCCAATGAAAATTGGCGAGTGGTATTTGCCAGCACACTCGTCTGCTCCGATCGGGCGAGGGAGGACACCGCGGAGACCACACCTCACCCAGAGAGGGGGGGGGGGGGTATTTAAGTGGAAATACGTCACATGGTCTTGCCGAACAATGTCAGAAGTATGTCATGTGGAGAAGTCCCATGGTAAGTCCTACCCAACGGGGGAGGAGTTACTACAAGCATGGAGACTGGGGCAGAGGGGCATCTGCCCAAGGAAGATGCAGTTCCCTATCTGTCACTCACTCGACATTGGTGTCGATGTAGTGACACTAGGGGTCACTCTTGGGAGCCCAAGACACCTCTGGTCTTTGATAAAAGGCCAATGAAAATTGGCGAGTGGTATTTGCATGCCACTCCCCCGAACATACGGGTATAAAAGGAGCTGGTATGCAACCACTCATTCAGATTTTCTCTTTGGAGCCAAACGGTCATGCTCATTGAGCTGAATACTACTGTTCATTCACCTCTCCTGGATCTGAAGGCGCATTTCAGCGGCTTCTCCCTCCTCTGCACTGGTGCACTGCAGAAAATGCCCCTGGGCGCTTCGGCAGAAAAACTAGAGAGTATATTTTCTGAAAGAGCATTTTTCCCCTCTAAAAGAGTATATATTTCTCTAAAAGAGTGCACACACAGAACATCTTTTTAAAGACGCATCTTTTTAAAGATGCTTTTCCGATTGTGTGTTATTCCTGGTTGTGCTCGTTATCTCTCACCTTCTAATGGTCATGATCACTGTCTTTCATGTCTGGGCACTGCTCACGCGGAGACAGCGTTCGTGGATGGTCATGTTCTCATTGCGAGAATATGTCCATGGCAACGTTGCGGTTGCGGCTTGCCTTCGTAAGAAAGCGAGCCACCCCAGAGGCTCCCGCCTCGGTCCTTTTACCCACGGGTTTGAGACCAGCGTGGCTAGCACTGGGGGCGATTTGGGGACCCCAATGGGACCGCCTCCGCCGGGTATCCCCCCGCGGACCTCCCATTCCCCAGCACACTCGTCTGCTCCGATCGGGCTTCCGGGTGAGTCCGCCGGCTCGTCTCACGGCAAGTTCAACCTCTTATTCGGAGCCCGCGAAAGTGATGAGCTCTCGAGCGCAGCATCGGAGAGTGGGCTCGTCCAGTCAGAAGCCTCAGCTGGGCTCCTCCCTTCGGGGTCGATCGCCCAGTCACAGGCTGACGCTGAGATGACGATATGCTTTCCCGGGCAGCCGCGAGGTGCCCAAAGCCCCCGTCCAAGGCCTGTAGGTTTACGTTGTCTCTGACGGCCAAGGCCTACGGTGCCGCTGGACAAGCCGCCTCCGCCCTGCACACCATGGCTCTCCTGCAAGTCCGCCAAGGCACTAAAGGAAATGCACGAGGGTAGTTCCGCCCCGGGATTGATGCAGGAACTGTGCTCGGCGACCAACCTCGCTCTCCGAGCGACGGAGGTCACGGCACAGTCTGTCGGACGGACGATGGCCACACTAGTGGTCCAGGAGCGCCACCTTTGGCTCAACCTGGTCGAGATGGGTGAGGCCGACAAGACACGATTCCTTGCTGCCCCCATTTCCCAAACGGGCCTATTCGGCGACACCGTCGAGGACTTTGCCCAGCAGTTCTCGATGGTAGAGCAGTAGATGGATGCTAGCCGGCTTATCCTGCCCCGGCACGGCTCAAGATCCCACACCCCATCTACTCATCGCCAAGGGCGTCCCCCTGCGGTGACTGCACCGGCTCCGCTGCAGCCCGCTCCTTTGGCCTGGCCCCGGCGTGGAGCCCACCGCAGGAAGCAGACGCCACCCATCTCACGGCCACCCAGAACCCATGAAAGACTTCAAAGTGCCCTTGAGATGGGCGACCCAGGGACAACGAAACCCGCTGCTCTGGAGCTGATAAGCAGATCTTCATCTCTTTGTTAGCTTTTGCTTTTAATTGCGCTGCATGCCCAAGTGGCTGCAGTACTCAAGAGCTCAGCAAGAGTGGTTTCCTTGTTCCCTGGGTCACGTATCCGGTGTGTACGGCTGGCATCACGACCACCGTCCACCACTCCATTTGGCAGGTTGGCGCTCCAGCGGCGGTCTCCTGCCCTGAGCGCCCAGCTGTGGCACAAATCCACCCACGATGTGACAGTCTCCACGGGTCACGAGGACAGGCCTCTTCCTCCCCCGTCCCAGGCTGTTCCGGGGGTGGTCACAAGGAGCCAAGTAAGTGCTTTGATATCCTCGGACTCAGCACGGCCACAACGTGATGTGGGACCTCGAGCTCCGCCCCGCCACGAGGCCCCACCTGCCAGTACATCCGATGATGTTGTCCCTTTGGTCCCCCTTGCGTGGAACTTGGATGCATGGCTTGCGCCTTCCAGTCCGTCAAGAGGGCTGGTCTGGACCGTCCGACTCAGCTGCGCGATTCACTTCACCGGGCATCCGCCCAGGTCCAGCGGTGTCCACTTCACCTTGGTGAAAGACGAAAACGCTGCTACCTTGCGCGGAGATTGCTACCCTCCTACGGAAGGACGCGATAGAACCTGTCGCTCCAGCCGAGATGACGAAAGGGTTTTACAGCCCCTACTTCATTGTACCGAAAAAAGGCGGTGGGTTGCGGCCAATCTTGGACCTGCGAGTACTGAACCGGGCTTTACACAGACTCCTGTTCAAGATGCTGACGCAAAGACGCATTCTAGAGAGCGTCCGGCATCAAGATTGGTTCGTGGCGGTAGACCCGAAGGATGCGTACTTTCACGTCTCGATCCTTCCTCGACACAGACCCTTCCTGCGGTTCGTGTTCGAGGGTCAGGCGTATCAGTACAAAGTCCTCCCTTTCGGCCTGTTCCTGTCTCCTCGCATCTTTACAAAGATCGCAGAGGCTGCCCTTGCCCCATTAAGGGAGGTGGGCATTCGCATTCTCAACTATCTTGATGACTGGCTAATCTTAGCTCACTCTCGAGACATGTTATGCGCACACAGGGACCTGGTGCTATCACACCTCAGCCGACTAGGGCTTCGGGTCAACTGGGAAAAGAGCAAGCTCCTCCCGGTTCAGAGAATCTCTTTTCTCAGTTTGGAGTTGGACTCAGTCTCCTTGACGGCGCACCTTACGAACGAGTGTGCCTAGTCGGTGCTGGCCTGTTTGAAGGCATTCAAACAGAAAACAGCGGTTCCACTGAAACTTTTTCAGAGGCTCCTGGGGCATATGGCATCCTCAGCATGGCCACCCCTCTCGGGTTGATGCATATGAGGCCGCTTCAGCACTGGCTCCAGACTCGAGTCCTGAGACGGGCATGGCGCCATGGGACACACCACGTGGCCATTATGTCGGTCTGTCACCGTCTTTTCAGCCCTTGGACCGACCTCTCGTTTCTACGAGCAGGTGTTCTCCTAGAACTGGTCTCCAGGTGCGACGTGGTCAAGACAGACGCCTCCAAAATGGGCTGGGGCGCTGTTGGCAAAGGGCACACAGCCGCCGGCCTCTGGACGGGTCTGCGGCTGCGTTGGCACATCAACTGCCTCGAGTTACTGGCAATTCTGCTCACCCTGCGGAGGTTCCGGCCGTTGATCCAGGGCAAGCACATGCTAGTTCGGACAGACAGCACGGCAGCGGTAGCATATGTCAACCGCCAAGGCGGTCTGCACTCCGGTTGTATGTCACAACTCACCCGCCATCTCCTCCAATGGAGTCAGCAGCACCAAGTCGCTGCAAGCCACTCACACTCAACACTTCGTAGATGCGCCGTCACAACAGGTTACCCTCAAGGGAGAGTGGAGACTCCACCTTCAGGTGGTCCAGCTGATTTGGAGTTGATTCGATAGGCACAGGTGCACCTGTTCGCCTCCCAAGAATCCTCCCCACTGCCTGCTCTGGTACGCCCTGACCGAGGCCTTCCTCGGCATAGATGCGCTGGCACACAGCTGGTCCCCTGGCATTCGCAAATATGCGTTTTCCCCCAGTGAGCCTGCTCGCACAGACCCTGTGCAAGGTCAGGGAGGACGAGGAGAAGGTTGTCCTAGTAAGCACCCTACTGGCCCGCCCAGACGTGGTGCTCGGACCTCACGCTCCTCACGACAGCTCCCCCCGGGCAAATTCCCCTGAGGAAGGACCTTCTTTCTCAGGGAAGGGGCACCATACGGCACCCGCGCCCAGACCTCTGGACTCTCCATGTCTGGCCCCTGGACAGGACGCGGAAGACCTAAGCTGTCTCCCACCTGCGATGGTAGACACGTTCACTCTACGAGAAGCCTGTATGCCTTTAAGTGGCATCTGTTCACTAAGTGGTGTTCTTCCCGTCGGGAAGACCCCCAGAGATGCGCAGTCAGATCAGTGCATTACTTCCGGCAAGAGAGGTTGGAAGGGAGGCTGTCCCCTTCCACCTTAAAGGTGTACGTTGCTGCCATAGCAGCACACCATGATGCAGTCGACGGTAAGTCCTTAGGGAAGCATGATCTGATCATCAGGTTCCTAAGATGCACCAGGAGGCTGAATCCCTCCAGGCCGCACCTCGTTCCCTCATCGGACCTCTGTAGTTTTTCAGGGTCTACAGAGAACCCCCTTTGAGCTTTGCAGTCAGCCGAGCTTAAGGCACTCTCCTTGAAGACTGCCCTGCTGACTGCGCTCACTTCCATCAAGAGGGTAGGTGACCTGCAAGCGTTCTCTGTCAGCGAAACGTGCCTGGAGTTCGGTCCGGGCTATTCTCACGTGATCCTGAGACCCCGACCGGGCTATGTGCCCAAGGTTCCCACCACTCCTTTTAGGGACCAGGTGGTGAACCTGCAAGCATTGCCCCAGGAGGAGGCAGACCCAGCCCTGTCGTTGCTGTGTCCGGTGCACGCTTTACGCATCTATCTGGATCGCATGCAGAGCTTTAGAATCTCTGAGCAGCTCTTTGTCTGCTTTGGTGCACAGCGGAAAGGAAGTGCTGTCTCCAAGCAGAGGATCACCCACTGGCTCATTGATGCCATAACTATGGCATATCTCGCCCAAAACATGCCGCCCCCGGTAGGGCTACGAGCCCATTCTACCCGTGGTGTAGCGGCTTCTTGGGCCCTGGCCAGAGGTGCCTCTCTAACAGACATTGCAGAGCAGCGGGCTGGGCAACACCCAACACCTTTGCAAGGTTCTACAACCTCCGGGTGGAACCGGTTTCATCCCAGGTAGTGGCACGCAACACAAGTGGATAAGCCCGGGATAGCCGGCCGGGTGTATCGCTTGCACATAGCGCCTTCCACCTCCTTTTGAGCTGAAGACGTGCGCTGTTAATTCCCAGTAGTGTTCACAAAAGTTGTTCCCTGGTTGACTTCCTCCGAGCTCTGCGGCAGTCGAGTTTTCGGAGAGACTCGCTGCTGGCCCAGTACACGTGCTAACTAAGAGCCCGGTTCTGGGGTAGGTGCTCCGCATGTGGCGGTTCCCTGTAAGGCTAACCCCATGCAATCTATATCTTCTGCATGGTTGGAAAGACCATGTGATGTATTCTTCCACTTAAATGTCCCCCCCTCTCTTGGGGCGAGGTGTGGTCTCTGCGGTGTCCTCCCCTTGGGAGGGACACCCCCCGACTAGACCTGGTGGCCCAGTCGGATAATCCCCCTTCTTTTTTAGGGAGTGGAAAAAGAGAAGGGGAAAGAGGCCACGACTGGGTTAAGCCTGTCTCTATCTCTGGGTAGTCAACTTGTCCCCAAAAAGGGCCGTTCGACACTCATAACTGTGTTTGGGGAGGTTACGTGTCGACCTGGTGTGCTGGCTATGAGGCACACAGCAAGCCTGCCCACCACACACCGCCAGTTCACGTAACACAGTTCAGCCTTGTGGCGTTTTGTATAGGGACCCCTAGTGCCACTACATCGACACCAACGTCGAGTGAGTGACAGATAGGGAATGTCATGGTTACTGGTGTAACCTCCATTCCCTGATGGAGGGAACGAGACGTTGGTCCCTCCTGCCACAACGCTGAACTACCCGCTGAAATGGCCGGACATTATATCGGCTCCTCAGCGTAAAACCTGAATGAGTGGTTGCATACCAGCTCCTTTTATACCCGTATGTTCAGAGGAGTGGCATGCAAATACCACTCGCCAATTTTCATTGGCCTTTTATCAAAGACCAGAGGTGTCTCGGGCTCCCAAGAGTGACCCCTAGTGTCACTACATAGACACCAACATCTCGTTCCCTCCATCAGGGAACGGAGGTTACACCAGTAACCATGATGTTTGCCAACAAGGAAACGAATTAGCAGAAGATATACATCACATGGGGTTACCTACGGGGAACTGCCACATGAGGAGCACCTACCCCAGTACAGGGCTTTAGTTAGCACGTGTACTGGGCCGGCAGCGAGTCTCTCCGAAAACTTGACAGCCACAGGGCTTGGAGAAAGTCAACCAGGGAACACAGTTTGTGAACACTACTGGGAGTTAACGGCTCACGTCTTCAGCTCAGGGGAGGTGAAAGGTGCGATGTGCAAGCGATATACAATGAAATTGGTTCCACCTGGAGGTTGTAGAACCTTGCGAAAGTGTTACTCAGCCCGCTGCTCTGCAAATGTCTGTTAGAGAGGCGCCCCTGACCAAGGCCCAGGAGGCCACCACACCCCTGGTAGAATGGGCTCATAGCCCTACCAGGGGTGGCACATCCTGGGAGTGATATGCCGTAATTATGGCATCAATGAGCCAGTGGGCGATCCTCTGCTTGGAGACAGCGCTTCCTTCCCTCTGTGCACCAAAGCAGACAAAGAGCTGCTCAGAGACTCTAAAGCTCTGCGTGCGATCCAAATAGATGCGTAAAGCATGCACCGGACACAGCAACGTCAGGGCTGTGTCTGCCTCCTCCTGGGGCAGCGATTGCAGGTTCACCACATGGTCCCTAATAGGGGTGGTGGGAACCTTGGGCACATAGCCCGGTCGGGGTGTCAGGATCACGTGAGAGTAGCCCGGACTGAACTCCAGGCACGTTTTACTGACAGAGAACGCTTGCAGGTCTCCTACCCTCTTGACAGAAGTGAGCGCAGTCAGGAGGGCAGTCTTCAAGGAGAGTGCCTTAAGCTCAGCTGACTGCAAAGGCTCAAAGGGGGCTCTCTGTAGACCCTGAATAACTACAGAGAGGTCCCATGAGGTAACGAGGTGCAGTCTGGAAGGATTCAGCATCCTGGCACCTCTCAGGAACCTGATGATCAGGTCGTGCTTCCCTAAGGACTTATCATCCACTGTGTCATGGTGTGCCGCTATAGCGGTTACATACACCTTCAAGGTGGAAGGGGACATCCGCCCTTCCCACCTCTCCTGCAGGAAGGAAAGCACCAATCCGACTGCGCATCTCTGGGGGTCTTCCCGTTGGGAAGAACACCACTTAGCAAACAGACGCCATTTAAAGGCATACAGGCACCTCGTAGAGGGGACCCTAGCCTGAGTGATCTTGTCTACCACCGCAGGTCTTCATCGTCCCGTCCAGGGGCCAGAGATGGAGATTCCAGAGGTCTGGTCGCGGGTGCCAGAAAGTGCCCCGTCCCTGAGAAAGAAGGTCCTTCCTCAGGGGAATTCACCGGGGGGGAGGGGGGGGGCTGTCACGAGGAGCGTGAGGTCCGAGAACCACATCTGGATGGACCAGTAGGGTGCTACCAGGACAACCTACTCCTTGTCCTCCCTGACCTTGGGGGCTCACTGGGGGAAACGCATATTTGCGCAGTCCAGGGGGCCAGCTGTGTGCCAGTGCATCTATACCGAGAGGTGCCTCGGTCAGGGTGTACCAGAGCGGGCAGTAGGAGGATTCCTGGGAGGCGAACAGGTCTACCTGTGCCTGTCCGAATCGACTCCAGATCAGCTGGACCACCTGAGGGTGGAGTCTCCACTCTCCCCTGAGGGTAACCTGCCATGACAGCACATCTGCTGCAGTATTGAGGTCGCCCAGGATGTGAGTGGCTCACAGCGACTTGAGGTGCTGCTGACTCCAGAGAAGGAGATGGCGGGCGAGCTGTGACATACAATGGGAGTGCAGACCACCTTGACGGTTGACATATGCTACCGTTGCCGTGTTGTCTGTCCGAACTAACATGTGCTTGCCCTGGATCAACAGCCGGAACCTCCGCAGGGCGAGCAGAATTGCCAGCAACTCGAGGCAGCTGATGTGCCAACGCAGCCACAGGCCCGTCCATAAGCCGGCGGCTGCGTGTCCATTGCAGACAGCGCCCCAGCCCGTTTTGGAGACATCTGTCGTGACCACAACGCGCCTGGAGACCGATGTGTCCCATGGCCCATGCCCATCTCGGGACCCGAGTCTGAAGCCAGTGCTGAAGCGGTCTCATATGCATCAACCCGAGTGGAGTGGCCACCGCTGAGGATGCCATATGCCCCAGGAGCCTCTGAAAAAATTTCAGTGGAACCGCTGTTTTCTGTTTGAACGCCTTCAAACAGGTCAGCACCGACTGTGCAAGATCGTTCATGAGGCGTGCCGTCAACGAGACTGAGTCCAACTCCAAACTGAGAAAAGAGATGCTCTGAACCGGGAGGAGCTTGCTCTTTTCCCAGTTGACCCGAAGCCCTAGTCGGCTGAGGTGCGAGAGCACCAGGTCCCTATGTGCACACAACACATCCCGAGAGTGAGCTAGGATTAGCCAACTGCTGGGATAGTTCAGGATGCGAATGCCCACTTCCCTTAGCGGGGAAAGGGCTGCCTCTGCGACCTTCGTGAAGATGAGAGGAAACAAGGACAGACTGAAAGGAAGGACCTGGTACTGATTCACCCGACCCTCGAATGCAAACTGCTGGAAGGGTGTGTGTCGAGGTAGAATCGAGATGTGAAAGTACGCGTCCTTCAGGTCTACCGCCGCAAACCAATCTTGATGCCGGACACTCGCTAGAGTGCGTCTTTGCATCAGCATCTAGGACGGGAGTCTGTGTAAAGCCCGGTTCAGTACTCGCAGGTCCAAGATTGGCCGCAGCCCACCTCCTTTTTTCAGTACAATGAAGTAGGGGCTGTAAAACCCCTTCTTCATCTCGGCCGGAGGTACAATCTCGTCAGACGTACCGGCGGGTAGGGCCTCGCGGCGGGGCGGAGCCTGAGGTGCCACACCATGTCGTGGCTGTGCTGAGTTCAGGGACATCGAAGTACTTACCTGGCTCCTTGTGACCACTCCCTGAACAGCCTGGGATGGGGGAGGAAGAGGCCTGTCCTCATGACCCATTGAGACTGTCACATCGGGGGCGGATTTGTACCACAGCTGGGTGCTCAGGGGTGGGGACACCACCGCTGGAGCACCAAACCTGCCAAATAGAGTGGTAGACGGTGGTCATGATGATGGCTGTGCACACCGGATATGTTACCCAGGGAACAAGGAAACCGCTCTTGCTGAACTCTTGTGTACTGCAGCAACATGGGCATGCAGTGCAATTAAATGCAAAGGTAACAAAAGATTCTCCTCCCGGCCCTCAGCCGGGGGATGGTGTGGTCTGCCTACCAGCTCCTGAGTAGCGGGTTTTGTCATCCCTGGGTCGCCCGTCTCAGGGGCGCTTTGAAGCCTTTCACGGGTTCTTGGCGGCCGTGAGACAGGTGGCGTCTGCTTCCTGCAGTGGGCTCCACACCGGGGCCGGGCCGCAGGGGCGGGCTACGGCGGAGCCAGTGCAGTCACCGCAGGGGGACGCCCTTAGCGATGAACAGACGGGGTGTGGGATCTTGAGCCACGCCGGGGCAGGATGTGCCAGATAACCTCCGTCTGCTCCTTCACCACTGAGAACTGCTGGGCAAAGTCCTCGGTGTCGCCGGACTGGCCAACTTGGGAAATGGGGGCAACAAGAAACCGTGCCTTGTCGGCCTCTCCCATCTCGACCAGGTTGAGCCAAAGGTGGCGCTCCTGGACCACCGAGGTGGACATTGCCCGCCCGAGAGACCGCGCCGTGACCTTTGTCGCCCGGAGAGTGAGGTCGGTCGCCGAGCACAGCTCCTGCATCAATCCCGGGGCGGAACTACCCTCATGCAGTTCCTTTAGTGCCTTGGCAGATTTGCAGGAGAGCCATGGCGTGCAGGGCAGAGGCGGTTTGTCCAGCGGCACCGTAGGCCTTGGCCGTCAGAGACGACGTAAATCTACAGGCCTTGGACTGGAGCTTTGGGCGTCCGTGCCAGGTGGTGGTGCTCTGTGGGCATAGGTGCACCCTTTATCCACCGGGGGATTGCCGAATAGCCCTTGGCCGCCCCACCATCGAGGGTAGTGAGGGCGTGGAAGCTGAAAGATCAGGACCAGGCAGTAAAAAGTGCCTCCCATGACCTTGTCAGCTCTTCATGCACTTCCGGGAAGAAAGGAACGGGGGCGGGGCGTGGCTTTGAGTGGCGCCGCGAGCCCAGGAACTAATCATCGAGCCACGAGGGTTCAGGGCAGAGTGGAGGGTTTCACTCTAGCCCGACACTCGCGGCTGCCCGGGAAAGCATTTCATCATCTCTGTGTCAGCCTGTGACTGGGCGACCGCACCCGAAGAGAAGAGCCCAGCTGAGGCTTCTGCTTCCGACTGGACGAGCCCGCTCTCCGATGCTGCGCTTGAGAGCTCATCACCTTCGCGGGCTCCAAAGAAGAGGTCGAACTCGCCGTGAGACGAGACGGCGGACTCATCCGGAAGCCAGATCGGGGCAGACGAGTGTGCTGGGGAATGGGAGGTCTGTGGGGGGATACCCTGCGGAGGTGGTCCCATTGGAGTCCCCAAATTGCCCCCAATGCTAGCCGCGCTGGCCTCATACCCATGGGTAGAAGGACCGAGGTGGGGAGCCTCTGGGGTGGCTTGCTTTTTACGAAAGTAAGCCGTGACCGCATCGTTGCCATGGACATGTTCTCGCAATGAGTACATGACCCATCCACGAACGCTGTCTCCATGTGAGCAGTGCCCAGACACGAAAGACAGTGATCGTGACCATCAGAAGATGAGTGATAACGAGCGCAACCAGGAATAACACACAAAGGAAAGGCATCTTTAAAAAGACGCATCTTTAAAAAGACGTTCCGTGTGTGGCGCTCTTTTAGAGACATATACTTTTTTAGAGAAATATACTCTTTTAGAGAAATATACTCTTTTACTTCTGCCGAAGCACCCAGGGGCATGCAAATACCACTTGCCAATTTTCATTGGCCTTTTATCAATGATCAGAGGTGTTTTGGGCTCCCAAGAGTGACCCCTAGTGTCACTACATCGACACAACCTCGAGTGAGTGACAGATAGGGAACTCTCTTTCTGCATGACCCTTTAAGATATCATGAACGTCATTTATTTATGCCTAACACAAGTATGACATATGCTGTGCTGTACAAATTTAACTGAAAGCTTAAACATCTAATGGTCCCTCAGCCCTGTCAGCCTCCAGCTTCTTTGCCTCATTCTTGTCTGCTGTGTTTTGACATTTATTGTTTTTAAACTCATATTTACAATAACTCAAGGCTTAATAGGTGATTAATCAGTTTAAGTTTTAATTTGTTTGTTTGAACTGGTAAAATCATTTCTCACCAGATTGACACTGCCTCTCTTGAAGAATTTCCGTATATCCATCTAACTTTAGTCATTAGCTAGCCTACAGTTGAGAAATTGAGGATAATACAATGACATTGTGATCAACACTATGTCACATTTTCTACACATGTCCTACTCATAATTGATTTGCAATGGCCTACTGAATGAAAGCAATTGAGTATGAAAAGTTATTTGCATGATGTTACATCATCTGCCTCATTTATAGCCTGGCACAGATAGCAAAACTACATTAAATACAATGTTAATTAGATATCATCGCCACATAACTTATGTCGAATTTAAAAGACACCGTTAACGTTAGCTAGCAAGCAACATCAGTTACACTGTAACTTACAGGCAGCCTCACATAAAAACTAATTGGTTAACAAAGCTTTGATTATGACCAAAGTAGTGAATACTCTCTCTCTCTCTCTCTCTCTCTCTGTTCTAACTTACCACAAATTCACATTGTAGCCTATCTGCATGAATCCGTCCTATCAGAGCCTTTTCCTGTCCATTTACTGTTAGCTAGCAGTCTTAACCCAGAGAGGTAGCTAACGTTAACCAAAATGCTAGCTACAAGTTGGCCTAACAGTCACTAGCGCGTGCAGCAGCATCATGTGCAGCAGCCTCCCCCAGGTCCTAGTGCCCGCCCCGTAAGAAGTTTAAGATGCGATGGAATGGTTGACAGAAAGAAAATCACAGAGAAGGTATATTGACTGATATATTTATTTGGAGGGGGGGCTAATTAATATTTAAGGGGGGCTAAAGCCCCCCTAAAATAGGCCTAGTGACCTCCCTGGTTTGGACCCAGCTTTTGTATATTTGTCACCTACTTTAATGACCCATCACCCAATATACACAGTCTGGGGCAGAATTAAATTTGAGGATCTTTTTTATTTATTTATTTTTTGGCCTTTTTCTGCTTTATTAGACAGATTACAGTGGAGAGGTGACAGGAAATGATAGGGGAGAAGACGGGGAATGGGATCAGGAAAGGACCTCACAAGCTGGAATCGAACTCGGGTCACCCACAATGCATTCGCATCACATGTCATGAGCGCAGCCTGCTAGCATGGGCTATGTCTCCATCCTCCAACTGACATCACCAGCAGGTAGTTGTGTCTTTTAAACCATGCCTAAACAATCTAGAGGGAGTCCAGGTGAAATGATGCAAAATCTTAAACTGAATAAGGCTTACCCTTGCATCCCTAGACATATTTTAGATTTCCCACTCCCCATCCTCCAATACCAAGTTCAAATCTCTTTCTCATAGCCTCTTAAGAGCAGTTAAGGCCCTGTCACCAAGACTCTGAATCAATGAGGAATAATACACTGACGCTTCATGCCCCTTTCCAAGGCTGTGAGCACCATACACAGGGTGTCTGCAGCTTTAGGGGGCTGTGTAATACCACCAAAAACAGAACAAAGTAGTTGGTGCAACTGTAAATACCTGAAAAAAATTGAGACCTAGAAATCCAAAATTGCTGGGTTGTTTTCAAATGATCTCAAAGCTCCGTTTTCATAAATGTCACCAAATGTACCAACACCCCTCTCAATCCATTCTTTCCAGCAAAAGTGGGACTTGTTTAACATAGAATTAACATAGGTTCAACCATATGCTTGAGGAAACATTTAGGTAAGTATCAAAATTGAACATATGGGAAACCTTTGTATATGCTGTATGTAAGTGTGAAATAATGGGATGCATTGTTCTTCTCTAGGCAATTTGATAGAAAGACTTTGCAATGGTGAGATTGGGGTAAGGACTGCTTGTTCAGTGTTGTACTAGGGAGGGGCTCTCTCAGGTGGAAGAGACCAATGGGCCAGGTGTCTGAGATTAAAAGCATAGCAATAAAACAAAATAAGAAAGAGGAACTTACAGAGGGAGAGACTGTAGTAGATAATTGAATTTGGGGATACAGTTCATTTTTATAACATTGACCTTCCCTGCCATAGACAGATGTAGTGAAGCCCACCTAACCACATCAGACAAGAACCTTTTCATTAATGGGTCAAAATTAACTCTTACTAAATCTCTCAAATTTGCTGGAAATAAAATGTCTAAATATCTAATGCCTTGCTTGGGCCGTTGGTAGGTGCCAAGCTGGAAAGCCGTGGCAGGGCAATATGCTGTCAGATCAAGAGCTTCTGATTTAGACCAATTCACCCTATATCCTGAAAATTTGGAGAAATAATTAATAATTTTATGGAGGCTAGGCATAGATCTACTAGGGTCCGAGACAAATAATAATATATCATCTGTGAAGAGTATAAATTTATGCACCACACCTCCTGCTACAATACCAGGAAAATCATCCTCTGTTCTTATTGCAGCTGCTAATGGTTCCAGGGCAAGACAGAACAATAAAGGGGAGAGAGGACAGCCTTGCCGGGTTTCCCTACCAAGAGATGGCAGCGATCAGGGTCTGATTATTTACTACTGACCACATAATATTTATAAAACTTATAATATTATCAGAACTATGACCACATATAAACCTCACTTGATCTATATGTACTGTATAATAGATGTAATTACTCTGCTTAATTGATTAGCCATAATTTTTGACACATTTATTAGATCTAACTGGATCAGGGAAATTTGACGATAACATTTACATTCATTTGGGTCTTTATCTTTTTTTTAAATGAGACTGACCAGGGCTTGTGTCATGGTTGGCGGTAGTTCCCCTTTCTTTAATGACTCTGTGTAAACTTCTAACATAAGGGGAGCCAGTTCTGTGACACAAGAATTAAAACATTCTGTGGCAAAACCATCTGGCCCTTACCTGTTGGCAAGTAGGTAATATCTGAGACAAGATGATCATTCATCAATTTAGGAAGTTCTAATGGCTCTACAAAGTTGGTAATATCCTTATTGATGGATGTGGAACTATAAAGATAATAATATAGAGTCAACTCTCTAAGACCATTCGATGACATTTGGAGCTTCAGCTCTGTTTCAGCACTTTTAATACTCTATTCTAATTCTATTAATTCATGTGCTTTAATCTTTTTAATGAATGAGGCATATTGTATGATCCACCCCCTAAGAACTGCCTTATGTACCTCCCATGCCATGCCCACCGAGGACACTGAGGACCAGTTGGTTTCTACATAAGCATTAACTTCTATCTTTAACATTTGTTGAAATGCTGGGCCCTGCAGAAGGGATTCAATAAAGCACAATCTATATGATTTCCTTTTCTCAGTATGTCGCAACATCTCTAAACACACCAAAGCATGATCTGAAACTAAAATGTTCCCAATTAAGCAGTCAGTGGCAGATGGAATAAATGACTTATGTATAAAAAAATATATATTCTAGAATAAATCTTATGAACTGATGAAAAAAAGGTGTAGTCTCTGCCAGATGGATTCAGAAGTCTCCAAATGTCTGTAAGACCAAGATTTTTACATATCCTCTGAAGTGTCAACATTGCTCTAAAGGGTCTACACACCGTTGCATCACTATGATCAAAGACTGGATCCATTAAAAGGTTGAAGTCTCCACCCAAGACCATATCATGAAGAATCCCAGCTGCTTGTCGCTTTCCTTCAAGATTTATAAATAAGTTCTGATCATCAGCATTGGGTGCATAAATATTAGCCAAAATCAGATTTTGCCCCTGTATTTCAGCCAAAACAATTATAACAATGATCTTTAATCTGTTTGAGACATTTAAATTGTAAATGCTTACTTATCAATGTGATGATTCCCCTGCTCTTACTCAAACCAGCACTACAAAACACAGTCCAGAGGAGCACACCATTCTTCCCTGAGATCCATGTTGAGCTCACAAAGACCTGGTAGCACCTTACTCTTCGCGTATTCAGGTCGGAGGTGCTGCTGTCCTCACTAAAGTGGACCACACTGATGAAAAAGCTATTCAAAGCTTCCCCTGGTGGAACAGGGCATTTCAAGATCTGTATATTATTCCAAACTTTTGGCCGCCACTGTATATATAATGTATATATTCTGTAACATAAACCATGCCATTAAACTGTACATAAATGTGTACAATAAAAAAATTTAATAAAATAGGCCCCAGTAAACAAAAACACTGACTTCACAACGTGAACAAATGAGCCAAATAGCAGGTTAATAAAGGGAGGGGAAAAATAAGAAAGAACAACAAAAAAAAAAGAAGAGTCAGGCAGGAGCCAGTGGGCAGACAACAGAACAAAAAGCACTCTCAGGCTGCGTCAGCAAAATGCACAATGTGTAGTCTGTATTGTTGATCGAGTGCAGGCATAGTTACCCACTCACTCTATTGGTTTATGGGCATGTAAAAGTCTTGCGTCCATCCTTGGCATCAATTCGCTCACTGCTGTCTCTATCGATTGGACCCTTGCCATCCTGATCCTGTGAGGCGTCCACTGTGTGAGAACTTAAGTTCTTTTTAATTTCGCACAGGCCTACAATTTCAAATTTTTCAACATCCTGCACTCCCAGCACAGTTTAACAAACCAAAATGTTATAGTCGTTACCAGTTAATATTGCTTAAAAGGATAATTCTAGCAAAATTTAAGCAGAGCTTGCCTTCAAGCGATCAACCCTCGCATAGTGTCACGCAGTGGTGGACCGTGCATTTAAAGTCTTGGCCTTCGGTGTGATTCATGCCATTAAGAAACAACACTTAATGCTCAAGCAAGCCTAGTTTTAACTGCAGCGTGACTGTTTTATGAAATGAAAGTCTCCCAAACAGACATTCAAAAATCATAATTTTTCATATGAATCTACCAAGGAGGTCTATAATACCTGGAAAAATCTATCTAATAATATTTGCAATTTAAATGTTGCTTGCAATAAATTTCATTTCATCAGGGCACACGGTTATGCTGCGTTCCATTCAAGTTGGATGTGGGATATTCCTACTTGATATCTCCAACCATAAATGCATTCCATTCCCCGATATTCAGAACTGCAATGTTCCTGTTAGCTTAGCAGGTGTTTGACTCTCATTAGAGATGTCTCCTAGCAACCCAACTGATAAACAATGTTGCAGCGCTAGCATTTATGCTTCAGGTGTACGATTATCAAAATAAATTATAATTTACCATGTTTTATACACCTGTTTCTGCAGGCATTTGTTAAACAAGCTTTAATATCATGTAATGTGGAAACAAACTCATTTTTCGATATTACTTAATAATTTGAATGTTTATCACTTACTTTGTATATCTCCCTGAGTGTCGGCATGTTTGTGTGACATCATGCCCCTGCATTTCGGTGAAATCGGAGTTGAGAATTTCTGCACGAGCCTACATGTTGTAATTTCTGACTTAAATATGCATTCCATTGCACTGGATAAACTTTTTGTTTTTCTCTATTTGTTTGTAGATTAAGAGTGGAAAGCGATTAAAAATACAAATGTGATTGAGAATGAAAGGGCGAAAAATATGTATTTATTTGGCATGTTACACCAGCAGAAAAGGCTTTGCTGGCCCTGAGAATTCGCCACTGGCATCACGTGACTCCCTCGAAACTGCTATGTGGCATGGGGTGTGGTCATGTGTCTGTCTGCAGGAGAGGGAAAGCGGTAAGGTTAGTCACCTGGGCTATAATTACACTAACACCTGTCTCTCATTATAGTGATGGCGGAGGGAGACCTGATAAGGCATGCCAGAGCTTCAGAGTGGAAGAGAGAGAGTGGCTAAGAGCAGTGGTGTTTGAATGACCAGCAGCAAAAAGCAGAGACTGCATAGTTTGAGGAGATATTAAAAGCCCTGTTTAAGTTGGCCACTGAGAGCCGTTTCTTTTGTTTTGATCTAAAGTGTGTGAAGAAAATAACTACTCAACTGTTCGCTGTCTCCTGACTCCTCCATTGCCCATGACATTTACATTTATGCATTTGGCAGACGCTTTTATCCAAAGTGACTTACAGGGACAATCCCCCTGGAGCAACTTGCAGTTAAGTGCCTTGCTCAAGGACATAATGGTGGTGGCTGTGGGGACTGAACCAACAATCTTCCGCTTACCAGTTCAGTGCTTTAGTCCACTACACCACCACCACTCCACCATGAACTCAGATCTTTCAGAGCGGTGCCGAAAACCCGGCTTTGGAGGAGAACACCGTTATGGAGTCCGTACCGCTGGGCGAAGTCTTCAAGACCCTCGTCAGCATCCAGCAAAATCAGCATCAAACCCTCATGGATGTACGCCTGGAGCAAGAATAGCGTTTCCAAGTCCTGCTCCAGATACAAGCGTAGGACTGGCAGGTGCTCCAGAGCCTGATCGCCAGAGAGGGGGCTGGCGCTGCGACCTCCCTGGAGCCCACCTGCGGCCTTGATGAAGATGGGGCCAAATGATGACCTGGAGGCCTTCCTAGATTTGTTTGAGAAGATGGCGGAGGTATGGAAGTGGCCTCCCGACCAGTGGGTGGCCTGCTTATGGCCCCTACTCTCCGGGGAGGCACAGCTTGCGGCACAACAACTTCCCACCACCAGCCTCCTTGACTATCAACATTTAAAGAAGGCCATTCAGCAACGGGTGGGTTGTAGCCTCGAGCAGAGTCATCAGCTCTTTAGATCTCTGAGCTTCGGGAAGCACGGCCGCCCGTTCGCTTTTGCCCAACAGCTCCGGGATACCTGCCGGAAATGGTTGCTGGCGGAGGGAACCCACGGCGCCGTGGAGGTTGTCGATCTGGTGGTACTGGAGCAGTTCATCTCCCAACTTCCTCGAGGAATGTCTGAGTGGGTCCAGTGCCACTGCCCAGCGTCACTGGAAGGGGCCATCCAGCTGGCAGAGGACTACATGGCGGCATTTCCAGGAAGCAGTGATAGAGTACTTTTTCTTTTCCCTCTGCTCTCTCTCCACCCCCTGTGTGTCACTCCTCCCCGTCCCACCCAGTCCCGCCCAGTTCCGGCTCCCTGGAAGTGAGGAGGAGCCCCGCCCAAACCCCATCCCCGGTCCAGGGGACCCCTCCCCTTGTCTGACCCTCCTATTCCCCCTGTCTCCCTCTGCTATCCCCCCAGGTTGGCAAGACTGCCCCCATGAGTGTGGAAGGAAAGCCTGGGCTGGTCTGCCGGAGCTGTAGGGAAGCTGGGCACTGCCAGGATCGATGTCTGGTGGGGACACTGATCCAGATCCCCGATGCTCCACAGGCTGCCCCTGATTGGGTAGGGGTGTATCAGATACCGGTAAGAGTAAAACGGGATACACATCAAGCTTTGGTTGATTCGGGTTGTTCTCAAACCTCTATCCACCAACGCTTGGTGCATCGCGGGGCATTTATGTAAGAATAAACTGGTGAGGGTGAGGTGAGTGCATGGTGACATTCACAAGTATCCGGTGGTTAACACTGAGATACGATTCAGGGGAAAAAGGCATAGAGTCGAGGCCGTGGTTAATTCCCGCCTCACCCTTTCACAAATTTAGAGAACCAATTGGCCTGGTTTTATAAATTTACTGTGGATAATGTGTGTGGATGGGTCCTGCAAAGTGGTGTTGTGGTGTGTGACGTGCGACGCTATGGCTGGAGAGGCAGTGCCAGGGCCGTTGAAGTCGGCTCCGTGTCATGATGATGCAGATGAGGGAGTTCCCATACTCAGGGGCTTCCCTGAGGGGGATTTCCCTCTGGAGCAGTCACGGGATGAGTCACTCAAGCACGCCTTTGACCAAGTGAAAGTAATTGATGGTCAACAGCTCCAGCCTGATGTGGCACTCACATACCCATACGTTTCTATTATTAAAGAGTGGTTGTATCGAGTGACACAGGACACTCAGACCAAAGAGAAAACAACTCAGCTATTAGTACCAAAGAGCCATCAGGAAACACTTTTCCAGGCAGCTCACTATAACCCAGTGGTTGGTCACTTAGGTCACGAAAAGACTTTGAACCATACAATGGCCCGTTTGTTTTTTTGGCCAGGCATTCACGGCGACGTACACTAATGGTGTGAGGCGTGACGTGAATGTCAGTTGGTGAATCCACCGGCCACCTCAAAAGCGCCATTGCACCCTCTGCCTTTGTTCGAGGTCCCCTTCGAGAGAATTGGCATGGACCTCGTCGGGCCATTAGAGTGGACTGCATGTGGCCATCGCTTTGTATTAGTTCTGGTGGACTATGCAACGCAATATCCGGAAGCAGTGCCTCTACGCAACATCTCAGCACATAGTGTTGCGGAGGCACTCTTCAAAATTATCTCCCGAGTGGGGATTCCAAAGAAAATCCTCACTGATCAAAGCACAACATTCATGTCACGTATACTATGCAAACTGCACAAATTATTAGGCATTAAATCAATTCCCACCAGCGTTTATCACCCACAAACCGACAGGTTGGTCAAACGATTTAATAAGACCTTGAAAAACATGATTCGTAAGTTCATACATGAAGACACTAAATATTGGGATAAGTGGCTCAAACCCCTGCTGTTTGCAGTACGAGAGGTCCCGCAAGCCTCCACAGGATTTTCCCATTTGAGCTACTGTATGGGCGTCGCCGCGCGGTGTGCTCGACGTCATAAGGGAAGCTTGGGAGGAAGGACCTTCAAATAGCACAAACCAAATTCAATACATTCTTGACCTTAGAGCAAAACTCCACACTTTGGGGCAGATAACACAGGAGAATTTGCTCCAAGCGCAAGAACGTCAATGCTGACTGCATGTCAGGGGCACTCGATTACATGAATTCACACAGGGAGATAAAGTGCTTGTATTGCTGCCCACTTTGAGCTCCAAATTACTCACCAAGTGGCAAGGACCCTTTGAGGTCACACGACGAGTTGGAGATTATGAAGTTAGGTGAACGGATAGGGGAGGGGCACGTCAAATCTACCACCTCAACCTCCTCAAACCATGGAGGGAGGTGGTACCTGTAACCTTGGCGATGGTAGTTCTGGAAAGGGTGGAGGTCGGGCCAGAGGTAACTCCCAAACCAAATTAATTCACCCCGGTCCCTTGTGGAGACCACCTCTCACTGGTCGCAGCTTACAGACATTGCCTGGTTGCAAGCGGAATTCGCGGACGTGTTTTCACCCCTTACCGGTGGCACAAACCATATAGAGCACCATATTGAGACCACCCTGGGGGTGGTGGTTCGTAGCAGCTCCTATCATCTTCCTGAACACAAGAAAAAGATTGTTCAGGAAAAACTTTAGGCAATGCTTGAAATGGGCATAATGCAAGAGTCACACAGCGATTGGGCCACCCCGGTAGTTCTCGTACCGATGAGCAATGGCTCGGTCCGGTTCTGTGTTGACTACCGGAAAGTGAACGCGGTGTCCAAATTTGACGCTTATCCAATGCTGCGAATTGACGAGTTACTCAATCGAGTACTCAATCGATCGGCTGGGCATCGCTCAATTTTACTCAACACTGGGCTTAACAAAGGGTTATTTGCAGATCCCTTTAACTCCAATATTCCGAGAAAAAACAGCTTTTTCCATACCGTTTGGATTACACTAATTTATGACGCTTCCATTCAGTTTGTTTGGAGCCCTGGCCACGTTTCAGCGCCTCATGGACAAGATCCTCAGACCACATACAGCATATGTCACTGCATATCTAGGCGATATCATCATTTATATTAATGACTGGTGGCATATGCAACATTTGAGGGCTTTCCTGAGAGCGCTGCGACAGGCGGGACTCACGGCCAACCCGAAGAAGTGTGCAATTGGATGGGTGGAAGTTAGGTATCTGGGGTTCCACCTGGGTCATGGGCAGATGCGTCCACAGGTTAATAAAACCGCAGCGATCGCAGCTTGCCAGACACCCAAGACCAAAAAAGGATCTAATTAAATTCCTTCTACAATGAGAGCTGAATGGCAGGTCAGGCATTCTGCTTTTGATGAGGATTTGTGACCCCTTGCCAGCTCCTTTAAATTGCAGTTTTGGAGCCAAAGCTTGTGACAATTTCCCCTAACACCTCCTAGCCCAGGCATTTTAATAAATTACACCACTGATCCTTTCATACAGGCCAGACATAGTTCCATCAGCTGGTGAAATCTCTCCAGATTCAGGACTCACACTCTGAGCTTCAATCTAGTGGCTCCCTAGGCCAGGTTACATAACCCTCATTGTAGCCACTTTCTGGATGATTCCCAGGCCACATGTCTGAGGAGACAGACATGGCTTTCCCATCAGGCTGAAACAAGGCAATGCATACCATATTCTAACAATACAACAACCACCTGCCACGTGCAAGGCTCAAATGAAAAAAATTGATATATCTCTGTCATGGGGACCTTGTCTGAAATAACGAAACAGTTATTCCCATCAAGACCTTTTCATGTGTCTACATCTGTGTCAACACTCTGAGGGTTTTAAAATAGAGCTTTCTGACAGCTTCCTATTATAGCTTAGTGGCCACCATAAGATGCGTGTGTTTGTGACCTGAGGTAAGCTAGTTCGCTCCCTTTTCCCAATAAATATTTTAAGTCAGCCCAATGGCTAAAGTTCCCCATGTCTTTCCCCCTTTGCCTCTCTATTCTTGATTTGATTTTGTTTAACTATTTCTTTAACATATGCTTGTATTTCGTCAAAACATCCTTTGTGATAACCAAAAATAAGTTCAAAATTAGATTATCTTTTAAAGGGATAGAATGGCTTCATTGTTTCATCTTTGGCCACATGGCAAGTTAAGTAAGGAATGTTTATGGCTATCTTAGCTTAAACCTTAGGTTGGGATGTTTGAGATGTTGCACAGTACTTCGGCAATAAGAGACAGTACGTAGGCCAATGAGAAGCCATTTTCAATGTGTTGGAGTATCTGGGGCTTTCCTTACTGCCTTGTAAGAGGTGTCTGGTCATAATCTGAACAGCCTTATTTGATGGCTGCTTGGCAATTTTTTGTTTTGGTCCACCACAATCCAATCAAAATAGAGCCACTTTTCTTTACCTTGACAGGTCATGCAATGAACTCGCTGTTGGAATGCCATTTTGTCCGATTGTTCACCACAACACTCTTGGCATTCTCTCAACCAACTTAATGAGGTACACACCTAGAATGCTTTTCTAACTGTTTTAAAGGGGTTCCTAAATAAACTAGGCACTTGTTGGCTTCTTTTTCTTCACTTGATAGTCCACAGGAACGATTTACAAGAATTTACAGTAAGCCTTTAGATTATTAAGATATTTCGCATCATGAGAAACATTCATTCAGCCAGATGTGTCCAAACTTCCAGAACTGTTCAATTGAAAGAGGCCTATCAAGTGATTAAATAGTTTTAGGAATAGAATGTTTGATAAAGAGAAATATCAATTAATTCTGTACAAAATCCTATATCAAATAAATTGTCAATTTTACAAACACTAGCAGTCAATAGAAATGTCTTTTTTCAACGCAAGCATTTGAAATTGACATACAAGGTAGATTTACGAGTACTCAATGTAGTGTCAAGGAATTATACCTTATTATTGACAAATATATATATATATATATATATATATATATATATATATATATATATACAAAAGTTTTGAAACACTTGACTGAAATGTTTCTCATGATCTTAAAAATATTTTGATCTGAAGGTGTATGCTTAAATGTTTGAAATTAGTTTTGTAGACAAAAATATAATTGTGCCACCATATTAATTTATTTCATTATAAAACTAAAATGTAATTAAAAAAACAAAAAAAACTTTTTTGAAATTGATGACTTGGACCAAATAATAAAGAAAAGCAGCCAATAGTTGCCCAACATAGATGGGAACTCCTTCAATACTGTTTAAATAGCATCCCAGGGTGATACCTCAAAAAGTTGGTTGAGAAAATGTCAAGAGTACATTTCTGCAAACAACATAATTCCCATAGTTACATTTATGTTATTCCATAGTTTTGATGACTACTTCTATTCTAAAATGTGAAGAAAAAAATTATAATAAAGAATAAGTGTTTCAAAACTTTTGACCGGTAGTGTATATCATGATGAGTCAAAATTCAATTGAAAAATTGGTCTGCGCATCAATGAGCTGGTGTGCTATGGTGTGGTGTGTGGGTATGGTGGACCGCTCTGTTCCAGAAAGTCCAGTGCCACTTTTTAGTCCCAGTCCACCCCTGAATGATCGGATTACCTCAGATTCACAGTTTATGCCGAACAATTGCGGACTTATACAAAAATTGTTAGCTACCTCAAATGATGCGGAGACTGATTGAATTTGCATAAATACTTGCGATCAAAATACACATGTTCCTGGATGAAGTATGTCCATAATCTTTTCATACTTCTCACATGCATACCTCAAGAATGTACTGTTTTACTGGTGTGGACATGCAGCTTCCTCATTGGCAGCAATAAGCTTTCGTTAGATTGAATGTTTAAAAAATAAATAAATAAATAAATTTAAATTGATCAGAAAAGGTCCGTAATATTACATGGTCACATAATATATACTCAAGTTTAACCCATTGCTCACCTGCTTCTAGCAATTTGTTCTGCCTTTCAAAGAGACAAGATTTAATTAAATCCTCAGAATAAAATCTAAGTACTCATCATTCAGTGCAGGAATAAATCAACTATCAAAAGGGAAGGCAATTTACTCTCCTCTTCCCTCAGTGGACAAGGTCAATTAGAGGAGGACATGGATTGGCAACCAAAACTGACACCAAAGATTGACTATAGTGATTACAGGCATGCAGATGGGAAGCTTTAAATGCTATTAATAATGATTTATATAATTAATTAAAAGTAAGAAAGGAGAGTGTGCTTGAAGTACATTAAATAAGTTGGCCATATGAACAGGCAGAAGCTAGTTAGGAACCTCAAATTACTGTGGTGTTACAGATAAATAAAAGGGTTTTATTGCCATTTCATATGCCATAAAAACACTACAGCCTTTTAGTTTGGTGTAAATGGCTAAATGCTTTTAATAAGACTCTTGCTTTTCAACTTATTTTCTCTCTTTATCTAAAAGTATATGCAAATAGTTCTTCACTGGCTATTATTTATTTTCTTGCATGTATACTTAAGCAATGTGGCTTGACAAAGTTTTCTTGACATTTTTATGATTTTCAACATAAGCTGGATCCTGGATTTCCACCCCAGGTTTATGGTTTCTAATTTTAAAATCAAATGGTTTTAATTCATTTTTAATAAGACCACAATAAGACCATGCTATAAATTAATACAGTGATGTAACATTACAGAAATGTGAATGCATTTGTAAAAAACAGAGTACAAAGAGAGAGAAAAAAATGGGATCTTTCAGACAAAACAATCGACAGAAGTTAACATTAAAAACTAAGCCATGTTGTCTGATACAGGAAGTAGGAGGCTAATTATACACCTCTGATACCATTGTGGCTCCTGATTGTTTGCAGATTAAATGTGGCCATGGGGTACAGAGAGACTTTGTTTCACTGTATTATGGACAGAGCTGTGCTTTCATGCATGTTGTATTACCCATCAGACAAGCAGTAGAACCAGACCAGTCACCTGCCCCTGCGTGGTTCATGTCTCAGTGGGTTCAGATCTGGAAATGATACATTTTGCCTAGAGCAAATCTTTTCGAGGGGTTCAAACAAAATGTGTGCTTCAGCAGCATGGGAGAGCCTCTCTGACCTCCATCAAACAATCCTCTGGTTGCTGTCTTATGCTAAGACCTCTTAATGCCTCTCTTCAATTTTGTGGGTCTGTCTCTAATGGGATCAGGGTTATACATTAAGTCTGATGCCCAGTTCTTTTCACCCCTCCAAGCCTCACTAGTCCAGTGAGGGATTTGAATTTAGAAAGTGTTATGATACCTCTGGACAGTCCAGCAGGTGTGCTACTGTGCTCCAGTCAGGGTTAGCATTGCCTTCACTGATGACAGCGAATGACAGTGAAGGTGATTTGTATTGTGTATGTTGTGGGGCGCAATGTCTATGCCTTTAAACAGCCAAGAACTTTGCAACAAGATCACCTTTTTTCTCAGTGGTGTACAAGTATTCAGATGCTCATTTGCCAATAAGTTTAGTTGAAAAAGGGCATGCTGTGCAGCCATTGATGGTGAGGTCAAATAGCATGGTTCACACATTGTATATTTGCTCAGGGGGAACACAGGTGATTGACAAACTGTAAACCTTAATCACTAACGTAAGTGACAGATGAATTTCCGGTAGCCTGACTATAATTAATCTACGATTCTGATCGGTGACCTTTCATCAGTTCTGAAAGCACAGTAGGTGCCCTTCTAGATTGGTAATTTGATATGCAGTACCTCACAAAATGTCCAAAGTACTTGGGGGTTGTATTGATGCAAATGTTGCAAATATCATGTCAAACAATGGATTATCTAAGCCTAGTCTTTGACATGCTGTCCGATCAATTGGCTGAAAAACAAAAACAAAAAAAGCCAGCCATTTTTTTCCCCTAAGTAGCACAATGACATTAGCAATGCTAGCAAAATGTGACGAAACAACAACATAAACAAAAACACTATTACGAGGAGGAGGGCGTGGCCGGGCCATGATTAGCATGGCTGGCGCTGAATCAGCTGATTAGCGGGAGAGCGAGATAAGGGGCAGCCGGAGACGCCGGTTAGAGAGAGAGAGAGAGACGCATGCGGCCGCGTTGCATGTTTGCGTCCTTATGTTTTATGTTGTTTTAAGTTCATTTATATCATTAAAAAGTTTGTTTACTGTTCAGCCGGTTCCCGCCTCCTCCTTGCCCATCCATATACTGTTACAAACACTTATGAAAATACTGTTCTTCAGAAAGCTAACTTACCACACCGCAATATTGACAGAAAAGTCAATCAATAACATTAATCCACAACATAATATAGCATAGGTCCACTACACAACAAAATTAATGGGAAAAAAGCTGCATTTCAAATAACTTACAATAAAAGTCCTCTAGATGAACTTGGGAGGTAAATAAATTAAATGTACTTATTAATAATGTGCTGTAAAACTTGGGATATTGCTTCTGTTGCATGCTACCTATTTATAGAGATAAAAGGGTGAATTCACTGAGCAGTTGCACCACTTTTGCTGTATCTTATTTACTAACCACCCGCAATCTAGTTTATGCAAGTGCAGTCAGCACTTAAACAGAGCTGCGTCTTGAATATTTAAATATGTCACTGTCATTCCTTTCTGCACAAACCCGCCTCCTTTCTTTTTAAGTTAGGCTCATTGCAGGTTGCAGAAAAATTGCCCTGCACAATTTAAATCTCATTATTACTGCCAGAAGAAAGTAGGCGGTAAAATGATTTTTTTTTTTTAAGAGATGTGTGTGTACAATTTCTATTGATCATGGCAAAATAATTAATCAAATAATGCTCAAATGATGGAGAGAGCGTTATAACCAAAAAGACTGCCAGATGCACGGTGTAGTCCATCCCCCCAGTGTACTGCAGAGGGAACTGACCCAGAGGTGTTTAAATCAGTTTGTGTCTCGAAGCTGTGCCACTCCGCCCATTTGAAGGTGAATCATGCAATATTTTGAGCATAAGCAATATGCTCAAGTTTCATTAAATAAAAAATAAAAAAATAATAATAAAGTAATATTTGTGTGGTGTCACCCTTAAAAAAGTCTTAAACAGCAATTTTCACAATTCTGTTTTGTTTCCTTCTCCCCCAATGATACATTTATTTAGATCAGAAAATGTATCCCCAATGAACGGTGTACAGTATGTATGATTTAGCTCATGCCAGTGCTAAAATGCTTTTCCATTGGAAAAATGCATCTATTTTTCAGAATGCAGTGTTTGTCATACAATTAATCTAGACCCAGATGACATGTTCAGTGTCACAGCTAATTAGGAGAGTAATACATATCCTCATTAATAACTGCCATGACGGGCTAGGAGTGATTTGGCCCATAATCATGCTGGACAGCTCAGAGAGTGTGGGGACATGGAAGAATGGAATGTAGGAGGGGGAAAACAGAGGAGAGCATTTTGCAAATCAAGTAACTCATTGCCTCTGATTCTTCCAGAAACAAACACATCTGAAAGATTCTATATTTTCCATGGCTATTCATGTCTTTTTCTCTCTCTCTCTCTCTCTCTCTCTCTCTCTCTCTCTCTCTCTCTCTCTCTCTCTCGACTGAGTGTTGCTCTAGCAATTCCATAGCTCTGGATCTTTTTTTTTTTTTCCAGAACCTGCTATGCTTGGTTGAGGTAAAGCAATGAACTAAACATTTGTGAGCATAGTTCAGTGAGCTGCTAGCATGACTCTTTGTTTCTTTGACCTTTGTCTTCACAAAGACACCTATACTGTATAGGTAATTGATATCAAATACATTTGGAAAGTTGACATGTCCTGCAGTGTAAAATGCTACACTCCATCAAAAAATAAATATATGAATGATAATATATATATAAACATTTAAATCTATTTGGCAAATGTTTTATGATTGTCATGCATGCAGATTTAATGACCTCTAATTAACTGTGATACTTCAATGAATATTTGTACAATGTAATAATAACAATAATACAACTAATAATAATAGTAATAATAATAATAATAAATGAATAAATAAAATAAACATTTGTCACACTGCAGGACCATAAAATGAATTAGTTAGATTAATTTAGAAATCCACCTTGATAAAAGAAAAGTGGGCACATTATACATCAACTACCCATACGCACATACAGGCAGACATTTGATAGACATACTGTATGCATTTGCAAGCATATACACAAGTTATTGTGCTTATCATTTTCATAAAGAAACAGGTCTGGCATGAAGTAATTGTGTGGAATGGATAAACTGACAATAGATAATAACAGTGAGACAATTAAACCCTTCTTAAAGATTGCATTTGTTTAAACTTCATAGCTTGGTGCTCTGTGTTTTGATACAAATTTCGAATATTGGTTGAAGCTCCAAGGAGAGGGGTAGGGCTTGTACGCCTTTGCGAAATGAGGACTAGCCTTTTCGTGGATTAACACTTTCTAAAGAGGTCAGAAAACAAGGAGACTCAATGGCATCCCCATAGCCCAGACACTTGCATATTTATGAGGAAAGAGAAACACAGGAACATGGAGTCCTTCAATATCTCCTTGACCTCCTTAAAGTGAGGAGTGCATTTAGACTATTTATAAATGTATTTCTGACTGCCTGCTGTTTGTATTAAATCACATTCTCTACCTTGCTGGACTTCAGCAGACTTAATACTTACTGTATTATTAACTTTTCAAAATAAAGGTTTTTCAATGGTTCTTTGTAGCACCTTAGGGTCGGCAAAGAACCCTCTTCTTATCAAGGACCTTTTTCTGCAGTGTAAGGTTCTTTAGTTTGTCTTTTATGTGGTCCTCTGGAAGAAAAAAAAAGTTCTTTGTCACATTGAAGTTTCTATAGATCAGTGTACAGTATTGGTTGTACAAGGTTAACAAAGCACAAATGTATATTCACCGTGCAATATGATCTTATGATAATTTGTATGTGTATTGTTGCATAAAGTACGGTTTTAGTAAAAGTGCATTTGCTTACATTTGCATATCCACCAAAACGTACAATGCTGACATATTGACAGCATGTAAAATTTTATTTTCAACGAGAAACCTTTGACGTCAGCTGACTGACGTGATGGACATTAGAATTTTATCATCGTTTAATAATACGTTGAGGTGCAATTTTGTCATCGTGACATATGTTGGGGGTATGATTTTCATTTAATTTGAAATCAGCAACATTTATTCACAGTGGTTAATATTTAGTCTGTTGTTTATCTGTTTATTTAATATGTCTGTACACATCCTGCACTGCTGTTACCCGTTTCATTCCATGTGATTCTTACAATTATTTTATGTGAAGAACAAACCTAAATGTACGTTTTTAGTCACCAATCACGGTAACCCAGCATCCACCGTAACACATCCTGCACAAGTTTCGTTATAACACATTCAAAATTTGTCGCCTCAAGCATAATGTCACGGGTTTGACATCAGAGACTCAGCGATTATGCCATTGGCTCTTGCATGTCTTGTGACCGATTGTCACAAGCTCTAGTACTTACCAATTGGCTCTTGCGTGTCTTGTAACCGATTACAACGACCTCAAGTTCGGATGTACATGTATTTTTTGAATGAGACGTGCCGGTAGAATCAGGATGACTTCACGGAGTGGAACGTTTTTACAGATTAAAACCTTTAGTTTCACTCAGCTACTCACACAATGCCATCGTATGGTTTGGAATATTGTTATCAAGCATTTTTATAAATAAATGATCATGACTTTACTTTGTCTGCTTGTTACGTCTTTTCTATTGTTGAGAACTGGTTAGGTTTAGGCATAAATGTGTGGTTGGGTGCTTAAAAATATCTATAAATAGTGTAATTCTTTCGAAATGGGGTTGGGTTAGGATTTCTAAAATATTATATATGATTGTATAATATAATATCACACTAACATATTTATAAGTATAATAAAACGTTCAGGTTAAACACATAAAATAATATTCAAAGACTGATAACTGACCACAAAGTTTTCTTGTTGAAAACAATGAGGTTTCTCACCACATCAGTGAGAGGACGCCAGGGGACACCTTTGGCGCCATCAATCAGACGAGGACGACTTCTGCACAAGCATCAAAATTGGATGGTTAGGGAATGGGAATGGGTTGTGAAACCATGTATACTGAATTCATGGAATTAATCAATTAATTGTGTTGCATTTATAATCAGTGAAGGACACACACACACACACACACACACACACACACACACAAAATAAATAAATAAATAAAAAAAATTCAGAATGCAGCTCATAAACAAAATGCCATAAAATAAACCTCAAAACACCATAAAACAATCCTAAAAGTTAGGGACGTGCCCAAAGCCGAATACCTTTTTCAGAAAGGCATGGATAATGACTTCAAAACTAATAATGAATTCTACTAATTCTACCAAATAATAGAAAAAAAAAAAAAAAACCTGACCCTGATTCTCCAACAAGCACAAAGATAAAGCAAATTTTTTAAAGAAACAAATATAAAATGATAACTCAATGGTGAGATTATGACTGTATGTAAACTTTATGAATTAAAATGTGCAAGGTGTGATTTCAAGTTTAAATCATTAAATCATTTTCGTAAGGTAAATATATACAACCCTAACAGTCTCACAAACACGAGCAACACCACAGGTAATTACAAAAACTGAGAATTTTATATTGTTTTACACCATTTACCATAAAATAATTTAAAAACCGGCTATGTCAAATAGAATATCAGATAAAACACCAAGTTACCATTTATAAATAATTCACCCGCCCATTTGTTACTCAACCTCTACTAATGCACAGTATAAAAGGATTAGTTCATTCACAGGGCTCAACGAGAGTCACACTTGCAATATTAAACCTCAGTATTGAAAAAAACAAACAAACAAAAAAAAACAATTGTATCTTTCTTCACATAAGTCTCTCATTCCATTCACGTTCTTCAAGTGTGTCCAAGTCCCAAAACTGCTTTTTTCAATGTCCTATTCCCATAGCAGAAAAAACTCCCAAGTGTAGTCGTGCGTCCTGCGTCACCACGTACAATCACGCCCCTGCTGCAAACAACAAACACACGAGTTACCACATCAACAGAGCATGGTAGAGTTACACACCCAATCGACTAAAATAGGCAAAAGCACATCCCTCTCATATATGGTTGGTGAGTGTTGTTATATAGTTACATCTTCCTCTCCTCCTCTCATTTACAGGACCGCCATGAGATCGATCGGCTCACCGAACCTCCGCGACAGGTCCACTGCAAGCAACAAACACACATGAGTCCCCACATCAGAGCAGGGTAAAGCTACACTTCCAATCAACTTGGATAGGCACAAGTAGGGATGCACCAATACCACTTTTTCTCTTCTGATCCAATTCTGATATTGGAAATCATAGTATCAGACGATACCGATTCTGATCTGATACCAGTGTTATTTTTGTGCATAATCAGTTTAGAATATCTTTACTAGGGGTGTGCAGCGAAGCCATTATCTGTATTTGTATATGTTCATATGACAAAATGATCTGTATCTGTCTCTGTAATCGGATAGAACCGGGTGTGGGAAGGGCTTAACCCAGAAGTGCGTCAAAACTAAATGAAATGCACATTTTTAAATGTTACTCTTATATTTATAGTTTCTATTAATAAAGTATGCCTTGTATATGCCTTTTCATACTAACACCCTAATAATAATAATAATAATAATAATAATTTATTATTATTATTATTATTATTATTATACAGCTATTATATTAAAATAAATATAATTATATTCTTCTTTTTTTCTTACCAGATGAAGCTGAATTTAAAGGCTACATTAACTGTGTAATATGTTGTTAACTGTGGTTTCTCCTGGTATTTCTGATATTAATATCCGCATGAAACAGAATTTTCGTTTGTCTGTGCAGGTATAACAACATTATTCTGAAGGCAGGAGGTGTCAAGTAAAATATGAAATGTCAAGCACACATTTTGCAGTGAATAATAAATATAAATTCAAACATTAAAAGAAATGAAAATAAAATCAATATAGCCTACAAACAGGTGAAAGTCCCCTAAATCTATCAGGATTTTTTATGATAAGACACCATTATTTAGTTAAATAATAATAATAATAATAATAATAATAAAAATTTTAAATTTATATAGAGCCTTACTAGAGGTAGCAGAGTTTAAAGAAGAAGAAAAAGAAAAAAAGTCAGAGCATGTTTCAGTTTCTTCATTTTACATAAGGAGAAATTCCTAATAAATGAATACTCTATGGAGCATTTAAACCTTTATGAAGCATTTTAACTTTTTTTTGGAATAAAGTCTTAACCAGATAATTTCCTTAATCGCTGATGTGGACATAAATGTGGTCAACTTTAAAAGATGGATAGGCGGGCTCCAACGTGAAATCATCACTTCATGTCAGGAATTTAACATCGCGCTTAAGTTTAGGCTATAAATGAATACATGGGAATCACATGTGAATCGTGTGATATATTAACAAAGACATTTAAAGATGTGGAAGGTGTATATGATGTCATATCCTAATGTTTCACCTGATAAGCTCCAGACGCACACAATTAACAGGGAACAGAGAGTCGTGACCGTGCCCATCCGATTTGAAATCATAACATGCACATTTTCATTCATAAGGTTTACACTTTAGAAATATTGGCTGCACAGATTCATAAATTCTTTGTAATTTTGTAAATGTTTATTTAAAATGTTGCTTTATCCTTGTGCCTCTTGGTTAATCACTCATATGAATATACCGGCACACATCTGCTTCTCTTCCCACCACCGGTAAGTTGCTTTTATATTGTTTGATAACTTGAGAAATGTACTCAATTAGGGTGAGGTTATTTAGTCTTTAACAAGGACAGGTGTAACAGATTTCAATAGCACAACATAATACGGCAAAACAAATGTAAACAAACACACGTGCCACTCAACATTCCAATAACAGCAAATATAAAGGAGCAAAAGTGTGAGCATGCATCAATCATCCCAAAAAACAGATAACTCCAGTATCTCATCCTATAGTTTGCTACAAACTCCTAGATTTACATTGATCGTCCCGACCAATCCCAGGCCAAAAGAATCATCTCTGGAGCAAGGTATTGGCTAAATTGACAATTGACTAAAATAGGCATAAAGCACATCCCTCTCATATACTGTATGGTTAGTGAGTGTTGTTATATAGTTACATCTTCCTCTCCTCCTCTCATTTACAGGACCGCCATGAGATCGATCGGCTCACCGAACCTCTGCGACAGGTCCACTGCAAGCAACAAACACACGAGTCTCCACGTCAGAGCAGGGTAAAGCTACACATCCAATCAACTTGGATAGGCACAGCACGTCCCTTTAATTTATGATTAGTGAGTGATGCTCAATTAACAGTGTGTGGGAGAACAAGTTCAGATTTGTTCACTACACACTGTAGACAATTAGTGGACCATTCTTGGACATCCTTCCCCATCCCAGGCCAAAAGAATCGTCTCTTGAGCAATGTACGTGTCCTTTTCCCAATTAGGATGCCCAGCTGCTTGGTGATACTCCAGCCATGTCCTCTTTGTTTCTTCCTTTGGAACCAGCTACTGGAAAGTTGGCTACTTTGTTCTTGGCTCAAACCCTTGTCTCCTCAATGCACCACCTTGAACATGCAAGTGCTCCCACTCCAATAATAAGCACTGCAGCTCATGAGACAAAGAGGAACACATCTGTTTAGAAGGTGGACTCCTGAACTCTACCCATTGGCGCAATAAGGCTAGGTCTGCATTCTGTTGTTGTAATGTAGGCCAATCAATGCAATCTCCTGCAACCTCTCCACTTTGGTTCTGCACAGAGTTCACTGCCACCTCCTCTTGGTGTTCTCCTGGAAACCTTGACAAAACATCTGCATGTTTATTAGCAGTACCAAGTCGATACTTGAGAACATACCTATAGTTGGAAAGTTGGGCCACCCAACATTGTTCCACAGCTCCTAACCGTGCAGAGTCCAGGTGGACTAAGGGATTGTAATCAGTGAAGACAGTCACTTCAGCCCCCCACAGGTTTTCTTTGAACTTTTCAGTGATGGCCTATTTCAAAGTCAGCAACTCAAGTTAAAAAGGAGCTATAATTTTGATCATTGCTTTCTGTGGGGCTCAGGCTACGACTAGTGTAAGCTATCATCCGCTACTGACCATACTGAATTTGAGACAGTACTGCCCCCAAACCTTCAAGGCTGGCATCGGAGTACAAACGAAATGGCTCTGTGAAGTCTGCATATGCCAAGATAGGAGCTTTAAGGAGAGCATCTTTAAGGGTCTGAAAGGCCTGTTGGCAACTAGGCATCCAAGTGACTTGAGCATTCTTTGCAATTGTTGCAGTCCCTTGGAGCAACCCATGCAGAGGATCAGTGATCTTTGAAAAGGCTGTGAAAAAACATCGGTAATAGCCCGCAGAACCCAAGAGGGACCACACTTGCTTCACCATACTTGAGTCAGCCAGTCCCAAACTACTGCAGTTTTTTCGGGATCAGTGGCTTCTCCGCACCTAGAAATGACATGGCCCTGGTAAATTACCTCTTTTTGGAACAAATGACACTTTCAAGGCTGAAAAATTAACCCTTGCGCATGAAGTTTCTCAAACACTTGCTCGAGGTAGTGCAGGTGGCTGTCAAAGTCAGATGAATATACAACTACATCATCCAAGTATATGAGGCAATAATAATTCACCAGGTTCCCAAGGCAATGCTGCATGAGTCTTTGGAACGTAGCAGCGGCATTACATAATCCAAAGAGCATGCGCTCAAACTCAAAGCCAATGGGTGTCGTGAATGCGGTCTTCTCTCAGTCTTGGGGATCCATTTCCACCTGCCAATATCTGCTGGCAAGATCTAATGTGGAATAGCATTGAGCTTTTTTTAGACTTAAAAGGAGTCTAAAATTAAAGATGAATTGAGACAAATCGATTTAACCCTATGTCATAATTTTCCATCTTTAAAATTTTTCACCCATTTTGAATTTTTCATCCAATTTGCATGAAAATTTTATCAGATCATCTTCAGACCAGGCTGACAAAAAGTTATGGAATTCAAGTTGATTAGTCAAATGGTTCTCGAATAACGCGCAAACAAATTTGACATATTTAGCGTATTCACACCAAACTTGGTGTGTGTTATGACAACCATGACCTGAGGGTACTGGCACAGTTTCGGCACAGTGCCACCTAGTGGTTATGAGATATGAAAAATGCAAATTTTTTCTTATAACTTTTGAACAGATTCACCTAAAATCACAAATCTGGTCTGGTTCTGTGTGAGATGTCGGCCATCTTGGGCATCTTCTTTTTCAAATGCAATGACATATCTTTACGGAACTCATTATGTGTCATTGGCACAATGCCCTGAAGATACTCAAAATGTTTTGGGACAGCGCCACCTTCTGGTCAAAATTTATATCAAATTTTCCTAAAATGCTAATAACTTTTGATTACTTTGTGCTATTGTCATGAGATTAGTCTTGGTAGATTCCGTGGGTCATGCCGAGAACGTGGATACAACTTATGCCATGATCGATTGAACGTCCTGTCCGCCATTTTTTATTTAATTGAAAACCTACTTTTTCGAACTCCTCCTAGATGGTTGGTCTGATTGTCACCAAATTTCGCTCAGATCATCTTTATACCATGCCGACAAAAAGTTGTTCAAAGATTTTTGAAAGACCAAACCGTTCTCGAATAATTTGAAATTTGATGACGAGCACTCCAAATTCATTGTTTTTTCAGATTAACAATTTTTTATTGATTCACATAAATGAACAGAAAAACAAAACATATATACACAGAATCAATATTAACCCCCACTATTACCCTTCCCCCTCCCAATCCCCAATCCCACCCTAGCCTCAACAAATTCCCAGTGGTTGTAAATGATATAGACACACACACAAAAAAATAAAAATAAATAAATAAACAAATAAAAAATATAATAATAATAATCACACATCCATAAATGACATATACCCGCCCCATTTCTCCACGAACAAGCTGTACTTCCCCATTCTTCTAAATGACCCCTCTTCAAAGGCCGCCACCCTTCCCATCTCCGAGTACTCCATACCATTCCAAATGAAAGACTTCTCTATGCTCTCAAATTGCTTGAAATAAGAGAGGGGGACATATATAAGGAGTGACTGTAGCAGGTAGTTGAATTTTGGAATATAGTTCGTTTTAATAACATTAACCTTCCCATCATCAATAAATGTATTGAAGCCCACCTGCACACATCACTCGAAAACCTTTTTTATTAAAGTGTCAATATTAACTCTAACTAAATCAGACAAATTTGCTGGGAATAAAATACCCAAATACTAATGATTTGGGCTTCGCGGCTGTTAATGGTTCCAGGGCAAGATAGAACAATAATGGGGAAAGAGGGCAACCCTGCCGGTTCCCCTATGCAGAGTAAAATAATCTGAAATTAATCCATTTGTTTGTACCGCCGCTATAGGATGTCTGTAAAATAATTAATCCATCAAATAAACGTACTCCCAAACCAATACATTTCCAAAATCTTAAAAAGATAATCCCATTCTACCATATCAAATGCCTTTTTGGCGTCAAGTGAGATGGCAGTGACTGGAGTCTGATCATTTACCACTGACCACATGATATTGATGAAACACCTAATGTTTTCAGAAGAGCTGCGGCACTGAATAAACCTCACCTGATCTATATGATTATGAGATGTCATAACTTTATTTAATCGATTAGCCAAAATTTTTGACAATATTGTAACGTCTATCTGGATCAGGGAAATTGGACAGTAACTCTTACACTCACTTGGATCTTTGTCCTTTTTAAGAATCAGACTGATCCAGACTTGTGTCATGGTTGGCGGAAGCTTTCCATTCTTTAATGATTCTGTATAAACTTCTAACAAAAGTGGAGCCAGTTCTGTAGCATAAGATCTAAAAAATTCAGCGACAAAGCCATCTGGACCCGGAGACTTGTCTGTAGGCAGGGCCTTAATTACCTCGTCAAGCTCCTCCAAGGTTATCTCAGAATCAAGAGAATTTGTTTGCTCAGTCATCAATTTAGGGAGTTCTAGAAGTTCCACAAAGTTTCTAATATCTTCATCAGTAGACGAAGATGTGGAACTATATAGATCAAGATAGAACTCTCTAAAAGCATTATTAATATCAATGGCTGAGGTAGATATTGAAAAATGAGGGAATGGTAGAACAATACTCTCTCTGCTTTATATATCTAGCCAAAAGTTTTCCTGCTTTGTCCCCCGACTCAAAGTATGACTGTCTTGCCTTGAATAACTAAAACTCCACTTTCCGTAAAAAATAGTATTATATCTGTATTTCAATAGGGTCAATTCTCTGAGACCATCAGACAACATTCGGCACTTCAGCTCTGCCTCTGCACTTTTAATATTCCCTCCCAACTCCACGAGTTCTCGTGCTTTGGATTTTTTGATGAATGAGGCATACTGTATGATCCGACCCCTAAGAACCGCCTTAAGTGCCTCCCAAGCCATGCCCACAGAAGATACTGAGGACCAGTTGGTCTCCATATAGACATTGATTTCAGCCTTTCCAACATATGTTGGAAATCAGGATTTTGCAAAAGGGATACATTAAAGCGCCAACTATATTATTTATTTTTCTCCATATGTAGCAACACCTCTAAACTCACCAGGGCGTGATCTGAGACTAAGATGTTTCCAATTGAGCAATCAACAACAGACGAAATGAGGGACTTAGGTATTCAAAAAAAATCTATTCTAGAATAAATCTTATGGACTGATAAAAAAATGAATAGTCCCTACCAGATGGATTCAAAAGTTGCCAAATATCTCCAAGACCAAGATTTTACACATCCTGAGAAGCATCAATGTTGCTCTAGGGGGCTTACACACTTTTGCTTTACTATGATTAAGGACTGAATCCATCAGTGGATTAAAGTCTCCTCCCAATATTATGCCATAAGGGGTGCCAGCGGATTGCAGCATCCTTCAAGATCTATAAAAAAGCCCTGATCATCAGCGTTAGGTGCGTAAATATTAGCCAAAATAAACCTTTGCCCCTGAATTTCTGCTAAAACAATAATGACTAATTTATCTTTAATCTGTTTGAGACATTTGAATTGTAGATGTTTACTTATCAATATAATGACTCCCCTGCTCTTACTTGAGCCAACACTAAAGAAAACATGCCCATCCCATATCTTCCCAAATGTTTCAGCTTCCCGTGGGGAAAGATGCATTTCTTGAAGAAACACTATATCATATTTCTTACGCATAAGAAAAGAAATAACCTTCCTTCTTTTTATGGGGCACCCCAACCCATTTACATTCCACGTGGAGAAAGACAATCCACTCATATTAACTTTTGACATTTTGACATATTAGAAAAAATAGATTGTGTGTCAAAAACAAGATTATAAAGACCACATTCCCAATTAGTGCAACAATCAAACCCTGAAGTTCCCCCCAAACCAAACAAACAGAAAAAAGAAAAACGTGCGCATTAACCCCGCGCACGACAGCACCAACCGGCATCCATCCCTCTAAACTCAAACAGTCCATGTACGCCTATGAGAGTCACCGTGACAACTTTGCTGAGTCCTGTGCTTCTGTACAAATGTTGTGAGGCAAAATTACATAACAGTAAATACTCTGTAAAACAAACTCCAGCCAATAGGCAGAATAAACACAAAGAACATGTAGATTCATTCACAGAACTGTTTCGAAGGTGTGATCCTGCACAAAACACCGTCCAAATTGAGTACCTGGTCTGCGGCCCTGTCTGGGGTATCAGTTTGAGCACATCAGTGTCTTTTAATATCTCCAGAGCCCGAGGATTTTGAATTCTTTGACATGTTGACTTCTTAGAGCAGTTATGTAGCAGGGTGTATCAAATCTCAACAGTTTAAGACAAAAAAGGATTAAAAACTAGCAAAGTGCACAGAGCTCATCGTTCACACGTCCAACCCCCGCATGGCGCCACGCGACTCCCCAAATCGAATAATGCGCAAACAAATTCGACGTAGAGCACGCCAAATTGGACGTGAGGCTATATCTCTGCAACGCTTTAGCGTATTCAGACCAAACTTGGTGTGTGTTATGACAACTATGACCTGAGAGTACTTGAGCAGTTTTGGCACAGCGCCACCTACTTGTTACGAGATACAAAAAATAAATGGTTATTTTTACTTATAACATCTGAATGGTTTGCCCAAAAATCACGAAACTGGACTCTTTTAGATTCTGTGGGGCATACCATGTCGAATGATACCAATTTTGCCTATATTGGCCATTTTAGGTGTTGGCCATTTTGAATTATGTTGTAAAATGCTGTATTTTACAAACGATTTGGCATATCATTACGAAATTCTGTGTGTCATCAGCACAATGCCCTGAAGGTGCTCAACAAGTTTCAGGACAGCGCTAGCTGTTTCAAAATATAATGAAACATACAAAAATGCTAATAACTTTTGATAATTGTAGCCTATTGGTATGACAATGGTCTTGATAGATTCCTTGGGTCAAGCTGAGTTTAACGATACCACATTTGTCATGGCTGGCCAAACTTCCTGTCGGCCATTATTAATTTACTTGAAAAACCTACTTTTTTAACTCCTCCCACAGCGATAATCATATTTTCACAAAATTTTGCTCAGATCATCTTCAGACCATGCTAATCAAACGTTTTTGTGAGCTTGCAGTCTAAACTGAGTGTAAAAAAAAAAAAAAAACATACCACCACCAAATAATACCAAAAAACACTTCTTTCTTGATGTCATTTTCACTCATTCCACTAAATTTACTCAAATTAAAAAATTACTCTATAGCATCGCCTCTATAGCATCGCCATAATTCACTTTTACTCACAAAATTGCTTGATGATTAAGTCTGATAAATCATTCAACTAAATGAATAGAATCACTCAGGGCTGTGTTAACCAAAAGCATTGTTAGGCCAAGTTGCTCTTAAAGACCATTGATGTCTATGGTACCTACGATCAACTTACACTAACGATTCCTTTGGGAAACACAGCCCAGAACAGTTAATAAATGAACATCTGACTCACTGCACTGTATTTCTTTACTCTCAGTCATCTCTGACTTCAAAATAACAAATGTTCGGTATACTATCCCCTTAAGTGGCTCTCCCCTTTTTTAGCATTTACCAGAAAATTACATTTTCAAATTTACTACTGAATGCTTGGGACTAGAGACCTAATTTTGGTAAAGTAAAATAAGTTATAAAACACCAAATTTCTTAGAATTATTGTAGACGCAGTACCAAATGTGGCCACAAGATGACATCAATGCTCCATTTTTCCAAGAGTGACATACTCAGATTTAAATGCCTGGTTCTACAGATCTATTTATGGACTCTTTTTTAAAGAAGACACTTGTGAGATTATTGTGCACGTGAAATCAGTTATTTAAGTTAATTAAAAACGTATAGAAGTTATAGAAGTTTAAGTTTATTGAATTGAAAATGCAATACACTTTAACTTTTATTTTATTAAAGTGACCACAGGATAAAATCAGAACTCTATTTGTGCAAGAGTGAAAAGTAATTTCAGAATTTTTTTGAAAAACTAATTTCAGAAACACCACTCAAACCACGATGACACACTATTTTATTGCAAAACATTATATAAAATTCATTACAGATAATAATTATATTTATAATGCATGGTTACAGTGTAAGTATTGTTAGCAGTGGAAGTAATTATTAAAATTTCTAACAAACATATATTTTTCTGCCATAAATTATATAAGTTTGTTTACACCACTAAATAAAATAATCAATTATCCAAAGAGTTCATTCATTCACACTGATCAGCATCTGTGCATTAACTTTAGGCCTATAGCTGCTAGGGATGGGCATTGTTGGTCATTTTGTTTACTCGAGTACTCGAGGGGCAATGACATGTACATAACTGTATAGATAATAACATGTCTGACAAACTTCTTTGGCTGCTGAATTGCGTCTTGTTGTTCCAGTGTATCGTCTATTTCATCATTTTTATAGGCTGTTATAAAATAAAATGTTACAAAATGTACAAAAGATTGCATAATCAAAATATAGTGCATCATATTTTTTTCATTATGTGAAGGTTTGCTGCCCAACTCAATGAAAGAATGTGCACAATGCGCGTCTGTCTGTTCTTCCTTCAGGTTACCGTAGTAATCTTAGTAAGCATGCAATCTATAAAACTCCAGTGGTTAAATCCATATCTTCAGAAGCGATGTGATATGAGAATGGTTGTGTCTCGTTTGGAAGGCTGCGTCCTCTGGAGGTCGCATTTGTCGGCCGCATATGTCATCGAGGCTGTCTCGTTTCATTTTTTAAATTTTTTTTTGTCTTTTTCTTATTTTTTATCTATTGTCAATGCCTTTTATGTGTATGCACTTACTTTTATACAATTGTTAACTTCTAGCAAAAAATGACTTCAGTATTGATCTGTTTCTCACCCACACCTATCATATCACTTCTGAAGATATGGATTTAACCACTGGAGTCATATGGATTACTTTTATGGTGCCTAAATTTGGTGCTTTTGGATCATAAACATTTTGGCACCCATTCACTTGCATATACTGACCTACAGAGCTGAAATATTCTTCTAAAAAACTTAATGTGTGTTCTGCAGAAGAAAGGAAGTCACTTGAGTACTTGAGTACTCTTTTAATTGGATACTTTCTTACTCTTACTCAAGTAATTATTTATGTTAGCACTTTTTTAATTTATTTTTTTTATCCACTTTTCTCCCAATTTGGAATGCCCAATTCCCACTACTTAGTAGGTCCTCGTAGTGGCGTGGTTACTCACCTCTGAAACCCTATTATAATTGTTAAAATTTTTATTAGGGGTTCAAGCACTTAGCGCTGAAACCTTTGTAATTGTTACAATTTTTAGGGGTTCAAGCGCTTAGTGCTGAAACCCTATTGTAATTGATACGATTTTTATTAGGGGTTCAAGCGCTTAGCGCTGAAATCCTATTGTAATTGTTACGATTTTTAGGGGTTCAAGCGCTTAGTGCTGAAACCCTATTGTAATTGTTCAAATTTTTATTATTAAGTGTTCATGCGCTTAGCGCTGAAACCCTATTGTAATTGTTATGATTTTTATTGGGGGGTTCAAGAGCTTAGTGCTGAAACCCTATTGTAATTGTTAAGATTTTTAGGGGTTCAAGCGCTTAGTGCTGAAACCCTATTGTAATTGTTAAGATTTGTATTAGGGGTTCAAGCGCTTAGCGCTGAAACCCTATTGTAATTAAGATTATTATTATTATTATTATTATTATTATTAGGGGTTCAAGCGCTTAGTGCTGAAACCCTATTGTAATTGTTAAGATTATTATTATTATTATTATTATTATTATTATTAGGGGTTCAAGCACTTAGCGCTGAAACCCTATTGTAATTATTAAGATTATTATTATTATTATTATTATTATTATTATTAGGGGTTCAAGCGCGTAGCGCTGAAACCCTATTGTAATTGTTAGGATTTTTATTATTATTAGGGGTTCAAGCGCTTCACACTGAAATCCTATTGTAATTGTTACGATTTTTATTATTATTATTATTATTATTATTATTAGGGGTTCAAGCGCTTAGCGCTGAAACCCTATTGTAATTGTTAAGATTTTTATTATTATTATTATTATTAGGGGTTGAAGCGCTTAGCGCTGAAACCCTATTGTAATTGTTAAGATTTTTTAGGGGTTCAAGCTCTTAGTGCTGAAACCTTATTGTAATTGTTAAGATTTTTATTATTATTTGGGGTTCAAGCGCTTAGCGCTGAAACCCTATTGTAATTGTTACCATTTTTATTATTATTATTATTATTATTATTATTCCACCATAACACTGATTGGGCAGAGCAAACCATAAGGCCTAGAGACTTGAAACTTGGTCAGATGGTAGTAGTAGTAGTAATGAAATTTGAGCACCTATTAGACAAGGTTAACAGAGAACGATTGGCACAAAACACGGTGGGCCTGTTCAACTCCTGTCCGTAGAGGTCTGTGAGAAATTTGAAAGAAATCGGACACCCTTTACCCTTTGGTAGCTATAACAGTGTCATTTAGAAAACGGGCGTGGTCAAGTGTACAAATAAGCTCATAATTCTTAAACAAAAACTCAGATGATTCTAAACAAGCATGCAGACTTTGATGGAGATCGGACCATAGGTGGCGCTATGAGCTTTAAAAAGCTTTAAAAACCATGTATTTCCTTAGTAAATTGCCTGTATTGGCTGTAAATGGTGTATTCCATCTATGATCTAGGTGGTTACATGCTTGCTAAATAAAACATAATACCTTTTTACGCATGTGCTTAAAGGCCTTAAACTGCTTGAACCCTGTTAATTGCTGCTCGCAGCTATATTTATTATTATTATTATTATTATTATTATTATTATTCTGCCATAAAATGATTGGGCAGAGCAAACCGTAAGACCTAGAGACTTGAAACTTTGTCAGATGGTAGTAGTGTTGCTCGCTACTCAGAAACATGGACTCGGCAAAATCGGACAATAGGGGGCGCTACAGCGATCAAAAATGCAAAACTGCTCATAACTCCTAGACCATTTGTCGTAGACTCAAGTGCTTTATACCATTGGAATCCTTGGATCAATCCAAACAAAACATTTATCTCCGATTTCATTTCAGCCAATAAAAAATTTCCACCATCTTGGATTTTTTATAAAACCAACTTTTGCGAACTAGTCCTAGGTTTTTCATCCGATCGGGACCAAACCAGTGCCAAACGATTCTATGGAGTCTCAATATCAAAATTTATCAAAAAAAGTTTTAACTTTCGACTCGAGCTAGCTACAGTATGCAAAAACATTGGAAGTAGGAGTGGCCAATTTTACGTAAATGGCTATAACCCTTGAAGGAAATTAGATATCTTCACCAAACTTGGCATGCTTATGGCATTCTTTGGTTGCCCCGGAAAGTTGGCGTGGTTTTGCCACATGATGGCGCTATAATACCAAAAAACATGAAATTGGCTGTAATTATGAAACCGTTAATCCTATTGACTTCAAAATTTGCAACATTGTCTTTGTCTCAGCTGCCATCATTTTCTATATGGACATTCACGTATGTTGAAAAACATGGCCGCCATCGGCCAATCAAATTTCAGCAGCTATTACATAAGGTTAACAATGACCGATCGGAACGAAACTTGGTGGACCTATTTGACTCTTGATCTGAGAGGGTTGTGCAAAGTTTTTAAAAAAATCGGCCACTAGGTGGTGCTGTCATGATTTTTGTAAGTGTTAATGGTTGTATATAATGTAGTGTTGTGGAAAAACACAAGTAATATATATCACCTGATAGCTCTTCTCATTCTAAAAAAACTTTGCCTCAAGAAGCATTGGTGTCTGTCAAACCGTTCGGTAAATATTTCAGATAATGTTCAAAACCTACTTTTGCGAACTAGTCCTAGGTTTTTTGCCCGATCAGAACCAAACCAGTGCAGAAATATACTCTGGGGTCTGATTATCAATAATTATCAAAAAAAAAGAAATTGAAACTTCGACTCACGGTCGCTAAGGGGTGCCAAAACGTTCGAAAAGGGCAGGCCATTTTTACTAAAATGGCTATAACGCCCGAAAGAAATGAGATATTTTCACCAATCTCGGTTGAGTTGAAAATTGGCATGCAGTGTCTTTGTTCAGGTGCCATGACTGTCTATGAGGACATTGGCATATCTCAAAAAACATGGCTGCCATCGGCCAATGAAGTTTGAACACCTATTAGACAAGGTTAACGGAGGCCGATCAGCACAAAACTCGATGGGCCTGTTCGACTCCTGGCCCTAGAGGTCTGTGAGAAATTTGAAAGAAATCAGCCAATGGATGGCGCTAATGAGTTTTATGCCTCTGTAATCATGTGGTGTTTCACACATACACACAATGGCTATGTCCCAATTCAAAGGCTGCATCCTTCAAAGGACTCGGACTTCAAAGTTAATGCCTTCGAAGGCCGCGAAGGTCAGACTGAGCATTGTTAATTGGGACAGTCTAGTCTATGGAGGACTGTTCTTGTCACCTAACAACTGTGACAGCTGCCGAGTGTCTGTAATGCTTGTACTGGACTTTTTTGAAAGTTATATTAAACTGTCTGAAAACAAAGCAGGCCGCATTAGAAGAAGCCTTCGAATTGGGACAGCCTTTGTCGCGCAGCAATGACGCAATCGGCCTTCGAATGCGACCTTTGAAGGATGCAGCCTCTGAATCGGGACACAGCTATAATTCATATAATTTGTTAGATCTCCTCATACTGAACAACTTTGCCTCAAGAACCACTGCTGTCAATCAAACCGTTCATTAAATATTCACGATTATGTAAAAAACCTATTTTTGTGAACTAGTCCTAGGTTTTTCATTCAACCTCAATAAAACCAATGCAGTACAATTTTCTGGACTCTCTAGGTCAATAATAACCAGAGCGGGCAGTGGGAGGATTCCCGGTAAGCGAACAGGTCTACCTGTGCTTTGCTGAATCAACTCCAAATCAGCTGGACCACATGGGGGTGGAGTCTGAATGACAGAAATTTGAGGCAAATCTTGATAAAAAGGTGATACAAAAGAAAAAGTTGACTTAATGTTTGTAGATGTTACATATGATGTTTTATGATGTGAAAGTAAGAATATATATATATATATATATATATATATATATATATATATATAAATAATAATTTCAAATGATTTATAGATATTTTCTATTTAATTATTTTTCCTCTGTCCCACTTACCAACCCTGCCGAAAAAAAAAAAAAAAAAAAAAAATCTGGGATTTGGTGAAAAGATGGTCTCCAAATGTTCTTTCCAGTATTGACTATTTCTTATTTTTTACTTTTGAATAAGGTAGGAGACATCCTAAGATTTCTATTAAGATATAATGTCAGGTTATGTGGCATTTAGATCATAATTAAAAGTGACAAATAAAAAGGTAAAATTTCAAAAATACTCATTATTCAAAAATAATTTCAGTTTTTTGCAATCATTTCAGTTTTCATTTTTATTTCAGTTAACAAAAATGTTTTCATTTAGGTTTCTTTTAGTTTTTGCTAACATTAATAACACTGCTGCACTGCAAATGATTTTTGTCGTTTTGACAGTATTATTGTTGTATATCCAACTTACTGTACATACTGTTTACAGTACGATGATGTGTCTGGCAGTTCGCACCACCATTTGCAGGGCTTTGCGGTTGTGGGCGGTGCTATTGCCGTACCAGGCAGTCATGCAGCCAGTCAGGATGCTCTCTACAGTGCTGATGTAGAACCTTGTGAGGATGTGGCGGTTCATTCCGAACTTCCTCAGCCATCTCAGGAAGAAGAGGCGCTGATGAGCCTTCTTCACAACAGCCTCAGTGTGGACGGACCATGTGAGTTCCTCAGTGATGTGGACACCAAGGAACTTGAAGCTGCTGACTCTCTCCACCAGTGCTCCATTGATGGTGATGGGACTATGTTCTCTGTCTTTTCTCCTGAAGTCCACCACAAGCTCCTTTGTCTTGCTGACGTTGAGGGAGATGTTGCTGCCCAATCTAACCACCTGGCGTCTGCTTGACAGGAAGTCCAGGATCCAGCTGCACAGCGAGCTGTTTAAGCCCAGAGCCCGGAGTTTCACATCAAGCTTGGAGGGCACTATGGTGTTGAATGCTGAGCTGTAGTCTACACACAGCATTCTCACATAAGTGTTCCTTTTTTCCAGGTGGGAGAGAGCAGTGTGTAGTGTAGATGCAATGGCATCATCAGTGGAGCGGTTGTTGTGGTAAGCAAACTGCAGTAAGTCCAGTGAGGTGGGTAGCACAGAGCAGATGTAATCTCTGATTAGTCTCTCAAAGCATTTTCTGATGATGGGGGTCAGAGTAACAGAGCAAGTGATTTTGGATTGTTTTGGTACAGGCACAATGGTGGACGTTTTAAAGCATGTGGGGACCACAGACAAGGAGAGGGAAAGGTTGAAAATGTCCATAAAAACACCAGCCAGTTGGTTCGCGCATGCTCTGATGATGCGGCCCGGAATGCCATCTGGACCCGCGGCTTTGTGGATATTCACCCGTCAGAAGGATCGGGTTACATCCGCTACAGAGACGGAGAGTGAACTAACCTCTGCAGCTTCGGCTACAAGAGCTCTCTCCACGAGGGTGGTGTTATTTCCCTCGAAACAAGCATAAAAAAGTATTTCGCTCATCCGGGAGAGAGGCAGCGGTGTTCACGGCGGAGTTTTTATTCCCTTTGTAGTCCGTGAATATATTAATTCCCTGCCACATGCTTCTAGAGTTGGTGGTGTTAAACTGTCCTTCAATCTTGTCCCTATACTGGCGTTTTGTTGCTCTGATAGTTTTGCGGAGTGCATAACTGGCTTGTTTATGCTCCTCTGCTTTCCCGGAATTAAAATCACTATTTATCCATGGTTTCTGGTTGGGGTAGATCCATATTGTTTTGGTCGGAACAACATCCTCTACGCACTTTCTGATGAAACACGATACGCTATCAGCGTAAACCTCAATGTCATCATCACAGGCGGACCGGAATATCTCCCAGTCCACGTGATCAAAACAGTCTTGTAGCAAAGAATCTGATTGGTCTGACCAGCACTGGATTGTTCTGAGGGTGGGTGTTTCCTGTTTCAATTTCTGCCTGTAAGCGGGCAGAAGCAGAATGGAAGAGTGGTCCGATTTGCCAAATGGAGGGATTTGTAGCCATCCCGGAAGGGAGAATAGCAATGGTCCAAAACCTGGTCCCTTCGTGTGTTTAAACTGATGTGTTGGTGGTATTTTGGTGCGATTGATTTGAAATTGACTTTGTTAAAGTCCCCGGTCACAATGAACGCGGCCTCAGGGTATGTGGTTTCCTGCTCACTTATACTCCCATACAGTTCCTTGAGTGCCTGGTCTGTGTCGGTTTGTGGGGGGATGTACACAGCAGTGATAAGGACCGCTGTGAATTCCCTCGGTAGCCAGAATGGTCAACAGAAGCATGAGAAATTCCAGATCAGGAGAGCAGAAAGACTTGATAGAATGTACATTCCTCTGATCACATCAGGATTTGTTGATCATAAAACATACACCACCACCTCTGCTTTTACGTGAGAGGTCTTTCGCTCTGTCCGCTCGGTGCACGGAGAACCCCGCAGGTTTGTTGGCTGAATCTGGAATCTCAGCAGACATCCAAGTTTCCGTAAGGCAGATAATGCAGCAGTCCCTCGTCTCTCGTTGGAAAGAGATCCACGCTCTCAGCTCACAGAGCTTGTTGTCCATAGACTGAACATATGCCAGTAGAATACTGGGTAGGGGGGGTCAATTTGCATGACATCTTACTCTGATGAGAACGCTGGCTCTCCTTCCCCTTTTCCTTCTGCGTTTCTGCGGCCGGGCTGCCCAGACAAAGGGCTCCGCTGCCGTGTTTGTAAACAGCGGGTCGGCATTGAGGAATTTGAAGTCCGGTTTACGGTGTGCAATTGCAGAACCAATGTCCAAAATTTTTGTCTGTCGTAGACAATAAGGCAGACAACATCCAAAACAAACAGCATAGGAATTGTAAACAAAGCAAACAAAAAACTGCAATGTTGTGTCGGAGCTCGCAACACAGCAGCCATACTCAGCGGCATCATTTAGCAAAATGATGGGTCGAATGTGCGCAATTCGGACTCCCCGTTTTTATTTTTTTTTATTTTGATGCACTGCGGAGTTATACCAGCCACTTTATTCGACCCGTCCATCTGAAATATAGGCTAGTTATAATATGTACAAATATAAGATGTGTAAATGTTTAGCTACTTACAAATTATTTTTGTATTTTGTTCTCTAGGTCTGGACAGGCAAGGAATTAAAGTGTTCTTCAGTCATTTGGACATCTGGTGAACTTAATATTGAAGTTTTTGAATGGACTTGTATATGTGTATAGTCATAATTTGCCTTTATGAGTAACATGTATGTGATTATTTGAGTTGTCGTTCTGTAATTAATGTTCTGTTTGCAGAAAGGCCTCAGTTGTTTCATTCTTTTTTTTAACTTGTAATAGATAGAAGTTAGTTACTCTAACTCTGTAAGCTAAAACTGCTTACTGTGGTTAGTTATATGGTATAGACACTGCAATTTAATATACAACATACAAACAATTACCATAATTTTACTGTACAGCTAATATACTGCATTTTAATATACGTCAGACAAACAACTGCCGTAATTAATTTTACAGTACAGCACATACTGTAAATCATTATACAGTATGCTGTAAACTACTGTAGATAGTTTTACAGTAATTTTACTGTGGTAAGGAATACAGCAGCTTGCTGGCTATTTGTTGCCAATAAGTTACTGTTGATTTTACATAATTTTTTTTACAGTGTGTATACAGTATATCCCTCAGTACATCAGTGTTACTGTTATGAAACGGTCTAAAAAAGAAAAAGAAATTACAAAAGTTGGTGCGCTGTTTCTCCTCATTATATTTTAATTTTAATATAAGCACAAATGTGACATTTCAAGTAGAATTCTCAGTTATTTTAGTGAAGTACCTGTATTAACTGAACTTTGGCTGTGCATGCTTCTCATCTGTGCCACTGCAGGTTAATATGGCCACGTACACAGTACTAAGTTTCGAGAGTGACAACTACATTTAAATGTGGGAGTGATTCCCCTAAATGTTCATTCCAGGTGTGTATGGAATACAGGAGTTACTCCTGCAGTTGCGGTGATTGACAAGTGATAACTATAGCAATGCTGCAGTGTCTCAAGCCTGTAAACAAGAACCATGAATGCCACCAGTTTAAACCATTTTTTGTTTGCTATTTTTGAGCAGAGATTATCTACCAGAAATGTATTTTCATCCAGCAATGCTTAGTCGCGGTGTTTTGTTTATGCACGTCTAAGCGGCTCCTGTTAAACAGCATGCTCTCTCTGGACTGTAATGTACTGGTTACCTCGAGACCGTAGGGCTGATGACAGAAACAACAGTGCAGAGAGACAGACTGCAATATATGAATGAATGAAGACACATACCTCTTTTTGTGTGATGTGCAATAGCAGAGGATGGACACATCTCACACGCATTATTGATCACGTCATTCGCAACTACAGTTGTTCAGTTTGGTTCTATACACACTATGTAGAATTTATGAAAATGCGGTTGTTACTACCTGAATTTTTTGGGAGTTAATTCTGTTGTAGAATGCGGTTGTCACTCCCATATTTTACTGAAGTGTGTGTGTAAAAAACAGGATTAATCACTCAAAGGTGAACATATTTTACATATTTTGCTGCAGTGTATGTGGGTATTCAGGTGCACTGAAGAAGATCCGTGAAGATTTGTCTGTACTTCTACACAGATTTTTCCCCCATCGGATGGTTATTTCCTTTTGAAGCCACACATATAAAACTCTTGTTTTTGTGTAGAGGTTGATTGACACATCAGCCTCTACGCTATCACATCCGGGACCCTCACTATTAACACTGGTGCTCCTCAGGGATGCATTCTCTCTCCACTGCTCTTCTCCCTGTACACGAATGACTGCACTGCAAAGGACCCCTCTGTCAAGCTCCTGAAGTTCGCAGATGACATCACGGTCACTGGCCTAATCCGTGATGGTGACGAGTCTGCATACAGATGGGAGCTTGATCAGCTGGCTGTCTGGTGCGGTCACAACAACCTTGAGCTGAACACGCTCAAAACAGTGGATATGATAGTGGACTTCAGGAGAAATCCCCCACCCCACATAGACCCCATTGTGAAGAAGGCACAGCAGAGGTTGTACTTCCTTTGCCAGCAGAGGAAGTTCAACCTGCCACTGGAGCTGCTGACTCCATTCTACTCAGCCGTCATTGAGTCTGTCCTGTGTACATCTATAACTGTCTGGTTTGGTTCAGCCACCAAATCAGACAGAAGGAAACTACAATTGAACTATTGCCCTCTAGCCGGCGCTACAGAGCACTCAGCGCCAGGACATCCAGGCACAAGGACAGTTTTTACCCTCCATTTTCCACATGAACAATTAAACTGCCTTCAGGACTCCCATAGTGCAATAATGTATAAATATGTCATGTACATATGTAAATTCACTTATATTTAGTTCAATAACTGTACATACCCCCACCTTGGACATATATTACCACTTGCACACATACATACGCTATTCTGTTATATGTCCTATTTTTTTGTATGTCTGTTTATACTCTTACCTTGTTTTATATTCTGTGTCTCACTGTAATGTTCTGTGTGAACTTCCTGTTTCTCCTATCACCAAAAAAAAAAAAAAAGATATTCCTTGTGTACTTCAGCACACTTGGCAACAAAGCTCATTCTGTTTCTGGTGCTGAATAGGCAGTTTTTCGCTGCTGCCTAAGACACTTCAGGACCGATTACCATTTACAGTATAAATGCAGTGTGGTCACATACCGTACGTATCCAAACACCTCCAAATGTGGTTTGTTTAATCATATCACAAAGTGCTTAGGACATCAAATCACTTAGGAAATTTTCTATTTGGCCGGTGAATTTCTCAGTTCTGGATAAAAATGGTCGAACATTATCAGGTTGTTCCTTTATATTAATATATGTGTCAGCTTATAAATGTAATGTGTCAGCTTATAAAAATAATGTTTATGGGAATGTTTCTTTGGTAGGGTTTTGGTGCTATTACCACAGAGAATTTAGCGAATATAACAACCAGCTTGAATCGTTTCAGAGCAACAGTTAGCTAGTTTAGACTGCTCATTGATAGCCTCAGATTTCCCAATTAACAAAATAATACAATTCTTTAAAAGCGCAGTTCACTTTTAAACTTGGGCCAACTTAGTATTGTTTGTTTGTGATGGGAAGTCTGATTAATTTCCTTGAACCGGTTCTTTCAGATGGTTCGTTTCAATGAACCATTTAAAAAAAACTATTCAGCGTTTCTTATACGTCATCTCATAATGACATCACTAGTACATAATTCTAACATTCATCATGGGCTGCATCCGAAACCAGGAAAATGCTGCCTCCGGAGGCTGTATACGGAGGTGGGAAGGGATCAATGCACATCTGAATCCAATGTTTGTGTCACATCCTGTCTACTGAGATACATTCTTCTGATCGATTTTTGAAGGCAGCATATATGTATCCTTCGCTGCCTTTGAAATCCCACAATCCTGTGCACACAGATCCACAGTTGAGCTGAAGAAAAAAAATAGACACAGTTTATATCCAATTTGTGTATAAATGTAAGTTTTTATTCACTTTTTCCAACTTTTGATTCCATTTCCAATGAGAAAGTAGTATTGTACTTATTAAATATACACTTGGTTATCACCGAAACTCTCTTGATTTTGTTCTAGATTATTAGACCATTCAGTCCAACGAAACCACAATGATGCAGACGCGTTACCTTTAGTGGACACCAGATGGCGATAATCAGTTGCTGGTATCCTAGCAACAATGTGACTTTATGCTGCCTCATGCTTTTCCAAACGGCATTTTTGCGCCCTTCAAGGGCACTTCGGGAAGGGGACACCACTCAAAGTGTTGTTTCAAACAAAAGTAAGAAAGTTTATTTTTTCTCAAAGGGCCCTTTTACAAGATTTTAGTGAAGGGTACATTCAAACGATAATGTCGTTCTCTCTTTAGAGAGCCCGCATCAAGAGCTTTGTCCTTTGTAGTGAGAAGGGCATAAGGATGATCACATTCAATTGGAATTTGCCCACTGTCTGTTGAGTCATTGACTGATCAGGCAGCGAGGAACCAAGACAGCTGCCTTTGGTTTTCGGACGGAGCCATGGTATTCATGTTGAAACATTCAAATAAAGCCAAATATGAATGCATATATACTAATTTTTATTCAGTTATGTTAAAATAATAAAGGTGTTTATTGTCATCAGTGTTTTATTCTGAGATCCTGCATGTCGACTGACATGCGACTGACAAATATTGATTACATCTTGGATAGGTTTCCTACAAAGTTTTGCACCTAAAGCCCCCAATACAGACACTGACAGGGCCAGAGTGGCAGTCAGGAAGATCGGGAGAATTCCCGCTGGGCCGGTCAAAAATTGGGCCGGTTAGGTCCGCATGTTGATTGACAAACTTTCATCATATGTCGCCAAAAGTCCGTAACATCCGGTATTTAAAGGATCAGAATTGCGTTACGTATTAGCAGACGCAGTCTGTAATTTATCATCTGAAATGCATACCCAAACAAATGAGAGAGTAGCCTGTGAGAGACTAAACTGATGTTGCGCCGCTTCACTTGTCAGCGCGGGAAGGATCACGGAAGATCCATCGGGAACAGATAGGCTACTAATAGCTGAATGGATGAATGTCCTTCAGGTAGCATACAAGATCATCACAAGTTTAATACTGACTGCAGTCTCACAATCTCAGTCAATTAATCTCTGAAATCCTCTTCCCTAGCAGTGCAGAATGATAATAGCAAAATTATTTTTTAGTCACAAAATAACAGAATACTTAAAGTGAATGAATACAGATGCAACAGCACGACACGGTATGAAAATAATGGGACTTTACAGCTCTCAAAAGAGTAAACTCAATGAAACAAACTGCACAGAGTGCCTTCAATGTTGTATAATGCGATAAAACCCTCTTAAAGAGACAGTAACCATTTTGCCTTTGTCCTGAACATTTACATTCCAAGTAAAAGAAAAGTACAAATGTGTTATTTTTAGTCTTTTATTTCACTCTTATCATTGTAAAATGGCACGTTTTTGAATGGCATCTAAAATGTAAATACAATCACTCAACCTTAATTGTTTCACTGGATCTGTTGCTATTTTAATTATCTAAAATACAAAGCACTGACCATTTAAAGTGTGCCTGTACATCTTGAAAGAGTTATAAACATTTACAGTTCTATAGTGTTATTATGTGCCTAGATAGTCTTTAAAATAAACTTAGTTTACCCAAAAATGAAATTTCTCATCATTTACTCACCCTCATGCCATCCCAGATGTGTATGACTTTGAACACAAATTAAGCTTTTTAGAAGAATTTCTCAGTTCTGTTGGTCCTTTCAATGCAAGTGAATGGTGATCAGAACTCAGAAGGTACAAAAATCACATACATGCAGCATAAAAGTAATCCATACAACTCCAGTGGTTTAATCTATGTCTTCAGAAGCGATATGATAGGTGAGGGTGAGAAACAGATCAATATTTAAGTTTTTGTTTTTTTTTACTATAAATTCTCCTCCCTGCCCAGTAGGGGGCGATATTCTTATGTAAATCACCAAAAACAGAAGAAGAACTCTTAAGAGAGAAGAGTGCTTATGAAAGTGAAAGTGGAGATTTATAGTAAAAAATGACTTGATCTGTTTCTCACCACTTCTCACTTACTTGCATTGAATGGACCAACAGATCTTCATTCATGTTCTGCAAAAGAAAGTCATACACATCTGGGATGGCATGAGGGTGAGGAAATGATCAAATATTCCTTTAACATTCACTTATTTTTACAACACATACAATGATGTCTTATGACAAAGTGAAAATCTTAGTGAATGCCGTATGTGGTATAATGACATGCAGAGCTTAAATAATTTTCAAGTAATTACATATATTGCATGTTTTTGCTGTGATCTTGTTTTATTGTTATCATCTTCACCTCCAACCCTCCTTTTGGGTGTGGGCCGACTTGGACATGACATCCCAGGCTGAATATGAATCCCACTCTGGCCCTGGACACTGATGCACAAACGTGGTTATGTTCTACATGTCTAAAGCATATAAAGAGAATAAACTAGTCTTAATCAACTCAACCAGAAACCACGATTCAGCTTATAACAAATTAAATATAATCTGCATGCACAATAAACAATAGTACAATTAATTACATCTCTCGACTGTAAATATGAATAAAACTATTCATAAGCATATTTCGAGGTCATTTTGTTTGTTATTAAATAAACTTACATTTATTTCCAGGCTCATTCAAGTCCTTGGTACATGCATGCTCATAGTATCAGCAGCTCACTCCTCGGTAATCCTCGGCAAACTTCAACAGTTATTTGGGCCAACTCATTCGGTTCTTTTTGAGTCGGACACTGCCAAAAAGCTGACTTTTGATTCTGCCTGTGGGTTTGAATTGTTCGTTTCGAACGCATTCTTTGGCAACCGGTCTTGTAACTCGTAAGAGCCATCTAGCCTGTATGAGTCCAACTCGTTCATTTCATACTCGGTCTACGGACTCGTTTTAGTATGTTGTTGCCGATACAAAAGTTAATTAAATTCAGATTCCTTGAAAATGTCTATCACATACAAACACAACTATTATATTATTAATAATTTGTATTAGTAACATCATCGATTAAAAATGCCTGCTTAATTCTCGAGACCTTAATTTCAAATATTTTTTAAATAATTCAAAATTAACACAGAAACAAAGTTTATAAATGTTTTATTCGGCTTCTGTCATTAATGTCTCAATACATAGCAAGTCCTCTGTAATCCTCCACAAAATTTGACAGTTAGTGGGACCGGCTCATTCAGTTCTTTTTGAGTTGGACAGTTCAACATGCTGCGTAGGTAGCCAGTACAAATACTTCAACTGTTACATTTTGTGAACTGGCTTGACAAGTTACTTGTTACTTGCTGAGATTCTGCTCAAAAGAACGATTTGTTCAAGAATCGGACATCACTATTGTTTGTCTTTCAAATACATTTGTGAAACGTAATAAAAGACTTGGCCAGTCAGAAATCTAACTGGCTGGTATTATTATTATTATTATTATTATTATTATTATTTTTTATTTATTTAGCATCCACCAGCCTCTTTAATACCCGAGTTGGATCTTAACACCAGTTGTAAAAAGGGCCACAAATTGCACTAAAATTGCATTCCTTACCCCACAAAAACTGCACTCCTCACCCCCACTGTAAGGTGTGGTCCTTTAGTTCTATATTTAACAACACATAAATTATGTTGTGTGGCTTGATGGAGCGGGATAAGTAGTATTTTGAAGAGCCTTGGCCTTTTGGCGATGTTAAATTAATTGTAATGGGCCTGGTGCGGATGTCGGTGATAACACTGGGTTAGGAAGTTCCACCTGATGTCTGGTCTTCATAACTCTCCACTGTAGCACATAGTCAGAGAGTGAGAAACAGTGGTGTTGTGCTGATATGGACACACTCTGGAGACTCAGAGTTGGCACTTGCTTAGATCTGCATCTGTTCTGATTAATGCCAGCCTTGGCCGTTCAGCGTACAATTTGTTAGCAACTTTATGAAGGTGAACAAAACTGAAGTGAGGATTTTCAACAGTCTGAAAATCCCACCCCCAAAAAAGGTGAGAAACAATCCTTGGAGGTACAAGATCTTAACGATATGGAAGCTGAGAATTTGGAGAAGACACAGGTGTAAATTTAGGTAGGGATGACAGGGACGTCCCTACCAACTTTCAGAAAATCGGAAATGTCCCGACCAACATTTGGGCAATTTTACCACACAGAAATTATTTTAACTTCATACTATGTTTTTATTTTTATTTGAACAACTATTAAAAGTCCTTAGAATAATTATTCATGTGTAAATTATTGCCTTACCTCTTCTGAAACAGTTCATAAACAGTGTTATCATGTAGCACCTGACACTTTTCTCAGCGCTGTGCAGGATGCACCAATCACTTTTAATCATTTGTAAGATTAAAAAAAAAAAAAAAAAAAAATTCTAGCGATTACAGGGGCGGATTTCCATTGGTATTTTACATCCAATCCTTGAAATTAATAGATTTATCAAAATGTTTTACCAACATTTTGAATATTATCCTTGAATATGTCCCAACAAACTTTCAAACCAAACCTACAGCCTTGGGAGAAGATGTATAAAAAATATTTTGTGCCTCTGAAAGTCCATCTGTTGATTTAAATAAGATGTAGCTAAACATATCCATGCTGTTGAATAACATCTACAGGATATCGATTAGAGTCTGGTCACATGTAACAATTTTTTTTTATATGCACAGATGATTCTGTTTTCTCAATAACGTGGTGAAAATGGGTCACTTGCCCAGAGTGCATCACAAAGAGGGGACTTTGTTTACTCCAGGCATTATACCAGTAACCTGGCTCAGTGCCTTGAGAAGTAGGACAAGAAGAAGGCTGTTAGAGTAGAGTAGTTTTGGGTATTTCTAGGTAGGAACTAGAAATCAGAAACATTTTGCCAGGTTATGGTTGGTTAGGGACAGTTGACCAACAAATTAAAATTATGTTAGTATTTACTGACCCTTATGTGATTCTAAACCTGTTGCTGTTTTTAAAATGTCATTATTCTCTTTTCCATACAATTACATTTCACAGTGACTATGTCTTTCAAGCTTTCAAGCACTATACAAGTAGTCCAAACTACTTTTGTGCTTCTGAAACCATGTGATAGCTTTGTGCTAAGAACAGAACAAAATTTGTCATTATTTGCTGATAATCTAGCCATCCAGCTGTCAACTTGAGAATCAGTTCATTAAGTCAATAAGCTGAAATAGAGAAGGTATTGGTCTTTTGAGACTGTTCTTTTCTATGAACTGGTTGATCCGATTCATGAATCAGGCTTTTTTGGTTATTAAGCTAGCTCGCTGACTTGATCCGGGCACAACTGTTCTCTGGTTAGTAGCTAACTCGAGAGAGATTTTCATTGAATAATTACTTAAATTTCAGTCTATTCTCTTCAAAAGAATTACAGCAAATGAGTGGACAACTTTTGTGATGTTTTTCGGTGGTGTTTTTTATTTATTTATTTTTTATAAACCGTATATATAATTTTTGGAGTGAATTGACTTGAAGTGAGTAAATAATAACTTGTTAAATACATACATTGAATTAGAAAGTATATTTCATCTGGAATTGGCTGTACTGCAACATTTTTTTTATTATTTTTTATTTATTGCTCCAGATGAGCACATGCTCAACTAGACTTGCACAAGAATGGACCGAAATTGAGTACACTGTGGTCGCAACTGGATGACAATTTTTTTTTAAACATACCTTTCATTTGTTGATAGCATGTCTGAAATTGCTAAAGGCAAAAGTGAGCCAGGCCTTTATGGCTATTAGCCAAAGGTTTTTGCAGTTAATGGTTGTCTCAAAAGATCAAGACTGCCATCTGCTGGTGGCAAAAGCACCTTGCAACTGTTATTCTGACCACTAGGGGCTCTTGGGACAACAAGCTGATTGCTGTGAGGAGGCACCGGCATAATGTTTGGAAGCAAAAATGAGTGCCTGCAAACAGGAGGTAAAGTGGACAAGGAGAATGAGCTCTCAGTGGAAATGCAGGTACAACCAGACCTGAAATAACACTTTCAAGTAAAAAAAAAAAAAAAAAAAAAAAAGAAGAAAACTGGTTCACATCTGTTTCAGATGATGCAAAAAGGAAGAGAATATGTGTGAATTTATTTAGAGCCTTTTGTTAGGGAAATGTATGTATAACAGAATAAGATTATACATTATTCCATTTGAACAGTTGCTGAAGGATACTAGCCATGAACAGTGTTCCACGGATCTACAAGCCAGTGATATTTAGACAAATATGATAATTTAAGACACTAGACAGTCAGATGTAATTGATTAATTATTTTGATCCATATCCAGAAGCCTATAGATATTAATTAATCTAATTTGATGAGGGATGCCTATAATTAGACATATGAAAAAAGCAATTAATATACCAACTTTTAACTCTAAGACATATCCAGCAATGGATCATAAATCAAACTCCTGTGATTCTAATTTGCCATCTTAATTTACAGAATGAAAATATTGGATATGATTTTGTTAAAACCTTTGCGAATGTCGTGAGAGTCATTACTCGCTGTTTGTTTTCTCAAGCTTGCCAGCGCATTAGCATTTGATAAAATGTGTGTGAGATTTGATAAACCAGGAACGTAATAGAAAGTGTCACAGAGCAATGAATTATTACAATTTAGGATGGAATTTTATATAATTTCAGGTTAGATCATTTATTTCAGTTTTTAATGAGCCAGAAGAGGTTTGTGCATACCTCATAATTGGGACCTGCTAAATGTAGTCTTCCAATTTTCTACAGATATAAATAAACACAAAGGCCTCGGAGATATAAAATTCCCCAGTTTTTTTATTCATTTATTTAAAAATGTTTGCTGTTTCTAATTTAATTTGCCTAATAAACATGCTTGTGTTGTGTCAGTTGACTATTCTTGTCTTGCACTTACAGGTGACAAACCTCATGACAAAACACTGTGCTGCAGTTTTGCTCTAGCCTGAAATGGTAGCACATTCTTTGGTTCTCCTTATCAACCCATCCTCTCACTGCTAGTGTTTAAAATACATATTGTTATTTCTGCAAACCACAATTTGTGAACTATTGCATTGGGTAGTTTCACTCCTCATCCTAATCTCTGATCCTCAGTTCAGCATTTAAAAATGCTCAATAAACACTTTTCATGTTTTCAGTACAGATACTGAACATAAGTATCAATGAGAAAAAATGAAAAATTGGCAGAGTAAATGAGAAAGAGAGAGGATGAACGCTTAAACCTAATATTGACAAATATTTGTGGAAATCTTAGTGATGAAATACCTCTTTGAAGTTCTAAAATCCACTTTACTTTTTCATGCGATTGTAGATTAGCTAGGTGAATTATCAAGCTCAAAATGAGATCTATGCTGCTGCCTCGGGCCTCTAAGCATTATGGGGGGAAATTCCCAAGACTGAAAGATTTCAAGAGGGAAAATAAAACAATGTGTAAAATCAGTAAGTCTTTCAGTCCATATTTCCAATAGAGAGATCATGTTTGTCATGTTAAGTACTGAGGAAGTATTGCACAATTATGACATACTCCTGTTTATTTCATTTACTATAAGCAGACTAATTGTTCTATTTGTTCTTGTTATATCACTATTGTTCAAATAAAAAAGTATGCAATTATTCAATTTTAACGGAAACTTAAAACAGCACTTGGATAATGCCAATCATGGGCAATTAGATTTTTTTCAAAGACTTGTTTGAGTATTCAGACCTGAATTTGACTTAGATAAGTATGTAGCATTGAAGTATGACAGACATAACAATGCTGTTAAATATTGTATGAATGTGTCTGCTTTCATGCATTAGTGTGGACAAAACAAAAATAAAACTCTAAACATAAGAGATGACAAAATGTAAATTACTTGTAGACTGGGCTGTTTGTGGCAAGGTGCGTGTCAGAAGAGAGAGTGCTTTTTCCAAGTCATCAGAGTTGTATTCCTGTGGCTCTGAGCTTTTTAAATCCAGCAGACACCTACCATGTCTGGCAAGGTGATGAGAGGTAGCACACCTTTACGCCACAGCCTGACAATAGCTCAGGATAATGGCACAGTTGGCGTATTGAGATTCTCTTCATAAAACCAGAACGTAACTGCTGTTTATCTAGGGAAAGACAGTAAGCACTGAGAACGGGTGGGTGCTGCAGCAGTTGCCAAGTAGAACTCATTCACATCTGTGTGAGATTGCACATCAGCTGGATCTAACCCACCAACCAGCAAAGCCTCCAGGTTACATAGCTGAAGTCTGCATACTGCGATCGAGTGTTTCCATGAGATTCACAATGAGTACAGAAGTATACAATAAAAACAATATGCAGTTGAATTCACAAAAACAATTTGACCATAAAATGGCACTCCTGGATCTGTATTCCTGCATATATTCCATGGTAATACAAGGAACAGTAAATTGGTTGAATGTAAGCAAAGCATCTCTTCCAAACCCTTGATGTACTCATATATCTTTATTATTATGGAAAACTAAAAGCATGGCTGACATATGCCAGACATATTTGATCGCTATGCTTTAGACATGTTATAAAAATATGTCATTAGTTATAGTGTTGTTGGCTCATTTGTAATCATTATATGTTGTTGGATATAATAATTCAAGGGAATAACAGCCTTTTCATTCTTTTTTCTTCTTTTTAGGATAGAGGTGTATGAATGCATGCTATTATTAGTATTAGCAGCAATATTACTGTAGCTGCAGTAGCTTTAGTATAGTAGTTGTTGTTTTATTTGCAGTAATGCCATTTATGTACATATACTTATTTATTTACACAAGCAGTAAAAGCCTTGCATACCATTAATAGCAGATAATTGCAAGAAGGTCAGAAGGACTCCTATGTCTTTGTGTTTCTATGGTAACAGTCTCAAAAGATGTTCGTTCCATATTCCAACACTAGATGTCAGTATGAGAATAAGGATTTAATTTGGTTTGGCATGAAACATTTACTCATTTCAAAATAGGAGGCCCTGGAATTTGACTGAATGAGACAAACCACCTGTGGAGGAAATCTATTAAATTGTTTTTATTGAAGATGGGGCAGTACAACAAATAATCCATGGTCTGAACATTGAATAGTTCACATGTAATTTCAAAACAGCTTCCATACATTTAATTATGCACTTTAAGCTTGAAGGACCACTTAAATATCATATTTGACAGAGTGTTGGTATCTGACACCAAAAGTGCAAATGCTATCTGAAATGCTATCTTTCATTATGGACTTGTTAAATTTTTTCAGGCTAGGCTGTGACAAATGCATTTAGTTTGAGAAATCATTTGAGTAGGTCACATTGCTGTCATTACATGGTCAAGAAGTTTCATTTTTTTTTTTTTTTTTTTTTCATTTCTCTGCTTTGCCTTGTTTGAGTTTATGTTCTGATATGTTTGAGCAAGTTGCTTGTATATATAATTTTACTGTTGAAGAGATTTAACATTAACTTTGGCTTAGGATTCAATCTGAGGATTGTTTTCTCGCCATTTGTATCTCATCATCAATCAAAAATTCAGTTTTAATATGATGATGATGATTATAATTTTATGATGAATCTCTTGCTGAGTTGTGAAGGAGGAACCGGGAGCCGGATAAACAATCCATGTAAGTTTTTATATGATACACTTTTCAGTACAAGCACCAAAGGTTTGCTTTTCAGCATCATTTAAAAGCATACACTGGACTCTGCTGTGTGCATCTCTCTCTCTCTCCCCTCCGGCAGTCTGGACACCCTTTTTATCCCCCTCCAGCTCTCACTGAAACAACAAACAGCTGTTAGAGTTAATTTCCCACAGGTATCAATCCTTTACCGTTCTCCTTCTCCCAGCCTCGCTCTCCACAGACGTCGCTTGGCCACACCCACATCACCACAAATCTGTTTGAAAACCACATCACCAAACTGTCCACTCAGACAACAGATGCCTTATCCTTTGGATAAATAAGCACTGCTTCTCTGAAGAAAAGATTTCCATGGGAAATTTGCACATTTGCAGTATTATACCTTTGGATTTTTTTATTTAATGTATTTATTTTTATCTTTTTAAGTATTTATTAGCAATGTAATTTAAAAGAAAGCAGTCATTTCAAGAGCACCAACTTATGTCTGTATAATAATGAAATTTAAAGACTCTTTGCAGAATAGTCATTATATTCTACATATTCTGAGAAAAGTAATCACACAGATGATTACTGAACATCATTTGATTACACATTGTTGTACAGTATCACCCTCTTCTGCTCTTTTTTTTTTTTTTTTTTGACATACTTATCAGTCAGAATTTCAATATGGCTGCTTTCATCCAAAATCAGAGACTTTTGGAAGAGCTATTCACAACACACTCTCATGACGAAACATCACTGGGGCGACCAAAATGTCACCCTTGTTCCGTATGTAAATGTCATTCTGATGCCGTATTCAGCTCATTTCAGAGCATGCCATTCCTTTACCCAAGGCTAAATTTTAAAACAAATTATTTGGAAATGGTCATCATTTACTTATTGGGTTATCATATATTTACGTATGTATTTATTTATTTATTTATGTTTGTTTGCTGTGGGATACAAAGAGATTTTCCGAATGTCTGAGCTGTGGGTTTTAAAAAATGAGAAAAGCACCATAAAAAAGATCATAAAAGTAATTCTCCATACGTGCACTATATGCCAGATCTTCCAATGCTGTGTGATCAATTTGGGAAGAAAAGATCTAAATTTAAGTCTTTGTTTAATGATCAGCGTCCTCATCCGCAGTAACAGTCAGATCCAGACCAGCCATAATTTTAACATTAAAAAATTGCTGCATTAAGAAGCCTTACAACAGCTTTGACGTCAGTGATGTCAAATGCTATTTGTTATCTAATAGTGTGTCTTGTGACCGACTGCAACAATTTAATGCTTGGAAAGGATGCATATTTTTGAATGAGATGTGACTGCCTTCATTGAGAGAGAGAGACGATTTTCAGTGATTCAAACCTTGTTTGAGTCGATTGGAATACTTTTAGTGCTTTTTTTTTTTTTTTTTTTCATTTTTGGAATAAATTATTGTGACTGTAAATTATTGTTACTGTATATATTTTATATTGTTAAGAACTTTTTAGGTTTAGGCATAGGGGTGGGGTTGCACGGTCAAAAATATCTTTATAACAGTGTAATGTAACATATTATTTCCACTCAATTTACCTGACTGTTACATTTTTTACATTGTATATAAGTAGTTATGTTTAGGCATGGGGTTGGGTAAGAGGATCTAAAATATCGATATGATAGGATGATAGTATAATGTAACTAAAATAATGTATTTCTAAGTATAATAAAAAAAAACATTAGGTTTAAAAACGCAATAATATCCAAAGATTGCAGAGCCTGTGACAGAATCATCTGAACTGAGAAGAGCTCGTTTTGCCTGACTTTTTCATGGTGCAGGAAAAACGTCGCAACAGTGAAGACTCACTTATGAGAGTGCCCTGCTGCTTTGCATCTTTAGATTAAGGAGGAGCACGAGTGATCAATTAGTCGAGTACTCATTCAGCTTTAAAGGGATAGTTCACCCTAAAATGAAAATTCTCTTATCATTTACCCACCCTCTTGCCATCTCAGATGTGTTTGACTTTCTCTCTTATGCAGAACACTAATTAAGATTTTTAGAAAAAATATCTCAGCTCTGTAGGTCCATACAATGCAAGTGAATCGTGACCAGAACTTTTATTCTTCAAAAATCACATAAAGCCAGCATAAAAGTAATCCATAAGACTCCAGTGGTTAAATCAGTATCTTCTGAATTGATATGACAGGTGTGGGTAAGAAAAAAAAGATCAATATTTAAGTCCTTTTTTACTAAAAATCTCCAACTTTGACCAGCCCTGACAAGTAGGTGGCAATATTCATGAAGAATGCAAATCACAAAAAAATAAAAATAAAATAAATAAATAAATAAATAAAAAGTATAAGTGGAGATTTATAGTAAAAATGGACTTAAATATTGATCTGTTTCTCACCTACCTGAGAAATATTAATAAATTGTGTCCTAAACTTTATTCTAAATGCCTGCTAATTCTGTATTTTGGACAACTGTGAATGTTTAAGTCTGAAATGATTGTTCACATTGCAAATACTGTATATCACAAAAAGCTTTTGTAACTACAGAAAATGTGTGATTAGGCCATATGTGTCATTTATTTCTAAGGATGCAAAACCTACATATTTAAAATCACATCTATGAATTGCTGCTTCCTATTTGCTGAATTATGGTTGTTGTTGCCGTTTATTATCATATGAATAACTATAAAAACAATACTAATAATAAATAATACTAATAATAATAAATACTGAGGGAATATTTATCATGTATTTTATTTTACTCATCCATCTGCTGTAACGTGTGTCAGCGAGACACACTGAGCAACATTTAACATTCAACATTTGGGAGTCGCGTGGCACCATGCGAGGTTCGGACGTGTGAACGGCGAGCTCTGCACACTTTGCTAATTTTAATACTTTTCATGTCATAAACTGGTGAGATTCGATACACTCTGATTCTTAACTGTTCTAGGAAGACAATATATCAAAGAATTCAAAATCCTTGATCTCTGGAGACATTAAAAGACACTCAAGCTGAAGCCCCTGAGCAACAGGCCAAAAGCCCAATTTGGGCTGTTGAGGTGAAAGAGATTCAGCGTCAACTGTTGAACATGTCGGCATTACTGACAAAGGTCATTGTTGACTTGAAGGATCTTGCTGTAATACGTCGATCGATCACTGCCATGGAGACAAAATTCACTGAGATGGTTACAAGAATGGTGGATGTTGAGAAACGGATCGATTATCTGGAGTCAACGGAGAGGGAATTAGCTGCTAATCCACTAGCGACCAAGACAGATTTGAAGCGCGTCTGGGAAAAGTCGGAAGACCTTGAGAATCTTAACCGGCGAAACAACGTCCAAATTGTTAGAATTCCTGAGGACGAAGAAGGCTGAGATATGGTGAAATTCCTAGACGGGCTCTTTCCGAGTCTGCTCGACATAACAGGCCATAAGCTGGAAATCGATCGAGCTCACAGAGTTCCGGCTCAGAGATCTGTGGAAGGAGACAGGCCCCAATCAATTCTGGCCAAATTTCTGAGATAATCCGATAAAGATCTCGTGTTATGCGAGGCGAGGAGTAAATGAAGGCTTTCTTGGAAGAACCACAGCATTTTCTTGTTCCCAGACTTTGCGAATTCGACAAGAGAGAAACGTGATCAATTCAAGGAATGCAAGAAACTCCTTCATCAACGGAAGGTCGCTTTTGCACTGATGTTCCCGGCCAAACTGAGAAAAATACTAAGGATGACCGCAAAGTATTTACATGCCCACAGCAAGCGATGTCCTTCATAAAGTCAATGGAATGAATAAGTCATTGTGTGATACTCTCTATGCAGCCGAGTGGGCCTGAGACACTGAACATTCACTTGACTGTCCAATGAAACTGTGCGTCTTTTTTGTTTCATTTTGTTCTGGTTCCACCTAGTGGCTGGAGTTTGTTTTGTGGAGCAACACACCATCGGGACAGTTATGTGGATGAATCTACACATTCTTTGTGCTTATGCCTCCTTATGGCTGGAGTTTGTTTTATAGATTATTTTCTGTTGTGTAATTCTGTCTCACAAAATTTGTATAGAAGCACCGGACTTGAGCAATCCAATGACAAATTTGTCGCGTGGGCTCTCGTAGGTGTACATGGACTGTTTGAGTTTGGAGGGATGGACGCCAGTTGGCGCTGTCGTGCGTGGGGTTAAGGCGCACGTTTTTCTTTTTTCTGTGTTTTTTGTTTGGGGGGAAGTTCGTGGTTTGATTGTTGCACTAATGTTGGAATGTGGTCGTTATAATTTTTTTTACACACAATCTATTTTTTCTAATATGTCAAAATGTCAAATGTTAATATGAGTGGATTGTCTCTCTCCATGTGGAATGTGAATGGGTTGGGGCACCCCATAAAAAGAAGGAAGGTTATTTCTTTTCTTAAACGTAAGAAATATGATATTGTGTTTCTTCAAGAAACGCATCTTTCCCCGCAGGAAGTGAGTGTCCAAAGAACAAACACGAAGAAGGAGACAGACAGGGGACAATGATGCCACGGTCCCGTCAGACAGAAACCCAACCTGACAAGGTGACAGGACCATGACAGTACTGTGGAACTAGACCATTTAAAGCATTGTATGTAGTTAATAGAATTTTTTAATTAATACAAAATTTAACAGGTAGCCAGTGTAATGACAATAAAATTGGGCTAATATGATCATATATCTTAGTTCTAGTCAGCACTCTGGCAGCTGCATTTTGAACCAACTGAAGTTTATTTATTGAAGTTGCTGGACATCCTCCCAGTAATGCATTTCAATAATCTAGTTTTGAGGTCATGAACGCATTCATTAATTTTTCAGCATCAGAGCATTTGTTGTAATTTAGCAATATTTCTCAAGTGGAAGAATTCTGTACAAATACTGGAAATTTGATTTTCAAAGGACAGATTGGTATCAAATAAAACACCTAAGTTCTTTTCTGAAGAAGATGACATAACAGTACATCCATCGAGAGTCAAATTATATTTTAACAGCTTATTTTTAGTTGTTTTTGGTCCAATCATTAGCATCTCTGTTTTTGTCCGAATTGAGTAGAAGGAAATTTCTGGCCATCCAATGATTGATATCATTGATACACTGCTAATTTGGAGAATTGTGAATTTTTGTTGGGTTTAGAAGAAATATGAAGTTGGGTATCATTGGCATAACAGTGGAAACTTATTCCATGATTCCTGATAATATCTCCCAGGGGAAGCATGTATAAGGAGAAAAGCAGAGGTCCTAAAATTGATCCCTGTGGACTCCACACACAACTTTGGTTGGATTTGTCAATTCCTCGTTTACACATACAAAGTGGTAGCGGTCTGATAAATAGGACCTAAACCATGCTAATGCAATCCACTAATGCCAACATAATTCTCCAGCCTATTCAACAGAATGTTGTGGTCTATCGTGTCAAAGGCAGCACTAAGATCTAAAAGCACTAGAAGAGAAATGCAGCCACGATCAGGTGATAAGAGCAAGTCATTTGTAACTCTGATAAGTTCAATCTCTGTATTGTGATGGGGCTTAAATCCTGATTGAAATTGTTCATATATTCCATTTCTCTGTAGAAATGAACATAGTTGGGAGGACACTACGTTTTCTAGTATTTTTGACATAAATGGTAGATTTGAAATCGGTCTGTAATTAGCAAATTCTCTAGGATCAAGCTGTGGCTTCTTAATAAGCAGTCTGATAACTGCCATTTTAAAGTTTCTTGGGACATGTTCTAAGGATAGCGAGGAGTTAATAATATTAAGAAGAGGTTCTCAGATAACAGGGAATACCTATTTTAAGAGCTTAGTTGGTATTGGATCTAACATATATGTGGCTTTTGATTTTGAAGTTTTGTTAGCTCTTCATGACCTATGACAGCGAAGGATTGAAGTTGCTCGTGAGCAAAATTATGAGACACTGTTTTCTGAGGTGCTGTGACAGTTGATTGCATAGTTCCAATTTTATTTCAGATTTTTTCAATTTTATCAATAAAGAAATGTATCATTACTATTGTGCTGTGACGGAATATCTGGTTCAGTCACTGCTTTATTCCTAACCAATTTAGCCACAGTACTGAATAAACACCTAGGATTGTTGTGGTTATTTTCTATAAGTTTGCTAAAATATGCTGACCTGGCAGCTTTTAGTGCCTGTCTGTAGCTACAGACACTATCCTTCCATGCACACTAAATACCTATAATTTTGAATTCTTCCACTTGCTCTCCATTTTCCAAGCTGCTCTCTTGAGAGAATGAGTATGATCATTGTACCATGGTGCGAGACATTTTTCACACTATCAAGAGTTCTAGAGAAGACTGTATTTATACTTTCTGTTATTTCATCAATTTCTTCTAGACTTTTTGGCTTACTGAGTATGTGAGACAATTCTGGAAGATTATTAGTGAAGCTATCTTTAGTGGTTGAAAGAATAGTTCTACCTGAACGATAGCATGGTGTAAATTTAGTGACATTAGCTGATCGCAACAAACAAGAGAAGAGGTAATGATCTGAGATGTCATCACTCTGCGGTAGAATTTCAATAGTATCAACATCAACTCTATATGACAGAATTAAATCTATTTTATGATTATGGTGATGAGTTAATCATGTCAAATTTTGTCTGACTCCAAGAGAGTTGAGAATATCAATAAATGCTAATCCCAATGTGTCATTTTAATTATATTTGAATTTTAAAGTCACCAACAATTAAAGCTCTTTCTACATTAACTACTAGATCAGTAGAAAATTTGCAAATTCACCAAGGAATCCAGAGTAAGGCCCAGGTGATCTATAAACTGTAGCAAGGGCAAAAGATGACAGATATTTTTTATTTATATCTGACGGTGTCATATTAAGCATTATTAGTTCAAAAGACTTAAACTTATATCCTGTTCTCTTTGTAACACCAAAAACTTCACTGTGTATTGTAGCAACACCTCCTCCTCGACCCTTCAGATGAGGCTCATGTTTATAACAATAACCTTGGGGAGTAGATTCATTTAAACTAATATATTCATCTGGTTAAGCCAGGTTTCAGTTAAACAGAGTGCATCCAAACAATGATCTGTAATGATTTAATTTACAATTAGTGCTTTGGTAGAAAGAGATCTAATGTTTAGTAGCCCTGCCTTTATATGATGTTTATCTTCAATTTATTTTTTTACTTTTTTCAAGTTTGACCTTAATAAAAAAAAAAAAATTCTAAATGATTTAGTGAGAGTTTTGTGTTTGGTAGTATGGGGAACAGACACAGTCTCTATATGATATCTAGGTGATACAGTCTCTATGTGTTGTAGTTTATGTGACCTATGTGACATCTCAAGGCAGCTAGCAGACGTTGGGATTAACCAGTTTGTCTGCTTCCTGACCTGGGCCGCAGTTAGTCAAATACTATAATTATTAAAACTATGAGCCAAATTACTAGAGAGGAGAGCAACACCTTCCCTGGAGGGATGGAGTCTGTTTCTCTTTAGCAGGTCAGGTCTACTCCAGAAACTCTTCCAATTGTCTATATATCCTATGCTATTCTCCGGACACCACTCAGACATCCAGCCATTCAGTGACACTAATCTACTACAAACCTCGTCACCACGATGAGCAAGGAGGGGGCCAGAGCATATTACAGTGTCTGACATCATTTTTGCAAGTTCACACACCTCTTTAACAATATCTCTAGTGATCTCCGACTGGCAAAGCCGGACATCATTAGTGCCGACATGAATAACAATTTTAGAATATCTATGTTTAGCATTAGCCAGCACTTGAAAATGTGATCTGATGTCAGATGCCCGAGCCCCCGAAATGCATTTAACAATGTGTGCTGGAGTCTCTATTTCCACGTTCCTTACAATAGAATCACCAATTATTAGGGCTCTTTCAACATTATTCTCAGTGGGTGTATCACTGAGTGGGGAGAATCGATTGGAAACCCTAAAAGGAATGGGAGAGTGGTGTCACTTTTCTGAGCGAGTATGCTGCTAAGACATCACCCAAAGCCCTGCTGTGGGGGCTCTAATGCCGAAACCAAAGTGTGTGTGTTGCTCGCTGTTCTATCTGGATCCGAAAGAGTATCTACCGGCTGCTCGTTAACCTTCTCCGTCAGCCTGGCTAATTCCTTACATTTATCACGTGTGAATCCCTCACTGATAATGGAAGAAGCTATAGTAAACTTGTGGCATGTATTGCAGGAAGCAATAACATGAGCGGATGCCATGACTTACCGCAATTGTTTGTTGTTGTTTTTGTTATGGTTGTTCTTGAGCAGCGAGGGTTTGAGGTCAGTGTGGTTCCTAATCAGCAGATGTTTGAGTTCCCTATCTGTCACTCACTCGATGTTGTGTCGATGTAGTGACACTAGGGGTCACCCGAAACACCTCTGATCTTTGAAAAAAGGCCAATGAGAATTGGTGAGTGGAATTTGCGTGCCACTCCCCTGGACATACAGGTATAAAAGGAGCTGGTATGCAACCACTCATTCAGATTTTCTCTTTGGAGCCGAGCGGTTGCATTCAGTGCACTGAATACAACTCCTCTAGAAAAACTCACCTCGCTATAGACTGCTGGATTTGATGGCGCACTTCAGCGGCTTCTCCCCCTCTGTGCTGTGCAGTGCAGAGAATGACCCTGGGTGCTTCGGCAGAGCAAAAAAAGAGTATATTCTGAAAAGAGTATATTTTCTATTCATAAAAGAGCGGCACACACGGAACGTCTTTTTAAAGATGCCTTTCCGTTTGTGTGTTATTCCTGGTTGCGTTCGCTATCTCTCCACTTCCGATGGCCACGATCGCTGTGTTACATGTCTGGGCGCTGCCCACGCAGAGACATCATTCGTGGATGGATCATGTCCTCATTGCGAGAACATGACCATGGCAATGTTGCGGTCGCGGCTTGCATTCGTAAGAAAGCAAGCCACCCCAGCTGCTCCCCGCCTCAGTCCTTCTACCTACGGGTATGAGGCTGTGCCGGTTAGCACTGGGGGTGATTTGGGGACCTCAATGGGACCATCTCTGCCTGGTATCCCCCCACGGACCTCCCATTCCCTAGCACGCTCGCTTGCCCCAATCACGTGCTCGGATGGGATCGCCGGCTCATCTTAGGGCAGGTTCAACATCTCGTTTTGCGCCCCGGAAGATGATGAGTTATCGAGCACAGCATCGGAGAGCAGGCTCGTCCCGTCTGACGCTGAGGCTTCGGCTGGGCTTCCTCCTTCGGGAATGTCGGGCTAGAGTGGAACCCGCCGCTCTCCCCTGAACCCTCGCGGCTCGACGATTGGTTCCTGGGCTCGGGGCGCAGCTCACAGCCACGCCCCGTTCTTTTCTTTCCGGAAGTGTATGAGGAGCTGAAGAGGTCGTGGGAGGCACCTTTTACTACCTGGTCCCGATCTTTCAGCTCCCCCGCTCTCGCTACCCTCAATGGCGGAGCGGCCAGGGGGTATTCGGTGATCCCCCAGGTGGAAAAGGCACTTGCAGTGCTCTTATGTCAGCAGAGCACTGCCACCTGGCATGGGCGCCCGAACCTCCTGTCCAAGGCCTGTAGGTTTACGTCGTCTCTGATGGCTAAGGCCTACGTTGCCACTGGACAAGCCGCCTCCGCCCTGCATGCCATGGCTCTCCTGCAAACACACCAAGCCAAGGCACTAAAAGAACTGCACAAGGGTAGTTCTGATCCGGGATTGATGCAGGAACTGTGCTCAGTGACCGACCTTGCTCTCCGGGTGACGAAGGTCACAGCCCAGTCTCTTGGGCAGGTGATGTCCACTCTCGTGGTCCACTTCTGGCTCAAATTGGTAGAGATGTGAGAGGCCGACAAGGCACGGTTCCTTGATGCCCCCATCTCCCAGGTTGGCCTGTTTGGTGACACCGTCGAGGATTTTGCCCAGAAGTTCTCGATGGTGAAGAAGCAGACGGAGGCTATAAAGCACATCCTGCCCAGGTGCGGCTCAAGATCCTGCACCCCGTCTGCTCATTGCCAAGGGCGTCTCCCTGCATCAACATCTCCAGCTCTGCCGCAGCCCGCCCCCATGGCCCATCGCAGGAAGCAGACGCCCCCCGTCTCACAGCTGGCCGCCAAGTACCCGAGGAAAGCTTCGAAGTGCCCCTGAGACGGGCGACCCAGGGGCAAGGAGACCCATCTCTTTGGAGCTGGTTCACAGACCACTCCATCCCCCGGTGGAGGGCCGGGAGGAGAATCTTTTGTTTCCTTTTTCACCGCATGCCCCAGAGGCTGCGGTACCCAAAGGTTCAGCAAAAGAGCAAAAGAACCTTATTTCCTGGGTCACATGTCCGGTGTGCACGGCCATTGTCACGACCGCCATCCACCGTTCCTTTTTGGCAGGATTGGCGCTCCAGCGGTGGACCCCCCGCCCCTGGGCGCCCAACTGTGGCACGAATACCCCCACACGGGATTAGTGCCGATGGACCTCAGGGACGAGACTCCTCCTCCCCCCTCCTCGGCCAATCTCATGGTGGGCGGCAGGAGCCAGGTAAGTGCTTCGATGTCCCTCGACTCAGCACAGCCATGGGGCTCGAGTCCCCTCGATGTGGCACCTCGAGCTCCGCCCCACCGTGAGGACCCACCCGCCGGTACGTCCGACATGATTATCCCCTTGGTCCCCCTCGCCCGGAGTTTGGACGCATGGCTCATGCTTTACAACCCATCGCAATGGCTGACCCAGACCGTCCGACTTGTCTACGCGATTCAGTTCGCCAGGCGCCCGCCCAGGTTCAGCGGCATCCGCTTCAGCTCGGTGAAGGGCGAGAACGCCGCTACCTTGAGTGCGGAGATCGCGACCCTCCTGAGCAAGGGTGCGATAGAGCCTGTCCCTCCGGCTGAGATGAGGAAAGGGTTCTACAGCCCTTACTTCATCGTACCAAAGAAAGGCGGTGGGTTGCAATTAATCTTGGACCTGCGAGTACTGAACGTTCCAGATGCTGATGCAAAAACACATTCTTGTGAGCGTCCGACATCTAGATTGGTTCGTGGCGGTAGACCTGAAGGACGCGTACTTCCACGTCTCAGACCTACCTCGACACAGACCCTTCCTGCGGTTTGCCTTTGAGGGCCAGGCGTACCAGTACAAGGTCCTCCCCTTCGGCCTGTCTTTTTCCCCATGTGTCTTCCTGAAGGTCGTGGAGGCAGCCCTTGCCCCGCTAAGGGAAGTGGGTATCCATGTTCTCAACTATCCCTTAAGGGGAAGACGTGCGCTCTTGACTCCCAGTAGTGTTCACAGACTGTGATCCCTGGATGACTTCCTCCTTAGCCCTGTGGCAGTCGAGTTTTCGGAGAAACTCGCTGCCGGCTCAGTAAGTGCGCTGGTAAGGCCCTGTACTGAGGTAGATGCTCCGCATGCGGTGGTTCCCCATAGGTAACCCCATGTGTTATATCTTCAGTAAAATCATGTCCCTCTTGGTAAACTACGTCTTCCTTGAGTAGAGGGCCCTCTGCTCCGGTCACCATGCTTGTAGAAACTCCTCCCCCCTTGGGTAGGACCTACCATGCGACTCTCCACATGACATACTTCCAACAAGACTCGGTAAGACCATGTGATGTATTTCCACTTAAAGTACCCCCCCCCCTTTCTCTGGGTGGGATGTGGTCTCCGCGGTGTCTTCCCGTTGGGAGTGACACCCCCCCCCCCCGATGTGGACATTTGCGGATCCCAGTCCATTAACAAATTCCACTCTTTTTGGGGAGAAAAGAGAAGGAAAAGAGGCCTCGGCTGGGCTAGCCTGTCCCTATTTGTTGAGCAGTCGACTTGTTCCTGAAGGACCGTGCAACGCTCATAGCAGTGTTGGGGGAGGTTACGTGACAGCCTGATGCGCTGGCTACGAGGCACACAAATGTCTGCCCGTCTCGCACCGCTAGTCCACGTAACACAGTTCAGCTAGTTGTGGCGTTTTGTATAGGGACCCCTAGTGTCACTACATCGACACAACGTCAAGTGAATGACAGATAGGGAACGTCCTGGTTACTTTCGTAACCTCTGTTCCCTGATGGAGGGAACGAGACGTTGTGTCCCTCTTGCCACAATGCTGAACTACCCATTGAAATGGCCGGGGCCTGGTCTTCAGCACAAAACCTGAATGAGTGGTTGCATACCAGCACCTTTTATACCCGTATGTCCGGGGGAGTGGCATGCAAATTCCACTCGCCACTTCTCATTGGGCTTTTTTCAAAGATCAGAGGTGTTTCGGGCTCCCAAGAGTGACCCCTAATGTCACTACATCAACACAACGTCTCGTTCTCTCCATCAGGGAACGGAGGTAACAAAAGTAACCAGGACGATTTATGCAATAATCTGAGTAAAACACTGGAGAAAACGAATACACACAGTCGAGACGCAAGATGTAGACAAGCAGAACAAAGAAAAAGAAAGAAAAACGAGAGAAACGGGTGCACACGGTATAATACACACAGATGAAACAGTAGAAAAGCGGAAAAACCCGAAGCACGTGGTAAAATGGCAAAGAATAAAATGATGAATGGATAAAAATAATAATAAGCAATGCTAAGCAAGCTAGCAAGCTACAAATACTCGTGCAGCATGCCGTCAGCACACTGCAGCAGGACCAGATTGAATACTCAGCAGAGCTCCATGGCAAATGCTAAGAACAATGTGCAACAAGCACATCCATTGTACCAAATGGCAGTTCCCAATAAGTGGCCCTTCGGTGAGGAGCAGGATGACATAAGCCACCTTCATTCTCTCCAACAGGAAAGCAGAGGGCTGTGACGTGAAGAACAAGGAACATTGTGAAAGGAATGCACCACAGGAACCATCCTCACCTGAATACGGGGCTGGAAGGGGAATATGGGCTTCTGAGTGTCCAGAAACATGGGGAACTGCTGGAGCCGGTAAAGATGCTTCCTGAGAGGGGCCAACATCGGGAGATAGGCAGAGCTGCTGCACGACAGAGTTAAGCTTGGTGAGCTGTGAAGCCATCGTCTCCAGAGCCCGGTTAGATGCAGAGATTTTATGCTGCTGAAGTCCCAGCAAAGCTCCCTGCTGAGAGAGGGCGGAGCGAAGAGTGGATTGGAGCGAAGAGTGGATTCCTCTGCTGGGTCCATGCTTGGCAGGATTGTTCAGTAACGTGTGTCAGTGAGACAAACTAACCCAAGAGCAGAGGAACAGTTCAAAGGATTTATTTACAATAATAAGTATACATAGTTACCGAGTAAGAATCCTCTGTGGAAGCTCAGCTGACATGCAGCAAACTGGAAGGCAACCACACACCCGACATGCGGGCAAACAACAGATACACGAGACAGGACCAACTAGGCAGAGTGTGTGAGGTTAGTTACTTCACATCAGACAACAATACTCAAACACTCAGTCAACACTGAGCAACATTTAACATTGAACATTTAACAATCCAGCAAAGGACATGACACATGAGGGGATTAAAATAAGAATGAACAAACAAGGTGCAGGTGCCACTCGCAGCTGAAAGTTGGCATGATCAGCATTCCCATGGAAACAATCAGGGTTCCCATGGAAACACTGATTCCGTGTGCCAGCAGCACCTGAAACACATGAGGAAGAAAATGTCAACACGTTTGGAACAAAACAAACAGGGAACGATGATGTCATGGTCCCGTCAGACAAAAACCCAACCTGACAAGGTGACAGGACCGTGACATCACCGGAGAGTGCACGGTGGTAACACGTGCACGATGGTAACTAACAACCAGACCCGTGCACTCACACAAAGAACATACACGAAACAGAAGACAGACAGGGGACAATGATGCCACAGTCCCGTCAGACAGAAACCCAACCTGACAAGGTGACAGGACCGTGACATCTGCTCAACAAAATCACACACAGTAATGTCATTCTGAGGTAAACTTATGGTAGCTTCTCCCTTTATGAATAAAATCCATTTGGAGGAAAATGACAGTTCATCATGACTGGCACTAGAGGGAGAAATATGTCAGTCGTATGGGAATTCTTATATTTGTAAGTGCTGCTTAAGTGTACTAACACTTGGGGGCCACTGTATATATAACAGAAATTGATAGCATGAGGTTAGTATTTATGTGTTTTACTTCATTACATGTCTTTTTAAAGCAGCCAGGACAGGACAGCCAGGGTGTTTTTTGTTTGTTTTTGTTTTTTTAGCACACCCTACACTGTATGTACAACTTATACAGCTGACTTTTATTTGACATTTTATATTTTGCAGGACCCATTGATCAACCAGTTTTTGCCACCTGCTGTAGAAGCCTGATCGAATGCAAACTTTGCGTTGATCAGTGGATGGATACACATGCATCACAGTGTTTGAAACGCAGGGAGGAAGATCTCAGTAACAATGTCTTTCTTGCAGCGGATCTTTCTGAAGAATTGTTAGCTCTTAGTGACATCATTAAGGTAGAGTAGGCCTGCATTACTCAGAACATTTTTTAGCTGTTCAGTGATTCAAATTTAGTTCAGTGGTTTATTTGACAGTTGATATTTAAAGTTTTGTTACACAGCTGATTCAATTAAAACATGAACTAACAAGAAAAACAGATTTAAGATTTTGTTAATTGCATTTTCCAGCATCAAACTAGTACATTTAACATTTTGTTTTATGTTTCTAGATAGAGCATTTGATGGAAAACAGCATATAACAGCCAATAAGCATGGCCTTTATGAGTACCTTTGGGTTAGATTGACTAAAGAGATCAAAGCCTCTTTAAAAGGCGAAAGGTTTTTGTTGACCACATTATTGAGCAAATCAGTGATGTCTGGACACTTCTCAGAAAACAGTTGTTCCACTGTAGCCTTCTTATGTTCACTTGTGAAAGGGTCCATTCCAAAGGCAGAAACCCTTGTCAAAGAGGATCCCATTGTGTCCATGTACAGATCAGCTGCTTCAATTCCATGGGGCAGTAGTGCTGCTGAGATTTTTTTTTTTTTTATCTTTTTTTGCACAACCACCCTGTGCAAGCTGGTTGGGGATTCCTTTTCCTGTAACAGTTGGTGAATGTTAACCATTATTAAATTAGTTATGAATGACAACTTCTTGTCAAGAGTTTTGTTTTAAACATTATTTAGCATACCAGGAATCCTGAAGTTGTTCCAGGCCTCTGCTACCCTGCTTATGCCCAGATGACACAGTTGATGGACAAGGTTAGACACACAGTATCTTGTTAGGTTGCAGTCCATATCAATGAGTTCTTGGTTGACCAGCTGGACAAGAGCCTCATTCAAATGGTAATTAACCCTGTTATTAATTTCAGGCCACATCCTCTCAATCGTGTGATTCTGATGAATTAAACAAGTGATAAAACAGGTGAACAGTTATATCACAGTGGACTAAAAATCATTCAGTAACAGAAGGACAATGTTGTGGAGTAACAAGTAAAATATTTCTCTGTAATGTAGTTTAGTACAAGTAGCAGAAAATCTAAATAATCAAGTATATGAACCACTGTTGTGATTTCATTGTAAGCAAAAGTTTTTAAAAATGTAAGATGTTTTCAATAAAAATATGCCATCTCATTTTAGAATATAATCAACTAAAATAGGTAACAAACATAAGTAAATGTATACATTAAAACTGTATTTCGGTCTAAAGATAGTTGGATACAACCAGAGATATGATTTTCAGGTGTTTTTGGTTGTCTGTAAAATAAAATAAAAAAAATAAAAATAAAAAAAAAAAAATCATTTATTTTTGTGAGGATTACCAGCACTTTTTGCAAATGCAGGTGAAACAAGACTAATTAAAACCAAATAAATAATTTAATATTTAATATATTGCAATCTATAGATATTGTACTACTTTGTTCTTATCCTTTTAAAAGTTTTGAGTCTTCAGAAAAGTAATAGTTTAAATCTAAACCACAATGCATTGGAACACCTACTTTTGTTGATTGGGTCTGACGATAAGGTGGTGTTTCTGTATTCACTCTGTGGTCAGCAAGGATTTCTTGAATAAACAGAGTCAAGAAGAACTCTTTGCCGTGGTCTACTCTTATTTGGTCCCACATTCCATTGTTGATTGCAGCAAGGCCTGCTAAATGATATGTTCAAAATGGGAATTGCAGTACTAAACATTGACTTTTCTATATACAATATATTCAGATATAATATATGTTCAAGCCAGAAAGTCTTTTGAAATACAAACTTGTACACTTCTTCATAAATAGTGATGTTATTCTTTATTGGCATACAGATATAAGCCATGATCTTGCTGCTATAGCCATCAATTGCTAGGACATGTGTAACTGCAAACATGCCCAGCTTTTCGTTTTGATCTAAATGGAGTTTGTGTCCTGTATAAGCAGCACGGTAGGGTATAGGATTAAGATTCCACACAACCTATGACAAGAGGAGGGGAAAAAATACTGCAAGAATTACAATGTCATGTTTGAATTATTTGTCCAATATTTGTTAATAGTAGAAGTAGCAGAGGTAATGCCAACTGTAGAGGTTGCTATAGCAAATGTTGCGGGAGTAATTTAGTGGTGTGTGTATTAATAATAATATTTAAATAACAATCCCCTGGGGCAATTCAGTGCTGTTTTGATGGATATAATAATAATTAATAAGAATTCATTATAATAATAATAATACAAAAAATGGCTTACATCGCATTTCATGGTATGGCCGATCTATTGTCTGGAGGGCTCATCCAACCTGACTTTCAGCAGCTCGAATTCCCTTTACTGCCAAATAACCGGTCATCAATTTACAACCGTAGGTTGGTCCTGCCTAGAGTGATGGAACAATTTAAATGAAACACAATATACAATAGCCCATAGGACTATCTATCAATTCTTATCCGCGCTGGATAAAGCAGGCTTTTGTAAGCAGAGACAGAAGCAGGTCTTTGAAAACTACTGCATTTATCGGTCATGGTGATCAAAACAAGATGCGCAATGTACAGTATCATCTGATCTTTTTAAACCGGCCAGTAGACCGGTCGACCTCCGAATGAGTCTGGCAGTGTATGTTGCTAAGCCATCTTCTGTCCATGCCTTCCGCTTAAAAAAGTGGTGGGGACATGTCCCAACCGTCCCACCGGAAAATGACGATAACTCAATCCTAGAACCGGGGCTGATGTATACAGCTTTGTCAAGATAAGGCCACAAGATACCTAGGCCAATATTAAGACATACATATTAAGATATTAAGACTTAATATCTTATTACTTACTTCTTGTACTGCTGTCAATACAGCTATCTCCAGCTGATTGTCAGAAAACTCCCGTCTCAGACAGTGACTGGCACAAAATCTTCTGACACTCCTCGCCGAACAACCTCACCCGACACCAAGTTGAGACAGGTGCTCTGCAATGTCCGTGTGCGTTTTGTGTTTTAAAATCATGTCACAAATCACCTCTCTGTATGGTTCCAAAGACATGGCTCCAAGTTCTCATTCAACAGTGCGGGAAAAAAATTTTTTCCGGGTGTCTTATTTGGCCTGAGAAAACCGGCTTTTTTCCATTATTAATTTGTGCATTTTTTTAAATGTTTAATAGAGGTGCAAAAAGTCAAATTCAATACTTCAAATTTTGGTATTCAACATTACATTTTAAAAATACAACAACCGTTCATTTTTAATTTTCTGGTCATGGTTAAAAAAGGAAAAAGGAATGGACGCAAAAGTACATGGACCCGGGACACTGCGTTTTGATTATTAATTTCACTAATATATGGCTTGAATATTTGATTCACACATATGGGTGGGCCTGAAACGCCCCTTTCTTCTGATTGGTCAACCTGCACCACCGTCTTCCTCAATGCTGTGAGACAGAATAAAAGTTCTCTGCTATTTAATTGTTCATATGAATTCGTCTCAGTTAATATTAAATTCTCTACCATTTATTCTCCAAAACTCGCCACGTTTATTGCAGCTGAGCTATCTCTCTCATCAAATATTCAGACACAGTGCCTACACACAACTGTAAAATGTTCATCTAAGGCAGACAGTGTTTTGTCTTCATGCGATTCAGCATTAGGACAATCATTGCCACGTGAAGCAATTTATAAGAGACACACACACACACACATTATTATTAAGATGTTTATTAAGATTAATCCCTCGCTCTGTATGCCAAATGCCTTTTCACAGTTATCGTTCTTCGTGCCACACAACTTGTTTTATTAATTTATAAGTGGTACCATGCAGTGCAGCTGATCAGATGGGCACTGGTGGTCCACACTGCACTGGAGAATCGGCTGCAGTTGGGTCTGGCATTCACAATTAGAGTGACTAGACGTCACTTTAAAACCGAGGTCAGTCCCGATTTTTCAAGTCATGTACCGCGTCACAGTGGACTTACGGTCGGGACACCTTTTGTTTTAATAATTAGCCTAAGGCAGCTATAGTTTTATTGCTTTAAACAAGCGTTTTATATTGACATCAGTGTTTCGTGCGTTTCTGAAATGAGAAATCATCAAAGAGTATTTAAAGAATCGGTTTATTTTAATTTTTACATATTGCAGTGAAATGAACAATGCAAGATGCGGTTCAGGGAATATAGACACTTAACGTAAGGCACATCCAAGACAGATGAGCATTCATGCCAATGAATTATAACAGCTACAACAGTAAATAAATGATAAATAATAATAATAATAACAAATAAATTGGAAGATATTATTACATTTAATATTTAATATAAGACAATAAGTATTTTCATGGCAGCGAAGAGCACTAATTTCAAGCTCAGATCATTCTGACAAACATGTTTTTGAATGGGAATATGGGTACCCAGGTAGCCAAAACGTAATGGCCCAGATCCGGCAGGCCAGAAGAAATAACTCGGCCCACTTGCAGTTGCCAGACTCTTGTGAAACACGGCAATGAATGACAGAACCCCAGAACGCCCGGGTGCTAAAACTGAGCCGACACTGCTGGCATAGGGCCACAATCATGGCAACAAAAATGTTTTACTTAGTCGGTACTGGCCCGAGGCTGGGTACCAAAGGGAAATGTATATGAAATACAAAACTACATCTATTTAATAAGAACAACAAAAGACATTTTGCCAAAGCAATATTAGCTTGTTTGCTAAATTAAGTATATACTTGCACTTAATCTAAAACAGAATTGAAAAAATTTTTGCGTTCAGTATAACTCTTCTTGTAATTAATTGGTTACCAAAAACTACTAAAATGTATGTTGGACTCCTTCCAGTTTTTATATACAAACAGAGATTTGAATATTTTTTCTCTAATGTTTTTCCTCAAAATGACATTCTATTACCTTTTTAAAATCCTTAAGATTGCATATACTTCCACCTTCTTAAAAAGAAACTTAGAAAAAAATAACACTTTATTTTACAGTGTCCTTGTTACATATGTTACATGTACTTACTGTAGTAATAACAGTAAATTATGCATAATTACATGCAACTAACCCTGAACCAAACCGTATTCCTAATCCTAACCCTATAGTAAGTACATGTTGTTAATTAATATTAATCAGTACTTAAATGTATAATTACACTATAACAATGACACCTTAAAATAAAGTGTAACCAAACTTAATATGCAAATATTCTTCATTTCAAAAGTTGAACTGCAGAATGGAAGCTTTTTTCAATGTAAAATCCATTCTCAGTGTTATGAGGCTTTGGAGGATTTAAATGTGGAGGCTTTAAGTTTCACGCTTGTGTACTGTAGGTGTTAGATCAAATCCTCCTCGCAGATACATGCCTTAAACTCAGATTTTAGGTGAGCTCAGAGCCTTCTGGCAACACTGAACATACGTCATTACATCAGCTTAAACATCTATATGAAGAAACAATAAGCAAAACAAACTGGAGTGTAGGGGGACTATAAGCTTAAACAAATTAGTTTATATTGGCCTTAAGAATTTTGAAAATATCTCAAGTTTACAAGGATTGTAATGGCATCCCCACCTACTACCCCATGTATTACCCCATGCCTACCCCATAATAGCCATATGTGCTCCTTTTCCCCAAGTAAAAATGACACCATGAAAATATGAGAAATATAAGAATTTATTTGAACCCTAACATTAACATACAGCTTTATATGAACTAGCAAAAAGTGGCATGAACAAATGCAAAACAAAAACAAAAAACTAGTAAATTTCTGGACCCTCCTCAAGTAAGTGTACCCTAAAAGAGGGACCGATTGACAGAAATAGAGAGGTAAGAGGGGGCACAGACAATGATACATATGGTTAGTTAGTCAGACAGATCTCAGAAATCTCAGACTGAAGACATGAATGGTAACTCTGGTAAATGGTAACAACATTTGGAACATACCTTAGAAAGAATTTGCTTGCTTTAGGGCCCGCTCTCTTCCCCCAACTCTGTCAAATGCAAGCTGCAGCCATCTTTTTATGAACTTTTCAATGTCTCCGTCCAATGCACTGGCGGTACTTGCATTTCTTCGTACAGATTCTTAAAAAGAAAAAGAATTGATCAATCAGGTGAATATGGCACAAGTTTGCCTGTTCAAACATGAAGCTGGTTATCCAAACTTAGAATAAAGACTGGAAAAGGTGGGGTAAAAAAAATAGCACTTTACGGGGTTATATAGTCGTTTGAGAAAGTATTCAGACAACTTCACATTTTGCAGACTTTATTGTGTTGTAGATTTAATTTTATTACAATTTACATATTTTATAGTTTCAAAATGACAAAAAAGAAAAAGGCCCATAACAAAAGTTTGGGCACCCTGCATGGTCAGTACTTTGGCAAGTATCACAGCCTGTAAATGGGTATAGCTTACAACTATTTTAGTAATCAAGTATTCTACCGATTATTATATTGATTAACTGAGTAATCTGATAAGAAATACTTTTACTTTAATAAAGAGTTGTGTATATTGTTAGAATTTTATCTTTATTTTATTGATATGCCTTATACAGTACAGTTCTTTATTGATACTCTTATTGGTTATTTTTCATTACTAAATTGTTTTTATTATTATTATTTAAAAAAAATATTATTATTTTACGCTGCACTAAGTTAACCATCTCCTGGTTCCAGCTTCACATCTAGCATATAGACATGACAGTGCTATCAATCTTCTCATCTAACTCTTGGCAAGAAAGCATAAATGTGTTAACTATAACGATGAAAATGAATTAACACTATGATACACAGATAAAACTTACTGAGGACAACATCTTTAATGACAAGTGGTTCAAAGCCATACTTCCCATTAACACCGCACCAGTTAATTTGCTTCGCCAGTTGGTTCGTCATTAGTTTTGACATTATTCTCCAGACAGTTTCTTTTACAATCAGACCCCCTGCCAGTCCAAAATAGGTGACCTGAAAGACAATATTGTCAGTTACATATGGTACAGTGCCTATAAATTATAAAGTATTCATCTTCCTAAGAAATTTTCATGTCTTACAGCACAGAATCAAAGTAGATTAAATGTGGTTTTTATGACAATAATTAACAGAAAAATCTCTTAATATCAAAGTGAAAACAGATGTCTACAAAGTTATCTAAATTATTTACATATATATAATACTAAATTAGAGCTCCAAACTAACATTTGAAAGCAGTGGCACCGGTGCCACCAAGTTCTACAGATGGTGGCACCAGCACCTGATTTGGTAGCACTGGGGTGGGGGGGGATGTACATTTATTTTCATGAACAAAAACAGTAACATCTGTAACAATTGTAACAACCTCATTTTTATAGGGTAAAATTTAAATATTCTGACTGACTGACTTAAGACTCTACTCTTATTAAAATTAACCATAGGTCTTCCATAGTAGTTATCATACATGTGTAGATCATGATCACCACAGGTAAAACCACACATGGCACCTCAATATCATGGTAAAAAGTAACTATATGGTTTCTGTGGTATTTAGAATGGTTTATGGTATTTAGTCTAAACATATTTAGTATAAATACAAATGCACACAAACTGCTATAGCTTAATAACAACAATTTCATTATTCCTTTAATACATGTCTACATTAACAGTATAATAAAATGTGATATAATTAATATCCTACATTTCTGCCACAATACCATGGTTACAGTTAGTGTTACTACAGTAAATCCATGGTAAATGTTGGTGATTTGTGGATTGAAAAGCCTTCTAACTGGATTGTTGTGGCTCAATGTTTCTCCTGTTTACTGCGTCAGTGATGGGAAGATCGGATAATTTTACTGACTTGGATTTTTGAATCTCGTTAAGCAAAATTAACGAATGTTTAAGTCATTTCGTTCATTTGAGCAGAGTTAAATTAGAATGTTATATTTTTAATAGCCGAATTCCCCTGTCCTGCCATGCCCTCTCCTCCACATCCTGCCGTGCCCTCTCCTCCACGTCCTGTTGTGTCACCTCCTCCGTTTCCTTGTTGTATATCTGTTAACAAAGAGTTAACGTGTCAGCAAAGTGTTATACCATGTTTTTTTTTTTTTCAGCAAGTTCTCAAGATATTTCACAATTTTCACATTTTGCAAGTACAATTTAAAACAGCAATAACTAAATACTGGCACTAATAACAAATATTAGTAACTAAATACTAATAACTAATATACTAATAACTAATAATTAAAATTAAAGGGCATTACAAACATATGTTAAATTCATTTAACAAAGGCACAGTTCTTTGGGCTTTTTGATTTAAAAACTTTATAGATTCTAAATAAACTTCAAAGGCTGTTGGAAAATTAGAAAAGTTGGGTTTTGAGAAAAGTCATATTCATTCATGTTATTTGATAAGCAATAAAAGAACCTCTTCCTGTTGTACCTCTTCGTCTTCTTGTGCCGCCCTCTCCTCTGCTTCACTTCGAACCCTGTTCAAATGTTAAAGATATTACGTTTAAGTTTAGGGGTCACTGCTACATAATTTTATGGCAAAGTCAGACCAATTTGCCACATTGTTAAAAGGTGACCCACCCATCTATACCCTACCCCGTGCCCCAGTCCCTGATCTGTCCACCCCCAGCACTCAACCTAAACTGGTCTGGGTCTCTATGGCCATATCTCACCCAAAATGAGGCTAGCACTTATGGTCCATAGTCGGGCCGAATGTGGCTAAATGTGCCGTGTCTCAGCCCAAATCAGGCCAAATCCACACATACAAAGCCTAGCCAAATCTGGCAACCATTACTGGGCCAGAGCTGGCTCACTTTTGGTGAGCCGCTGCCAGAACATAGCTGAGTGAGCCAACACTCAGCCGCAATTGGCCTGATTGCGCTGGCTACCTGGGTAGCCTTTACCTACCGGGTTGTAAATGCAGCAGTTTCGTGTGCCTTTTACTATCGGACAAATGTGAAGGCTATATGTGTAAATGCTGATTTTAAATTTACTGATCGAGCTTTTGAGAGACGAGCATTCATGAATTTCCTTTAGCATAATTTCCATGATGAGCAAGTCCCTCACACCTAAGCTCCCAGAGTGGGGTAAAGTTATTTTTAAAGATATTTTTGAGATATTCAGTTTCTTGTACCCGCGCTCTCTGCCGGCGGCAAGTTTGCAAATATTTCGCACACTTGGCTTGATGTTGTGGTATATAAATATAAATGGTATATAACTATAATATACAGACATAAAACACTGCACTCAGAACTGTCAGCTGGTGTGGCTGCAGAATAATGACTGAAAATGATCCGATTTCATTACTTAGCGTACTTAATGGACCGTCTGAAAATTCCACTCACTATTAAACACAGGTTGTGTCGAATCACTCATTCAGTTGACATGCAAGTTAAACATAAAACATTAAAAGTACACTTTTACTTTCCAAATGTTGTAGTAAGTTCCTAGTGGATAGACTGACATACTACAGATGAGATGTTTACAGTAAGTCCAATAATGTGTTCAGTATTAGATTATTTTCGTAAAAAATAAAATAAAATTCAACAAAAGCACATTCCAAAGGTTGTAGTAAGTTCCCAGTAGATAGACTGATAAATCTCACCTGTAGTAAGTCAGTTTTCCCACTGGGAACTTATTACAACCTTTGGAATGTGAAAATAATGTTTTTGTTAATTTTAGTAATTTTTTTTTCATAATATAAGTGAATAGTGTATATTCATATGCACAGCCATCAATCTGGTGATTTATTATTATTTTTATTTTTTGGTTTGTTTGTTTTATTTTTAAATAACAATGTTTTTTTTTTTTTAGATAGAAAATGCAAGCCAATTGTAACGATGCTGTGGCGCTGGCAATGACAAAGATGAAGACGACGACGAAGTGACGAACGCAAGTGCAGTTTATTTTTCAAACGTGGAATCCAAAAACCCTGACTACAAACATGGACATGACATGACATGACATGACTAGACTAGACTAGACTAGACTAGACTAGACTAGACTATGAACTTGGCATAAACTTGACTTGGCTATAACAAAACAACAAAGTTACATTCACAATACCTAACACCAGACAATGGCAAACATGAGGGCTTAAATACAAGGACATGGTTAACAAGAAAACAAGACAACCAATCACAAGACTAAACTATAAACAATATAACAAGACTAAATTAACTTTAACCAATGAAAAGACAAGACTAATAACAAAGTAATCAAACAATGAACCACTGAAAACAAGACACATGAACAGGGGAAACACATGACAAGATCACATGAGGGAACAAGAAATCACATGACATAACACATAACCTGAACAGGAACTAAACTTGAAAATAAAAGACATGAAAACAAGAACAAAACACATAAACGTGACACCAATAGTCAAATAAATGACTGCTCTGATGCCAGTGATGTTTTAGTTGTGGGTGGAGATTTCAGACAGTCCCTTACGCACCATAGGCGAATATCCAAAGAATATCGAACCTAAAACTAACTTTACCCCGCAGTTAAACCTAAGCCTATGTCTTTACAATGTAGGCATATGCTTCAGTAGTCTTATGAATGAATGGTTATTTTTGTCATCTCATTTAAAACCATGCCATTTCAAACCGGAGCAACATCAAAGACAGCAGGTTTATGTATAGGACTGTCTGATAAAGCTCAGCTGCAATAAACATGGCGAGTTTTGGTGAATAAATGGTAAAGAATTTAATATTAACTGAGATGAATTTATCGTAACAATTAACAGCGGATAACTTTTATTCTGTCTCACAGCATTGAGGAAGACGTACCATGTGTAAATCAGATATTCAAGCCATATATTAGTGAAATTAAATAATCCAAATGCACAGTGTCCTGTGGCTATTTTTCCAATTTCCTATTTTTAACTTGAGCATTAAATCGAAATTATGAAAAACAAGTCATTAGTTGTATTTTAATATTGGTTTTGTAAATTAATAATGAAATAAGTCATTTTTTGTTTTTCCGATTTTGAATTCCTAATTGAATATGAAGTGAACGAATGATACACGGATTCTACATGACTCAAAGTGATTATTAAATCACAAAAGGCTGCTATTTAATTAAATAAGCATGTACTCTGTATGTATCTCATGCTACTACGTGAATTTGCACTCTGTTTACTGTCATCTGCTACAAACAGAGCACGCGATGCTCATGACAGTGTTTTCCCTGTATGAGCCTTGGAGGAACCTTTATGTCTTCCTAGGAGTCTTATTTTGAAGTTTTCCCCCGGACTACATCTCCCATAGTTCCCATTGAGTTCTTACAAGTTGCTTTACACTTGCAAGTCAAATCATGGTTTTAAAAATAGGCAAAAAGAAACACATTTCTCCTTAAATTCTCATGTTTTAGAGAAATGAAGGCTATTCCATGCATTACTGTTTTGAAAAAAGAATCTCTAACCAGGATAGAGAGGGCAGTGGACAGCCAGATGCACAACACAAAGACAAGTAAATCACAGTCTCCAGTTTGAGAAACAGACTCCTCACAGGTCCTAAACTAGCAGCTTCTGCATTGCTGCAAGAGGATTCTTGGACAAACAGAAAATTCTAATAATACAACATTTATTTAAATAGAAACAGCCATTTGTAACATTCTAAATGTCTCTAAATCATCTCTAAACTACATAATGTGCATTGTGACTGAAACACATTCCTATTTCAGGTTTACACTCGCGTATGTCCAACTATTTTGGCAATTAAGTTAACATACTGTACAAAACTAATATAATGCAATATCATAGAGGAGGAAATTTATCCCCTATGATATTGCAGCAATTATCCAGACATGTAATGTGATTACTAAGCAAACTTATCTGTCAGGGTTGTGTGTGTTTATGTTTTTCATGTCTTTTATTTTGAAAGTTTAGTTCCTGTTCCTATTTCATGTCATGTGGTTACCTGGTCATGTAATTTCATGTTTCCCTCGGTTTATTGTCTTGTTAACTCATTATCAGTTCTAGTTTGTCATTGGTTTAGGTTAATAGTCTTGTTATCTTGTTTATAGTACTGTCTGTTCATTGGTTGTCTTGTTACCCATGTCTGTGTATTTAAGCCCTCATGTTTGCCATTGTCTCTGGTCAGGTATTGTTAATGTAACATTGTTTTGTGTAACAAAGTCAAGTTAGTTATGTTTTGTTATGTTTTTGATTTACGTTTTTGGTTATCACTTATGTAAATAAATGCACTTGGGTTCTTCACATCATCATCGTCAAAGTCTGTTCCTGTCTTCAGCCTGCTAGCAACGTTATAGAATACCTGTCCGATCAAAATGAACCCAGCAATCCAGCTTCTTCGTTTACACCAGGGAAATCGTCCCCTTATGTCACAGAGTTTTGTGGTCTTTGCTACCTTGTCGATTTTAATGAGATTGCCCTCAAGGACTGTTTTCGTTTTGGACTTAATGAGCCAATCTCTTCCCTGATGCCAGGCGGTCAGAGTACCCACAGCCTGGCTCAGTATATCGACCTTGCCTTACTAATATTTGGTTCATCATTCACTGAGGGGGAGGTGGCCGCCAAGCCAGAGATCCACGTCATGGCCACCAAGCCAGAGTTCCTCATCATGGTTGCTGAGGTAGCACCATCTTTTGTCCCAGATCCTAAGTCTGCTCCATGTCATGTCACAGCAACTCCTCAGCCTGCTCCATGTCATGTCACAGCAACTCCTCAGCCTGCTTCATGCCATGTCACAGCCACTCCTCAGCCTGCTCCATGCCATGTCACAGCCACTCCTCAGCCTGCTCCATGCCATGTCATAGCCACGCCTGACCCTGCTCCATGCCATGTCACAGCCACACCTGACCCTGCTCCATGCCATGTCACAGCCATGACTCAGTCTGCTCCATGCCATGTCACAGCCATGACTCAGTCTGCTCCATGCCATGTCACAGCCAAGCTTCATTCTGCTCCATGCAATGTCTCAGGCTCACCTCTGGTCAACGAGCCAATGCCCAAGCCTGCCACGGTCAACGAGCCAATGCCCACGTCTGCCACGGCCAATGAGCCAGCATTGCAAGCCTCGTCCATCCCATAGCCAGCGTTGCAAGCCTTGTCTGTTCCAGAGCCATCGCTCTTTGGGCTATTTGAGTTGGAACTGGTTCCCGCCCTTGTGCCCACCCTGAGTTCTCCTGATTAGCCGGTTCCCCCCCAAGCCACCGGCTCGATCATCGCCCTCTGAGAAATCCCAGACACGGAGAACTTATGAACCTCCGACTCCACCTAGATCCTCCGAGCCCTGGACTCCACCTTGGCCTGTCAGTCCCTTGACATCACCTCGGCTCTAGGTTCCCTCAGCTCAACCGCGGTCCTTCAGCCTGTCAGCTTTACCTGGGTCCCACATCCCTCCAGCTCCTCCTTGGTCTGTCGGTCACCTGGCTCCAGCTTGGCTCTCCGATCCTCTGGCTACGACTCGTCTCTCCGATCCTTCAGCTCCACTGGGGACCTCCTTCCCTACGGCTCCGCCTTTGTCCTCAGCCCCACCAGCTCCACCTCAGTCTTCCGATCCTCCAGATCCGCCTTGCGGTCTTGGAGAAGCTCGAAAAGAGAGGACACTGGCGGCAGTTTATGCAAGCTGCTGTGCTCATGATGCTGTGCCCTGTGGGCTTCCGTCGTGCCATGCGCAGTGCTTTTTAGTTTATAAACAGATTTAGCACTTATAACTTGCTGATTTCTTCTTTCCAAAAAAACTTCAAAAAAATTCAGAAATATTATGTATTTTTTTGTACTTTGTAATTGTGGTGAAAAATAACTGTAGCGAAGTTGAATACTTCATTTTGAATCAACTCAAATAAAAGTAAATGTACTATTATTTATTTATACTTAAAGTAGAAAAATGTGAAAAATTTACTCAAGTACTGTAACAAGAGCAGTTGTAATTCGTTACTTTCCACCTCTGCTCCACATATTCACTAGCGCTCACATTTGAATTACATGCAAACTATATATTTATCCCATTAAATCGCAGCTTTTGCGGTTTAAATAATCTCATTAGGACATAAGGTGATTTTAATCTGTGGGCTGAATGTTTACATTATGACATTTACACATCACATGGTATCAGTTTTTGGTATCGGAGCATTTTTACGAGTACGAGTACCAGTACATGAGCATATTGTCGGGTCCGATACCAGAATCGTATCGGGACATCCCTGATAATATATATATATATATATATACACACATACATATATTACACAGCACTCTAGACTACTCGATTCTAATTGGTCAATGGAGCCATCTAGTGGTCTGATATGTCTGAGTAACAACCGCATATCTGGGGTTCAAGACGTATCAGACCAGTCATCCGGGAATTGCGAGTCATCTTTCCTGCTTCTCGAAACACTGTGCGATCTCTACAAGTTTGCTAATAACATTATTTCACACATCCCACCCTGCTCAAAATGCCAGGGAGTAAAAAGTTAAGTTCCCTTTCCTTACATACATTTCAGGGTCCTCCTTACACATGCCTCATGGTAATACTGGCAACAACAAAAAAAAAAATTATTAATCTTCACTCAATCAGCCGCAGTAGCGAGGGCACAAGAGTCTCCCTCCACTGCATCATTGCGTGTAAAGCAGCCAGCAAAATTATGCCAATGGTGCAACCTTGTGGTTACTCAGCACCATTGCACAACAGAAAATCATGCTATCCCTGTGCTAACTCCACTGTCTGCCCACTTAATAGCCTGGCAACAGTTACAGATGGTATCGAACTGGGTAATTTGAATGATAAAGCATGGTAATGTCATTCAATTTAGGTGGGCACCACCTATATTCAACAGGGGTTATTCCTACAGTAGTCTCTCCTGAGTAGGAAGCTCCGTGTTTGGTTCAATACAGTAATTCTTTCTTACAGAAAGGGGCACTAGAGGAATTTCCGCCTTCTCAGAGGGAGACTGTTTTTTTTTTTTTTTTTTTTTTACTGCCGCTATTTCCAAGTTCTGAAGGACAGTAGCTTGCATTTAATTTTGGACATGAGACGATTAAAATTATTGCTTCAGGATGCATAGATAATGTCGCAGATCCAGCCGGGGGACTGGTTTGTGAGGATAAATTTGAAAGACGCTTACTTTCACATTCATATTGCGCCGAAGCACAGGCACTTTCTCAGATTCTATTTTGCTGGCAAAGCGTACCAAATTTGTGTCCTTCCGTTCTGTCTTTGGCTCCCCACACATTCATGAAATGCATGAATGAGGCTCTGGGCCCTCTGAGACTCCAGGGCATTCACATTTTGTATAGTGAAAGTGGATTTTGAACATCTTGATGATTAGCTGGTGAGAGTCTGGCTGCCCAACATCGAGATGTCATTCTTAGCCACTTGGACAGTTTAGGGCTGAGAGTCAATCTAGACAAGAGTTTTCTGTTGCCAAGGCAACATACTCTGTTTCTAGAAATGGAACTAGATTTTCTGGTGATGCAAGCACGCTTGTCTCCAGCTTGTGTCCAGTCATTGTGACAGTGCCTAGTTATGTTACCAACATAAATTTTTCACAAGCAGTTGGGGGCTCATGATCGTGGCATCCACTATCATTCCCCTGGGCCTGATGCATGCAAGGCCTTTTCAGTGTTAGATTAAAACCATAAAGGGGACTTCACCCACTTGGGCATGCACATTGTTCCTTCAAAGTGATGCCCTGTTTCCATAGAGACAGACACACTTTCTGGAGTCAGGCATTCCATTGGGACAGGTTTGTCACCACAAAGTAGTTACCACAGATGCCTCCCCCATAGGCTGGCATATAAATTGTCTAGAAATTTTGGCTGTGCTATTGGCACTAAGATATTTCCTTCCAGAGATTCTAGGCAGTCATGTCCAGATATGAACAGACAGCAGAACGGTGAGGTCTTACATCATCTGTCAGGTTGGAGTGCTCTCTCGTGCAATGCTGAGGTTGTCACACACTCCTGTGGGTGTGGAACAATGTACTGTCTCTTCGAGCATACATGTCCAAGGCTGCCTAAATCTGGGGGCAAATCTCTTGTCCAGGCATGGACTGAGACCTGGGAATGGGCATTACACCCTCAGACACTGGAACAGATCTGGAGGAGGTTTGGAAGAGTGGGTGTGCACCTGTTTGCCTCGAGGGAGCCATCAAATTGAAGCCCTGTATGCATTTCAATCTGCTTCATGTGGTTCTGCTGATGGTTCGAGAGGATCAGGTTTGGCTTCTGTTAGTGCCACTGTATTGGCCCTCCCATACGTGGTTCTCAACTCACTGCCCTATAGGCTCAGTGGAGTTTTTTTCCCAAGAGCTTTTTGTGGACGAGTTTGCCCAGGCAACGCTTAAAATGTATGCCGCTGCTATATTGGCTGAAGTTGCACAAGTGAATGGGGTTTCGATTGGTAGACATTCCCTTGTCTCTCACTTTATGCGCAGAGTGCGCAGGCTTAGGGCCTTTTCACCCTGTCCTTATCCCTTCATGGGATTTATCTGTGGTGTTAGAGGTGTTCTCAGGTGCCCTATTTGGGCCATTGGCATCAGTTTTGTAATAAGTTCCTGACTCTTAAAACTGCCCTGCTTCTGGCATTGGCATTGTTTAAGAGGATTGGTGATTTACATGCCCTGTCAATCAATCCAGCAGGTATGGATTTCGCGCTGCAGTGGTCAAAGGTAGTATTGAGACCTCGCTTGTGTTAATTACCCCAGGTCATTTCTAACCGTTTTGATCTCAGGTTATTACTTTGCAGTCCTTCTCTCCTCACCCGAATGAGCCGGATGAAAGTGAGAGGTTGCATATGCTATGCCCTGTTAGAGCTTTGCAAATCTGTTGATTGCAGTAGCCAGTGGCGTAAGTCAGAACGGCTGTTTGTATGCTTTGGTGGCTGCAACAGAGGGTTTTTGGTCACTAAGCAGAGGCTGTCTCATTGGCTTCTGGACCATTTTACTTTGCCTATGAGTTTTCTGGCTCATTCTGTGAGGAGCATGGCATCCTCGTGGGCTTTGGCTAGAGGTGTATCCATAGAGAATTTTTGTATGGTGGCAGGTTGGGCCTCTCTACATACTTTTGTCTGATTTGATCATCTGGACCAGGGTTTAACTCCTGCTTCCCATCTTCTATCTGCTGGAATGGGGTGAATTTATAATTCTTGTACGTGTAGTCCACTTGTGCACCGCTATTTGCTTGCCACATGGTCTAATACAGTCAATGGATGTAGAAGGGAAGTCCTGCCTTGCAGGTAAAAGATCCAATCACCTTTTAGATACAGATATCACCTGTCGATCAACATGCGCGTTTCGTATTTTAGCATTAGAGGTGTTAAATTTTGAGTTTTTTTGGAGTCAACTCCAACATGGACTCTTCGGCTCCATTTATTTTCGATCAGGATAGTTTCAAAATTCAGGGCCATCACCAGGGATGGCCATTAGTGGGCAATGCTTTCCTAAGTGACATATTTTCACCCCCAAAATTGTCTGGCATTAGCAGAAAATCAATGGAATTATAAAAATCATAGTTTAATTTTCACTCGTATATAGCTCACTCAGTCCACTGCTTATTGTGTCCGATTGCCGCTCCGTGATAAAGTTTATGTTTTTCTGTAACTGCTGGTCAGTTTCTCCTACCCAAATCCAAACACTAACATTAGTGGGACATGAGAAGGTCACTTTAGTCTAGATGGCTTCTATGCCGATGGAAAAACAAATCACACATATTTTCTTGCTTGATTCACTTCAATAACTATTAATAGGCATATTATGGATACATAATCAAACAAGAAAATAATTAATCCGTACAGTTGTTTTTAATGGAACGTACAGTATGGTACGTGAAATCACTTTTCTATGGAACGTATGGTGAAAATTTTAAAAGGGCAGCTTTTTAACTGAACAGTCTCGAGCACAACAGATTAAATAGCAGTGTGTTTAATTAAGATATATTGGTGTGGTTATTGTTTTGATAAAATATCACTAGCTTACCTGTAAGTTAATAGTGTTTCCTATTCCATATGTTCTGGCGATGGCCCTGTGAAGATTGCAGTCTTTTGTTCACATTAGACTTTGCATAACTTTACCTTAAAATGACTGGTAACAATATCATTCCCTAGTTTCCAACCAATATCACGCGTGCCAATGTAATCACTGGCATGTCAGCAATAGCGAAATAGGAGTAGAATTCCACACCTGCATTACAATCTACATCTTGATGTAATCCTTCCTCATGATCACGCAGCGTGTTTTCATGAGCTGAATGGGAGGCTAAACAAAAAGTTAAAATGTGACGAGACAGCAGTATACCCAACAGACTCGTTACAAGACTAGTCTTCCACTGGCACAACATGATACACAGGGTGAAATACTTGCTAAATTCACTGACTTACACAACCGAACTGCTCTGTGTTACAGCTCCCCTGTAACTGGGAGAATGGGATGAGAAAAGACTCTGGATCAGTCACTCCGAGCAAAGTTCTACATCGATTGTGTACGCAGAGAAAATGTATTAGTTTCTAAAAAGAATCTATATTTTTAGTTTGTAGTAAGTAGTTTGATTCATGAAACAACCCATTTCATTCAAGTTGTATCAACATGCGCCTTTGAAGTTTTGGCGTCTGTACGCACCGTGGATCAACTCAAAACAAGCGTGCACTGAGATGACTTAAGTGAAAAATTGTATTATCAGATACATTCCTTGAACATGTTAGGCTGGCATTCCTCACTGAATTAAAAAAAGAAAAAAAAAAAAAAAACGTGGGTCGTAGTGGGCAAAAGTTTGAGAAACCCTGCTTTACTGGAACACTAATATTAGCCCAAGACTAAATTAAATAATTTTTATAGCTTATTTTGAAACATGTCGGCAGCATTCTCTGGGTTTGATAAATTAATAAATTACTAATCTGGAGGTCGAACATTACCAAATGCCGCTAGATTTAAAATTTGTATTTATTTTTATCACATTCTTTCTGGTTATATCAGAAATTCCATCTTTCCTTCATGCCAATAGTGTTTAACACTGCTTAACACATGGTGAATTATTGCATTGAGGGCCATTAACAGGTGTTGTGCCCGTGATGGAGCAGTAGTGGAGCGCTCTTGGAGTGAGAGAAAAAATAACACACTGATTTTTTTAAACGTTCCTCGCTCCAGGCAAAATCATGCCGCTCCACTCTTCACTCCACTTCCACTCAGCTCCACTCATATACTCAGTCAGTCAGTGAGAAAGAGAAGCCGGAAGATACTCTTTCGGATGCGGGTAGTACAGCGAGCAACACACATACTTTGGTTCTGGCTGTAGAGCCCCTGCAGCAGGGCATTTGGGTGACGTCTCGGCGGCATACTCGCTCAGCAAAGTGACACCTCTCTCCTGTTCCTGTTAGGGTTTCCAATCGATTCTCCCTACTCAGTGATGCACCCAGTGAGAATCATGTTGAAAGAGCCTTAATAATAGGTGATTCTATTGTAAGGCACGTGGAAATAGAGACTCCAGCCACTATTGTTAAATAAATTTCGGGGGCTCGGGCATCTGACATCAGATAAAATTTACAAGTGCTGGCTAATGCTAAATGTAGATTTTCTAAAATTGTTATTCATGTCGGCACTAACGATGTCCAGCTTCGCCAGTTGGAGATTACTAAAGATAATATTAAAGAGGTGCGTGAACTTGCAAAAACTATGTCAGACACTATAATATGCTCTGGCCTCCTCCCTGCTCATTGTGGTGATGAGGTCTATAGTAGATTAGTGTCACTGAACGGCTGGATATCTGAGTGGTGTCCAGAGAACAGCATAGAAATTATAGACAATTGGAAGAGTTTTTAGGGTAGACCTGATCTGCTAAAGAGAGACATACTCCATCCCTCCAGGGAAGGTGCCGCTCTCCTCTCTAGTAAATTGGCTCATAGTTTTAATAGTGATAGTATTTGACTAACTGGGGCCCAGGTCAGGAAGCAGACAAACTAGTTAATCCGAATGTCTGCTAGCTGCCTTGAGACGTCACACTGGTCACATAAACTACAACACATAGAGGCTGTATCACCTAGATATCATTTAGAGAATGTGTCTGTTCCCCGAACTACCAAACACAAACCCCTCACTAAACCATTTAGAATTTTTTTTATTTAGGTCAAACTTCAAAAAAACTAAAAATTGAAGATAAACATCATATAAACCTCTTTCAACTCTCTTTCAACTAAAGTACTAATTGTAAATGAAATTATTACAGATCATAGTTTGGATGCGCTCTGCTGAATGAAACCTGGCTTAAACCAGATGAATATATTAGTTTAAATAAATCTACTCCTTCAGATTATTGTTATAAACATGAGCCTCGTTTTACGGGTCGAGGAGGAGGTGTTACCACAATTTAAAGTGATGTTTTTGGTGTTACTCAGAGAACAGGATATAAATTTAAGTCTTTTGGACTAATAATGCTAAACCGTCAGATATAAATAAAATATCTCTGTCGTCTTTTGCCCTTGCTACAGTATATAGATCACCCGGGCTATATTCTGATTTCCTTGGTGGATTTTTACATTTTCTAGTAGTTACTGTAGATAGAGCTTTAATTGTTGGTGACTTCAACATTCACATATATAATGAAAATCACACACTGGGATTAGCATTTATCGATATTCTCAACTCTCTTGCAGTCAGACAAAATTTGACAGGACCAACTCATTGTCATAATCATATGCTAGATTTAATTCTGTCATATGGAGTTGATGTTGATATTATAGAAATTATACCGTAGATCAATGACATCTCAGATCATTACCTTGTCTCTTGTTTGCTGCGATCAGCTAATGTTACTCAATCTACACCACGCTATCGTTCAGGTAGAACCATTCTTTTGACCACTAAAGATAGCTTAACTAATAATCTTCCAAGAATTGTCTCACATACTCAGTAAGCCAAAAAGTTCAGAAGAACTTGATGTAATAACAGAAAATATAAATACTGTCTTCTCTAGCACTTTTGATAGTGTCACCCCCCATCGATTAAATAAAATTAAAGAAAAAAGGCCCGCACCATGGTACAATGATCACACTCATGCTCTCAAGAAAGCAGCTCAGAAAATGGAGCGCAAGTGAAAGAATACAAAATTAGAGGTATTTTGTGGTGCATGGAAGGATAGTGTCTGTAGCTACAGACAGGCTGCCAGGTCAGCATATTTTAGCAAAATCATAGAAAATAACCACAACAATCCTAGGTGTTTATTCAGTACTGTGGCTAAATTGGTTAGGAATAAAGCATTGACTGAACCAGATATTACATAGCAGCACAATAGTAATGACTTCATGTACTGCTATATATATATATATATATATATATATATATATATATATATATATACACACATACACATACATACACTACCGGTCAAAAGTTTTGATACACTTACTCATTCTTTATTATAATTTTTTTTTTTTTTTTTTTTTTTCACATTTTAGAATAATAGTAAAGTCATCAAAACTATGGAACAACATAAATGGAACTATGGAAATTATGTTGTGACTTAACAAAATTCAAAATAAATCAAAATTCTGTTATATTTTAGCATCTTCAAAGTAGTCACCCTTTGCCTAGAATTTGCTGACATGTACTCTTGACATTTTCTCAACCACCTTCTTGAGGTATCACCCTGGGATGCTTATTAAACAGTATTGAAGGAGTTCTCATCTATGTTGGGCACTTATTGGCAGCTTTTCTTTATTATTTGGTCCAAGTCATCAATTTCAAAAGCTTTTTTATTATTATTATTATTAAATTTTAGTTTTATTATGAAATAAATTAATATGGTGGCACAGTTATATTTTTGTCTACAAAACTCATTTCAAACATTGAAGCATACGCCTTCAGATCAAAAGATTAAGATCATAAGAAACATTTCAGTCTAGTGTTTCAAAACTTTTGACCGGTAGTGTGTGTGTATATATATACATAAGATGTTTCCCAAAAGCATTTGTCTTAAGATGGTTATTTGTATCTTCAGCTTCAGTGTGTAGATAAATGTTAGACTCCCAAACATTACTTTTGCAACTAGAAAAGATTAGAATTGAAGAACAGGGAGCCCTGCAACAGATGTCATGGCCCCCACAAAGCCCCCCACTGAACATCGTGTCAGTATGAGATTACATAAAGAGACAGAAGCAATTGAGACAATGGCGAATTCTCCAAGAAGCTTGGAACATCCTATCTGCCAACAACCAAGAAAAACTGTGTCCAGGTGTACCTAGGAGAATTGGTGCTGTTTTAAAGGCAAAGGTGGTCACACCGAATATTGATTTAGCTTTTTTATGTTTACTGGACTTTGTATGATGTTAATTGATAAATGAAAACTAATATATATATATATATATATATATATATATATATATATATATATATATATATATATATATATATATATATGTGCAAATACAAATCTTATTTAGATTATATACAGATAGTGCAAGGGAATGTAATGGCAGAAGAGGTAGGATATGTTGGATAAATATAAATAGACTAAGCTGTGAATTGCACATAATTATTGCTCAATGGGGCAGTTTTAACTGTTCATGAGATGGATAGCCTGAGGGAAAAAACTGTTCTTGTGCCTGATGGTTCTAGTGCTCAGTGCTCTGTAGCACCGGCCAGAAGGCAACAATTCAAAAAGGTAGTGGGCTGGGTGAATAGGGTCCAGAGTGATTTTTACAGCCCTTTTCCTCATTCTGGAAGTGTACAGTTCTTGAAGGGAGGGCAGGGGGCAACCAATAATCCGCTCAGCAGTCCGAACTGTCCTTTGTAGTCTTCTGATGTCTGAATGATAGCTGAACCAAACCAGACAGTTACTGAAGTGCAGAGGACAGACTCAATGACTGCTGAGTAGAACTGTATCAGCAGTGCCTGTGGCAGGTTGAACTTCCTCTACTGGCGAAGGAAGTACAACCTCTGCTGGGACTTTTTCAATGTGGGTCTCCCACTTCAGGTCCAGTGAGATGGTAGAGCCTGGGAACCTGCATGACTCCGCTGCTGCCGGAGTGCTGTTTTGAAGGTGTTCAGCTCCAGGTTGTTTTAATTGCACCAGACAGCCAGCTGTTCAACCTCCCTTCTGTATGCAGACTCATCATCACCCTGGATGAGGCTGATGACAGTAGTGTCATCTGCAAACTTCAGGAGCTTGACAGAGGGGTCCTTGGCAGTGCAGTCATTTCTGTAGTGGGGAAAGAACACATCCCTGGGAGGCACCAGTTCTGATCGTACAGGTGCTGGAAGTGAATTTCCCCAGTCTTACTAACTGCTGCCTATCTGTCAGAAAGCTGGTGATCCACTGACAGATAGAGGTGGGAACAGAGAGTTGGTTTAATTTAGTCCGGAGAATAGCTGGGATGATGATGTTGAATGCTGAACTGAAGTCAACAAAAAGGATCCTTGCATATGTCCCTGGTCTATCCAGAGGTTGCATGATATGATGCAATCTCATGTTGAATGCATCATCCACAGACCTGTTTGCTTGATAAGCAAATTGATGGGGATACTGAAAGGGTCCAGTGATGTCCTTCAGGTGGGTCAACACCAGTCTCTCAAATGACTTCATGACCACAGACATCAGAGCGACGGGTCTGTAGACATTAATTCCTGTGATTTTGGGTTTCTTTTGGACAGGGATAATGGTGGAGTGTTTGAAGCAGAAGTGACCTTTACACTGCTCCAGTGATCTGTTGAAGATTTGTGTGAAGATGGCAGCCAGCTGGTCAGCACAGGATTTTGGACAAGTGGGTGAAACACCGTCTGGGCCCTGTGCTTTCCTTGACTTTTGTTTCCTGAAGACCCAGCACACATCCTCTTCACATATCTTAACCCTCTGGTGTCGACAGACACGCTGGCGCATCCTGCTGGATTTTTTCCGCATAACAGCGGAAATAACTTAAAATACTCAGTCATTTTTGGGCACACAGATAAGTGTAAGCCATCATTAGAAACTATAAAGGTTCTACTTTTATCTGTGTACACTCACAATAATTAATTAATTATAATAATTTTCTTTATTTATCACACATTATACATTTGCACATGTACAGTGAAATTCTTCTTTTCACATATCCCAGCTAGGCTGGGGTCAAAGTGCAGGGTCAGCCATGATACAGAGCCCCTGGAGCAGAGAGGGTCAGGGGCCTTGCTCAAGGGCCCAACAGTGGCATCTTGGCGGTGCTGGGGCTTGAACCCCCGACCTTCTGATCAGTAACCCAGAACATACAATAACAACAAAACATTGTGCTTTTGTAAAATAAAGAAAATAAACAGGGTGCGCTTTCAGCCGTCTCTGTCTCTGCGAGCATCTTTTTGAAACATGTCACAAAAATGAAGTGAAACTCCGCAAATTCTTATCACACGAACATGAAACATATGTCTAAAGAAAGCTTAAAATGTCTACTTTTAAATAAAACAATTCACATTTAAAAGAAATATTATCCTGCAATGTACTCTGTATGAAACAAAGCGATGTACAATTTCTCCTGGCTCAGCTCATTATCGCTAATGTGATCCCACCCAATAACAGAGCGCGCTATTCATACGGTAATGTGCTGAGGCAATCAATGCAAATGGTAAACGCCCCCAACAATGCCTTAAAAAACATCAAGTTTCATCAACAGATTCATTCACTTTCCTGCGCGTTTGAAAGATGGCACGCTACACAGGTGAGGAAGCTCCTGGATAGTGACGAAGAGTTCACATTTTCCTCAGAAGAAGAGCGGGACTCCGACGATGAATGTTTACATTTGAAGAGCGATTTGATCCAGCTGAGGATACAATTCCAGATGAGTAAGTCATTTAGTTTTACTTACATAGTTGACATGCTATTTTATATAAACGTACATATTTTACTAGCTGGACTATTTCCAGACTTGCCAGCCAGTATTCAGCGTATTGAAATTTGAAATATGTCCTAATAGGCAAGTTTTAGTTACATTTAAATGTTGTTTCGGCTGAAGCAGGTATTTAAATTGTATGCTGTATGATATAAAAATAATATGAATGTTTAGATTATATTTTAACTAGTGTTTATGCTGCCTCATTATCATCAATGAAGCTTGTGCTTACAAATATCTTTTCGAGTGTAAATGTGTAAAATATGCTGTAAATATGCCCATATTAGAAAATCAGCATATTAGAATGATTTCTGAAGGATCATGTGACACTGAAGACTGCAGTAATGATGCTGAAAATTCAGCTTTGATCAAAGGAATAAATTGCATTTTACAATATATTCAAATAGAAAACAGTTATTTTAAATTGTAAAAATATTTTACAATATCACTGTTTTTGCTGTATTTTGGATCAAATAAATGCAGCCTTGGTGAGCAGAAGAGACTTCTTTTAAAAACATTAAAACAATCTTACCGATCTATAAACTTTTAAACAGTAGTGTAGGTCTAAAGTTTTTAAGTAAAGTCTATGTAAAGAAAATGTATAATCAGATAATACATTCAATCATTAAGTCTCCTCACATTCATTCTCTCTCAGGGGAGGGGTCTTTGTCTCCTCAGGTGTCAATCACATCAATATTCATGATCATCCACGCCTCCTCGCATATGGCCTTTCTAACACTAAAAGTGTCTTACAAAAGTTAAATGACTTTATTGTTTTGAATGAATTAGTGATCAGGATGGTTTTCACATAATTTTATAGCAAAAACTCTAGGCTACACGATCCAGTTCTCAAAAGTCTTGTGAACAAATGTTTAGTATGTGATATATGGCCTTATTTCAGTGACTTACAATTTTTGTTTTTTTTCAAAAACCACACATAAATGTTATTAGACTTTAGCCATTAATATGTTTTTAAGCAACTGAAAAAAGCACAAATGTCAAGGCATGTCAAAACTTCTCCAGGGCCCAAAACACCCTCAGACCCCAGAGGGTTAAGTGCAGGTTGAATGCAGGAGGTGTTGATGTTTGTGTGAAGTGAAGGTCAGATTGGGTGTGGGGTGTGAAACTGGGCTTTTCAAATCTTCAGTAAAACACATTCAGGTCGTCAGCCAGTTGTTGATTCCCTACAGAGTTGGGGGATGGTGTCTTGTAGTTAGTAATGTCTTTCAGGCCTCTCCACACTGATGCAGGGCTGTTAGCTGAAAACTTGTTTTTCTGCTTGTCAGAGTTTTTTGCTTTAATGTTTTATTTTGGACACTAGTGGCCCTCATTGTGTTTCATTTCAGTTTCCCGCCATTTTATCATGTGTTATTGTTTTCACCTGTGCCTCGTTCTGGACTGTGTATTTAAGTTGATCACTTCCTTTGTTTCTTTGCTTGGTTATTGATGTTCCTAGCCAGTTACTGCCGTAAGTCTGCTCTAGTTCCAAGTACTAAACTCTGTAAGCCTTTTGGTTTGTTCTTTCCCCGTGTTTATTTTTTGCTGTTTTTTGATGTCTTTTTCCTGAGTTTTTTGGAGATTATTTTTTCCTCCTTTCGGATCCTTTTCTGGACTAAAGATTTTTCTGTTTTTTGTGATTGTCAGTAAGAAATTGCTTTTGTACTCTTTTGCTAATTTTGTTAATAAACTCTTCTGAGTTCTTTTAAGAGCGCATCTGACTATTGGGTTCAACTCCCTTCTGTGGCTCAGTGGTAGAAATTAAGACTCTTGTGCCAGAGACCCAAGTTCAATTCCCGGCTCTGACAGAATAACCAAGCCACATTATGAACCCAGAGATGCCTAATGCTCAAGAACTCCTGGCCACAATTGCTCAGCAGGAGTCCACAATCCAATGCCATGAGTCAGCACTAGTCCAACAGGAGACTGTGATGGCTAAACACTCAAAGTTCTGTTGGATCTCATGATTTCTGTTCGTCAGATCCTGGACCAGCTGCCCTCTACCTCAACTACTGCTTCTACTGCTGCCTCGGTACCCCTTCCGGATTCTTGAGTGCTCTCTCCTCTGAGTGAACCTCGCTTACCTCCACCACAACATTTCTCAGGTGATCCCAGTGCATGTGATGGGTTCTTGACTCAATGTTCTCTCACATTTGAATTACAACCATCTTCCTTCCCCTCAGATCGGGCCAAGATCACATATGTTATCACCCACCTTTCTGGCAAGGCTCTTTCTTGGGCAACAGCGGTCTGGAAGGCACAGGCACCCTTCTGTTCAAGTTATTCTGTGTTTGAAAAGGAGTTCAAGCGAGTCTTTGACCACCCCCTCAGTGGCCGGCAAGCCTCTAAGAGACTTCTCACCCTCCGACAAGGTAATGGCAGCGCGGCTGAATATGCCATACAGTTTCAGACAGTTGCAGCAGGGAGCGGCTGGAACGACGAGGCCCTCATGGTGTGCTTCCTGAATGGTCTGTCTGAGGCAATCAAGGATGATATGGCTACCAGAGAACCTGCTTGTGATCTCGAGACCCTCATGGATCAAGCAATCTGGCTGGATAATCGCCTGAGGGAGAGAAGCCTGAACCGGCCATCTGATTCCACATTGTCTGCCAGTCCAGCACTTGCTCCAATGCTACCAGTCCCCCACGAGTCCTCGGAACCCATGCAATTGGGAAGGACAAGGCTTTCCCCATCAGAACGAGACCGTCGCATGAGAGAGCACTGTTGTCTATATTGTGGAGTGTATGGTCATTTTCGCTCTGCCTGCCCCGTGCTTTCGGGAAACACCCAGTCCCGTACAGGCAAGGAAGAACTGTAACGGGAGTTACACGCACAGCTTCACCTTCCAATTCTGGATTGTTCCTTCCCATCACACTCACTTGGGGAGATCAAAAACACCAACTCCAGGCACTGATTGATTCTGGTGCTGCTGGGAATTTCATGGATATTTCCTTTGCCAAAAGTCTCCAGATTCCTATTAATTCCCTTCCTGCTCCCCTAACTGCGACAGCCTTGGATGGAAGACCATTAGCTCCAGGGAAAATAACCCACATCACCTCTCTCCTTGATCTCGTCACTTACCAGCTCCAGGAGAGAATGTGCTTTCACCTTATACAGACTCCAGAGTTTCCTATTATCCTCGGTCACCCCTGGCTCCTCCAGCATAATCCACACTTTGACTGGTCCACTGGCGCTGTTCTCAGTTGGGCTCCCACCTGTCAGACTACATGCTTGGCCCAGAATTCCCCTGATCTTGTTCTCGAGTCCCAAGAAACCCTAGATCTGTCTCAAGTCCCTGCTCAGTACCACCACCTCAAAGCAGTGTTCAGCAAAAGGAAGGCCACCTCCTTACCTCCTCATCGCCCCTATGATTGCGCCATTGAGCTGCTCCCAGGAACCTGCCCCCCCAGAGGTCGTATATTCTCTTTGTCTCCCCCTGAATGAACTGCTATGGACAAATACATTAACGAATCCCTTGCGGCAGGTATCATCCAACCATCCACTTCCCCTGCTGGAGCTGGATTTTTTTTCATTGGGAAGAAGGATGGCGGACTCCGGCCATGTATTGATTACAGGGGCCTTAATAAGATCACTATTCGAAACCGCTGTCCCTTGCCATTAATGACCACTGCTTTCGAAATTCTGCAAGAAGCCTCCATCTTCACTAAGCTTGACTTGCTCAATGCCTACCATCTCGTGCGCATCAGGCAAGGAGATGAATGGAAGACCGCCTTCAACACGCCCACTGGGCACTATGAATATTTGGTTATGCCCTTCGGTCTCACCAATGCTCCTGCAGTATTTCAAGCTCTCATTAATGATGTTCTCAGAGACATGCTCAACCAATTTGTGTTTGTCTACTTGGACGATATCCTCATCTTCTCGAGTTCCCTCCAAGAACATGTAAAACACATCAGTAAGGTTCTCAGATGTCTTCTTGATAACCATATTTATGTTAAACCTGAGAAATGCAAGTTCCATGTAACCAAAGTTCAGTTCCTGGGGTTCATTATCAAGCCTGCCAGATACAAATGGACCCTCAAAAGGTTCAAGCAGTTGTGGATTGGCCCTCCCCCTCGTCGGTAAAGGAAGTACAGTGTTTCCTTGGTTTCGCCAGTTTTTATCGCAAGTTCATCCGGAACTTAAGTACTGTGGCAGCTCATTTATCTGCCCTCACCAAGGGGAACACAACCAGCTTTAATTGGGGACATGAAGCAGAGTTGGCCTTCAGCAAACTCAAAAGCCATTTTACCTCTGCACCTATTCTCATTCTCCCTAACCCAGATAAACCCTTCATCGTGGAGGTTGATGCTTCGGACGTAGGGGTTGGAGCTGTGCTGTCCCAAAGAGGGGAGGACAACAAGTTGCATCCATGTGCATTCCTTTCCCACCGCCTTACACCGACTGAGACAAACTATCATGTAGGGGATCGAGAGTTACTGGCAGTTAAGCTAGTGCTTGAAGAGTGGAGGCATTGGCTTGAGGGGGCCAAACATCCATTCCAAGTATTCATGGACCACAAAAATCTGGAATACATTCAGCAGGCAAAGCGACTCAACCCCCGCCAGGCACGTTGATCCTTATTCTTCAACCGTTTCCAGTTCATCTTATCCTACCGCCCCGGCTCTAAAAACCTAAAACCTGATGCTTTGTCCTGAGTATATGTAAACACTCCTCAAGAAGATTCTATTGCATCGATTATCCCCAGTTCCAAGGTAATAGCTCCTGTCAGGTGGGATCTGGAAAATACTGTAAAACAAGCCCAAGCCCGAGAACCTGGCCCAGGAGGGGGGCCAACCCACTGCCTGTTTGTCCCTAAAGCTGTCCGCTCCCAGATCCTCCAGTGGGGACACTCCTCTCGTCTCACTTGTCATCCTGGTACCTCTTGCACTCTTGAGTTCCTCCAAACACGATTTTGGTGGCCAACTATCAAGGAGGATGTGACAACATTTGTAAATGCATGTCCCACGTGCAACCAAAGTAAGGTCCCTCACCGCTCTCCACAAGGGCTATTGCATCCTCTCTCCATACCTCATAGACCTTGGTCTCATCTTTCTATGGATTTTATCACTGGACTTCCGCTATCACGAGGCAACACCACTATCATGGTCATAGTTGATAGATTCTCCAAGGCCACCCGATTTATTCCTCTGCCCAAAATACCCACTGCTAAAGAAACTGCTGAATTGGTTATAAACCACGTCTTCCGAGTCTTTGGCATCCCACAAGACATCGTCTCTGATCGAGGACCCCAATTTTCCTCCCGATTCTGGTGGGCATTTTGTCAATCTCTGGGGGCTACAGTGAATCTATCTTCTGGGTTCCACCCAGAGTCCAATGGGCAAACTGAGAGGCTTAACCAAGATCTTGAGACTACACTGAGGTGTATGGCAGCTAACAACCCATCCTCTTGGTCTTCCTTCGTCATGTGGGCAGAATATGCTCACAATACCCTTCGTTCCTCAGCTACAGGCATGTCCCCTTTCGAGTGCCAGTTGGGATACACCCCTCCTCTATTCCCTGAGCAAGAAGTGGAGGTTGCAGTTCCCTCTGCTCAACAGTTCGTTAAATGTTGCTGCCAGACATGGAGAAAAGCCAGACTCAAGCTCTTGAAGGTCTCTCAGCAGTATCAGCACCAGGCCCCCACTCTGCGCCCCGGCCAAAAAGTCTGGCTCTCCACCAAGAACATTCCCTTGTGGGTGGAATCCCGTAAGCTTTCCCAGAGGTTCATTGGCCCCTTCAGGATTGCCAGTAAAGTAAACCCAGTTACTTATGTTTATATTTGCCTAGGTCTTTGAAGATAAATCCCACTTTTCATGTCTCACTGTTAAAACCTGTTTTGTCTTCTCCTTTTCTTGCGACAGGTAAACCTCCCCCTCCTCGTATCATTGGTGGCCAGCCAGCTTACACAGTCCACAGAATACTGGATGCCCATCGAGTACGAGGGTCCCGGCAGTATCTTGTGGACTGGGAAGGATATGGCCCTGAGGAGCGCTCCTGGGTTCCTGCCAAGGACATCTTGGACCCCAAACTAATTCAAGAATTTCATGCTCGCAAGTCCAGTCGTCCAGGAGGGAACGTCAGGAGCCGTTCCTAGAGGGAGGGGTCCTGTCAGAGTTTTTTGCTTTAATGTTTTATTTTGGCCACTAGAGGCCCTCATTGTGTTTCATTTCAGTTTCCCGCCATTTTATCATGTGTTATTGTTTTCACCTGTGCCTCGTTCTGGACTGTGTATTTAAGTTGATCACTTCCTTTGTTTCTTTGCTTGGTTATTGATGTTCCTAGCCAGTTACTGCCGTAAGTCTGCTCTAGTTCCAAGTACTAAACTCTGTAAGCCTTTTGGTTTGTTCTTTTCCCGTGTTTATTTTTTGCTGTTTTTTGGAGATTATTTTTTCCTCCTTTTGGAACCTTTTCTGGACTAAAGATTTTTCTGTTTTTTGTGATTGTCAGTAAGAAATTGCTTTTGTAATCTTTTGCTAATTTTGTTAAACTCTTCTGAGTTCTTTTAAGAGCGCGTCTGACTTTTAATTTCAACTCCCTTCTGTGGCTCAGTGGTAGAAATTAAGACTCTTGCACCAGAGACCCAAGTTCGATTCCCAGCTCTGACACTGCTTCTCAGAGGAGCTTCTTTTAGCCACTCTAATCCCTTTTGTCAGTGTGTTTCTGGCCTTATTGTACAATATTTTATCCCCACTTCTGTAAGCATCCTCTTTGGTCTGACAAAGCTGCCTGAGTTTTGCTGTAAACCATGGTTTGTCATTGTTGTATGTTAAATAAGTCCTAGTAGGGATGCACATATCCTCACAGAAACTGATATATGATGTCACAGTATCTGTAAGCTCATCCACATTGGTGTCTGCAGCTTCAAAAACACTCCAATCAGTGCAGTTAAAGCAGGCTTGTAGTTCTAGCTCTGCTTCATTTGTCTATATTTTTACAGTGTTTACTACAGGTTTAGATGATTTAAGTTTTTGCCTGTAGGTCAGAAGAAGATGAACCAGACTGTGATCTGAGAGTCCCAGAGCTGCTCTAAGGACAGAGCGATATGCATACTTTAATGTTGTGTAGCAGTGATCCAGTATATTTCTGTCTCTGGTGGGGCATATAATGTGCTGTCTGTATTTTGGCAGTTCACAAGTGAGGTTGGCTCTGTTAAAATTGCAGAGAATAATAATATGTGAGTCTGGGTATTGTTGTTCCATGTCTGTGGTCTGATCATCCAGCTGTTGCAGCGCTGCGCTCCCACACGCTTGTGGAGGAATATAAACACTCACCTGAATAATCGAGGGAAAGCTCCTGTGGCAAGTAGATAGGCTTACAGTTGATAAAGAGCACTTGCAAATTAGGACAGCACATCTTTAACATTGTTACATCTGTACACCAACTTTGATTGGTGTAAAAGCATGTTCCACTGCCTCTTGTTTTCCCCGTTAACTCCGCAATGCATTCCGCTCTGAACAGCTGAAAACCCAGCAGATGTAATGTGCTGTCCAAAATGGTTTCACTCAGCCAGGTTTCTGTGAAGCACAAGGCAGCAGAGTTTGAAAAGTCCTTGTTTGAAAAGAGCGAAGATTTGCTAGATGAATAATTGGCAGCAATGTTTGAAAGCTGCGCTGATGGCACTTGAAAGGCGCGCCAGCTCGCTTCCCTTGCTTGTGTCTCATAGCGCGCTTGAATAACACAACAGCGCCTCCAACAAAAATGTCCAGCAAAATGTCTGAATAGTCAAAAACCGGGAAAAGATTGTCTGGTATATGCTGCTGAATGTTCAGTAGTTCATCCCTTGTAAAACTGATTGAAAAAAATTACTAAACAGAGGACAAAAAAACAAAAACAACAAAAGAATTGGAGAGCTCCACTCCGAGGCTGCCATCCGCAGCACCATCTTGAGATTACACTGGCTAATGTTATTTCCGTATTATTTTTAACATTTTGTTAACTACATAGAAAGCTTTGAATGGTCTAGCTCCATAGAACTTAAGTGACCTTCTACCATGCTATATTCCATCATGTCCATTACGATCACTAAATTCTGGCCTGTTAATAGTTCCTAGAATATCAAAATTCACAAAAGGAGGTAAATCCTTTTCCTATTTGGCTCCAAAACTATGGAATAGTCTCCCTAACACGGAGACACACTAAATCTAAGATTAAAGACTCATCTATTTAGCCTGGCATACATCTCATTTATCCATCAACTCACAATTAGGCTGCTTTAATTACGTCTGCCAGAACCAGAAACATTTCTCAGAAACATTTTTCATAATCTATTACTCTGCAATAAACTGAATGGCATCTACGCTAATAATATTCTATTTGTTTCCCTGTCTCAACCTTGGGATTCATATCCCGAGGTTACCAGAGCCGGCCAGATCCAGCTCCGTTCCTGCTTGGTGTCAGACTCCATTGCTATGTGTTGCTGAGTGATGACGACAAACTACAGCCGTTGATAGCCAGACACCACTTCAGTCTTTTATGATAGACTTCAGAGGATGAACTGATGCCAACTCCAACTGTAAGACATCGGATACTTCATATGCCACTGCCTGAACCATGGATTTAGGATGGACCCCACCGAAGTGACCTGCCGGTTGAACTGCAATGCACCTCATTGATCTCTGCCTACATCACCTTTAATAATGGACTACGCTCTTGAAATGGAATACATAGACTATCAATTAATTGCCAACAAAAGCCTTCATCAGCCAATTTACAAAGGACAATGCATCTGTGTGAACTTCTGCAGTTAATCCAGGATGGACTTCAAAGATATTAGTCATTAATCTTACAGTTCTTACAAAATCTTTGTTTAAACACTGGCCCTTAACACTTACTTAGTTTACAAATTTTAAACCATGCCTTGCACTGCGCACAAATAACTAATATTGGCATTATATTCATGTTGTTTAGCCAGAGGGGAACTGGCCCCCACATTGAGCCTTGGTTTTCCCAAATTTATTTTTCTCCATTAACCAACATCTTATGGAGTTTTGTGTTCCTTGCCACAGTTGCCTTCGGCTCACTGGGGTTCTAAATACAATTATTATTTAACAATTTAATTATTTATTTTTATTCACAATTTACAGTCATATTTAATCAAACTACACAATGATGTCTCTAAGACTTTATAGATATTACATTTTCATTTTCTGTTAAAGCATGATTTTCTGTAAAGCTGCTTTGAAAAGCACTATACAAATAACAATGACTTGACTTGACTTGACTTACAGATTCCCATATGCTTTTCCAACCTTCCTTAAATACCCAGACAGAATAAACATCAAAGACCAAATGGTAAACAATGAGAATTTAGGGATGGTTAGGTTTCAAAGTACTGGGATCACAACTTATTTGCATACAGACAATAATTTAGATGAAAGACCAAGGAGGGAGGCCCCTATGAGTGGTCAGAATTTCTCTAAATTCTGAAAACTGTAGCCTAGTTTCCATCCACTTTTCGTGCTATTTTGTTATCGACAAAGTGAAAATGCATAAAACAAATTTTGCGAAATTTGCCGTCTTCTGCCTGTTTCCATTCAAATAGCCTTTTATTATTAAAAATGGTGTGCGTGATGACGTCATGCCTAAAAAATTACTTTGTTGCATAAGTTTTGGTTTGTCGCAAAAGAAATCTGCCCTTAAGCCATTTCCATACAGAAATATGTGTTTATTACTAATTTGCCTCTCAGATGTCCCAATTTTTTTTCCTCCGAAGTTTTGGTAAAATAGGAAGAGTACTGAGACAATTCATTGAAATTAGACAGCTTACTGTCATTTTAATTTCACAAATAAAAGCAATCAGAAGAGGAGGAATTGCAATCAAAGGGAGCTGTTGCCCTCCTGATAGGACTCTAATATTGGTCCTGTGGTTGCACCTATCGCAGGTTGATACCGGTTCTGACCTGAAAGCAAATCATCATGGCCCTGTTCAAGCTGGCAACCTGCACCAAGTAGTTTTCAGTCTTTGTATAAGGACCATCCATTGATGTGTATATACTGTGTGCACAACTATTAAAGAAAAATTGATGTGGTGTAATATCAGGGTTTACTTATGATACATTCCTGATATTCAATAGGCTATTTTGAACAATCATCTAATCTAAAGCATTGCCATCACAACTGCATAGCCTATTTGTCCAGCAACGTTTAACAACCAACTGAACTTGATTGTCATCTAAAATTAATTTTAGTGTCATAATGCAATTTACATTTTCTGAAGAAGCTCACCAAATGCGATCCGAGGTCAAGAGGGTTAGATTTAAAATATTTAAATGTTTTAAAATGTTCAAAAGCTAGTTTTCTGAAAGTAAACTCAGCATTGGACAAATAGTTCTGATAGTTCATAGTCTTGAAAAAGTGCAGAACATTCTGATAATGTAATTCAGCTGACTTTTTTTTGTCTACAGAACAGGGTAAGGCTAATTTAAGTTTGTGTAAAGAAAAGGCATAGGTCTAAAAAAAAAAAAAAAAAATATATATATATATATATATATATATATATATATATATATATATATATATTTGTTCATTTGGTAATTAATTTTTTTAATTTAATGCTTTTTTTGTTTGGTAATTTATTTAATTTAATACAGGGAATTTTGCTGGCATTTTTTCAAAGGTATAAACAATAATTTATAGAATTGGGCTATACGTTAGTGTTCCAAAAAAGCACACTGATGTTTTTCTCATAGTATTGTGTATTTATTTTTAATTTAAAACATCTTTGTGCACAGAAATGATATGTTCCCTATCTGTCACTCACTCTAAGTTGTGTCAATGTAGTGACACTAGGGGTCACTCTTGGGAGCCCCAAACTTGGGCGCTGGCTCGCAACCACTCATTCAGATTTTCTCTTCGGAGCCGAGCGGTTGTGTTCAGCGAGCTGAATTACTCTGCCGATCCATTCACCTCGAAAAGCTGTTGGATTTACGCCGCATTACAGCGGTTTCTCCCCCTCTTGCACTGGTGAAGTGCAGAGAATGCCCCTGGGCACTTCAGCAGCTAAAGGAGTACATTCTTCCTACTGAAAGAGTATATTTTCCCTTCTAAAAGAGTGGCATTAACGGAGACCGTCTTTTTAAAGATGCCTCTCCGTTTGTGTGTATTTCCTGGTTGCGGTCGTTACCTCTCCGCTTCCGATGGCCACGATCGTGGTCTTACGTGCTTGGGCGCTGCCCACGTGGAGACAGCATTTGTGGACGGGTCATGTTCTCACTGCGAGAGCATGACCATGGCAACGTTGCGGTCGTGGTTTTTCCACCCCAGCAGCTCCCTGCCTCTGTCCTTCTACCTACGGGTTTGAGGCCGTGTCGGTTAGCACTGGAGGCGATTTGGGGACCCCAATGGGAGACACTCCGCCGGGTAACTCCCCACGGACCTCCCATTCCCCAGTACGCTCATTTGCCCTGCTGGGATGAGACCCCTGGCTCGTCTCAGGGCGAGTTCGCGATCTCGTTTCGGCGCTTGCGAAGTGGATGAGCTCTCGATTGCAGCATCAGAGAGCGGGCTGTCCAGTCTGATGCTGAGGACACGACTGGGCTCCCACCTTCAGGTGCGGTCGCCCAGTCGCAGCCTGATGCACAGCTGGCAGCCATGCTTGCCCGGGCGGCTGTGTATGTAGGGCTGGAGTGGAACCCTCCACAGCCCTGAACCCTCGCAGCCTGGCAATTGGTTCCTGGGACCGGTGTGCCGCTCACAGCCGCACCCCGCCCTAGTCCCTTTCTTCCCGGAGGTGCATGAGGAGCCCACGAGGTCGTGGCAGGCACCTTTCACTGCCAGGACCTGGTTTCTGAGCTCCTCCGCTCTCACTACCCTCGATGATGGGGCTGCCAGGGGATACTCGGTGATTCCCCAGGTGGATAAGGTGGTTGCGGTGCACCTGCGCCCGCAAAACGCTGCCATCTGGCTGGGCCGCCTGAGATTCCCGTCCAGCACCTGTAGGGTTATGTCATCTCTGGTGACTAAGGCCTGAGGTGCCACTGGACAGGCCACCTCCGCCCTGCATGCCATGGCTCTCCCTGCAAATGCGCCAAGCCAAGGCGCTAAGAGAACTGCACAAGGGTAGTTCTGACCCAGGATTGATGCAGGAGCTGCGCTCCGTGACTGACCTCGCTCTCCGGGTGACGAAGGTCATGGCGCAGACTCTCGGGCAGGCCACACTGGTGGTCCAGGAGAGCCACCCATGGCTCAACTTGGTCGAGATGTGGGAAGCTGACAAGGTACGGTTCCTTGATGCCCCCGTCTCCCAGGTCAGCCTGTTCGGCGACATCGTCGAGGACTTTTCCCAGCAGTGAAACAGCAGACGGAGGCTATTCAGCACATCCTGCATCGGCGTGGTTCAAGACCTTGCACCTAGTCTGCTCATTGCCAAAGGCATCCTCCTGCCACAACAACACAGGCTCTGCCACAGCCCGCCCCCACCCCGGCGTGGAGTCACCCGCAGGAAGCACCCGTCTCACGGCTGGCCGCCAAGAACCCGAGGAAGGCTTCGAAGCACCCCTGAAACGGGCGACCCAGGCACGTGGAGACCTGCTGCAGGCCTGGAGATGTTAAGCAGACCACTCCATCCCCCGGTGGAGGGCCAGGAGGAGAATACTTTGCCTTTTCGTTAATTCGCTGCATGCCCAAAGGAGCGGTTTCCTCATTCCCTGGGTCACATATCCGGTGCTCACGGCCGTCGTTATCATGATTACCGGCCACCGTTCCTTTATGGCAGGTATGGCACTCCAGGGGCGGCCCTCCCGCCCCTGCGTGCCCAGCTATAGCACAAACACGCCCAAACCAGGTTGGTTCCGACGGACTGCGGGGACGATATTCCTCCTCCCCCCTCCCCGGCCGATCCTATGGTGTGTATCAGGAGCCAGGTAAGTGCTTTGATGCCCCTGGACACGGGGCTCGAGCCCTCTCGACGTGGCGCCTCAGGCTCCACCCCTCCGCGAGGCCCCACCCACCAGGACGTCCGATGAGATTGTCCCCTTTGTCCCCCTCGCCCAGAGCTTGGACGCGTGGCTTGCGCTTCCCAACCTGTCGCGATTGCTGACCCGGACCGTCCGACTCAGCTACGTGATTCAGTTTGCCAGGCGCCCACCCAGGTTCAGCGGCGTCCACTTCACCTCGGTGAAGGGTGAGAATGCCGCTACCTTTCATGCAGAGAATGCTAACCTTCTACGGAAGGGTGCGATAGAGCCTGTCCCTCCAACCGAGATGAAGAAGGGGTTTTCAGCCCCTACTTCATCGTACCGAAGAAAGGCGGTGGGTTGCGGCAAATCAGGGACCTGCGAGTACTGAACCAGGCTTTGCACAGACTCCCGTTCAAGATTCTGATGCAAAAATGCATTCTAGCGAGCATCCGGCATCAAGATTGGTTCGCGGTGGTAGACCTGAAGGACGCGTACTTCCACGTCTTGGTTTTACCTTGACACATTGCCTTCCTGCGGTTTGCTTTCGAGGGCTGAACGTACCAGTATAAGGACCTCCCCTTCGGCCTGTCCTTGTCCCCTCGCATCTTCACGAAGGTCGCAGAGGCAGCCCTTGCCCCGCTAAGGGAAGTGAGTGTCCACATCCTCAACTATCTCGACGACTGGCTAATCCTAGATCACTCTCGGGATTTGTTATGTGCGCACAGAGATCTGGTGCTCAGGCACCTCAGCCAGCTGGGGCTTCGGGTCAACTGGGAAAAGAGCAAGCTCTCCCCGGTTCACAGCATCTCTTTTCTCGGTTTGGAGTTGGACTCAGTCTTGATGACGGCGCGCCTCACAAACGAGCTCGCACAGTCAGTGCTGAACTGTCTGAAGGCGTTCAGACGGAGGACAGCGTTCCCACTGAAACTTTATCAGAGTCTCCTGGGGCATATGGCATCCTCAGCGGTGGCCAAACCACTTGGGTTGATGCATATGAGACTGCTTCAGTCACGAGATGGGCATGGTGCCACGGGACACATCAATTGGTCGTCACACTGATCTGTTGCCGCCTCTTCAGCCCTTGGCCCAACCTAGCATTTCTACAGGCAGGGGTTCCCCTAGAGCAGGTTTCCAGGTGCTTTGTGGTTACGACGGATGCCTCCAAGGTGGGCTGGGGTGCCATATGCAATGGGCACGCAGTCACCGGCTCTTGGACTGGCCCGCGGCTGCCTTGGCACATCAACTGCCTCGAGTTGTTGGCAGTAGTCCTCGCCCTGCGGAGGCTTCAGCCATTGATTCAGGGCAAGCATGTGTTGGTCCGGATGGACAACATGGCGATGGTAGCATACATCAACCGCCAAGGTGGCCTACACTCCCGTTGCATGTCACAACTCCTCCTCTGGAGTCAGCAGCGCCTCAAGTCACTGCGAGCCACTCATATCCCGGGTGACCTGACAGGTTACACTCAGGGGAGAGTGGAGACTCCACCCCCAGGTGGTCTAGCTGATTTGGAGTTGATTCGGTTGAGCACAGGTAGACCTGTTTGCTTCCCAGGAATCCTCCCACTGCCCGCTTTGATACGCCCTGACCGAGGCACCCCTCGGTATAGATGCGCTGGCACACAGCTGGCCCCCGGGACTACGCAAGTATGCGTTTCCCCCAGTGAGCCTACATGAACAGACCCTGTGCAAGGTCAGGGAGGACGGGGAGCAAGTAATCCTAGTAGCACCCTACTGGCCCACCCAGACATAGTTCTCGGAAACACCCAACACCTTTGCGAGGTTCTATAATCTCCGGGTTGAGCCGGTCTCGTCCCGTGTATTGTCAGGTATGAGCTGGTACGTTCTGGGACAGCTGGCCGGTTGTACCGCTTGCGCATAGCACCTTTCCCCTCCCATGAGGTGAAGACGTGCACTTTTGACTCCCAGTCGTGTTCACAAGTTGTGATCCCTGGATGACTTTCCTCCTTAGCCCTGTGGCAGGCGAGTTTGTAGAGAAACTCGCTGCCGGCCCAGTACATGTGCTAACTAAGCCCTGTACTGGGGTAGGTGCTCCACATGTGCTGGTTCCCCATAGGTGACCCCACGTGATATATCTTCTGCTAAATTGTTTCCCTGTCAGTAAACTGCGTCTTCCTTGGGCAGAGGTTCCTCTGCCCCTGGTCACCGTGTTTGTAGAACTCCTCCCCCGGGACTTCTCCACATGACATACTTCTGACAAGACTCGGTAAGACCATGTGATGTATTTCCACTCAAAATACCCCCCCCCCCCCCACTCCGGGCGGGGTGTGGTCTCCGTAGTGTCTTCCCCTTGGGAGTGACACCCCCTGATGTAGACACTTATGGCCCCCAGCCAGTAAACAAAGTTCCACTCTTTTTGTGGAGAAAAAAGAGGAAAAGAGGCCTCGGCTGGGCTAGCCTGTCCCTATTTGTTGGGCAAGTCGACTTGTTCCCAAAGGACTGTTTGACGCTCATAAGAGCGTTGGGGGAGGTTATGTGACAGCCTGGGGTGCTGGCTATGAGGCACACAGCGGTCTGCCATATCTCGCACCACCAGTCCACGTAACACAGTTCTGCTTATTGTGGCATTTTGTATAGGGACCCCTAGTGTCACTACATCGACACAACGTTGAGTGAGTGAAAGATAGGGAATGTCCTGGTTACTTTCGTAACCTCCGTTCCCTGATGGAGGGAACGAGACATTGTGTCCCTCTTGCCACAATACTGAACTACCCGTTGAAATGGCCGGGACCTTGTCTCAGCCCCTCAGCACAAAACCTGAATGAGTGGTTGCGAGCCAGCTCCTTTTATACCCGTATGTCCGGGGGAGTAGCATGTAAATTCCACACGCCAATTCCCACTGGCCTTTTTTCAAAATCAGAGGTGATTGGGGCTCCCAAGAGTGACCCCTAGTGTTACTACATCGACACAACGTCTCATTCCCTCCATCAGGGAACAGAGGTTACAAAAGTAACCAGGATGTTTTTTGTATTGTGGGCTAATTCCGTTACTGCTGTCTATTACTTTGAATGGTGTGTAAAAACAACTTTAATAAATTAGCGGATGTCTACCATGATTAAATTAATCGCAATGAGTGGCCATTCCTTTGTTCTCCGTGCACTTGTCAATGTGCATGATACGAGATATTTGTGTTGGCACTCCTGGAAGTGTCATGTTTGCAGCATCGGATCTATATGCCGTTAAGATGGATCCATAATCCCATACAATAAATTGGCATTCAAGGATGTATACCTTGTCGTCATGATTAACACAGGCTAACGATTGGGGTAAATTCTGTCATGTGACACTAAATCTTTGCTTTAATGCCAATTTTCTTGACATAAAGTGTTTCCAAACCAGTTTTTCGCGACATTTGAAGTATCGACATAGAGTTTATGCACTAGAGTTAAACGGAAATATATTATGTTGACATTTGTGAAATTTTAGCGATAATTTGTGGTTCCATCAGCTTTATTTTGATGCGCTAAAACTGTTTTCACAAAAAATCCTTGGATGGAAACGTAGTTAGTATAAGCATGTATTTAATAGCAGTGGGAATGAGACCATTTTAATTATTTTAAACCTTTTAAATTACATGAATCATGTAGAGTCAGATTCGTTGAGTACATACAATCTGATGTAACCTTGTAAGGCTTTACTGTTATTAATCATTTCTATTTTAATCCATTTCTAGTTTCTAACAATGTGTAAACTCTATGTAGTTGGAGCCAGCTGGTGCGTGATAGCTGTGCGGTATATGTAAACCTCACTCCCCTGGCCTGAAGAGGGGCACTAGCGACTGATGCTAGAGGATGTAGCCTTTAGCCTCCTCGTTAGCGTGCCCCCTCCCATGCCGGCTCGTCAAGCAGGACCGGTTACATGTACACATTTAAGTGCTACATATTGCATTACAATAAGGTCATAGTACCGTTCTAAACAATGTTCTCCCACATATTTAGCTTTTCTAACTGCGCTTATTTCCGTCGTTGGTATAAATAGTTGAAGGTAGTAATAAACAAGAAATGCACAGTTTTATTCCATCTTGCTGTTAACATTTCTTCAGTCACCTCGGCATTCCTACAGCTTGAACCACTGTAATTGAAAAAACCATGTTACACTTGCACATGACTGACAGCTGCCATCAAGCCATCCCTGAATTTGGCCCACCTTATTGCTTCCAGGGATTTTATCAAATTGCTAATATGGGGCCACCCATTATTTGAATTCCATTCCGTTTGATGGGAATTTACCTGTTTGTTGTTTTCCTGTCAAAAATGTGATTCATTAGAAACACCTTAAGACTTGTTAATGACTAATACATGAGCAGTAATCCTAAACAGTTAATTCACATGTGCACTTTTATGGCACTTAAAGGGCATCCAAAAGATAAACATTTCTACTCTGACAGAATCTGAGTATATAACTCGGATGGCTATATCTAAAATATATTATATCAGTGTTTTTTTATATTCTCCTTTTATCATCTTTGATCCCATTTGTAAATATTCTGTATGCTATATAATTTACTTCATTTAGCAAACAAATCTTCTCTCACTGCTCATTTGGACAGGTAGATAATTTCCTTGCATGTGTTGCTCAGGTAATCTAGCATGTGCACCTTACTGAGACATTTGGTAGACAGAGGTAAAATATCTGCTCAGGATCTGGTGAAGGTTTGCTAAAAGCAATCAGGCACTTTTTTTCGCTGGTGTGAGAGAGGTCTGTTGATTTGCATAATCGCCTGCTCACTCTACTCTGTGGGGTCGGCTTCATGTCACGCATATCAGGTAGCTGCCAATCTAAGGCCTTCAGGATTACTGTGAAATAGGACTATCTCAAACTGGCTGCTGCTTCCCTCTCTTCACCTACAGACCTACCTATATATATATTATATACACCGATCAGCCACAACATTAAAACCCCCTACCTAATATAATTTAGGTCCCCCTCGTGCCACCAAAACAGCGCCAACCCGCATCTCAGAATAGCATTCTGAGATGCTATTCTTCTCACCACAATTGTACAGAGCGGTTATCTGAATTACCGTTGACTTTGTCAGTTCAAACCAGTCTGGCCATTCACTGTTGACCTCTCTCATCAACAAGGCATTTCTTTCCACAGGACTGCCGCTCACTGGATGTTTTTTGTTTTTGGCCTCATTCGGAGTAAATTCTAGAGACTGTTGTGCATGAAAATCCCAGGAGATCAGCAGTTACAGAAATACTCAAGCCAGCCCATCTGGCACCAACAATCATCCATGCAATTATCAAATCAGCCAATCATGTGGCAGCAGTGCAGTGCATAAAATCATGCAGATATGTGTCAGAAGCTTCAGTTAATGTTCACATCAACCATCAGAATGGGGGAAAAATGTGATCTCAGTGATTTGGACCATGGCATGATTGTTAATGATGTTTTGGAGGGACGAGGGGGACCTACAAAATATTAGGCAGGTGGTTTTAATGTTGTGGCTGATCGGTGTATATATGCAGTATACACACACACACACAGTACTGTGCAAAAGTCTTAGGCACATAAAATGTTTCACAAAAACATTTGTCTTAAGATGGTTATTTATATCTTCAGCTTCAATTTAATTCCAAACATTCCTTTTGCAAATAGATTAGAATAGAAGAGTCCTAAAACAGATGGTATGGCACCCACAGAGCCCAGATCTCAACATCATTTAGTCAGTCTGGGATTACATGAAGAGACAATTGAGACAGCCGTAATAGATAGAAGAACTGTGGAAAGCTTGGAACATCCTATCTGCCAATGACCAAGAAAAACTGTGACCAGGTGTACCTATAAGAATTGGTGCTGTTTTGAAGGCGGAGGTTGTCACAACAAACATTGATTTAGCTTTTTTTATGTTTATTGGACTTTGTATGACTGTCACAGTCTGTCTCCCTTATGTTCTTCAAGGACTCTTATTTTGAAGTTTTCCACTGGACTACATCTCCCATAGTTCACTTTCCTCATCACTTCCATCTGCTCCTTATCATCCTCACCTGTATTCCATTCCCTCATTTAGCTCCTTGTGTTTAAATACCCTCTAGTTTTGTTCATCCATTGTCAGTCCTTGAAGTGTTACGTTTAATGGTTTGTTGTGATGTTTATCATTTTGTTCCACTCCAGCGTTTGTTCAACTCCAGCGTTTATTATTAAAAGACTTAAAGTATTTACTCCTGCGTTTCCTCTCCTCTCTTCCTCTTCCACTCCAAGAACCCAGCTTTACAGAGGGACTGACCAACAAAGAGTACTGATTCACTTACCTGTTCCTTCAAATGTCCTCCTCTACTCCATCGATCCTACTCTCCTAGAAAACCAAACCCTGATGAGCACAACACATTGAGCATGGAGCTAACAGGTGTTTTCATGAACTGTTCAGGCAGGATCTTCCCCTTTTGGAATATTCCACAAAGTTTATCCAACTTGCTGCTTCAACCTCCATATCAGACATGTACCATAAACCATTTATGCTATGGACTTAAACTTTTTGACCTACAGCAGCGGATTATATCCCTCACTATCTTCCATTACCAAGGTTACTCCTCTCCTAGCTTTCTCCCCTCACATTGTGGGTTTTGGCGGGAACCCCGTGCCACCTCCTTACTCTACGCCTTCCACAGCTCCTTGCTCCACGCCTTCCACAACTCCTTCTTCCAAGCCTTCCACAACTCCTCCTTCCAAACCTTCCACGACTTCTCCTTCCAAGCCTGCCATGATCAACGAGCCAGCGCCCACACCTGCCACAGTCAATGAGCCAATGCCCACGCCTGCCATGGTCAATGAGCCAGAGCCAGTGCCTATAGCCGCGACCGTCCCAGAGCCAGTGCCTGTAGCCTCAAACACCCCTGAGCCAGCTCTCCCCAAGTTAATAGACCTGGACTTGCTCCCCGCCCTAGTTCCCACCCTAACTACCCTTCATCCTCCGCTGGTTCCAGCCAGCATAATGGACACCCTTGTCCCATCCAGTGCCCTGTCCCTTCCTCCTCTGCTGGCTCCACTCAAGACATTTACTCCTTCTGGTCAGCCGGCTCCTCCCACATCACCGGCTTGACCTTCGCTCCCTGCGAAAACAGGGTCAAGGGGAACCTCAAACCCTCCGACTCCGCCTAGATACTCCGAGCCCTGGACTCCGCCTTGGCCCATCGTTCCCTCTGTCTCACCTCGGCTCTATGTCCCTTTGGCTCCACCGTGGTCCTTCAGCCTATCGGCTTCACCGGGGTCCCTCATCCCTCCAGCTCCGCCTTGGTCAGTTGGTCACCTGGCTCCACCTTGACTCTCCGATCCTCCAGCTATGCTTCATCACTCCGAGCCTCCAGCTTCACCGGGGACCTCCTTCCCTACGGCTCCACCTCAGTCCTCAGTCTCACTGGCTCCACCTCTGTCCTCAGATCCCCCAGCTCTGCATCGGTCCTCCGAGCCTTCAGCGCTACCTCGGTCCTCCGAACCTTCAGCTCCACCCTGGCCCTTTGAGCCGTCAACTACTCCGGGCACCAAGTTCCCTGGCTCTGCCCCTCGGGTCTCTTGTGGCTTTACCTTCCATGGCTCCACCTTCCACGGTTCCGTCTTCCCTGGCTCTGTCTCCCTTGGATCCGCCTCTCGAGCCTTCCATGACTCTGCCTTCCCTGGTTCCACCTCCCTTGGCTTCGCCCCTCAAGCCTCCCACGGCTCCACCCTTAGAGCCTTCCATGGCTCCGCCTGCCTTCGTCGAGCCTCTCCTAGCTCCGTCCTCAGACTCTTCCATGGCTCCGCCCTTAGAGTCTTCCACAACTCTGCCTGCTTCTCCAGAGTCTCCTCCTTCAGTGGTTCCACCTCCTGACCCAGTCCTTGCCCTGTGGCCGCCTTCCAGGCCTCCTGGCCCAGTCCCTGCCCTGTGGCCACCTCCCAGGCCTCCTGAACAAGTCCCTGCCCTGTGGCCACCTCCCAGGCCTCCTGATCAAGTCCCTGCCCTGTGGCCGCCTCCCAGGCCTCTGGATCCATTCTCAGCCCTGAAGCTGCCTCCCAGGCCTCATGATCGTCCTCCTTGGATCCTTCTTCACCTTCTGCATCACCCTACCTTCCTCATCCGTCTTTGGGCACCAGGAGTCACCCTTTAAGGGGGGGGTGGGGGGGGGGGGTAATGTCACAGTCTGTCTCCCTTATGTTCTTCAAGGACTCTTATTTTGAAGTTTTCCCCTGGACTACATCTCCCATAGTTCTCTTCCTTCATCACTTCCATCTGCTCCTTATCATTCTCACCTGTATTCCATTCCATCATTTAGCTCCTTGGGTTAAATACCCTCTAGTTTTGTTCATCCATTGTCAGTCCTTGAAGTGTTACATTTAATGTTTTTTTGTGATGTTTATCATTATTGTTTTCTTCCACTCCAGCATTTATTATTAAAAGACTTAAAGTATTTACTCCTGCATCTCCTCTACTCTCTTCCTCTTCCACTCCAAGAACCCAGTGTTACAATGACATTAATTGATAAATGAAAACTATTTATGGTATTATTTCTGAAGACATCCTCAATATGCAACATTTTTCACAAGTGCCTAAATATATATATAGGTAATGGTGTCTCTACATTTGCTGGGCTGTTTTTCAGCAGCCAGGACATCAACTATCTGTCTCATCCACTTTGTCTAATGAAAGATGCTGATTGGCTGCTTCTGCCACCCACCTCACCATCTCTTAATATTGTAATTATTTCTGTGGGGTACACAACATTTTACCTACAGGCTTTCAGCTGTAAGCATGAAATATAATGACTTCATGACACTAAATTCACATTTGTTTTCAAAGGACTTGTTTTGACTTTAGAGTATACTAATTAATCTTCTGTGAGTGTGTGTTGGTTTTTGTGGTTTACAAGGACATTATTTTAGGTTACACACTAGTAATTACAGGGGTATTATGCTGGTTTATGAGGACACCCCTATTGTCCCTGTAATTCAAACGGCTTTAAAAACATACTAAACATTTGGGGTTTTTTTTTCACAAGAAAAGTTGTCTGCACACTGAATGATAAACAGACTAGAAAAATAAATTACATCAAAGAAAACAACCAAGGTCCATCTCCTCATTCATGCCATTGGGAGCTAGAGAGATCAACTCAAAACTCCACAAGGCCTCTCTCTGTAATAATTTCTTGTCTCGATCCCCCCCATCCTCTGAGGAAGGACCCTCTCAATGCCCAGAAACTTCAAATCTGAAGAAGAATGATTAGTAGATTTAAAATGATGAAAAATAGGAGATGTGTTATCTTGCCTCCTGATGGCATTCATGTGTTCAGTAATTCTCGTGATACGTTTTGTTTTGCCAATATGTAGCAGGGGACATGGACAGATTATTATATTTACAATATGTGTAGTTTTACAGGTGATCAATTGTCTGATTTTATACATTTTGGATGTACATGGATGTGTAAAAACTTTACATATAACGAAGTGGGAACAGGAAATACAGTTGTTGCATGGAAAGTTTAGAAGTTTTTGAAAATGTAAAAATGCCAAAAGATTTCTGTGAGGGTTAGGTTTAGGGGTAGGGTTAGGGGATAAAATATATAGTTTGTACAGTATAAAAATCTTTATGTCTATGGAGAGTCATAATTATATGAGTACCAACATGTGTGTGTGTGTGTGTGTGTGTGTGTGTGTGTGTGTGTGTGCGTGCACGTGTTCCCCCCATTTACCACATTATACTGGCTGTAGTGCCATTCTCTCTCCACATATCAACTTGGGGCATCAACAGCCTGACTGCTGTCTTAGAGAGGAAAAAGGAAAGCTCAGATTAATGACTTTTTGGCTTTTCCATTTAGCATCAACCGATCCTGTTCAAATTTAATGCATTTTTAATGAACAGATCATTCATAGTATATCTAAAGCTAATTTCACAAGTTATAAATCCTGAGTAGTGGTTAGCCAGTTCACAATTTCCCTTGATTACTCTTCACAGATGGCCTTGTTCTGCTGGTTGAGCTAAAATGATCTCATAAACCTTGTCTCTGAATCTAACCAAATTATTGCTTACCATTTCACAGGGTAAAACAATCTGCACTCATTCCATGTCCAGCAAATTATGATGAATGGTAAGATTTGATTTGTCAGTGCAGGATATTACATGGTAATTGGCACTGCTGTTATGACAATGTTTAATATTTACAAAGACAACTAGTTCTTTAAGTAATCAGCAAGAGAATTTGAAAAAGAATTCAGTCACAACATGACAAAAAACAAACAAACAAATAAATAAATAAAATAAAATAAAAAGAAATTTGACATCTTAGTAAAACTATGTAATGCATCATAGTATAGGTTATGTTAAAGACGCAATGTGGCAATTTAATGTCACAATCCTGTCATTAACTGGTCCCTAACTGTCATAATATAGCATTACATGACCTTTTTTTCTACCCTGTCTCTGGCACTGTGTCTCAAATGCTCTGTTTCTGTGTACTACTGCTTTAAGATACGCCCACTGTTATGATTGGCTAACATAATTGCAGAGCAAATGTCCTCCCCTCATTACAAGTGTGGAACTGTATTTTCCAAGTATTTTCAGTCCACACATTCACTGATAGCTATATGTCCCAATATATATGAAGCATGCAATGAAACAGTTATTCAACTTAAATAATAATAGAAAACTAATCAAAATCGCCACACTGTTTCTCGCCAATATTTATCAGGCATACATGATTTGGTGATAAAATAATGCTACATAAACAGCAAACATAGTCCAGGTGAACACAAGCTGCTAATGTAAAGGGTTAATAAATGTGTTTCCAGCTGTAAGTAGTGTTATAAGGGACGGTCGACCCGGGATTCCTCTGTCTGATCACCTGGCTTCAATACGCATCCCGTGATCTCCCTCGAATGATTTGTGGGGTCGACTGGGGGAGGGCGTCTTCCTAGATAAATTTGCTGCTTAAATACGGGACAATGGCCGTCCCGATGTGTTCATTTCGCCCAAAATATAGGACGTCATAGTTAATACAAGACAGATGAGAAAGCAGAAAGCCTTACTATCATATACTTCACCATTATTTTTTGTTGCTCTCCACGCTTTGCATTCATATATCGGTGATGCAGACCAAAATTTGTAAAAGCGTGAATTAAGTTACAAGCATGATAGAAAGATTTCCATGCACAGAGAAAAAATTTTGAAAATGGTGTCAAAATAAATTGCATGCACACAGCACATTTTGTAAAGGTGTAAATCAAGTTGCAAGAGTAAGAAAAAATAGTAGCAATACTTTAATGATTTGCATAAATGTAATAGATATGTTGTAAATATGTAACTTCATATTAACACAAAGAAAATTTTGGGCGTGGCTTGGGAGGCACTTAAGGCGGTTCTTAGGGGCCAGATCATACAGTATGCCTCATTCACCAAAAAATCCAAAGCACAAGAACTTGTGGAATTGGAAGGGAATATTAAAAGTGCTGAGGCAGAGCTGAAGCGCTGAATGTCGTCTAATGGCCTCAGAGAATTGACCCGATTGAAATAGAAATATAATACTATTTTGTCGTGGAAGGTGGAGTTTTGGCTATTCAGGGCAAGACAGTCATACTTTGAGTTGGGGGACAAAGCAGGGAAGCTTTTGGCTAGAGATATAAAACAGAGAGTCTTTTTCTACCATTCCCTCAGTGAAATCTGCTGGTGGTGAAATAATTACCTCAGCCATTGATATTAATAATGCTTTTAAAGAATTCTATCTTGATCTCTATAGTTCCACATCTTCGTCTACCAATGAAGATATTAGAAACTTTGTGGAACCATTAGAACTTCCTAAACTGACAACTGAGCAAAACATTATCTTGATTCTGAGATAACCTTGGAGGAGTTTGGCGAGGTCATTAAGGCCTTGCCTACGGGCAAGGCTCCAGGGCCAGACGGCTTTGCCACTGAATTTTATAGATCTTATGCTTCAGAACTGGCTCCACTTTTGCTAGAAGTTTATACAGAATCATTAAAGAATGGAAAGCAAACAAAGAGGATCATGAGCAGAAAAATGAATTGACCTAGTAGAATTATGTAAAAAATAAAATATATAAAAAGTGTAAATGACTTGTGTTTGTGGTGTTTGTGTTATATTTACACAAATAATCCAATATACATTGTTCCTTTCCTTTTGCTTCGCTCACACTTTTGGCAAGACTTTCTCACTCAAAAAAGTTTTGCAAGCGCAAGGGGGAAGGCGGGTCTGCCTGCTTCTTGTAACCAATTAAATCAGGTTTTTGTTGACCAGTTTACTCTGACCTGATTGGTTAAATAACATGACAGACAGCTTCTTCTTTATATGGCTCAATGCCGTTCCTTCGGGTATCTTTCCTCTCTTAAATATTAAAGTTAAACATTAATACACATTCTTTTATTGTATGTGTAAAATTGAGAAGACACCATTTATTGATATAAATATGGATCTGTTGGGGAAGCTACTTTGAAACTAGTTCGACAAGCTACAATATACAATATAGTATTTAAGCTACAGTCAAGCTACTCATTTGAAAAAGTAGTTAGCTACACTACAAGTTACTATCAAAAAGTAGCTAGCCACACTGAAGCTACTTAGAGGCAATGTATTTTTTTACAATGTTAATAATAACAAAATGTACATTAATAACTTTATACATGTATTAATTAAATACATATAATGTTTTTAATTAAATACATTTAATGCATTAATACATTCAATGTAAAGTAACACTTACTAATGGGCATAAAATAAAATACAATAATGTAAAATATAAACAGAAAAAAAATATATTATACTATAATTCACACTTTTCAGTCCTCTGCTGTTCCCAGGTGTAGCCTACTTCCCTAATGATCACATTTTTATATATATATATTATTTTTTATCAGTCATATTAGTTTAAATATCCCTGATACTGATGTTGCCTCAATGTTGTCAATCAAAAATGACTTTGCATAGTAAGCGTGAGTCTGATAAAAAATAATAATTCGCAGTGTTGGGGAACTTTTAAAAGCGTACTTACATTATTGGTGTTTCTTGCCGAGATTGGCAGAGCACAGCTGACGATCTCTTTCCTGCGCACATAAACAGTGCATGCAAGTGGGAGAAAGAAATGTGTATGCAGGAAAACTGATGTGCAGTATCAAAAACACAGAATGAATGATAGTCCTAATTGTGGAGAGCACATCAATATGAATACAAAGCCAAATCCTGGACATTTAAAGGCAATTTTGAAATCCTGGCTGGATGCTTTTTCCAGGTCCAAAAAAGAAAACATGTCCTGTAAAAAGAGGACACATGGTCACCCTATAACAGATAGTCACATAATAATATATGCCATAATAAATTATTTATTTTACCAGCACTTTTATTTATTCAACATGAAAAAAATAAGAAATGGAGAAAATGTGTTATCAAATATGCATGATAGGGTTTTTTTCTTTTTTCTCCTGCTGCTCCCAATAACGAACAAATAATGAGAAATTAAACAAACATATTCAGAACAGAAAATAAATCCCTCAAAAGGCAATAACTCATTTAATTATTTAAATATGCTGTTGTGTTGTCTATTAACCACAAAATGTCTAAAACATGATTTGTTTCATAGAATGAAATGGTGTTCTTTTAACATTTTCAGATTTACCCAAGTAGGTAGCTGCCTGTAGATGGTGGTAATGCACTATTTCAGTTTGTGATCTACCGTTACAAGTAATAAAAAGAAATATGCTGCCTGATTCTGAGCATCAGCTGGAATACACTGCCAGTTTGTCAGATATTTTGCCAGCAGATGTTTGGCTTCTATGCAATTAAGGTGGCTAATAATTACAATCTGACCAACATGATGTAGCATTTGGTCGCACTACACCACTACTTGCTAGAAAAAGTAGTTTGCTACTGGAAAAGCTACACTGTTTTAAAAGCAGCTGAGCTAAAAGAGAAACTCCCCAGTGCCACCATCTGTACAAAGATCAGGGTCTTTCTGGTTAGAGCACCCTTATGTTAAGCCCCAATATCCAACTGCAGAATAGAGAGGGCCTAAACCCAGCATTCCTAAACTTGTACAAAATGACCCAAGTGAGTTTGCACGTCTAAAGCTCGCTCTGCAGAATACATTACCTGATGATGTGTCAGAGTTGTTCAAGTACCAAATCATGGTGGATCATCTGCTCTTACTTATTCCCCAACTCTCAATACCCTTACACTGACACAATGGTAGCACTGACAGAAAAATTTGGTAATCCTCACCAACTTACACTGAGTAAGATGTAAGTTGAATGCCAGTGTGATGGATGCACCTGATGTCAATACAGGGGACCCTGAAGCCTTTGAAAGGTTTGCATTACAAGTTCAAGCCTTTGCGGGGTTGCTAATATCCTTGGGACCACATGGGGATGCTGAATTGAGGTGTGGTTTATGTAATGTTTCAACATGAATGTAACATTATGTAATGTTTAGTCTGAATCATGGTGTCAGAACAGCAAATGTGTGGGTAACATTCAGTCAAAAGGGGTGGCCAAAGCAAAGGATTGAGAACCTGAGAGATCAAAGGCCAAGGCTACTGTCCTGCATGTGAGTGTGCAATCCCTCCACCAGCACACATTCCCCTCCAGTTAAATCTGTCACTCTAATTGAGAACCAAGTGAAAAACAAAGCCTACTGTCCCAACTGTGGGAATACAGACAATTTCCTCAGTCAGTGCCTCAGCTTTCAGCGGCTCACAACTGAACAGGTGATTGGATTCAAACTAACAAGTGCTGTTGGAAGTGCGTCAGGTCACATCTAGCTGCACAGTGCAATCTGAAGGAGCCTTGCACCAAATGTAAAGTTAAACATATTCTAATACTCCATGACATTAACCCACAAGGCAGCCAAAGACACCTAACAAGTTCTATGTTCTACTGCAGAAACTTTATACTTGGACAAACCTGGGACAAATAGCCGTGTTTTGCTAAAAGTAGTAAAAGACATAAGTATCAGTGTAAAGTTGTAAGAGGCATGAGATCCAAACCTTGGACACATACAAGTAGGGCTTCAACAACTAATCAATAAAATCAATAATTATCAATAATGGAAATCATCGACAACTGATTTAATTATCGATTAGTTGGATATGAGCGGCGGGCACGGAGAAGCTCCATCAGTGACTTCACTTTACAGCCCAGTGAAAAATGTTTTGCATAATGAAACTCGTTTGAAAAATGACGGAGACAAATTGAAGCGGAAAATCTTGACCCAAGTTGTCCAGTGCAAAAGAGCAATTTATAAACACTTAAAAGAAGATCAAAATAAGCATACAGTTTATTGTGAACTGGTTGCTGTATCAGGTGCATTGAAAGAGGGCGTGTGTTGTTTGATGAGCTTAAGAGTTGTTTCTTTCCAGTCAAGTCAAATTTATTTGTATAGCGTTTTTCACAACAGTCGTTGTTTCAAAGCAGCTGTACATGAAATTATGCTATAACAGAAAATGAAGTATGCTGCAGTTGGATGAAGCACATAACTTACATTTTACTGCTATTTTCTGTTTTATGAATTCAAAACCAAGCGTGTATTTCCATGTATTTTGCAAAACTGTTTTTTATTTTTATTTATTGTTTAACCACAAGCGAGTCTCCGTTAAACTTCATTGAGCAAGTGAGCATGCACATCATCAATAAAACCGATCACAATGGAAAAAGGGAGCGCACGTGCAACATCATACCTCGATTTCAGTTTCATTGTAAACAATTGTGTAGCTTTCATGGATACCACACTGATGTCTCTGAGGTCAAAGTGTACCGGTTTTTAAAGTGTTTAAGATGATTTCTCCCCCACGTGCAAGCGCATGTAATACAATGAGCAGCGATGCTATTTTCAGCACAAGAGTGAATTTGCACTGCGTTTACAGATGATTGCTAAACTGTGTATATGTAGCCAGTGGATTGAAAATAATCACCACAGGATACAAAAATATATTTTTGGGGTTTTATTCTGACAGCTGTTTGAAAAAAAAAAAAAAAACAGCGGTCAATGGGGCTGTATATAAAATAAAAAGTAAAATGAGATATGGTTCAATGAAATATGGTAGAGGCTAATGTCAAAAGAAAATACAAACAAGGCATTAGCCTACCCATATGCTTCAGCATACATCACCTTAATACATGCTTATATCAGTCACAGCATTTTATACATTTAACAAATGCTTAAACACTCACAGTATTTTATGCATTTAACCCTTACCAGCCGGAGCGTTCAAATTTGGGAACAATTATTCCCATGGTTCCTGGCTCAATATCTTCGCCGTCTAATCATCAAAATTATTTCTGAAAACTGCCAGATACTCATGACAATATAAGCTAAAAGCACATATGACTGGTTAAGGGGTTACTGTATGTGTTAAATGTATCGTCATCAGTGTCATCCTCCATTTGCCTGAGCGGAGCCAGAGAGGATACGCCAGGAGATTACTTCAAGTGTTGGACTTACTGTTTCAAACTGAAAACTGAGGCAATCTTTCGAGGTAAGACAAGTTATTTAACATGTGTTGTCAATATTGTCTATTGAAAGTCAAGACGTTTTAGTTACGAAACATTTATTTGTAGGAGTAACGTTAGTTATTTCTGAAAAAAATTACATCACCACCGGCGTTCATCGGACAGGCAGCTAGCCTCTATTTTTAAGCAAATTTCTGTGAAACTTGCTAAATAAACATTAGCTAGCAATACTATGCACATTTTTAGCTAAATATCAATAACTGTTTTGGCCAATTTTGTCGCTTTTAAAAATCCGCCTGAAGTAATGTGAGGCAGAGAGTAGACGCTGTTCAGACCTGCCTGGAAACTGGCCTGCTAGTTAGATAATTTATCTAGTATGTTGATTTTCCATGTAATAAAAAAAGGTAGATATATGTCTATAATTTAGCAGACAGGCTTACCCATCCATCACACAGACATGATTTTAGGTTGTGTGTAGCTTCCTGTTCACAAGGAAAGTGTGAGAGGGCTGTCTGCAGTTGGACATTCTGGTTAGTCTGCAAGCCTTTGGTGACTATTCAGTGTACGGATTTGTGAAGAACACACTGCTGGCTACCAATTGTTGTAATTTTTTTCTGTTGTAGAGATGGATAGAGACAATGGCTCCCTGCTCAACACCCTCAAGAGGAGGAGGCAGCTGACTGCTGATGAGCTTAGTGCATGAGCACACAGGAGGAAGATCTGCTGGACCAGGAACTACTGCAGGAAGACCCAGACCACGAGGAGATGGAGGATGAGATGGAACCTGATCCCCAGCCATGTTTACTGGTGTTGTTGTCCTCCCCCTCTCCTCTTTTCTCCCTCTCTTCTCTCCACAGGTATTGCAGTTGTTGAGTATTTATGAATTTATATATATTCTGTTCCTGCACTTTATAAAAAATGTATTTACTGTAGATAGTTCAAAAGTTTGATTTTGTATATTTTGCTGTGTAATTCGTGTGTAATTCTAATGTTCAAATTAAATAAAGTGTGTGTTTTATTGAACACATAAAATGTATATTTCAGTGTTTGTGTCCTTCAATTTCAGATGCAATCTCAATTTATTATTACAGGTGCTCAGAAGGAGGATTTGAGGAGTGGTCATATGAAATGTATCTTAACATTCTAAATGTTTGTTTTATTCTGTTTTCCCACTAATCACTAGAATGGTCATAACTTTTAAACAATATATTATATTTCTAATCTGTCTGCTATTCTACATTGCCCACAAAATTATGTATATTTCATACACTCTAAGTTTCCTACTAGCTTGTAATTAAAATGGTTGAAAATGCAGTTGTCTGATGAAGTATGGTGGCTGGAGAAGAGTTTTGTAAAAATTTCTGTGTGAAATCTTATTGATAAAGGATGATTAGCCTTAAATAATCATACATATATTTATATAATTTGAAAGCCCTAGTTATTCTCTTCAATATGATATATACAGTTCAGGTGTGTGATGTTATATGAATATGAATGTAATATGAATATGGATATGAATATCATATTCTGCAACAGAATGGAATTTTAAAGGGTTAACACATGCTTGAATCACTCAAATCATTTTATGAATTTCTAACCAGACTTTAAGGACATGCACAACAGTTTAAAACAATATAATTCTCATTACATATGTTGTCATTACACATGTTCATTTAATTGGAAAACACTGTAGGCTATAAATCGTTAAATAATATATGTTTAATTCTAAATTTACTAACCCAGTTCTTGTATGTGTGACAAAATGTGGTCAACCTCCACACATGCAATCCATATACAGGTGCATCTCAATAAATTAGAATGTCGTGGAAAAGTTCATTTATTTCAGTAATTCAACTCAAATTGTGAAACTTGTGTATTAAATAAATTCAATGCACACAGACTGAAGTAGTTTAAGTCTTTGGTTCTTTTAATTGTGATGATTTTGGCTCACATTTAACAAAAACCCACCAATTCACTATCTCAAAAAATTAGAATATGGTGACATGCCAATCAGCTAATCAACTCAAAACACCTGCAAAGGTTTCCTGAGCCTTCAAAATGGTCTCTCAGTTTGGTTCACTAGGCTACACAATCATGGGGAAGATTGCTGATCTGACAGTTGTCCAGAAGACTAAATCATTGACACCCTTCACAAGGAGGGTAAGCCACAAACATTCATTGCCAAAGAAGCTGGCTGTTCACAGAGTGCTGTATCCAAGCATGTTAACAGAAAGTTGAGTGGAAGGAAAAAGTGTGGAAGAAAAAGATGCACAACCAACCGAGAGAACCGCAGCCTTATGATTGTCAAGCAAAATCGATTCAAGAATCTGGGTGAACTTCACAAGAAATGGACTGAGGCTGGGGTCAAGCCATCAAGAGCCACCACACACAGACATGTCAAGGAATTTGGCTACAGTTGTCGTATTCCTCTTGTCAAGCCACTCCTGAACCACAGACAACATCAGAGGCGTCTTACCTGGGCTAAGGAGAATTGCCCAGTGGTCCAAAGTCCTCTTTTCAGATGAGAGCAAGTTTTGTATTTCATTTGGAAACCAAGGTCCTAGAGTCTGGACGAAGGGTGGAGAAGCTCATAGCCCAAGTTGCTTGAAGTCCAGTGTTAAGTTTCCACAGTCTGTGATGATTTGGGGTGCAATGTCATCTGCTGGTGTTGGTCCATTGTGTTTTTTGAAAACCAAAGTCACTGCACCCGTTTACCAAGAACTTTTGGAGCACTTCATGCTTCCTTCTGCTGACCAGCTTTTTAAAGATGCTGATTTCATTTTACAGCAGGATTTGGCACCTGCCCACACTGCCAAAAGCACCAAAAGTTGGTTAAATGACCATGGTGTTGGTGTGCTTGACTGGCCAGCAAACTCACCAGACCTGAACCCCATAGAGAATCTATGGGGTATTGTCAAGAGGAAAATGAGAAACAAGAGACCAAAAAATGCAGATGAGCTGAAGGCCACTGTCAAAGAAACCTGGGCTTCCATACCACCTCAGCAGTGCCACAAACTGATCACCTCCATGCCACGCCGAATTGAGGCAGTAATTAAAGCAAAAGGAGCCCCTACCAAGTATTGAGTACATATACAGTAAACGAACATACTTTCCAGAAGGCCAACAATTCACTAAAAATGTTTTTTTTATTGGTCTTATGATGTATTCTAATTTTTTGAGATAGTGAATTGGTGGGTTTTTGTTAAATGTGAGCCAAAATCATCACAATTAAAAGAATCAAAGACTTAAACTACTTCAGTCTGTGTGCATTGAATTTATTTAATACATGAGTTTCACAATTTGAGTTGAATTACTGAAATAAATGAACTTTTCCACGACATTCTAATTTATTGAGATGCACCTGTACATCCTTCAAAAACAACCCATAACAAACACTCAATTTTAACATATGACTCTTCTGAACACATATTTAATAGAATATTTTTAATTTACCCAAATAAGTCTCAACTAATGAACAAAGGAGCTCTCTTGCACAATGCATATTCTCATGTCTCCAACACAAGAGTGTGCCGAAAAGAGGGTGTCACAAATCTGTGGTGTTCCAAAACTGCGGTCTTAAAGGGGCTATGTCCAATTTATGTTAAATTACATGACAATAATGCTGAATGCTGAATTTATAATGCTGAATATCATTTATAATAATACTAAGGGTCCTGATATATGATGATCCTCTTGATAATGCCTAATGTCTGATTTCACCAGTAAATTTATACATAGATATTATTTTACTGGATAAACAGACATATTTTTAAAAAGAATAGTTTAGGAACATGTAATCAGTGACAGTATTATTTTAAAACTTACAATATTATTTTTAAATACTTAAAATGTATGTAATTAGTGATTGTGTGTAAGCATATGTATCTAACATAATTATGTATTTTTCAGCTGGGCAGAATTATTAATATGTCTATTCTGGTGTCATCATAGCCCTCTGGTATGATTTTCAGTCCCACTCCATCCCCAATGGATCATTTTACATTTTAATGAACAGTACTTTTAGTTAAGTTTTACAAGGCCAGGAACTGTTTTGCATATGTCCTAAAATTTGTTCAAAGTTTTGTTAGAGTATAAGATTGTGAATTCAGTACTGTAAATTTAAATCAAATCCGAATGCCCTTTATCATTTCTGATAAATATACTCTCTCTATATATATAATAATAATAATAATAATAATAATAATAATAATTATTATTATTATTATTATTATTATTCTTAATCAAATATAGGAAATACAATTTTGTGTTTCATCCGATTAATTGAATAGTCAAAGACTTAATCAAAGATTTATCGATTATCAAAATAAACGTTAGTTGCAGCCCTACATACAAGACACTTGACGATGGATCTGAGCGCACCCTCCTGTTATTCACTGCAGAAGTTGGGTATGAAAGGCAAGGAGTAGGAATTAGCACTCAGAACCACAAATTTAAATGTGTCAAGACTGTGAGGTTCTACTGTTTCATTTAGTATATCTCTGGTGGCACAACCCCAGAAGACCTTCTATATAAATCAAGCTATTACAGCTGAGCAGCTGGGTTTGGCACAACAATTATACCCTGTGGAGGCACTTACAAACAAGTACAAGCACCTAAAGGGTATTTCTCTTCAGCCCTTTGAAAAGGTTCACCCACTCCTGCTGATAGGTGCTGAGGAGCCTCATTTAAAAAACCCAGTCAAATCAGTTCATGTTGGACCCCCTGGCAGGCAATGGACACCCTTCCCTGCCATAATGAGAAATTAGTCACCTGCTCAAAAGAGGATCCGGAGACCCTTGAACTTCTGAAAAGGAAACCATCAGGCTTGATATTAACTGTGTCCAGAGGTATGCTACTCCTCTGTTGCACAAATAAGGCATGGCTTGCCTATATGGCCTCAAATAAGCAGCAATGCCAAACATTAGGAGAACTGAGACACATCTCTTAAGATATCCAAGATATCTCTTAAGTGTTCAGCTTTTTACTCAAGAAACTAGTTGAAGCAGGATGTTACAGAAGAAGCTATACCCAGACGAAGTGGCACAGAGCAAATAAAGTTGGTTCATTCCACATCATATGGTCACCCATAATGATACAAATTGACTGGTCTTCAATTGCTCTTTCCAGTAAAAAAAGGAATGAACTTGAATGAGTCATTGCTACCTGGTCCCACAGTGAGTCCATTCATCCTGGGAGTCCTGCTAAGATTCAGAGAGCATTATGTGGCAGTAAGTTGGGATACCAAAGGAATGTTCCATCAAGTACAACTTGTGGAACAGGGCAAGCCTATCCTTTGATTCATATGGAGGAATATGCAACAAGACAGAGAAGCAGATATCTTTGAGTGGCAGGTGCTCCCTTTTGGCACAATTTGCAGCCATTTTTGAACTTCCTCTTGCACTGCAGAAGCATGTTCTTGACAATATAGAGTCAGGTGATTACCCCCAGTCTACCAAACAAAGAAGTTTCTGTTTTGACAACTGCCTTCAGAGTTTGACATCAGCAACCAAAGGAAGCCAAATCTACTAGTACAGAACTGGCTGTCACATAAAGAAATAGAAGCACCTGCATCCACATTAGGTCTGCATTGGCACTACTTACTAGGTCCTCGTGGTGGCGCAGTTACTCACCTCAATCCGGGTGGCAGAGGACAAGTCCCAGTTGCCTCCACTTCTAAGACAGTCAGTCCACACATCTTATCACTTGGCTCATTGTGCATGGCACCGCGGAGACTCACAGCACGGGAGGCTCATGCTATTCTCTGCGATCAACGCACAACTTACCATGCGCCCCATTGAGGTCAAGAACCACTCATTGTGACCATGAAGAAGTTACCCCATGTGACTCTACCCTCCCTTGCAACCGGGCCAATTTGGTTGCTTAGGTGACCCGGCTGGAGTCACTTAGCACACCCTGGTAGTCAGCGTCAATACTCGCTGAGCTACCCAGGCCCCCAAAGAACATACACTTGATTACTGTAAAATCACCCTGTGGTCTGATTCCACTACAGTATTTAACTGGCTGCATTCAGATTCCTGCCAGTTCAAAGTGTTTGCCGGCACCAGGGTCACAGAAATACAAAAGACGACAGATCCACAGGATTGGCAGTATGTAGGCTCAGCTCAGAACCCTGCAGATGACTGTTTAAAGGGTGAAACACTTGAAGAACTAGCCAGACCAAACAGAGGTAATAGACCCTCCTTCCTGCTAAAGCAGTATGATCAATGGTCCAAAAGTCCTGCAACCGTTTCACTAGAAACTGACCAAGAGCTGTGAAAATCTATATTCAGTGCCCTCAGTGTAGTAAATCCCAAACCAAAAATTCCTGATACAAGCCATTTTACTAACTACATGGAACTACTGGAATCCACTGTACAAAGTGTTCATGGGGCGGAAAATGTGGGGCAACTGACAGCTGAAGATTTTATACAAGCAGAAATACTTCAATGGAGAGAATCCCAGCTTGACAGTTTCTTTGAGGACTTCCAGTGTCTACAACATGGTAAACCCATTTCCTCCAGCAGTAAACTGCTCAGCTTGTGTCCAGAGGTGGACAAAAATATAGAGGTCATTCAAGTAGGAGGAAGACTTTGATGAGCAGAGGCACTCGATACAGCAACTAAGCACCCCATTGTATTTGTACATGCTTATCATCCAAGACTATGACCACCAGTTGAGACATCCAGGCCCAGAGACAGTCCTGGTTTAAATCAGAAGGAAGATCTGGATTCTTCGCGGACGGGAGGCCATCCACCATTACCAGTTCCAATGCACAGACTGTCGCAGAGATTACTCTGTGTTCAACTGAACACTCTAACGGATCTGAAGGAGACCGCCGAGCAATCCGCATCTTCATCCGTTTGCCTGCAGAAGTGAAGAGATTAAAGATTTCTCTTCCATCTTCAATCAAGTCGACGTTTCTGATTTCTCCGCCAGCCCGCCGAGAAACAGCAGCCGTACCACCCGCCGACAGAGTGAGGAAACGACCTCCCGTCATCACCCAAGCCTCGAGGAACCGATTCTGAGTTAAAAGACGGATGAACATACATTCCACCTGCATCCTCATGCGATTCAAGTAAGAGGTTTACGTCTGGGCAGAGAAAGAATATTATAGTGTGTTATTCTTGTGTTTCAAGGTTTTTTCTTGTACAGTTTACGGACCGCCATGTCCGCTCATTATTAATACTCAGGGTATTAATTATCACAAATTTGATTTGCTGTATTGTGGTCCAACCACAGTGGGCTGTTGTGCATTTCCGCCATCGCGGGTGAGACCGGCAAACTGAGTTTATCCATTAAAGAATCAAAGAACGCGGGACTGTTTACAAGCCGTCCACCGCGTCTCTGAATGATAAACTAACAGCTGCTTTCTCTCCCACGATCGCGAAATCGGCTTTGGGGCCGTCACTTAATTCTCTCTCTCTCTCTCGTACTAACCACACACACACACACTCGCTCGCTCTCACACACAAACACACCCTCATGTGTTATAGGATTATTTTGATTTCCATATCTAATCATATCACTGTTTAGTTTGTAGTTGTAAGTCGGAAGTTTATTGACTACATTGTATTAATTATTAATTGATATTACTGCATAAATAAACTTTGTTTGTTTGTTGTCCATAGAGGAGAGAGATAACCTTAACGGCTACAATATTAGTCATTGTGATGAAGCATTGCAGGAACGAGTTGATTATGTCAACAACCTGGTTGGGAAGCCAAAGAGCACAATCCTGGACCTAGTGGGCCAAATGTTCCTTCTTCATCACCGCAGAACCCAACTGCAAACCGCAGAGCACCAGGCCCAGCTCGCCCAGCTGCAGAGCAGCTATCAAGCGGTGCAGAGTGAAAATCTCAGCCTACACCAAGACGTTAGGTGCACCCAAGCTGAGAAAGTCCAGGCACAGGAAGATAATGCCCGGATGCAGGAGGAAAATGAAACCCTGCGCAGGCAGCTTCAAGCTGCCCAGCTAAGAGTAGAGTCAGATCAGGTAAGTGCAGCTGAAACGCACAGCACAACATCTGACATAGAAGAGGGCCTCCTCTTTAGCGCCACGCATAGAAATGTGCCCCTGAGAAACCCAGGGACACATGCTAGGAGCCGAGCTGCCCCTAGTGGTACAGTCTCTGACTTCATCCTCCAAGACAACTTTCAAGCTCCTCCAGCGGCCCGCTGGTTGGACGCAGGTGCCCCTCCTTATAGTTGCCCCCCCCAGTCAGTTTTCAGTCACGCCACTGTGCATTTCAAACCGACTGACTCCACACCATGGAGGAGGGACAATTATTTTCAAGCCCTGAGTGGTGTAAGCGGCTCAAAGATCCCATTAGCCAGGGAGCTGTACGCAACCCGGGGTCCACCCCCACGCGTCGACTGGACTCCTTCCCCACCACGAAGGCAAGGAAGTCGTCCTCATCGCTATAGCGATCCGAGTGACTTTGGTGTTTCGGATGACTCGGACGACCCATGGTCATACCGCCACCAACGCTTGCGAATCCGACAATACGAGTCCCTTGCAGGGGACATAGAACACTTTGACCCAAGTAATCAAGATTCAAACATCGACAGTTATCTTTGGGAAATTGAGCACTGCCTGATTGACTTGCCTTACACTTCGTCGCGTGAAAAACTCAAGCTCATATGGAAGACCACGGTAAGGAGTGTCCATGGAAATGCTTCCGACTGGTACACGAAACCACTACTCAGCTCTGTGTAAAGCCCTACGCGAGAAGTATTCGCTGTATATAGACGAAGCCTCCGCTACCATAGCTGCTTTCACCATCACCCAGAAGAGGCACGAGCCTCCGCGTGAGTATTACAGATGCCTGAGAACCACGTACTTCCAAGGAAGTAACGAACCAGGTCTGGAGGAGGAATGAGCTTTCAAGTCTCTTTTCCTTCACAACCTTCACGAGTGCATGCGATATGACGTCACGATGCACTGCAGAACAGGCAACCCCACCATGCAGGAAATCAGAAGGTACGCGCAACTGGCATGGGAGACACGCGTGCACCCTGCCCGAGGGCACGAAGGCGACGCCAGAGTCCTGGGGATCCAAGCCTCAGAATATGCAGACCTAGCGCTTGAAGGCAACAAAATGCCTCACATTAAGGTGAATGCTAGAACAGGACCCCAGAGGCACCTATCACCCGTCCAGCAGGGTAGGCAACAGAACCAGGGGGGTGGTAACCAGACACACCCCCAGGGTCACGGCAGGCCTAAACAAAATGTTCACCGGCCGAAAGGAAATACGCGGTTCGAATGAAAACCCAAACAAGAAGGTGAGTGGGTAGGCAAGGTTTCAAACCCCCTCAGAGAACAAGATTTGAGAAAGGAAATGGAGGATATAAGGAGATAATAATGAAGCTTGACGTGCTCCGTTGTTCACCAGGTCCATCGACCTCCTCAAAAGGAACACTGAAACCCCATCAGTATGACTAGATGATGTACCCCCTCCCGTTAATGCCAAAGTTTACTTTGTAGGTCGGGAAAAGGGGAACAGGGTCCAAGTTGCTCCACAAAACAGTCACTCCTAATATGCCACACCCTCCTCTTCTGACCTTCTTGGGCGATCTGTTCTGTAAGGGCAACACCTGACACATGGGTCATTCAGCTCTCATGCACTACACGACACCGGTTCTGAAATATGTCTAAAGGGTTCCAACACCTTCGCAGAGGTGGCTAGAGCAAAGCTCTCCCTTGGCAAACCGTTACAGACAGACCTGCAGCGTAAGCATCACAAGCTACATGCAAGATAAGTCGTCTATCACAAAACGGGTGTGGATCGACATTACCTTTCAAGGGATGATGCTAATAGACCCTGTTTACCTATGTCCCATTAATACGGAACCACTGTTAGTTGGCCAGGACCTACTGAACCAATTGGCTCCGCTCATTGACTGCCATCGTGGACACGTGGGCTCAGGTTGACATACTGAGACCACTTGGTCCAGAAAACAGTTCACCAGCTTTAGATGGACAAGTTGCCATCGTCCAAAAATCCAGCAGAGACGACAAATCCAATAAGAACAATTACAGGGCCTGAATAAAACCCTTCAGGGTACTATAGTCACTGTAAATTTGCAATCTTATCTTATCAATAACACTTTGCACACTTTAGGGACTTTGTCAGAGAAAACAACTTATGTGTGTATCATTAGAGATCTAATGCAGGACCTCAGGGAAATTAGCTCCTCAGTCAACAGTCTGAGTGGTGGAAGGATTCCAGCTTACCTGGTCTCCCTAGACCTTGTCGAACAAATCCTTAGATCTGCTATTATCTCCATTGTGCAACCTTCACAGATACGCCTGGCATATAGTTTTGGCATTGAAATTCCAATCCATGTAAATCCTCAGAACCTCGAAATAGGAGTTATCCTCAATCTACCATCATAGAAAGGCAGAATATATATAGACTAAAGTCTGTATTTAATGTTGGTTTTCAGAGAGGTAATGCACACATTCACCTCAAAACACCACCAACACTCGCCTACCATGATGAGGACCCCTCGCTCTACATTATCCCTAACCTTAACATGTGTACCAAGACAAAGGACATTCATTGGGTTTGTCCAAATGCAACCCCTTTTTTAGAGAGGTCACTAACTACCTCCCTGAACAAGTGTTAAGGTAGCATGTCCATCAAAGATGAAGGAGCAGAGACAAGGGTAGAGTGAGCAGGCAATCAATGGCTCGTTAACACACCAGCCACCGAAGTCCCAATGTCATATGACTGCCATGATACAGCCACTAAACTAAGGCTACCAAACCAAACAGTGTTCTTAACAGTTCCTCAAGGTGCCACCGTGCACATTGACGATATTGTTCTCCATCATCTCAACGTCAACAAACATGATGCAGAAATTGAGATCATGGACGCATTTAGAGGTCACAGCCTCACCATTGATGACACCCTTCGACAGCAGCTTCAGGCTGAAGGGATGAAATTAGTGAAGTTCAATCTCAAACCGACTGGCTTGACCACTATATTTCCTAGTCATATAAGCAGATCGTCATCTTACCGAGAACACCCTATCAGTTTGGTTGCCCTCTGGCTCCTCCTTAGTGGTTGGATCATCATCGCAATTATTGCACACGCCATGTACAGGTACATTCAACACCTACAGGCCAGACTGGACTCACTCCTCATACAGCCGCATTTTGCACACCAGTCTGAGCCCATCTCACAGGTTAACCCCAATCATTTCCAGGGATAAGCCTTTTAACCTTTAACCCTCCTTTCCTCTAACATTTTGTTCCTAGTAACCAATGTCAGGTTCTACATTGATTTTGTGTTATGACCAAAGAACAACAAAGGATTGTGTTATGGTTAATGCTGTGCCTTCCAATAACTTGAAATGTTTATGTGTGATGAATGTAGTTTTAGATTTAGCTAGAATTTCTATGCCCAGATGTGCCTCAATCTCTGTCCAGAAGATAAAGCCCCTGTGAACTGTAATGAACTTTATGGACTGTGCAACCATTTTCTTTCCTATCAGGAATACATGGATGGCGTAACCCACAGGTTACTGTGAACTGACAAGAACTGTTCGGCCCTTCAGTTGCTCTAAAGATGCTGGACAACAACCAACTCTTCAGACCAAAGGGGGGAATGTTGGGCCTAATGTATTCAGATAGAAGACAAAGGCAGGCCTAACACAGTCATAAAACCTAACTCAGGCCCCCACATACCAAGTCGTAAATCTTACTGATAAAAACCACACCAAAATCAAAGGGAGTCCAAAACAGACTACAAATCCCATGAAGCCTTGCTCACTAAAGGATCGAACTCTTAACTCCTATTGGATGAGGCACACAACAGAACGCACCTCAACCATGACATCATCAGGAGTAGAAATACCTCTGAAATGCTTCCGGGATTTGCTTCCAGCAACTTTGCTCGCCGTGTATAGATGCAGCTCATCGCTGCTCTCAGGTGCATTCTCGTGGCACAAGGAAGTAACGTTCGACTTGAAACTGTGGCCATACAAATTCCATCTCGCTGGACAAGTTGAGATTACTCTGTGTTCAACTGAACACTCTAACAGGTCCGAAGGAGACCACCGAGCAATCCGCATCTTCATCCATTTGCCTGCAGATGTGAAGAGATTAAAGATTTCTCTTCCATCTTTGTTATATTACAAAGAGAAGTGTTTTGGTTTGTTTTGCATACACCTGTGTCATGCTGACAGGATGTCAGTGCTCGGATTCAAGCCTTCATTTTTTGTTTTTTTCCCAAAAATCGATATCTTCGGATGCCGATTTTCCTAAGAAAACAATCTAATATTGAGACTGTTATACTATCTGGTTATTAGTCCCTGATTCCAGGGTGGTGCCCCGTCAATGTTAATCCTTATTAATATTCTATTGATTTTTGATAATTGATAATTATCTTTGATGATTGTTGAATTTGAATGATCAATAAGCTAGTGTTAATTTTAATTAGTGTTTCATCGATGTTAACAATTAACGATTATCTTTGATAATTGTTGATTTAAAGGATTAGGAAAAGCTAACATTGATTCTCATCAATGTTCTATTGATTTTAATAATTAATAATTATCTTTGATAATTATTAATTATTGCTGATAACCAAACCCACTCCTAAACATAGCACACTACATTTACTGGAGCCCCATATGAGGTTTTAATGAGTTAGATTCAATTAATTAATTTAAATATTAATTAATAACTAAATAAATAATTACCAGTTATTTCTGATAGTAACACTGATCTAAACAACCAGTAAAGCCCTACATATTTTTTTCTTACACTTGCAACTTGATTTACACCTTTACAAAACATTCTGTGCTCATGCAAAATGTTTTGATGTTTATAATTTGATTTACACTTTCACAAATCTTTCTCTGCAAATAATTTATGCATTATTTTATCTTTATAGTACACTTTGAAAAATACTTCCAGGACCAAGGCTGCTGTAAAAAGTGGACAGTGACCAACCACTCCCATTTTGCATTAAATATCATGTCTTCTTTAATGATCATTGCAGTCTTGCACATAGCAAAGTCTTCACTCCTGAAAACAGTAAGGGATGCACTTTGGAGGCTTGGAGAAGGACCTTTGTATCCGCGTGTGTGTGTTTCATATTTGTGAGTGCCAGTTTTTTGAAAATGTCCTCACCAATATAGTGAAACTTGTTGAAAACCCACTTGAGGACATTTGATGTGGTCCTCACTTGTAGAAAAATGCTCATAAATTGACATAATCTTGTTTAGCTTTAAATCTACTGATGTACACAGGTTTCTGTGAGGGTTAGGTTTAGGGGTAGGGTTAGGGAATAGAAAATAACATTAGTCTGCTATGAAATCAATGGAAGTCTATGAGATGCCCTCACTTATAAAGTGAAACAAACCTGTGTGTGTGTTTGTGTGTAAATGTCTCAGTCTGTGCCCCTTTAAAAAATAAAAATAAAACATAAAAGCCACAGTAACAACACTTGCAGCATTAGATGGCCCTCTTCCTGATGATGTCCTTAAAATCCATAGCTTTAACAATGTTATATGGACCCTTTTCACACTTCTGGGTTTTGTAATGTAGAATTGAATGATTGCAGAGTAAACTTTGATAACGGTGAGTGGGAGTGAATGGGAAACCACAAATATAATTTTTGCGTACCCTAGTTGCTCCAAAATCAAAAGAAAAAAATGGCACTATTACATTTCTGCAACTTTTCAAAAAAATAAGCAAATTCTTTTGCATGCTCTCGCAAAACATTGTGTTCCCCCGAAACCTTTTGCGTGCTCTAGCAAAACGTTTGCATTTTCTTGCTAATTATTTTGCATTCTCCCGCAAAACTTGTGCTTGCTTCTGCAAAATGTGTGTCATAATGACAGTCTTCTGCCAGCTCTCCTATGAGTATTCCAGGGTTATTCCAGCTTTTGAGTTCAACAAGAAGAGAAAGCCAGTGCAATGAAAGAGTGCAATGCACAAATCATAATCTTCAATTTATGAATGTGTGAAAATAAAGACATCACAAAATTACAATAAATGCAAGTGGTCCAATTGAAATGGAATGCTGTGGTGCACAACTGAATCACATATTATTATTGTTTTTGTTGTTGTTGTGATGGTGTTTCCCTCTTCATTAATAAATCAATAAATGCTTCCTTATGTGTGGTGAGTGAAGGCTTTGAGCTTTAAAATAACTGCAATTCGGAACTCACTTTTAAATCATTCGTATTTGTGTTTGGAACAACCATTAATTTAGCCACCATGATTGCGCATGATAAATGGCCACATGAACATACATATAAAAAATTGTTTGGGAAAACATGCTAATATATATATATATATATATATATATAAAACGGTTGTTTTTGTAGCATTTTTTAAATATATTGCATTTTGAATTGCATTAAAATCATATATTTTCCTTTTTATTTCTTGTCTTTTTTTTTTTTTTTTTTTAATAGGCTATGCCATATATCAGATTTATGTTTACATGTTTTGTTATGTTTACTCTTTACATGTTTACAAGATACATTTTTCCACAAAAAGTAGGCACCGGCACCTGTCATCTCGACAACTCTCATAAATGCAATAGCCTGCAGAGCATTCAGGAGCAGGAATGCATATACGAGAACACAAGTTTTGCAAGAGAACGCAAAATAATTTGCGAGAGAACGCATAGTTTCTCGGGGGAATGCAAAGTTTTGTGAGAGAACGTAAAAGCATATGCTTATTTTTTCCCCACGCCACTAATTGTTTTCCCACCACCTTGGTCCTTTAGGGGCTTTGTACCTTCATGACTGTTACACTGAGTCCAGATTTATCCAGTGTCCATGCTGCGTTCATTAATGAGAACACACGCTCCACAGATGCAGATGTCCCAGGCAGGCATAAACAAACTCCACGACCTTGGCTAAGACTCTGAAGTTGATGGTCTTGCTCTCCAGCTCACGAAAAACATCTGTCTATCTCTCAGACACGGCCATCTTGTTAATGCTCCACTCAGTGATTTGACGAGTGACAATGTTTTTTCGTGCAAGCCCACTCATCAGAGTGTGGTTTCGTCAATCAAACTGTGAGCGGGGATTCTGGAGTAGAAGTGTTCAAGGCTGCTCTGAATGTCTTTCCACTCTGGGATGTCTCTCAGTAGTGCCCACTCATATTTTTCTGTGTTCTCCAATGAGCGGCTCCAATTTTGGAGGTAATCCACCGATGCTGAATATAAGTTTCTGACTGCACAAAATAAATCATCCGTTCGCATGTCACTAGCTTCAACCAGGGCATCCAACTGCTTTTTAATGTCAGAAGGTATGAATGATTTCTCCAGCCTGGCCTGCAAGACTTTTCTCAGGACATGAATGTGCAAAGCTATGGCCGTGCACAACAGAATAAGCAAAAAGTCCTTCACTTGCATGTACCTTGTCAGATTCGTAACTTTGCTTCACAAAAAAAAAAAAATCGCTAACACTTGGTGTGGCACACATACTTTTAGCAGCATCCACATGCTTTTTTGTATGAACATGCTGCACGATGTTGGTGCGGCCTCCATGGACAATGGAAAAGCGAGCTCCACAAATCTCACACCTCACTGTAATAGGCTCTGTCTGTGACTCCTTTTTTAGAAATGTAAACTCTTTTTGAAGAGCCTCATTAAATGTACATGCACGCTTCCTTGACATTTTTCCAGTCGCAATCATCTGTGTGCTCTTTCAAACTGACTCTTCGATCAGTTTACTAACTGGACATCTATTGATAGGGGATTGTAATTGGATAGTTCAAAATCTTGTACTTCAAATAACACAGCATGATTGTATTGGTTGACGTAAACATACATATAAAATAACAGTTGATATTTGAGCATAAGATATTCAAATTGCATTAGGCCTGTTGTTTGGGAATCATGCTAATATATATATATATATATATAACGGTTGTTTTTGTAGCATTTTTTAAATATATTGCATTTTGAATTGCATTAAAATCACATAACACAAATAACATGGCATGATTTTATTGGTTTTACAAGCTGTATCCTTGGCTACATTTTTTTATCCCCTTTTCTCTCAATTTGGAATGCCCATTTCCCACTACTTAGTAGGTCCTCGTGGTGGCGCGGTTACTCACCTCAATCCGGGTGGCCGCTTCTGAGACAGTCATTGTGCATGACACCGCAGAGACTCCCCGCATGTGGAGGCTCATGCTGCTCTCCGCGATTCACGCACAACTTACCACGTGCCCCACTGAGAGCAAGAACCAATAATCGTGACCATGAGGAGGTTACCCCATGTGATTCTACCCTCCCGAGCAACCGGGCCAATTTAGTTGCTTAGGAGACCTGGCTGGAGACACTCAGCACACCCTGAATTCGAACTCGTGACTCCAGGGGTGGTAGTCAGTGTCAATACTCGCTGAGCTACCCAGGTCCCTCCTTGGCTACCTTTGATTAGAATATTCACATGACTGAGAAAGCCGCATAGGCAATAGAGAAATACGGGACAAAATAAAAAAAAAATTCAGAAAAAGTGCTTAAATACGAGACTTTCCCAGGAAAAGCATATATCACTTGTCAATCAAGGATGCAACAAACACTACAGAGCGACTTTTGCTACAGATGTCACAGCCAACTTTGTAGGCTCAGACCCTAGGGCTTCAGCCCGCCTAGTCCTTATATTAATCCAGCCCTGCTGAGAGGAAATGTTCTGTCTTTAGCCTGGGATATTTCCCCTGTGATTTTCAGATAATTATTACGTGTTGTAGACATCTAAAAAAGATAAGACACTTCACTGTACCTGCCCGTAAGCACAGTTTCACTTATCCTGCACTGAGGAATAAATGCTAATTGCTCTAATAGTGGGTTTGAGTGTGAAACATGAGGACCAGATGAAAAGAGGATGTTTGAAAATGACAGTTGTTGAAAATTTATTTGTGAAATTTTGTGACAATAAAAATGAGCTTTTTTCAAGGTTAATTTGTGTATGTAAGAGCTAAACTGTTGATATATATATATATATATATACCAATCAGCCACAACATTAAAACCACCTGCCTAATATTGTGTAGGTCCCCATTGTGCTGCCAAAATGGCACCAACACGCATCTCAGAAAAAGACAAGCTAATCCTGATCTGTTGTCTCTGGCTTGAACTCCTTGGAGGGTGATAGCAAGTCCACTACATAAAACTGGTATATAATTTAAAAATATATATTGTGTAAATATACACATTATATATACAGTATATACACCAATCTGTCTCTAGCATTTATTCAGAATGGTGCCAAAAACAAATAACATCCAGTGAGGGGCAGTTCTGCGGAGTCTATGGTAACTCAGATAACCGCTCTGCACAATTGTGGTGAAAAGAATAGCATCTCAGAAAGCTATTCTGAGACGCAGACTGGCACTGTTTTGGCGGCACAAGGGTGTAACGTTTGAAGGAAGTATGAAAGCAGGATCTAGGTGCAGTGTGATGTTTAATAAGGAATAAATCAAAGTACAAAAACAAGGTAAACACTGGAACAAGGCAAAATTAGGAAATAAAACAAATATTACATCCACGATAAGAACCAGTACATGAAACAGAGGAAAAACTCAACAACTGACAAAGACTGAATGGAAATCAGGGCATTATATACACAAGGACTAACGAGGGAATGGAACACAGGTGAGAACAATTGGGAACAGCTGACAGAGATGAGGGCAGTGCATTTTGGGAAGTGTAGTCCAGGGAAAAACAAGACAGTGGATAAACACAAGGCAACACAACAGTGAATCATGACAGAGGGGGACCTACACAATATTAGGCAGGTGGTTTTAATGTTGTGGCTGATTGGTGTATATATACAGTTTTATATATATATATATACAATTATTATATTTATTTATTATATACAAATTATTTAAAAATGTCATTTAGAGCATTTATTTGCAGAAAATGACAACTGTCAAAATAATAATAAATAAAAATAAAAAAAAGATACAGTGTTTTTAGACCTCGAATAATGAAAAGAAAAAAAGTTCATATTCATTTTTAAACAACACAATACTAATGTTTTAACTTAGGAAGAGTTCAGAAATCAATATTTGGTGGAATAACCCTAATTTTCAATCACAGCTTTCATGTGTCTAGGCATGCTCTCTACCAGCCTTTTACATTGCTCTTGGGTGACTTTATGCCACTCCTGGCGCAAAAATTCAAGCAGCTCGGCTTTGTTTGATGGCTTGTGGCAATCCATCTTCCTCTTGATCACATTCCACAGGTTTTCAATGGGGTTCAGGTCTGGAGATTGGGCTGGCCATGACAAGGTCTTGAGCCGGTGGTCCTCCATCTACACCTTGATTGACCTGGCTGTGTGACATGGAGCATTGTCCTGCTGAAAAAAAAAAAAAAAAAAAAAAAAAATCCTCAGAGTTGGGAAAATTGTCAGAGCAGAAGAAAGCAAGTTTTCTTCCAGGATAACCTTGTACGTGGCTTGATTCATGCATCATTCACAAAGACACATCTGCCTGATTTCAGCCTTGCTGAAGCACCCCCAGATCATCACCGATCCTCCACCAACAGTGGTTGGAAGACACTGTGGCCTGAAGGCCTCTCCAGGTCTCTGTCTAACCATTAGAGGACCAGGCCTGAAGGCCTCTCCAGGTCTCCGTCTAACCATTAGAGGACCAGGTGGAGGATCGGTGATGATCTGGGGGTGCTTCAGCAAGGCTGGAATCAGGCAGATTATTTTTTGTGAAGGATGCATGAACGTGATTTAAAAGTGATTGAAAATCAGGGTTATTCCACCAAATATTGATTTCAGAACTCTTCCTAAGTTAAAACATTAGTATTGTGTTGTTTAAAAATAAATATGAACTTGTTTTCTTTGCATTATTCGAGGTTTGAAAAAACTTTTTTTTTTTTTTTTTTTTTTGCCAGTTGTCATTTTCTGCAAATAAATGCTCAAAATGACAACATTTTTCTTTGGAATTTGGGAGAAATGTTGTCAGTAATTTATAGAATAAAACAAAAATGTTCATTTTACTCTAACACGTACCTATAAATAGTAAATCCAGAGAAACTGATAATTTTGCAGTGGTCTCTTAATTTTTTTCAGATATATATATATATATATATATATATATATATATGTATATATATATATATATATATATATATATATATATATATATATATATCAATCACAACAATCAACAAGACACACAAGCACATTATACAGTGTTACAAGTACTAACAATTTGCAGGCAAATTTGGGAAGCATCCCATTAGTTTAAGCAACACTAGGTAGAAATAACCCAGTTAATGTATTGCTAGCATACAGAATACTGATGTTTGGTTTACAGAGCAAGCTTCTATAGTAAGCACATGATCATGACAGTTTTTCATCATGCAGTTAGTCAATTTGGCTTATTTATTTAATTTAGTCATACAAATATGAGATTGTTCCTGCTGGGCAAATGTGCTGTTGAAATATGTGGATTTAAAGTGTGTACCAGGTGTTTCAGGTGACTAGTGAGTTCAGGTTTCATGATCAGTTGTACAATAGAACCCTATTGTGCATAAGCTGCCTTGTTTTAAGTAAACTCGTTAATACCTTTTTTCTTTTAAGAGACTGTGAACTTGGCTAATTTAAATTTACATTTTTAATTTACCATAGCAGTCAGTTTAATTTAAATGATGGAATACTTTGTATGTGTATAATTGAACTTTTGAGAAGGAAATGGTGGACAAGGTATCAAAAAAAAAAAAAAAAAAAGAAAAGAAAAAAGAAAAAAGAAAGAAAGAAAGAAAGAAAAAAAAAGCTTATGTTGCTGCTTCATTAATCAGAGTGGAAAGGTTCTGCACCCAGATGGGAAGCGAGGTCTGTCAGTCATGCAAAAGGCCCAAATGAAAAGGGCCAAGCCAACCTATTCCTCTTCCTGCAATACAGCAATAAGGAACACTGGGAGAATCTGTTGTCTACAGCATGGTTAATAATGGTCTGCACAGCCACTTTACAACCTAAGGAAATAAATATCTTTGTCCCTTAAGAAATAAAATAGCAAAATTAAATAGCTTTATTTTTGGTTAAAATAATGTATTTTATTTTAAGGTTAAAACTCTAATTGTTTTAGGCTGCTTGATTGGCCACTTCAGTTTCTAAAAATGTATATATCAAAGTGTTAGAGCCCAAAAGGACACACCTATATTCTTTATTATTACTTTACACATTTTTTAATAATAGTAATCAAAACAATGAAATAACACAAATAGAATTATGGGAATTATGTAGTGCCCACAAAATAGATATCATTGTAGATCAAATTTATTACAATAATTTAAATAAATTAAGTGATGTAGCCACCCTTTTCTAGATTACAGATTTGCACACTCTGGGCATTCTTTCAATCAACATCATGATGTAGCCTCTTGGGATGTTTTTCCGACATTCTTGAAGAAGTTCCCTTGTTGCCATGTATGCTGGGCACTTGTTGGGTGCTTTTCCTCATCAATTTTCTAAAGAAATTCATGATTGTCAACAAAACTGCTTTCAAACATTTAAACATATACCTTTAGATCAAAAGGTCTTTAAGATCATAAGAACACTGTACATTTAAACAGTTGTTCAAACTTTGGACTAGTATTTTGGTTTAGGAATTTGAAATATGTTTTTGGCAAGTCTTTTCATTCTCTCTGTGGCATTGAAAGAAAACAAAGTGTAAATGTGCAGCATCACATTTATATTCATCTTCAATGAAAAATGTAAGCATTTTTGGTGATTAAATTGAATGCTCTACAGAACGTTAAACATATGTTTTCTGGTTGGGTTATTAAAGCCTATACTGTAAGTTGTCGGGCATTTTTGAATAAATTACTCAGGATCTTGTGTTTATTGTTTGTGAAGTGTTTAATAAGATTTCAGGTAAAGTCACTGTAACATGTTTAGCCTACCAATACTCATGAGTATTGTGTAAAATAAGTTCCCTAAGTGTGTGTGTGTGTGTGTGTGTGTGTGTGAGTGTGTGTGTCACCGATTTCTCTCTTTTACACAGTTGAAGAAATGCATTAGCATCACTTGCACTGCCCTTTCTGCTGCTAATTTAAAACTACATCTAAAAGACACTAAAGGTACAAGACACAACAAGGGAGTTCCCTATGAATACATTTCAAAATGTACATGCTGTATTACATGTGTAGCTGCAGTTTTCCAATGAAATGTCCAGCTGGGGGCGCCACAAGCAAGTTTTTGAGGTGAATTTTAGATGGATTTTTAATGATTTAAACGTACATCCCTATCCTAAAACTTTAGCCTAAACCCAAGCAATAGTGTTTTAATATATAAATGAGACGTCAAAAAAGACATGCTTACCCAACCAACGCCTAAACCTAACCAATAGTGTTTTAAAATGCAGAAGTGAAATGAAAAGCACATTTTCTGAAGCAACCACATAACTTCATGTTGCTTCTATGACTCTGTTGTGTCACATCAGTTTAAGATCTTGAATGGTCTTGAACCACAATCCTCCACTCTCTCAAGTCTCTGAAGTCCAGCACTCAGTGCGGTGAGCTACAGTGCACATTGGAATAAGTGTACATATGTAGGTGGATCTGTAAAACAAGCTTTAAAATGCATTGTTTTTCAAAAGATGCATTAGTGTAAAAGTTTGTCAATATCATAACAGCAGGGTCTGAGTAATAAAGAGAGAATTTTCTCTCCACATGCCCCACCGAGAGTGAGAACCACATTATAGCGACCACGAGGAGGTTAACCCACGTGACTCTACCTACCCTAGAAACCGGGCCAATTGGTTGCTTAGGAAGCCTGACTGGAACCATTTGCGATCTTTCAATATTCTCGTAAGCCCTTTGGGATTTGAATGGACCTTCCATGTTTCAACGTCTTATGCAGGCTTTCGTGGGTAATCTAATTTTTCAGATCATGCTAGTGTACTTTGATGGCATATTAGTGTACTTGCCCACTTTCCGTGAGCACTTGCAGAGACTGGAAGTAGTCTTTAACAGACTAAAAGAAACAGGTCTCAATGTTAAGCCTGAAAAGTGTCATTTCTTGCAGCAAGAGGTAACTTTCTTAGGTCATCAGATCTCAGCTCAATGTATTGGTAATGATCCAGGTAAAATTGAAGCAGTCAAGCAATGGAAAGCTCCCAGTAGAGTTAAGGAATTACTCTCATTCTTTGGGTTCTGTAGTTACTACAGAAAGTTCATTGAGGGTTTTTCTAGAATTGCCAGCCCTCTTCATGATTCAGTGAAACCGTGTATCAAGCAGTTTGGCACCACAAAGAGAGTGCTTTGTGGTAATCGGAGTGCCAGTCAGCATTTGAGTTGCTGAAGGAGAAGCTTACTTCTGCTCCTGTGTTAGGGTATGCAAATTTCAATCTTCCTTTCACACTGGAGACTGATGTGAGCAGTGAAGGCCTGGGTGCTGTCTTATACCAGCAGCAGGGTGAGTGTAGGAGAGTCATAGCTTATGCCAGTAGGAGACTTCATAAAGCAGAAAGGAATGATAGAAATTACAGTAGCATGAAGCTTGAGCTACTGGCCCTCAAGTGGGCTATCTCTGAAAAATTCTGTGGTTATCTACTGGGTTCTAAGTTTGTGGTTATAACAGATAACAACCCTCTGTGCCATCTAAAAACAGCCAAGCTCGGTGTAATTCAGCAAAGATGGATCGCTCAATTAGCCATCTTTGAATTTGAGCTGAATGCCCAGGAAGGCATAATGCAGCTGCTGATACCCTCTCTAGGCAGCCATCAGCAGGGGAGCCTGCCACTCATGAGGATGCAGAATATGATGACTGTATTGCCATCTGCAGTGGAGTAGAGGAAGGCAGTAACTCTTCAGGAAGTATGCCTACTCTGCCAGGTTATACAACAGCTGAACTGAAGGATTCTCAAATGAAAGACCCCACTCTCAGTTCTTTCAGAACCTTCTGGGAATGTAAACAAAAGCCTACCACTCATGTGGAATCTGGTCTATCAAAGTCTGTACTGTCACTGATAAAGAAGTGAAAGTGTGTTAGCGAGCTGGATGGCTTTGTTTATCACATTGTGAATGACCAAAATCGTGGTGAATGTCAACAGCTGCTCTTACCCTCTTGTTAAAAAGAACAGGTCCTTGAAAGTGTTCATGAGAGTATGGGACATCAGGGCATTGAGCGCATTCTAAACCTGTTGAGGCAACATGGCGGTGGATCAAAAAGTGTCAAAGGTGCATCTTAAGATGCCACAGCCAAGGATACATCCTCCTATTAAGCCATTTATGGCTTCAAGGCCCCTTGAAAAAGTGGCAGTAGATTTTACTGTGCTTGAACCTGCCTCTGATGGGCATGAGTACGTCTTAATTGTGACTGATGTTTTCATAAATTTCACACTGGTGTTTCCAACCAAGGATCAGAGGGTTGATACCACTGCCAAATTTTGAAAGTGAGGTAATTGCTGAGCTGCGTAGAATGTATGGTGTAAAGAAAACATTGGGAGAATCTGTTCCTGAGCAGGTTGAGGTTGTGCATTCTGATCCTGATTTTGTTGTGTTAGAAGAGGTCACATATCCTAGTCTGCCAGAGACAGAGAATGTGAACCCTGAAAACCCTGAGCCAGCCACTGAAGCCCTTATAGGTAAACCTGTATTGATTAGAGTGTCTGAACCAGAGATGAAAAAGCCTGTACCAGCACCAAGAAGAACTAAAAGAGCCAGTGCTGGCATAAACTCAAACCCATTTAATGAGCCAAAATCAGCATGCAATGCTGTTTCACACAGTCCTGAAGTTTTCTCATAGATGTTAACAAGCCTGGGTAATGTGTTCTTTAGAGAAGCTGTTAAAGAAGTGAAAAATATGTATTAAGACATCAGGGACAATGAATTTTATCAGGAGAGAATATAGCCAAGTGGAGAAATGTCATGTAATTTAACTCTAGTCATAAATTGGATGTGGCCCCATTAAGACCAGAGTTTTGCGATACTAAATTTTGCGACAATTGCTTTCAGGCACTCTTTCGTGTTAGAGATGTGAAAACATACATTGGGCAAGAGAGCTCCCGATTTTGTTCATTGGTTGATCATTCTTTGGGTAACTATCACATTTGACACAAAATGTTAAATTGTATTAAATATGTGTTCACAAGAGTCATAAGTTAAAACTGAGTGTTTGTTATGGGTCATTTTTGAAGGATGAATATGGATTGCATGTGTGGAGTTTGGCTACATTTTGCACATGCAAGGACTGGGTATGCAAATTTAGTATTAATCATATCTTACTTAATGATTTATAGCCCAGAGTGTTTCCCAGTTTAGTGAATAAGTGTAATACGTGTTATATGTGAAAATATAAGAATTCTATTGTTTTAAACTGTTGTACATGTCCTTAAAGCCTGGTTAAAAATGCATAAAATGCTTTGAGAGATTTAAGCATGTTAAATGCATACAATACTGTGAGTGCTTAACCTTTTCATGAGTAGGGTCTAAATTCCCCTGCAGTGCCCCCTAGAGTGAGTTATTTCTGCATGTGACACTGCACAACTGGTAGAGGGGGGCAGAGTATTGATGAGTATTTTAATTATTATTATTATAAAAAATATATATATATATTTTTGATTTCTTGTCATTTCAAAAAATAAAATACTGTAGTAAACATGTGAACAAATGGGTTGTATCTGCTGTGCTGTTTTTTTATTTTTTATTTTGTTTATATATAGATAGAAAAAAATAAATGAACAAATAATATCAGCAGTCAGGTTTGCTATGCACTGTTTGACATCTCAGACATTGTATGTGTGTGCGTGTGTGTAACAAGCACTAATGTAAACAGCCATGTCTGCATGATAATCGTGCTCAGCATGTGTTCACTGTGAGTATACGAGTTTTAAATTGTTATCGTGGTGCTTTTGTGATAGCTTGGCTGTCTGTTTCAGAAAACAAACGTATTACTTGCCCAAAAAGTCTGCTGTTTGTGTGAATGAAAACCACATCTGCACCAAATAAGAAGACGTGGCTGCGTGCGTGGGAAGATCGCGTTTAGATGTGATGTCTTTGCATATACAAGCTGTGAACTGTTATCATGGTACTTTGGTGACAATTTGGCTGTTGGTTACATAAAATAAACGTATTATGTGCTTGAAAAGTCTCTTTGAGTAGCTGTTTGTGTAACGAATGACAACCGCTGCTTATGTCAACAATGACAGCATGCATCAGAGGAAGATCGCGTTTGATGTGTTGACTGTGCGTATAAGAGCTGTAAACTTTTTATCATGGTACTTTGGTGATGAGTTGGATGTATGTGTATAAAATAAACATATCATGTGCTTCAAAAGTCTGTATGCATAACTGTTTGTGTGAATATAATTTACAGACGCTTGACCAGAGTAGCCTGTGTCGGCACGAAAGCTGATTTGAATCTGGCAGCTTGTAACGTAACTGGTTGTTGCAGAAACACATACATGTGATGGTACGTATGAAAGGGTTAAGCATGTGTTAAATGCATACGATTATTTGAGTGGTTTGAGCAAGTACTTAATTGCATAGGGTGCTGTGAATGATATAAGCATATATTAAGTATGTGTTGAGGCATGTGGGTAGGCTAATGCCCTGTTTGTGTTTTCATTTAACATTAGCCTCTACCGTATTTCATTTCCATATTTCATTTTCACATTTCATTTTTGTATCTCATTTTTTGTAATTAATTTTTGTCAGAGGGTGAGAAGAGACAAAGGGACCCAAACACAGAGGGAAACGGTCAATGAGTTTATTAACAACGTTTGTAAACAAGTGAAGCTGGGGTGGTGCAAAGCAAAGCTCAGGCGAGTTTCACTCCCTGAAGCGCCCTCCGTACCTCAGACTCGACTCTCCAGGACACCATGGCCACCACTCGATGTTGGGGAATGACTGTGTGCGGAGAATCAGAGTCTTCAGAAGCCTCAAAAGTGTGAGAGAGCACATCAGGTTTGACTTTTTGACCCCAGCCAATAGGAAATAGTAAACTTGAACCTATCGAAAAAGAGCCCAGCGGGCCTGATGATAATTTAATCTCTTAGCTGACTTGATCTACTCAAAATTTTTGTGGTCAGTCCAAACCAAAAACGGTGTAATTTGCATTCTTTGTGCATTTCACCACTTACTGGTCAGGGCCAGTCAAAGGTGGAGATTTATGGTAAAAAAGGACTTACATATTGATCTGTTTCATACAATGCGAGTGAATGGTGGTCTGAGATTTGATGATCCAAAGAGCACATAAAGGCAGCATAAAAGTAATCCATACAACGCCAGTGGTTTAATCCATATCTTCAGAAGAAATATAACAGGTGTGGGTGAGAAACAGATCTATATTTAAAGAAATAGTTCACCCAAAAATGAAAATTTACTCATAATTTACCCTCAGGCCATCCAAGATGTATCTGAGTTTCTTTCTTCATCAAAACAGAATTTAAGACTTTTAGGATTTCATTTCCGGCCTCCTCCTTTAAACAATGCAAGTGAATGTACTCCATTATTTGACGGTCCAAAATGCATATTTAGGGTGCATCAAAATAATCCACATGACTCCAGTCGACAAATAAAGTTCTTCTAAACCCAAACAATTGATTATTTTGAGAAACAAAACAATACTTATATACTTTTTAACTACAAATGTTCGCTTCCGTACATCTCTGTGACATGCGCTCATGAGAGGGATGACATAAGCTCGTTGGTAAGGTCACGCGTCACGTGGAGGAGGAGTCAGGAAGCGCGTCATTGTTTACATTGTTTTTTGTTTTTTTTATAAAGTTGTGCTCAAAAGTTTGCATACCCTGGCAGAAATTGTGACATTTTGGCATTGATTTTGAAAATATGACTGATCATGCAAAAAAATGTCTTTTATTTAAGGATAGTGATCATATGAAGCCATTTATTATCACATAGTTGTTTGGCTCCTTTTTAAATCATAATGATAACAGAAATCACCCAAATGGCCTGATCAAAAGTATACATACCCTTGAATGTTTGGCCTTGTTACAGACACACAAGGTGACACACACAGGTTTAAATGGCAATTAAAGGTTTATTTCCCACACCTGTGGCTTTTTAAATTGCAATTAGTGTCTGTGTATAAATAGTCAATGAGTTTGTTAGCTCTCATGTGGATGCACTGAACAGGCTAGATACTGAGCCATGGGGAGCAGAAAAGAACTGTCAAAAGACCTGCGTAACAAGGTAATGGAACTTTATAAAGATGGAAAAGGATATAAAAAGATATCCAAAGCCTTGAAAATGCCAGTCTGTACTGTTCAATCACTTATTAAGAAGTGGACAATTCGGGGATCTCTTGATACCAAGCCAAGGTCAGGTAGACCAAGAAAGATTTCAGCCACAACTGCCAGAAGAATTGTTCGGGATATAAAGAAAAACCCACAGGTAACCTCAGGAGAAATACAGGCTGCTCTGGAAAAAGACGGTGTGGTTGTTTCAAGGAGCACAATACGATGATATTTGAACAAATATGAGCTACATGGTTGAGTTGCCAGAAAGAAGCCTTTACTGCGCCAATGCCACAAAAAAGCCCGGTTACAATATGCCCGACAACACCTTGGCACGCCTCACAGCTTCTGGCACACTGTAATTTGGAGTGACGAGACCAAAATAGAGCTTTATGGTCACAACCATAAGCGCTATGTTTGGAGAGGGGTCAACAAGGCCTATAGTGAAAATAATACCATCCCCACTGTGAAGCATGGTGGTGGCTCACTGATGTTTTGGGGGTGTGTGAGCTCTAAAGGCACGGGGAATCTTGTGGAAATTGATGGCAAGATGAATGCAGCATGTTATCAGAAAATACTGGCAGACAGTTTGCATTCTTCTGCACGAAAGCTGCGCATGGGACGCTCTTGGACTTTCCAGCAAGACAATGACCCTAAGCACAAGGCCAATTTGACCCTCCAGTGGTTACAGCAGAAAAAGGTGAAGGTTCTGGAGTGACCATCACAGTCTCCTGACCTTAATATCATCGAGCCACTCTGAACGTGTGGTTCATTCAAGACGAATGGGCAGCTATACCACCTGCAAGAATTTGGGGCCTCATAGACAACTATTACAAAAGACTGCACGCTGTCATTGATGCTAAAGGGGGCAATACACAGTATTAAGAACTCAGGGTATGCAGATTTTTGAACAGGTGTCATTTCATTTTTTTCTTTGTTGCCATGTTTTGTTTTATGATTGTGCCATTCTGTTATAACCTACAGTTGAATATGAATCCCATAAGAAATAAAATAAATGAGTTTTTGCCTGCTCACTCATGTTTTCTTTAAAAATGGTACATATATGACCAATTCTCCAAGGGTATGCAAACTTTTAAGCACAACTGTATATTATTTGGAAATTATTTTTAATTTTATTTTATATTGTTTTGAAATTGTTTTGGACTGTTTTGGTTTATGAATGGCACTTGGTCTGTGCTCTGTGCAAGTTTCTCTTGTAAACAATGACATGCTTCCTGACTCCTCCTCCACGTGACACGTGACCTCACCAACGAGCTATTGTCATCCCTCTCATGAGCACACATCACAGAGATGTACGGAAGCAAACATTTGTAGTAAAAAATATATAAGTATTGTTTTGTTTCTTCTGTATTGTTGTATTGTAACTTCTGCAGAGATCAAATGGATATCAGATTATATACCCATTAACAGATGAATACAATGGTTTGATAATCAAATTAAGCTGTGCCCCATTACTGTCACAAATCACTGAAGAAACTCTCACATTTAGCTAGTTAATTTAGATAATTATTAGCCACCAAGGTGTTTCTATCCATTCATCAGGTGCATCAGTAGCAAGTGTATTAATGACTCTCCTAACAAATAAGTATCTATGTGTGTATCAAATGCTCAACAATGGTGGCTTTACAAAGAATCCTACAGCTTGAGCACAGAAGGCAATGCAGAAGTCAGGTAGTGTATATAAATGCCTACATAAGAACAAATTTCTCCCCACTTGACTCTCTATCTGATGACGACATCATAAGAAAATTCCAGATTCCAAGGACCAAGATCCTTGAATTGCTGCAAGTTGTGAAACCACACCTCCAGAGGGCCACAAGAAGAAACTACGCCTTAAGTCCAGCAGTGCAGTTCTTAGCTGCACTGCATTATTGTGCTGTGGGAAGTTTTGTGGAGGTGTTTGGTGATGGCCTGTGGCCTGTGGCTCAGCAAGTCTTAGGTCGGCAAGGCTGTGAAAGCAGTAGCACCTTTGCTGTTACAGCTTATGAACACCATGCTGACATTTCCCCAAAACTCCTCAAAAAATGCAATTACAACATTGCAGTCATGGAAATGTGTAAATTTTACACTTACATAGCACTTTTCTGACGCTATACTCAAAGTACTGCAGATATGTTGCATATACTGTATGTACAGTACAGATAACTTTTTATATCAGTGAAAACCATTAACATGCATGCTGTTTTACATATATAGCCATATGTGAAATTTCTCTTGTAAATAATAAAATAATTCACCTTTTCTAAGCCAAACCTTGTTCCAAACATCATAAATAATGCCTTTGGAGGGTACTTCAAAGGGAGAACAATTGTCAAATCAATCAAATCAAATCACTTTATTGTCACACAGCCATATACACAAGTGCAATGGTGTGTGAAATTCTTGGGTGCAGTTCCAATCAACATAGCAGTCGTGACAGTGATGAGACATATACCAATTTACAATAACATCAAATTAACACAACACAATTTAAACATCTGTTATACACATAATTACACTCAACAATATACAAATAATAACATACACTGTACAGTATACAGTACGCTGTTTTTGTTTTTGTTTTTTGTTTTTTTTGTTTTTTACTATATAGATACACATTATTCAATAGAAATTAAAATTTTAAATACATAAAAAAAAACAAAAAATAAAAAACAAACAAACAAAAGTATATATATATGTATATATATATATATATATAGAATGTACAGTATTGTACTGTATTGACATTCAGGCTGTCGGTTGATAGTCAGTTGTTAAGAGAGACATAATATAATAATAATAATATAATTTATGACAGTCCGGTGTGAGATATAAGAGTAAGGGTAATAAAGTGCAGTGCTGATGTATATTGATAATGAGAGATCAAGAGTTCAGAAGTCTGATTGCTTGGGGGAAGAAGTTATCATGGAGTCGGCTGGTGCGGGTCCTGATGCTGCGATACCACCTACCTGATGGTAGCAGTGAGAACAGCCCATGGCTCGGGTGGCTGGAGTCTCTGATGATCCTCCGAGCTTTTTTCACACACCGCTTTGTGTATATTTCCTGGAGGGAGGGAAGCTCACCTCCGATGATGTGTTTGGCAGTTCGCACCACCCTTTGCAGTGCTTTGCGGTTGTGGGTGGTGCTATTGCCGTACCAGGCGGAGATACAGCCAGTCAGGATGCTCTCCACAGTGCAGGTGTAGAACCGTGTGAGGATGTGGCGGTTCATTCCAAACTTCCTCAGCCGTCTCAGGGAGAAGAGGCGCTGATGAGCCTTCTTCACAACCACTTCAGTGTGGATGGACCATGTGAGTTCCTCAGTGATGTGGACACCCAGGAACTTGAAGCTGCTGACTCTCTCCACTGGTGCTCCATTGATGGTGATGGGACTGTGTTCTCTGTCTTTTCTTCTGAAGTCCACCACAAGCTCCTTTGTCTTACTGACGTTGATGGAGAGGTTGTGCTCCTGACACCAGTGTGTCAGAGTGTGCACCTCCTCTCTGTAGGCTTTTTCATCATTGTCAGTGATCAGACCTACCACCGTCGTGTCATCAGCAAACTTAAAGATGGCATTGGAGCTATGTGTTGCCACACAGTCATATGTGTACAAGGAATACAGTAGTGGGCTGAGAACACAGCCCTGTGGGGCTCCAGTGTTGAGGATCAGTGATGAGGAGATGTTGCTGCCTATTCTAACCACCTGGCGTCTGCTTGACAGGAAGTCCAGGATCCAGTTGCACAGCGAGCTGTTTAAGCCCAGAGCCCGGAGTTTCTCATCTAGCTTGGAGAGCACTATGGTGTTGAATGCTGAGCTGTAGTCTACAAACAGCATTCTCACATAAGTGTTCTTTTTTTCCAGGTGGGAGAGAGCAGTGTGTATTGTAGATGCAATGGCATCATCAGTGGAGCGGTTGTTGCGGTAAGCAAACTGCAGCGGGTCAAGATTGAGTGGCAAGACAGAGCAGATGTAATCTCTGATTAGTCTCTCAAAACATTTGCTGATGATGGGGGTCAGAGCAACAGGACGCCAGTCATTTAAACAAGTTGTTTTTGATTGTTTTGGAACAGGCACAATGGTGGATGTTTTAAAGCATGTGGGGACTACAGACAAAGAGAGGGAAAGGTTGAAAATGTCCGTAAAAACACCAGCCAGCTGGTTCGCGCACGCTCTGATGACGCGGCCCGGAATGCCGTCTGGGCCCGCGGCTTTGCGGATATTCACCCATCGGAAGGATCGGGTTACATCCGCTACAGAGACGGAGAGTGAACTGACCTCTGTAGCTTCAGCCGCGAGAGCTCTCTCCGCGAGGGCGGTGTTATTTCCCTCGAAACGAGCATAAAAAGTATTTAGCTCATCCGGTAGAGAGGCAGCGGTGTTCATGGTGGAGTTTTTATTCCCTTTAAAGTCCGTGATGATGTTAATTCCCTGCCACATGCTTCTAGAGTTGGTGGTGTTAAACTGTCCTTCAATCTTGTCCCTGTACTGGCGTTTTGCTGTTTTGATAGTTTTTCGGAGGGCATAACTGGCTTGTTTATGCTCCTCCGCGTTCCCGGAATTAAAAGCGGAGGTCCGCACATTAAGTGCCGCGCGAACATCGCTATTGATCCACGGCTTCTGATTCGGATAGATTCGTACAGTTCTGGTTGGAATCACTTCCTCTACGCACGTTCTGATGAAACACATTACGCTATCAGCGTAAAGCTCGATGTCGTCATCAGAGGTGGACCGGAACATCTCCCAGTCCGTGTGATCAAAACAGTCTTGTAGCATAGAGTCTGATTGGTCCGACCAGCACTGGATCGTTCTGAGGGTGGGTGCTTCCTGTTTCAGTTTCTGCCTGTAAGCGGGCAGAAGCAGAATGGAAGAGTGGTCCGATTTGCCAAATGGTGGGCGGGGGAGGGATTTGTAGCCATCCCGGAACGGAGAGTAGCAATGATCCAAAACCCGGTCCCCTCGTTTGTTGAAACTAATGTGCTGGTGATATTTTGGTGCGACTGATTTTAAACTGGCTTTATTAAAGTCCCCGGTCACAATGAACGCGGCCTCAGGGTGCGCGGTTTCCTGCTCACTTATTCTCCCATACAGTTCCTTGAGTGCCCAGTCTGTGTCGGCTTGTGGGGGAATGTACACAGCAGTGATAATGACCGCTGTGAATTCCCTCGGGAGCCAGAATGGTCGACACAGAAGCATAAGAAATTCCAGATCAGGAGAACAGAAAGACTTGATGGAATGTACGTTCCTCTGATCACACCAGGATTTGTTGATCATAAAACATACACCACCTCCTCTAGTTTTACCTGAGAGGTCTTTCGCTATGTCCGCTCGGTGCACGGAGAACCCCACGGGTTCAATGGCTGAGTCTGGAATCTCCGCAGACATCCAAGTTTCTGTTAGGCAGATAATGCAGCAGTCCCTCGTCTCTCGTTGGAAAGAGATCTGCGCTTTCAGCTCGCAGAGCTTGTTATCCAGAGACTGAACATTTGCCAGTAGAATAGTGGGTAGCGGGAGTCGATTTGCGCGGCGTCTTATTCTGATGAGAACGCCGGCTCTGTTTCCCCTTTTCCTCCTGCGTTTCTGCGGCCATGCTGCCCAGACAAAGGGCTCCGCTTGCGTGTTTGTAAACAGCGGGTCGGCATTGAGGAATGTGAAGTCCGGTTTTCGGTGTGAGATCGCTGAACCAATGTCCAAAAGTGTTTGTCTGTCATAGACAATAAGGCAGACAACATCCAAGACAAAAAATATAAGAATTGTACACAAAACAAACAAAACATTGCTATGTTGTGTCGGAGCTCGCAACGCAGCAGCCATACTCGGCGCCATCTTGAGTCCAAGTGACAGTCACACTGGAAGATCGTTTCAAACTGAATTTCCAATAAAAATAACTTTGAGCACCACAACTTCAAGCCTTTCAAATCTCTCAGAGTGGATGGTAAAGTCTTTGAAAGCAATAGGGCATAGGGGTGATAAGTCTGAATAGAACACACCCCAGCTGCGGTGAAATCAATGAAGTCGACATCACAAACTAACTTCCTCAGCTGGCGAAGGAAGTACAACCTCTGCTGAGCCTTCTTCAAAATGGAGTCTATGTGGGTGTCCCAATTCAGGTCCTGAGAGATGGTAGAGCCCAGGAACCTGAATGACTCCACTACTGCCACAGTGCTGTTCAGGATGGTGGGAAGGATTTCTTCTGAAGTTCACTATCATCTCCACTGTTTTGAGCATGTTCAGCTCAAGGTTGTTGTGACCACACCAGACAGCCAGCTGATCAGCCTCCCATCTGTATGCAGACTTGTCACCATTGCGGATGAGGCCGATGACTGTGGTGTCATCTGCAATCTTCAGGAGCTTGACAGTGGGGTCTTTTGCAGTGCAGTCATTCATGTACAGGGAGAAGAGCAGTGGAGATAGAACGCATCCCTGAGGAGCACCAGTGCTAATAGTGAGGGTCCCGGATGTGAGTTTCCCCAGTCTCACTAGCTGCTGCCTATCTATCAAAGCTGGTGATCCATCGACAGATTGGGATGGGCACGGAGTGCTGGGTCTGTTTTGTTGAGAGAAGATCAGGCATGATCGTATTGAAGGCTGAACTGAAGTCCACAAATAGGATCCTTGCAAAAGTCCCAGGTCTGTTGAGGTGTTGCAGGATTTTATGCAGTCCCATATTGACAGAATCATCCACAGACCTCTTTGCTCGGTAAGCAAACTGAAAAGGGTCCAGCAGGGGTCCAGTGATGTCCTTCAGGTAGGCCAAAACCAGTCTCTCAAATGACTTCATGACCACAGACGTGATAGTGACAGGTCTGTAGTCATTAAGTCCTGTGATTTTGGGTTTTTTGGGGACCTAAATGATGGTGGAGCATTTTAAGCAGCAGGGAACTTCACACTGCTCCAGTGATCTATTGAAGATCTGTGTGAAGATGGGGGCCAGTTTGTCAGTGTAGACTTTCAGACAGGCAGGTGAAACACCGTTTGGGCCTGAAGCTTTCCTAGTCTTTTGTTTCCGAAAGACCCAGTACACATCCTCCTCACAGATCATAAGTTCAGATTGAGTAGCAGGAGGAGGGAGGAGGGGGGGTTCCAGGAGGTGTTGGTGTGTGTGTGAAGTGAAGATCAGAGCGGGGGAGGGGTGTGAGACTGGGCTTTTCGAACCTGCAGTAAAACACATTCAGTTCATTAGCCATTAGTTGACTCTCTACAGAGCAAGGGGGAGGTGTCTTGTACTTGGTGATGCTTTTAGGCCTTTCCACACAGATAAAGGATTGTTGGCTGAAAACTGTTTTTTTCAGCTTTTCAGAGTAGCTTATTTTAGCCACTCTGATTTCCTTAGTAAGCATGTTCCTGGCCTGATTGTACAATGTTTTATACCCACTTCTGTAAGCATCCTCTTTGGCATGACGAAGCTGTCCGAGTTTTCCTGTAAACCATGGTTTATCATTAATGAATGATAAAAACGTCCTAGTAGGGATGCATATATCCTCACAGAAACTGATATATGATGTCACAGTATCTGTGAGCTCGTCCAGGTCTGTAGGTGCAGCCTCAAAAACACTCCAATCAGTGCAGTCTAAGTAGGCTTGTAGTTCCAGCTCTGTTTCATTGGTCCATCTCTTTACAGTCTTTACTACAGGCTTAGCTTATTTCAGTTTCTGCATGTAGGTTGGGAGAAGATGAACCAAACAGTGATCAGACAGTCCTAAAGCTGCTCGTGGGACAGAGCGATATGCATCCTTTACAGGGGTGTAGCAGTGGTCCAATATATTTCTTTCTCTGGTGGGGCATGTGATGTGTTGTTTGTATTTTGGCAGTTCACGGGTGAGGTTAGCTTTATTAAAATCTCCCAGAATAATGATAAGAGAGTCCGGGTGTTGTTGCTGCATGTCTGTAATGTGATCAGCCAGCTGTTGCAATGCTGCATTCAAGCATGCTTGTGGCGGGATATAAACACTCACCAGAAGAAACGAGGAAAACTCCCGCAGCAAGTAGAAAGGCTTACAGTTGATAAGAGCGCCTCTAAATTAGGACAGCACATCTTCTTCAATGCTGTTACATCTGTACACCAACTTTCGTTGATGTAAAAGCATGTTCCACCGCCTCTCGTTTTCTCTGATAACTCTGTGATGCGATCCGCTCTGAACAGCTAAAAGCCTGGCAGATGTAACGCGCTATCCGGGATGGCTTCTCTCAGCCATGTTTCTGTGAAACACAAAGCAGCGGAGTTAGAAAATTCTTTATTTGAGTGAGCAGAGGGCGATGGAGCGGACATTCGCCAGAGGAATACTCTGTAGCAGAGTCCTAAAGCCGCATTGACAAAGCTTCACAAGTGCGCCGGCTCGCTTACCTCACGTGCATCTTTTTGATCGCTTGTAGAGCACCACTGCACCTCCAACTAAGATGTCTAATAAAACGTCTGAATAATCAAACACTGTCAAAAAAGTATCAGGTATGCTCTGCCGAATATTCAGCAGTTCATCCCTGGTGAAACTGATCGGGAAAGAGTGACAAAAAACATGACAAACAAACAAATGTAAAAAAAATATATAGAGCTCCACACTAAAGACAACATCTGAGGTACCATCTTTTTCTTTTACTGTGCATTAACCCTCTATTCCCATCCCTATTCCTGGAGGCCCCCCAACAATCTGTTAGTATGCGATAGTACATATTTGACTAATCTGGTGCTATGCCAGTCCACAAATAAAGCAACATTAAATTCCACACAAATAAACCAGAGATGGATTTTATTTTTATTCAAGACATTCACTCAATACCCTCAGTCCAAACACCTCACTTGTGCACTGTTGGGGCTTGATAACACAAACTGTTTTTAGTTTTTTAGATTTAGTTTTGGCTATGGGCAAGAAATTTTACAGAGGGCCAATGTGGCCGGTAAATAAAAATAAAAATAAAATCTTCAGATAAGCAAATTCATTTTCTGAGACATCAACAACACCTTCATATTACAGACAAAGATGTCTCAGGCATGGTTACATATTAAGGCAAGCTGTCAATCATAATCTATTTCCACATTCTGTCATTCTTTGCCACAGCATCTGAGCACAGCATTGGCATCTTGTTGCATGGTAATATCCCTTATGAAATTGCTGTCATCACAAACTGCAGCTTCATATATATCAGGATGTAAATGGGTTTTAGGTGACAGTCCATCTCAGAGTGGTTGGTAAGAGGCCATAACTAACACTTATGGGATGTTCACTTCTGGTGAAACGATCAGTTTGGAGAAGCTATGAGGTGGGGTGTCTCCTCAGACAGAAATACTACATCTTAAGACTCAATCATCACAGCTCAGCATCATACAATATATATTCAGTGAAAATCAGATTAATACTACTACTAATACTACTACTACTACTACTACTAATAATAATAATAATAATAATAAAAGATTCCTAGTTTCATATATTAGAATCAGAATGAGCATTACTGCCAAGTATACTCACACACACCATGAATCAGTCTTTGGTGACAAAAGCTTTCAGTACACAAATACATTTGACAGTGAGACAGAGAATTAGAAGACAATGAGACAGTCAGACAGACAGACAGACAGACAGATAGATAGATAGATAGATAGATAGATATACACATTATACAGAATAATGTATTGTTAATATCATGCTATGTACAGATATGTTCAAGGGGAAATATATTGTGCAGAAGATATGACGGTAATATTATGTAAATTACATGAATTCACAATAGTAAACCTGACTATTAGCATGTGTCAGGAAGCAGTTGAATATGAAATCTTAATGTCTCACCACTGTCATCAAGAACCTCTCTCTCTAATAAATCTGCGCCTGCTCTCTTTTCTACGGTGGCCATGAAGTGCAAAACAAAACAACAAATCTAAAAACACAACGGCAAATTTGAAAGCAAAAGAGCAAATCAGAAAACACAACACCAAATCCAGAAACAAAACAACAAGTTAGAAAACACAACAGCAATTCAGAAAACACAATGGCAAGACAGAAAACACAACAGCAATTCAGTTGAAATGGAATTGGTAGGTACCATAGTTTCTCACATGATTGGCTGTGTAAATGAGACCTAGTCCTTTCTTCAGGATTGGTTCACTGATTATATCAAAATCCATGGCACAAGGTCACTGACTGAAAAACAAAATAATTTGGAGTGTTTCCTCTCTCTGGAAAACACTAACAGGAAACTTTATAACACAGAGAGTAAAAACAGCATGTGGGAAAAGTTAATTTTAGGTACAATGTTCATCTGTGGTCTCTTGGTTCATCTAGTGCGTAAGGGACAGTCTTAAAGTCCACAAATTGCGCTATAATGTTGGCGGCGTCCAAGCATTCATTCAGTTTGCATGTTCTAACTTAAAAAAAAAACACTGTTGTTTAAAAAAAAAATAAATAAAAAAAATATATATATATATATATATATATATTAAGGTTCCGGTTGCTGCCAATGGATAGATTTACCAAGTATATCTAATTATATGGATACAGTATTCAATTATTTTAGAAAAAACACCACTAAAATTCATCAAGATGTAATTTTTACATTACAAAGGATGTAGCAGGCTGCCAGTGGTGTGAATGACTAACTTAGATTTGTTATATTATTATTATTATTATTATTTAAAAAAAAAACTAAAAAAAAAACAAAAAAAAAACATTTGAATACTGTATATGTATAATTCCACATCCTGGGAAAATCTCACCTAGAGTAAATCAGCTTATCTAATAGCAGCCTTCTACTACCTTTACAATATGAATATAATATCTTGGCAAAATTTCAGCAAATTTTTTTCTAAAATAATTGAACACTGTACTCATAATTGGACATGCTGGCTTCAAATGTAAAAAGTGAGCCATCACGCCAGCAGCCTAATGCAACCTTTACAATGAGAAAATGCTTTTTTAATAACAGTGTTTATTATATTAGAATATGCAAGTCAATTGAATGAATGCTTGGATACCGGCGTTTCAGCGCAGTTTGTGGAATTTGTAGACGGTCTCTTACACACTATAGATGAACATCATACGTAAAACTTTTCCCGCTCACTGTGTTTGCTCTCTGTGTTATAAAGTGTCCCATTACTGTTTTTATGAGTGACAAACCACTCACAATTTTCAGTAATTGAGCATGTGGAATGAATTTTGAAATAATCATGCATGTGGGCAGAGAACAAGTCCTGAGAAAAGGACTAGGTATTCTCCACACAGCTAATCAGGTGAGAAGCTATGGTACCTACCACGACTAAACTGCTGTTGTGTTTTCTGTCTTGACGTTGTGTTTTCTAACTTGTTTTGTTACTGGATTTGGTGTTGTGTCTTCTGATTTGCTTTTTTTTTTTTGGATTTGCCATTGTGTTTTATGACTTGTTCATGTGTTTCTGAATTGTTATTTTGTCTTTGGATTTGCCGTTGTGTTTTTATATTTGTTGTTTTGTTTTGCACTTCACTGCCACTGTACTTTTCCTCTCTCCCCCTCTCATACTATTCTCTCTTCTACCTCACGGTCTGACACACACCTTAATTATATTAAGACATATAGTACTTTTCCAACAATTCTCCCAAGACCTAAATGGAACATAAATGATTGAATCCCTATTATCTAAAGCAATTATGAATTGATACATGAGGGAAGAGACTTCTGACATAAAACATTCAATATCTACCACTCATCTCTTCTCCCTTGTGGTCTCCTTTTAAAATGTTTATTTTCCATCATGGTGCTCTGTTTTTTTGGCATCATAAAGTTATAGCATTCTTCTCAAGGGCGTCTTTATATTAAGAGTGGCTCATTGAGTAAAAGTACATTGTAAGACCAAAACTACAGGGAAGAACATCTCAGTTACGAATGTAACCTTGGTTCGCTGAAAGTGAATGAGGCATTGCGTAATGACGCAACTGGGACTATATCAGTGGTCTCATGTGGTCTGAAGCCTGTATACAATCACAGCAATTTATTGGCTGATGGCACTTAAGTGGCATCGATGTGCATCGATGTGCTGCTGCATCAGTGGCTGACAGCGCATCTTTATGCATTTCCACCGATCAACCTGCTGCACTCTTTTCTGCAGAGGGTTCGGGAGGACTGTGTTCAGTTTCTGTTAGTGGCGATGTATTGGCCATCTCAAGTAGGGTTTTCGACTCTGGTCTCTCTCCTGGAGAGAATGCCTTGGGAGATTTCAGTCAGAATATGCATGTTGTCTCAGGCGCGGGGCAGCATTTGGCACCCCCTGCCTGAGTTATGGAAATTGTGGGTTTGGCCCCTCAGCGGGGCCCTCTTTTGAATGATGGTTTATTCCCCGCTGTGGTTGATCAGAATCAGAATCAGCTTTATTGCCAAGTATGCTTACACATACAAGGGATTTGTCTTTGTGACAGGAGCTTCCAGTGTACAACAATACAAAAACAGCAGCAAGACATGGATAATAATAATAAAAAAAAAAAAAATATATATATATATATATATATATATATATATATATATATATATATATATATATTATACACATATGTACATACACATACACATACATAGTGCAAATCTAATACAAATCTGTTATGTACAGTGCAAATGTTTTTTTTTATTTTTTTTTTTTTATTTTAGAGGAATGAAATGGCAGAAGAGGTTGGATGTGTTGGATAAATATAAAAAAGACTAAACTGTGTATTGCACATAGTTATTGCTCAATGGGGCAATTTAACTGTTCATGAGATGGATAGCCTGAGGGAAAAAACTGTTCCTGTGCCTGACGGTTCTGGTGCTCAGAGCTCTGAAGCGTCGGCCAGAGGGCAACAGTTCTAAAAGATAATGGGCAGGGCGAGTGGGGTCCAGAGTGACTTTTTCCAGCCTTTTTCCTCACTCTGGAAGTGTATAGTTCTTGAAGGGGGGGCAGGGGGCAACCAATAATCCTCTCAGCAGTCCGAACTGTCCTTTGTAATCTTCTGATGTCTGATTTCGTAGCTAAACCATACCAGAGAGTTATTGAATTGCAGAGGACAGACTCAATGACTGCTGAGTAGAACTGTATCAGCAGCGTCTGTAGCAGGTTGAAGTTCCTCAGCTGGCGAAGGAAGTACAACCTCTGCTGTGCTTTTTTCACAATGGAGTCAATGTGTGTCTCCCACTTCAGGTCCTGTGAGATGGTAGTGCCCAGGAACCTGAATGACTCTGCTGCTGCCACAGTACAGTTTAGAATGGTGACGGGGGTCAGTGTTGGGGTGTTCCTCTTAAAGTCCACAATCATCTCAACCGTGTTGAGCATGTTCAGCTCAAGGTTGTTTTCACTGCACCAGACAGCCAGCAGTTCAACCTCCCTTCTGTATGCAGACTCATCGTCATCTCAGATGAGGCCGATGACAGTGGTGTCGTCTGTAGACTTCAGGAGCTTGACAGAAGGGTCCTTGGCGATGCAGTCATTTGTGTAGAGGAAGAAGAGTAGTGGGGAGAGCACACATCCCTGGGGGCACCAGTGCTGATTGTACAGGTGCTGGAAGTGAGTTTCCCCTGTCTCACAAGCTGCTGCCTGTCCGTCAGAAAGATGGTAATCCACTGACAGATAGACATTGGAACAGAGAGTGTTTGTAATTTATTCTGGAGTATAGCTGGGATGATGGTGTTGAAAGCTGAACTGAAGTCCACAAAAAGGATCCTTGCATATGTCCCTGGTCTGTCCAGATGTTGCAGGATATGATGCAATCCCATGTTGACTGCATCATCCACAGACCTGTTTGCTCGGTAAGCAAATTGAAGGGAATATAGAAAGGGTTCAGTGATATTCTTCAGGTGGGCCAACACCAGTCTCTCAAATGACTTCATGACCACAGACGTCAGGGCGACAGGAGGGAGGAGAAGGGGGGTTGCAGGAGGTGTTGATGTTTGTGTGAAGTGAAGGTCAGTGTGGGTGTGGGGTGTGAGATTGGGCCTTTCAAATCTGCAGTAGAACACATTCAGGTCGTCAGCCAGTTGTTGGTCCACCACAGGGTTTGGGGGTAGGAGTCCTGTAATTTGTGAGTTGTTTCATGCCACTCCACACTGATGCAGGGTCGTTAGCTGAAAATTTGTTTTTCAGCTTCTCAGAGTATCTTCTTTTAGCCACTCTGATTTCCTTGTTCAGTGTGTTCCTGGCCTGATTGTACAAGACTTTATCCCCACCCCTGAAAGCATCCTCTTTGGCCTGACAAAGCTGCCTAAGCTCTGCTGTAAACCACGGTTTGTCGTTGTTGAACTTTAAATAAGTCCTAGTAGGAATGCACATATCCTCACAGAAACTGATAGATGATATAACAGTATCTGTGAGCTCGTCCAGGTCTGTGGCTGCAGCCTCATAAACACTCCAATCTGTGCAATCGAAGCAGGCATGTAGTTCCCGCTCTGCTTCATTGGTCCATCTCTTTACAGTCCTTACTACTGGCTTGGTTGATATTAATTTCTGCCTATAGGTTGGAAGAAGATGAACCAGACAGTGATCAGAGAGTCCCAAAACTGCTCAAGGGACAGAGCGATATGCATCCTTTATTGTTGTGTAACAATGATCCAGTATGTTCCTGTCTCTGGTGGGGCATGTAATGTGCTGTTTGAATTTGGGCAGTTCACGTGTGGGATTTGCTTTGTTAAAATCCCCAAGAATAATAATAACTGAGTCCGGGTATTGTTGTTCTGTGTCTGTGATTTGATCAGTCAGCTGTTGCAGCACTGTGTTCACACACACGTTTGGCAAGATATACACACTCACCAGAATAAACGAGGAAAACTCCCGCGGCGAGTAGAAAGGATTACAGTTAATAAAGAGCGCTTCCAAATTAGGACAGCACAGCCTCTTTAACGTTGTTACATCTGTACACCAACTTTCATTGATGTAAAAGCATGTTCCACCACCTCTCGTTTTCCCCGTTAACTCTGCAATGCAATTCGCTCTGAACAGCTGAAAGCCAGGCAGATGTAACGTGCTGTCCGGAATGGCTTCTCTCAGCCAGGTTTCTGTGAAGCACAAGGCAGCAGAGTTTGAAAAGTCCTTGTTTGTATGGGTGAGGAGATGTAGTTCGTCAGTTTTGTTAGGAAGAGAGCGGAGATTCGCTAGATGAATGCTCGGCAGCGATGTTCGAAAGCCGCGCCGATGGAGCCTGACCAACGCGCCTGCTCGTCTCCCTCGCCTGCATCTCATAGCGCGTTTAAACAACACAGCTGCGCCTCTAAAATGTCCAGCAAAACGTCAGAATATTCAAAAACCGGGAAAAGGTTGTTTGGTATATGCTGCCGAATGTTCAGCAGTTTGTCCCTGGTAAAACTGACTGGAAAAATATTACTAAACAGGACAAACAAACAAAAACAACAAAGAACTGAAGAGCTACACACCGAGGCAGCCATTTGCGGCACCATCTTGATGATTTGGTTGATACCATCTTAAATGCTAGAACTCCTTCAAAGAGTAGGTTATATTTGTTTAAATGGCGTATTTCTTACATATATTTATGCTCTTATTTTGCAAGAGCTTTTGGGGCCGGGGTTACCCCAGCAACGCTTAAAGTGTACGTGGCCACTATAGCGGCTGAGCATGCACTGGTGAATGGCATTTGTATTGGAAGACATTCTCTTGTCTCTCTTTTTATGTGTGGAGCATACAGGCTTAGACCTTTTCGTCACCCCAAGCCAATGCCCATGAGAATGCCATGCTCTTTGTAGAATGGGCTCGAATACCCAGAGCCGAAGGCAAACCACACGCCTTGTAAGCACTCAAGACTGCATCCAAAATCCAATGAGACAGTCTCTGCTTGGACACCGAAACACCTCTGTTGTGGCCACCAAAGAACACAAACAACTGCTCTGACTTACGCCATTGGCTAGTACGATCAACATAAGCCCACAGAGCCCATACTGGCCATAGCACATGTAGCCTCTTATGCTCCTCCGACTCAAATGGTGGAGGAGAAAATGACTGCAAATTAATAATATGCGAACGAAAGGACGCATACATGACTTCAGGCAAATAGCCCAAATGAGGTCTTAGCATGACCTTAGATAACCCTGGCGCAAAATCCATGCACAAGGGATTGATCGACAGGGCATGCAAATCACCAACCCTCTTAAACGATGCCAATGCTAATAACAGGGCCACTTTAAGAGTCCGAAATTTATCGGATACACTTTAAGCATTGCTGGGGTAACCCCGGCCCCAAAACACTCTTGCAAAATAAGAGCATAAATATATGTAAGAAATACGCCATTTAAACAAATATAACCTACTCTTTGACGGAGTTCTAGCATTTAAGATGGTATCAACCACAGCGGGGAATAAACTATCATTCAAAAGAGAGCCCCGTTGAGGGGCCAAACCCACAATTTCCATAACTCGGGCCAGGGGTGCCAAATGCTGCCCCGTGCCTGAGACAACATGCATATTCTGACTGAAATCTTCCAAGGTATTCTCTCCAGGAGAGAGACCAGAGTTGAAAACCATACTTGAGATGGCCAATACAGTGCCACTAACAGAAACTGAACACGGTCCTCCCAAACCCTCTGCAGAAAAGAGTGCAGCAGGTTGATAGGTGGAAATGCGTAAAGATGCGCTGTCAGCCACTGATGCAACAGCACATCGATGCCCGGCGGTGCCAGGGGCGAGAGAGAAAACCAGAAGGGACAGTGTAATGTCTCGCTTGATGCAAACAGGTCCACTACTGATCTGCCGAACCTCATCCAGATTTATTTTACAATCAGCGGGTGTAGTGTCCATTCTGCAGGCATCAGAAACTGTCTGGACATGAGATCCACCCCCAAATTTAACCGGTCCAGAACATGTACTGCTCGTAGAGGCAACACATTGTCCTGTGCCCACAGAAGAATGCAACATGCCAGCCTTAGCATGGCACAAGAGCGCACTCATTCCTGACGGTTGATGTAGCCACCAACGACCTGTTGTCCGATCGGATGAGGACATGACTGCCCCAAATTTCCGGAAGGAAAAACTTAAAACCCAACAGTACAGATAGCATCTCCAGTCAGTTTATGCGCCAATTCAGCCACTGACCCATCCATACTCCTTGAGCAGGATGGTTCTCGTACACAGCGCTCCAACCCAGAGAGGAGGCATCTGTCGTTATCACATTGCGGTGACACACATGTCCCAACAGAACACCCAACCGCAGAAAGCGGTTCTGTTTCTATGGTAACAGAGCTTGGTAGCACTCACGTGTCACTCTGATGGGACGAAACACATGTGTCAGTGTTTGAAGTCCCTTTATGGAGTTCATCCAACACTGAAAAGGTCTCACATGCAACATACTCAGGGGAATGACAACGGATGCTGAGATCAAAAGCCCCAAAAGCCTGTGAAATGTTCTCGCAGGGAGAACATGTCACACTTTGAACATCGCTAGACACTGGTGGAATGACAGAATGCAAGTTGGAGACAGGCACATCTGCATTGTCCACGAGCCTACCTCCACCCCTAAAACAGTGTCTGTTGCCTCGGCAACAAAATGCTCTTGTCTATGTTGACTCGCAGCCCTAGAGTGTTAAAGTGACTGAGAACAATATCTCTGTGTTGGGCAGCCAAACTTTCTGAGTGAACTAACACCAACCAATCGTAGAGATGCAATATATTATACAGTATAAAGAACTGCATAACTAAACCTCCCTAGCTGCCAGCTTTAAAAGTCACAGGGAAGAATTAGGCTACTTCTTATACATTGATACAATTAGATAAAACAATAGGTAAAACTGGGTGTTTATGTGCATGTTGAATCCTGTCTCACTTTTTCCTGTAATAAATAACAATATGTTGAAAGAATGCAAAGGCTAACCCATGTACATATGAACAACTTAAATGCATAGTGTTAAAAATACAACAGTTTGAAATGTAACAACATGTCCACGAATATTGATGCCCAGCTACTATGACGTAATATCGCACTGTAGTAGAGGGACAATTTCTAGTTGTCATGGTAACACCTCGACAACAAGCGACATGGCAGAAGACAAACTTTCGTTTGTACAAGCGTATACTTTCAGTATAATTTCCACTAAAAGGTTTACGTTTCAGCATGATCCCAAGACATCAAGACTCCTGATGAAATGTTAAGAATATGGTCTGTAAACTTTCACCTATTAAGTATAGTCATATTTGACACTGGTGATTTATTACTAGTTTGCAAGATGCAAACTAGTGGGGGAACAGCATGACGTTTATGAAAGTGTGATTTGTGAATACTTGAATTTATTATACATCGAATTCCATTATGATTGCCCCGAGACCCTTGATTATGAGGACAGAGGCCGAATTCGATCGGGTAAGTATAACAAGGGGTCACTCTGAATGTATCAACAGCAGAGAATGCCAGATAAACCATCTTCCCTAGCATTAGAACGGAGAATAATGTGCAAACATGAGAGGAATTGAGAGCAAGCAAGCAATTTTGCCACAATGGCCCCAGCATTTATTATGGGGGGAAACAGTGTGTGATATTTATGAGAGTGTGATTCATGAATACTTGTAATTATAATACATTGAATTCTGTTATGCCTGACCCAAGACCCTTGGCCATGGGGACAGAGTTCGAATTAGATCAGGCAAATATAAAAAAAATTGTCACTCTGAATGTATTTACAGCAGTGTTGGGCCTCATGTAGTCAGACAGACAACAAAGGCAGGCTTAACACAGTTGTAAAACCTAACTCAGGTCCCCGCATGAGTCATAAATTATACTGATAAAAATCACACTAAAATCAAACAAAGGGAGTCCAAAACAGACTACAAATCCCATGAAGCCTTGCTCACTAAAGGATCGAACTCTCAACTCCTATTGGATGAGGCACACAACAGAACACACCTCAACCATGACATCATCAGGAGTAGAAAGACCTCTGAAATGCTTCCGGGATTTGCTTCCAGCAACGTTGCTCGCCGTTTATAGACGCAGCTCATCGCTGTTCTCAGGTGCAGTCTCATGGCACAAGGAAATAACATCCGACTTGAAACTGTGGCCATACAATCTCCATCTCGCTGGACGAGTTGAGATTACTCTGTGTTCCACCGAACACTCTAATGGATCCGAAGGAGACCACCGAGAAATCCGCATCTTCATCCATTTGCCTGCAGAAGTGAAGAGATTAAAGATTTCTCTTCCATCTTCAATCAAGTCGACGTTTCTGATTTTGTATAGCGCTTTTCACAACACACACTGTTTCAAAGCAGCTTTACAGGAAATCATGCATTTAAAAAAAAAAAATAAATAAATGAAACTGTAATATCTAAAATGTCTTACAGTGATCATTGTGTAGTTTGATTAAATATGATTGTAAATATATGTAAATAATGTGTATAGAAATTAAATAATTAAATAATAATTGTATTTAGAATCCCTGTGAGCAAGTTGAAGGCAACTGTGGCAAGGAACACAGAACTCCATAAGATGTTAGTTAATGGAGAAAAATAACCTTGGGATAAACCAGACTCACTGTGGGGGCCAGTTCCTGTCTGGCTAAACGACATAAATATAATACCAATATTAAAGCTGCAAGCAGCGACGTGGATTTCTCCTCAAAACTGCAAATTATGTAAAAATTGGCATGGTAGAGACATGTACTTCACACATGTTCACAACATTTCATTAATTTGTTATTAAACATTGCAAGCGTCTTCATATGAACTGGTGATTGAGTTTTATGACTAGCGAATTTGTAAAGCATTATTTTAGCGTTAGCGATAAATAATAGAAAACTGTAATTCTGTCATCTTGTGACATATCAAGGTGAAATTTTGCACAGTACTTCAGAGTGATGTCATCTTGAAGCCTGTTAGGTTGGAAAAAATATTATTCAAAATGGCATTAGATTTTTTTGACATATGGATATTGAGACAATGTGGACATTTACATAAATGTGCACATTTCAGTCATTTTGTATTGTATTCATTTTTGCTAAATAACAAATAGAAAGACATGTATCCTACACGTACATACCAAGCTTCACGTCAGTTGGAGCTATGGTTTAGGAGGAGTAGATTTTTGTAGTTTTGGACAAAGTTGTATTGTACAGGAAAATCCACCAAGGTGGACTTTATGGGTTCTACAGGCTTTTTTGTTCCTCATGAGAAATGAGGCATATACAGTATACCAGGTATCAGAAATTTTTGACTTATGGTGTGGAAATGGCATCACTTTGAAAATGGACAAATTGGGGCATGGCCTGTAGCGCCACCTATAGGCTCGTGTGGGCCATTTTTGGTGTGGTAGTTACTTGTGGCCTGTATTAAAGTGCCAAATTTAAAAACTTTTTACCAAGAAGATCTTGAGTTATTGGGCAATTTAGAGCTACAGGAATAATAATAATAATAATAAGAACGAGGGAATTGGAATCTCTGGGTCTGTCGTCATGTCCTTGCTGGCCCCTTACCATTTCCCAAGAAACTTTAAAATGGCAGTTATCAAACCACTTATTAAGAAGCCACAGCTTGATCCTAGAGAATTGGCTAATTACAGACCGATTTCAAATCTACCATTTATGTCGAAAATAATAGAAAAGGTAGTGTCCTTCCAACTATGTTCATTTCTACAGAAAAATGGAATATATGAACAATTTCAGTCAGGATTTAGGCCACATCACAGCACAGAGATTTCACTTATCAGAGATACAAATGACTTGCTCTTATCATCTGATCGTGGCTGCATTTCTCTTCTAGTGCTTTTAGATCTTAGTGCTGCCTTCGACACGATAGATCACGACATTCTCTTGAATAGGCTGGAGAATTATGTTGGCATTAGTGGACTTGTATTAGCATGGTTTAGGTCCTATTTATCAGACCGTTACCACTTTGTATGTGTAAACGAGGAACTGCCAAATCAAACAAAAGTTAAATATGGTGTGCCACAGGGATCAGTTTTAGGACCTCTGCTTTTCTCCTTATACATGCTTCCCCTGGGAGATATTATCAGGAATCATGGAATAAGCTTCTACTGTTATGCCGACGATACCCAACTTTATTTTTCTACTAAACCCAATGAAAATTCTCTAAATTAGAAGAGTGCATCAATGAAATAAAAGATTGGATGGCCCGAAGTGTCCTTTTACTCAATTCCGACAAAACAGAGGTACTAATTATTGGACCAAAACCCTCTAATAATAAGTCGCTAAAATATCATTTGAATCTCGATGGATGTACTTTTACGTCGTTTTCTTCTGAAAAGAAATTAGGTGTTATATTTGATACTAGTCTGTCCTTTGAAAATCAAATTTCCAATGTTTGTAGAACAGCATTCTTCCACCTGAGAAACATTGCTAAATTACGACACATGCTCTCTATTGCTAATGTCGAAAAATTTATAATGCATTCATGACCTCAAGACTAGATTATTTTAATGCATTACTGGGAGGATGTCCAGCAAGTTCAGTAAATAAACAAAATTTTATAGCCCAATTTTATTGTCGTTACTTTGGCTACCTGTTAAATTTTGTATTAATTTTTTTAACTACATACAAAACTTTGAATGGTCTAGCTCCACAGTACTTAAGTGACCTTCTGACACGCTATATTCCATCATGTTCATTACGATTACAAAATTCTGGCTTGTTAATAATTCCAAGAATATCAAAATCCACAAAAGGAGGTAGATCCTTTTCATACTTTGCTCCTAAACTATGGAATAGTCTCCCTAACACTGTTCAGGATGCAGACACACTCACTCAGTTTAAGTCTAGAATAAAGACTTGTCTACTTAGCCAGGCATACACCTAATTTATCCTTCAATTTACAATTAGGCTGCTTTAGTTAGGTCAGCCGGACCCAGAAACATCCATCATCTATAAATCTACATAAAATTGAATGGCATCTACGCTAATGTTATTCTATTTGTTTCCGTGTCTCAACCTCGGGATTCATATACCGAGGTTACCAGAGCCTTCTTCCTGCTTGGTGTCAGACTCCAGTGCTACGTGTCACTGAGAGATGACGACAAACTTCAGCCGGTACTAGCCAGTCATCACTTCAGTTTTTTTTTTTACTTCAAAGGATGAACTGATGCCAACTCCAACTGTAAGACATCGGATACTTCATATGCTACTGCCTGAACCTTGAAGTTGTGATGGACCCCACCGAACCTCACCGAAATGACCTGCAGGTTGAACTGTGATGCACCTCATCATTTATCTCTGCCTGTGTCACCTTTGTCTATTGATGAACTTGCTTGTCTTGAAATGGAATACATAGACTATAATTTAATTGCCAATAAAAGCCTTCATCAGTCAACTAACAAAGGACAATGCATCCATGTAAACATCTGCAGTTAATCCAGGATGGACTTCAAAGACATTAGCCATTAATCTTAAAGTTCATTAAAAAATCTTTTATTTTTATTTTTAAAACACTGGACCTTAACGCTTACTTCATTTACAAATTTAAAACCATGACTTGCACTGCACACAAATAACTAATTAGGATTCCTCCGGTAGGAGGAAACCTATTGTTATTGGTGGTTTTATTATTAGGATTCCTCCGGTAGGAGGAAACCTATTGTTATTGGTGGTTTTATTATTATTATTATTATTATTATTCTCCTTGCACCCCAATATCTCAAAAAGTCACCAGTCAAAAATTTTCTAATTTGGCACATTGATACTACCACCGGGAACCCCCACACCAAGAATGGCCCACATTCGCCCTTAGGGGGCGCTACACGTCACACCCATTTTCAAAGTGATGGCATTTCCACCCGATTTGTCCAATTCTTCTGAAACTTGGTGTACATGCCTCATTTCTCATGGGGAACAAAAAAGCCTCAAGGACCCATAAGGTCCGCCATGATGGATTTTCCTGTACAGTGAAAATTTGGGAAAACCTACAAAAATTTTCTTCTTTTGAACTGTTGATCCAATTGACTTGAAATTTGGTACCCATGTATAGAATTGATGTCTTTCAATTTGTTACTTAGCAAAAATGAATACAATACAAAATGGCTGAAAGGGGCATATTTATGTAAATGTCCACATTGCCTCAATATATATGTGTCAATAAATCAAATGTCATTTTGACTGATGGTTTTTCAAACCTAACATGCTTCCAGATGACATCACTCTGAAGTACCGTGCAAAAATTCCCCTTTATGTCAAAAGATGACTGAATTACAGCTGTTTGAACTTAGGCCAAATCTGACAATGCTAGCCACTGGTTCTTTTTTTATACAGAAACTGAGAGCAGAATTACTCAGCAATGTGAATAGCTAACTTGGCTAAGATGTTGTGCTGGTAAATGAAGGGTCATAGGTTCAAATTCAGCTACAGCCATAATTTTTCGTTTAGGATTCAGACAGAAAGACATGTTTTTTTAGGATTCCTCCATCGGGAGGGTTTAATCCTTTCGCACGTAAATTCTAAATTATTTAACTGATGCCCCCAGCGTGAATCTTTTTTTCGGCAGTTATTTTACAATGTATAAAATTTTAAACTCCAGTGTGACGCACCAAGCTTGTGACGTGACACTCTGGGCAGTCACATGACGGTTCACCGCTGACTCGTCTCGCTTGGAGCTAGAGGACAGAGTATAGGTAAGCGTTGCAAGTCATGTTTCGCTTTTTTCTTCACTTTAAAACCTTCCTCATTGGTTTAAAACATGTATAAACTATAATAAATGTTTTAACCAATGGTTTATGTTGACATTTATTTATTTTATTTTGTCGGGCTTTGAATTTCGCTCCCACGTGCAACTTTTCGGCCAACGCATTACAGGATTGCTACTGGTGAGAACATCTTAAGTCTTTTTCGATTGAGAATTGTTGAAAATTGTTTGCAAACACGTGTAAACCATGATAAATGCATGAATAATATGTTTATGATCTGTATTTATCATACTTTGATGTAGTTTACATAATGGCTTGTGCTGTTCACTGCTTGTGTAATGTTGTGGGCATATTACACATATCTAATGTTTTATCGTGTTCACTTTGATCAAATGCTATTGTGTGAGGTATAGCCTATATTCTAATGCTAATATTAGGAATGGGTTGCAATTGAAAGTAGCATAATATGTAATTCAACAGCAATAAACTCTAATGCAAAGGCAAAATACACATTTTACAAAATTGAGTTATGACTGAAATCGGGTCTCTTGGATTATGATCTGTCTTGTGTCAGATGGGTTTCGCTCAACTATGCTCATATTCCAACAAACAGAGTATGACAGTTGGCTGGACAATTAAAATAAAGTTTGAAGCCATTTTTGTTTTTGTTTCTGTGTTGGCATAGTTACTATTTTTGACTTTTGTAATGCAGTATAGTCACACCGTTTCCTTCCATCACCATTAGATGCTCAAATGTGTTACTAAAGTACAGTGCATCCGGAAAGTATTCACAGCGCTTCACTTTTTCAACATTTTGTTAAGTTACAGCCTTATTCCAAAATGGATTAAATTCATTATTTTTCTCAAAATTCTACAAACAATACCCCATAATGTCAATGTGAAAGAAGTTTGTTTGAAATCTTTGCAAATTTATTAAAAATAAAAAACGAAAAAAATCACATGTACATAAGTATTCACAGCCTTTGCTCAATACTTTGTTGAAGCACCTTTGGCACCAATTACAGCCTCAAGTCTTTTTGAGTATGATGCTACAAGCTTGGCACACCTATTTTTGGGCAGTTTCTCCCATTCTTCTTTGCAGGACCTCTCAAGCTCCATCAGGTTGGATGGGGAGCGTCGGTGCACAGCCATTTTCAGATCTCTCCAGAGATGTTCAATCGGGTTCAAGTCTGGGCTCTGGCTGGGCCACTCAAGGACATTCACAGAGTTGTCCCGTAGCCACTCCTTTGTTATCTTGGCTGTGTGCTTAGGGTCGTTGTCCTGTTGGAAGATGAACCTTCACCCCAGTCTGAGGTCCAAAGCGCTCTGGATCAGGTTTTCATCAAGGATGTCTCTGTGCATTGCTGCATTCATCTTTCCCTCGATCCTGACTAGTCTCCCAGTTCCTGCCACTGAAAAACATCCCCACAGCATGATGCTGCCACCACCATGCTTCACTGTAGGGATGGTATTGACCAGGTGATGAGCGGTGCCTGGTTTCCTCCAGACATGACGCTTGCCATTCAGGCCAAAGTGTTCAATCTTTATTTCTCATGGTCTGAGAGTCCTTCAGGTGCCTTTTGGCAAACTCCAGGCGGGCTGTCATGTGCCTTTTACTGAGGAGTGGCTTCCGTCTGGCCACTCTACCATACAGGCCTGATTAGTGGAGTGCTGCAGAGATGGTTGTTCTTCTGGAAGGTTCTCCTCTGTCCACAGAGAAATGCTGGAGCTCTGTCAGAGTGACCATCGGGTTCTTGGTCACCTCCCTGACTAAGGCCCTTCTCCCCCGATCGCTCAGTTTGGCCGGGCAGCCAGCTCTAGGAAGAGTCCTGGCAGTTCCAAACTTCTTCCATTTACAGATAATGGAGGCCACTGTGCTCATTGGGACCTTCAATGCTGCAGACATTTTTCTGTACCCTTCCCCAGATCTGTGCCTCGATACAATCCTGTATCGGAGGTCTACAGGCAATTCCTTGGACTTCATGGCTTGGTTTATGCTCTGACGTGCACTGTTAACTGTGGGACCTTATATAGACAGGTGTGTGCCTTTCCAAATCATATCCAATCAACTGAATTTACCACAGGTGGACTCCAATCAAGTTTTAGAAACATCTCAAGGATGATCAGTGAAAATAGGATGCACCTGAGCTCAATTTTGAGTGTCATGGCAAAGGCTGTGAATACTTATGTTCATGTGATTTTTTTTTTTTTTTTTCGTTTTTTATTTTTAATAAATTTGCAAAGATTTCAAACAAACTTCTTTCACGTTGTCATTATGGGGTATTGTTTGTAGAATTTTGAGGAAAATAATGAATTTAATCCATTTTGTAATAAGGCTGTAACATAACAAAATGTGGAAAAAGTGAAGCGCTGTGAATACTTTCCAGATGCACTGTATATGAAACAATTGCTGCATCTATTCAATGGCCAACAAAGTTTGTGATGACATTGTTCGCTATGAAGAAACATGAATGAGAAAATAAAGTGCAGGACGTGCTTTATGTTAAAAAGAGTTACCAAGCATAATAAGCAGTGAAAAAGAACTGTCTGAAATGAGAGCAAACAGTTGGGAGAAAATCGAATGCGTATTAGTATACTGGATCTGTGCATTAGGTCCTAAAGTGACAGCAGCCTCAAACCTGCTGATGTCTATGCCGTTATTGTTAAAAAAGGCAAAGAGAACACACACTGCTCTTGACTGAATAACTTTAGTAGCTTTAATAAGAATCAATTTATTTCGTATTGTGAAGATTATGCAGTATTTTATTTTAACATGATTTATTTTCTGTATTATTTCTTACTTTAATGCTACTGTTAAATAGAGCTACTTTTTTGCCATACCTCCCGGCACTAGTTTTAAGGAATTTTTTTGCCAAAAGACAACTGAAAAAATTAACACTGGTTGTAGAATTAATAGTTAGCCAACACCTCAGGTTAATCAGTAAGGGATCTTATATATATTATATAGTGGAAATGTAAAAAAAAAATAAAAAAAAAAATAAATAAAAAAAAATAAGTATATTAGTAATTTTTATTTTTATGTTTCAAACATTTAATGTCAATATTTAGCAGAAATCTAACATTGCTCATTTTTAAACTTTTTTTTTTTTAGGCTTGGAATGCAGTGTAAACTTTGCAAATTTAACCACAGTAGCCGAGAGGTCCTCCTGAAACACTACAGATTACATCACTATCAAGGGCGATCCTGGCAGCTGCCTTGTTTGTACACTGACTGCATCTGCACTTTTAAAACAGAAGGTGCGTTAAAATCACATCTGACAAGAGCACACAGACTGTTGCAGTTACAGAACACTTATATTTTTCATGGGAGTTGTGTGATTTTTAAATATTTTTTGTCAGCCATCCCAGTTTTTAAACCATATCAGAAATCATGTGAAGAAACGTGACACTGTCAAATGCCCTCGAATTGGAGATGAAATGAATACCCTCTTATAACAACTTGATAATCAAGTAATTATTTTGCTTGTGGTCATAAATCTCTGGTCAAAGGGAGAATAGTGCCATCTCTACCTTAAGCTTCTGTATATCCCATGCTTCTGGTTGGATTTAACTTGCATATAACTTGGTCCATATTTGTTCTGTGTCTTTCAGACCTCCAATGTGCTTGCCCATAGAAAGGCTACAGCTCTCAGAGGTCTACCTTTTTTATGAGGTAAAAGTCTGTAAACTTCCTGGTAAGAAGATGTGTGTTATCTGTATTGTATACTCCTACCAGAGATTAAATAATTTCCATCGAACAGTCTCTTAGATTAAGTTGCTTCACCTGAACCCGTCAGGAGATGACCGTTTGGTCTGTTATCCAAAACTAGTGTTTAACTAACTCTTTTATCAGCCAAGACATAGTCAGGGGAAGAGTAAAAATGAGCAATGATTTATTCTTATTTACAAGTTATTTATTTACGAGATGTAGACAAGCGGAAAAAAAAAAGAAAAAAAAAACGAGAAACAGGTGCATAGATGAAACAGTAGAAAAGTGGAAAAACCCGAAGCACGTGGTAAAATGGCAAAGGATAAAACTATGAACGTATAACAATAAGCAATGCTAGCAAGCTACAAACACTCGTGCAGCGTGTTGTCAGCAAGAGAAACAGGAAGTGATGTCAAAACACAACTCCTTAACAACAGAAAGACTGCAAAATCAGTGAGTACAGAACTAACACATCTTAAAAAGTAGTGACTCAACTCAACTTTATTTTCCTTAAAAGGCAATTTGTTATTTAGATAGCAGTACACACACACATGTACAACAACACAACCCATACAAATTGACATTATAATGAGCCATTCAAAAACATGATCACTGTAGGGATAAAAGAAGCCCTATATCTATTTGTTTTACAGAAAGGGAGTTTAAATCTCCAACCCGAGGGAAGCAATTGAAATTCAATTAACAGTGGGTGATTTACATCAGAAAGGACTGACCGGCCCTTCCTAGTCGCCCTTGCTTCATAAAGTTGCGTAAAATTACTTAAGTCAGTCCCTACTATCTTACTACACATTTTAACTATATTACTCAACTTATCCCTATTCATTACATTAAGATTTCCATACCAGCAAGTAATGGAAAAGGTTAAGACAGATTTGATAATGCAAGTGTAAAACATTTTCATAAAAGATCCATATTAAAACTATGAAGTTTCCTCAGAAAATTCATGCGCTGAAGATCTTTCCCTCTAATGCCATCAGTGTTTGCCTCAAAATTTAATTTGTCATTGAGTACTACACCTAAATATTTGTATTGCTTGACCATCTCTACATCCTGTCCATTTATGACAGCAGGCACAACAGGTGCCGGATTCTTACGGAAATCAATGGACATCTCTTTTGTTTTAGAAACACTGATATTTAAAAATTAAGTATCACACCATTGAATAAAATGATCTACCACTGGACAATGACTATCATCTAACTCGCTGAGGAGAGACACAATGACTAAATCGACTGCAAATTTAATAATGTGCCCCCCCAGGGGCCTGGTAGCTCAGCGAGTATTGACGCTGACTACTACCCCTGGAGTCGTGAGTTCGAATCCAGGGCGTGCTGAGTGACTCCAGCCAGGTCTCCTAAGCAACCAAATTGGCCCAGTTGCAAGGGAGGGTAGAGTAACATGGGGTAACCTCCTCGTGGTCACGATTAGTGGTTCTCGCTCTCAATGGGGCACGTGGTAAGTTGTGCGTGGATTGCGGGGAGTAGCATGAGCCTCCCGTGTTGTGTCATGCACAGTGAGCCACGTGATAAGATGTGTGGATTGACAGTCTCAGAAGCGGAGGCAACTGAGACTTGTCCTCCGCCACCCGGATTGAGGTGAGTAACCGCGCCACCACAAGGACCTACTAAGTAGCGGGAATTGGGCATTCCAATTGGGAGAAAAGGGGATAATAAATAAATAAATAAATAATGTGTCTCCCCTCAAAATTACTCCGACAATCATCGGTATATAAAGAAAACAGAAGAGGGGACAGAACACAACCCTGTGGCGAACCAGTGGAAGAAAACAATGAATTAGAAAGTGGCCATTAACTCATACTCTTTGAGGTCTATTATTTAAAAAAATCAACCAACCAACACACAATTTTAAAATCCAAATGAAATTATCAATACGTTTTCTTGCTGGGGCTGAATACAATTAAAAGCAGAAGAAAAATCAATAAAAACAAGCGTACATTATTTTTGTCCCATCCAGGTGCCTCAAAACCATATTTAACAAAGTACAAGTAGCATCTTCCACTCCTCTACCTGGTCTATATGCAAACTGCAGAGGGTCAAGTGCTATATCTGTCAAGGCTAAGATCTCTTTGCTGACTATTTTTTCAGACAACTTCATCACTAAAGAAGTAAATGCCACCGGCCTGTAATCATTAAAGGAAAGAGGATTCCTTTTCTTAGCAACTGGAACTACTATGGAATCTTCCCAAATTGAGGGACTTTAGAGAGCTTTAGTGATTTATTGAAAATAAATGAATAAATATCTGAAAGCTGCTCTGTGCAGTTCCTCAGCAGTCTGCCACCAATAAGATCAGGGCCTGGGCTCTGGAATCACTGAATTCGCATTATAATCCAAAAATTCAGATGAAAAATCCTGAGTGTCAGATCGAGTATAAAATAAATTACAATCATCTGCTAGTTCATGACTGAGTTTCCCTCCTAAATTAATACTTTTAGTCTTCTGTTTGGTACCAATGATAGACTTCACTGCATCCCAGGCTAAATGAGATTTTCCATTTATAAACAAAGTCTCTACCTTTTCCTGAAAACACAATTTAGCTAATTGTACTTAATTTCTCACTTGTTTCTGAGCCCCTCTATACCGAATGCTATCTCCCTGTTGAAAATAAGTATTCCTTAACATTAATTACATTTTTAACATGTTTAGTGATCCACAGGGTTGGGAGGGTTACTTTTTAAATGTATTCCACTACAGTTACAATTTAAATCATTAGTAATTAGAATACTTTGTATCTTAAATATGTAATCCCGTTACATGTATTCCGTTACTCCCCAACCCTGGTGATCCATGGCTTGGTATTCGGAAATACTATACATGGTTTCTGTTGAATGACCAAGTCTTCACAAAATAAAATGTAAGCAGTCACAATCTCTGTGAGATTGCCAGATCAGTACATACAGACTTGAACATTTCCCAATTGGTACAATCAAATCATCCCATCAAGCCTTGAATCAAATCATCAGACCACACAGGAACTAACCTTTTCTCTGTTTTTCCCCTTTTCAAAACAGGCTTCTAAACAGAAGCCAAGTAAACAGCATAATGATCAGACAGGCCCAGAGGGGCTATTAAAGACGACTTATATGCCCCTTTAATGGACCCACAACAGAGATCCAAGTACTTTCCACATCTAGTTGGACAGTCCACGTATTGAAAAAGTGGCTGAGTGATTTCTCCATTTTACAGTGATTAAATTCTCCCATCACAATGTTAGGTGCGTCAGGTGAAATACTCTGCAGCCGATGCACCGTTTTGTATAAAATATCATATGCATTCTTCACATTAGCCTTTGGGTGGATGTAAACGACAGAAATTAATATTAGTGGAAACTCCCGGGGCAAGTAAAAGGGACGAAGTGACACCGACATCAATTCAATGTAAGGACTACACACAGATTCCCTCATAATCACAGACTTGCACCAGCATTCGTTAACATAAATACATAAACCTCCACCCAAGGACTAAAGTCTAAATCATGCTCTTTGAGCCAAGTCTCAGTAAAAGAAATAACACATGCATTCCTATATTCCAAGATAAATCGAACGTTTGCTTGTAGATCATCCACCTTATTTTGGAGAGACTGAACGTTAGCTAGAATTATTGAAGGGAGTGGAATGCGATTAAATTGCTGTTTACGCAGTCTCTGCTGCACTCCCCCCTTCTTTCCCCTTCTTTCCCCTTTTTCCTCCTCACCTTCTGACTGGTAGTACCTTCTGTGCCCACAGAAGAAAGGTCTGACCTTAACATTTCCAAAGGCAAGTCGAGGGTTTGATCCAGCACTCCATGATCAAGATCACAATATGCCATAAGAAAGTCCCAGCTGCACTGGAGACGCTCTTCATTTCCACACTGTCCTCTTGCGAAATATCCAAGGAGTAGCAAAACAGACAAATAGCTGGCAAACTGTTACACTGTTAAGGTTGGGAAAGGAGGAGGCGGGAACCGGCTGAACAGTCAAAATAATATTTAATTTAAACAAAAAGGCACACAACATAAACATACACATGGCAGCTGCACGTGGCTCTCTCTCTCTCTCTCCAGAACTGCCGTGTTCTGCTGCATTTATCCCTCTCCTCGGCTAATTAGCCCAATTGGGATAATCCTCCTCATCACACTCCCCCACCCCCCCATTCTTTCATATATATATAATAAATACTGTCAATACTGTTGCCATGAAGGGGTGTATGTGGTCTGCAACAATCTTTAGGAACGTGGTACGTGTCAAAGTAACGTCCACATAGATGCCAGGACACAAGGTTTTCCAGCAGAACATTGCCCAGAGCATCACACTGCTTCCGCTGGCCTGCCTTCTTCCCATAGTGCATCCTGCTGCCATCTCTTCCCCAAGTAAATGATGCACACGCACCTGGCCTTCCACATGATCTAAAAGAAAACATGATTCATCAGACCAGGCCACCTTCCATTGCTCCATGGTCCAGTTCTGACGCTCACGTGCTCATTGTAGGCACTTTCGGTGGTGGACAGGGGTCAGCATGGGCACTCTGACCGGTCTGCGGCTATGAAGCTCCTTATGTAGCAAGCTGCTATGCACTGTGTGTTCTGACACCTTTCTATCATGGCCAGCATTACGTTTTTCAGCAATTTGTATCACAGTAGCTCTTCTGCGGGATTAGACCAGACGGGCTAGCCTTCGCTCCGGGCTAGCGGTTGTCCTTCTTTTGACCACCTTTGGTAGGTACTAACCACTGCATACCGGGAACATCCCACATGACCTGCCATTTTGGAGATGCTCTGACACAGTTGTCTAGCCATCACAATTTGGCCCTTGCCAAAGTCGTTCAGATCCTTAAGCTTGCCCATGAAATTCAAGAACTGACTGTTCACTTACTGCCTAATATATCCCACCCCTTGACAGGTGCTATTGTAACGAGATAATACATTTTATTCACTTCACCTGTCAGTGGTTTTAATGTTGTGGCTGTTCAGTGTGTGTGTGTGTATATATATATATATATATATATATATATATATATATATATATATATATATATATAAAATAACAATTATTACTGTATATATAATAACATTCATAATTTTTTATAAATTTATATTTTAATATAACATTTTAGCTGGGGGTTAATTTCTACATTGAAAAATAGAAAAGTTTACAGGTTTTGAGCTTTTAAAAGTCTTAATAGAATCATTAAGTGTCAAACATCCAGAAGACCCAGAAGTTATGACCTTGTTTCCCGATGGAAGTGTAAGGGGAACATTAACCATTCAATTTGTTGTATATATTTTTTATTACTTTTTTTTATTTTTTTTTTTTAATTTATTTTTTTTTACATTTTGCAATATACACAATATCCTTTGGACATTATTCATCTTTTCACAATCAGGGCTCAACGATTCATTTGGAGAAGGAGATTAGCTTAATTATAGCTATTTTATTCAAATGTTCAGTGAGATTACCAATATAAGATTGTACATTTCTTAACAAGTTTCAATAATTGCTTGAGTCAGGGCATCACAATCCAACAAACAACAACACTGTTTGTATGCATAACAATAACTGTTCCTATACTAGCCTTATTTAAGGAAGGAACCTGAATGAAGAGCAGTTCAGGAGAACTAGGATCATCTCAGCTGAGTAGAACTCAGTCCAGACCCTTGTGACATCCCTTTCTGGAGCTGGCAGATGGAGAGTCAAGCTCTTTGCATCCCTTTAGTAATGGGGTCAAAGCTCCAGATAGGACTTGTCATGTTGCATATGTATAATAACAAATGGCAGGTGGGGTTGTGGTCAAGGCTGAGTGACCCAGAAGAGCCCTCCCTTTGAACAACATCTTTGAACTCAGGACAGTATTGCCAGGCATATCAGGATGTTTTTTTTTTTTTTTTTTTTTTTTTTTTCTCAAGGGAATGTATTTACCAGAAACAAACAGAAGCAGATGACAGTCCAAGTGCCACATCTCTGAGGTGAGGGAGGACAGGTTAGTGGAGAGAAACAGATTTTTGATCCAGGTGTCTTTGTGACCTTTTTAGCCACCACCCCTCCCAGTCTTACTGTGGGTGAAAAGATTGTGCATAATTTTCCCCAACAGATTTTCAATCTCCAAAAATTGAGGTTAACTGTTATGTTGCTTTTGGACATAATGCTGGCCATTATCCATGATTCTCATTTTATGAAAGCAGTTATTGGCCCAGTTATATTGTTTGCCACCTCAATATGTCTTCCATCGATTTACTGTGGTTGTAAAATGACTCGGGCTTACCCCACTGAGAGCATATTCTTAATATTTTCTGTTCCAGTTGAAATCCATGGATTATTCTGACACATCTCTAAATCCACCAAACATCCTATTCTCGTATCTGATTCCTCATTTGAATAAAACATATTGACTTATAAGATCCTTTGCCTTAGACAAATCAAAGGAATGTGCAGACCCTGTCTGCCCTCAGAGACAATTGCTGTAGATGATAATCATTTTGTGTAATGAAAGGGCTAGCTTTGTGTTTAGGGCTTGCTCGGGGAATAAGGAGAAGAGGATACTGTGAAATACAGGCTTTTGAGGATAAGAGCGCTCTGAACAATGCAAAATTAAAATGTCATTGCAGCTTGCCATTCTGTTTGACATCAATAATCCTTTCTAACACGGTTAACCAGAAAGGCTAAACAAGTTTACTGAATGCAATGAATCAGATGATTCTATGATGATTTTTTTTTTTTTTTTTGTTCAGAAAACTACTTAGCTCATGCCTTATTTGCTATGTTAAAATAGCAACCAATTCCATGCTGGTGATGGCCATTGGAATTGTTTACCATTTGAAATAGCTACATGGCAATTTAATGTATTGCAGATGTTCCATTGTATGAGGATTAATTTCATGTAAGCGGATATTCTCTCCATGTTTTTCATCTGCATGAGATTCTTGAAAAGCATAGAACTTAGATATGTTTTCATACGAACACATATGTCCTTATGAACAAAAATGCTATTGCTCTCTGTGCTGTCATCCATCCATTCACTGATTTTTCTCCCCAGTCCTATTAAACAATATGTTTAATACTTTGTTTACAGTAGAATCAATCCAAATGTGCCATCTGTACATTTATTTTAAAAATGCTGTTGTTGGGTCATTGTCTCCCTAACATCAGCCTGTATACCTCCTCAATAACTTTGTTATGCACACTGCATGTCCATTGACCTTGAAGTGGCCTTTATGGCAGGTCTGAAAGAAGCATTTTAAAATGCTGTGGGTGCTGAGGTGGATGCAAGACTGAGTGCTTCTCATGTTTGATACTGAACGGGGCTGACATTCTTGACAGCAGATGGTAGCTTTACAAATTTCTTTAATCCTGATCAAGGGAAACATACACTGTCAAAGGGGCCAGCAACTCTGTGATTCTCTAAATATTGATTCAAAATTTTAGGTCAGATTCAGTGAATAAATTTACAATTTATTTTTCTTTCTTTATTTAGGGTATGTGAGCTAGGTGGTTTGCTTTAAGGTGTTACTCATCACTGCAACTTCATTATATTTGTGTGCAACTATATAAATACTTGCAATTTACCTGACTGTCAAACGTTTAAAGTTATTTTCTTAAATACTCAACCATATTAACTACATTATTACGTATATTTTGTAATAATTTTGTGCAGAACAATCTATTACTTTTACCCAATCACTGCTTCGTTTATCAGTTGTGCATTTGTAATTTTTCACTCTCTCAAATTTCTCTGTGGGTCGAGGTGCAAGCTTCTAGGATCAGTGAAGACAACGGTTACCCATTGTGGCCCTGTGAATGTTACTGCCAAAGATAAGCATTTATTGAAAATAATGAGGTTCACCATGTTACCAGTATTGTGAATTGCAACATAAGGAGATGTGTGGAAGCTGTGATTTAGTGACATTCACATATCAAGTGAAGGAAGTAGTGATAACAGTGATGGCAATTCTGCACTGCATTGTGGTGTGCGAGAGCGCCCTTGGGTGTCAGAAAGTAAGAGGATATTAGGATGACGAGATATGGCTGGTTTTCGTGCACAGCAGAAGTCATTGAAATTTATTTTTTCTTTACTGCCTCTGATTTAATTAATACAGTTGTCTACAACAATCATGTAACCACTTTATTATAACCATGTAGGGCTTTACTGGTTGTTTAGATCAGTGTTACTATCAGAAATAATAATTATTTCTTTAGTTATTAATTAATATTTAAATTAATTAATTGAATCTAACTCATTAAAACTTCATATGGGGCTCCAGTAAATGTAGTGTGCTATGTTTAGGAGCAAGTTTGGTTATTAGCAATAATTAATATTTATTAAAGATAATTATTAATTATTAAAATCAATAGAACATTGATGAGAATCAATGTTAGCTTTTTTTTAATCCTTTAAATCAACAATTATCAAAGATAATAATTAATTGTTAACATCGATGAAACACTAATTAAAATTAACACTAGCTTATTGATCATACAAATTCAACAATCATCAAAGATAATTATCAATTATCAAAAATCAATAGAATATTAATAAGGATTAACATTGACGGGGCACCACCCTGGAATCAGGGACTAATAACCAGATAGTAAAACAGTCTCAATATTAGATTGTTTTCTTAGGAAAATCGACATCCGAAGAATATTGATTTTCGGGAAAAAAAAACAATGAATGAAGGTTTGAATCCGAGCACTGACATCCTGTCAGCATGACACAGGCGTATGCAGAACAAACCAAAACACTTCTCTTTGTAATATAAACAAAGTTTATTTATGCAGTAATATCAATTAATAATTAATACATTGCAGTCAATAAACTTCCAACTTACAACTACAAACTAAACAGTGATATGATTAGATATGGAAATAAAAATAATCCTATAACACATAAGGTGTGTGTGTGACAGTGTGTGTGTGTGTGTGTGTGTGTGTGTGTGTCTGTGTGTGTAAGGAGGGACACGCACAAAGTGGCGGACGTGACTCTCGTGGAGAGTATGTCACACGAGACTTCCAGCCAGGGAATATGACCGCGAATGGGGGCGGAGAGAAACCAGTCAATGGCGTCTACCAGTTACTGCGTGTATCCGCTTGTACGATAGCTTAGGGACAAAGCTGGGCTTTAGCATTAAGCTATCTAGGAGCCAAAAATGTGTGCCAGAATGTTTGTGAGGGGTCGCGTGCGTGTGTGTGTGTGTGGTTAGTACGAGACAGAGAGAGAAGTGATGGCCCTAAAGCCGATTTCACGATCGTGGGAGAGAAAGCAGCTGTTAGTTCATCGCTCAGAGACACGGTGGGCGGCTCGTAAACAGTCCCGCATACTTTGACTCTTTAATGGATGAACTCAGTTTACCTGTCTCACCCGCGATGGCGAAATTGCACAACAGTCGAATTTGGTTGGACCACAATACAGCAAAACAAATTCGTGATAATTAATACCCTGAGTATTAATAATGAGCGGACATGGCGGTCCGTAAACTGTACAAGCAAAAAAAAGAATAACACGCTATAATATTCTATCTCTGCCCAGACGTAAACCTCTTACTTGAATCGCATGAGGACACAGGTAGAATGTGTTTTCCTCCGTCCTTTAACTCTGACCCGGTTCCTTGAGGCTCGGGTGATGACGGGAGGCCGTTTCCTCGCTCTGTCTGCGGGCGGTACGGCTGTTGATTCTTGGCGGGCTGACGGAGAACTCAGAAATGTCGACTTGATTGAAGATGGAAGAGAAATCTTTAATCTCTTCACTTCTGTAGGCAAACGGATGAAGATGCGAATTGCTCGGCGGTCTCCTTCGGATCCGTTAGAGTGTTCGGTTGAACACAGAGTAATCTCAACTCGTCCAGCCACAGTTTCAAGTCGGACGTAACTTCCTTGTGCCACAAGGTTGCACCTGAGAGCAGCGATGAGCTGCGTCTATACAGGACGCACAAAGTTGCTGGAAGCAACTCCTGGAAGCATTTTAGAGGTATTTCAACTCCTGATGATGTCATGTTTGAGGGACGTTCTGTTCTGTGCCTCATCCAATAGGAGTTGAGAGTTCGATCCTTTAGTGAGCAAGGCTTCATGGGATTTGTAGTCTGTTTTGGACTCCCTTTGTTTGATTTTGGTGCGATTTTTATCAGTATAATTTACGACTTGGAATGTGGGGGCTTGAGTTAGGTTTTTACGACCGTGTTAGGCCTGCCTTTGTCTTCTATCTGAATACATGAGGCCCAACAACCAACTACGTGGCTGTCCAAACAAATCAATGTACATTGTTTACAAGTTAATTTATATATTCATCTACTTATCTATGCATTTATTTATTGTAATTTTTAGTCTTGACCATTAAAATAAAAGTAAATTAAACATAGTCTCCGTATGAGTATAGCTAGCATCACAACACTTCAAGTGGTATTTAAATTGTGTTAAAGGAATATTCCGGATTCAATACAAGTTAAGTGATAAAATTATTTATTTACCTTTTCTGTGTAAAGGTGTAGCTAATTTTACAACTTCGTTGCCATGACGACAAAGTCAACAAACCATAAACCCAAAAATGACTGCCAAAATGTCAATTTAAACTTTTCAGCTAAAATAATATGAGTTTTATTAGAAGAATTCATGTAAATGCTTTTTATAAAATTATAAGCTTCACATTTCTGCATTTAAACCCTCCAAAAACTGACCCACTGACTTCCACCTCACTGTATCCTAGATTTTTCCTGTTTTTTTTTTTTTTTTTAAAGAAAACGAGGGACGAGTCAAAATAAATTTTTCTGGTAATCAACATTATGCCAGCACGTCACCATGAACAAAAAATTGACAATGCTTATTTTCTCATTGGATGTTGCTGTTTTTGTTATAAACAATGTATCTCTGCACGTTATTTGTCAGCCCTGTGATGTCACAGTATTCTTGTGTACCGGCAGCTCTTATAATGAATCCTGCTCCCAAAAAAGTGGGCTGTAATGCCAGTAACCAGAATTATTAATGCCATTTAGATATCTGCCAGTGTTAAAGCTGAAGTGTGTAATTTCTGTGCCAGTAGAACGAGAAACTTGGGTAAAAATGGTGATCTAAAGAACTCTACTCCACCTGGGTCAGCCTTACACTTCAATTAAACCTGCAACTTGTCCAGAAACAAAATCCAGTGATACAAACAACCACAGACTGGACCAATATTTTTTATTGCTGTTGGGTCATATTTACAGTACATGGCTAGCTAAAGTAATGTTTGTCAGTGGTGACTTATTGCATCTCAGTAGCAGGTATGGCAGACTAACAACCAAGGGAGTAGTGCATTACAGAATAATTGACTTGGTTTATTGGTCATGGTTAGAATGACATCTGAAGACCACTCAATTAATTCTAACCTATTATTATATGAGAAATGTGTTCAAGAGACAGCTCCACACAATATTCTAGGTTTGATGGCTAGTGAAAATGTCAGGATGACAGTTAGCCCTGCCTGGTAACATAATATGTGCCATGTAGTTTGAGCTTTCTGATTCTTTGAATTTTTCCTCGGTTGGTGATTTATCTTACTATTGGAACACTCATAAAGAATCCTAAGACTTTTCACTCTTGCTGGGTTTAATATTGAAATGGAGTGTATAGATGATGTCATCTGACAAACTGTGCAATATAAAGAAAGAAAAAATAATAATTTCTGTAAAGCAAAATTATTGGCAATATCTCTCCACTTTTTGTTGGATGAATCAAAATATATTACTATTATAAATTTGTTATTGTGCTAGCAAAACACTTCCAACCCAACTCCCTGAGAACAGCAGGGGGACTGTGGTAGCACAATTACACACTATGGTGACACCAGATGGAAAAGTAGGTTGTGGTGAGTGGGAGAGAGAAATACATGAGTGAAGAACTTATTTTATTCCAAGCAGGAGATCTCATAATCAATGCACGAATTTAGAGTGCTACACAGTACATGTCAACAGCCTATGACTTTTAATGTTGGAAAAAACGATTTAAACCTTGAAACATTTGACTTCGTAATGCTCAGGAGCAGCAAGAGGATCTTTTTATCAAAGAGCTTAAGCTCCTAGAAACACAAAAAAGGGTTATTAGCTCACTGTACAATTGAAGGCACTTGCCTTTGGCAGATGGGCAGTCACTTTTATAAAGAGAAACCAAGATTAAAGTGGAAAGAGCCCCACTGGTAACCAATCTGCATGTCGATAGAGAGCCATCTCTTTATTTCATTCACAGTGGCAGTTAATCCTCTGTGTTGTTGTTGTTTTATTTATTTATTTATAATGTGATGGAATGCTCCATTTCACCCCCCTGAATGTGGAGATCTACAGTGAAGAATACACCACAGTGTGGTGGCTACAAACACCTTTGTTTCCAAAATAAACCCATCAATGTAGTAACACAGGACAAGATGTGGACATGTTAGGTTTCTTTAAATCATTGGTGGAATCTAGGGTAGTAGAATAATTTGCAGACTACCAGCAAACTGATAATGTAGCTCTTTTTAAAATTAGGTGGGGTGTGAGAGAGGCACTGGTTATTATGAGTGAGTTTTGAAATCTGTTTTTTAACTTAAAAAATGAAATGATTTGTATTATTATTATTATGTAATTGTACTGTTGAATTTAGGGATTTTAAAGATGTAGACTAAGAATAGTCAAAGTCTCTCTCTCTCTCTCTCTCTCTCTCTCTCTCTCTCTCTCTCTCTCTCTCTTAATATTAGAGTTTACATTGGGTTATGGCAATCAAAAAATTAGGGTTAAGTTATAAACATTTGTATCAGTTCACATGAAGTACTGTGGATGTATTACTGTTGTACTGAGCTCCTACATTATGCCTATAATAAACTATTATGTATACATGTATAATAATGTATCCATTTCAACAGAGTAAAACAGCATTTTTGTACAGACTACTTGGGAGATGTAACTTTGTTCTTGTTTTCAGTTAGTGCCAACAATCATTTTGAAAATGTGACTTTGTTGATATCGCTTGAGTGATACACTATTTTCACTTTATGCTTGTGTGTGTGTGTGTGTGTGTGTGTGTGTGTGTGTGTGTGTGTGTGTGTGTGTGTGTGTGTGTGTGTGTGAATTTTTCAAATTTTGCCCAAACTATAAATGCTTTATGGGTAAACTCAAGTAAACTTGAGATGTATTCCCCCCTTGTAAACAAACACAGTATATGTTGTTTTTCAAAAGCCTCTTATGGTCGGAGATTATCCTGTAATGTTTATTTTGCTCCCTTATGCTCACTTGATTATGATGTTTTTTTTTTTTGGTTTTTTTTTCCCTTTTCCTTTTTATACGCAATAACGGTTACTGAAATAATTTCAAAATTTGAGCAATGGCTTCATGTTTGGAGCCTAGGCTGCTTCCTGTAACTCTCCATTTTCACTAATGGCTGACAAATTTAGATCTCCCATGATACTGCCACAACGCTGAGACGTGTTGTGTTGCAGACCAAGACTGTTGACTAAAAGTGAAGCATTCACTCTTACACTGAACAGAATGACAAGTTTTACAAGAGTATTTTATGGATTCCATAAATGGCTGTTTCTATATTCTTTCCCCCTTGCCACATCCAGACTCAGGTCAAAAGTTTGGAATCACCTAAAGTACATATTATTTATTATTACTACTAGTAGAAGTATAATAATAGTAAAGTCATCAAAGCTATGAAATAACACAAAATGGAAGTATAGGAATTAGGTAGTGACCAAAAATAAATAAACAAATAAATAAACAAAAACTGCTATATTTAAGCTTCTTCAAGCCTTGATTACTCTGCATAGTTTAGGCATACCTTCAACAAACTTCATGACAAGCTACCTGGGATGGATGATGACTTGGCTTGTTGGCTACTTTATCTTAACTACCCGGTCCAACTAATCCATTCAAAAATAAATAAATTTGTACATAGGCACAATTTGTACAATGTCTAAAACTGTCAAGCTAATAATCCTTTAGATCTAAAGGTTAAGATCATAAGTGTGCCTAAACCCTTGACTAGTGTAAAATTATGGACAAATAAAAAAATAAAATACAAATTCGAACTATATCTGACATTATTCGTACACCCACCGCAAAATGTTTCTTAGTTGTATTGCATTTTGCCTACAATATCTTTCTACTGCCATTGGCAGTCCCATGTGATCTTTTCTAAGTGACAGCAGACTGACGTTAAAGGTATCTCACAATTGACAGAAAACACAGACCTAGAACATGTTTACCATTGCAATTCAGAGCCACAGAGACAACATTGCTATTTAAGTAAGGTTGTCCAGGTGTTGATCAGCAATCCTAAGCAGGAACATTAGTTCTATCAGGAAGACTTGCAGACACGAGTGAAATTTAAGATGACATTTATTTGATGAATATAGAACAGAAATGTAATGTCTCTCTTTGGCGTAAGCCCCGTCTGGCGGTCCGAAGAAGTTGTACTCAGAACCGTCATATCCTGCCGGAGATAGGAGGCAGGGGCGAGGAGGCAGGGGCGAGGAGCCTACCCCTGTGCAGGACGGGACTCGACTGGTGGTAGTGGGGTAGTGGAGGTTGCCATGTTAGCACAACTGAAACAGCAATGTGATAGAATGTGAGCAGACTTATAAAGCAATGGCTTACATGTGATTGGCTAGGAGTTACCTAGCTAATGGTGTGATGATGTACAGCTGCTAGTCTTCCTGCTAGAACTATGCTGCACTTACATTTCCACTTGCCACTGCTTAAATATTGATTATAAAAGAAACAGTTACTCTGTAGGGTGTTAAAACTCAAGTCCTCTTTTAAGATGCATTCTTTAAATTATTATTATTATTATTATTATTATTATTATTAACAACATAATTGTATTCCAATACCCTGCATTAATAGATAATAGTTATGTATTTCTGTAATAATTGAGCACACAGGATTGCTATACAGTCTCAAGCCTTTATTTTGAAGGAAGCCTAATTATTTTATCTAGCCTTTTATTTTGAAGGAAGACAGTGTGTTGTTTCTGTGTGTTACCAGCAGAGGTGACAGTGACAACAGCTTTGTTCTCCTTCCATACATGGTGAAATGCTCTCATCTCCTCCTCACTCCACACAACTCCAGTGACATGGGGTTACTTTAGATTTGTTTGCACATTTGTAGTGGCCAAACATATTTGGAATTATGCAAATGTGCAACTGAAGTAAATCTGGAGCACTTTATATAACCGTACCGAACACAGAGCACAGCAGTTCTGTATATTACATAAATTATCAAAGCACGAGATGGAATTAATTTACTGTGCATAGAGCACACACCATTCTGAGAACGCTATAACACCATATCATTATCCCTACATTTTATAGATGTGTTCCGAGCAGTGGTGAAAAGAGTACTGATTTTTTTTTTACTTAAGTAAAAGTACTGCTAATGAAGAAATAACTAACTTGTGTACAAGTAGAAGTACTGAGAAATATTATGACTCAAGTAAGAGTAAATAAGTAGTTTGCCGTAAAACTACTCAAGTAATTACGTTACAAGTTACTTTATGAAAATTATATTATATATAGCATATACAGTACGCTTCCATTTTTAGAACACAGCAACTCTCGAGAGTGAGCTAGGATTAGCCAGTCGTCGAGATAGTTGAGGATTCGGATGCCCACTTCCCTTAGCGGGGCAAGGGCTGCCTCTGCGACTTTCGTGAAGACAAGGACAGGCCAGAGTGGAGGACCTTGTACTGGTACGCCTGGAAGTACGCGTCCTTAAGGTCTATCGCCGCTAACTAATCTTGATGCCGGATGCTTGCTAGAATGCATTTTTGCATCAGCATCTTGAACGGGAGACTGTGCAAAGTCTGGTTCAGTACTCGCAGGTCCAGGATTGGTCGCAACCCACCGCCTTTCTTCGGTACGATGAATTAAGGGTTGTAGAACCCTTTCTTCATCTGGGCTGGAGGGACAGGCTCTATCACACCCTTGCGCAGAAGGGTAGCAATCTCCGCACGCAAGGTAGCAGTGTTCTCGCCCTTCACCGAGGTGAAACGGATGCCGCTGAACCTGGGCGGGCACCTGGCGAGCTGAATCACGTAGCCGAGTCGGATGGTTTGGTTCAGCCATCGTGACTTGTTGGAAACTGTGAGCCATGCACCCAAACTCCGGGTAAGGGGGACCAAGGGAATGATCACGTCGGACGTACCGGAGGGTGGGGCCTCGCGGCGGGGCGGAGCTCGAGGTGCCACGTCGAGGGGATTCGAGCCCCGTGGTCTTGTTGAGTCCAGGGACATCAAAGCACTTACCTGGCTCCTGCCGCCCACCGTAAGATTGGCCGAGGAGGGGGGAGTAGGAGTCTTGTCCCCGTAGTCCACTGGACCCAATCCCGTGTGGCCGTGTTTGTGCCACAGCTGGGCGCACAGGGGCGGGGGGACCGCCGCTGGAGTGCCATACCTGCAAAGATTGGACAGTGGATGGTGGTCATGATTTTTGGGTACCGCAGCCTCTTGGACATGCGGCGAAATTAAATGAAAATGAAACAAAAGATTCTCCTCCCGGCCCTCCACCGGGGATGGAGTGGTCTGCTCACCAACTTCAAAGAAGTGGGTCTCCTTGCCCCTGGATCACCCCTCTCAGGGGCGATTCGAAGCCTTCCTCATGTTCTTAGCGGACGTGAGACGGGTGGCATCTGCTTCCTGTGTTCAGTTCCACGCTGGGGCTGGGCCACGGGGGGGGGGGCTGTGGCAGGGCCGGTGTTGTTGTTGCAGGAGGACGCCCTTGGCGATCAGCAGACAGGGTGCGGGGTCTTGAGCCGCGCCGGGGCAGGATATGTTGTATGGCCTCCATCTGCTGCTTCACCGCCAAGAACTGCTGGGCAAAGTCCTCGACGGTGTCGCCGAATAGGCCAACCTGGGAGATGGGGGCGTCAAGGAACCGTGCCTTGTCAACCTCTCGCATCTCAACCAAGTTGAGCCAAAGGTGGCGCTCCTGGACCACCAGGGTGTACATCGCCTGCCCGAGAGACCGCGCCGTGACCTTCGTCACCTGGAGAGCGAGGTCGGTCGCCGAGCGCAGTTCCTGCATCAATCCCAGATCAGCTACCCTCGTGCAGTTCTTTTAGCGCCTTGGCTTGGTGTACTTGCAGGAGAGCCATGGCGTGCAGGGCGGAGGCGGCTTGTCCAGTGGCACCGTAGGCCTTAGCCGTCAGTGATGACATAAACCTACAGGCCATGGACAGGAGCTTCGTGCACCCATGCCAGGTGGCGGCGCTCTGAGGACACAAGTGCACCGCGAGCACCTTATCCACCTGGGGGATCACCGAATACCCCCTGGCCGCTCCACCATCGAGGGTAGCAAGAGCGGGGGAGCTGAAAGACTGGGACTGGGCAGTAAAAGGTGCCTCCCACGATCTTGTCAGCTCCTCTTGCACTTCTTGGAAGAAAGGAACGGGGGCGGAGCGTGGCCGTGGACGGCACCCCAAGCCCAGGAACCAATCGTCGAGCCACGAGGGTTCAGGGAGAGTGAAGGATTCCACTCTAGCCCGGCACTCGCGGCCGCCTGGGAAAGCATGTCCATCCTTTCCGCGTCAGCCTGGGACTGGGTGACCATTCCCAAAGGAGGAAGCCCAGTCGAAGCCCCTGCATCCGACTGGACGAGCCCGCTCTCCGATGCTGCTCTAGATAACTCATCTTCTTCCCGGGCTCCGAACAAGAGGTCGAACTTGCCCTGAGACGAGCCGGCGATCTCGTCCGAGTGCCAGACCGGGGCAAGAGAGCGTGCTGGGGAAAGGGAGGTCCGTGGGGGGATACCCGGTAGAGGTGGTCCCATTGAGGTCCCCAAATCGCCCCCAGTGCTAATCGGCACGGCCTCATACCCGTAGGTAGAAGGACCGAGGCAGGGAGCCACTGGAGTGGCTTGCTTTCTTACGAATGCAAGCCGCGACCGCAATGGTGCCATGGTCATGTTCTCGCAATGAGGTCTTTCGCTCTGTCTGCTCGGTGCACAGAGAACCCCGCGGGTTCAATGGCTGAGTCTGGAATCTCCGCAGACATCCAAGTTTTCTCTCATTGGAAAGAGATCCGCGCTTTCAGCTCGCAGAGCTTGTTATCCAGAGACTGAACATTTGCCAGTAGAATAGTGGGTAGCGGGGGTCGATTTGCACGGCGTCTTACTCTGATGAGAACACCGGCTCTGTTTCCCCTTTATCTTTTGCGTTTCCACGGCCGTGTTGCCCAGACAAAGGGCTCCGCCTGAGTGTTTGTAAATGTGAAGGAATGTGAAGTCTGGTTTTCGGTGTGACATCGCTGAACCAATGTCCAAAAGTGTTTGTCTGTCGTAGACAATAAGGCAGACAACATCCAAGACAAAAAACATAAGAATTGTGAACAAAACAAACAAAACATTGCTATGTTGTGTCGGAGCTCGCAACGCAGCAGCCATACTCAGCGCCATCTTGAGTTGAGTCAACACAAAGTTGAGTCAAGTCTTGAAGAAGCTATAGAAGAGAGGACACTGGCGGCAGTTTATGCAAGTTGCTGTGCTCATGATACTGTGCCCTGCAGGCTTCCGTTGTGCTGCACACAGCGTGTTTTGTTTATAAACAGATTTAGCGCTTATAACTTTCTTCTTCCCAAAAATTCTGAAATATTATGTTTTTTTTTTTTTTTTTTTTTTTTTTTTTTTTTGTAATTGTGGTGAAAAATAACTGTAGCTTAGTTGAATATTTCATTTTTAATCACCTCAATTAAAAGTACTATTATTTATTTATACTTAAAGTAGAACATTTGAAAAATGTACTCAAGAACTGTAATGAGAGTAGTTGTAATTCATTACTTTCCACCTCTGGTTCCGAGTATATGTAATATTACAGATCAGTGCGGCGCACATATAATAGTCATAAACATTGGCCGTTCATGCTCAAAAGTGAAACAGCGTTTGGTCAGTGGCAAACTTCTGAAGAGAACGTGATTGGTCAGGTGAGGTGAAAATGGACTACAAAAGAGCTTGTGATTTGGTCTGTCATCAGTAGACACAGGCTATAAAGAAAATGAACAACAATTTGCAATTTTACCTGGTTGATAATTTCTGTTTGCTAACTCACTAATATCGCAGACTTTTATGCTTAATTAACCGTGAGAGGCAGAAATTGTGATCGCGATTAAAATATGATTAATTGTGCAGCCCTACATTATACAATTATTTTGCTATTTTAGATTTCGCATTTCTCACCCCATTCCTAAACCCAACTCATTAACAATGCTATAAAACATGCAATCATGCAAAAGTATACTGTATCTGCAATGTATGCAACACACAGGACCACCAAACTAAGAAGGGCACCGAATATGATTAATTGTGCGGCCCTACATTATACAACTATTTTAAAATTTTACATTTTGAATTTCTCACCCATCCCTAAACCTAACTCATTAACAACAATATAAAACATACAAACATGCAAAAAGTATATATGCAATGAATGCAACACATAGGGCCACCAAACTAAGAAGGGCACTGAACTAACCCCAAGAGGGGCAGTCCAGCAGCAAAACATTCAAAGGGTCATCAACGGTCATATTGCATACCCCCATAAATGGAAAGTTGTGCCCCTGCAAACACACACACACACACACACACACACACACTCCACCAGTGCATTAATGCTGATGACATTAACAAACAGTTTTATCTCCTGCTCATGTGTTAAGCAAGAAAAAAATAAATAAATTAAAGATGAAATAATTCCAGTGAGAGATGATCTCAGTGGCCAGCAGTTATTTAAATTAGCACCCTACAGCTAAAGCCTTTATACTATTTGTCCTCATTGCAAATTTAATTGACTAGTCTATAATTTTACACTGAGAATTAAAATTCAATGACTGAGATAACATAGGCATCCACTTAACCTTCACCTTTATTTTGAGCATTTTAATGACTGCCTTGCTTCAGTGGCACCATCAGTGTTTATAGCGCTAACGGCAAGAGCAGTATCTGGAGACAAAAGAGTGAGATCTCATTTATACACACAGGCTGTTCTTGCATTTAGTTTCTCTGCAAATTTCCAGCCCTTCTGTTTTTTAAAGCACCTTATCTGCATTGAGCCCAGTGAGCAAGGCTTCCATAGACACAGTATGTGTGTTACAGAGCACTTCTCTTTATTTCAGACCCAGACTGGAGCCCTTGGCAGAGGAGCAAGAGTCATAACACACAACTGCAATCCATCTTCAAAGAAAACCAGTTAAGCTGTTTGAAGCGTTCAAAAAAATGGGGCCCCTCACAAAAAACAAACTTTAACATTCAAATGTGCTCCAAGTACAGAACAATTGCTGTTCATTATTACAGATAAGACTATAAATGCTACATTCATTGTATTTGGATGTTTTTTTTTTTGTTTTTGTTTTTCACTATATATTATTTTAAAGCACATTTTGTGTTTTTCACACATCATTTCATACATACTTTTCACTGCTTTGGTATTACAGAACTGTTCATAATAAGAAAGAATATCTATTGTGATTATAACCACAGTTTGAAAATGTCTTGAAAGCATCATAAATTGCTCCACTAGCGGCTGTTCCAAGCAAAACATTCATTGTGCTATTAAGCTCCTAATTACTTTTCCAGATTTCCCCTGGTAACACATGGATTATCTGAAATTCAGGATCGTCACTGGTTACTGCCAATTTAGCTGTCATTCAGTTGAAACATCAGGACCAAAAGTCTCATTCTTTTCCAGTGAAAAATAATAGTTTAGGTAGGGGCCAGCTAGCAATTATATGCAAGTTATTACCAGGTGTCATTACTAGTGAGAAAGAGAGAGAGAGAGAGAGACAAAAGTGATGTCAAAAATGACTGAAGTTTCAACAAAAATGTTTGGCTTGGATTTATATCTCTCTCATTTTTTTTTTTTTTTCTTCTCTGTTATCATTCAGTAGCACTGTTAGTAATTAATTCCACCTACTGAGTATTGACAAGGAATGGAAGCAGGAAGAGAGAGATAAGAAAAATGTATGAGCTGGCTGGGTCCTCAGTGTCTGTAAAAAGTAGAGGAAGAGGAAGATGTAAGAGGAAGTAGCCCTAGGTCATCAGAATACAGAGGAAGAGAATTTGGTTCCAACCTTTAGAAGTCAAACTTCGGGTACCTCCCCGCCTAAAAGCTGTTTAAGTTGGGCTGAAATCATATAAGGCTTGGATTGTGCTAATAAAAATATTTATTTGTTCTATAGACCATTATAAAATTATTTCTTCAACTGCCCTTACTTGCTTTATTTCTAGGAATCAATAAACTAAACCCTAATCAAGTTACAATTTTAGTTCTATGGTGCAACTATCAAAAATGTAAATAAATATAACTAGCTATAAATAACAACAAGATAACAAAACAGCCCAAAAGGCTGAACCTCCTACTTGTAACAATTAAGAATGTTTAAATCAGGTGTAAACTGCTGGTGATTTAAAAATATCCCTACTTGACCTTGTTATCTGTAATTGCATACAACTATATATATAATATCCAGTGGTGGAACTTGACCAATAAAATATATTTTTTTAAACATATAATAATAATAATAATAATAACACACATTCCTATAATTTGTTCAACACTCAGACATAATCTCATTGTGGGATTTCAGTAAATGATGAAAAATTATTTATTAAAAATTATTTTAATAAAAGGCATTTGCACTCTTTGTATGAGATAATTTAATTATCCAATTTTTGTGTATGTGGTGTCATAATGGTTCTGACGAGTCTTTTAGAAATCATGCAGAACAAAATGAAACCTCTTTAAATTTCTAAATTAGGCAAATGTGTTAAGTATGTTAAACCGTATGTTGTGTTCCAGTCATTTTGACCCGGTCGACTTTTTTTTTCTTCATCCTTTTTTTATTTGTATTTTTTACTTAATACAATTTTAATACAATTCCTTGACTTTGTTCAAATATGGTACCTGAAAACAAAGACAAAAAAAAAAAAAAAGACAATTTTCTTTACTTTTTTGGTTTTACTTTACTTTGATTTACTTTGTTACACTTGTTGTGTTCCCAGTCAAAAATTACCAGCCATTGGACATTAATGGATAAGACAACAAAATACAGAAATATTAAGTGTTCAGGAGCATCCCAATCCCAATTAGCACATATGTGGATGTGTGTTTGCACACAAAGTCCTCAAACATGTGCACACACACACACAATATGTGTGTTGAGCGCCCTTTTGTGCATCGTCTTTCCATGTACACTCTTTGAGGAATATTTCAAGATTTACTTATATCACAGTATGTTGTGTTTAGGCTCGTTTGAATTGGGATAGTCTGCTGTGAGTTACAATATGTCATTGTCTATGTTATATGTATGTTTCAGGAAGTAATAAGGAAAAACATTACAAAAACTCACTACAGTTTGACCTCTGAGTGAAACAAATTTGCTCATTGCATTCTACTAATTGAAACCTGGTCAATAATTTATAACACATGGTTGTCTTATTTTTTATTTTTTTTATGGTTTTACCAACTCTGAATATAATTGTTTTGATAGCAAATTTGTAAATGATGAGAACGAAACAGTTCTTATTTGTCAGCTAATTTAAAAAAAGCATTATTTAAGAATTGGTAGGACCAGCCATGAACTGTAAAATCCAGATTCTGCGCTTTAAAATGACACTTATTATGTTCAGATCAAGCAAGTGTATTATTAGTAGTAGTAGTAGTAGAATTCTGCAGGGAGTGCCCCCCACTGGCCTGGTATAAGCTCAGTTCAATTAATCCTTCTATCAATAATATATATATATATATATATATATACACACACACACACACACACACACACACACACACACTACTGGTCAAAAGTTTTGAAACACTTCCTCATTCTTAATAATGTTTTTTTTTGTTTTGTTTTTTTTTTTTTTTACATTTTAGAACAATAGTAAAGTCATCAAAACTATGGAATAACATAAATGGAACTATGGGAATTATGTTGTGACTAAACAAAATCCAAAATAAATAAAAACTGTGTTATATTTTAGCATCTTCTAAGTAGTCACCCTTTGCCTAGAATTTGCAGACATGTACTCTTGACATTTTCTCAACCAACTTCTTGAGGTATCACCCTGTGATGCTTTTTAAACAGTATTGAAGGAGTTCCCATCTATGTTGGGCACTTACTGGCTGCTTTTCATTATTATTTGGTCCAAGTCATCAATTTCAAAAACTTTTTTTATTATTATTATTAAATTTTAGTTTTATAATGAAATAAATTAATATGGTGGCACAATTATATTTTTGTCTACAAAACTAATTTCAAACATTTAAGAATATGCCTTCAGATCAAAAGATTTTTAAGATCATGAGAAACATTTCAGTCAAGTGTTTCAAAAGTTTTGACCGGTAGTGTATATACACTGCCATTCAAAAGTTTGGGGTCACTTGCTCATTCTTTATTATAATTTTTCTTCATATTTTAGAATAATAGTGAAGTCATCAAAACTATGGAATAACAGAAATCGAACCATCGGAATTATGTTGTGGCTAAAAAAAATCCAAAATAAATCCAAAATACATTACATTTTAGCATCTTCAAAGTAGCCACCCTTAGTTGTGAGCTGTGGCTGCATGGTCACAGTCCAGCTCGCAACAATGTGTGAAAATTAGTTTAAATTGAATACAAGAATGTCCATAATGTGTGGGACATGTGAATTATAAGATGGATAAAAACACAGAATAAAAATAACAAAACAGAAGATAAACAAACATATTCAGTGTGCAGCTGTAGCACTTTTATTGCTGATTTTTAATATGCTGTTTGAATGTAATCTTGACCAAAAGCTTAAGTTTTCGGTCTTTCCCCATGATAGGAGCTGAAGCCTACTTGCATGACTGAAAATAAATCCCTGGAGGTGTTACTGTACAAATATGGCCATTGAATGACCTGACTTGCCCATAAGGGGCTTTGACTATTCCATTTTTATCTTTTTACATATTTTCAAACACATCACATCACATTTTATTTACTTTTTATTTTTTGCGAGAGACCCTCAGTGATGCTTTCTGTGATTGGTTAAGGACATACCAAAGACAGAAGGAAGGACAAAGCAAAAGAACAGTCTCCCTAGTCCTAAAGCTAATGTAGTCCAGACTACATTATCTTTACGATGTAAACTTATCAATTACAGGAGTCTAGCGCTGAGTTCCCTCACCACTTTTGAAGAAATTAATTTTAACACCAGGGAACTGGTGCCTGTGCTTGTGTCTGTGCATGCATGCATGTGTCATCTGATTAGTAGCTACCGATGTCACAAGAGAGACGCAATACTAGTACATTTTCACTACATGAAAATATGGCTTAAAGATAAGGAAGAGAGACAGTCCTTTGCAGATCAGCTCAAAACTGACATGGAAATATTTATAGTTTGCCGCTCATGCTGCTTTGTGGCCTTTAGAAATTTCAATCTAGAGTGTCTAGACTGCATTGCCCGAAGAGACAGACAATGCAATATGTAACTTGAATACATAACTCCCAGGAGTAGGAGTGTAATTTACCCAATAACTGTTCCTACTACACAAGCATTAATACACAATAGCCATTAAATCATTATTACACAGTGGTTGTTAAACATTTACAGAATAAATATTTGATGGTCTGGCTGACACACATATATCTACCAAAGATCATAAAATACAATAGTTGCTTTGGAATTACTTGAGCAAGTAAATATAAGAATACATGTCAGGATCTAAAATACAACCTCAAATTCCAATAAGAAAACTAATACAATTGCAGACAAAGAAATGCATATCCACCACTTTAAGGTTAAACCACATATTGTCAAATAAGCAACAAAATGCCAGTACTAATAAAATAATAATAATAATAATAATAATAATAATAATAATAATAATAAAGCAAAAGTATATAGTGGAATATTAAAATTGTTAGTTGATGCAAGTAAAACATAACATGTACAGTATGTAATTATATGTAAATGTTATACAAATAAAATGTAAAAGCATGTAGCTGACTTCTAAAGCATCCCTTATTACTACTTTTGAATTTTATATAACAAACAAAAGAGGCTGGCATTTCTGTTAAAATTTAATTCAGTACTGCACACTAAAAAATGTCTGTAATTTTAATGGTAAAAGACTGTAAAAATGCAACAGAAATAAAACGTTAATTGATTAATGAATATTAACTGTAACATATACAGTAAATATTGTAATATGTTTTAAAAGACAATACAGTAGTTTTTACAATAAAATGTTGTAAAAGTAAAACATTTTGATGTACAAAATATGATTTTCCTGTATAATTAATGGTAAAAATGTGTATTATGTTTAACAAGAGAGTACATGTACTTTTTACAGTAAATTATTGTTAAAATTACAGTAAAACACAATAATCGTCGTTCCCACAATTCCCTGCATGACCTATTATATTTCATTATATTTTATGGGAATAGTTATGTTTCTTCTTAATTTTAGTATCAGTTACGTACATTGGGGTGTTCTGTTTTATATTTGATGTAGTTTAGTTAATGTTTACTGCATTATTTAAATTTCACATGTGTTACCCTGATGGTGTTTAGTGTTTGCGTGAGAGACACTGAGCAATGTCTCTACATGTTAATTGGTCATTGGTCCTGGAAGAGCCACTATTGGTGAACTTCATGTCATCATGTGCTCTTCTGTAATTTTTACAGTGATTAACAATACCTTATTAAGTAAAAAAGCAGTTTCAGAAGGTTAATATCAAGTTTATGATGTTTTTTTCACTGTAAATTTAACAGAATGTTTTTTTTTTTTTTTTTTTTTTTTTTCAGTGCCATCGTGGTCATGTAAATTACAACAGTTTTAAGCTGTAAAATGTACAGGTTGTTCTGTAAAGTTGTTTATATTTTTACTGTATTTTTTTCATAATTATTCTGGCAACCACAGCTGCCATTTGTTTTTTTTTGTTTGTTTGTTTTTTTTTTTTTGTTTTTTTTTTACGGTGCAGGTATTAATAGGTCCGGCACACAGATGAAAATGCTGTTCTTTGTTAGAAGTCGTTCATGATTCAGAAACAATCAGGCATTGCAAACAGGTTTGATTTCAGAAGCACTGGGATTTTACTTCCCAGTGGTTGCCTTTGAGCACCATTTATAATGCTGTTCAGCCTCATATGCTCCAAATTCAACCAAAGAAAATTAGCAGATAGAGATGCTTTGATCTGGTTCTGATATCTGTTGAAATTTTCATCCCACAACAAAGGAGAGAGAGGGAGATACAGGTAAACCCTGGCCTTTTGATCTCTACCGTGTACTGGGCTAAGCGGCCTCTGAAGTGGCATGGGTCATTAAAACTCCTCTGCTATGGAGGCTCACTTGAGTGCAGATGAGAGAACAAGGTTACAGGAGAGGACTGAGCTGTCAGGAGCATCCAGCTAAGAGGCTCCCAGGTCTGTAGGGGCTCTATCCATCTTCAGATGAGTACACGTTTGATCAAAGACAAGTCCACCGAATGACCTCTAACCAGTAACTCAGGACAATACCTGCAGGGTGATGTTGTATAACTCTCTAGTTCAGAGTAAAGATGGAACCATGTTGAAATAATACTCACAGAGCCTTTAACGATAATTATAGTAATACATATTTATTTGAATATAAACTGGAGGTTTTAAAGGGTTTCAAGTGTCTGCTTGGTATTCTCTGCTCTGTTTGCCATAATTCAAGACAATCTTTCCAAGGTGCTTTGTGGATTGATTAAGATTTTTTTATGTTGCCCAAAATCGCCCATTGTGCACCACAATGAAGCTATTTCCTCCAACAACTCAATTTCGCTTTTCAACCCAAATGAGATTGGGTGTGGGCAAAAGTAATGAGGTCAGTATGAAAAATAATCTTGTGAGGCATAATGTTCCTCATACATATTTGAAATCTGTGAATGTAATTTGAGAGAGAAGTATGCTTAATCTATTTTCTGATGTTATATGTCAAATCTGTCCTCACCTATCTAGATACTAATCTTTTTTTTTTTTTTTTTTTTTTTTTTCTCAACAAGAGGGAAACCAAGATATTGGATGAAACTGTTTATTTCCTTTATTTTCGATAGGAAAATTGTCTGCAGGGCTGTTAAATGCATATTAAAGACTAAAGATTGCACGAAGGTTGTGATAAACATATTTTTAACTGTTTAGGCTATACAAAGTTTGTTCAGGAAAAAAGGAAAATAGTAAATATCCACACACTAATATTCATGCTCCAAAATACAGAGGTATTACTATTAGTCTTAGGATATTTACCGTGTTTCCACAGATTTTAAATGTTAAATCTGTGTCCGATATAGGACCACTTAGATTCCACTCTTATTTTAATTTCCATCCGAGATTGCATATTTTGAATATTGAATTTGGGTACTGTAGCAAAAAGGATGCAGAATTGAAATTAGAATTTTTAAAGGAGAATAAAATGGAACTAAATAAATTTGTAAAACTGTGTCATTTTCAATAATACTATGTATCTTTTAATCATTAGATAAAAAATAATAATCATAATCAACCACTGCATTATTTTTAGATACATTTTTTATCATTTTTATTTTATTGACCATATTATAAAGACAGTGTGGTGGACAATTTGTGGCGCTGTATGATAAATATATTTTAATGACTGTTTTAATTGTTTTGACAGTACTGAACTTAGTTTAGAGAAACATATGATATAAATTAATAGTTAATGAGCTTAATTAGTCAATTAATGATTGTAACAACAAAAAGAAAAAAAAAAGTTGTGTTTAACTTTGAATTTAATTCCTCTGTTTTATATTTTTTCGAATTCCAATAGAGTAAATTCCTCTTCCTGTCATTCAGATACCAATTCAACATCCTGGGTGTTGCCAATTCATTTATAATTGCAAGTCATGAATTGAAAGGAAGCCAATTCTTAAATTCGGATATTGCCAAACCCTGGTTTTGGTACTTAAAACAACTCTATAATGGTCCTTCACTGTAAAACCTTCAATAACTGTTTAGTCCCTCTTGGGATGGATATCTAGACTGTGTTTCGGGTGTCTCTATAAACAAATTGGTATGCTTACGAAACATTATGAAAAAAATAAATTTACATGCATTTTTTCTTCTCTGACACTTCTCTGTAAAACCCTCATGTAGTCCCTAGAGTGGACTATATTTTCAATAATTCATTTAAAATAGTTATTTTTGAGTATGCCAATTTGTTTGTAAAGACAGACACCAAAACACAGTCTAGATATTCATCAATACAATGGCACAAAAACACATATCTAAGACTATTTCTGCAGCAGGTGGGGAAACAGGCCTGAGACAGACAGGTAGTAATCTGGTCTATAGTTTCAGCCTTTTCCAAGAGCAATGTTCAGTCTCATTCATCAAGGTAGACAGACTATACCTAAGCACCTGAGAGCTGCCACCCTATATCATATACTCCAATCCATTCTTTTTCAGACACGAGGGTCATATCATGTCCCCTTTCATAGGGATACTCACACACAAACTTTTTTATATCATTGTGGGGACTCTCCATAGACTTCCATGCATTTTATGGATTTTATACAGATCTAACGATAATTTCTATCCCCTAAACCTAACCCTCACAGAAAACTTTTTGCATTTTTACATTTTCAAAAAAACATTGTTTAGTATGTTTAATAAGCCATTTCCCTTGTGGGGACTGCTGGCTGGGCCCCACAAGGTAGGTGATCTCAGGTTATACTATCCTTGTGGGGACATTTGGTCCCCACAATGTAGTATAAACATGTACACACACACACCTGCTAAATACCTGCTATATATTCTCTCTCTCTCTCTCTCTCTCTCTCTCTCTCTCTCTCTCTCTCTCTCTCTCTCTCTCTCTCTCTCTCTCTCTCTCTCTCTCTTTCTTCTTTGTTTGCACCATATAATATTAACAATGTATGTCAGGATAATGACGATCACAATTCTGATTATAATAATGATAGAAAGGATGATCATGATATATATATCTGCTGTCATTATGTCACTTAAAATGAACAAGACTTAATTAAAATGGCAATTAAATATTTCCATACATCCTACCTTAAAATGTTATTTTAGACAATATAATTAAATATAGTTTAACAAACAAATGGCAAAAAGCAGCACTGCTAATTGTTATCATTTTTAGTGTATGCATCTTTTTAGAAAACATTAATAAACAACACATAATTAAATTAAAAAGAAGCCTAGAGACAGTGTTTATATTTCTTGTCTAAGCAATGCTCTTTTTATCGTCTAGTAACAGTGCTTTTGAATATTTGAATACCTTTATAGTTTAATAAAGTAGAATTGAAGTAAAAATTTGCTTAAATATAATTTGTTTGTTATCAAGTACAGTATGTGGAGAAAGCGCAAAGACAGGACAGTGAAAGTCTAACTGGACTGGAGATTTGCAAGTTGACAGAAGACACCCATGAGGATGTAATTTCTTTACTTACCAAATCAATCTTTTAACATCACGAACTTGGACCAGTTTCTCTTAAATCCAACAAGCAAGGTTCATATAATTTAAATCATGTCTCTCTAGATAAAAAGAAAAATAATAATAATAAAAAATGCCTTTGTTGCATTGTTTTCTGGGGGTGCTTCTCAGCCACTATAAGCAACGCAGAGAGTATTTTGTATGTCTCACTCTAGCTGAAGGACAATGCATGGGGTACTAATTATGCACAACCTCAACACTCAGTTTTCTCTCTTGTGGAGAGGACTGGGTACAGTTAGGCGCCCACTGGTCTGAACCACTGGAATGCGGGATAAAACAAAAGCATTTGTGGTCCTACTAATTTGACTAATATATTCCACAATAATATATTTAAAGAATATGAACAGCCACAATGTTATATATATATATATATATATATATATATATATATATATATATATATATATATATATATATATATAACATTGTGGCTAAAAGTCTCATATACTGCAGTGCAAATGTATATGAAGCTGTAAATAACATATTTGAAAATGCATAAAAGGCTAGTTTAAGGTTACACAAAACAACAACACTCATTTTTACACTTTGTTTAGTTTGTTTTCGCCCATTGGGCAGCTTTTAGAGGAGAGAACATTTTGTATAATGACCTTGATCAAAATGCAGCTGACATTGCTGAGAACAATACCAGTGCATTCACATGTACGTCGCGTGCGGTGGCTGAAGAATGGCACTAAATGAAATAGGCTTCAGTGCAGGGTGGCTCAGCCTGTCTTTGTTACCTAGACTTTGTATGAGGATGGATAAATCACAGAGTTGATTCTGTGAATATGCCATGGCTTAAAACAAACCCTTGGCTGTGTCAAGAGCTCTCGTTTGAGCTGTTGTGCTTTACAACAACAGCACTCTTCTGGGAGCAACAGTTCAGCATATATGACAAAGGGTTACATGAATGATCAATAACAGTGTATATTCAGTTCGGTAACATAACAGTTGAAAAGAAACGTTACGTGGATGTAATGCCTTTAGAGTAGACATTGTGAGTCACAATTCCTGAAAAAGGACATCTGAAAGTGTCTATTGTGTTAATGTATACACATTCAATGTAACCCAATAAACAAAATACTGTATTTTTACTTTAAAATGGGGAGTAATAAATAAATAAATAAATATCAATAAACATTTTATCTAACCTTAGGGGCATTTGAAATCTTAGCACTAAATTAATATTCTTGTTTTTGCCGAAACACAATGTTTCAGAGTGCACCTTTAAGACATTCCTGTGCCAGCAATGCATATTAAAAAGAAGTTAAATTACAAAATAAAATCACATCTTCTGTGTTACAAGATGTACATTCACAAGAATGGTGCATATGTAAATTCTGACAAGAACAAACCGTGATGTCTTAAAATAGCACGTTTTTTAATTCACAGAGAGACACCTCAATGTATTATATTTTTCACAACAGGTCCCTGCTAACCTCACTCTCTCCTGACAGGCTGACTGTGAAAAGCAAACTTAGGCTGAGTTCAGAGGTGCGTACTACCATACTATTTCTGCCATAGACACATATGGCAGAAGTAGTAAGAGTAGTATGTGTAGTATGCCATTCCGAACTTAGCCATAGTCTATGCACCTTGCTTTGTGTCTGTCATCGATTTTTCCTGCTCCTCTCATCTGCCATCCAGGCTTGTTGCTATGATGCCTTTGGTTTTCTGAACCAAGCTGAATTGACTCTTCAAAGAAACACTAAAGAGAGATGCAGTATTCTGAAGACACAGTAGCATTCATCTAACCTTGTTATTCTGTTCCTGAAATGAACGTGTCCTTCCTCTCATGACCTTTACTTTGTTATGCTTAAAGGGAATAGCATTGAAAATTTACACTGGCATCTGTTCCCTCAACAGCTGTTAAACAGAACTTCAGTCTGTCAGATGTATAGCTTCAGCTAGGTTTAATACCAACATTTGGCAATAAGAACAAACTACATATCACAAGAGATTTAGCCCCCACTCCCACTCATGATAGCAGCTTTACATTTCACCATTTATACCCAAAAGACAGACATGCACAGGAAGTATGTATATGGAAGATAAGAACAAAAAGAGAGATGAGGATTTGACTCACACATTCTAGTACAATGGTTCTCAATGATGACAGGAGAGTCGAACCACTCTGTAAAGTCTTCTCCAGCACACCCCAAAGACTTCAATGGGGTTAAGTTCAGGACTCTGCGGTGGACAATTCATGTGTGAAAATTATTCCTTGTGCTCCCTGAACCACTCTTTCACAACTTGAGGCCAGTAAATCTTGGCATTGTCGTCCTGGAAAATGCCTGTGCCAACAGGGAAGAAAAAATCCATTGATGGGATAACCTGGTCATTCAGTACATCCAGATACTCAGCTGACTTCATTTTATTGTCACAAAACATTGCTGAGCCTAGACCTAACCAACTGAAGCAACCCCAGATCATAACCATTATTTAAATTTAAATGGCTATTTTTTTTTTTTTTTTTTTTTTTTTCTTGGCCAGGCAGCGTAGTTATCAGGCATAATATTGTACATGGGAATGCACTTTCTATGTCCAGGATACAAGCTGGGAATTCCCAGCATAGTTTTGTCTCATTCAGGTATGAATTTCAACCATCAGTCTTTGAATGATGTTAAACCTGTTACTTTGTGCGTATAGTTATAGATTACTTGACTTTCACTTGGCTGTTCCTTTAGAAAGAACTGAATACAAATATGTTGTATATTAATTAATATCCATTAATCTAGAGGTAACTAAATGAAGGCTGTTCTTTAAATCTAATATAACTGAATTGTGCCAATTTGCGAGAGAAACAGTAAGAGGAACAGTGAAGTGTGAATGTCAAAACGATTAACATAAGCTTTTAAAGTGTTCGTGCTAAAGAGAGCTCTTATGTTACAAACAGGAGAGTAGAGATCACCTTCGCACCTGTCCATACTCAAAACTGTGAGTTTGCACTGGAATGTTTTTTCAGAGCCAACAAAATAACTCACTTTCATTTCCATTTTAAAGTTCCAGTTTTCCACACTATCACAGAAACGTTTAACTTTTTTTAATTTTCTCCTTTACTTTTGTAATCGATCATATAGCAGGTCATCTTGGTTATGCTCTATATCTTGCTTGCTCTGATCCATTATCTGCCTGTATGGGTCAGGTTTTTAAATGTAATTGTTATTGACAGGGTCATAGGGCAGATACACCATAGGTTTAATATTGATCAGAGAAAATCTGCATCATTCACGTTAGTGGCTGAAACACCTGCAGGCCTTGGTGCTCACGGTCATTTATCTTCCCACCGCTAAAAGCTGACCTAGCAATCAATACAACCCCAACACACAGGTATCAAAACAAGCCAGGATTGAGCTCCTGCCCCATATTCATTCACCACAAAGCTTTTACAGTTCAGCATGCAATTAACACCAGGCTGTATATAAATCTGAGAACCATCCACTAAATAGAACCACTCAGTATCTTAGTAGCTTCAGAGAACATGGTCTCATGTTTACACAGTTAGAACAGCCTCAACGCAGATGGAATAACCAAAGTGCAGGATCGCTAACGTAAGAATTACCAACAGACAATGCAGTAACTGAAATGCCCCGGGAATAAATAATGTCTGCTTAATCATTTAAAAGTGGAGCAGAAAAGAGAGGGAATAAAAATTGCATGCTGAGATTACAGCTGTTCCCTGAGCAGCATTTAAACCTCCTCAGCTGCATCATCTTATCAATCATTTGCTAAGCACTCGGGACATCTCTGAATACATTAATTTTCACTGATGTCAGCCACAAAGGGAGACAACATGAAATACGAGCAAAGCCCTGATGAAGGGCTTTCTTCTTTGACTCAACTGAAACCAATCGCGAGGGCATTAATTCTGTGCAGCTGCAGAGCCGAATTGTAATCTCCTCACTTTCTCCTTTTTCTTTCTTTTTTCTCCTAGCTGTCCTAGCATAATGCTGCTGTGTCTTAGCGAGAAGCCTTCAGGCAGTTACTATTGCTTGTGCAGGGGAGGCTTTTGTCCACCTAAAAGAGCATTCAAGGCCTTTTAAAAATCAGCACTGAGAATAATGTATGTTGCTCCATTTACATTTTACATCTCACAATGTCTCCACTGGATTGCAGTGCTGATGTTCAGTGACAGCCTGTGTAAACTGTATGATTTTGGCAATAATTGTGATGTCTGAGACACATTTCAAGAATGGAAAAAATGTATATATATACACACACTACCGGTCAAAACTTTTGAAACACTTGACTGAAATGTTTCTCATGATCTTAAAAATGTTTTGATCTGAAGGCATGTGCTTAAATGTTTGACATTAGTTTTGTAGACAAAAATATAATTATGCCAACATATTAATTTATTTAATTACAAAACTAAAATTTTATTAAAAAAAAGAAAAAAAAAAGAAAAAAAAAGTTTTTGAAATGGATGACTTGGACCAAATAATAAAGGAAAGCAGCCACTAAGTGCCCAGCATATAGATGGGAACTCCTTCAATACTGTTTAAAAAGCATCACAGGGTGATACCTCAAGAAGTTGGTTGAGAAAATGTCAAGAGTACATGTCTGCAAATTCTAGGCAAAGCGTGACTACTTTGAAGATGCAAAAATATAACACAATTATGATTTACTTTGGATAAGTGTTTCAAAACTTTTGAACAGTAGTATATATATATATATATATATATATAAACTCAGCAAAAAAAGAAACAACCTCTCACTTTCAACTGCTTTTATTTTCAGCAAACTTAACGTGTCAATATCTGTATGCCTTAAAAAGGCCTACAACCCCTCAGTCCAGCCTCTCACTGCCTATTGCGGACAGTCAGAGCACTGATGGAGGGATTGTGCGTTCCTGGTGTTACTCAGGTAGTTGTTGTTGCCATCCTGTACCTGTCCCACAGGTGTGATATTCGGATGTACCGATCCTGTACAGGTGTTGTTACACGTGGTCTGCCACTGCGAGGATGATCAGCTGTCCTTCCTGTCTCCCTGTAGTGCTGTCTTAGGTGTCTCATGGTACGGACATTGCAATTTATTGCCCTGGCCACATTTGCAGTCCTCATGCCTCCATGCAGCATGCCTAAGGCACGTTCACGCAGATGAGCAGGGACCCTGGGCATCTTTCTTTTGGTGTTTTTCAGAGTCAGTAGAAAGGTCTCTTTAGTGTCCTAAGTTTTTATAACTGTGACCTTACCATCTGTAAGCTGTTAGTGTCTTAACGACCGTTCCACAGGTGCATGTTCATTAATTGTTTATGGTTCATTAAACAAGCATGGAAAATGTCATGGTTACTTGTGTAACCTCCGTTCCCTGATGGAGGGAACGAGACGTTGTGTCGATGTAGTGACACTAGGGTCACTCTTGGGAGCCCGAGACACCTCTGGTCTTTGATAAAAGGCCAATGAAAATTGGCGAGTGGTATTTGCATGCCACTCCCCCGGACATACGGATATAAAAGGAGCTGGTATGCAGCCACTCATTCAGGTTTTATGCTGAGGAGCCTATATAAGGACCGGCCATTTCAGCGGGTAGTTCAGCGTTGTGGCAGGAGGGACACAACGTCTCATTCCCTCCATCAGGGAACGGAGGTTACACAAGTAACCATGACGTTCCCTATCTGTCACTCACTCGACGTTGTGTCAATGTAGTAGCCCGTTTTCGAGGCATCTGTCGTGACCACGACTCGCCTGGAGACCAGTTCTAGAGGAACACCTGCCCGTAGAAACAAGAGGTCGGTCCAAGGCTGAAAATATGGTGACAGACCGGCGTGATGACCACGCGATGTGTCCCGTGGTGCCATGCCCATCTCGGGACTCGAGTCTGGAGCCAGTGCTGAAGCGGCCTCATATGCATCAACCCGAGCAGGGTGGTCACCACTGAGGATGCCATATGCCCCAGGAGCCTCTGAAAAAGTTTCAGTGGAACCGCTGTTTTCTGTTTGAACGCCTTCAAACAGGCCAGCACTGACTGGGCGCGCTCGTTCGTAAGGCGCACTGTCAAGGAGACTGAGTCCAACTCCAAACCGAGAAAAGAGATGCTCTGAACCGGGAGGAGATTGCTCTTTTCCCAGTTGACCCGAAGCCCTAGTCTGCTGAGATGTGAGAGCACCAGGTCCCTGTGTGCACACAACATGTCTCGAGAGTAAGCTAGGATTAGCCAGTCGTCGAGAAAGTTGAGAATGCGAATGCCCACCTCCCTTAATGGGGCAAGGGCAGCCTCTGCGACCTTCGTGAAGACACGAGGAGACAGGGACAGGCCGAAAGGGAGGACTTTGTACTGATACGCCTGACCCTCGAATGCAAACCGCAGGAAGGGTCTGTATTGAGGAAGGATCGAGACGTGGAAGTACGCGTCCTTCAGGTCTACCACCGCAAACCAATCTTGATGCCGGATGCTCGCCAGAATGCGTTTTTGCGTCAGCATCTTGAACGGGAGTCTGTGTAAGGCCCGGTTCAGTACTCGCAGGTCCAAGATTGGCCGCAACCCACCGCCTTTTTTCGGTACGATGAAGTAGGGGCTGTAAAACCCCTTCTTCATCTCGGCTTGAAGGACAGGTTCTATCGCACCCTTCCATTGGAGGGTAGCAATCTCCGCGCGCAAGGTAGCAGCGTTTTCGTTCTTGACCAAGGTGAAGTGAATACCACTGAACCTGGGTGGGCGCCTGGTGAACTGAATCACGTAGCCGAGTCAGATGGTCCGGATCAGCCATCGCGACGGATTGGAAAGCGCAAGCCACGCGTCCAAGTTCCGTGCAAGGGGGACCAAGGGGACAACATTGTCATATGTACCAACAGGTGGGGCCTCGCAGTGGGGCGGAGCCCGAGGTGCCACACCACGTTGTGGCCGTGCTGAGTCTAGGGACATCGAAGCACTTACCTGGCTCCTTGTGACCACCCCTGGAACAGCCTGGGATGGGGGAGGAAGAGGCCTGTCCTTGTAACCTGTGGAGACTGCCACATCGGGGGCGGCTGTGTGCCACAGCTGGGCAAAAGGGGGGAAAGACCACCGCTGGAGCGCCAATCCTTCAAGAAAAAACCCGTGGACGGTAGTCGTGATGACGACCGTGCACACCGGGTATGTGACCCAGGGAGGAAGGAAACCGCTCTTTTGCTGAACTGTTGGGTACCACAGCCACTTGGGCATGTGGCGAAATCAAACAAAAAGGCAACAAAAGATTTTCTGCCTGGCCCTCCACCGGGGGATGGAGTGGTCTTCTTACCAGCTCCGGGTGAGTGGGTTCCTTCATCCCTGGGTCACCCATCTCAGGGGCACTTTGACGACCTCCATGGGTTCTTAGGCGCCGACTGTGAGATGGGGGGCGTTGCAGTCACCGAAGGGGTACGCCCTTGGTGACGAGCAGATAGGGTGCGGGATCTTGAGCCGCGCCAGGGCAGGATGTGCCGGATCGCCTCCGTCTGCTGCTTCACTGCTGAGAACTGCTGGGCAAAGTCATCGACGGTGTCGCCGAATAGGCCAGCCTGGAAAATGGGGGCAGCAAGAAACCGTGTCTTGTCGTCCTCACCCATCTCAACCAGGTTGAGCCAAAGGTGCCGCTCCTGGACCACTAGTGTGGCCATCGTCTGCCCAAGAGACTGTGCCGTGACCTTCGTCGCTCGGAGAGCGAGTTCGGTCGCTGAGCGCAGTTCCTGCATCAAATCTGGGGCAGAACTACCCTTGTGCAGTTCTTTCAACGCCTTGGCTTGGTGGACCTGCAGGAGAGCCATGGCATGCAGGGCAGAGGTGGCTTGTCCAGCAGCACTGTAGGCTTTAGCCGTCAGGGACGACGTGAGCCTACAGGGCTTGGACGGGAGCTTAGGGCATCCGCGCCAGGTGGTGGCGCTCTGCGGGCATAAGTGCACCGTGAGCGCCTTATCCACTGGGGGAATCGCCGTATAGCCCCTGGCCGCCCCGCCATCAAGGGTAGTGAGAGCGGGGGAACTGCGGAACCGGGGCCGGGCAGTAAAAGGTGCCTCCCACGATTACGTCAGCTCCTCGTGCACTTCCGGGAAGAATGGCACTGGAGTGGGGCGTGGCTGCTTTGAGCGGCGCCGCGAGCCCAGGAACCAATCATCAAGCCTCGAGGGTTCAGGGGAGAGCGGAGGGTTCCACTCTAACCCGACACTTGCGGCGAACCAGGAAAGCATGTCTGTCATTTCGGCATCGGCCTGTGACTGGGCAATCGTCCCCAAGGGGGGAAGCCCAGCTGAGGCTTCTGCGTCCGACTGGACAAGCCCACTCTCCGATGCTGCGCTCGAGAGATCATCATCTTCGCGGGCTCCGAACAAGAAGCCAGAGACAAGCCGGCGTACTCATCCGGAAGCCCGACTGGGGCAAACGAGCATGCTGGGGAATGGGAGGTCCGCGGGGGGATACCCGGTGGAGGCGATCCCATTGGGGTCCCCAAATCGCCCCCAGTGCTAGCCACGCTGGCCTCATACCTGTAGGTAGAAGGACCGAGGCAGGGAGCCGCTGGGGTGACCGCAACCGCAACGTTGCCATGGTCATGTTCTCGCAATAAGAACATGAACCATCCACAAACGCTGCCTCCGTGTGGGTCGCACCCAGGCACGAAAGACAGCGATCATGACCATCCGAAGTTGAGAGATAACGACCGCAACCAGGAAACACACAATCGGAAAGGCATCTTTAAAAAGACGTGTCTTTAAAAAGACATTCCGTGTGTGCCACTCTTTCAGAAAATATACTCTCTTGTTTTCTGCCAAAGCGCCTAGGGGCGTTCTCTGCAGTGCACCAGTGCAGAGGAGGGAGAAGCCGCTGAAATGCCCTGTCAGATCCAGCAGAGGTGAATGAACAGTAGAATTCAGCTCAATGAGCATGACCGTTCAGCTCCGAAGAGAAAATCTGAATGAGTGGTTGCATACCAGCTCCTTTTATACCCGTATGTCCGGGGGAGTGGCATTCAAATACCACTTGTCAATTTTCATTGGCCTTTTATCAAAGACAAGAGGTGTCTCGGGCTCCCAAGAGTGACCCCTAGTGTCACTACATCGACACAACGTTGAGTGAGTGACAGATAGGGAACATTGTTTAAAGTGCTGTCTAAGTTAACGCGTAATTCGATTAAAGCTACAAATTTTTTTAACGCCATTAACGCATAATATGAACCTTTCAATAAACCGTAGTTCATGAGAAGCGAGTCAATTCATGCAAATGCCGCTAATGTCACATGCACTGACCGTCGGGAAAACAGATGGTGGGAGACATTTGACTGACACCTGCGCCAAGCATTTAATCAATGTAGCAAAGCAGTAGAACATAACCGCAAAGCACAGATAGAGATCGGAACTTTGTAACATGATTTCAGCGGCAAGACATCTGCCATTTGAACACCTGCCTTGCACTGCCAGGCATGTAATATGTAATGAAGGCATGGTGCAAGCGCGAAATGAAAGTGTGAGCGCGAGGCCATCCTCTGTGTTCCGTGACTAGGTTTTAATGTTGTGGTTTATATATATTAATTTATGCAGTTATTAGTATTATTATTATTATTTGTTTAAAATGTAAACAAGAACATTAACGTAGTATCACACGATTTCACGCGATAGGAGAAAGGTGTCCCAAGTTATTCCTGGCAGGCTTCTCAGCTTTACAGGCTCGGATTTGGGTGGGGGCGGGGTTAGGATATCTGCTGCCTGCTAGGAACAAACCCAGGCACTTTTGTGCAATGGGCAAAACTTTAAAAATATTTTCCCCCACTTTCTGTGGCTAACAGTGGCATATATAAATTTTCAGGAGGTACTCGCTTGACTCAACTGCACATCCTCGCACAGAAATTTATTGCAGAAATTTAGATAACACGCAATGCATGCCCCGGGCATAATAAACACGGGAGCAGATTTACTGTATGGAGAATGCAGATTATTAATTCGCAAGTGGGCGAGTGATACTGGCAAGCTGCTGTATCTATATGCATCACACGAAAAATGCTCACAAACTTTCATCTGAACCAGTTTCAAAAGCGAAACCCAGCGTGTGCGCAATAGAGACTGACCTGGCCGTTCAGCAAGTTGCAGCCAGGTATACATGTATGAGACTGAATGGCAGCCAGAGAAAATAATAGTTTTGACATTTTAAATTTCAGCCAATTAAACTTAAGCATTCAAATGTTTTATATATGTATGTATATTGTCTAATAATGCATTGGCAATGTACATTTTAGTTTCTCTTGCCAATAAAGTTTGAGATGAACTGAATCTTTTCATCTGAATCTTAAAATATTTTTGTGGAAATTTGATTCTATTATTAAAACTGGAAAATGCCTGAAGAGTTTACCCAATTTGTAATTACAACATTCCCACTGATTTTATGGTATGTATACATATACTTGTAAAAAAAGATTAATACCTGTAAAAATTTGTATAATTAACCCTATAAAGCCTGACATATGAATGAATTGTCAGAAAATTCTAATTTGTTGGCATTAAACTGTTTTAGTAACAGACAAAATATTTAAAAAAATAAATCGTAAAAAAATAAAAATAAATAAAAATAAAATAAAAATAAATGCACTTCTTTTATTTATTATTATTTTTTTATGTATCATATTTGATACATTAGGCCTTAAAGGCCATTAACCTCCTGAGGCCCAGCAATAAATTTTTGTTTAGGACAGTTGTTATTTAAGTTGTTCTTAGCCAATACATGCTACAGTGGTAAATCTTGGGGTATTATCAGAGGACTCCCTGCGCTGTTTAATGATACCATGACAACTTCCTCTCCTTGGTCTATAAATATGGATTGAAATCACAGTTCAATTCAGCACATCAAATACAATATGAATTGATATATATATATATACTGTATATATTCAATAAAAAAAATGTATCATATGTATTTTATGTACCAAACACTATATTAACTTTTAAAAAAGGGAAATTGTAAAACTTTTTTTCGCTGGGTCTAAGGAACTTATGGTAAGATGACCATCATAGCTTATAATGTAAAATAAGACAGCAGGCTGCATCTATGAAAATACACAGAAATATTAGTTCACACTTTAAATATATCTTATAAAAAGTATGTCAGGATTTTTAAAGCTCTGTGATTTTATTATTTTTATTATTATTTTTTTTTTTTTTTTTATAGGGGGCATTAATGTAATGTAACGGTGATTGAGAGGTATACCTCAAAAGCCTACTGTATCATATTTGATATACGTTATTTCAACATGCTTTTTCAATAAAATAATATACAACATTTTAACCAAGCATAAGTTGCTTATATTCAGCAAATACTCATTTTAAAATATCAGTAACAATATAATCATTACTGTCACTTTTACTTTATTAAAATAAGCCGTAATTTATCCCAACATAAGGGATATTTTTTGTGGAAGTCTGCCGTCATTTTAAATAGATCGATATAAACATTGAAACCACTTTTTCCACAAATAACCACTAGATGGTGCCATAAACGTGTGAAACTTACATACCATACATTTTGTCCTTTTTTTTTTCCCTTTTTTTTTTTCAGCTTAAACAGAAAGTGAGACAGGAACCGTCAAACATTGTGTATCTTCTTTGATACATATGGCATTATAGGGTTAACTCTCTCCGCAAAAAAAAAAAAAAAAAACGTTTAAAAAACATTGCCAACATTGATTCATTGACCAGTGTCAATGTTGTCAATCCTGACAAAAGTCCAAAACATTTTTATTGTAAAATCTGACATGAGACTGTTGTTCTCGTATAGTCCGCCTTGGCTTATGCAAGATCTCACTGAGTTTATATCATAAAATCTGACAAGCATCAATAGAATAGGACAAAATAGTATGTATTATTTGAGTATTAAAGTCATTCAAGTTCACATTCAAAGCAAACTCTCATTCATAATCATCATATTTAGATGTTTTAGTCCAACAAATGTCCTACATCCTTAAACACTAAACAAAAGAATAAAACTGGCCATTCAGACTGCACACTCTCTTATTATCTGTTGACCTTCTTTTGGGTGAAGATAGGCAGATAATCCTCTGGAGTGTTTGACGATGGTGGCGATGATGGTCACTTACTTTTCGGTCGAAAAGTGGTTTGAAAGGCAAATTTTCATGGCAGCAAATATGAATAATAACAATCCCTGATGAAACTTAATTACAGCAACCATTCAAAAAAAAAAAAAAAAAAAAAAAAAAGCATCATTAATTTTACTTATGCAAATTTACACTGACAACTAATTATCCAGAGTATTCCACAGCACATACCCCAAAATAAAATCAAGAATCTTAATATTAAGTGCTCAGAATACCAGATTGGCTGGTTAGTCTCAGTTTTGAATTGACTGGTTTCTATCCAATAGTAAATGCACAGAGGAGAACAGAGGAGAGTGAACATTTTCTTGAGGACTCAGTTAATATGTTTTGATTATTTTAAACTTTTGGGACTGATAATATAGCTTTTTTATGTTTTTCAAAACACAGCATTGTAAAATTTTAAGAAAAATTAAATACAGAATATTGACAACAATCTAAATCAACTGTATCAGCCCATGTGGCAAGCATATAGTAGCGCACAAGCAGACTACACACACAAGAATTATAATTTCACCCCTATTCCAGCAGATAGAACATGGGAAGCAGGAGATAAACTCTGGTCCAGATTATAAAATCTGACAAAAGTATAGGAGAGGTGCAAACTGCCGCCATACAAATGTCTTCCAAGAATGCAGCTCTTGCCAAAGCCTACTAGGATGCCACGCTGTTCGACCGCTATAGCGCGGTGACATAAAATGTAAGTGTTGCCAGGGTAAACCTGCCCCCCAAAACACTCTTGTAAAAACTCCAGCACTGAGCCTATAGGGCAGTAAACTGGGTCCTCACCTCGCACTGAAGACCAAGAGGCAAAATGCGCCATTTAAGGGTATATGGCTTTTTTTGTAGACGGGGCTCTAGCATTCCAAATGGTATCAAACACAGAGGGGGATAAAACATCATTCAAGTGAGTGCCCCCTAAGAGACCAAACCCATACCACGTGAAGCAGATTGATCAGCAGAAAAGCATATAGGCACCCTGTTGGCTACTGATGCACCAACATATCGATACCCAGAGGGGCTGGGGGTGAGAGAGAAAACCAAAAGGGACAATGTGATGTCTCGTTCGGGGACGAACAGGTCCACCCTGCCAAAACTCCTCCAGTTCTGTTTCACAGTCTGCAGGTGTAATGTCCATTCCCTGGGTCTTTGACCATGCCTGGACAAGAGATCCACCCAAAGATTCAGGCGACCTGGGAGGTGTACAGCTGAAAGCGACAGTACACTGACCCACACCCACAGGAGAGTGCAGTGTGCCAAACTCAGCATGGCACGAGTGCGCACCCCTCCCTTTTTTTAGACATTTTATTTAAAATACATTTTATATAAACTGTCCAAGTGGCTGAGAATGACATCTAAGCATTCGAGGTTTGATGAATGGCAACCTTAATATAATGATGTCCGAAGGGCAGACAAGGGAGCGATGGAACATGAGAGATTTCATCCACAGAATAGGGTCTCGCCCTCCACTTCACAATGTTCATGTCAGGTGGCTTTGGCTGGCCGGAAGACTGTGGTCCACTGAATGGCACCAATCCGATCCCCAAGCGTTTACGGCACAGGGAGGAAGAGTTTGTGATCCTCAACTTGTGTAAGGTGGCACAGAGCCTTTGCCCAACACCTTCACAAGCAATATCGCCTTGACTGACTCATTCCCCAGAGCGAGCCGCAGGGGGAGACCGAGGAGAAGTCCAATGGAGCAGGCTCAAACAAACAGTCCTTAAAAAGATCAGTTTGGTAGGACTGTAAAACCTATAGTTTGCAGAACCAACACAGTCTGAAAAGAACGACAAGTTCAACATCCATGCCACGATTTAAAAACGGAGAGAAAATAATCTCATGATTCACTTGAAAAACACAGGCTTATACAAAATCATGCACTTGAAGTGAAGAAAATGTGAGGGAATGCGTCAAGCGGGTAAGAAGCCCATGACACACTGTAGCTCCTTATTGGGTGTTGTTTAAGTGCCAGCAGCCGATAAATTGCTTTGATTGTATAGGGCTTGAGACCTCACGAACACTAACGTGTTCCCAATGCATCAGCGCTGACGCAGTGTCGAACTTAGCCACGAAAGGGAACAATCAAACAAAAGAAACAAAATCAGTTGGTGTTGTATATCCAGTAGTAGTAGCTATCTTTGAAAAATGACAGTGATGTGAAGCTCTGAAATCTGTTGCCCCTTTTCCAAGGATTTTTTTTTTTGGATTTCATTAAATATTTTAATTAAGTCTGCCTTACTACTGTTTCTATTCCTTCCTATACTTTTAATTAGTTACTTAAAGTTGACATTTTCATTAGTCTATTGTGGAGCCGAGGAGGGCGGGGCCGGGTTGGAATGAGACACACCCGGTCCCCAATCAGCCTGATGGGGCGCGCGAGGGATAAAGGCGGCCGGGGACGACAGTTCGAGAGAGAGAGAATTACAGACAGCTGTGCTGTGTTTTTAGTTGTGTGTTTTTGGTTGGGTCTTTGTTTAATAAATTATTTAAGTTGTCAAGCCGGTTCTCGCCTCCTCCTTTCCACTAAACCCCCTTACATCTATGTATATATACACTTTTATTTTTTTTAGCAAATGACCACAAAACTTTATGCGGTTGCTGTGGGACATTTGTTATAACTTTAAATGGTTTTGCAAGTAATAACTTTATTATAGTATTAATTATGTCATCCATTTATTTTTTATTTATTTTTATTTTTTTGCTCTACTATTGGATAATAATTCTTAGATTTTTCATATAGGTAAGATAGTATAATTTTTTGCATAATAATCATCAAAAATATTAATATATAAATATATGTAACGTTGAGACAGGCTGAAGACAGGAACGGACAAAGACTGTGTCTATGATGTGAGAACCCAAGTGCAGTTATTTATTTACAAATGGAGTCCAAAGACACAGACACAACAGAACATGTTACAGATCTACCCTTTAAGGGCGGCTCCTGATACCCTAAACAAGAAAAAAAAAAAAAAAAAAAAAATTATATATATATATATACAGGTGCATCTCAATAAATTAGAATGTCGTGGAAAAGTTCATTTATTTCAGTAATTCAACTCAAATTGTGAAACTCGTGTATTAAATAAATTCAATGCACACAGACTGAAGTAGTTTAAGTCTTTGGTTCTTTTAATTGTGATGATTTTGGCTCACATTTAACAAAAACCCACCAATTCACTATCTCAAAAAATTAGAATATGGTGACATGCCAATCAGCTAATCAACTCAAAACACCTGCAAAGGTTTCCTGAGCCTTCAAAATGGTCTCTCAGTTTGGTTCACTAGGCTACACAATCATGGGGAAGACTGCTGATCTGACAGTTGTCCAGAAGACAATCATTGACACCCTTCACAAGGAGGGTAAGCCACAAACATTCATTGCCAAAGAAGCTGGCTGTTCACAGAGTGCTGTATCCAAGCATGTTAACAGAAAGTTGAGTGGAAGGAAAAAGTGTGGAAGAAAAAGATGCACAACCAACCGAGAGAACCGCAGCCTTATGATTGTCAAGCAAAATCGATTCAAGAATTTGGGTGAACTTCACAAGGAATGGACTGAGGCTGGGGTCAAGGCATCAAGAGCCACCACACACAGACATGTCAAGGAATTTGGCTACAGTTGTCGTATTCCTCTTGTTAAGCCACTCCTGAACCACAGACAACGTCAGAGGCGTCTTACCTGGGCTGAGGAGAAGAAGAACTGGACTGTTGCCCAGTGTTCCAAAGTCCTCTTTTCAGATGAGAGCAAGTTTTGTATTTCATTTGGAAACCAAGGTCCTAGAGTCTGGAGGAAGGGTGGAGAAGCTCATAGCCCAAGTTGCTTGAAGTCCAGTGTTAAGTTTCCACAGCCTATGATGATTTAGGGTGCAATGTCATCTGCTGGTGTTGGTACATTGTGTTTTTTGAAAACCAAAGTCACTGCACCCATTTACCAAGAAATTTTGGAGCACTTCATGCTTCCTTCTGCTGACAAGCTTTTTAAAGATGCTGATTTCATTTTCCAGCAGGATTTGGCACCTGTCCACACTGCCAAAAGCACCAAAAGTTGGTTAAATGACCATGGTGTTGGTGTGCTTAACTGGCCAGCAAACTCACCAGACCTGAACCCCATAGAGAATCTATGGGGTATTGTCAAGAGGAAAATGAGAAACAAGAGACCAAAAAATGCAGATGAGCTGAAGGCCACTGTCAAAGAAACCTGGGCTTCCATACCACCTCAGCAGTGCCACAAACTGATCACCTCCATGCCACGCCGAATTGAGGCAGTAATTAAAGCAAAAGGAGCCCCTACCAAGTATTGAGTACATATACAGTAAATGAACATACTTTCCAGAAGGCCAACAGTTCACTAAAAATGTTTTTTTTATTGGTCTTATGATGTATTCTAATTTTTTGAGATAGTGAATTGGTGGGTTTTTGTTAAATGTGAGCCAAAATCATCACAATTAAAAGAACCAAAGTCTTAAACTACTTCAGTCTGTGTGCATTGAATTTATTTAATACACGAGTTTCACAATTTGAGTTGAATTACTGAAATAAATGAACTTTTCCACGACATTCTAATTTATTGAGATGCACCTGTATATATATATATATAGTATGTGAGACTTTTAGCCACAATGTTATATATAGGAATATATATATATATATAGGAAATCAAGAGTGGGCAGGGACCAGGGCAGAGCTGGCAGATGGACCTGGCGGACCAAGGTGGAGGCTCAGAGGGCAGAGCCACTAAAGGCTCAGGGGGCAGAGCCACTAGGCTCGGAGGTCAAGGCGGCTGGGGACCAGAGGGCTCAGAGGTCAAGACAGCCGGCGACCCAGGCAGCGAGGTCAAGGTGGCCGGGGACTCAGGTGCTTGCTCTGGGATGGCTGAGGCAGTTGTGGGCGCTGGCTCATCGATCGTGGCAGGCATGGGCGCATGCTCGTTGAATGTAGTAGGCATGGGCGCTGGCCCGTGGCAGTCATGGTGGCATTGGCAGTGGACTTGGTCAGTGGCAGTGTCAGGGTGACTGAGGACTGATGTGATATGTGGTGGTCACTGTAGAAGTGCTGAGTTCCTCATCTGCCACTCCAACGGTAAAGGCTGAACCACTCAATAACAAATCAATATACTGTTGAAGTGTGCAAGCTATTCCACCTACAGGCATCAACAAAAAGATGGGCTCATTTAGTCCTGAATGATAAAACAGCTTCAAGGAGACCTGAAAATCCACCTGAAGGTCACACAGTCCACAACACTCCTGAACAAAATCCTTTATGTGTCGGCTCCCCTGACACAAACGCATCCGTTTTACTGCTGGGTTCATGATGTTGGTTGTGTATTCTGTAACATTGAGACAGGAACAGATGAAGATGATGTGAGAACCCAAGTGCATTTTTTTATTTACAAAGTAAATAACCAAAATAAACTAGAACAAAGAGACTTGACTTGACTACCACAAACAAGAACATTACAAAATCAATACACTACAAAGGACAATGGCAAACATCAGGGCTTATATAAATGGACATGGGTAAAAAGTTGACAAGACAACCAATAACAAGATGGAACAAATAAAAAAGATTACAGGACTATGAAACATGAACCAATGACAGGACAAGACTAATGAACATGATAACAAGACAATGACTATAAACCAATAAGAACAAAACACATTAAACATGAGGGTCACATGACACACAGGAAACAGGAACTAAAATATCATTAACATGTTACAAGATATTAATTCAATAATAAATATTTATAACTTGGAGGTTACTAATTACAAGAATATAAAATGTAAATAATATGAATGAAGAAATACATTAGAGATACTGCACATGCACATTTTGCACATTACTAATAAGTTCAGTAACACTTTATTTTGATGGTCCCCCTACAGATATTCAACTGACTATAAGTGACTTATCAACTGACTTGCTATAGCTAGTAAACAGTGTTTCAACAAACATTCAGTAGACTTTCAGTAGCCTGTATATAGATCTTTATTAATGACCTCCTTACATTTCTTTGCTTAACTGCTCATTTTCTTATTTCACCTTTAGTTACCCAAAGGTTTTCTGGAAATGCTCTACTGACTATTTGTTGCATGTGTTACTGGTCTCAAACATGGGAGGATGAGTTAATAACTGTAAAAAATGATGAGAAACAACACAGTTTAACATCTGCAGCAGTCTGGCACTTTCTTTAATTGCTTCAACCTTTTTTCTCTTTTGCAGGTAACTGGTAATTATAACACTTTAACAACATTTCCTTCTACAGGTCAACGTTAACAACAGTTTTCTCTACAGGTTTGACTGAAGACATTGCTGGTGTTTTGCTTATTTACAGCTTTCAATTAAAAATACTCAGTCTTCAAAATACAGTACATACATTCATAAATTGTTATTAGTAAACACAACAATGCAATATATTCCACATATTGTATGTTACAATTTCAATAACTGTATTAAATTAAACTAGTGTTCTGTGTCTCACTCACACTGTTTTATATACACTCAAGTTCAAAGCCTTGAATATACTTAAGAACTATTTCGATATGACTTCATGCGAATCACAGATTAAAGAGCACTTATTATGGTTTTTCAAATATTACCTTTCATGTAGTGTGTTATATAGCTGTTTGTGAATGTAAAAAAGTCTGCAAAGTTTCAAAAATCAAAGTGCACGACAAATGGAGTTATTGACTCCCAAAAGAAAGAACCCATTCTGAACACCTGAAACGAGTCGTTAGTAATTCCAGACTTACTTCCTGTACTAACCTACGTAATTTGGTAACATAAAACCCACCTCTGGTCTTCATTGGCTGCTCGCGAACAGCTTTGACCTGCCCTCAAACACTACACTAAGCGGTAGACCAATCACAACATACTGGGACATCTGACCAATCAGAGCAGAGTAGGCTCTCTGAAAGGAGGAGTTTAGAATGAATCCTTTAGAATGGATCATTGAACGAGTCGTTTTTGACACTGGAAAGAAAAAAAGGTAATGCTGCAATTTAATTTATGAGCAAATTGAAGTGTTTTTTGACCTTGGATGCATGTAAATCTATTGTATGAGACCTTTAAAACAAAATTAGGCACGTTTAAAAACCATAATAGGTGCTCTTTAATGTTACTCTTCTACGTGTTCAGTGTCTGCTTTTGACCCTTTCGATTCTTAATGCAGACCATCATTTTACATTTAAGCTCCTCCACATGGCAAAATGCATCACTAACTCAGTATAACACAAAATGGAGTTTAACATGTCAATCCATCAAAAATACACATGAAATATCTGTGTATATGTTTCACATCTTTTAGTTTTAAATCACATTTTTTAAGAATATAATGAATTTTGAACTCAGTTTACTCTTGGAAATGGCGTCTATTGAACTGCGAATAACATAATAATTTTAAAACTCAATAATCACATTTAAACTCGACATACATCATCAATGAACATTTATGAATCTCTCACATGTCAATATTGATGAATATTGGTCCATAAAACAGTATTACATACCTGTAGAAAATGATGAGAAACAACACAATTTAACATCTGCAGCATTCTGGCACTTTCTTTAATTGCTTTGACCTTTTGCCAGAATGTAACTTCCCCATCACTCTAGCGTAATACGGCACCTACAGGCAACTTGTCGAAGACACTGAACTCAAATCCATATAACTCTGGAACACTTAATAAAGACTATTTATTATTATATAATAAAACTGAAAAAAAAAATTGGGGTGTTTAATGTGTTTTTTTTTTTTGTTGTTTTTTTTTTAACCTTAACTTTGTCTTTCACTGTCAGATTTATTTCCAGTGTGTCACACATATGAACTTCCTATCAGTAAAGAGCCACTTTACTTTAAGGTAGTATCAACTGTTCATCTATAGTTACCTAGGGACCATCAAAATAAAGTGAACATCTAAGGAATATGGTTAACTGACTGCTACATGTCTCCTTTTTTGAAACAGACTATCAACAGATGGTAAATACCAATACTGATTATAACACATAGGAATAGCAGCACCACATTGCAACCAGCACATAGACTGTATGTAAAAGAAATATAAATGTACAGAAGTCGTTGTTTTGACCAACAATTTTAATGAACTGATGTTCTCAACAATAATGTAAGTAGGTCATTTATAAAGAGCTATATACAGGCTATTGAAAGTCTACTAAATGTTTGTTGAAACACTGTTTACTAGCTATAGCAAGTCAGTTGATAAGTCACTTATAGTCAGTTGAATATCTGTAGGGGGACCATCAGAATAAAGTGTTACCATAAATTCAACAAACTCATTCCACACCTATACGCAATAATCCATCACGTTCACTATGATGGCAAAATGCTGGCCTGTAAATAATACCTAGAATATCAAAATCCACAAAACTAGATAAATCCTTTCCTTTTCCTGTTTGGCTTCTAAACTATGGAATAGCCTTCTAAGCATTGTACGGGACTCAGACACTCTCTCTCAGTTTAAGTCTAGACCAAAGACTCATCTCTTCAGCCAGGCATAAACCTAAATTATCTCACAACTCATAGTTATGCTGCATTAGACAGGTTTGCCGGATCGGGAAACATTTGTCATATTTTATAACTCTGCTTTAAAGTGAATGGCATCTACATAATATTATTCTATCTGTTTCCCTGTCTCAACCTCGGGATAGGCTACATATTCTGAGGTTTCCAGAGCTCCGGTCCAGCCCGATGTCCTACTCCCAGCTCTATGTGTCGCTGAGTGATGACTACTAAATGCAGTCTGTGTCAGCCAGACATCACTTCATTCTACTACAATGGACATCACAGAGGATGAACTGCTACCGACTCCAACCGTAAAACATGGGATCCTTCACTGGCCACTGCCTGAACCTTAGACTTAGGATGGGAAAGTCACCGGAAATGAACTGCCACAACCTTCCAGCCGGACTGCGATGCACCTCACTGACTTCTGCCTGCATCATCTTCGTCATAGGATGGACTACACTCTCTTAAAATGTAATACATACTGTAGACAGTAAATTAATTGCCAACTAAAGCCTTCATCAGCCAAATAACATGGGAAAATGCATCTGTGTGAACTTCTGCAGTTAATTCAGGATGAACTTCAAAGACATTTACTCATCAATCGTATAGTTAATACAAAATCCTATAGATTAAACATTGGCCACCAACATCTACTCAGATTTCTAATTTAAACCATGACGTGTACTATGCATAGATAACTAATATTGTCATTTTATTCATGTTATCCACTGCCCCTCCCACACCCCACCCCCTCCCCTCTTATGGAGTTCTGTATTCTTTGCCACAGATGCTTTTGGCCTGCTCACTGGGGATCTAAAAACAAATAATATATTTTTGAAGATATAATCTACAATCATGTTATTCATTTAAACCACACAATGAAGACTAAGACATTTCAGCTTCATTTTCTGTTATAACAGAATTTTCTGTAAAGCTGCTTTGAAACCATGTGTGTTGTGAAAAGCACTATACAAATAAAAATGACTTGACAGCTCCAACATTTTCTTTCCATTTTGATTCACATCATTTTATCTCATGATTTATAACTCATGAGACATGTCTTACTTTCAGTTATGCCTAAAGGGAAACTTTAAGGATCCATTCTGCTGATTTCCCAAACCTCCCACTATCAGTCTGACCCAACCCTCTTCCCCAGACAGAGAAATACTTATTGTAAGAGGTGTCGCTCCATTACATGGCTATTTACGTCCTGAAGAACTTACACTCATGAAGAGGTGAAGAAATATTATTTATTCATCAGAAGAGTGTGGGTGTGGAGCACAGTTCTGGCCTGGTGGGAGCTGCATTCTTGTAATGCAAATTTGGCATTGTGCCACCTGTAGCATCAGGACCAATCAGACACACAATTATTCATTATTTAATGAATAATCCAACAGACGTCTCAAGACAGTAACAAGCAAAGGTCCAAGTAAGCCCAAGCAGACTCCGAGATGTCTGCTCTCCCACTAATCATTATCAGCTCTTACTCCCCCTTTGCTGACACTGGTCCAGCAACTAGTGGACCTCAGAGACATTCCAGGTGGGGGATGGTAGCCACATACAAAAGCAAAGGAATGAGGCTGAGAAGAAACTCACTCCATTACCCCATAGGAAAGACACATAAAGCCCATAAAACAGACTTTTCTTCATTAATTTGTAGACAAACTGTTCTACAAATGAACATGCATATCCTCAGGACATTGTGTGTATGATTATTACTGTCTCATATAGTGTCTTTTGTACTGTATACCGTTTTGTGCATGCCTTATGACAGAAGCACTAGACATTGTAAAATTATCGGTATCATGTTTCCTATCAAATTAATCCTTGTGTGATGCCCTAAACATTGGAGTATAGCACCCCCTTATAGCATGCATTGTATGCTTGTTATATTAATCAGAGCATAAAGGGGCACAAACTGCTAGCTTACTCCAATCATGCAAATGAGTCAGCTTCCAAACAAAGGAAATTTTCCCGCTGGAAAATTGCACCATTCTCATTGGTCAAGCCAAACCCGAGAGGAGTGACCTCCCTCAGGAGTTAAAGGGCACTGTCGGAGTGACCTCCCTCTCTCTCTCTTCCCTCTTCACTTTCTCCCTTCTGCTCATGGTTGCTGCTCGTGTGGGACCGGAAACACCCGGTCCGACCGCGAGGTCGCAGGCCAGCAGGCCTTAACACATCAAGGCATGTGTAACTTCCTCGACCATAACAGAGTCAAACTAACACTGCAAGTTCATCATCATTTCTTCATTCAACACGGAAGAAATTGACTGCAACTTCAACACCATCGACTCAAGGAACCATCAAGACTTTCTCCTGAGACTGCATCCGGGCGCTCTCTCAACAGCCAAGGCATTGCAAGTATCGTACAATTAACTAACTAAACAGAGGTTTAGTAAAAGCCATGAACCCCTTTGTTAACAAAGGTGCTTTGAAGTAAGAAACTGATGGTTCTTTCAGATGGTTAAATGACTCTTTTCATAGCTTCATTCCCCTGTTCTTTTCCGGTTTCATTCACTTTCACTTTTCCATTTCCCATGTATGCGTGATTTGTGTGTATGTGTTTGTTTAGATTAGTTATGTGTTCTTGATTTAGTTAAATAAAGCTTTTGTGTACATTCTTGTGAGTTGATTCAGGTCTGCTTGTAAATCAACATCAATTTAACAATTTGATCACAGCTACATGCTAAGAAAGAGTTATTTTTCTGTGGCCATGAAAAATATCCTTTCTGAGAGTTGATAGACAATCAATACTGTGTTTGCTGGATGAACAGATTAATTGATTGTAATGTTAATTCAGCTACATCAAGTTACTTCTATTAACTGATCAAAATGTTTATAATTAATATAACGAGTTATGATTAATTATTCATATTTCCATTTTAAAGATAATTTGACTGTGGTATATTTTGATAAATAATCTCATCCCTGTTTTTAAAAGATTTCGCTTCAAATCTGCACCTAAATATGTGTAATATTATTTCCAATAAGCCATGAGAATAATATTACTCCAATAAGTGAATTAATCATAATTCCCTTATTAAAGCTAATTCCTTACAATATAAATTGAGCGGATACAACGAGATGTTGTATTACGGTTTTAATGGTGGAAAATTTTATTCAGACAAATAATCTAGTTATTTGTCATTTATCTAATTTAGAATGGTTGTCGAATGCGACTAATTCCATTATAAATTTCCTTACATAATAATGTAGAATAAGGACAGTTTAATTTAATTCCTAGCTCACACATACTGTTTCCCTACATATAATGGTGGAGGTACGTGGGCACTTCAACCCATCCCGTGTACATTTATACTACCAAATTCGCTACACACCTCAGTATCTGAAAGCTTTGCAGGGTCAAACAGCCCTGTGTCCTCTGAGCTAATGTTTCATTTTGCACACATTTATTGCTTATTTTGAGTCAAGTTTAACACTAATTACCTTTCCCCCTTTCATGTTTTGACCTATTTAAAGACTTGTTTTCAATAGCACAATCTTTAGGTCTTTCTAAACTGGATCAGTTAATTCACTATGATCCTCCATCATTATCTCATGTTATGTAAAGTGTGGTTCTAGCAAACATACATTTGCGTACACATACTGTTGATATAGAAACGTACAATATTAACGTATTGACAGCATCTAGAACACAATATTACTTATTAAAAACTTTAGAGACGTACAAATGTTTATGTATCCTTTGAATTCATGGAATTAATTGGTTAATTTTATTGCATTTAGAATCAATGAGATTAATTAAACTTTCAATTCCATCACATTTATTTAATGCAGTTGATGCATTTACCTAATTTGACATTACAAGGGTTTCATTCTGTTCTGTGATTTCTAGTGCCATATTCAACTGGATTATTTTAATTTAATCAAGACAAAACTTAAAAATGTTATGATAAATAAAATTCTGTAATCATTTAATCATTCATTAAGCATTTCATTTTTATTGTGCTTGCCATAGGACACAAAATTACTTTTCAGAAAATGTTGCGGCTAAAAGAAATAAAAATACCATAAAAGCACAATTAAACAACCATCAAATTAAAACATTTTATTTGTACGCTATAATCCAGTCTTCAGATAGATCTGTGTGAGGAATTTACCCAATTTCAAGCCATTTAATGATCTTTGTATCCATCCACCGTAGCATCAGTAACAGCTATAACTTTTAACTCCTACATTGATTTCAAAATGTAAAAATTGCCGCTTCAATGTGGTAACAAATCAATGTGATTGGCTCTCACTTGTCTTGTAACCAGTTGCGACATGCCATGTTCCGTGATGTATTCATTTGAATGAGGCATGACAGAGCCTTCACAGATTGAATAAGGAGAATTCAACGATTAAAAACTTTAATTCTATTCTTTAAATTAAACAAAGCCATTTTATGCCATCAGGGAGCACATCGTCGCTTGGACTACTTTTGTACTACCTTTTGCCATTTTTCCAATAAATTATTGTGATTAAATTTATCAGCCTCTTACATTTTATATACAGGGGTCATGTCATGATTTTTTCTAATTGTGTTATTTTCCCTGTGGTCAACTTATAATGTTAGTAAACTTTTTTTGCACCAAAAACAGTCAGAATTTTGGCTTCACCCTCTCCTTTAAACTTCAATGTAAATGCCCACTGTTATTGTTGGCCAGCATTGTACAACCCCTCGAATACAGCCATTTACGTTTGAAACTCATTCAGAAGAGGGTACAACAAGATGTAGGAAACAGTATGTGTGAGCTAGGAATTAATTTAAACTGTCCTTATTCTACATCGTTATTATGTAAAGAAATTTATAATGTAATTAGTCCCGTTCAACAACCATTATAAGAAAGATAAATGACAAATAACTAGATTATTTGTCTGAATAAAATTCTCCACCATTAAAATCATAATACGGGGTCCTGGGTAACTCAGTGGTAAAGACGCTAGCTACCACCCCTGGAGTTCGCTAGTTCAAATCCCAGGGCATGCTGAGTGACTCCAGCCAGGTCTCCTAAGCAACCAAATCGGCCCAGTTGCTAGGGAGGGTAGAGTCACATGGGGTAACCTCCTCGTGGTTGCTATAATGTGGTTCGTTCTCGGTGGGGCGCGTGGTGAGTTGAGCATGGATGCCGCGGTGGATGGCGTGAAGCCTCCACACGCGCTATGTCTCCGTGGTAATGCGCTCAACAAGCCACGTGATAAGATGCACAGGTTGATGGTCTCAGACGTGGAGGCAGCTGGGACTCGTCCTCCGCTACCCGGATTGAGGTGAATCACTACGCGACCACGAGGACTTAAAAGCGCATTGGGAATTCCAAATTGGGTGAAAAAGGGGAACAAAATAAAATAAAAAAATACATTTAAAAAATCTTAATACAACATCTTGTTGTATCCGCTCACAATTTCTATTGTAAGGAATTAGCTTTAATAAGGGAATTATGATTAATTCACTTATTGGAGTAATATTATTCACATGGTTTATTGAAAATAATATCACACATATTTAGGTATATCTTTGAAATGAAATCTTTTAAAAACAGGGATGATAGTATTTATCAAAATATACCAGTCAAATTATCTTTGAATACAGACAAACTTTATTGCTATTCTAAACAAAAAAAACTAATCTAACACATATAACATGAAACAGGTTGGTGAGTAGTGACAGAATGTAAAGTAAATGATCAATACAGTGAAAATGAACTTTATAAAGTCTGTTGACAATGCCTTAAGAACCATTTATCCTTCTTTGAGTCTAAATCGATTTACAATTGGATTACCCAAAGTATTTAACTAATACACCAGCCCTTTGAGCAAAAGTCTGGAGATGTACTTGCGTGTCATTGCGTTTCCTTGCATTGCATTTTCTTGTGTTGCTTGGTTCTTTGGCATTTGAAGAAAGTTCGTTCCGTCGATGTCTTGGACTCTGTTATGATCGTGGATAGTTATTGTCTGGATGGATGATGCTGGTGGGCTTTGAAGCGAGGCCTTCGACAAGGAGGACATGCAACTCCCGTTGAGTGTGTGAACCGTAGAACAGAGAGTGAGAGGCTTCCTCGGGACTTCGAGTCCTGAGTTTTCCTTGGACTCTACATGGCATGGAGGCTGCGGAAGTAGCAAGAGAGCCGAAGAGAGGAGACCAAGCGATGGTTCCAAGAGAGGATTTCAAGAGAGCAGTTCTAAGAGAGTTCTAAGAGAGAGTTCAGAAGAGGCTTTTCAGAGTCACATGGTCAACAGGTCTATCCTTTTCAAAGTTGATTTATGATCCTTTGTGTGGAGGATTCTTACAAATTCCCGCTCAAAATATTGCATGTTTAATCATGAACTTTTATATCTTGAAAACGTGCAAGAGACATGACATTTGTTGTCATCAACATTCTCTACGTAAACAAGCAAGCATTTACATACTAAATATGACATTCTTTCATGAATATTATATGTGTAAGTGACAAAACATGAAAATCCCTGATTACAAATCATACTGGTTAATTCATTGGTTTTACAACATGGATAAAACATTACACGTTATGAGAAACCATATTATCAGGTTAAGCCTTGAACAGTAATCATTCTTAGTAGAATGAGATGAATAATACAAGATTAATGATTATACTTATTGATTTGTTAGTTAGAAGTGATTACAAATCACTACACATATTTTAAAAGGTACATCAGGCTATAATCATTAATTTGTCAGTTATAAAAGTAATCACAGGTTATATAAAGTATACATGATACATAAGATATATATCTAAGGCAACTACTGGTGATTAATACAGCTTATTGGCAGCAATTTTGAGACTGTTGCCTATTAAAACCATGAGAGTTGGATCCATGTGGTCTCTACTGAGCTAAGAGAGAATGTCTTTGGAATGTGCAGATGAGGAGAGGAGGTGGCCCGGGGGAGAAACAAAATGTCACTGTTTTAGGTCTATGTTGATTTCAGGCCTTGGGACTGTCTTCATGAGTCTCCGTTTCCTGATATGACCGTGGATTTATGCATTAAGGTCACAAGGTGTTACTTGGCCATGTGGTTTTACGGAGTGTTTAAGTTTGTGGAACAAAGAAGGGTCTTCTTTATTGGTCAGCTCTGTCATTACAAACCCTAGTTTGAGTTTAAGCAGGCATGGGAGAGACAATCTCCTTCAGCAATTTAGGCACCATGGATTTGTTTTATGACTCTCTAATGGCTCGGTGGGGGTTCTCTCTGATCTGTGGAATGTGGTGTTGTGTTCGTTTGATGGCTTCGTTCATGGATAATCCTACAAGAGTTTGCACATGGCACACATCCAACATGAAATAACAATAGCAACAAAGTCAGTGAAACCAGACTTTAGAACCCTGTACATCCAGACATACAGTATAATCCTGTACAGATACGATCAGGAACTGTTAAACTTCTTCAGCCGCTTGATCTTTTCTGATGTTGGGATGCTTCATCAGAGGCCAAAGAAGAGGCTTCTTGTCATCATAGCCGTAACATCCATGTTTGCTTAAACACAGGATGGGACGTGGTTCTCCCAGCAAGCAGCAGTATTGGAAAGGAGCAGAGCAAGACATTTTTTAAGAAGTTGAACTTGCTCCACTCTTAAAATGCGGCGTACATCCCCAGAAACACATCAAAACGATCAAAGAAGTCCATCTAGTGCATGTTTACATAAACCAATAATGAAAAATAGCACAGATCGGCCCAAGAATGCTTAAAACAGCAAGATGCAGCACAGCCAAATGAAACAGAATGGGGGTCTCCTTTTAAAAGTTATAATTTGACACAGTGTCTTTAAAAAGCTGTGCAAGATACATGACAATGGTCAAAGATGTCTGTCTAGTGCATGTTTATTTTAAAAAAAAATTCAAAATAGTTCAGATGGGCACAAGGTGTCTTGCATAAGTCCCCTTTTGTGTTCAGGAATAGTTTGTAGGCAACTAGACCTGTCTGTCCTGAGTGAAAGTGGGCGAGGCCAAGGGTGTGATGATGTAAAAGTAGGCACTGATGTTCTTGCTGTAGAGGCGGTCATGAATTAATGAGCCCCCTAGTGATATAGGGAAGTCGCGGAAGTAGAGAACGAGGCATTTTGCAGATTGGTTTCAATAAATGCTTTTATTGGATTGGGGATTTCACTGAATAAAAAGGCAGATTTCAGGGATAAAACCGACATGGTAAATTCCTGTCACATTTAAGGTGTATGGACCTTGTGTGGCAATTTCCTGATCAAGTGTGCAGAGTCACATAAACATCCAGACACTTGTGGTGGACTGAGATTTTTAGGTATAGGATGTGTGTTAAATTTCCAGGCGTACCACCAGTTATATATAGAATAATAATAGTAATTATTATGTTAATTCATTAATATTCCAATTGTAGCCCTTTTTTGTTCCAATATTATACACTTTTGGACCACAACAAAACAGATTTTTATTAAGGGGGGTCTTTAGTGGCGTTGTACATTAATCAAGATTTTTAGTTTTTTTATTTATTTTTATTTTTATTTTATTTATTTTTTTTTATGACCTGAAAGAAAAACGAAGGGTGCAGTTTCTTAAAACAATAGGAAGGTTAAATGATATTCATCCAGCATTTGGTTCTTTGCAATGATAAATATGCTTCTCATCTGAAAGGCACATTTGCGCTGCACGATTGAAGCCTGGTTTCCGCACTGGCATAAAAAAGTGATTTGCTCTGCTATGTTCAACTTTATTCCTGGAGCTCGCATGCATCAACCTAGGAAATACTGTACGCTGGCATTTTCAAATGAAAGCAAAACCAATGAAGCTTGTGAACAGTGTTCTGCTGTAAACAAATCGAGCTGCACTTCCAGTTGAATCACGTCAGTTGAGAAAATGCCAACGTGCTTACATCACGCGAGTATGTACATGCAGTAAATGATGTTGTTATTGTTGTAATATCTGGAATATTTGAGGAGTACAGTATATTACCTTATGTCTACGTTTAAGGAGATTTTTTTTTTTTACATCACTATAAAAAGAGCATTAAAAGGCTCTGCAATGAGACATTGCCTTCTCTAAATGCATCTTCTGCAAATAATTTAGAGGTTTCGCTGTTTAATCAAATTGGATTTATTTCTTAACAAACGCTGTGAATTCACACTGCTCATCATGTGAAAAGGCTACTTCTCTCTTTGAATGCAGATGGAAATTATGACTGTTCAGAAAACAGGATTCATTATATTTTTATTTTGTTTAATAGCTTTGTGTGTAAATGTCCCATTCATATCAGTTCTTGGCATATATTTGAAAATCATTTGAAAGTCATTATCTACATTTCTGTCAAATACGGTATCATGGTTTTGCCATGTGATACAATTATGAAGAAATACCTGTTTGAAGGTATTCTAAATGGAAGAACTTATGAAAGGATCTTTTCAGTTATTGAGTCCCCATGAAATCCACATTTTGTTGTGTTCTTCAAATGTTGGTGCCATTTTATAAGTATGTAGCACATTTGACCTTGTTTCATTGCTCCTCAGAGGCTTTCATTTTCCTCAATAACTTTTTACAGGTATTGAATAAGCCCTGCTGTCACTGAAGACACCAGTGATCACAGACTCATAGTTTATCTATAGCTAAGGCACGAATCATTCATCTTTTGGCATGAGGAAATATTGACAGCAAACCTTGCCGTCCATCAAAGGCTGACAGCTCACAACATTGCCATCCACACATTTTCATCCACACACATTCCATTATCTGGCCTTAAAACTTGAGAGGAAAAAAAAAAAAAAAACTTCTAATTACCCAAATGATCTATTACCAATGTAATAAGAAGCACTTCTTTATTGATGGTCATTCTATCTACAGGATTTGCCATACAAAATTCTGATGTCCACTACATAGAAGTGAACATGTACTGTTAGACAGTACGTAAAGTGTATGGAGTGGACAACTGAAGCCAGTTATTGCTTCATTTGAAGTCAAATCATGGCAAGAATAAAGCAGACTCAATAAAGGTAATGTGGGAGGTGGAGAGGAGCCAAGGAAGCACATCTAGGTGAAAAATAACAAGTATGTCTGCTGGAGAGGCAGTGGGCAGCCATTATTCCTTTTGACAGGTCACTTCCTAAGGGGTATAGAGTTGTTTTAATGCTCTCTGTGAAGCTACTGCTCCTGCATATTTTATCATTGGCAGGCAGGTTTAAGACAATGTATTTCTGTCAGTGGTGTATCTTAACATATGCACATCATTCTGGATGATAACTGTGTTTCATTTACAAACTATCGTATTCTAAGTTTTTTTTTTTTTTTACATTTCACTGGGATTTCCCCTGACCCATAATTTGTAACATCCGAGAATTTCATTAAAATGAAATGTGGTGGCCAGGGGCTTTTACTTCAGTGTAAGTTATCAAAATTGTCTACTGAGATCCCTTACAAAAATCGAGAGTTCATGGCAAATTTGTCGCAAATTGCCGCAAATTTTCCACTCATTATTTTCACATGCAAATGAAAATAAGTTTGCATCTCTTCGCCGGTAGTGGTGAACCTGCAACAAACCTTTCTTTTGCCGCAATTTGCATGTAAAAATGATCGTTGGCAAATTTCTGGCAAGTTTGCAGAAAATTTGATGTGAACTCAATTTTTGTAAGGGATATTACTTTCATCTGATCAACTTTTGAAGCCATCATAGATGTATCCTTCATTGCCTATGAAATCCCACAATCCTGTGCACAAGGTTCTACAGCGGTTGAGCTGAAGAAAAAAATGGCAGCCGAAGAGCCAGTGTCACAGATCCTCCTGACCCACCTACCAATTTCACTCAACCCTCTTACTCTCCTGAGTACTGATCACCCACACCTGCCTCCAAACATTGCATCAATCAACCCATCTATATAAACCTCACTCCCCTTCCATTCTGTGTCTGGTCTCAACTTCATGTACAGACTCACTTACCTGTATCTCCAGCGTTAACGATTCCTCTCCTCTCCAGCGACTCTTCTACTCCAAATGTTTCCTCTCCAGGGACTCCAGTGTCCATCTCCTCAATGCAAGCTTCGTTGTTGCAAACCCTCCACCTCAAGGAAAGTCACCATCTCTATCTGCATTAGTCTTCATCACATAAACTATCACCACTGCAACCCAGTACAGTCACGTCATCACTTACCTGCTGTCTTTGTTTGTGTGTCAATAAATACCTGCTTGGGTTCAAACATCATCCTCGAGTCTGAGTATATGTTACAGAAGACTAGATCGACAAGAAACATGAACCCAGCAGGTCCGGATCCCATCCAGGAGCTGGTTGACACACTACGGTGTGCACTCACTCAACCCGCTAATCCCTCGGCTTCACCCGATCCCAGTACTTCCGCAATTTCTTCACCGGTCTACTCCACCAGTCCCGTGGTCAATCCAGCGCCCTTCTCAGGATCGGAGGAGGAATGCGGTGGATTCCTACTCCATTGTTCACTCGCCCTTGAGATGCAGCCACATCGATTCCCCACTGAGCGGTCGAAGATGGCATACATCACTTCCTTGCTGTCTGGAAGAGCACTTCAATGGGCCAATTCACTCTGGGAACAGAAAAGTCCAGTAATACAGTCACTTGATAGCCTCGTTCAGCACTTTAAGGAGGTGTTTGGAAGTTCTGAGGGTGACACATCAGCTACTGAACAGCTTCTCAAACTTCGTCAAGGTCAGTCCTCTATTAATGACTATGCACTAAAGTTCCGTATTCTGGCAGCATCTAGTGGCTGGAATGAGTTCTCTCTACTGACCACTTATTGCCATGGACTCGATCCCAAACTGCGGCTGCATCTCTCATCATACAACAATACCATGGGGCTGGAGCGCTTCATTCAATTCTCCATCAGAGTAGCCAACAGGATGAAGAGCTGCCTCAATTAATTACCCGCCTTGCAGTCCCCACCTTTCCCTTCACTGAGGTTCCCTCTCCACTCTCCAGAACCTAGCAGCGAGCCCATGCAGATGGATGCTTTTCGTCTTTCCACTGTAGAGCGCCAACACCGGCTGAGCCAGGGTCTGTGCCTGTACTGTGGTGGTAAGGGACACGTACTCTCTGCGTGTCCCACTCAACCCCCCTGTCCTCAGGTGAGCCACCTGACCACAACTATGGTCAGTACTTCTCCTTTAGTAACCTGTGTAATGCTTACAACTCCTGATATCTCTCTTTCAGTACCCGCACTACTCGACTCAGGCTCAGCCAGCAACTTCATCTCGGATGCGCTCAGTCACCAACTCCAGCTTCAAAAACGACCCTGCGAACACAAGCTTCAAATCCACTCCATAACTGGCAAGCCCTTAGGAAGCGGTTTTATTCCTCACTGCGTGGGTCCTGTAAAACTCCAAGTGGGATGGCTGCATAATGAAGACATCACCCTACTGGTTCTGAAGAATTCCACCACAGACATCGTATTAGGGCGTCCCTGGCTTATACAATATTCTCCAGTCATTTCCTGGGTTTCCGGCGACATCCTGAAATGGGGGCCTCAGTGTTTCCCTGCCTGCTTCCCAAACCGACTCATTCACAGACCCTGCATGCCCATCAGAAACTCTTCCCCTCTCAATGTCAACACCACCACCATTGAGAGCCCTGCCAGTACAACCCCTCTGGAGATCCCTTCCTGTTATTCATACTTCCAGGAAATCTTCTGTCCTTTACGTGCCTCGCAACTACCACCTCATCAACCATGGGACTGTGCGATAGACCTCCTCCCTGGTGAGCCAGTGCCCCGTGGCAAAGACTACCCACTTTCCATTCCTGAGCAGAAGGCCATGGAGGATTATATCAAGGAGGCTCTCAGCCAAGGTTATATCTGACCTTCCACTTCCCCTGCTGCTTCGAGTTTCTTCTTCGTGGCTAAGAAGGATGGAGGCCTATGCCCTTGTATTGATTACCGCTCCCTCAACAGGATTACGGTTAAGTTCCGGTATCCACTTCCCCTCATCCCAGCTGCCTTGGAACTATTGAAAGGAGCCGCTGTTTTCACCAAGCTGGACCTTCGCAGTGCTTACAACCTCATTCGAATACAGAGGGGAGACGAGTGGAAGACAGCCTTCGTGACTCCTACAGGCCACTACGAGTACTGGGTGATGCCGTATGGCCTGGTCAACGACCCCTCCATGTTCCAAGGCTTCATGAATGAGGTGTTCCTTGAGTATCTCCAACGATTCGTCCTCGTCTACATTGATGACATACTGGTTTACTCTCGGAACATGACTGACCATCGTCATTATGTAGCGCTCGTGTTGGAAAAGCTGAGGGAATACCACCTGTACCTCAAGGCTGAGAAGTGTTTTTTCCACCAGACATCCCTCCAGTTCCTTGGCTACATCATCAGCACGGAAGGCATTCGGATGGACGAGGGGAAGGTAACAGCAGTGCAATCCTGGCCCAATTCAACCACCATCAAGGAGCTCCAGCGATTCCTAGGATTTGCCAACTTCTACCACCGCTTCATCATGAACTACAGTAACCCAAACCCAAATCTCTCTCCTGGACCTCCGAAGCTTCACACACCTTCCAACTCCTGAAGGATGCCTTCACCTCCGCTCCACTCCTTGTACACTCTGATCCGAATAAACCATTTATCGTTGAGGTAGACGCCTCCACCAGTGGCATAGGAGCAATCTTGTCTCAGCAGCAGGGGAAACCACCACTACTTCATCCATGTGCCTTCTTCTCCAGGAAACTCTCCCCGACGGAGCAGAACTATGACATCGGGAACCGAGAGCTGTTGGCAATTAAACTAGCCTTGGAGGAGTGGCGGCATTGGCTGGAGGGAGCGCAACATCCATTCCTGGTGCTCACAGACCACAAGAACCTCGAGTATCTCAGAGAGGCTCGTCACTTAACCCCCCCCCCCAGGTGAGATGGGCCCTCTTCACTCACTTTAACATTACCATCTCCTATTATCCAGGTGACAAGAACTCCAAGGCAGATGCCCTTTCCCGCCTTTACGCTCTAGAGGAAGGCTCCGAGCAACCGCATACCATTTTAACCCCACATGTCATAGTAAGTCCAATTCAATGGTCCCTGGATGATAGCATCCGCGAAGCCTCCGCCACTGAACCAGCTCCACCGGGATGCCCCACCAACAAGACCTATGTACACGGATCCTCCTGACCCACCTACCAATTTCACTCAATCCTCTCACTCTCCTGAGTACTGATCACCCACACCTGCCTCCAACCTCACTCCCCTTCCATTCTGTGTTTGGTCTTGACTTCGTGTACAGACTCACTTACCTGTATCTCCAGCGTTAACGATTCTCTCCTCTCCAGCGACTCTTCTACTCCAAACGTTTACTCTCCAGTGACTCCAGTGTCCATCTCCTCAATGCAAGCTTCATTGTTGCAAACCTTCCACCTCAAGGAAAGTCACCATCTCTATCAGCATTAGTCTTCATCACGTAAACTATCACCACTGCAACCCAGTACTGTCACGTCATCACTTACCTGCTGTGTTTGTGTGTCAATAAATACCTGCTTGGGTTCAAACATCATCCTCGAGTCTGAGTATAAGTTACAGCCAGTTAATAGCCAATTTATGTATAAATTTATGTTTTCTCCACTATTTCCAACTTTTGATTCCATTTCTAGCGATAAATTAGTATTTAAATGTAATAGTTTTGTTTGTTAAACTGTGCTGGGAGGGCAGGATGTCAAAAATTTGAAATCGTCGGGCTGTGGGGACATTAAAAAGCACTTAAATTCTCACAAGTTAGACGCCTCGCAGGATCAAAATGTCAGGGGTCCAGTCGATAGCGACAGCAGCGAGCTTCATGACATAGGTCGGGATATCTCGAACATTTATGCAGCACTAACAAAAATCTCGACTGACATGGAGGGCCTCGCAGAAATACGTCAAGGGATCACATCTATGGAGGTGATACTTTCCAATCTGATCACAAGAATGGACAATATTGAAAAACTGGTCGAGTTTCTGGAGTCGACTGAAAGAGAGCTACAGGCTAACCTGCTTGCCACCAGTGTTAACATGGAACGGGTATAATATAATATTCATTTCATTGGAATCCCCGAGATATGGTGAGATATGTCAAGATACTGTATGGTGAGGTTTTTGGAGGGGCTCATTCCAAATTTGATTGACATAGCGGACTGCCAGCTCAAAATTGAGCGTGACTACAGAGTCTTTGGTCAGCTTCCCGGGGTGGGTGACAGACCCCAATCTATCCCAGCAAGATTTTTTCGGTCAGCTGACAGAAACTTCTTCAAGCGGCGAGGAATAAAGGCAAGTTGTGCAGAGAGGACCACCATCATGGTATTTCCTGACTTTGGTAGAGCTACACATGCGAAGCGGGATGGATAGACTTTGACCTCTGAGACATCCAGATGGTATCCATTAAGGCTGCACGATTGATTGAATTAAGAATAAAATCGCAATGCAGCGTTGCTCGATTTCATAACAGCAAAAGGCTGCATGTTATTAAACAGTCTCCATCCATTCAGAGACTTTCCTAACAAATGCTTTGGGTGAGTAATACGGGGCTGATGAATACTGTTGTCTTGTCCATGTTTACTGTAGCTTCACAGCTGATTTAAAGATGGCACTGCATGACTTGATGATGTTGTTTTTTGTGATGTAACGGTTAATCCCAGCTCTGACTATATTCGCGTCCAGAGGAAGTTTGAACAGAGGCATAAAACTCTCACAAGGCGTCATTATGTGGGACAGCAGAGAAGGCGCATTAATATAGAACGGTGATTAAAACTGACTGGAACTACCTGTGCATTCAACGGTATTAACTGCATGCATTCCAGCCAATCAGAATCGAGTATTAGAACAGACCATGGTATATATATATATATATATATATATATGTGTGTGTGTGTGTGTGTGTGTGTGTGTGTGTGTGTGGGTGGGTTTGGGTGGTTTACGAGGAAATTGTTTTTAGGTTACAAGCTGGTAATTACAAGGGTATTATTATATAAATGTGGTTTATGAGGACATTTCTAGTGTCCCCATAATTCAAATCACTTTAAAAACATACTGTTTTTTTGAAAATGTAAAAATGCAGAAAGTTCCTTCAAGAAACGCACCTTTCTCCGCGGGTAGCTGAAAAACTTGGTAGGGCATGGGGTGGGCATTTGTTTTGTAGTGCTGGTTTGACTAAGAGAATGGGAGTCATCACATTAATAAATAAGCATTTACAATTTAAATGTCTAAACCAGATCAAAGATAATTTAAGAAGAGTCATTATTTTTTTGGCTGAAATACAGGGGCAAAATCTTATTTTGGCTCAAATTTATGCACCTAAGGCTAATGATCAGAAAGTTTTTATAGATCTTGACGGGAAGCTACAAGCAGCTGGGATCCGTCATTATATAGTTTTGGGTGGAGACTTCAATATTTTAATGGATCTTAATGGATGGAGTGATGCAAAAGTGTGTAGACCCTTTAGAGCAATGTTGACACCAGTGGTGTAGTCCTACCAAATAAAGTGGTTTACTATTGCACAGTACTTGTTCTGGAGGTACTTTCGTACACAAACGCTGTCTGTTGAGTCATTGACTCATAGGGCAGTGAGGCAACAAGACAGCTACCTTTGGTTTCATACGCAACCCATGAATAGCTACTCTGCAAAAGTCTGCCACAGACTGATCGATGGCCCCTGCCCAGCCACCCCTGTGAAAAAATTCTGGCACTGCCCCTGCACAGGAGAGGAGACAATCAGTCATGATTAAATGTTTGGCAAGAAAAGCTTGAGGAAATGGCCCGTTAAAAATAATTTCCAGACTGTTTTTACACATGCGCTCTGCAGAATGGAAGCTTTTTGCATGACCTCACCAAGAGTTCACACTGTGATCTGAGCTGTGAGCGCAGCCATCACTGATACTGTACAGCTCATGCCATGGCTTGACTTCATTAGGCAACCAAATTAACTTTAAGTGAATGTATGTAATTGAAAAGTGAAACAATACACAGACCAAAACTAAATATTAACATCAAATTTTAAGATCTTGTATTATGGCATTTAAGATATTATGCCTAAACTTTACATAAAAAAATATGAACCAAAGATTATGAAAATAATAAGAATGCCAATTTAATCATTACCCCCCCCCCCCCCCCATAGGTCAGCTTTGGGTCATCAAAGCAATCGAACCATAACATTTTCTCTTTTCTCATTCCTCTTTCTTGCTTTGTTGTGAAGCAATTTGCCTTTTTACCCAATTGGTAATAGGTTTTGAAAAGACTCAGAGAGAGTAAAGGTGTTATGGATAATTTCTTCAAACATTTATTGCCCTCTTCCAGCATTTGCCAACCTGGCAATCAACCTCAAATATTACCCACCAACTTTTTTTTTTCTAACTGCAAAACAATGGATTATCATTCTTTCTCATTTCAATTTAATTGTTTAACATGTACTGTATGTATTAATTTATTTATCATTAAATTGTTTCATGAAATGCCATTTGATCTAAATTTTTAGGACAGACAGATAAATGTTAGGGTAATTACTAATAGATGGCTTAATTCCAATTCAAATTTGGATGAGGACTGTTCAGCTGCTCTGAGGGGAATGTACAAATTGTTTTAACCTCACCAAGAAAAGAGAGTGAATGGCAGCATGAATACAGAAATGAGCTCATGGCCCCTGCTAATGGAATGGGAGCGAGGAAAGGCAGAGTCACAATGGCTGACCTGTCACATTACTATCAGCAGATATGTCTGATGGCTTGTGGTTACTTCATCTAGTCCAAGCCCGACAAAGCATAATGATCTGTATCACAATTTCATATTTTATTTTATTTATTTATTTGCTTATTTATTTATTTTGTAATCAGATATTCAAAAGTGACATTTGTCAAAAGTGACAAAAGTAAACATTTAAAGTGTTATTTAGTAAGAATTTACAACAATTTCTTTAGGCATTTCAATAAGGCTTCATAACACCATCTCTATGCTATACAGTGTTGGGTAAGTTATTCTAAAAAAAATAATTAATTACTAACTACTAATTACCTCTTCTACAGTGTAATTAGATTACTGTACTAATGACTCTGTCTGAAAAGTAATTGCATTAATTTTTACTAATTACTTTCTAAAACCCTTATCAACCTTGACCAGATGAAAAATACAAGGATAGACATGAAACTGTTCTTTTAATTCTTTAAAATAAAGTATATAAAATCAAATAAATTATCCATGAACTGGCCAAAGAATTTAAGGGGGCACTGTTAAATTAGAAAACATAGATTTTAAAATTAGATGTTAAATTTAGATTTTAAGTTCACTATTGTTTTATATAGAATTGTTCTGTATACAGTATTTAATGCAATTACACCAGAAGTAGCTGTAATTAAATTACTGCAAAATTAAGAGTTATCCCTTACTTTACTTTTTTCAATGAAAAAGTAATTTAATTACAGTAATTAATTACTTAGTAATGCATTACACACAACACTGATGTTATGTACACCATATGGTCAAAGTGGACCCACAAACATCATATCCAGATGTGCTTGTTGAACATTTAATTTCAAAACCATAAGTAGTTGGTCCTCCTTAGCAGCTTCTACTTGTCTAAGAAGGCTTTCCACTAGATGCTGGACCTTGGCTACAGGCAATTGCTCCCTCTCAGACACAAAAGCATCAGTGAGGTTGGGCAATAGGGCCTGGCTCACAGTTGGAAATCTAATTTTTCCCAAAGGTGTTCAAGGAGAATCTGGTAGGCTATTTTAGTTTATATAGACATGAACAAAGGTCCAGTTGTGTCAGATCTATGTTATAAACCTTAACCCTCTGGGGTTGGCGGATGCGCTGGTGCATCTTGCTGGATTTTTTCCTCATAACAATGGAAACAACTTAAAATACTCCGTCATTTTTGGGCATACAGATAAGTGTAAGACATCATTAGAGAATATAAAGGGTCTACTTTTATTTGTGTACACTCACAATAACAACAAAACATTGTGCTTTTGTAAAATAAAGAAAATAAACAGGGTGTGCTTTCAGCTGTCTCAGTCTCCACGAGCATCTTTCTAAAACACGTCACAAAAATGAATTGAAACTCCGCGAATATTTATCAAACAAATATGAAACATATGTCTAAAGAAAGCTTAAAATGTCTACTTTTAAATAAAACAATTCAAATTTAAAACAAATATTCTCCTGCAATGTAATCTGTATGAAACAAAGTGATGTACAGTTTCTCCTGGCTCAGCTAATTATACGGTAATGTGCTGAGGCGATCAATGCAAATGGTAAACGCCCCCAACAGTGCCTTAAAAAGCATCACGTTTCATCATCAGATTCATTCACTTTCCTGCATATTTGGAAGATGGCACGCTACACAGGTGAGGAAGCTCTACAGATGGTCCTGGATAGTGACGAAGAGTTCACATTTTCCTCAGAAGAAGAGCGGGACTCCGATGAACGTTTGCATTTTGAAGAGCGATTTGATCCAGCCGCGGATACAATTTCGGATGAGTAAGTCATTTAGTTTTACTTACATATTAGTTGACATGCTATTTTATATAAACATGTACATATTTTACTTGTTGGACTATTTCCAGACTTGCCAGCCAGGATTCAGAGTATTGAAATTTGAAATATGCCCTAATAGGCAAGTTTTAGTTACATTTAAATGTTGTTTCGGCTAAAGCAGGTATTTAAATTGTATGCTGTATGATATAAATATGATATGTAACATGATATAAAAATAATATGAATGTTTAGATTATATTTTAACTAGTGTTTATGCTGCCTCATTATCATCAATGAAGCTTGTGCTTGCAAATATCTGTTCAGGTGTAAATTTGTAAAATGTGCTGTAAAAATGCCCATATTAGAAAATAAGCATAGATGAGCGCTAACAAACACATGAGCGCTTTGTCAGTGCCATTATTCTTTTGAGATCCATCAAGAGATGCGATGTATTTTAACTCTTTTATTTTTTATTTTTTTTGTCTTTCGCCTGTTTGTAGACCACGTGGGCATTCTGACGAGAAAAGAGATGCGCACTGCTATCTCTGCTCAATTTTTCGGTGGCGACATGGCTTTCGCTATTTTCAGTCAGCTGTTAGATCTACACACGATGGTTTTACAGTCCAACCAAGCGCATCGTGTTAAGGAATGACTTTGAGCTAATGTCGGCTCCGTTTGAATGCTTTTGTTCGCATGTTTTGCGCTATATGGATATTACACGTTGTTCCCCCATTATATGTTGGGACTGGTTTAGTTCAAACCCGTTTTTTCAGTACACCAATTTAGCTCAGTCTCCCCCGTAATTTACGCTGGTGATTGAGCACTGAATATTTTCAGCTTGAGTTTGCCTCTGCCTCCATGACCAAGGGTCTCGGGGTATGCGTAATATAACTCAGTGTACGATAAAAATAGGTCTACACACAAGCCTGACGGGCTTGCTTTGTAACGAAGGATGAGCCCCTATTTAGTGAATGAAATTGGACCGTACAAATGTATCCGTTTCTCTCCTGTTTGCCCTTCGGTCACTATCGGGATGAGTTCGCCGTTGTACGCGCCTCAAACGTCCGACAACCAGAATATGGATCAGTTTTCCCCCGCAGCTTGCTGGGGAGCAAACATTATACAAAATTAATTAAAAAACGCTTACAGAATTCAGCCTCTGTCTCCACGACCAAGGGTCTCGAGACATACACAACATAATTCAATGTTCATCAAGCACAAGTGTACACAAAACACACAGTGAACATAAGCACCACACGTTGTCCTCCCATAAGAATCCTGGGACCATTGTTGTGAGCCTGCTTGCTCTCAATTTCCTTCCATGTTCACACATTCTTCCCCGTTCTATGCTAGGGATGATGGTTTATCTGGCATCCTGTGCTGTAAATACATTCAGAGTGACTGCTTTTTATAACTGCCTGATCGAATTTGGCTTCTGTCTCCATGACCAAGGGTTTTGGGACATGCATAACAATATTCGATGTTCATCAAGCACAAGTGTACACAAAACATACAGTACACAATAAAGGCAAAAACATTATCAAATTCTATTCAGCCAGCCACAGTATTAGAGGAGTGAAGGCTCACTCCACTGTGCCGCTGATTTAGGGGCAGTCGCCAAAAGTAAGCCAATAACACTATCTAGTGGTTACATGTCGCACTGCAGGCATGAGCCATGCATCTATCCTTCTGTCTGCCCATCTGTCGGCTTGGCATTAGCTGAAGGGCATTTCAAACTGGGTACTTCAAATGATAAAGCATGGTTATGTAATTCAATTCAGGTGAACTCTGCCGGTGTTCAGTGGGGTTGTTCCAACAGACGTTTCTGTTCGGGAAGCTTGTACTTATTTGGTCAGACAACAGGACGGTGGTGTCCATGCTGAGGCTGGCATGTCGCATTAAACTGTGGGCACGGGACAATGTGCTGTCTCTACGAGCCGTGCATGTTCCGGGCCGGTTTCATTTGGGGACATACCTCCTGTCCAGACAAGGCTTGATGCCCGGAGAGTGGACATTACATACTCAGATTATGGAACAAATCTGGAGAAGGTTCAGCAGAGCAGAAGTGGGTCTGTTCACTTTGAGTGAGATGTCAAACTGTCCCCTCTGGTTTTCCTTCTCACCCCCAGCACTGCGCATCAGTGGCCAACAATGTGTCTTTACGTGTTTCCACTGATCAGTCTGATGCACGCAGTTCTGCAGAGAGTTCGGGAGGATCGGGTTCAGCTTCTGTTACTGGCGCCATTTTGGCCATCTCAAGTATGGTTTTTGACTCTGGTCTCTCTCCTGGAAAAAGTGCCTTGGGAGATTCCAGTCAGAACAGACATGCTGTCTCAGGCTCGGGGCAGCATTTGGCACCCCTGGCCAGACTTGTGGAAGTTATGGATATGGCCCCTCAACGGGGCACACTTTTGAATGATGGGTTATCCCCCGCTGTGGTTGATACCATTCTGAATGCTAGAGCTCCATCAACAAGGAAGCTTTATATGTTCAAGTGGTATATTTTTGCTTCTTGGTATACAGTGCAATGTGAAGATCCAGTTCACTGCCCTGTCAGTGCAATGCTGGATTTTTTGCAAGAACGTTTTGCAATTATGTCGTTTTTACATAATTTCACTAATTTTCAGGCTTTCTATCCTCCCCCATTTAAGTTGGAGGAGCATGAAAGATTGTATATGCTTTGCCCAGTTCAGGCGCCGTGAGTTTATGTTGACCATACTAGCCAGAGGCGTATGTCGGAGCAGTTGTTTGTTTGCTTTGGTGGCCGCAACAGGGGTGTTTCAGTGTCCAAGCAAAGACTGTCTCTTTGGCTAGTTGATGAAATTTCAAGTGCTTACGAAGCACGCGGTTTACCTTCGCCTTCGGGTATTCGAGCTCATTCTATGAGAAGCAACTGGCAGGATGGTCCTCTTCATATACATTTGTTAGATTTTATACTCTGGATGAGGGTTTGACTCCTGCTTCCCAGATTCTCTCTGTTGGAACAGGAATAATCTCATAATTCTCTCTGTTTTATTCAGACGTTTTAGCTCGTTTGTGCGCTGCTATATGCTTGCCACATGGGGGTAGACAGCTGGCAGCTACTGTTCGCATGGCGTGAATGTATATCGTTCCCAATGCCATTACGTAGCTCGAGTTCCTAGGAAAGGGAACATCTCAGTAGCGTGAAGCATAACCCTGGTTCCCTGGTTGGGAATGACACATTGCGTAAACTGGCCATACTCTCTAGCAGCATAAGCTTGTGCCTACATGCAGAAAATCTCGATGGTGCAAAGCGAGCGCCATTAGCCCATAAATTGGCACGACTGTATAAGGGCTTCAGACCATGTGACACTCGGGGTGTGTCCCAATGTGATTACGCAGCATCTCGTTCCCACTCAGGGAACCTCTTGTTCTGCTATTAATTTCTTGCAATTAATTTGCAAAGGAAATTGTTAGATTGTAGCTAATTTCTCTTCCCTTGAAGTAATATTTAAAAGTAGTGTAATAATTCTGCCTATCAAGAGGTTAAATTTTATTGGTAAAACAAATTCCTAGCATTTATTTGATATATTTGATGTAGCTGAGCCAATATTTTAAATATGTCTATGACTGTTAAACGATTGAATGATTTCCAGGAATTTGTCTAATAATAAAGTAATGCAAATGCTGCAAGGCCTTCTTTCTTGTCAAGGATTAAATTCCGGCACCCCACAAGGCTTGGAATATCTGCATGCCTCATGTGAATAGATCTGGCTCTAAATTGGTTAGGGTATTATAATGGAGACATACCTTTACAAATGTATGAATTATTGATAGTCTTGGGAGGGGACACAGCCACTTTGTTCTGAACTTCACTGAGCTACAATTGGGTTTTAAGGGCCCACATCCCTTCTTTTAATTCTTGTCTTTGACAAAAGAATGTCACTAGAACCAGTATATAGTAATTAGCAAACTTTTCTATCCTTGTGAAGGTCATTTAGTCAGTGCCACTGAGAAAATGATTTCATATGTCCCAAATGCTGAAATATCTTGTCACATATCTTGCATTCTATAATAAATGTTGGATCAAGATATTCTCTGCAGGCAGGTAAGTAGAGTTAAACTGTACAGATTTATCTCATGACATACTCTGAAAATGTTTGTCATCTAAGTGCCCTCTAAACTCGTAACAAAGCATTTATATTGAACTCATCTTCTCTGTAACTTTCCATCTTTATAAGCTCAAGCCATATTGCATGGGTCGTGTTCTTGACCTATTTTGTTATTTCTGATGCTGTCTATCTTTTTCTCCATTCTACAGTCTCACATCGATTGAGTGGCCACTGATGATAGTCCCTTCTGGGTTTGAGCCCACCACAGGCTGTGCCTTCACTCCACCAAGAAATCAATTTGCTACTAATGCAGAATTTAGGCAGTAGGTTTGGTGACAGATTCAGACACTAGGACAGATTATGAGGTGCGCTTGCTTAATCCTGTATATGATACTTGACTGCTGGCTGTAAATCCAATGAAATAATCTCAGGAAAGAGTAAAATAATATAAGGTTGCCATAGTTTCAAGATCCCATTTAGACATTTGAAATATATTCTGACATTTGACAAGCATATCAAATTGCTGGAAAGCAAATGAAAAGATCCATTTGCTTCACCAAAATGTTACAATGAGTAAAGTAAAGTAGATGCCTAAAATCCATTGCACACTAACAATAAAGGCTGTCACTTCATGCTTTTGGCTGAGAGTTCGCCCTCTGTTTAGAACACGTTCTAGAAATCCTAGAAAGCACATTGGTGTATGTGTTAGGCTTTGTTGCATGGAAAAACTCATTTCTAAAATCTCTCTCTAGCTCTTATTCAATGTGCCAGCACTTTAGATGTGTCTTTGAAGGTTCCTAGCTTCCCATTTTATTCACCACAGAGGAAAAAATGGGTAAATGACCAGAATCTTGAGAAGGCTCTGGATTGATGTGCATCTCTTCACAAAGACTTTCACAGGTCCAACCCAGAATTCAAAAACCCTTTGAGCCATTTGTAACAAAACACTTTTATTTGCTTTTCTCACCTGCCTTGCTATGAAACTTGTATAACAGCATGTTGCTTCCTAGTGTCTCCTTTAGAACAAATCCATATTCATATCAACACAATATCCAATGTCAGGCTGAACAACTCTGTACAGGTCAATTTGATTATATTTTGAAATACAATTTAGCATGAACTACAATTAAATAATAAGACTAGCATTAAACACAGAGAATTCCTGAGGAAATGCAAATATTTATAACTAGCAATCCATGCAGTTCAGGTAAAGTAATATGAATTACACAAGGATACTCTGTAAATTTACAATGATATTGGAGTGAAACTGAATTATTCACAAATTCTCCTGTATTTATCTATAATTGACAATTGTGTGACACTTTACAGAGTTGACCAACCTGCTGTCATGACAAGTCATAATATATGTACAAGATAGCAAAATAGAATGAGCTGGCTGGGAATTTTACTCCCATAGAGAAAAAAATAAACGAACCAACAGTCAATTTTATAACTAACTTTTCTAAGGATAGCTTCTAACCCAAACCTACACCTAACCAGAAAGTATAACCCCTTACCCAAACCCTAAACCATGATTTTAATAGGAAAATAACTTCTGTGTACCACGGAACAAAGAAAACTTAAGAGTTAGGAATGACATGAGGGAAACATATTACAGGTTATGAAATACATCAGTCATTCATATTGCATAAATATTTGGAAGGAGTACCTACATTTATTCACAGATGTTTCCTTTCTTTAAATAAAATGTTGGATAGGTGACTAACCAAAAATGTTATGCCTGTAATGTAATTGTGAAATTCTGTTTATTGATTAGTTGGTCTAAAATATTACCATGTCATATGAGCCAAGTTGTACAAATTATTATAAGCTGTCATGTTGGGGTTGACAGCATGTCGAAGAAGCTTGAGATTAGTTTTTAAGCAGCAGAGCATAATTTCTTTGGCATAAACCCCAACCTCAAATAATAGCATAAGTTCAAATCTTTCAGACTTTGTGAATATATTAGTGGCCCATAGGGTCAACAGTGTGAGGCAGTGGACTGAAGAGCATCAGATGCAAAGGACGTTGAAAAGAAAGCTTTCGTCTCACTCACTGTACTGTGCCACACTGCATCTTTGTCGGATTCATTGTCTGGATCAGCTGGGGTAACCGAAATCAATCACTTTCCTTTCTTATCCTGCATACCTTATCTATGATGGATTGACTCTGTTCTACAATTGCTAATAAATATATTACTAGCTCTAATCAGCTGGAAACTCATGCTTCCTCTTCTAGATGTTATTAGTCATAGTGAAAAGGGAAGCCACTATGTTCTACTCTATTTAAAACTCTCATACTCTATATAGAACCATAAGACATGAACATCAAACACTGCTCAATGAAACAAAGTAATTTGCAACCATGTTTAAAGTTGAAGAAAAAAAATGCACAGGTACAGTACTCTTCTTGTTATTAAACTTGATATTTTGGTAATCAAATGATACTCTGAGACTTTCCTTTTGTTCACAACATAAGTTTATTTTATTTATTTAAATAAATAAATGCATACATTTTGGGATTCACACTGTATTGCAAGGCTCTTCAACTACTTTCCTGCTGGGGTCAGGTTATCCAGAAGAAAACTCAATGGGGGCCAAACTTTTTCTGTATTTATCTTACCTAACACTTTCATTGTAATGAACATGCTATTACAGTTTAAGTCAGAAGTTTACATACACTTAGGTTGAAGTTATTAATACTAATTTTTTATCCACTCCACAGATTTCATATTAGCAAACTGTAGTTTTGGCAAGTCATTTAGGATATCTACTTTGTGCATGACATGAGTAATTTTTCCAACAACTGCTTACAGACAGATTGTTTCATTTTTAAATTACTATATCACAATTCCAGTGGGTCAAAATTTTACATTCACTTAGCTAACTGTGCCTTTAAGCAGAAAATTATGACATAATAAAAATTATGTCAAGCCTTTAGGCAATTAGCCAATTAGCTTCTGACAGGCTAATTGGAGTCAACTGGAGGTGTACCTGTGGATGTATTTAAAGTCCTACCTTCAAACTCAGTGCCTCTCTAGCAGCATAAGCTTGTGCCTTCATGCAAAAATCTCGATGGCGCAAAGCGAGTGCCATCAGCCAATACATTGGCATGATTGTATAAGGGCTTCAGATCACGTGACACTCAGAGCGTTTCCCAATGTGATTAAGCATGTCTCGTTCCCACTCAAGGAACCTCTTATTCTGCTATTAATTTCTTGCAATTACCCTGTGCCAAAAATAAAAAAGGAATAAAATCTTAATACTAGCAAAGGAAATTGTTAGATTGTAATAGCTAAATATCTTCCCTTGAAGTAATATTTAAAAGTAGTGTAATAATTCTGCCTAACAAGTGGTTATATTTTATTGGTAAAACAAATTCCTAGCATTTATTTGATATATTTGATGTAGCTGAGCCAATAATTTAAATATGTCTATGACTGTTAGACGATTGAATGATTTCCAGGAATTTGTCTAATAACAAAGTAATGCAAATGCTGCAAGACCTACTTTCTTGTCAAGGGTTAAATTCCGGCACCCCACAAGGCTCGGAATATCTGCATGCCTCCTGAATATATCTGGTTCTAAACTGGTTAGGCTATTAAAACGGAGACATACCTTTACAAATATATAAATTATTGATAGTCTTGGGAGGGGACACAGCCACTTTGTTCTGAACTTCACTGAGCTAACTGTGCCTTTAAGCAGCTTGGAAAATTCTAGAAAATTATGTCAAGCCTTTAGGCAATTAGGGAATTAGCCAATTAGCTTCTGATAAGCTAATTGGCATCAATTGGAGGTGTACCTGTGGATGTATTTTAAGGCCTACCTTCAAACTCAGTGCCTCTTGACATCATGGGAAAATCAACAGAAATCAGCCAAGACTTCCGAAAAAAATTTGTGGACCTCCACATGTCTGGTTTATCCTTGGGAGCAATTTCCAAATGCCTTAAGGTACCAAATTAATCTGTACAAACAATAGTACGCAAGTATAAACACCATGGGACCATGCATCCATCATACTGCTCAGGAAGGAGATGCATTCTGTCTCCTAGAGATGAACGTAGTTTGGTGCAAAAAGTGCAAATCAATCCGAGAACAAAAGCAAAGGACCTTGTGAAGATGCTGGAGGAAACAGGTAGACAAGTGTCTATTTCCACAGTAAAACGAGTCCTATATCGACATAACCTTAAAGGCTGATCAGCAAGGAAGAGGCCAAAGCTCCAAAACCACCATAAAAAAGACAGACTACAGTTTGCAAGTGCACATGGGGACAAATATCTTACTTTTTGGAGAAATCTCCTCTGGTCTGATGAAACAAAATTTTTACTTTTTGGCCATAATGGCCATTGTTATGTTTGGAGGATAAAGGGTGAGGCTGTGAAGCATGGGGGTGGCAGCATCATGTTGTGGGGGTGCTTTGCTGCAGGAGGGACTGGTGCACTTCACAAAATAGATGGCATCATGAGGAAGGAAAATTATGTTGATATATTGAAGCAGCATCTCAAGACATCAGCCATGAAGTTAAAGTTTAGTTGCAAATGGGTCTTCCAAATGGACAATTACCCCAAGCATGCCTCCAAAGCTGTGGCAAAATGGCTTAAGGACAACAAAGTCAAGGTACTGGAGTGGCCATCATAAAGCCCTGACCTCAATCTGATAGAAAATGTATGGGCAGAACTGAAAAAAGCATGTGCAAGCAAGGAAGCCTACAAACCTGACATCAGATCTGTCTGGAGGAATGGGACAAAATTCCAGCAACTTATTGTGAGAAGCTTGTGGAAGGCTAAATGGAAGTTAAATAATTTAAAGGCAATGCTACCAAATACTAATAAATTGTGTGTAAACTTCTGACCCATTGAGAATGTGATGAAAGAAATAAAAGCTGAAAGAAATAATTCTGTCTACTATTACTCTGACATTTCACATTCTTAAAATAAGTAGTGATCCTAACTAACCTAAGACAGGGAATGTTTTCTATGATTAAATGTCAGGAATTGTGAAAAACTGAGTTTAAATGTATTTGGCTAAGGTGTAAACTTCTGACTTCAACTGTATGTAAAACGAAACATAATATACCTTTATTTATATTAAAATAGTCAGGGGTGTTTAATTACCATTTTTAGGATCTGGCCATAAATTCCTTCTAAAGGCCCCTGCATACAAAATCAAAGAATGACGTCATTTCGAATGGAATCTGGCCAAAAATTATGTGTTTTTGTGTTTGTTTTGGTAGTTTGTAACAGCTTGCCAGTGCTAAATTTCAGGAAAACATCCTGGTTACTTGCGTAACCACCGTTCCCTGATGGAGGGAACGAGACATTGTGTCGATGTAGTGACACTAGGGGTCACTCTTGGGAGCCCGAGACACCTCTAGTCTTTGATAAATGGCCAATGAAAATTGGTGAGTGATATTTGCTTGCCACTCCCCCGAACATACGGGTATAAAAGGAGCTGGTATGCAACCACTCATTCAGGTTTTATGCTGAGAAGCCGAGACAAGGTCAGGCCATTTCAGCGGGTAGTTCAGCATTGTGGCAGGAGGGACACAAGGTCTCATTCCCTCCATCAGGGAACAGAGGTTATGCAAGTAACCAGGACGTTCCCTATCTGTCACTCACTCGACTTTGTGTCGATGTAGTGACACTATGGGTCCCTATACAAAACGCTGCAACTGGCTGAACTGTGTTACATGAACTGGCGGTGTGTGATGGGCAGACAACTGTGTGCCTCGTAGCCAGTGTACCAGGCCGACACGTAACCTCCCCCAAAATAGTTATGAGTGTCGAATGGCCCTTTGGGGACAAGTTGACTACCCAAAAGATAGAGACAGGCTAGCCCAGTCGTGGCCTCTTTTCCCCTTCTTTTTTCCACTCCCTAAAAAACATAGGGGATTTTCCGACTGGGCCACCAGGTCTAGTCGGGGGGTGTCCCTCCCAAGGGGAGGACACCGTGGAGACCACACCTCGCTCAGAGAGAGGGGGGATATTTAAGTGGAAAATATGTCACATGGTCTTGCCGACCATGTCGAGAAGTCTCATGGTAGATCCTACTCAACAGGGGAGGAGTTACTACAAACATGGAGACTGTGGCAGAGGGGGCTCTGCCCAAGGAAGACACAGTTTGCCAACAGGGAAATGAATTAGTGGAAGATATACATCGCATGGGGTTACCTTACAGGGAACCGCCACATGCGGAGCACCTACCCCAGGGCTCTTAGTTAGCACGTGTACTGGGCTGGCAGCGAGTCTCTCCAAAAACTCGACTGCCACAGGGCTCGGAGGAAGTCAACAAGGTAACATAGTTTGTGAACACTACTGGGAATTAATGGCGCAAATCTTCAGCTCAGAGGAGGTGAAAGGCGCTATGTGCAAGCAATACACCCGGACGGCTATCCCGGGCTTATCCGCTTGTATTGCGTGTCACTACCCGGGACGAAACCGGTTCCACCCGGAGGTTGTAGAACCTCACAAAGGTGTTGGGTGTTGCACAGCCCGCTGCTCTGCAAATGTCTGTTAGAGAGGCACCCCTGGCCAGGGCCCAGGAGGCCACTACACCCCTGGTAGAATGGGCTTGTAGCCCTACCGGGGGTAGCACGTCCTGTGCGTGATATGCCATAGCTATGGCCAGTGGGCGATCCTCTGCTTGGAGACAGCGCTTCCTTTCCGCTGTGCACCAAAGCAGACAAAGAGCTGCTCAGAGATCCTAAAGCTCTGCATGCGATCCAAATAGATGAGTATAGCATGCACCGGACACAGCAACGACAAGGGATGGGTCTGCCTCCTCCTGGGGCAGCGCTCGCAGGTTCACTACCTGGTCCCTAAAAGGGATTGTGAGAAACTTGGGCACATAGCCCGGTCAGGGTCTCAAGATCACGTGAGAGTAGCCTGGACCGAACTCCAGGCACATTTCGCTGACAGAGAATGCTTGCAGGTCCCCTACCCTCTTGATGGAAGTGAGCGCAGTCAGGAGGGCAGTCTTCAAGGAGAGTGCCTTAAGCTCGGCTGACTGCAAAGGCTTAAAGGGGGCTCTCTGTAGACCCTGAAGAACTACAGAGAGGTACCATGAGGGAACGAGGTGCGGTCTGGAGGAGTTCAGTCTCCTGGCACCTCTCAAGAACCTGATGATCAGGTCGTGCTTCCCTAAGGACTTACCGTCCACTGTGTCATGGTGTGCTGCTATAGCAGCAATGTACACCTTCAAGGTGGAAGGGGACAGCCGCCCTTCCAACCTCTCCTGCAGGAAGGAAAGCACCGATCCGACTATGCATCTCTGGGGGTTTTCCCGTCAGGAGGAACACATCTTAGCGAACAGACGCCATTTAAAGGCATACAGGCACCTCGTAGAGGGGGCCCTAGCCTGAGTGATTGTGTCTACCACCGCGGGTGGCAGACCGCTTAGGTTTTCCACGTCCCGTCCAGGGGCCAGACATGGAGATTCCAGAGGTCTGGTCAAGGGTGCCAGATGGTGCCCCGTCTCTGAGAAAGAAGGTCCTTCCTCTGGGGAATTCACCAGGGGGGGGCTGTCATGAGGAGCGTGAGGTCCGAGCACCATGTCTGGGTGGGCCAGTAGGGTGCTACCAGGACGACCTGCTCCTCGTCCTCCCTGACCATGCACAGAGTCTGTGTAAGTAGGCTCGCTGGGTGAAACGCATATTTGCGCAGGCCAGGGGGCCAGCTGTGTGCCAGCGCATCTATGCCGAGAGGTGCCTCAGTCAGGGCATACCAGAGCGGGCAGTGGGACGATTCTTGGGAGGTGAACAGTCTACCTGTGCCTGTCCGAATCAACTCCAAATCAGATGGACCACCTGAGGGTGGAGTCTCCACCCTCCCCTGAGGGTAACCTGCCATGACAACACGTCCGCTGCACTGTTGAGGTCGCCCGGGATGTGAGTGGCTCGCAGCGACTTGAAGTGCTACTGACTCCAGAGGAGGAGACGGCGGACGAGTTGTGACATACAACGAGAGCGCAGACCACCTTGGCGGTTGATATATGCTACCGTTGCCATGTTGTCTGTCCAAACTGAATCAACGGCCGGAACCTCCGTAGGGTGAGCAGAATTGCCAGCAACTTGAGGCAGTTGATGTGCCAATGCAGCCGCGGGCCCGTCCATAAGCCGGCGGCTGCGTGCCCGTTGCAAACAGCGCCCCAGCCCATTTTGGAGGCATCTGTCTTGACCACGACACGCCTGGAGACCCGCTCTAGGGGAACACCTTCCCGTAGAAATGAGAGGTCGTCCAAGGGCTGAAGAGACAGTGACAGACCGGAGTGATGGCCACGCGATGTATACCACAGCACCATGCCCATCTTGGGACTTGAGTCTGAAGCCAGTGCTGAAGCAGTCTCATATGCATCAACCCGAGCAGGGTGGCCACCACTGAGGATGCCATATACCCCAGGAGCCTCTGAAAGAGTTTCAGTGGAACCGCTGTTTTCTGTTTGAATGCCTTCAAGCAGGTCAGCACCGACTGTGCGTGCTCATTCGTGAGGCGCGCTGTCAATGAGACTGAGTCCAACTCCAAACCGAGAAAAAGATGCTCTGAACCGGGAGGAGCTTGCTCTTTTCCCAGTTGACCCGAAGCCCTAATCGGCTGAGGTGTGAGAGCACCAAGTCCCTGTGTGCACACAACATGTCCCGAGAGTGAGCTAGGATTAGTCAATCATCGAGATAGTTGAGAATGCGAATGCCCACCTCCCTTAATAGGGCAAGAGCTGCCTCTGCGACCTTCGTGAAGACGCGAGGGGACAAGGACAGGCCGAAAGGGAGGACCTTGTACTGATACGCATGACACTCGAATGCAAACCGGAGGAAGGGTCTGTGTCGAGGTAGAATCAAGACGTGAATGTAACGTCCTTCAGGTCTACCGCCACAAACTAATCTTGATGCCGGACGCTCGCCAGAATGCGTTTTTGTGTCAGCATCTTGAACGGGAGTCTGTGTAAAGCCTGGTTCAGTACTCGCAGGTCCAAGATTGGCTGCAACCCTATGCCTTTTTTCGGTATGATGAAGTAGGGGCTGTAAAACCCCTTCTTCATCTCGGCTGGAGGGACAGGTTCTATCTCACCCTTCCGTAGGAGGGTGGCGATCTCCACGCGCAAGGTAGCAGCGTTTTCGTCCTTCACCAAGGTGAAGTGGATACCGCTGAACCTGGGCGGACGCCTGGTGAACTGAATCACGTAGCCATGTCGGACAGTCCGGACCAGCCATCGCGACAGATTGGAAAGTGCAAGCCATGCATCCAAGTTCCGCGTGAGGGGTGCCACGCCCTGTCGTGGCCGTGCTGAGTCTAGGGACATCGAAGCACTTACCTGGCTCCTTGTGACCACCCCTGGAACAGCCTGGGATGGGGGAGGAAGAGGCCTGTCCTCGCAACCCGTGGAGACTGTCACATCAGGGCGGATGTGTGCCACAGCTGGGCACGCGGGGCGGGGAGACCGCCGCTGGAGTGCCAATCCTGCAAGGAAAAAAAGGTGGACGTGGTCGTGATAAAGACAGTGCACACCGGGTATGTGACCCAGGGAAGGAGAAAACCACTCTTTTGCTGAACTGTTGGGTACCGCAGCCACTTGGGCATGCGGCGAAATCAAATGAAAAGGCAACAAAAGATTCTCCACCCAGCCCACTAATGTGGATATCATCCGCCCGAGAGACCGCGCCGTGACGAGGTCGGTCGCCGAGCGCAGTTCCTGCATCAGATCTGTGGTGGAACTACCCTCGTGCAGTTCTTTTATCGCCTTGGCTTGGTGGATCTGCAGGAGAGCCATGGCGTACAGGGCAGAGGCGCTTGTCCAGCAGCACTGTAGGCTCTGGCCGTCAGGTACGGCGTGAACCTACAGGGCTTGGACAGGAGCTTTGGGCATCCGCGCCAGGTCACGGCGCTCTGCGGGCATAGGTGCACCGTGAGCACCTTATCCACCGGAGTAATCGCCATATAGCCCCTAGCCACCCGCCATCGAGGGTAGTGAGGGCGGGGGAACTGAGAAATCGGGATCAGGCAGTAAAAGGTGCCTCCCACGATTTTGTCAGCTCCTCGTGCACTTCCAGGAAGAAAGGCAGTGGAGCGGGGCGTGGCTACTTTGATCGGCGCCGTGAGCCCAGGAACCAATCATCGAGCCGCGAGTGTTCAGGGGAGAGCGGACAGTACCACTCTAGCCCGACACTCGCGGCCCCCCGGGAAAGCATGTCCATCATCTCTGCATCAGCCTGTGACTAGGCAATCGTCCCCGAAGGGGGGAGCCCAGCTGAGGCTTCTGCATCCGACTGGACAAGCCCGCTCTCCGATGCTGCGCTCGAGAGCTCATCAGCTTCGTGGGCTCCGAACAAGAGGTCGAACTCGCTGTGAGACGAGCCGGCGGACTCATCCAGAAGCCCGATCGGGGCAGACGAGTGTGCTGGGGAATGGGAGGTCCGCGGGGGGATACCCGGCAGAGGCGGTCCCATTGGGGTCCCCAAATTGCCCCCAGTGCTAGCCACGCTGGCCTCAAACCCGTAGGTAGAAGGACCGAGGTGGGGAGCCGCAGGGGCTGCTTGCTTTCATACAAAAGCAAGCCATGACCGCAACATTGCCATGGTCATGTTCTCGCAGTGAGACCCCGTGTGGGTCGCGCACAGACATGAAAGACAGCGATCGTGACCATCTGAAGTTGAGAGGTAATGACCGCAACCAGGAATAACACACAATCGGAAAGACATCTTTAAAAAGACGCAACTTTAAAAAGACGTTCCGTGTGTGCCGATCTTTTAGAGATATATACTCTTTCAGGAAAATATACTCTCTTTTTTCTGCCGAAGCACCCAGGGGCATTCTCTGCAGTGCACCAGTGCAGAGGAGGGTGAAGCCGCTGAAATGCGCCATCAGAACCAGCAGAGGTGAATGAACAGTCAGCTCAGTAGACATCGACCGTTCGGCTCCGAAGAGAAAATCTGAATGAGTGGTTGCATACCAGCTCCTTTTATACCCGTATGTCCGGGGGAGTGGCATGCTAATACCACTCGCCAATTTTCATTGACCTTTTATCAAAGACCAGATGTGTCTCGGGCTCCCAAGAGTGACCCCTAGTGTCACTACATCGACACAACGTCGAGTGAGTGACAGATAGGAACGGCTAAACACCTTACTGCCATGGGTCCACGTCATCGGTATGTGTGACTTGGAGCTCCACCTACTTTGAGGCCAACCACGTTCAGACTGTTAAGATCAGTCTGCATGAACACATTGACATGCAGTTATTAACGAGCTGGTGCAAACTTACTTACATCTTTACGATTGTTTGTGTAGAGACATTTTTCAAGAACACATCATGAATTGTTTTTTTTTACTAGTCTACAAAAGGAATCAGACCTACTCAAATACTCTTAAGTGCCCATTTTCTCTATTGTTTGAAATGCTGATTCACTCGTACAATTTGCAGCCGAAATCCATTCACACATCTGTCTAAAGATATGATTATCATCATTATTTTGTCTGTATTCTACCCATTAACACTCTTTTATACACTCATCTTTAAAGTAATATCAGTGCCATCATAAATTACAATAAAAACATGTCATCGGTGCATTTTAGTCAGGACCACTTCCGTCAAATGAATACTAACTTGAATACTTGAATAAATGCTTTATTGATTGTACACAAATTAAGCATCTGTTGGTGATGCTGGTATGGTTCTCTTCTAGGCAAACTCCCCGCCCATCCATGGATGGAGCAGGGAGAGCAGCAAATAAAAAACACCCAGGGGTAACATCATAAATAAACATTATTACCATAATATACATCGTTTCTGACAATACAACATGGTACAATTGTTCATTGTATAATAAATTAAATGGACTCATAATAGCAGAGATAGAAACTCTCAGACTCGAGTCGCACTTAAGTTGCAAAAAAGCACAACTTATTAGTATATTTAACTGCATTTTTTTGTTTCTGTTCTAAACTTTTTCATGATCTAACAAATTAACCGTCCTCGTAAAGGAGGAAATATAGAACTGTGACGAGGATGAGGGCTTGGCTGGGCCGTGATGGTGAATCAGCTGATTAGCGGGAGAGCGAGATAAAGGGGAGCCGGAGGCGCCAGTTCGAGAGAGAGAGAGATGCACGTGGCCGCGTTGCATGTGTGTCTGTGTTCGTTTATGTTTGTTTGAAGTTAAGTTTGACATTAAAACTTTGTTTACTGTTCAGCTGGTTCCCTCCTTCTCCTTGCCCGACCTTTACCTGTTACAGTGGTGCCAAAACTTGAGAAGGAGGAGGGATGCACTGTCGCGGAGTCCTCACCGATGCCATCCACCAGAGGAACAGCCACGGCCGTCTGCCTGGGGATGGAGGGGTAGCTGCAGCAGCCGAGAGCCAGAGGAACTGCTGCTGTCCGCCGAGAAGGGGAGGAGTGGTTCCGTCCACCAGGGGTCTGAGGGCTCGCTGCCATCTGCTGGGGGAGGAGCTAGCTGTCATCCGCCAGAGGGCAGAGGAGCAGTTGAGGACTGGGCGACAGCGTGTCCGGGGACCGGCGAGCAAGTTTTTCTCTCTCTCTCTCCTCTCTCCCTCTCTATGTGTGTCTCCCGCTCACCCTTTCCCTCTCTCAACACCACCCCTTGTTTCAACCCCAGGTTCCCAGGAGGCAGGATGGACCAGCGGCTGACAGAACGGCCAGAAGGACAGCATCTCCCCTCCAGAGGGGGAGGGGGTGTAAGTCAGTCCGGTGGCGCCCCGGCCTGAATCGGGAGGGGGAGGAGTATGATGAGGAGGAGGGCGTGGCCGGGCCGTGAGGGTGCACGGCCGGCGCTAAATCGGATGATCAGTGGGAGAAGGAGATAAATGGAGCCGGAGACGCCAGTTCAAGAGAGAGAGAGAGAGAGACACACGCGGTCGCACTGTATGTGTGTTTGTCTTATGTTTTATGTTGTTTTAAGTTGACCTTTACATTAAATGTTATGTTTACTGTTCAGCCGGTTCCCGCCTCCTCCTTGCCCTTCCTTTATCTGTTACCTGCTTTTGCAGAGGGTTTCACCATGGTATTTTTGGTAAATTTACAGTAACCGTAAAATTAACCATGGTTACTATATTACCAAATTATTACTGTACTAACACCATGGTTAATTGCATTAAAACTATGGTTTCTGCAAAAAAAAAAAAAAAAGAAAAAAAAAAACATGGTTACTACAATAGTAGTAATACAGTGATGCAATCTACACACAAGCAATGCCAAGCCGCGGAACGAGTGCGATCGACAGACCCCGCCTCCGGATCAAACTATTCACTGCACTCACCGACATTCACCGTGACCAAATCATTGCGATGAAATCAACATTTATATTCATTTTTATTTTTAAAGTTAGCTATGAAAAACAATGCAATTTTGAAATTAATAGTTTATTGATTGTTTACTGTAAAAAACATGAATAAAGTATAACTTTATGTACTTTATTAGATATGTTTGAATAAATGTACAAGGCAATCAGTAATCAATTTTAATATTTCAAAATGTAATTAGCCTTATATAGGGTTTATTAAACTAACCAGCTGCAGAGAGCAGCATCAAAACGAGCGGCATGGTCCTGTCATGAATGCTGAGGATACTACTTGGGGGAAGCTTACACCTCATTCAACAGCAGAGACATACACTGCTTAAAGCAACAGTATGTCTGGAAATAAATAAGAAAAGAGTGGCATGTTCCTGTTATGAATGCTGAGAAATCTACTGAGGGAAGCATACACCCATGCAGCAGCAACCGAGACATAAACTAGATTAAGCAACAGCACCTTGCCATTACCTGGATTTTAATTAAAACATCTACAAGGGGAAGCATATACTTCATGCAGCAGCAGCCGAGACCTAAGCAAGGAGCACGTTGCCATAGCCTGGATGTAATTTAAAAACGAGCAGTTGATGCTGAGGAATTTACTGGGGGAAGCATCCACCCCATGCAGCAACAGACACATACACTAACTTAGCAACAGCACTTCACTATTGTCTGATAAATAAAAGCAGGCGTAATGTCTTATTACCCAGTATGGCTGTACAATTGAGACCAATCATAATTCTGATTATTCACTTGATATATAATGGCAACGGACTGTGATTTCTGATTAATGAAAATACATAGAAGTACTTACTGTATGGGCCTAAGCATGTCTTCAATAGCTACTCATCAAAATGCTGGCCCTTTAGCAGCATGAGCAATACTTATATTCGTTATACACAAAAGTAAGAAACAGACATCTTTGATTGCAGCGGCTAGCTTGTAATCAAAATTGTGACAACGAGAATACTGTATTGACGCTTAAGAAAGTCAACAATGGCAGCTATAACTCGATTGATTAATGGTTCAGCCTTAGATGAGTAGCATGTTGCTGTTAAACCAAATGATTCAATTCCAAGTTGTATAGTGCTCAAAGCACATAGTCTAAGGTTGCATAATGTTGGAATTTCGGTTAATGTAGATGTACACGGTATGGATTAAAGTGCTGCATACCTCCATCATTATGTAGGGAAATTTATAATAGAATTAGCCACGTTTGACAACCATTACAAGAAAGATAAATAACAAATAGTTAGACTATATGTCTGAATAAAATTCTCCACTATTAAAATCATATTACAATGTCTTCTTATATCCACTCACAATTTCTATTGTAAGGAATTAGCTTTAATAAGGGAATTATGATTAATTCACTTATTGGAATAATATTATTCTCATGGCTTATTAAAAATAATATCACAAATATTTTAGGTATAGCTTTTAGGGCCGGATCTTTGAAAAAATCAAGTGATAAGATTATTTATCAAAATATACCACAGTCAAATTATCTTTGAATACAAACAAGACTTTATTGCTATTCTAAACATAAAAACTAATTTAACACATACACACATAAAACAGGTTGGTGAGTAGTGTAACAGGTGAATGAAATGATCTGTACAGAGAAAATGAACTTTACGGAGCCTACAGACAATGCCTTGCAATGATTTGCAATTGGTTAACCCGAATTATATTAGAGAGACACCAGCACTTTCAGCAAAGTCTGGAGATGTACTTGCATTTTGTAGCATTTCCTTGCCTTGCTTGGTTCTTTGTTGAAAGTTCTGGTGGTTCCGTCGATGTTTTGGACATCTGTTAAGATCATGTATATTTGTTGTCTGTTGCGTCGATGGATGATGAGGCGGGGCTTTGAAGCAAGGCCTTTCGCATGGAGGACTCGCGACTCCCGTCACATGTGTGAACCATAGAGCAGAGAGTGAGAGGCTTCCTCAGAGCTTTACTCAGAGCCTTCTTGGACTTCTACATGGCACGGAACTTGAAGGATGCCTGGGTGAGGCTGCAAGTCCCGAGGGCAAGAGCGTGGAGGATGCAGAGCTGCAGAGGAAGTGAAGAGCAGAGAAGAGAGCCGAAGAAGAGAGAAGACTAAAGACTTCTTCCTTGGTACCAGAGTCTTGATTAGAGACTCTTTGGGGTGCGGCCAGTCTACAAGCCAATCAGAGGCAGCTTTTCAGAGGCACATGGTCAAGAGTGTCCTCCCCTCAAGATAATTAATTTATGGCCTTTGTTCCAAGGTTTGTTAGTTTCTAGCTCAAAAACTGAACATTTTAATCATGAATTTCATAAGAAAACTATAACTGCAACTAACCTGAAAATACTTCACACCATCATTCTGGAATTTAAGAGACAATCAATTACATACCAAACACTTGTACATTCTTATTAAATTACAGTTATAATTCAGTTATAATGCATGATAAAAACTTCCTACCAATTAGTTGTTTTAGTTTTAGCATGGATAATCATTACACGTTATGAGAAACATGATTGTCAGGGTATATTTGTAAGATGTTGAATCCAAATAAGAGGAGGGACAATGTCAGTGTTTGCAGCATTTCTATCCTGTCTCATTTGGCGGGGAATGAGATCGCACCTGTTGGTTATTTGATTAGTGTGCACAAAGCTATAAAGCCGGTATGTTTCCTGTGTGAGGGGGGATTTTGGTTGGTACTGTTCTAAACCTAATGCTGCTGTGCCGGACGTGGGTTGGTTATTATCGTATTGTGCGCGTAAGTAAATTGGGAGGGATAATTTGGCGTCGGAGTAACTATGATTAGAAGTTGGTGTGGCCGTTCTTGATGTTTCTCCAAGCAAGGTACCCCATGTCCTGTAGCAGGTGAGAAGGCCAGCAGTCTGTATTTAAGGTATTTAAGTCTATGAACTAAGTGTTTGATTTGTTTGGGTTCCTTTTTTGCTGGGGGGGGCAGGGTCTAATTGTGAGTATTAATGACTAGTGACCCCCGGCGCTAGTAATTTGTATGTGTGTGTGCATGTGATTGAGTGGGGGTATGAGGGCAGGTTATTTTCCTCATTTCCATGCCTCAGTTTCTGTAGCTAATCGACGGCAGTTTTGTATTTAGCTTGATTGGTATCAATGGAATGTACTTTTGATATTTTGTTTTGGTGTGTATTTATTGTAAGGTATTTATGAATTTGTGTGTGTTGGATATGTATTGAATTGCTGTGTATTGGGGGTTCACATGAGTTATTAATTTAATGAATGTGAGACAAAAGGGCCTTGAAACCTTGGCTGAATATTAATCTGTGTGTTGATGTGCTTACAGTTTAAAAGCTTGTATATTTATTGTTGAACATCTAACAATGTAAACAAAGCTCTTAATATCTCATGCATGTTCTGTTATGATGGTTATCGACCTGCTGCTCCCTACAGTGTTTTAAATTTAAGATTTTTGTATAAAAATACAATTGTTTTATTTTACTGAACCAAGTATGAGGTGGTGAAGCGTTTTTCTTGGTTACTGATGCCCAAGCAAAATTAAAGGTCCAGTAAATAACCTGTATATGTGAGAGAGTGTTTGTCTCTGACTTTTGTCCTGTTACATATTACCAGATTAAGCCTTGAATGAGAGTTCTTGGCTCGGAGGAATTTCCGGTGCTCTAGGCCATCTTGGTGAAATTCTGTTTTAATGCTTCTTAATTTCCTTCCGCATTCAGTCACTACAATAACAAGACTATTGACAAACAAACTCCTCTTGAGCAATCAGAGTGACCTTGAATATATGAGAAAATAGAGTGACCCCTGAGTAATTTGAGATCTAAGTTGGAAAGCATACAACCCAGTCAGTGATAAGTAAAAGGCAGCCATGTTCTTGGTGAGGTGAGCAGGGGCTAGAGGGCTGCGGAAGTTGAGTTCAATGAGAAGATATTTAAAAATATAGCCAACTACACCATATTTGGACTTACCCAAGGAGTTAAAGCTTACTTGAAACAAGAAAAACAACCTCGATTGAGGACAAAGGTTTGTTGTACTCAATGAAGGATGAGACCATGCATTGCCCAAAAACATTATTATTATTTTTTTAAACAAAACAAACTGTCACTTTATAGAAAATCACATACCTTTTACATACAACATAGGACAAAGTCCATACTTTTTCTTTAAAAAGCTTCTAAAAGAGTGCTGGGGCTAACCGCCAGGGAAGTGAAACTGCACCAGGATGGGCCCAATACACCACTTAACACACACACACACACACACACACACACACACTTCAATAAACCTGTGTAACCATGATAGCCATCACCTCAAACTGAGAAGGGGGGCCAAAAATATCCAGCAACTTCCCCAGCAGCTTCCCTGGGGCAGGCTGCAGCACTTCCTAGACACAATAAATTGTAAAATTAGACAAACAAGTGACGGTAGCGATGGAAAAAATATGTCAGTGCCAAAAGCACTGAAGTGACACCTGAAAAATACTTGCTTGGGCCAACATAGGACACAAAAACAATCCTCAAAACCATCAAATTCATCAAAATAATTACACTTAACACTGAAGATCCCACAAGAACTTCACCCATAAACAAGAGAAATAAGACAAGTAAAGAGCAAATAAACCAAATAAAGAATAAATCACAAAACAAAGAAAAACATAAAACAAATAATGGCAATAAAATCACAACAAAACAGCAGTGCAGCCTGTGTCTGCCTATCCTGTTACAAAGGCAACAGCACATTGCTAAAGAGAACTGACAATATAAATTTGATCGGGAAGCATACATCCTTGTATCAAGGAGCCAGCTGCTAAATTGAGTTGAATATGAGCAATAACTGTATGTGTAGCATTTAGAGCAGAGCAATCCAGTCTTCTCCTAGAAGGCCAGAAATTTTAAAGTTCCCCTTCTGTCACTCACTCGACGTTGTGTTGATGTAGTGACACTATGGGTCACCCTTGGGAGCCCCAAACACCTCAGATCTTTGAGAAAAGGCCAGTGAGAATTGGCGAGTGGAATTTGCAGACTACGACATACAGGTATAAAAGGAGCTGACTAACAACCACTCATTCAGATTTTTTCTTCGGAGCCGAGCGGTTGTGTGTCAGCAAGCTGTCTTTCACTACCGGTCCATTCACCTCCCAAGAAGCATTTGCTGTTGGATATACGGCGCATTTCAGCGGCTTTTCTCTCCTTCTGCACAGATCTGTGCAGATTATGCCCCTGGGCACTTCGACAGGGTTAAGAGAGTTTATATTCCTGCAAAGAGTATATTTTATCTATTAGAGCAAACACATTGACGTGAACGTCTTTTTAAAGACACGTCTTTTTCAAGATGCCTTTCCGTCTTTGTGTGATTCCTGTATGCGGTCACCGTCTCCGCTTCCGTCGGCCACGGGCATTCGTGGATGGTTCATGTTCTCATTGCGAGAATATGACCATGGCAACATTGCGGTCACGGCTTTCCTTCTTCTGGGGGAAAGCCACTCTAGCCGCCCCCCACGCCGTGCCTTCTACATCTGGGTATGAGGCCGGCCCGGCTGGTGCTGGAGGCGATTTGGGGGCTTCAATGGGCGTGGCCCTGCCGGATAAATCCCCGCGGACCTCCCATTCCCCAGCACACTCATTTGCCCCCTGCGAGTTTCGAGAAGAGACTAGCTCGCCCCAGGGCCAGCTTAGTGTCCCTTTCGGAGCTCCAAAGCGGGATGAGTGCTTGATTGCTGCATCGGAGAGCGTACTGGCGATGTCAGATGCTGAGGACTAGACTGGGCATGGAGATAAAGAAATGGTTTTACAGCCCTTACTTCATCCTACCGAAGAAAGGCGTGGGTTGTGGCCAATCTTGGACCTGCGGGCCTTGCACAGACTCCCGTTCAAGATGCTGACGCCAAAGCACATTTTGGCATGTGTCCGGCATCAAGATTGGTTCGCGGCAGTAGACCTGAAGGACACGTACTTTCACGTCTCGGTTCAACCTCGACACAGACCCCTCCTACGTTTTGCTTTCGACGGCCAGGCGTATCAGTACAAGGTCCTCCTCTTTGGCCTGTCCCTGTCCCCTCGCATCTTCACGAAAGTCGCAGAGGCAGCTCTTGCCTCGTATTTCTCGGCATGGAGTTAGACTCAGTCTCGATGATAGCATGCCTCACGAGTGAGCACGCGGTTGGTGCTGAACTGCCTGAAGTCTCCTGGGGCATTTGGCATCCTCGGCGCCGGTCACGCCACAAGGGTTGATGCATATGAGACCACTTCAGCACTGGCTTCAGACTCGAGTCCCAAGATGGGCATGGCACCGCGGCACACATTGTGTGGCCATCACGCCGTTCTGCCACCACTTGTTCAGCTCTTGGACACACCTTGCATTTCGATGGGCAGGGGTTCCCCTAAGCAAGTGTCCAGGTGCATCGTCATTACGACAGACGCCTCCAAGCGAGGCTGGGGCGCTGTGTGCAATGGGCACGCAGCTGCTGGCTCCTGGACAGGACTGCGACTGTGTTGGCACATCAACTGCCTCGAGTTGCTGGCAGTATTGCTCGCCCTGTGGAGGCTTTTGCCTTTGATCCGGGGCAAGCATGTGTTGGTCCGGACAGACAACACAGCGACAGTAGCATTTATAAATTGCCAAGGTGGCTTACGCTCATGTCGCATGTCGCAACTCACCTGCTGTCTCCTCCTATGGAGTCAGCGGCGACTGAGGTTGCTGCAGGCCACTCACATCCCGGGCAACCTCAACGCCACAGCGGACGTGCTGTCACAGCAGGTGACGCTCAGGGGAGAGTGAAGACTCCACCCCCAGGTGGTCAAGCTGATTTTGAGTCGGTTTGGCATAGCACAAGTAGACCTATTTACCTCCCGAGAAACCTCCCACTGCCCGCTCTGGTATTTTCCGACGGGGGCCCCACAGTGAGCCTACTTGCACAGACCCTGTGCAAGGTCAGGGAGGACGAGGAGCAGGTCACCCTCGTGGCCCCGTATTGGCCCACCCAGACTGGGTTCTCAGACCTCACACTCCTCATGACAGCCCCTCCCTGGCGAATTCCCCTGAGGAAGGACCATCTGGCACCCACGCCCAGACCTCTGGAACCTCCATGTCTGGCCCTTGGATGGGATGCGGAAGACCTAAATGGCCTACCACCAGCAGTGGTAGACACGATCACTCAGGCCAGAGCTCCCTCCATGAGGCAGCTTTATACACTGAAGTGGCATCGGTGTGTGAATTGGTGTTCTTCCCAAGCTGAAGACCCTCAGAGATGCACAGTCGGGTCAGTGTTTTCCTTCCTGTAGGAGAGGCTGGAGGAATGGTTGTCCCCCTCCACCTTGAAGGTGTATGTGGCCGCCATAGTGGCAAACCACAATAAGTCCTTAGGGAAGCACGACCCGATCATCAGGTTCCTGAGAGGCACCCGGAGGCTGAATCCTACTAGGCCATGCCTGTTCCCCTCATGGAATCTCCCATGGTCCTCCTGGGCCTTCGCGGAGCCCCCTTTGAGCCACTAGAATCAGTTGAGTTGAAAGCCCTCTCCTTGAAGACAGTCCTCCTGATTGCGCTCACCTCCATCAAGAGGGACCTGCAAGCATTCTCTGTCAGCGATACCTGCCTGGAGTTCAGTCCAGGTGACTCTCAAATAATCCTGAGACCCCGGCCAGGCTATGTGCCCAAGTTTCCCACAACCCCCTTCAGGGATCAGGTGGTGAACCTGCAAGCACTGCCCCAGGAGGAGGCAGACCCAGCCCTGTCATTGCTGTGTCTGGTGCATACTTTGCACATCTACTTGGATCGCACGCAGCTCTTTGTCCGCTTTGGCGGATGGCGGAAAGGGAACGCTGTCTTCAAACAGAGGCTTGCCCCACTGGATAGTGGATGCCATCGCTATGGCATACCAGGCCCAGGCCGTGCCCGCCCCTTCGGGAATACGAGCACACTGCACAAGGTGTCTGACATCCTCGTGGGCACTGGCCCATGGCACCTCTCTAGCAGACGGTTTCGTCCCATGTTCTGTCAGGTACGAATAGGTACATTCGGGAATACGGACAGCTGGCCGGGTGTATCGCTTACATATAGCGCCTTTCCCCTCCAAAGAGGTGAAGACGTGCGCTTCTTTTCCCATGCAAGTTCACGAACCCGTGAACCCTGGATGTCCTTCCTCCCTAGCCCTGTGGCTCGTGAATTCAGTGGAGGAATTCACAGCTGGAACCAGTACGTGTGCTAATATGCCCTTACTGAGGTAGGTGCTCCACAGGTGCTGGTTACTCTGGTAACCCCCTGTGATGTATTTTCCGCAGTATGGTCTCCCTGTCGGCAGACCTGCGTCTCCCTTCGACAGAGCCCTCTCTGTCCCGGTCACCATGTTTGTAGATCTCCTCCCCTTTCAGGCAGGACCTACCACCGTGCCTCTTCCATGTGTGGCTCTGAGCCCACATGACGTGCTTACCACATGTTACCTCTCCTCCAGGCAGGATGTGGTCTCTGCAGGGTCTTTCCCCCTGAAAGAATAGGATAGGAAAAGAACACTTCCCCGGCACATATATTGAGCATTAAAATGGCCCCAGCCGAATAACTGAATACTCTGTGGAAAGAAAACATAGAGAGAAAAGGCCACAGCTGGCAAAGCCTGCTCCCATACTATATACGCCTCTTCCCCCCCAGGGATGTGGGGAACTATACAATGTTTTTTGGGGCATTGGGAGAGGCTACATGCAGACCGGTGCACCTGCTACTATGCATGCAACAGCATGCTTGCATCTGCACCGGCAGTCCACGTAACATGGTTCAGCTAGTTGTGGCGTTTCGTATAGGGACCCCTAGTGTCACTACAGCTCCTTTTATACCCGTATGTCCGAGGGAGTGACATGCAAATTCCACTCGCCAATTCTCATTGGCCTTTTCTCAAAGACCTGAGGTGTTTGAGGCTCCCAAGGGCGACCCCTAGTGTCACTACATCGACACAACATCTTGTTCCCTCCATCAGGGAATGGAGGTTACGACAGTAACCGAGACGTTCAGACTTCAGTTTCTCAAAGTCCAGAGTTTCTCAGATTCCTGTTAAAGTCATCCTAAAGAACTTGATTACCTTTTTTAGATGTAGATAGAACAAAGTCAGTGCCTGAGTTCCAGACAGGATTAAAACAGAGCAATTAAATCATATCCTAAGGGAGGATAGCCAAACCTCAGCCAGATCACCCTGCTTGAGTGACTGCATGTCCTTAATTCCAGGATGAGCATAACTTTTAAGTCTTCTGATATGCAACAGAAGTCTATCGGCTGAGAGCTTGAAGGCATTTTAACAGCAGCTGCTAATGTTGCTGCTCCAGTGGGACAGAGTGACATCACCAGAGCATGGACAAAGAAACTGGCAACCAAGAGCAGCAAACCAGGATCTGGACCTGTGGATTCTCTCCTCCATGATGAATATCATCAGGGCATACAAAAGCTAATGAGGGAATGGAAAACAGGTGAGAAAAATCAGGAACAGATGGCAGTGATGAGGGCAGTGCATACTGGGAAATGTAGTCTGGGAAAATACTTCAAAATAAGAGTCCTATCTTTCATTTGACATTTATATTTATGAATTTGTTGCATTTTTAAACTTTTTGTTTGGCAGTTTAACAATGTGACATCTTGCTGAGGACAGGTTAAATTAGATGTGCTTTTAAGTATAGAGTTGTGTTCAAGTCCACCTTAGTCGAGTCCGAGTCAAGTCCGAGTCTTTAAACAATCGAGTCTGAGTTGAGTCAGAGTCCAAAAGGGGCAGAGTCGGACTCAAGACCGAGTCCATAGCAGTCCAAGTCGAGCCTGAGTCCAAATAAATCTGTTCATGAATATGAATAAAAATTTTAACTGAAAACTCGACATCAATATTTTAAGCTTATTTTAAAATTCACATCTAAGAAAAACAGTTTGTCAATATAAATGTAACAAAAACACCTCTGTTGCCTTTTATATATATATTTCATGATTAGTATCCTGCTGAACAAACTTCAAAATGGTTTCAGAATGAAAGCTTATGCTTTAGGTATATGAAGACAAAACTGTCTTTCAACACAATTCTTACTGCATTCTGTTGACATTTCAATTATTTGTTGCTTTTTCCCCTCCACTCAAACATAGACTAAAGAAAGTGAAAGCTGCATTAGTCATTACAACCATGGTTATGTTTCAAATTTTTATTTAGTTTTCATTTCAACTTCATTTTCAATTTGTCAATTAAATTTTATTTAGTTTTATTTAAAATGATCCCTGTCTAAAGAAATAATAGTCTATACTGAGTCTATACTGAATCTTTTTTCTCTATCTGCCGACTGAAGAACATACAAATCGAGTCAACACAGTAGTAATTAGCACTCACTGAGAAGTTACGTCTCACGATTTGACTGCAAATGCTACATCCAAAAACACTGGAAAAGCCCACTGATAATATTAGGGCCGTGTCGTCACAGACATGATTTTCTAGTTAATTTGCGGGAAACTGCACAGTGCAGGGCAGTTCTGCATGCTGCTCATGTACCTAAATCCCTGATGCGTCCGTGTGCGTCTCACAGCAGCTGCCGCAGAAGATAAAAAAAATAAAATAATTGATATTTGCTTGAGCAGCAGCTGCGTTGTTTTGCAGTCAGTCTAAATCTTTAAATACCAACCAAAGAAAATTTAATTGATCTCTTCTTTAACCACAAAAACATGGAGAATAATCATTTTGAGTCATACATTTAACAGAATTGTCCTTCAAAAATGTCAGAGATGTGGGCTAAAAAAACACGTGCATAAGTTACCCAGTGGTTTACAATAAAAAAAATGTAATACAAAAAAAATTAAAAATACAAATGTCATAACCAACTATATTAATCTCGTATCATGAAGTTTAGCTTCAAACACAAACTCTGTCATCGAATAATACATTTATTGTATAGACTATAATTAAATTATAAACAAAACATTTCACTGCCCAAAATAACCTAATATTTTATTGAGCATGGTTGAATGTTGTGAATGGTGGACAAATGCCGTAAAAGAATGTATTTTAAGCAGCTCATTAATGCTTTGAAAATAGTCAATCAATAATAAATAGGTGCTGTTTATCTGTTTAGAGTTGCTGCCTGCTTTAGCAATAACGCTTTTTTCCCAGACTATTTAAAAAGTAACACAGTTAATTCATCAAGCTATTATGGACCAGTTCAAGCTGACAATACTGCGTGGACCACAGGAGACTACAGAAGCCTACATGTGTAGCTACACTACACATAAAAAGACTTAAATATCCAATATTAATACTATTTTTATACATTTTTATTTCAATATGCTGTTTTAAGTAAACTGTGAGAGACATGATGTGGGTGACTTGACTCAGTGATGTTCTTGTTTTTAACCATGATGAAACCGCAATGTGAGCACCGTCTTGGCTGCACATGTGCTTCACACAATTTTACCAGTTGTCAGGTCCCGTGTTGTGTGAAACTGCCTTGTTTAGTTTCTATTACATTGGATACATACCCATCTTTATGTTTTCGTCGTGCCAGCCACCTCGGTAGTCAATGTTATACAGTAGTCTCTGTAGTAGCACAGACGCGTATTGGTTGACTGATGAGTGTGCCTGTGCACGTGCGTATGTATGTGTGCGTGTGTTTGCTTAAACAGTGAAACAACTTCTACGACTTCAGGGGCTAATACAGCTGCATACAAACAGACATGTGTTCATTAATTTATGTTTTGTTATTTCTTTTTTTTTTTTCTTTTTTTCTTCATTGCATCACAAATGTCATGGACTAGGAAATAAATCCAGAGTCCCAAAGGCTCGAGTCCAAGTCAAGTCTGAGTAAAAATGCATCCGAGTCCGTGACAAGTCCAAGTTCATTAAAACTGGCCTCGTGACTCGGACTTGAGTCCGAGTCCAAACTCGAGTACAAAAACATTTTCATTTTTGTAAAGCTTAATTAATCCTTTCTAGCAATCATTTATATATATATATATATATATATATATATATATATATATATATATATATATATATATAAGATTTATACATAAGCCTCTGAAATTACAACTAAACTTTACATAAATCTGTATCAATCTCCGAAAATGTTGTTTTTTCAGGTGCAAAAATCACTAAATAATTCCACAAATTGACATCAGCCCTCAAAGTGCTCCAAATGATCAAGGGATTAGGGTGTTCCAGTCAAACCCATTGCACGGGTTCTGCCAGTAGTGGGCACTCGCACAACGTAAGCTATGACGTACATCCGAGTCCGTGAGACGAAGGGAAATTAGTGAGGGAAGGGCATACAAATTTGAAGTGAAATGCAGCCATGATCAGCTGAGCATCAGCTGACTGCAAGCTGACTAACATGACCTGCCTGATGCTATGCTTGATATTATGGCCATGTATAACATGTTAATGCATTAGTGCCATGATTGCAAAAGGTAAACATGACAATTTATACATTATCTATGGAATATTACTTTAAATCATCACTGAGTAGTTAATACAGTGTATTTTACTGATCTCAGAGTGAGGAATGAAGACATGATAATTTTTTTTTTTTTTTTATGTCATATTATTTTATGTTTTTCATGTAGTCTTGAGCGTCCTCATATTTAAATGTACTTCTAAATGCCTCTACCTGTAGCGTGGACGGTGTCTGAATGTTCACAAACAGTACAACATTGCTCAGCTCATTCTAACCTCTTCTTGGCTCTGAGCAAAGAACGAAGAAGCACTTTGTGCTGGGGCCATTAAAGCTGCACTATGTAACTTTTTGCTCTCAAGCGACATCTGTGTTTGAAATTTAAAACTGCAAGCAATTTGTGGAAGAATACATTACATCAGTCATGTTCTGGCACTGCTTCTGGCGGATCATTCTCCCAATTTGAGCTTAACTGGTCATCGCCTATGTGTGATCATGACAGGAGCCAGAGTCATAATGGGTAACACTTTATTTTGATGGTCCCAAACAGATATTTAACTGACTATAAGTGACTTATCAACTGGCTTGCTATAGCTAGTAAACAGTGTTTCAACAAACATTCAGTACACTTTCGATAGCCTGTATAACAGCAGCAAAATAACAGCTTATTGACTGACTTGCTACAGCTAGTAAACAGTGTTTCAACAAACATTCAGCAGACTTTCAGTAGCCTGTATATAGATCTTTATTAATGACCTTTTAATAAACTGATGTTCTCAACAATAATGTAAGCAGGTCATTAGTAGAGAACTATATACAGGCTACTGAATGTCTACTGAATGTTTGTTAAAACACTGTTTACTAGCTATAGCAAGTCAGTTGATAAATGTAAGTAGGTCATTAATAGAGATCTATATACAGTCTACTGAAAGTCTACTGAATGTTTGTTGAAACACTGTTTACTAGCTATAGCAAGCCAGTTGATTAGTCACTTATAGTCAGTTAAATATCTATTTGGGAAAATCAAAATAAAGTGTTACCTCATAACGTGCTATTTTCATGTTGATATTATGTTATACGATTAAACATTTGAAACGTCCTGGTTACTTGCGTAACCTCCATTCCCTGATGGAGGGAACGAGACATTGTGTCGATGTAGTGACACTAGGGGTCACTCTTGGGAGCCCGAAACACCTCTGGTCTTTGATAAAAGGCCAATGAAAATTGGCGAGTGGTATTTGCATACCACTCCCCCGGACATACGGGTATAAAAGGAGCTGGAATGCAACCACTCATTCAGGTTTTGTGCTGAGGAGCCGTGACAAGGTCCCGGCCATTTCAGCGGGTAGTTCAGCATTGTGGCAGGAGGGACACAACGTCTCGTTGCCTCCATCAGGGAATGGAGGTTACACAAGTAACCAGGACGTTCCCTATCTGTCACTCACTCAAAGTTGTGTCGATGTAGTGACACTAGGGGTCCCTATACCAAACACTGCAACTGGCTGAACTGTGTTACGTGAACTGGCAGTGTGTGACGGGCAGACCACTGTGTGCCTCGTAGCCAGCGCACCAGGCTGACACGTAACCTCCCCCAACGCTGTTATGAGTGTCAAACGGCCCTTTGGTCGACTGCCCAAAAGATAGAGACAGGTTAGCCCAGTTGTGGCCTCTTATCCTCTTTTTTTTCTCTCCCCCCCCCAAAAAAAGGAATTAACCAACTGGGGCCACCAGGTCTAAGTCAGGGGGATGTCCCTCCTAAGGGGAAGACACCGCAGAGACCACACCCCACCCAGAGAGGGCAGGGGGGTATTTTGAGTGGAAATACGTCACATGGCCTTGCCGAGCTTTGTCGGAAGTATGTCATGTGGAGAAGTCCTATGGTATGTCCTACTCTACGGGGGAGGAGTTACTACAAACATGATGACTGGGGCAGAGGGACCTCTGCCCAAGAAAGACACAGTTTTCCAACAGGGAAACAAATTAGCAGAAGATATATGTCGCATGGGGTTACCTATGGGGAACCAACACATGCGGAGCACCTACCCCAGAACAGGGCTTAGTTAGCACATTTACTAAGCCAGCAGCGAATTTTTCCATGAACTCATCTGCCACAGGGCTCGGAGGAAATCCTCCAGGGAACACAGTTTGTGAACACTATTGGGAGTCAACAGTGCACGTCTTCAGCTCAGGGGAGGTGAAAGGCACTATGTGCAAGCGATACAACCAGCCAGCTGTCCCGGACTTACCTGCTTGTGTCTGCCACTACACGGGACAAAACCAGTTCCACCCGGAGATTGTAGAACCTTGCAAAGGTATTGGGTGTTGCCTACTCTGCAAATGTCTGTTAGAGAGGCGCCACTGGTCAAGGCCCAGGAGGCCGCTACACCCCTGGTAGAATGGCGGCACATCCTGGGCGTGATATGCCATTGTTATGGTGTCAATGAGCCAGTGGGCGATCCTCTGCTTGGAGACAGCGCTTCCTTTCTGCTGTCCACCAAAGCAGACAAAGAGCTGCTCAGAGACTCTAAAGTTCTGCGTGCGATCCAAATAGATGTGCAAAGCGTGCACTGGACACAGCAACGTCAGGGCTGGATCTGCCTCCTCCTGGGGCAGCACTTGCAGGTTCACCACCTGGTCCCTAAAAGGGAGCATGGGAACCTTGGGCACATAGCCCGGTCGGGGTTTCATGATCACATGAGAGTAGCCCAGACCGAACTCCAGGCATGTTTCGCTGACAGAGAATGCTTGCAGGTCTCCTACCCTCTTGATGCAAGTGAGCACAGTCAGGAGGGCAGTCTTCAAAGAGAGTGCCTTAAGCTCAGCTGACTGCAAGGGCTCAAAGGGCGCTCTCCGTTGACTCTGAAGAACTACAGAGAGGTACCATGAGGGAACAAGGCGCGGTCTGAAGGGATTCAACCTCCTGGCACCTGATGATCAGGTCGTGCTTCCCTAAGGACTTACCATCCACAGTGTCGTGGTGTGTCGCTATAGCGGCTACATACACCTTCAAGGTGGAGGGGGACAGCCGCCCTTCCAACCTCTCTTGCAGGAAGGAAAGCACCAATATGACTGCGCATCTCTGGGGGTCTTCGTGTCGGGAAGAACACCACTTAGCGAACAGACGCTACTTCACGGCATACAAGCACCTTGTAGAGGGGGCCCTAGCCTGAGTGATCGTGTCTACCACCGCGGGTGGTAGGCCGCTTAAGTCTTCCGCATCCCATCCAGGGGACAGACATGGAGATTCCAGAGGTCTGGTCGTGGGTGCCAGATAGAAAGAAGGTCCTTCCTCAGGGGAATTTACCGGGGGGGGGGCTGTCGCGAAGAGCGTGAGGTCTGAGAACCATGTCTGGGTGGGCCAGTAGGTTGCTACCAGGACAACATGCTCCTCGTCCTCCCTGACCTTGCGAAGTCCAGGGGGCTAGCTGTGTGCCAGCGCGTCTATACCGAGAGGTGCCTCCGTCAGGGCGTACCAGAGCAGGCAGTGGGAGGATTCTTGGGAGGCGAACAGGTCTACCTGTGCCTGTCCGAATCGACTCCAAATCAGCTGGACCACCTGAGGGGTGGAGTCTCCACTCTCCCCTGAGGGTAACCTGCTATGACAGTGCATCCGTTGCAGTGTTGAGGTCGCCCGGGATGTGAGTGGCTCGCAGCGACTTGAGGTGCTGCTGACTCCAGAGGAGGAGATGACAGGTGAGTTGTTACATACAACGGGCACGCAGACCGCCTTGACGGTTGATATATGCTACCATTGCCGTGTTGTCTGTCCGAACTAACACATGCTTGCCCTGGATCAATGGCCAAAACCTCCGCAGGGCGAGGAGAATTGCCAGCAACTCGAGGCAGTTGATGTGCCAACATAGCCGTGGGCCCGTCCAGGAGCCGGCGGCTGCATGCTCATTGCATACAGTTCCCCAGCCCGTTTTGGAGGTGTCTGTCGTAACCATGATGCGCCTGGAGACCTGCTCTAGGGGAACGCCTGCCCGTAGAAATGTGAGGTCGGTCCAAGGGCTGAAGAGGCAGTGACAGACCGGCGTGATGGCCACGCGATGTGTCCCGCAGTGCCATGCCCGTCTCGGGACTCGAGTCTGGAGCCAGTGCTGAAGCGGTCTCATATGCATCAACCCGAGCAGAGTGGCCACCGCTGAGGATGCCATATGCCCCAGGAGCCTCTGAAACAGTTTCCGTCTTCTGTCTGAACGCCTTCAAACAGATCAGCACCGACTGTGTGCGCTCATTCATGAGGCACGCCATCAACGAGACTGAGTCCAACTCTAAGCCGAGAAAAGTGATGCTCTGAACCGGGAGGAGCTTGCTCTTTTCCCAGTTGACCCAAAGCCCTAGTCGGCTGAGGTGCGAGAGCACCATGTCCCTGTGTGCACACAACACATCCCAAGAGTGAGCTAGGATTAGCCAATCATCGAGATAGTTGAGGATGCGAATGCCCACTTCCTTTAGAGGGGCAAAGGCTGCCTCTGCGACCTTCGTGAAGACGTGAGGGGACAAGGACAGGCCGAAAGGGAGGACCTTGTACTGATACACCCGACCCTCGCATGCAAACCGCAGGAAGGGTCTGTGTCGAGGTAGAATCGAGATTTGGAAGTACGCGTCCTTCAGGTCTACCGCCGCGAACCAATCTTGATGCCGGACGCTCGCTAGAATGCGTTAAAGCCCGGTTCAGTACTCGCAGGTCCAAGATTGGCCGCAACCCACCGCCTTTTTTCGGTACAATGAAGTAGGTGCTGTAAAACCCCTTCTTCATCTCGGCCGGAGGGACAGGCTCTATCGCATCCTTCCGTAGGAGGGTAGTAATCTCCGCGTGCAAGGTAGCGGCATTCTTGCCCTTCACTGAGGTGAAGTGGACACCGCTGAACCTGGGTGGACGCCTGGTGAACTGAATCGCGTAGCCGAGTTGGACGGTCCAGACCAGCCATCGCGACGGGTTGGAAAGCGCAAGCCACGCATCCAAGCTCTGGGCAAGGGGGACCAAGGGGACAATCTCGTCAGATGTACCGGTGGGTGGGGCCTCGCGGCGGGGTGGAGCCTGAGGTGCCACACCGTGTCGTAGCCGTGCTGAGTCCAGGGAACAAGGAAACCGCTCTTTTGCTGAACTCTTGGGTACCGCAGCCACTTGGGCATGCGGCGAAATTAAATGAAAAGGCAACGCCGCGGGGGTTCAGGGGAGAGCGGAGGGTTCCACTCTAGCCCGACGCTCACAGCTGCCCAGGAAAGCATGTCCGTCATTTCTGCATCAGCCTGTGACTGGGCGACCGTACCCGGGGGGGGGGGGCCCAGCTGAGGCTTCCGCCTCCGACTGGACGAGCCCGCTCCGATGCTGCGCTCAAGAGCTCATCACCTTCACGGGCTCCGAACAAGAGGTCGAACTCACTGTGAGATGAGCCGGTGGACTCATCCAGAAGCCCGATCGGGGCAGACGAGCATGCTGGGGAATGGGAGGTCCGTGGGGGGGATACCCGGTGAAGTTGGTACCATTGGCCTTCCCAAATTGCCCCCAGTGCTAGCCGCGCTGGCCTCATACCCGTAGGTAGAAGGACCGAGACGGGGAGCCGCTAGGGTGGCTTGCTTTCTTACGAAGGCAAGCCGCGACCGCAACATTGCCATGGTCATGTTCTTGCAATGAGTACATGATCCATCCACGAACGCTGTCTCCCCATTGGTCACGCCCAGACACGAAAGACAGCAATCGTGACCATCAGAAGGTGAGAGATAACGACCGCAACCAGGAATAACACACAAATGGAGAGGCATCTTTAAAAAGAAGCGTCTTTAAAAAGACGTTCCGTGTGTGCCGCTCTTTTAGAGAAATATACTCTTTTTTTTCTGCCGAAGTGCCCAGGGGCGTTCTCTGCAGTGCACCAGTGCAGAGGAGGAAGAAGCTGCTGAAATGCGCCATCAGATCCAGCAGAGGTGAATGAACAGTCGTGGAATTCAGCTCAGTGAACATCGACCGTTCGGCTCCGAAGAGAAAATCTGAATGAGTGTTTGCATATCAGCTCCTTTTATACCCGTATGTCCGGGGGGGTGATAAGCAAATACCACTCGCCAATTTTCATTGGCCTTTTATCAAAGACCAGAAGTGTTTCGGGCTCCCAAGAGTGACCCCTAGTGTCACTACATCGACACAACGTCGAGTGAGTGACAGATAGGGAACAGAAATATTACTTGCTTTGATGAAGATAAACAACACTCTTATTTACATATTTGAATGAATTTTACACTTAAATTGCTTTTCTGACACTACACTCAAAGCACTTTTAAATAGAGAACAGGGGACTCTCCTCAGCCACCACCAGTATATCTTAATATGATCATTCAAGTGTTTTATCTACTATTAATGTTTGAACTGTAGTACAATTTTCAATTTTAGAGGTTAAACTCGTGATATGGCTGATATGAGTTCAATAGAAAACTTTTATTTTTATGCTATATTTTTCAGCTTCAGTTACTACAATAGCATGTCTATGCAATGCACACAATAACACCGTAAACTAAAAATATAAAGATTCAATAATGATGGGGATAAAATGTACTTTATTAAACATAAAAATAATAAGCTTAAATATGCAATATAACAATTATAAGAAGTAAATTTCAGAAGTTGTACATATTAAACATGTCACAGTAACTTCACCGGACAACATAGAAACATTGCAATCGGTTAACACACAAGTAATGTTCGATTCATAAAAGCATGACAAGCAATATTAGCTTCAATAACCCTACTAGAAAAAATATCCAAGTATTATAGCAGGTAAACTACTTCGCCAAATGGATAACAGATAAACATCCATCTGGACAGCAATGATGCTGTCTTGAACTGTGTGAGTGTTACTGAACTGAGTTGAATGGCGTAGTTAGTTTCTCCAGCCAGACCATGAGACAGCCGGCACTTCTTTCCTGTGTGTATGGATATCATGTAATGACGCAAAGATGAATGTCATAAACCAGTGATTTCGTGCCAAATCGAACCTGACAGCTCAAAATACAAATATTTTTTATAGGCTTAAAGTAGTGAATCGGGGTAAGGTAAATTGTTTTGAACATTGACTGTATATGTAATAATAACGATAATAATAATAATAATAATAATTCCTTACATTTATATATTTTCTAGGCACTCAAAGTGCTTTACATAGTATAGAGGGACTCTCCTCAACCACCACCAGTGTGCAGCATCCACCTGCATGATGCGACGGCAGCCGTAGTGTGCCAGACACCAGCTATTTGTGGAGAGGACAGTGTGATATAGCCAATTTAATGGATGGGGATTATTAGGAGGCCATGATTGAGAGGGGCCTATGGGGGAAATTTGGCCAGGACACCGGGGTTATACCCCTACTCTTTACGAGAAGTGTCCTGGGATTTTTAATGACCACAGACAGTCAAGACCTCGGTTTAACGTCTCATCCGAAAGATGGTGCCTTTTTACAGTATAGTGTCCCCATCACTATACTGGAGCATTAGGACCCACACAGACTACAGGGTAAGCACCCCTTGCTGGCCTCCCTAATACCTCTTCCAGTAGCAACCTTAGTTTCCCCAGGAGGTCTCCCATTCAGGTACTGGCCAGGCTCAACCTGAGGAACATACATACACTGAGGAAGAACATTTAAAGTTTGTATCTTTGACAATATCAGCCCACTTAAGATTTAATATAGAACTGTTATTATTATTATTATTATTATTACTACATAAAATAACTGTAAAACTGAAAAATGAGCAATGTCTGTTCTATTATCCTCCCATTCAATGCAAGTGAAATTAGCCTTTCCTTGTCCTGCACATATTGTGAATTTGCACAGCAGGGCCAGATACTGCTGATAATCATTAGCGAACGCAAACTAATTTGATGATGTTCGGGATTGACAATGCTGACACACATCTATATATAGAACAGAACATCAGGATATACAGTATGATTGTAGGCAGGTTCAGTGACACATCACATTTTAAATTTTAACCCTCATGCACTGTTCGGTCATTTCTGACCAAAGTCAATTTTGTTTCCTAAATATAACTGGTTTCCTTTATCTGAGGTGTATGAGACCAAGTGACCTTTTGTCCATTTGATATCTGAACACATGCAAACTGAAATTTGATCAGTCTAAGTGGTAAAAAAAAAAAAAAAAAAAAAAAGGAAAGAAAGAAAAGAAAAAGAGTTACACACTTTTTTTTACACTGAAATGATTTCGTGATTGAGACAGCCCTAAAAATGTCTGACTCCCTGATCAGTGCCCTGACTACTGAACTAGGAAGCTGATTGAGACACACCTAATGACATGATTTTTGCTAAATCAGTCTGAGGGCCAAATAAAAGTAATTGGCGGGCCGCGTACAATTACCCACTGACTTACATTAAATAAATAAATTACATCATACTGAGAGAACCTGTAAAGTAGTGGTACGCAAGAAAAACTGCCGGTACTCTGTAGAAGTTTTAGAAGTGCAGATATTGCGTTCTGTTGAGTACCCGCCCACTTCAAGCACTTATTTTCAACTATCTCACAATCATACATGCAAGACCTACACGTGGGCCCTTGTGAGCCAGATTATATTACAACTCTGACAAAATAGTTTACTTTGCAAGAGTTATTTTTAAGTACTGTACTAGGCCATTTACCAATCTGTCCTGATATTTAATTCACATAACCCTCTCTGATAAGATTTAATCTCTCTTAATATTAGATTCATGCACAGTTCTTTTGGTCCCCATTGTAAATCATATCTAAATCTTATTTTTGGTTTGTAAATGTAATTCTACCTAAGCTCATTGTGAGATGTTAGGTTTCATTTTTTCCTCAAAGAGTAAACAAGAATAATAATGGACTATGGCTGATTAATCACAGGGGCTTTGGATGACAGTGGATTAACCTGCTGCATCTGAAAATCATGATGTAGTTACTTCTGTGACAGGGATGGAAAATCATACAAGGACATCACATCAGAATTGTGGGAGACTTCAGGTCATTTGAGGGGCTACTTCAGCAGGTCTGTCCTTATAAATGCGTATGGATGTTTTTGTCTGTATGCCTATGTCAGAACATAAATAAGTGTGCTATTGCAGCAAAGAAATTTGCCTATTGCATTGTTTTCTGCATGATATGAACAAAGAGTATAATATAAAAACAGCAATATTTGAAGTCCAAAACTAGCACATGACAACAGTGCTCGAATCAGTAAAGATCTGTTGCCTGTTGTCTGTGTTGCCTTTATTTAGAAATGTGGTTCATGATGCAAAATGTTGATTGTATCATAATGTAGCAGCTCATCACTGGTTTTGGCAATTTCTATCTCAGCATAAAGGGACAGTTGCAAGAAGAACCCAATTTTTCCAAAAAATCAAAACTCATTCCACAAGAGGTGTATATTATTTCGACCGGTTGGAAATGCAAAAAATCGGCATAGATATCAAAGTATAAATGAATTTTTTTGTAGATCCCTTTGGACGCAGATTCACAGTTTGCTCTCATTGCTGTAGCAAGTGATATATTGTTTAGACTCAGTTGTCATTACAAAACACAATTTGATTTTTTTCTTTTTTATTATTTTAATGCAGAAATAAAATTGCAGTTTCTTTGTGTCAACTGTAAGAACGTCTCCTTTTGAAACATCTCACTCTTGACCCGCAACTGGTTTAAATGTGTACATGTCTGTAAGCATGCATCTGCTTTCTTTGTCTCTCTCTCCCCCTCATCTGTCTCATTGTTTTTTCGCACCCAGCTCCCGTACAGCTATCACCACACCATTTTTGTCTGCTGACAAGGCCTCACAGCAACTAGTACATTTTTTGTGTGATTATTTTACCTTCATTGTCTGTATTTCTGATTGTTCAAATACATCTCACAACAAAGTTGACATTTTGCAATCCACCAGAACACCATATTTCAAATGAAACAGTCATTAATGCCAAATGCACACTATCAAAACAGCATCATACAACAAATATATATCTACAATACTTAATGTATGCTTTATTATGATTTTTGTTTTTGTTGGAGATTTCTAACTCTGTGAAAATTGAAAAAAAAAAAAAATGTGGCTTGATGCAAATGTAAAGATAAGTTAAATGAATAAGAAGCTAATTACTTGATAATGAATTAATTAAAGAAAAGGTGGTGGAATTATGCAGCCATGTTTCTTGTTGATTTGCTGTTGATTTGGTTGTTGTCTTTGGTGTATGTAAATCAGTGCATTTTGAAATCACTACAAGGTCTTGATTTTGCAAAAAAAAAAAACAAAAAACAAATGCACTGAGATTTTTAGAAATTATACCTTTTGTTTGATTCTTGTATGAAACAATGATTTAATGCTCAGCAAATACCATTTTGTACATTTTGGTAATAATTTTAGCCATGTAAATGGCAGTTTTATTTATGAAAAGTTAAAGTGACTGGAAAAAAATGATCAACAATGTAACAGTGCCTTTCTTTGTTGTTCTCATTTTGTCACCGACATCCTTTGCACTTGTCAAACAACTCAATGGGCTCAGAGTGCTTGGGAAACAACCAAAAAATATAAACAAATAAATAAATAAATCAAATCCCTAATGAGAAGAGGGAATCAGGCAGTAGGGAGAAAGAATAATAATGTGTCATTTACAAATGATGAAACAGTGAAGACGGTTGTGTGAGGGTAGAAATTGTCTCGTTTCGCCCCAGGAATCTGACAACTTTGTCAAGCAAGAGACTTCTCGTAACTTCGGCTCTGTAAAAAAACTCCCCATCAAAACAAGTTTGCAACACGTTGCAGTTAACCTTCTGTCTCTTGTTTGTGTTGTGCTAATTTGGTCATCACTAGGCTCAGCGTGGTGCCATGGTGCTAATTGCATCAGTTGGGTTTATAGGAAAAATAATGGGATGTGTACCTGAAAGGCTCCTGAGGCAGGCCTCAGGCTCGCTGTTTTGTGTCTCTATGATTGAGGGTGTGTCAAATTAGCTATTTTTCTCTGTCGCAATTCAAAACCAGATGGAATGCTGTTGAAAATGGAATAATTGTGATTTATTGTTAAAATAATAAAAATAATTTAATCAAATGTGCAAGATAGACAGTAGATCTAGTTTTCAGTTTCGACTGCTTGCTGTGTTGGCATACATCTTGTTTGTAGTTTAGAGGCACAGATCAATGCAACGTAATCACATCTCTTCCAGCTTACAGAATATTCACATTTCTGCAACAAAAGTCTTAATGACTTCTCAGCAGAAGTTGTTTATAGTCTCAGTTAAGCAAAGTAATTGTATTGGAAAACAGATATTTAAAATAATTCTGAGAAAATCCCATTTTCATTGTCATATTGCAATACATCCTTTCAGATGTTAAAATATTATACATTTTTGATGAGTGTTTTATGAAAAGAACTCATTCTTTCTTTTGAAATGCATCTGGTAATCCCATCACATAAAGGCTGAGTGGAATGTTTCCCTTAATTTAACTTTTGTAGCATGACCATTCAGTCTATAACTATAATGCATTTTTTGTCTGTGGTGTACCGGAGTAATAAAGAATGATGAAACAGAATTAAAAGTGCAGGTTTGAAGTTCTTTATCAGCTGCACTTGGCTGGATTTCCATGGGGTTGTGCTCTTCCTCTTTAGCATAATTTTAACAGTAGGCTTGTGATTACTGAATACTCTTTTTTTTTTTACTACAATAATAAAAGTGAAATCAAAGTAAAATGGGGTTATTAACAAAAAATCATAAACTTGACATAAGAAAATGTGCCAGCACCCTCGCATTAACATGAATGTCAGTGCAGCTTTTCCAGGGGCCTGTTTTACAAGTTAACTGACAAAGAGATGCTATAGATAACTGTCTTTGAATGATATGGATATTAATTGTATACTAGAGTAAAATATCGGCGCAAGAGAAGAATGGTATATGTAAGGAATAATTGACGACTGACTGTTGAATTGTTGAAAAATAATGCACACCCGAGGTGGTAATGTGGTCACGATGCGCAGCGGGTGTGCATTATTTTTTAGCAATTTAACGGGCTGGAGTAAATTATTCTGCTTATACCACAGTTACCACACCTTAAGACCTCATTCAGGGTTTTATCTCAAGACATTTTCTGGTTGTCCTCCCTAAAATGCTTTTATGAGAGGAACTACTTTCTTTCGCCACAGATTCGGTGTCCTGCTTTAATACTATTTAATAATAGTCCAAGCCTTGGTTACTAATTCGAAAACGTTTTCGCTGCTTTACTGGAGCACTCACTGGAGTAACAATTTATTTGTTTGTGCGTATGTGAGTCTGTGTGAGTTAGTGTGTGAGGGATTGAAAGAGAGAAACTCAGAAAATGAGATATCTCGCTTCTGGGATTATTTGTTTTACATTTTTTTTTATTTTTTTTTTTGCAGCTCTTGTCAGAAGTAACATTGCTTCAAAATCACGAAGAAGCTTGTCACCAAATTCCCGTTGTAAACCTTAATAACTTTTTTCATAACCACTGAGATGCAGGAGTGCACTGACAGAACGACTCTGTTTTTCTCTCATGAGTACGCATAAAATGTCTGTTTGTCCACAAGTGTGAGAGTGTTTGTGAGAGAGGGGGAGCACAAAATTTTACACAGATTTTTCAGATAATATAGAAACTGTTGTATTGATTAAGTGTATCTTGATCTGATACAGCTCAAGCCTCCATTGCTAATTCGAAAACGTCATGTACGAACTAGCAACAGAGTGCTGCTTTTCGGCATAGGAGTAAAAAGGTTGTGTGAGTGTGTGCAAGCGTGTGTGTGTGTGCGCGCCAGTGTATGTGTGTGTGTGTGCGAGTGCGAATGTATGTGTGTGTGTGCGAGTGTATGTGTGTGTGAGCATGTGTGCACGCGTGCGTATGTATGTGTGAGGTATGTGTGTGCGTGTGCGATTGTGTGTGTGAGCGTGTGTAAGTGCAGGGGAGACGAGGGAGCACCAGGGCTCTTTTTAACTTAAATTGAGATAAATGTAGGATATTTTAGACATTGTTTTGACGTTCTTAACCTATTTACTTTAACCAATTACTTTTAATTGGTTATTTTGTTGTGGTAGCCTGTAGGGCTCTTTGAAATAACTGAAATAATTTGGTGAAGTGATATGGAACCGTTGTGCGGTTAAGACCTGGAACTACTTGATAGCCATTGCACACCTTAGTACCTCCATGAACCAATCAGAATCAAGCATTCAATAGACTGGTGGTATAAGTAAAATTATTTCTCTTTATTTCCCTGTTTGATTCTCTATTCGGTCACACTTTATATTAGGTGGCCTTAACTACTATGTACTACCATTAAATACATACAAGACTATGTTTTTACTGTATGTCTACATGTTGTTCTGCAAAATATCCACATTTGCTGCTACTGTGGTTGAGGTACGGGTAGGTTTAGGAGTAAGGGTAGGGTTAGGGTTAGGATAAGGGGTTAGACTTAGGTTTTGGGGTAAGGGTTGGGTTAGGACTAGGGGTAAAGTTAACAGTGTAACTACAAATGCAATTAAATGCAGGCACTTTAAATGTAATTACAATGCAACAACATGTATGTTCATAATAAGTACATTGTATCAAATGGTTAAGTACATAGCAGTTAAGGCCACCTAATATAAAGTGGGTCCCTCTATTTTTCAGAGCAGTTTGGTGTGTTTTTCATGTCTTGATTACCCTCAAACTACATACAGTAGGTACAAAAGCCATTTTTGTGTAATGCTAATATTGCTGTTGTCATGATGGATCTGATAGGGGATTTGGTGAAATCCTCAGACTAATAGGATACATTTTCTTTCATAAGGATTGTTATCGCTGGAAGGCCCGTTATATATGGTGAACACTTATAGGGTTCATCTGTCATCACCAGGATTGTTTGTGATGTATATTCGGTGCTGATTCTCATGTAGGAGATGAGCCGTGGAAAGAGAAGTCCATAAAATATCCTCATTATTGTTGTTGTAGTCATTAAATGCTGCAGGAAGATGAATGGCAGTGACACTCAAACTCTAGCTCTTTAGAGGGGAAAATGTTTTATATCTATCACACCTTCATCATCATCCATAAGAACCAATCTGGAGGTGTTTGCAAAACCCACTTAGCAAGTGATGTATTTTCCCTGGGTGCTATAGGTTTAAGATGTAATCATATGGGAATAAAAGAGTAGCAGATTAATAATTGAATTTGGTCTTATTTCTGATGAAAAATTAAGGGAAGGAATGGAAAGAATGGGTATGAACTGTGACAGTTTACAGAGCTCAACATCTGAGCAAACAGCCCACACATACAATATCACAATTAGCTGTCTAGCTTTATCTTCAAAAGTGCTGCAACAAAGACTACCAGTTTTCCCATTGACCCAACAGAGACAAGCAGTATGGTTCCACCTGACACTGCTGTATTTCTCAAAATCACACTTCCAACTGTGATATACCTGTAGAAAACAGAGCTAATGTCCTTGAGATCTCTTAGATTTTGAGACATGCATCTCTTGCATTTGAAGTGGGCATACAGTAGGGGATATAGGGAATTTAGCAAAGCCCCTATGCCCATGTCCCTAGTGATCATCACATCTCTAAAGTCCCACTCCCTCTGAATTGAAAAGCTTTAGTCTTATCTATAGGGGTAGGCTTAGCACAATGATTGGATAGAGTGGAACAAAGGAAACATTTGACAGAAAGAAATGTAGCACAAAGGACAAAGAGTATCCCAAATCCCAGATAAAATATTTCTTTATCTTGGCTTTAAGATACGCAGCTGCTTCAGGTTAAACCCACCATGCAAAAAATAAAAATAAATATAAATAAATAAATAAAATGTGGCCATTGGCTTATCTCATATGCTAATGAATGCTGCAGTCGAATCCTGCATTTACATGGGAAATACATCTGATTAAACAGGGAATTGTGGGATTGGTTAGAAGGTCAGCATTTCTAAACAGGAGAACCCTCTGTCTTTGCAGAGATTCCTCAAAAGCACTGAGTGTTTGATGTTGCTTTCAAGCATCTCTTTACTCTCTTACATTTAATGTGATTGTACCACTAGATATAAAATGTCTGGATGGGCTGGTAAAATGAATCTTTTATTTTGTCTGTCTGTAATTTTTCCTGTTTTATAAATTTTATCCTAGATAAATCCAGTAAATAGAATCTGTATTATGGGTGATTCAGTATTCACAGGAGTATTACAATTCTACAGCAACAGATTTTGAGTGATAAGTGATTATCAGTGGGGAAAGGTAAAACACTGATTGTAATATTAAAGTAATTATGTTAGACTTATGCACATATGACTCTTTGCCTTCACAAGCTCATAGATTATCACAAGAGGAACCTCAAATATATACCTAAATGAAGTTCTAAATGTAAGTTCGGGAGGAGCTTGTTCATTTAGGCCTGCCAATCTTTTCCTAAGGATATATAAGCAGCCACCTCCCTCACACTGGTGACGATTCTTCCAGCATCCCTCCTCCTCCCCCGTCTCCAACATTATAATGTCTATACCAATTGTAATTTCAACATTGTCTATTTCTTGCTTTAGTCAGTCCAGGAGGGGATACCAGAGCTCAAGCCCAGTCCTGCTCTCGAGCCCCTCCGTTATGGACAGCATGCCAAATCTGTTTACTTTAATGTGCTCCAGGGCTGTATGAACCTGTGAACTTGTGAAACAAGTATTTTTACTTGTTTTGAGATCTTAATCCTTGTGAGTAAAAAAAACACACACACACACACACACACACAAAAACATTTTAAAACAGTAGGGAGACAAAGGTGGCAGTCATCTCATGGCAATGATTGTAATTTCTTGAGCAGTTCTAATCCAGTTACACATTAAGGCTTTGCTGGATAAACATCTGAGGTGGATTAGTACACAAGTTGGTGCCCAGGGAGTCGATTGTGAAGCCAGTTTAGTAATGACTTGTTTCATTGCCATGACAGTCTGGCACAGTAAAGACAGCCTGTCCCCACCGTGGCAGTCTGAGGCGATTCTCAAACCCAAACCCACAGTCGTCATGCTAAGACAATGGTCAGCTCTAGGCCCACATGCAGACTGGGATTAAACAAAAAGAAGTGGAATATGAGTTATTGCAAAATGTATATGGTCAATGCCATGAAATATGATAAATGTAGAACATATTTAATCTCCAACACATTCAATGAAGTTGATGGAGATAAGAGGGGAAAACTAGGTACATTAGTGAATCCACATCTTGGATCAGTTTAAATCAATGTTTGTGCTCACTGCACATCTTGCATGTTTTCATCACACTAAATCCACAGAACATTTTGTGCCGTGATGAAACATTTCACTGAAGACTACCCAGCATCTGACCACTGATAATGTTTGTTGTCAAGTAGAATAATTACAGCTCTTAGATTCTCAGAAAGTATCACACACACATTCACACACGTACACATCTCACCAACACATATAAAAGTGCAAGTGGTAATTTCAGTGTCTGTGAGGGGGAATGAAAGTGGTACTACAGTTGGCCTTCACTTATCGTGTCCTTGGGCTTTGATTTGATGTCATTGGAGATAAGAAGATACCCAATCTGGTTGGTCTGTTGAATCACTCGAGTAAAAACTGTCTATGTGAACATCTCCATATGGTGGCTCACAGGGGCTGTTCACTCATTTTCATTCTTAATCACCCCCCCCCCCCCCCAAAAAAAAAACAATTAATGCAATATTATCACTTAAAAGAAAGAATAAGTAACTAAGACCTGATTATACTTGCATATTAAAATACAAATAAAAATATAAAATAAAAACAAGCTGATAATAATTTGATAAAAGCTATGCTTGAAAGAAATGCTATTTAAAGTTAGGCCTTTATGAAATTAAAAATACTGAATAAAGTTGATTTCCTGATAGGATGAACATGTCTAGTTTTAAATAACTCCACTTTTGAGAATTGATTTAATTGACCTAGTTTATAAGAACACATTTGAAATGCCCAAACTAGAATTAGGTTAATAATTGGCATAATTAGATGGCATATTGGCTACCAAAAATGATATCCTTGATTATTTATCAAACATCTTTTCTCTGATCAATTTTTAGCCCCTGAAATTGTATATCAGATCATAACTTCAGGGAAGTTACAGCCTCCTTTCAACCCCTACACAACTGTTGCAGAAGTGTAGATTGTAGAACAGTGTGGAAAGATACACCAGATTAGATCTATCACATCAGAATGCATAGTATGCCTACTTATTAAGAGTTTGAAGGATATATGTTTTAATTAGCCATACCTCTAGCGATTAAGACCTGGGAGACAATTATATTAACTAAAATGTTAATTAAAGCCCCCCCCCCCAAAAAAAAGAAAAAAAAAAACATAATTGTTTTCACACCACTAGTCCTCTGTGAGTCCAGAAATAATTCTCAGAAGCTTTTACCCATTCTAGCATACGCTGACCTAAATATGCTAACTCCCACATCACAATGGCTGCTGTCACACCACAGCACTACCTGTTCTGATGGGAACACAATGAATGTCAGGACATTTCACACTGAGGAACTGGAACAAAGTGGAAAGCTACAGAAAAGTAACTTTTTAGCAGTTATGGAAGATAATTTGGTTAGTGCAGTTAAAAAGGAAGAATGTTATAATATATCAGGATATTATATGAAACACAAAACAGTCTTCATGTTAAACTACACAGTAGCAATGTGATGATCAGACATACCTGTACTGTATGGTTTCCCAAACAAAATAGTACTGTGGTGGTACCAGGTGGCACAGTAAAGGTGGTCGCACGCTGGACAAGAAGCGCCACACCGCGTCGCGGCTAGGACACGGCACAGGTATCAAACACGGGGCACGTCGATGCGGTTCAGGTTGCAGACAGTACACACAAACGTTACAAAGGTTTTTCCCTTGTTCAAGAATGAAGAATGCTAAAGTAAATAATCTATGTCCTTTGATAATGATTTAGATTGAATTTAATTGAAACTTTGTAATTTGCGCTCCATGGCATGGCAGAAATTTGAGCAGCCTCCAGAGTCGTAGCTGGGTGCCGCCAACAGATGGCGAGTTGTGGCGATGGTGTGCGTACCTTCATTGAAAGCAGTTGTTGCTAACTTTAGAATGTGCCATGTCGTCCACCAGACTCGTCCGGTGTGCGACCCCCTTAAGGGTATCAAATTGTAATACTATTGAAGATAGATAGCATAATGATCAACTACCTTATTTAAATACCATGGTATTTAGATAGTACTCCAATAGCCTACTGCAAAGCATTGCATGGCACTTCAATGACACACACACACACACCATAAAAATAATAATAATAATAATTATATATATATATATATATATATATATATATATATATATATATAAATCTGCTGCTGAGCTTCTATCTTCACCATGCTTTGAAGTAAATCTCGGTGCCATGTGACTGTCCCAGGTGGTCTGTATGCATTTCGTGAAGAACAGCAAAAAGTGTGCAATATTGCTGGAGCACAAAGATGAATTTATCCCTGCACCCCTGTGGGTGAGGGACACAGAGCAGAAAAGCAATATGGCCCTGAAGCTTTGCAAGGATCCTGCTGTGAATTATGGAAGCTAAGCTATTGCTAGTTTCCTGTGACACACCATAAATCATGGAACAAGATTTTGTTTACTACACCTTCATTTTTGCCATCCTGGAGGTTCCAGGGAGGAGGAGCAAGTATTGTGTAAGCATTTGACAAGTTATTTACCCAAAAAGTAATAACTAACACAATTCTAGAAGTCTCTTGTTTTGATTTCTACTCAAGGTCAAAAGCTAGATGTTTCCTCTTCATCCATTTCTCTGTCTCTTCACAAACATCTGAGGCTACTGCATTTGCTTTAGTAGCCTCTTAATACTGCAGGCTTACAAGCTTAACATTCGGCTTAGTAACAATCAAACAACAGAATTCTGCTTGCATTTCTAATTATAATAATTATAATTAGAAATTAATGTTATTATTATTATGATTATTATTTGTATTGCTCTCATAAAGAAAACAAAACACAGCTAAGCACTAAAGATGATACAGTACCGACATACAGTATATTTATTTCACTGTCTATTTATTGCAGACTAATAAATAACAATCTGAGGCCACTCTGATCTTCTTTCAAAATAATTTTGATCTTAGAATTGGCACTGACATTGATTTTGAAGTATGCAGCGTTGTTTTCTAAAGCTGTAATACCTAATAATTCGGTATTTCTTTCATATAAAATGAACCCTATTCTCAGGTACACCTTTGTGCACCCAACCATGCTTAATGCTTCCAGCACCAGTGTCAGTATAGAACTATTGATTCATCATACCCAGGAAGAATCTGACACTTTTTTAAAGATCCCTGAGATTCGAGTCAGAACCGAAGCCTGCCTCTCCCCATCCACTCCCCAGATATTGAGGGGAGGCAGAGGTTATTGGAATCGCCCAAGCCCAGTTAGTAGGATTGAAAGGGCTTGAGGGGCCCAAAGGGTGACAGGATAATCATCTGAGCAGCCAGCCTAATGGAAAGTGGGTATGGCTGAGAGAGGGAGAGCAGGGGGTTACTGCAGGGCCCATACCTCCCACTGTCATCCAATAGAAACAGGAGACACACATCCTGTTCTGTAACCCCAAACAATATTTTAAAACCCACTCACAGTCTTCTGAGTGCAAATGTGACATTTAAATGTCTTGCTTTCTAAACTGTAGCAATGATACTCAAAACTGTAATCAACCCAGTACTGACAAGATTCTGGCATGACTGACATAATACTATGACTAATCAGCTAACAAGAGGCTCCATCTCTGCTGCTAGTACTCCTCATATTACTCTCATGTAATTTAGCCTCTTTTTTTTTTTTTTTTTTTTACCTCAAACCATTGTGAAGATTCAAGCTCAGTAGCAGATTATTATGTGTGTGTGTATATATATATATATATATATATATATATATATATATATATATATATATATATATATATATATACATTTTTTTAAATAAATATATAATTATTTCTATATATATAAAAAAAATACAAATAAAAACACATGCACCCAATCTGTAAAATGAATTTACATTTATATATAGTACATATGCAAAATCAGAATCAGAATGAGCTTTATTGCCAAGTGTTTACACGTACACAAGGAAGTGGTGATATGGTGACAGGAGAAACAAGTGTACACAGAAAATTACAGTGAGACACAGAATATAAAACAAGGTAAGAGTATAAATAGACATACAAATAATAGGACATATAACAGAATGGCGTATATACATGTGCAAGTGGTAATATATTTGCAAGGTAGGGGTATGTACAGTTATTGAATTAAATATGTGAATTTACATATGTACATGAGATATGTACAGTATTTACATTATTGCACTATGGGGGAGTCCTGAGGCAGTTTAATTGTTCGTGAGGAAAATGACCTGAGGGTAAAAATGCTCAGTGCTCTGCAGCACCAGCCAGAGGGCAACAGTTCAAAGAGGGAGTGGGCAGGGTATGTGGGGTACAGAGTGATTCTACCTGCATGTTTCCTTACTCTGGAGATGTACAGGTCTTGGAGGGTGGACAGGGGGGCACCAACAATCCTCTCAGCAGTACTGACTGTCCGTTGAAGTTTCCTTCTGTCTGATTTGGTGGCTGAACCAAACCAGACAGTTATAGATGTACACAGGACAGACTCAATGAGGGCTGAGTAGAACTGAGTCAGCAGCTCCAGTGGCAGGTTGAACTTCCTCTGCTGGCGAAGGAAGTACAAACTCTGCTGAGCCTTCTTCACAATGGAGTCTATGTGGGTGTCCCACTTCAGATCCTGAGAGATGGTAGAGCCCAGGAACTTGAATGACTCCACTGCTGCCACAGTGCTGTTCAGGATGGAGAGGGGGGTGCTGGGGGATTTCTCCTGCAGTCCACTATCATCTCCACAGTTTTTAGCATGTTCAGCTCAAGGTTGTTGTGACCGCACCAGACAGCCAGCTGATCAACCTCCCATCTGTATGCAGACTCGTCACCGTCACGGATGAGGTCGATGACTGTGGTGTCATCTGCAAACTTCAGGAGCTTGACAGTGTTTTTTTTTTTTTTTGCAGTGCATTCATTCGTGTACAGGGAGAAGAGCAGTGGAGCGATAGAATGCATCCCTGAGGAGCACCAGTGCTAATAGTGAGGGTCCCAGATGTGAGTTTCCCCAGTCTCACTAGCTGCTGCCTATCTGTCAGAAATCTGGTGATCCATCGACAGATTGGGGTGGGCACAGAGAGCTGGGTCAGTTTGGCTGAGATAAGATCAGGCATGATGGTATTGAAGGCTGAACTGAAGTCCACAAATAGGATCCTTGCAGGAGGTGTTGGTGTGTGTGTGAAGTGAAGATCAGAGCGGGGGAGCGGTGTGAGACTAGGCTTTTTAAACTTGCAGTAAAATACATTCAGTTCATCAGCCATTAGTTGACTCTCTACAGAGCGAGGGGGAGGTGTCTTGTACTTGGTGATGCTTTTCAGGCCTTTCCACACAGATGCAGGATCGTTGGCTGAAAACTGTTTTTTCAGCTTTTCAGAGTAGCTTATTTTAGCCACTCTGATTTCCTTAGTCAGTGTGTTCCTGGCCTGGTTGTACAATATTTTATCCCCACTTCTGTAAGCATCCTCTTTGGCATGACGAAGCTGTCTGAGTTTTCCTGTAAGAATTCTTTTGTTTTTTTTTTCATTAAAAAAATTACTGTTGTATTTACAGTCCACATAAACTTACAAAATGTCTTTTAGAGTAAGTTTCTTGCTGGTATGGTGTACAATACACTAAGAACAATGGTATGGTAACTTGATGTTAAATATGTATTTCAATTGATATGTTAATGTTCCTTTTATTAGACTACAAAGAAAATTGTTAATAGTTTATTATTACTCTAAACAAATAAACAAATTCATAATACACTATAAACTGTTAAGCATTGTAGCTAATATGAGTGTAGTAATGTTCACATTGACACGTTATCTTGTATTACCATATATAGCCTACATAAAAATTAATGGTTATTTTTTTTTTTTATTTGTGTACTTTTATGTGCTTTTCTGTGTATAGTGAAATAGTTTTCCTACTTAAAATGTAAATTATTTGATATCACGAGAAAAAGGCACCACCAACAGCAGTCAAAGGCAAAAAAAGAGAGCATCAAAAACTAGCAGGGGTGCAATAACATGCAGTATTTTCACAAAATTGCATCAGATGCTGGAAATGTCCCGCCCCTTACTGAAACTGAAAATATTATTGGTTAGCAAATATCCAATCGTGTCTGAAATGAATGTTCTTATTGGTGGATCGGCTTAGTCGGACTGTCTGTCTTGCCAGTGCCATCAGTTGCGCTTCCGCAGCTCCGTGCTGCATTTAGAGAGAATCTCTGTACACTTAAAAAAAAAAAAAAACATATATACTGTATATATAGACAATTCACTCAACGGTGCTGCGGCATCGCTTTAATAGATTGAAAAAGTTCCGGGTCAAAAGACTAGTTGTTCTGGCGGCCATACGTATCATCACTTATTTCAGGTGGGCATATGCAAAATCCTAAGAAAGATAGGTGGGCATACGGCATATACCTGCATATGCCCTAGACTACACTACTGGAATTACAATTTGGGCATTTGACAAATACAAATAAGCATTTTTATAAAAATATTATAATAATAATTACATCAAGATTTAGCTTAAAATGCTTACTGTAGATCTATATTTGTTTAAAGGAGAGTTCTGTATGTGTTTATGTTTTACACCACTTTGAATCAGCTTTTAGTTTTCACTAGTTTGTTTCAATAGTCCTGCAGTGTGACAATATATACAGTATATATTTAAGCAATATCACACGAGCAAGAGTGCGATATGGCCCTATATCAGCACTGCTCTGATTCAGCTGCAGGCCGAGTGCCGTAGATAATCACAGCAGTGCTGCTTTAGGGCTATATAGCACGACTGCGAGTGTGATATTGTTTATATACAGAATCAGAATCAGCTTTATTGCCAGGTATGCTTTCAAATTCAAGGAATTTGTCTTGGTGACAGGAGCTTCCAGTGCACAACAATACAATACAGCAACAAGACAGAGATAAAAATAATAATAAAATAAATAAATAAATAGAAATAGAATAAGAATAAAAATCAGATAGAAAATAAAGTATATATAGAATACACAATAAGACAAAATATACATATATGCATATATAGTACTGTGCAAAAGTTTTAGGTACTTGTGAAAAACTTTCAAAGTGAGGATTTCTTAAAAAAATAATGACATAAATACTTTTCATTAATCAATTAACGTCATACAAAGTCCACTAAACAGAAAAAGAGCTAAATCAATATTTGGTGTGAACACTTTTGCCTTCAAAACAGCACCAATTCTCCTACTTACACCTGGACACAGTTTTTCTTGGTTGTTGGCAGATAGGATGTTCCAAGCTTCTTGGATAAATCGCCACAGTTCTTTTATTTATTTAGGCTGCCTCAATTACTTCTGTCTCTTCGTGTAATCCCAGACTGACCCGATGTTCAGTGGGAGGCCCTGTGAGGGCCATGCCATCTGTTGCAGGGCTCCCTGTTCTTCTATTCTATTCTATTTGCAAAAGGAATTTTTGGGAGTATAAAATGTATATTTCCTATTGACACACTAAAGTAGCAGATATAAATAACCATCTTAAAACAAATGTTTTTGTGAAACATCTTATGTGCCTAAGAATTTTGCACAGTACTTTATATACATATATACATACACATACATATATACGTAGTGCAAATACAAATCTGTTATATACAGTGCAAGGGAATGTAATGGCAGAAGAGGTAGGATGTGCTGGATAGATTTAAAAAGACTAAACTGTGAATTTCACATAATTATTGCTCAATGGGGCAGTTTTAACTGTTCATGAGATGGATAGCCTGAGGGAAAAAACTGTTCCTATGCCTGATGGTTCTGGTGCTCAGAGGTCTGTAGCATCGGCCAGAAGGCAACAGTTCAAAAAGGTAGTGGGCAGGGTGAGTGGGGTCCAGAGTGATTTTTCCAGCCTTTTTCCTCACACTGGAAGTGTACAGTTCTTGAAGGGAGGGCAGGGGTAACCAATAATTCTCTCAGCATTCCAAACTGTCCTCTGTAGTCTTCTGATATCTGATTTTGTAGCTGCACCAAACCAGACAGTTATTTAAGTACAGAGGACAGACTCAATGACTGCTGAGTAGAACTGTATCAGCAGCGCCTATGGCAGGTTGAACTTCCTCAACTGGCGAAGGAAGTACAACCTCTGCTGGGCCTTTTGCACAATGGAGTCAATGTGGGTCTCCCACTTCAGGTCCTGTGAGATGGTAGTGCCCAGGAACCTGAATGACTCCACTGCTGTCACAGTGCTGTTTAGAATGGTGAGGGGGGTCAGTGTTGGGGTGTTCACAATCATCTCCACTGTTTTGAGCGTGTTCAGCTCCAGGTTGTTTTGACTGAACCAGACAGCCAGCTGTTCAACCTCCCTTCTGTATAAAGACTCATCGTCATTTTGGATGAGGCCGATGACAGTGGTGTTGTCTGCAAACTTCAGGAGCTTGACAGAGGTGTCCTTGGTGGTGTAGTCATTTGTATACAGGGAGAAGAGTAGTGGGGAGAGCACACAGCCCTGGGGGGCACCTGTGCTGATTGTACAGGTGCTTGAAGTGAATTTCCCTTGTCTCACTAGCTGCTGCCTGTCCATCAGAAAGTTGGTAATCCACTGACAGATAGATGTGGGAAAAGAGAGTTGGTGTAATTTATTCTGGAGAATAGCTGGGATGATGGTTTTGATGATGATGGTGTTAAAGCAGTTCAATGAACAAGTACATTTTTAAAAATTAGGAAAAACTGAGTAATGGTCACAAAAACGCATTTGTGCATAGAACTACTTTCTTACACGATGGATCAGAATCTGCCATTGCTAGTTCAAACCAACTGATGCATCCAAGCCTTCGTTAGTAATTCAAAAATGTCAGAAGAGAACTGTCAAAAGACCTGCGTAACAAGGTAATGGAACTTTATAAAGATGGAAAAGGATATAAAAGATATCCAAAGCCTTGAAAATGCCAGTCAGTACTGTTCAATCACTTATTAAGAAGTGGAAAATTCAGGGATCTCTTGATACCAAACCAAGGTCAGGTAGACCAAGAAAGATTTCAGCCACAACTGCCATAAGAATTGTTTGGGATACAAAGAAAAACCCACAGGTAACCTCAGGAGAAATACAGGCTGTTGTATTGTTTCATTCCCTTGCACTGATGTGTGGTTGTTTCAAGGAGCACAATACGACAATACTTGAACAAAAATGAGCTGCATGGTCGAGTTGCCAGAAAGAAGCCTTTACTACGGCAATGCCACAAAAAAGCCCAGTTACAATATGCCTGACAACACCTTGACACGCCTCACAGCTTCTGGCACACTGTAATTTGGAGTGACGAGACCAAAATAGAGCTTGTCACAACCATAAGCACTATGTTTGGAGAGGGGTCAACAAGGCCTATAGTGAAAAGAATACCATCCCCACTGTGAAGCATGGTGGTGGCTCACTGATGTTTTGGGGGTGTGTGAGCTCTAAAGACACAGGGAATCTTGTGAAAATTGATGGCAATATGAATGCAGCATGTTATCAGAAAATACTGCCAGACAATTTGCTTTGTTCTGCATGAAAGTTGCACATGGGATGCTCTTGGACTTTCCAGCATGACAATGTCCCTAAGCACAAGGCCAAGCTGACCCTCCAGTGGTTACAGCAGAAAAAGGTGAAGGTTCTGGAGTGGCCATCACAGTCTCTTGACCTTAATTTCATCGAGCCACTCTGGGGAGATCTCAAACGTGCGGTTCATGCAAGAAGACCAAATACTTTGCATGACCTGGAGGCATTTTGCCAAGACAAATGGGCAGTTATACCACCTGCAAGAATTTGGTGCCTCATAGACAACTATTACAAAAGACTGCACACTGTCATTGATGCTAAAGGGGGCAATAAACAGTATTAAGAACTAAGGGTATGCAGACTTTTGAACAGGGGTCATTTCATTTTTTTCTTTGTTGCCATGTTTTGTTTTATGATTGTGCCATTCTGTTATAACCTACAGTTGAATATGAATCCCATAAGAAATAAATGAAATGTGTTTTGCCTGCTCACTCATGTTTTCTTTAAAAATGGTACAAATATTACCAATTCTCCAAGGTTTTTGAGCACAACTGTATATATATATATATATATATATATATATATATATATATATATATATATATATATATATACACACACAATACTGTGCAAAAGTCTTAGGCACATATGATGTTTCACAAAAACATTTGTCTTAAGATGGTTATTTATATCTGCTACTTTAGTGTGTCAATAGGAAATATACATTTATACTCCCAAACATTCCTTTTGCAAATAGAATAGAATAGAAGAACAGGGAGCCCCGCAACTGATGGCATGGCCCTCACAGAGCCCCCCACTGAACATCGGGTCAGTCCGGGATAACACAATGAGACAGAAGTAATTGAGACAGCCTAAATAAATAAAAGAACTGTGGCAAATTCTCCAAGAAGCTTGCAACATCCTATCTGCCAACAACCAAGAAAAACTGTGTCCAGGTGTAAGTAGGAGAATTGGTGCTGTTTTGAAGGCAAAAGGGTTTACACCAAATATTGATTTAGCTCTTTTTCTGTTTACTGGACTTTGTATTACATTAATTGATTAATGAAAACTATTTATGTCATAATTTTTTTAAGAAATTCTCACTTTGAATGTTTTTCACAAGTACCTACAACTTTTGCACAGTACTGTGTGTGTGTGTGTATATATATATATATATATTTTTTTTTTTTTTTTTTTTTTTTTTCTTAAGTACAAATATGCCATGTAGTCTTTCTGAATATTATACTGTCTTTCAATTAATATGAGGTCATGAAAACTGCATGCACAGTCACTACAATACAATTTGAAAAATGCTGTTTAAAGAAGTTTTAGATGGGATATTATTTCACATTACAGGCAGGACACTGTGTCACAACACAGGACAATTTAAAATGAGCTGCCTTTGTATATAGTAGAAACAAAGCTACCGATTAGCACTCACAGTCCTTTGTAAATGTAAAATTTTAACTTATGTAAAAATTGTAAACAAAATTCTAAAATCCAGTTTAAACCACAATTTGGGCAGACAGAATATTTTTCAGCAACAGTAAACCCCATTCAACAACACATAATCAGCTGTGTTGTTGAAAAGCAACAGTGGGATTCTGGGGATTGCAGGAGAGTAGTGATAGACATGCATCTTTGGCGCACTGGTTGGAAATCACTAAACGGCTAAAAAGAGGCTGCATCCCCACTGTTAGTACACCTAAGATTACTCTCTTTTGTCATCTATTTTTTTTTTTAATTTAATTTTAAATATTTTTTTTATAAAACACATCTTGCAACATAACATAAACATGAATAAAAAATAAAATAAAAAGAAACTGAAAAGAAAACAGTTAGGGTGTGTTCACACTTGGCAGGTTTGGTTAGATTAAAACAAACTCTGGTGCGATTGCTGTGTAAGTGCAGTTCATTTGAACAAGTGTGAACGCTGCCATCCGAACTTTGGTGCGCACCAAAAAAGTGGACCGAGACTCCCTGAATAGCGGGTCTCGGTCCACTTACAAACGAACTCTGATGCGGTTCGACTGATATATAAACACAGCATGGACCAAAGACGTCTAAACGGACCAATAACAGGATGTGATGTCATAAGATGCGACCCTAAAAATCACGTGACTTGATAACATAGAAAGAGTGGTAAGACAAGTGTAAACAAAACAATATGAGCAGAGCGCAAACATGGAGCAATGAGGAGGTAAAGTTCCTTATTAACATAACATTTGGTCCGACGAGCATATTTCCAGTATACTGGAAAAAACGCAAAAAATGCTCAAGTGTGCAAAATGTTCAGTGATAGGTTAAGGGAAAGTGTGTCCAACGAGCACATTTAGCCCAGCAGCCAGCATTGTTTTGGATGTTCGGCACGATCCATTGCAATATATACATCATAAAAGCTGTCCAATCAGGTTGTGACCTTATCCTTATGCCTTTTGTTTTGTATCTTTAGGTTCAGTGTTAAAAATGCCAGTGTGAACGCTAAATGAACCAGGACTAAATGTATAATTTTATTTTTTGGTCCGGACCACGACAACCAAGAGAACCGAACTATAAGTGTGAACACACCCTTAATGGCCATATAATATACAACATGATGGTCAGAAAAATACTGATTTGGTAAAATACACCAAACCAGTATTTTTAAAGTGCATGTTTTACTTTATGAGAGCATGGTCAGCAGGGTTCTGTGGTGAATAGCTAAAAGTTGCAGTACCACATCGTACACTTCAATCATCAGAGGCTATTTCCTGTGCTTTATACATGGCTACAGCATGTATAGTCCTCTTGCATGGGCAAAAGGGCCTGCAGCAGTGCTCTTCTGTTTATCTCCAAGCCCCTTCAGGGAAATTGCTGTCAAATCCCATTCAGGTGGGCTGCAGTTCAGTTTTATGTAACTATTTTTCTTTTCATTCTTTTTTCTTTTTTTTTCTCTTCTTTTAGCAAAGTGCACATTGACCTTTCAATGTGTGGCTACCCTGGGAGAGGGAAGAATACAAGGCTCTCTGGTGGGAGACAATGGAGAGAGACCCACAACTGGAAAGCACTGAAACCAGTGAAAAGCTCTGCATGTCTCTGTGAGAGTGAATGAAATTCATGTGATTCATAGATCAAAGGCCCTGTGTCCTTATTCAACCTTTGTGTTTCTGTCATTACTCGTGATACAATAATTATGCATTGTACAAACCGATGATAGATACATGTTCTTACACATTTATTACCGCCATCAATCATTTTATAAAAAGAGCATTTATTTCAAAGGTTTTTGCTTCACAGATTGAAGCACATAATAAAGCAACAGTACAATGTTCATAAAATATAAGTGTGATGCTGTAATTTTTTCTTTACATGCTGAAATACTGATATTTGTATGTATACTAAAATAATAACTTTTAAAATTGTACAAATAGTTACCATAAAATCAACATAAAAATTTGCCATTTCTCACTGCGGCAGGACAGACTATTTTCTCACAAAGGAGAATAACAAAAGCCATTAAAGAAAATTAGAAATGAAGAAAACTGAAAATAATGATTTCAGCATAATGAAAAAAAGAGAAAGATTTACATAAATCGATAGGTGTAAGATTGATCCTCAAGAGACATATTTTGCACATTGTACTGTACATATGTTATAAGGACTTTAGCTTGCTTTAGGATATAGCTTTCAAGTTACAAAAAATGCACTGTGTTGCAAGAGTGTCCATTTAGTTAAGGCGATTTTTGAGCTCACAGGTCTTTCTTTGTGATTGTTCATCGATAGAACTAGGCCAAAGGATTTTCTTTTCTTTTCTTTTTTCCCTCTTTTTTCTTCTTTTTTTTTTTTTTTTTTTTTTTTTTTTCTGAGATGACAGAAACACAACAGATAATTCTATTTTTGCTGGATCCATCTGCTTCCAGATATAAAAAAAAAAAAAAAAAAAAACAGGAGGGCCTGTTTGGACAACATCTCCAAAGACAACATGGAGGTGCTACAGAACGTAAAAGCCTTAATTTGTTTTCTCCAGATTTTTTCATAAGGCAATTGTTTTTTTGTTTTTTTTCCCTCCATGAGCTCATTCACAGTATCAACAAATCCATGTCTCTCTGTGATCCACATCCATAACTTCAAACTTGCAGGAACCTACAAACATCAAAAGTGAATAGTAATGTTCTTCAGTTTTTAACATTGTCACATATTTCTTGATTCCTACACACCAAAACATCCCACAGAGGTGTCTCTTTTATCTTTTTTTTATTTTTATTTTTTTTTTGATAACATTTTAATGTCTACCCTTCTGGCTCCCCTGAAGCACATCGTGATCATACGACCCTCTCAGCATCTAGTATACTGGACGTATACTTGAAACAACAAACAACCTAAAGTTTACTATAAATTGATAAACTCAAGGAATACTTATAGTAAACTTCACAAAGAACACACAGTTAGTGGAGGAGGGCAGGGCAGAGGGAGATGTAAAAGGATTTATTTGAGTGAACGTTAAGAGTTGTCATCTTCCGAGTCTTTGCTGCCATAAAGATCAGCAAGTTTCTTGAAACGTGGCCCCCAGCTTTGGAGGTAATCATAGTCCAGGTCTGAATCTGTGGTCACTGACTCCAAGGAACTGAGAGAGCCAGCAATAGAGCCTCTGCCTTCATAACCATAGATCTGAATGGAGTCATACGGTGGCGCCGTGGGGTCATTGTCCGCATCGGTAATCCGTGTTTTGATGAAATCGTCCACGTCCACGCTGTTAGCGACAGGCCTCAGACCAGGGCGCATGGGATATTGCAGCTCGGGCTTGATGTCCTTCCGGGGCAGGAAGCCGTTGGCACCGTCTGGGTTCTGTAAGGTGGCGATGTCAAATGCCTCTGTGTCCTCCTCTCCACCTCCTTCATCATCGTAGGTGATGATGTTTTCTCTAATGTCTTCCTCCTCAAATATGATCAAAGGCTCCTTCTTCTGGCGGCGCAGGGCGACGAACAGCACCACAATCGCTGCAGACATGCAAACAAATGTCAGGTCAACACTAAAAGCATGTGAAAAAAAATCTACCACACTGGCTACAATTGCTATGATGCTTCTGTCTCATTAGAAACAGATTTCTTATTATACAGTAGATGCTGGAAATACTTGACTACAAAGATAAATTGGTCCTGTTACAAGGCTTTAACACTGCTCTTTAGTAAGTTAATTTAACTTGAGACTGCTAATATATTTTGGGTAATGATGAAGTACTGCTTAGAAGTACATTTGAAATCCCCAAGAAACAGTTCTGAAGATCTGACCAGCTTCTAGGGATGAGCAAAGTAAATACATGATGGCGCTTTATCTTAGCCTCTAAGAGTGTGAGACAGACTTCAGACCATTGTGGAGTGAAATGCTTATATTGATATGCGTCAGGTCCAGGGTGTAAAATTAATGGCCACAACCAGCCACATGTGGGTACATTTTGTTTATATGCACCACTGTGGCAGATGACTTAATATGGTGAAATTTAATTTAGTCATTTTTAGATTTATTAAAAACAGCTAGACCAATAAATGCTATGATTCTTTCCCATATTGCTTGGAAACAAACATGTAAACCCATTCTTAAGCCTGTTGAAACTCAAGCTCTTAAGGTTTTAGACAAAAAGTCAAATAGATTTTACCATTGTGGTATTATAGCTATGTATTATTATTTATTTTATTTTATTTTTTTGAGTTGGGAATATCTGATTACATTTTCAGGTGTCTTGCTGGTTTTTAAAATTCCACCCACATTTAAGGACTGCATAAAAAAATTTAAAAATAAAGAACAAGAAGATTCACAAGGGCTGGTACAAAGGGTGATTGCAACATACCATTACGAAAAAGTACTTTTGTCAATAAGCCTTTGTTTTCAGACCTATGACTGAAATACACTTCCAGCAGACTAAAAAGACCAAACAATTCATGCTGTTTTTTCATGAAAATGTAAAATTTGTTTGCTGTAAAATCAAAATTGTCAACATGGTATTTAGTGTAATATATTTTTGATTCATATGCATTGATTTGTATGATTTGTGATTTTGTTTTCCTTTTACTTTCTTTTAAGATTGTGTATAGTTTGTATAGATTATTTTGGTTATTGTATTTTTTCCACTTTGGAATTAATCTGCTCAGGGATGCTAGATGAAAATGAGCCATTTTGGCTAAATCTGAAACATTTACATCGACACGATGTTAATTAATGTGCATTGTTTCTGAATAAATATATAAATACTAAAGTGGACTGAAAAGAGATAAAGGCCAGGAATTGTCTGAATTCAAAGAGAATGGTGACCCTTTTGGTCCACTAAAAGAGATCTTTGCATGCCTGTTTAATTTAATATTAATATATAGTGAGTTATTTTATATATTTGAGATGGATAAAAGTGATCTAATTGATGGTATTTTTTTTTTACCCTCATCAGGTCCCCATAAGAAAATACAATTTCTGTCCTTATTTACCCTAATTTCACTCCAAAACCACATAACTCTATTCCATGGAACACAAAAGGATTTATTAATTTATTTATTTGTTAATCTCACACAATCTTTTGCCATAAAATGATATTGAATAGTGACTCTAGGCTGTCAAACTACACCATAAAACCACATCAAACCTCACTGGTTCTTGTGCGTCTCAAGACCATGATATCATGAAACGAGAATCAATGAGGTTTGATGTTGACATAGTCACTGTATTTGATTTTGTTTTAGGTTTAGATTTTGATGTTGTTTTAGGGAGTTGATTAATAGTTTGATTGAATTTGAGAGTGAATATTGACTTCATACAAAATGATCGAATGGTATCAGAAGACGTGGAAAATAGTGCATATTGTCATATACAGAACATCTTCTTTGTAGTAGTGCATATACAAGTCATATCAACTTCTTTTATTGTGGTTTTATGGTGTTTATGGAGTCAGTATTCACTTTCATGATATGGCAAAAAGACAAGTGAAGATTTATATATATATAAGTCATACAGGTTTGGAACAACATAAGGCTTCATAAAGAGTAAATAATGACATCATTTTTGGATGAAATATCCCTTTAAGCCAACCAAGCCAGCCCTTTCTTATTTATATACGGTAGTACAATTATTCATTTTCAGTTTCCTTCATACTGCAGGCTTTATATAAAAAAAAAAAAAAAATGTTGATAATGAAATACATCAGGAAAATAATATGAATCGTTTGGTCCTCTAAAATAATGTCTAATACTCACCCAGTAGAATAACAATACAGGCCAAGATGGCAATCAGGGCACCGGTGCTAAGCCCTGCCGTCAGGATAAAAGGTTCCACGTTACAAGAGAGGATGGTGTCTTTGCTGTCACAGCTGCATACACGGATTATAAGGGTATTGATGCTGCTCATGGGGGGTACACCGTTGTCGTTGATCTCGATAGGAAGGTGGTATACATCCTGGGTCATTCTGCTGAAGCCCTTCCGCATAACATATATGCTAGCGGTGCTGTCTGTAGAACCAACAGAGGGACATTAAAGGAACGTTTATCTCAATTGAAAAGGAGTTACAAGAGTTTTTACACAACAGAGTTGTAAATGTGCTAACCGCTGTACAGAATTACAAGAAATATCTCCTCTGCCTGGAGTTTAGGTGCCAGAAGAATGATTCACAGCCAACGGTGAGAGTCAGTGAGGTGTGAATCATCCAATGTTAAATTCATGTTTAATATTGTGAACAATGATCAGCTTTTGGAAGTGTGATCAAAGTTAGAGCAGAGGAAGCAGTATTGGTTTTATTTGTGACTGGGAGAGATGGATCAGTGCCAGCACACTTCCCTGACTCAGTGCAAGGTCACGCTCAAGGCATAGATGGAGTGAGTTCATTTAAGCGCCTGTGGTTTAGTCATTGTCTCTCTCTCTGGCACCACTGTCTTCAACCTTCAGCGGCTCTGTCAGGGAAAAGGCCACTAATGATATGGCTACAGCACTCGTATAGCACGGCACCACAGACAGGTTCAATCAATCTAGTGTTAGCCATTATAATTCTATATCATATTCTGTCAGGAAGATTACCATGGTTAGTGTAAAGTATCAGTTTACCACGCTGAACCTGAGAGTTCCTCTGGGTCCTTGTTTACTATGTCGTGTTGAGGTTTTCTTGGGACACTATAATTGGGAAATGCTGTACATGGAGAACTCTGGCATCTGCCAGGAAGGGAGCATTAATTCATATGATATATTGATTATGCTATTATACTTTATCGCATAACATCAGTTTGATTCACAGCACACATAAATAACCAGGCCTGCTGCATTCGCTTTTGCCTTAGAGATGGTGATTAATCAAATATAATTTAAATCCAACATTGGACTTATTGCTTTTATCACTTCAACTAAGCACAAATAATATTCTATACTCAGTTCAGACAAATATTTAGAGTTCATGCAAATGCATAATCAGCAGGCATTCATTAAGTCAAACTGATAAGAGGAACAGTGTCAGAGACTCTGTGCAGAGCTGAGCATAATGGAGCTTTAGATAAACTGATGGGCAAAGCTGTTGAAAACTGGATCCATTTGAAAGGCTCCAGACCCGATAAAGCCAGTCAGTATGAGTCACCTAATCTCTCTCCCTAATATTGTTGGCTTTTGAAATCGTCTTCTAAAAAGTGCTCATCTCTTTTCTCATTAAAGCTGACCAAATGGGAAAGAGAGTGTAATTTATCTCTCCCTTTCACACTCATAACTTCTCAGTTTACATGGGTTCTGTCTATCTACCTAGAGAACAGTCTAAGCAGATCTGTGATTTTAAACACACACCCATAAAACAAAAATGAATGCATCGTTTACTCCTTAAGTATTCATGATGACATGACATCATGTGTGTCTCACAGTCCATAAGGTCACTTTAAAGGTAGCAAAACATTTGGGCAACTATTCATCTATTTTGGTCACATTACATTTTCCTTGCAGTCACCTATTTATGGCAAAACACCTGAGTAACGTGATTTAAAAAAAAAAAAAACATCTCAAGAAAAAATATTCAGGTCTGAAGTTTGCACAAGATTGCCAAATGTGCATATATTTATATATATCTATGATCCATCTCTGTACACCAGTGAGTCTGATGAGTTTAAAGAGTACATCAACACATTTGCATCTATGTAAACATCTCTAAAATTCCAAGTGTTTTTGTGTTGTTTCTTGTCTGATTTGGTCACTCTATTACAAAAAGTCTGCGATGATCTTTTTTTTCTGCAAGAGCTGTTTTTAGAGCAGCCCATTACGGTCAGATACACAGAAGGCATTAAGGGTATAGTTTAAACTACTGTTGTCATGCATTTAAAACTGTATATTTGAAGCTTTAAAATAAGGAATGATCATTTAAAAATACTGTATTTTCCACATTAACTTGCTTTGGACAAGTTGTGAATAAATCCTCTGCTTCATAATCGTAACCTTGTGAGACCCTGCATCCACATGCGTGAACATTACTTTTTGGCTTCGCTATAGGCTATGCTTATTTTTATTTAAAACCAACTGATCTCAGTTCAGGAGAATCTAAGCTGTCATTAAAGGGTTAAACTTTCAGCACACCGAGTCTTGTGACAAAACCACATGGTGCCGATCACAGCCGAGTTTGTCTTTCGGAGAAACAGCAACAAAACTACATCTGGTAAGAAACCAGCTTAAGTTTTTACATTAAAACCTGTTTGAGTCAAAAGAGTAGTCTCTAGTTTCATCCGATATGCCTTGTTAAAACTTGCATCGATTTATTGCAAAATGGCACGCTGTTGTACACATTAAATAGATGCTGCATAATGACATTATAGTGCTTTGTCATTTATTTCCAGTTTAACTATATTCAACTTCATTATGTTACACATTAAACTGACTCAGGTAATGCCAACCTACATGTCAAAGATGTTTGAGGGACAATTTCAAAATTTTAGGCTAAATATTTTCTGAATAAATGAGCAAACTCCAACAAGTGTTTCGTCACCGCTCTCATTTGTTACTGTTCTCGTGCTTCATCGATGCTAAACTGTTGTGAAATAAAGTATACAAAGTATATATACTTTTATAAATAAAAACTTTATTGAAATAATAACAAGAACATTTTATTTTTTTTTTTTTTTAATTCTGGTTGGGTAAGTAAACAGCAGTATCATTTTATCAAACTTAAAAAATAGAAATACATGTTTTGCCTAGTTTTGCCGCATCCCACAGTGCATCACATTGCAGGTAAACAGGGTTTGGTCACAAGTATGGCGATGTTTTCACAGGGAAAAAATTTGGAGAAGTTTGCTGTTATTGAAAATGTTTTCTAATCAGTCAAGCAATGGTTATGTGGCAACAAGCAATTTACTCAAATATTTCCTAATGTGTAGTGGTCAAAGACATATATAGCACAGCCAGAAATTAGGCAGTGGAATAGGTGGGAACTATGGAAATAGTTTAATGTGATAAAATATGCAATACTATTAATTATCATATCATAGCAGTCATACTGAGCTCTCCAAAATTATGGTTAGCTGAGGAAACCCATGGCACCATTTTCAGTTTCTTTGAAGCATACATAATTCAGCCTCGTAATCCACCAAGAGCCATCGCATAATAAGTTAATATAAAAGCAGGAAATTCCCCTCAAACTGAGCACCACCCAGTCACCACAGCACTCCTCAGAGAGACACAACACAAGGCAAATTAGCGGCTCCCCAGCAACTTGGTCTCACATCAGGTGAGGCTCTTACACATAATCTTCTGACATGCGTCTGCATATTTGGGCAAAATCCGGCAAGGCTTGGGCTTGTGGGCTGTTGGACTAAAGCGTGGTGATGAAATTCTCCAAGATGCACCAAGCAGGATGCCTGAGAAACAGATACAAACACTGCTGCCTACCAGCAGTGTCTCTCCCCCATTTCAAATCCATATATGGAGAAGCTCAAATGAAACTTCCATAATTAATAAGAGAGGAAGTTGACTTGAGTTTGCCCACCTCATCATGACCTAATTATCAACACAAGGTTGGCTGGGCGACTCTGAAGACACTTACTCCTACGCATGGATAAACTCATTTGGCTTGCAAAGACATTAAAATATTTTGTATTTTCAGTTGGCATATTTCCAGAGGTAGTTTGCTTGGCTTGAAAGAGGCAGTTCTGCAGTGGAAATAATTCTATAATAGGGTGTTTTGTGTGTCACACACCTCTATTGTCCTTCAGGGAGAAACTGTGGTTGTTGACAACATCAGGGGCCAATCTGAAATGAAAGTGTTGGCGGTGGGCCATTTCGTCCTTATCCACAGCACTAACTGTCTCAATGAGCTGTAGAAGAGAGAGTTCAAATTATGTCATGTTAAATTGGTTAAGATGGCCAGGGCATGCCTTTGAATACAATTTCAAATAAAATGTTTTCTGTCACTCCTCAAACTTCCAAATTTACAACACTCCTAGTCACCACAAGTCAAGATTTCACAAGTCTCCAGTACAAGGATCAATCAAGTTACCAAAGCATAGCTTTCGCCATCAGCTTTTGTGCTAAAATATTATATAATTTGTTCCCAAATAAACAGTGACTTACTTTGCCAGGGCTGACATTCTCACACACAAACACTTCACTTTGAGTTACAAATTCTGGGGCGTTGTCATTCACATCTTTGACTTTGATATTGACTCGTACTTTTGCGTCTTGGTGATGGCCACCTGTAAATATAACAGAAATCAAAGAGAGACGCAAATTAATTAATGTATAGGGGAGAGCAGGGCTAGTTGTCATGTGGAAAAGTTGCTATACTGTATCACAGTAACTATATGGGTTTGAGTCAAAAGTCAAATAACACAAATATGATGTTTCTGTAGCAGCGGTTTTGCATGTTGGTTTCAAATACCTATAGAAGTTCAAAAACCTCTTAAATCAGAATAATTTAAGTGAATACAGTTCTTCAAAATACAATTTAAATATTTTATTATATAATATCATATTTTGGTTATAGCTGTTGGATAAACAAGTCAACAATATAAAAACCACACTTGCAAACATTCAAACAAGTGTGAAATTTATAATGTTAGCAGATTTTAACTGAAAGGTATTATTATTTTTATTTTTTTCTACTGTATAAATTACTCCGTACAGTGCAACAAGATGCCCTGCTATTATAGGGCAAGTTTTCACAAAAGTTTAATATGAGTTTTAATGGGCTATCCTTTTCCTGGGCAATACCAGAAGAAATGTTCAATAGCTTTTTGTAGTCAATGTGTGCAGATTTTTTAAAAATGAAACCTTCAGAAATATTTATTGAAGTAAAAAGTGTGACCCTGTGCTCTGACCCCAGCTTAGCTGGGATATGTGAAAAAAATAATTTCACTGTATATGTACAAATGTGTGATAAATAAATAAAATTATTATTATTAATTAAAATGATTAATTATTAACTAACCCCTGTCTCCCCTATTTGTATTCAGTGTTTTGTATAAACTGAAGTTTTGGATTTAGTAGATGTAAATGAATGACTTCAAACGAGACAGAACCAGAGCTGTCAAAGTGTGCTCCATTGACTCCTATCTGAATCTGAAATAATCAGGTTTTGTGAATGCCTATATTATGTTTCCAGACATGAGTGTATTCCACATAACAAAAGAACATTTTCTGTGTGGAGCTCCAGACATGAATTTCAGATGCTTGAAATTATCAAAGACAGTGGAATGAAAAGGAAAATGTATGAGACTGTATCGTTGAATCCAACCAGACGTAAATGTTAACTGCACCATGAGGAGATCAGGTGCTTTAAAAAAAAAAAAAAAACCTGGCCATTCTCTGTTGACCTCTCTCATCAACAAGGCATTTCCGTCTGCAGAACTGCCCCTCACTGGATGTTTTTAGTTTTTGGCACTATTCTGAGTAAATTCTAGAGACTGTTGTGTGTGAAAATCCCAGGAGATCAGCAGTTACAGAAATACTCAAACCAGCCCGTCTGGCACCAACAATCATCCATGCAATATCTAATTAGCCAATTGTGTGGCAGTAGTGCAACTGCATAAAATCATACAGATACAAGTCAGGAGCTTCAGTTAATTTTCACATCAAGCATCAGAATGTGGAAAAATGTGATCTCAGTGATTTTTACTGTGGCATGATTGTTGTTGCCAGACGGCTGATTTGAGTATTTCTATAACTGCTGATCTCCTGGGATTTCTACGCACAATAGTCTGCGGATGGAAATGCCTTGTTGAGAGAGGTCAACAGAAAATAGCCAGACTGGTTCGAACTGACAAAGTCTACGGTAACTCAGATAACCGCTCTGTACAATTGTGGTAAGAAAAATAGAATCTCAGAATGCTATTCTGAGATGGGGGTTGGCGCTGTTTTGGTGGCACGAGGGGGACCTTCACAATATTAGGCAGGTGGTTTTAATGTTGTGGCTGATTGGTCCATATACTATATATATATATATATATATATATATATATATATATATATATATATATATATATATATATATGTTTACTGAACTGAGGATATCATTTGGAGTTTGAAGATGTAATCTGTGGCTGTCTCTTCTGAAATCATTCCGGAGGCCTGGTGACATTGATCTTACCAATCTCTGTAGCACTGACAGAGATGTTGTGCCAAGCCTGTGCTTCCCGATCCAAGGGTCTTGAGGTCTTTATAGTGCCATCCTCTGGATTAATAGTGAAGAACTCTTCCAAGTCTGTGTAACGTGGGATCATATATCTGGGAGGAAAGAAAAATAAAAAGTGAAAATTATATTTTGTTTTCCTTTCTCTTTGACTCTCTTTGTATTTGTATTTTTTATTTTTATTTATTTATTTGTAATTAATTATTTTTTGGTATTCTTCATTCAAAATTATTTAATCCTTTCATCCCTCCCTTAATCACTCACCCTCATGTCGTTCCAAACCCATTTGACTTTCTTTATTCATATAACACTAAAGGAGATCTTAGGGAGAATGTTATGACCTGACAGTCTCAGCAGCCATTCAGTGAAAGTGAATGGTGCCTGAGGCTGTCAGCCCGTAACAGTCTGTGTTTTACAAAAGAAAAAAAGGTTTTGGAACAACTTGAGGATGAGTAAATGACTACAGAATTTTCATTTTGGGTAAAGATTCCCCGAAGAGTAAACAACTTTGTAGACTTTCATCAGGCACAAAGCACAGATAATACTGGTGGTCTTGACAAAAAACATAAACAGCCAAAGACAAGTAATTTGTGCCTTGTTTTGAGAGGGAGCAGGTGTTACCTTACTGGGCTGTTTGCGATATCAGTGTCTTTGGCATGCACACGGCCAACCAGCGTGCCATCTGGGGTGTTCTCCTCCACCTCAAAGTTGTAGCTAGGAGCCATGAAGTTTGGGGGCTCGTCTGCATCTTCTACTGCTATTTTCACAATGGTAGTATCTTTGTATGGACCCCAGGCAATGAAACGGGCATCCACATGTGGGTTGGAGGCTTCAACCTTCAGTGTGTATGATCGCTTGGTCTCAAAGTCCACAGGCTGAAAACAAGAAGTCATGACTAATTTTAATAAATAACTTTTTTGATGGATGCTGTCAATAAAAATAAATGAATAAAACATAAATAAATAAATGGCAATTTTCAGGAATTATTGTGCATGTACAAATATGTAATTTGACTGAGTACTACATGGAGGACTACAGATTAATTACCAGCTCATAGGGTCTGAGCAAAAACTATAATCGTGAATATATTATCAATAAATTAACAGAAATAAAACAGAAACAGAAAACACAAGAACATACAGTACACACACAAAATAGTAATTTAAAGAGATAGTTCACCTAAAAATTAAAATGCTGTCATCATTTACTCACCAACATGTTGTTCCAAACCTGCATGTCTTTTTTCCCCCTCAGTGGAACACAAAAGAAATGTTAGGTAGAATGCTAGGCATAGCCTCACTCACCATTCATTTGCATTGCATTTTATATATAATGAAAGTGAATTGTGATTGAGGTTGTTATTCTGCCTTAACATCTCTGTTTGTGATCACTGGATGCAAGACAGTCATACAAGTTTGGAACAACACACGATTGAGTACATGACATAATTGTTATTTTGGGGTTCATCCCTTTAAAATCTAACCACATTTAGAAAAAGTCTAAAAGAAACAAGTTTTGGAGAAACTGACTAGAGGGCAGTGTTGCAATACATTTGGGAAGGAGATGGAATTATATAAAGAAGCACATAACATAGAGCTTAAGGATATCATGGATCTGGCAGACATTCAGTATAATAGTTAGAGATCCCACTACTTCTCACAATTCTCATATTTAACCCACATGCCATTTAAATGCAATCAAATGAAAAACAATATTTTAAGAACAACTGTACTGTGTACAACCATACACTAGTCATTTGGTCTCCTTCTGCATGGACAGTTTTCACACATCTGCCTGTGTTCTGATTAGCCTGTCTCACCCGTCACACCTCACGGTCACAAGTTACTAAGAGAGAATTATACTTAAAGAGTACATATCAACTCAAATACACATTAACAGGTACACATTCTGGCTAGCTCTGTGTTGATTGGTTCAAAGTTGTTTTTCTTGCTTACTCATTCCCTTTCCCCAACCTTATTGTTTTCTTTTCTATGAATCTCTTTAATGGAGCTGCCAGCAGTGGAAACAATTATGACCCAGTTCTTTCCTCCAACAGGTTGGAAACCATTCTCTGCTTATCCAGACAGCAGGGGTTCCTCTCTCTTTCTTTCTCCCTCTTTTACCCCTACTGCAGTCCTTTATTTTGGCAGCTAATAATTCCCAACTGAACCTAATCAAGAGCAGATAATATTCACAATAATGCTACATCTCTTCTTAATATTCAGCCTGTGTCGCTTGCCCGCAGTTGAAACAGAATACTTGATTAAAACCCTGGCAATTCCATCAGTAATTTCGACTTCAATTTTCAACATGCTTTGAAGAGCAAAAGGTGATAATTTCCCAAGAGGTGTATCAGCGAAGCATTGTGTTATTGAGTGAAGCAGCATTGCATCAAGCTGATTGTTGTTGGCATACCGTATTGTCTGTTCTCTCACCCTTCTGCTCGCTTCACCCCCTATTTACCCTTTTCGGCAATCTGAAAAGGCACTGCTGTGGCCTGTGGCCATGATGTCTAAAAACCAAGCGAGGCTGACAATTACAGCCCCTGCCTCCAAACCTTTCATGCTCTATACACACCTCTTTAACACAAACAAATCCACAGTGCTGATGATTCACCAGGTTGCAAATCTCAAACAAACAGAACAGTAATGCAATAATACTACACTGCATACATTTTCTGACTAATGACATACTATAGAATTGGACACAACATAAATGTATTGACATCAGAGCTCTTAAACTCTGGGACGAAATAGAGCATATCACCAGCAGGTGGCAATCTTACGGCTGCAGGCAGGGTCTCTTTGGCTCTCAGGCTGAAGCTGGTTGGTGGCTCTCAGGCTGCTAGGGTCACTATGAGAATTTCTTTTAGCAACAGGCGGTGGGGGTACAGATGGGCGGCAGCCTAACCTGAGTGGCTGTGTAATTGTCTGCATAATCCAGGGCCTCAGAGCAAGGGAGGAATCACCCATGCTCCAGCCCAGTCTTGCAGCACAGCATGCTGCATGGCCCAGATCAGCTCCCCTCAGATGGAGAAAGAGAACTAGCTATTGAAGTTAATGCTCATCTTAGATATAATAAGGAAGGGAAGGCAATGTCTTTGCAATTCAAGAGCGGAATGGTGAAAAATCAATGCAGCCCCGACTGCACAACCCAAGGCCCTACACCTGCACTCATGACCTCACACATATGTGTATCTATGCAAATATGAATACAAATAAATAAGCAAATAAGCTATATGCAAATAGTTCCTCAAGAAAAGAAAAAGAGTGATAGGGAGTAAAATAGAAAACTTCAAAGCATTGACTGAGCCCCTTCCACAGGGCAGCCTTCAGGATTTGCAAAAAAATGCATAGTGTGGCAGGATCCTGACAGGGAGACAAGGGGCCATTCTGTTTGAATGGACGTCAATGGAGGAGATGCTTGAGTATGCTGAATAAACTGCTTTTGTGAGGAAAACAGCTCACCACATAATAAAATGACTGCCTGTCCACTAATCATCAGCAAGTTTCCCATTAAATAATAATTGGAATAAACTTTTTGTTGGGAGTTTAATATGAAGAAAAAATGCTTAACTGACGTGAGAGCCATTATATGGTTGGCTTACATGACTCTGAAGTTGACAGTAACACTTTCCCCAAAAATAAATGCCACCCTCAAATGTACCAGAAAAGTTGGGAAATTGTTATTATAGCATGTCACACATTCAAGAAGAAATGCATTTCAAAATACACAATGAACGATGACAAAAGCTCTTTATTTCTAGTATGCCAGTACATAAGCATAAATGAATACACCTATATCACTTTTACATGACCTATTTGATTTAGTAATGCATGGTATCTAACAGCTAATTAATCAATTTGCATAAAACACACAAACAAAGGTGAGTCAATATGTTTACATCAGTTTACTATATTATAGTTCATATATAACAAATTAATATTATTTAAATAAAGCACTGAAATTGAAATAATTTAGCTAAATTGTTACTTTCCATCAATTTGTCATGTCGACACATCACTTCTAATGTCACAAATTGGCAACTCAGGTATCATCTAAAATTCTGCGACTTCTCTAGGCCATTAATGTGTTTGGAACTCATAATTGCGATATTTCCGACACCACTTTAAGGCCTCAAAAGCTGTAGAGGTTGATATCTCCTTTAAACAATCTCACTACCCAACATGAACACCCCTCTGTTTTCCACATGCTCACTTCCTTCCAATCGCATTCACACTTACATAACGAGGCATAGCATTCACACATACTGCTTTGGCAATCATCCTCTCTTTTGCACTCTCACACTCTACTAGTTCCATTCCTCCTCACCTTCTTCAGTTTGAAGACAGCCTCTTGGGTCTCAGAGTCCTTCGTGATCTCAAAGAAGTTCACGCCGTCTCCATCCAAAATGCGATAATCCACCAGTCCGTTCTCCGCCAGATCTGGATCTCTGGCCTTCAATCGGCCAACCTCCTCACCAGGAACCTTATCCTCGGAGACTGACATGGCATACACACCTGTGGAGGAGGAGAGTGACTGAGTCCCAGGAGCTCTCAGCAAGGGGGCCAGACGGTAATATGGATTATAATATCTCTGAGTCACAGGCAAGAAAAATCATGATCACACTGCCCACTCAGGAACATAGAGCCTGTTTGCCACACAAGTGCTACCTTCAGCTGCCTGGCACCTGTGAGCTCTTAGCTAGTGGGAACTTGAGTGACTATATGTGCAAAATTAATTGTTGTATGCTAAAGTGAGAGTCTATGTGTGTGCGCATGTGGTTGGGTGCGTGAAGACTATAACAGACACCTGCCTGAGGCTGGGGTGAGTAGAAGGACCATATGACTCCACTCCCTGTCTGCTAAGAGCCAAAGGCTTCAGCTGCATTGACAAAAATGAAGAAAGGCCAGGGCATGTAAATGGGTCTGTTTTTTCAATCAGCTCCTCAACAATAATAAAAAAGCAGCATTCACATCAAGACTTTTTTTGTGAACTACTGTAAGTCTGAAAGCACACTTAGGCTGTGGTGTCAAAGTCTGTTTCTTATGGGACAAAAAACTCCAAATTGAGCCTAAAAGAGACAGTTGACTGTTCAAGCGGCATGTCCTAAGAAAATGGAACCACATTACATATCAGAAGCTCACATTCTCATCCGTATTCTGAGCCAGACTGCTGTCCACATTATAAAAGCTTCTCCCTGAACTTTTCCATAATGCAGTAGGATCAAAACTACTGGTGCAGTAGATTTAAGGATCTGCCAGCCTAAGCTATTCATTGTGGGCAATAACCTTCCAATGTACAGTTTATTTTGGTCCATGAGTAACGGTCTATAGCACCACCAAAAACAGGACTTGGGTAGGAGCTGCAGCTCTGGGACCATGCTACATTCTGCTTAAGTCAGGGAAAAGCTTCAAGTCCCTTTGCTGCCAACCCTGAGGATCAAAGCGCACAAAAAAGCAAAATCTCGGAGGAGATTTATATGGCCGATTACTGCAACAAAAGACAGATCAAATCTGTGTGCTTAATGCGCAGTTTAATGTCACATTGGCAACATGCGAATGCTAGCTAATGCTGCCTATTCCTGCTCTCTTCAGTATACACAAAAACTGTAAATATTTTATCCAGCCTTTCACTCTCAAGAGACTTGATGTTATCATGCTTGTGCTGAACGTTTAAAGAACATTTGAATAATTAAAGTGGTGATATTTTCATGTTAAGATCTGTAGTTTGTATTAGCAGATTCTGACTCGGTCCTGAAGGGCTTGTCAATGTTAATATGGGGTTTGAGAACTGAAGTGTCAAGAACAATGAGCTGTACACTGGCTAACAACAAACTCTCCTCCCTTATTGCATTCACAGCAGAGGTCAAAATGTAGCCAGCCAAAGAGCAAGGCATGGCCAAATTGACTGTAATAAAACCTGACAGGGATGGAGGGGGACGAAAAAAAAAAGATGGATGGATGGAGGAGAGATAGAGATGGTGAAAGAGAGGGAAAATAGAGCACATTTATAGCATAAAGAATAAATGATCTCACCCTGAGCAAACTTAGGAGGGTTGTCATTGACATCGGTCAGGGTGATTTTAACCTGAGTGGTTCCTGACAACCCACCCATGTGTCCACCCATGTCCTTGGCCTGGATGACAACATCATATTCCTGCCTGGCCTCTCTGTCCATGTTGGGAAGAGCTGTTCGGATTATTCCTGCAGAAACACACACAAATAAATAACATGCACAGATAATGCACAATCATCTTTAATCCAGGGCCTGCAACTGACTATGATCTTACGATTTAGGACATTGCTGTAAATCGAGTCTGTGTGACAGGTGACTGTCCAGTCCAAATGCACAGCTTCCAAACCAATGTGATTTTCAAATTACTAAAATTCCTGATTTCAATTGACACTTTACTCTCCTAGTTGACACCCAGCTTTGATAAGGATTTGTCGATCTCATTCTTTGCTGAGGTTCATTAAGCACTTAATGTATTCCCCCATATTGAAAAAGTAATACATGTGGGACAGTATGTTGGCTTTGATAGTACATTACAGATAAGCCTGGAGTGAATTGGAAATGTCAGCACTGAACAGGATCAGGTAAAATATCCAGCTTTAGTTTATTAGCAGCATCTGCTCTATCCCTTCTGACTGCTGCAAAGATTTTGACTGCCACTGGGACATTGTAGGACTAATCTGACCACGGGTTAATTTAGCTCTGAGAACGAAAGGTGCACTCATGAAGCGTGAAAGGACTACCCTCCTCATTCCTAATCCTCACACCATGGTAACTGAATTAAAGCCAAACATGAATTTGCACGTGATGCATATTCGAAGGCATGGTTAGCTACACATACCAAACATTGAACCAGTAAAATACCATATCTGGGGACTGTACCTGTTTGTGGTTCCACAGAAAAATAAGGCTGGCCCTGTAGGATGCTGTACACAAGCCTGGCGCTGTTGCCGTATGTGGGGTCATCTGCATCTGTAGCAGTGACCTTTATAACTGACGTACCTGAAGAAGAAGGCAATAATGTTGACTCATAAGCAATAAAATAGGGATACAACACTGTTGGATTCTTGCCCCAAAATTTGAAATATTTCAGTCAGAGATACATCATCCACCGACATTCACAGCACAGAATAATAGAGATTTTGCAACATAGCAGTTTCACATGTTATAAACTAGAGTTTGAATGCCCTTTAAAAAAAAAAAAAAGAGAATTTCAGAATGGGCAGAGTTTAAAACCAAGAAGAGGTGATCTGATGATGAACATCAATATTAAGCCTATCATTGCCTCAGGCTGCATGTAAGTTTTAGCTCCAACTAAGCTAATTTCCCTGAAATCTGATTCTTTTTACCCACTTAAATCGATTTACTCACTATGTTTACCAACTTGTCTAACATTATTTGGAACTGACCTGGCCAAAACTGGCCTTTCCAGGATCCCACCAGAGCTGTGAATGGGGGTATCAGGGTAACAGATCATTACCTCATGACAAGAGAGCATTACTGATGATGTATTGCACAGTTAAAAAGCAGTAAACACATTCAGATACACACAAACAAATGTAGGTGCACAAACACATATATACCTAGATAAGTCAGCAGTCTGACTGCAAAACAATAGTTGCAACAAGAGTACTGACTCACTTTCTGAGAGTCAGGTTTCAGCTGTTTTGAATAATGCATGAGGAACAAGCTGTCAGGCATGGTTTCATAGAGAAAGAGAAAGAGCTTGACAAATATGCTTTTCCAGAAGTCCAGACTCACCAACGTTTGACATCTCAGCCACACGTGCATAGTAAGGGCCATGAAGGAACTCTGGAGGATTGTCGTTGATGTCCTGCACCTTGACAATAAATTCTGAGGGAGGCTCCAGAGGTTTGTTGGTATCTCTGGCCACAGCCTGGGCAGTTAGGGTGTACTGGGCCTGTTCTTCTCTATCCAAAGTCTTTGTGGCATGAATGTTGCCGGTTTTGTCATCAATGACAAAAATAGTGCCTGCTCCCTCGCCTGAGAGAATGTATTTAATATTTCCATCTCCTGAATCGACGTCCGAATGAAGCTGGAAGGAAAGACAGCGAGAGAAAATATGTGAGTTAAAGTTTTCCAATAACAATGAGCAGGTGATATAGACTATGTGGTAACCTGAAAGGAACACTGACTCTGAAGTAGAACACTTTTAGCTGATCTTCAGTGACCCATGATACCATCTTCACTAGAGTATCACATTAACACACTCACAACTTACAATAATATACATGATAGCCTCCTGCATCTGCAGTGTGTTCAGCAAGTAATAATGCTTCTACTGAGTGCAAATCTACATTACTCTCAAGCAAACATCAACTTTTCACATTAAAATGAGAGCAGACCTCATTTTAGTGATGCATTATTGTTTATGTTGCACACATACTTTTTAGAACTGCTTTGAATTAAGGGATGTTGATTACGCTGGTTAAAATGAAACTAAACTCCTGACACAGAATATCCCCACTCAATAACTTTAAATCTCCAGTTCAGTTCAGGTAGGAATTAAAATGCCAACGCGTTGTAGCTTGGCCATGTAACTATCAGGTCGCCCCATAAATCATCCATTTCCCTTATGCAAAAACCAAAGGGGATTGCACCGTTATTAAAAAGGGAATCCAATTTATAACCTTTAATCAAGTAGGCCACTCATTGCTTTTGTGGAACAAATGGAGGATATTGCAAGCATTCTGTCTGTAATGAAAACCCCACTGACTTTCATTCACAGCATAACCTTAAGAGAAAAGAGGGGGAGCAAAGGAGAGAATGAGTATAAGGACAACAATAAATGAGTGTGGAAGTTGCTTACCCGACCTACTAAGACGGGATCTGGGCCTGTGTACTCCTCTATGACAAAGAACTGGTTCCAGACCCAACCTCGTTTGGAGCGGTGAAGCACCTGGCCCTCTTTGCCCCTCTCTCTCTGTCTGTGTAAGGAGAGATGACGCCGATGGCCGTGCTCTCGTGGACCTGAGCCCCTGTATGTTGCTGCTGCTGTTGTCCATAGTGCAGCTCCCAAACACAAGAAGAACACCTGCAGTCTAAGTCCCTCCCTCATCCTGCCCACACTCTCCACTTCCTCTGGGCCTTCCTGTTCACAGCCCTCTGATGAGTATTAAGGTCCAGAGATAATCTGGTATAGTCTCTAAAGGGGTTGAGGGGTTGGGGTCAGGAGGACAAGGGTTGCAGACCTCACCAGATTTGACTTCCCATGTGGAAATTCATCACAAAGTTGTACGTTGCCTCTCTTTCTCCCTCTCTATGTGGACCTTAGTCTGAAAAAAGTGAACAGACATGCCATTGGTCACATGAGTGAGCACAGAGTATGCATTTAAAAACATGGGTTTTCAGACCACACTGGAATCAAAGTTAAATTGACTGTTGAAATGTATTAATTCATTCTGTAACAGTGTACCCTGAACTAATTAAGCATCTGAGGTTGTAAGCCCATTTGCTCTTATACAATTAGGCATTATGCTGTCAGCGGTCTACCAGCAAGCCATTGTTGCAGCAAGTTTTTTTCCATGTTTCAGAATATAAACCACAAGTCTCAGCAGGTATCATGGCTGTTTATTTCAGAAAGTGATGTAAAAGAACTTTGTCCAATTCTCAAGGAAAACAGCTTCAGAATAAATAAAGAACATATACAGTATGTATTAACTCTGTGGTCAATCACCTTTTCCAGAGTTCCTCTCTGTCAATGGCATCCCTTTCCAAATCTCTATCCTGTTTAAACACTTGTCATATTACACATCCCATAATTAACCACTTGAGGTGTTGGGTGAAATTCCATAATGGTCGTTCATCGCTCTCTGTCTGGGTGTAGGTGGAAGTGGTATGGGAGTTAGGCCCATTGGGTATTTTCTCATCTACTGAGCCTCTAACAACCTTCAGCTCTGACGACAACAACCACCACGTTGGCCTGTCGCACCCACACACACACTCTTACGCATACACTGCAGCATCCAAATCCTCACTTCATAGATGCAGGAAGGAGGGGTTTTTTAAAGTGTGAAAGGCAATTGAGGGGCGGATAAGGGAGAGAGAGAGAGAAACAAAACCTAACCAATCCCCAATCTGCAAAGCTAAGCTTGTAAATAAAGTTGCCAAATAAAGTTCATCCAGAGGAGAACTAGGTGCCCTAACTCAGGCAGACTGTCATCCTGTCAGGCCCTATAATGATTACATTATATTGCTTCATGCTCTTCTCAGTCTTGGCTGTAAATTGGCAATGGTGCTAGTGAAAGAAGACATTTCATTACTGACTGGCCACCAAAATGTCAACATGCTCCTTTAGTTGAAGTGTTTTTACAACCTCTAAATCCTTCTTCTCAAGAGTGTTTCCTGTGGAATCTAGAGCAGTTACTTCGCTTAAAGGAATATTCTGGGTTATGTACAATTTAAGCTCAATCGACATTATTTGTGGCATAATGCTGATTACCACAAATAATAATGTCATCCCTCCTTTTCTTAAAAAAAAAGCAAAAATCGATGTTACAATGAGGCACTTACGATAGAAGTGAATGGGGCAAACTTTTGGACAGAAATGTTAAGCTTTAATTTTATTAAAGCACTTGAATTAATTCTTCTTTAAAAACACATGTATTTATTGAGCTGCAAAGTTGTTAAACTCATTATTTTTACAGTCATTTTAGGGTTTACAGAGTTATAACATCTTGGTAACGGAGTTGTAAAATTGGATGTATTTGTACACAGAACAGGGTAGTAAGTGATTTTTTTTTTTGTACACTAAAGTCATGTTAACATGCATGTTGTTTTCTTCTTGTGGCTTTACATTTCATACAGCTAGTATTTTAATGCTTACAGATTGGCCCCACTCACTTATATTATAAGTGCCTCGTAGCTCAAATTTTAGCTTTTTTTTAAAGAAAAGGAGGGACAAGTCACTGTCTCATGTGCTTGGGCACTGCCCACGCGGAGATATCATTCGTGGATGGGTCACGTCCTCATTGCGAGAACATGACCATGGTAACGTTGCAGTCGCGGCTTTCCTTTGTCAGAGGGAAAGCCACCCCAGCGGCTCCCTGCCTCGGTCTTTCTACCTACGGGTATGAGGCCGTGCCGGTCAGCACTGGGGGCGATTTGGGGACCTCAGTGGGAGCTTCTCTGCCGGGAAAACCCCCACGGACCTCCCATTCCCCAGTACGCTCATGTGCCCCGGTCGAGTTCTGGGATGAGACTGCCGGCTCGTCTCAGGGCGAGCTCGCAATCTCATTCAGGGCTCGTGAAGAGGATGAGCTCTCGATTGCAGCATCGGAGAGCGGGCTCGTCCAGTCTGACACCGAGGACTCAACTGGGCTCCCTGATGACTAAGGCCTACAGTGCCGCTGGACAGACCGCCTCCACCCTGCACGCCATGGCTCTCCTGCAAGTGCACCAAGCCAAGGCACTGAGAGAAATGCACAAGTGTAGTTCTGACCCGGGATTGATGCAGGAGCTGCACTCGGTGACTGATCTCGCCCTCCAGGTGATGAAGGTCACGGCACGATCTCTCGGGCAGTCGATGTCCACCCTGGTGGTCCAGGAGCGGCACCTTTGGCTCAACCTGGTCGAGATGAAGGAGGCTGACAAGGTACGATTCCTTGACACCCCCATCTCCCAGGTTGGCCTATTCGGTGACACTGTTGAGGACTTTTCCCAGCAGTTCTCAACGGTTAATAAGTAGATGGAGGCTATCCAGCACATTCTGCCGTGGCGCGGATCAAGATCCCACACCCCATCTGCTCATCGCCAAGGGTGTCCCCCTGCGGCAGCAACACCGGCTCCGCCGCAGCCCGCCCCAGGAGGCTGGCCCCGGCGTGGAGCCACCCGCATGAAGGAGACGCCACCCGTCTCACGGCCCGCCGCTAAGAACCAGAGGAAGGCTTCGAAGCGTCGTTATCACGACCGCCGGGCACCGCACCTTTATGGCAGGCATGGCACTGTGGAGGCAGGCCCCCTGCACCCACGCGCCCAGCTGTGGCACAACTGCACCCATGCCAGGACGGTTGCGAAAGGCCGTGAGGACGATTTCCCTCCTCCCCCGTCCCGGACCGGTCCTATGGTGGGTATACGGAGCCAAGTGCTTCGATGTCCCCAGACTCAGCACAGCCATGAGTTTGGGGCTCAAGCCCCCCCAACGTGGTGCCTCAGGCTCTGCCCCACTACGAGGTACCACCCACTGGTACATCCGACGCGATTGTTCCCTTGGTCCCCCTCGCTCGGAGCTTGGGGGCATGGCTTGCGCTCCCCAACCCGTCGCAGTGGCTACACGATTCAGTTCGCCAGGCGTCTGCCCAGGTTCAACAGTGTCCGCTTCACCTCAGTGATGGGCAATAACGCCGCTGCTTTGCCTGCGGAGATCGTGTCCCTTCTACAGAAGGAAGCGATAGAGCCTGTCCCTCCTGCCAAGATGAAGAAGGGGTATTACAGCCCCTACATCGTACCAAAGAAAGGCGGTGGGTTGCGGCCAATCTTGGACCTGCGAGTACTGAACCAGGCCTTGTACAGACTCCCGTTCAAGATGCTGATGCAAAAACGCATTTTAGCGAGCATCCGGCATCAAGATTGGTTCGCAGCAGTAGACCTGAAGGATGCGTACTTCCACATCTCGGTTTTACCTCGACAGGCCCTTCCTGCGGTTTGCTTTTGAGGGCCGGGCGTACCAATACAAGGTCCTCCCCTTTGGTCTGTCCCTGTCGCCTCACGCCTTCATGAAAGTCACAGAGACAGCCCTTGTCCCGCTAAGGGAAGTGGGCATCCGCATCCTCAACTATCTCTATGACTGACTGATTCTAGCTCACTCTCGGGATTTGTTGTGTGTGCACAGGGACTTGATGCTTAGCCACCTCAGCCGGCTGGGGCTTTGGGTCAACTGGGAAAAGAGCAAGCTCTCCATGGTTCAGAGCAACACTTTTCTCAGCATGGAGTTAGACTCAGTCTCTATGATGTGCGCCTCACGAGCGAGTGCACACAGTCGGTGCTGAACTGCCTGAAATCGTTCAGGCGGAAAACGGCAGTCCCACTGAAGCAATTTCAGAGGCTCCTGGGGCATATGGCGTCCTCGGCGGCAGTCACGCTGCTCGGGTTGATGCATATGAGACCACTTCAGCATTGGCTTCAGACTTGAGTCCCGAGATGGGCATGGTGCTGCGGGGCACATCACGTGGCCATCACACCAATCTGCCACTACCTGTTCAGCCCTTGGACAGACCTTGCATTTCTGCGGGCAGGGGTTCCCCTTAGCGCAGGTGTCCAGGTGCATCATGGTTACGACAGGTGCCTCCAAGCATGGCTGGGGTGCCATGTGCAATGGGCGTGCAGTCACCAGCCTCTGTACAGGGCCACAACTGCTTTGGCATATTAACTGCCTCGAGATACTGGCAGTATTGCTCGCCCTGCGGAGGCTTCGGCCATTGATCCAGGACAAGCACCTGTTGGTCTGGACTCATAACACGGCAACGATAGCGTACATCAACCGCCAAGGCAGCGTGCGATCTCGTCGCATGTCGCAACTCGCCCGCTGTCTCCTCCTCTGTTGTCAGCAGTTGGTCAAGTCGTTGCGAGCCGCTCACATCCCGGGCGACCTCAACAGTGCAAGGTCATGCTCAGGGGAGAGTGGAGACTCCACCCCCAGGTGGTCCAACTGATTTGGAGTCAATTCGGTCAAGTGCAGGTAGACCTGTTCGATTCCCGGGAATCCTCCCACTGCCCGCTCTGGTATGCCCTGACCGAGGCTCCCCTCGGCACAGATGCGCTGGCACACAGCTGGCCCCAGGGGCTACGCAAGTATGCGTTCTCTCCAGTAAGCCTACTTGCACAGATGCTGTGCAAGGTCAGGGAGGACGAGGAGCAGGTCATCCTAGTAGCACCTTACTGGCACACCCAGACTTGGTTCTTGGACCTCACACTCCTTGCGACAGCCCCCCCCCCCCCCGGCGAATTCCCCTGAGGAAGGACCTTCTTTCTCAGGGACGTGGCACCATCTGGCACCTGTGACCAGACCTCTGGAATCTCCACGTCTGGCCCTTTGACGGGACGTGGAAGACCTAAGTGGCCTACCGCCCGCAGTGGTAGACATGATCACTCAGGCTAGGGCTCCCTCTATGAGTTGCCTGTATGCCTTGAAGTGGCATCTGTTCACTAAGTGGTGTTCTTCCCGACATGAAGACCCCCAGAGATGCGCAGTCGGGTCAGTGCTTTCCTTCCTGCAGGAGAGGCTGGAGGGGCGGCTGTCCCCCTCCACCTTGAAGGTGTACGTGGCCGCTATAGCGGGGCACCACGATACAGTTGACGGTAAGTCTCTTGGGAAGCACGACCTGGTCATCAGGTTCCTTAGAGGTGCGAGGAGGCTGAATCCTCCCAGACCATGTCTCGTCCCCTCGTGGGACCTCCCTGTGGTCATTCGGGGCATACGATGAGCTCCATTTGAGCCCCTGGAGTCAGTTGAGCTAAAGGCACTCTCATTGAAGACTGCCCTCCCGACTGCGCTCACTTCCATCAAGAGGGTAGGGGACATGCAGGCGTTCTCTTTCAGCGACACGTGCCTGGAGTTCGGTCCGGGATACTCTCACGTGGTATTGAGACCCCGACCGGGCAATGTGCCCAAGGTTCCCACGTCCCCATTTCGGGATCAGGTGGTGAACCTGCAAGTGCTGCTCCAGGAGGAGGCAGACCCATCCTTATCATTGCTGTGTCCGGTGCATGCTTTGCGCATCTATGTGGATCGCATGCAGAGCTTTAGACGCTCTGAGCAGCTCTTTGTCTGCTTTGGAGGATAGTGGAAAGGGAGCGCTGTCTCCAAACAGAGGATCGGCTACTGGGTCATTGACACCATCGCTTTGGCATATCACGCCCAGGATATGCCGCCCCTCTTGGGACTACGAGCACACTCTACTAGGAGTGTGGTGGCCTCCTGGGCTCTGACCAATGGCAGACATCTGCAGAGCAGCGGACTGGGCAACACCTAATACCTTCGTGAGGTTCTACAATCTCCGGGTTGAGCCGGTCTCGTCCCGTGTGTTGTCAGGTACAAGCAGGTAAGTTGCGGGACAGCTGGCCGGGTGTACCGCTTGCGTATAGAGCCTTTCCCCTCCCGGTGGCGAAGACGTGTGCTTTTTACCCCCAGTCTTGTTCACGAAGTTGTGGACCCTGGATGTCCTTCCTCCTTAGCCCTGTGGCAGGCGAGTTTGCGGAGAAACTCGTTGCCGGCCCAGTAAGTATGCTAACTTGGCCCTGTACTGGGGTAGGTGCTCCACATGCGCTGGTTGCCCATATGTAACCCTGTGTGATGTATCTTCCGTGAGACGGTTACCCCGTTGGTGAACCCGCGTCTTCCTTGGGCAGAGGCCCCTCTGCCTCCGGTTGCCATGTTTGTAGAGCTCCTCCCCCCCTGGGTAGGACCTACCACGGGGACTTCTTCACATGAGACACTGCTGACAAGACTCGGTAAGACCATGTGACGTATTTGCACACAATTTCCTCCCCCTCGGACAGGGTGTGGTCTCCGCAGTGTCTTTTCCTTGGGAGTGACACCCCCGACGCAGATGCTATATGGCCCCCAGCTGAACGATTTTCCCTTTTGGGGAGAAGAAAGAGAAGAGGCCATGGCTGGGGCAGCCGGTCCCCATTTTTTGGGCAGTCAACTTGTCCCCGAGGTGCAGGGGACCATACAACACTCGTAAGAGCGTTGGGGGAGGTAACATGACGGCTGGGTGCGCTGGCTATGAGGAACACAATGGTCTGCCCATCTCGCACCGCCAGTTCACGTAACACAGTTCAGCTAGTTGTGGCGTTTTGTATAGGGACCCCTAGTGCCACTACATCGACACAACGTCAAGTGAGTGACAGATAGGGAACGTTCTGGTTACTTTCGTAACCTCCCTTCCCTGATGGAGGGAACGAGATGTTGTGTCCCTCCTACCACAACACTGAACTACCTACTGAAATGGCCGGGACCTTATCTCGGCTCCTCAGCACAAAACCTGAATGAGTGGTTGCAAGCCAGCTCCTTTTATACCCGTATGTCTGGGGGAGTGGCATGCAAATTCCACTCTCCAATTCCCATTGGCCTTTTCTCAAAGATCAGAGGTGTTTGGGGCTCCCAAGAGTGACCCCTAGTGTCACTACAACGACACAACATCTCGTTCCCTCCATCAGGGAATGGAGGTTACAAAAGTAACCAGGATGTTTTCCATCTATGCAATATCAAAGAAAAAGGCTAGAAATTAAACCAGAGAGGCACAGAAAGCATCTCCTTGTTTGAGGCTAAGATTACGTAACTGACATCTATTGCACCCTATAGAAAGAAACACTTTGATATCGACTGCATATCTTTCAATAAAGCTCCATCTGTACTATGTTAGAATGAGACTGGACTTGGAGACAGCTCTTCATTTTACCTTTAAAACTGTAATAAAAAAAATAAAAAATCTGAACCTTTTCTCGTTCAAAAACTCGTTTCAACCACCACCCTTGATGATTTGTGAAAACATAGATGATTACAGAAAATGGTTAAACCCAGACTGATTTATTCCAGGCCTGACTGGAACTTTTGTATAGCAAACCAAGTCTAGATCACGCAGATATGATAAATAATTTGCATACACAACCACATCTTTAACAGCGATACAGTAAGTTATTTGTTGAGCAATCTTTTCGGCCAGATGTCCAGTGTTTTAGTATCTCCACTGAGCGATTTTAAGCAGGGAATTCAAGCTCAGTTGAATGTGTGTGTGTGGAACATCTTAAAACATTTAATGGAAGAAGGAAAATGCAGATATTGATATTCAAGCAACAGTATTACTGTGTCTCATGAAAAAAAGACCAAGAAACTGCTAGTATGTACTGTTACTGTGAAAGGAGGACAGGGGGAGGAAATGTCTCAGTGTTTTGGAACCACAGATGATGCTGCCACAGCCTGTAATTACTAGTTTAGTGGAATATATTCAGTGGAATATATTACAAATCCCTTAAACACAATATTGAATAATACGCTATAAAATGCCAAGACCTTAATCACAATACAGAGTTATGGACTCAATTATTGCCATTGTAAGAGCCTGAAATCAAATGACCCTCTCCTGAGAATTGTGAGATTGCTCAACCAGTATAAATGCAAGAAATAAATAACTCGATGGATGGATGGATTGACAAATGGACTAACAGACAGATGTATGGATGAATTTCAAAATCTTACAATCCTTAGAAGAAATGTCAAACTGTATCCAAATGCTCTTTTATGGCCTATTGCAAGCATTCAGAAGTCTAAGAAAAATATAATTTTCTATCATATCTTCTGAGACCTGAGTGATTGAAAGTTATTTTGTTCTTTGCACAGTAAACCCTGTTGGTTTCTGAATTTTAGCAGCTATCGCTAAACGAAAACAGAAAATTACAGCAATTCAGCTGCAAGCACACTCTACTTCTCTGGATCTTCAACCATGAAGTTAGTATCTAACGAAAAGTGACTTGAGAGCAAACACTAATGTGAAAATGTTGTGGTCAGCTGTACTCCATTCCACTCAAATTTTCCCTTTATCTTGCTCTTTCTTTTTTTTTTCTCACAGCAAAATTCACTGTTCTAGGACCAGTCTAAGAAACACCTGCATAGAACTATGCAATAAAGATAAATCATCTCTGTGTATATGTGATATATGCTACTGTCTGCTTGCTCCCTCAGCAGCTATACGCACAATGTTTTTACATGAGTCTCTGAGATTGCATTTATATATATATATATATATATATATATATATGTCCACATCAAGTATAATAAATCTAAAATGGCTTAAGCAGTAAACATCTTTTCCATGAGGTTTCCCCTGTGAAGTGATATCTTTTGGGGATACCGTAATGTTACTAACATTCTACCGCAACTAAGCATTAGCTGGCTAACCAGTGTAAGATGCTGTGTAGCATTAACTGATAATGTATGGTGTCATTTGGATTGTGTAAATAGCTTCTTGCTATTGTGCTACTGTAACAGATCATGTCCAGTCTACTTTTATGCTTTATCTGTTTTATAGTCCCCCCCCCTTATTAGAATAACACATCAAGCAAATTCACAATACAATAACAAAAGCAATAGCCAGTTTCAAACAGAAAGACAGGGGTTTAATTTATTTATTTATTTATTATTTTTAAGTTCATTATGATAATTAAAAGCTTTGCAAAGCACAGAGAAAAGGATGTCACATGTTTCTGTTTGTTGAACCAGAGTGTGTTTAGATCTGTAGCTAGCTTAATAATTTATATCACACTACATGCGTATGCTCCGGTTCCGGTTCTCTTGGCAGCAAAGTGTCCATCAGGTGAACCCTATGGAAACATTGAAGAGCCCGTTGAAGCAGCTGTTTATGAGCACTTTGGTTTGGAATTAACCTTCAATGGCGGCCATAATTGTTCTCCCTTCAAAGTGCCCATTGGATGCTCATTTATCCCATTTAGAATGCAGAGTGTATATAGCGCCATCAATGCATGATGTAAATATTACAAATTACACATTTTACATATATATATATATATATATATATATATATATATATATATATATATATATATATATATATATATATATATATACGGTATACACACACACACACTGGCTGCCAAAAGTTTGTAATAATATACAGATTTTGCTCTTATGGTAAGAAATTGGTACTTTTATTCACCAAAGTGGCATTCAACTGATCACAATGTATAGTCAGGACATTAATAACATGAAAATGTACTATTACAATTTGAAAAAAATGTTCAGAACTTCTTAAACTACTTCAAAGTGTTCTCATCAAAAAATCCTCCACGTGCAGCAATGACAGCTTTGCAGATCCTTGGCATTCTATCTGTCAGTTTGTCCAGATACTCAGGTGACATTTCACCCCACGATTCCTGTAGCATTTGCCATAGATGTGGCTGTCTTGTTGAGCACTTCTCATGCACCTTACAATCTAGCTGATTCCACAAAAGCTCCATGGGGTTAAGATCCATAACACTCTTTTCCAATTTATCTGTTGTCCAAAGTCTGTGTTTCTTTGCCCACTCTAACCTTTTCTTTTTGTTTTTCTGTTTCAAAAGTGGCTTTTTCTTTGCAATTCATCCCATAAGCCCTGAGACTTCTCTTTAGTGTTGTACATGAAATTGGTGTTGAGCACGTAGAATTCAATGAAGCTGTCAGCTGAGGACATGTGAGGTGTCTATGTCTCAAACTAGATACTCTGATGTACTTATCCTCTTGTTTAGCTGTACATCTGGCCTTCCATATCTCTTTCTGTCCTTGTTAGAGCCAGATGTCATTTGTCTGCAGAGAACACCTTTGTATGAAATCTTCAGTTCCCTATCTGTCACTCACTCGACGTTGTGTCGATGTAGTGACATTAGGGGTCACACTTGGGAGCCCGAAACACCACTGATCTTTTGAAAAAAGGCCAATGAGAATTGGCGAGTGGAATTTGCATGCCACTCCCCTGGACATACGGGTATAAAAGGAGCTGGTATGCAACCACTCATTCAGATTTTCTCTTCGGAGCCGAGCAGTTGCATTCAGAGCAAAAAGACTGCTGGATTTGACGGCGCATTTCAGCGGCTTCTCCCCCTCTGTGCCTGTGCAATGCAGAGAACGCCCCTGGGCGCTTCGGCAGAGCAAATAAACAGTATATTCTGAAAAGAGTATATTTTCCATTCATAAAAGAGTGGCACACATGGAACGTCTTTTTAAAGATGCCTTTCCGTTTGTGTGTTATTCCTGGTTGCGGTTGCTATCTCTCCGCTTCTGATGGCCATGATTGCTGTCTTACGTGTCTGGGCGCTGCTCACGCGGAGAAATCGTTCGTGGATGGATCATGTCCTCATTGCGAGAACATGACCATGGCAACGTTGCAGTCGTGGCTTGCATTCGTAAGAAAGCAAGCCACCCCAGCGGCTCCCCGTCTCGGTCCTTCTACCTATGAGGCTGTGCCGGTTAGCACTGGGGGCGATTTGGGGACCTCAATGGGACCACCTCCGCTGGGTATCCCCCCACGGACCTCCCATTCCCCAGCACGCTCGCTTGCCCCGATTGGGCTCTCGGGCGAGATCGCCGGCTCGCCTCAGGTTGGGTTCTACATCTCGTCTGCCGCCCCGGAAGATGATGAGTTATCGAGCGCAGCATCGGAGAGCGAGCTTTTCCGGTCTGATGCTGAGGCTTCGACTGGGCTTCCTCCTTCGGGAATGGTCGCCCAGTCTCAGGCTGATGCTGAAATGATGAACATGCTTTCCTGGGTGGCCGCGAGCATCGCGCTAGAGTGGAACCCTCCACTCTCCCCTGAACCCTTGCGGCTCGACAATTGGTTCCTGGGCTCGGGGTGCCGCCCACAGCTGCGCCACACCCCGATTCCTTTCTTCCCGGAAGTGCATGAGGAGCTGACAAGATCGTGGGAGGCACCTTTTACTGCCCGGTCATGATCTTTCAGCTCCCCCGCTCTCGATACCCTCAATGGCGGAGCAGCCAGGGGGTATTCGGTGATCCCCCAGGTGGAAAAGACGCTCGTGGTGCACTTATGTCCGCAGAGCGCCGCCACCTGGCATGGGCGCCCGAAGCTCCCATCCAAGGCCTGTAGGTTTACATCATCTCTGACGGCTAAGGCCTACAGTGCCGCTGGACAAGCCGCCTCTGACCAGCACGCCATGGCTCTCCTGCAAGTACACCAAGCCAAGGCGCTAAAAGAACTGCACGAGGGTAGTTCTGACCCGGGATTGATGCAGGAACTGCACTCGGCGAACGACCTCACTCTCCAGGCGACGAAGGTCACAGCGCAGTCTCTCGGGCAGGCGATGTCCACTCTCGTGGTCCAGGAGCACCACCTCTGGCTCAAATTGGTAGAGATGCAAGAGACTGACAAGGCACAGTTCCTTGATGCCCCCATCTCCCAGGTTGGTCTGTTTGGCGACACCGTCGAGGACTTTGCCCAGCAGTTCTCGACAGTGAAGAAGCAGACAGAGACTATAAAGCACATCCTGCCCCGGTGCGGCTCAAGATCCCGCACCCCGTCTGCTCATCGCCAAGGGCATCTCCCTGCAGCAACATCTCCGGCTCCACTGCAGCCCACCCCCGTGGCCCGGCCCCTGCGTGCAGCCCATTGCAGGAAGCAGACACCACCCATCTCACGGCTGACTGCCAAGAACCCAAGGAAGGCTTCAAAGCGCCCCTGAGATGGGTGACACAGGGGCAAGGAGACCCATTCCTCTGGAGCTGGTGCACAGACCACTCCATCCCCCGGTGGAGGGCCGGGAGGAGAATCTATTGTTTCTTTTTTCGCCGCATGCCCCAGAGGCTGCGGTACCCAAAGGTTCAGCAAAAGAGCAGCTTTCTTGTTTACTGGGTCACATGTCCGGTGTGCACGGCCGTCGTCACGACCACCATCCACCATTCCTTTTTGGCAGGGTTGGCACTCCAGAGGCAGACCCCCCACCCCTGGACACCCAGCTGTGGCACAAATACCCCCACACGGGATTAGTGCCGATGGACCACAGGGACGAGACTCCTCCTCCCCCCTCCTCGGCCAATCTCATGGTGGGCAGCAGGAGCCAGGAAAGTGCTTCGATGTCCCTGGACTCAGCATGGTACGCCGGTACGTCCGACATGATTATCCCCTTGGTCCCCCTCGCCCGGAGTTTGGACGCATGGCTCACGTTTTCAAACCCGTCGCAATGGCTGACCCGGACCGTCCGACTCGGCTACGCAATTCAGTTCGCCAGGCGCCCGCCCAGGTTCAGCGGCGTGAAGTGAAGGGCGAGAACGGTGCTACCTTGTGTGCGGAGATCACGACCCTCCTGAGCAAGGGTGCGATAGAGCCTGTCCCTCCAGCCGAGATGAGGAAAGGGTTCTACAGCCCTTACTTCATCATACCAAAGAAAGGCGGTGGTTTGCGACCAATCTTGGACCTGCGAGTACTGAACCGGGCTTTGCACAGACTCCCGTTCAAGATGCTGACGCAAAAACGAATTTTAGCGAGCGTCCGACATCTAGTTTTGTTCGCGGCGGTAGACCTGAAGGACGCGTACTTCCACGTCTCAGTCCTACCTCGACACAGACCCTTCCTGCGGTTTGCCTTTGAGGGCCAGGTGTACCAGTACAAGGTCCTCCCCTTCGGCCTCTCCTTGTCCCCTTGCGTCTTCACGAAGGTCGCGGAGGCAGCCTTTGCCCCGCTAAGGGAAGTTGGCATCCGCATTCTCAACTATCTTGATGACTGGCTGATCTTAACTCACTCTCGAGAGTTGCTATGCACACACAGGGACCTCGTGCTCCGGCACCTCAGGCGACTAGGGCTTTGGGTCAACTGGGAAAAGAGCAAGCTCTCCCCGGTGCAGAGCATCTCATTTCTCGGTCTGGAGTTGGACTCAGTCTCGATGACAGCGTGCCTCACAAACTCAAACTTGAGTCCTGAGATGGCCATGGCGCCATGGCGTGATGACCATCACGCTGGTCTGTCACCGCCTCTGAAGCCCTTGGACCGACCTGGCATTTCTACGGGCAGGGGTTCCCCTAGAGCAGGTCTCCAGGTGTGTTGTGGTTACAGCAGGCACCTCCAAAACGGGCTGGGGCACCGTATGCAATGGGCACACAGCCGCTGGCTCTTGGACTGGCCCACGGCTGCATTGGCACATCAACTGCCTAGAGTTGTTGGCAGTACTTCTCGCCTTGTGGAAGTTTCGACCGTTGATCCAGGGCAAGCACGTGTTGGTCCAGACGGACAACACAGCAATGGTAGCTTACATCAACCGCCAAGGCGGTCTATGCTCCCACTGCTTGTCACAACTCGCCCGCCGTCTACTCCTCTGGAGTCAGCAGCACCTCAAGTCGCTAAGAACCACTCACATCCCGGGCGACCTCAACACCGCAGCGGATGCGCTGTCATGTCAGGTTACCCTCAGGGGAGAGTGGAAACTCCAACCTCAGGTGGTCCAGCTGATTTGGAGTCGATTCGGTCGAGCACAGGTAGACCTGTTTGCTTCCTGGGAATCCTCCCACTGCCCACTTTGGTATGCCCTGACTGAAGCACCTCTCGGTATAGACGCCTTGGCACACAGCTGGCCCCCTGGACTACGCAAGTATACGTTTCCCCCAGTGGGCCTACTTGCACAGACCCTGTGCAAGGTCAGGGAGGACGGGGAGCAAGTCATCCTAGTAGCACCCTACTGGCCCACCCAGACATGGTTCTCGGATCTCACGCTCCTCACGACAGCCCCCCCAGCGAATTCCCCTGAGGAAGGACCTTCTTTCTTAGGGATGGGGCACCATCTGGCACCTGCGACCAGACCTCTGGAATCTCCACGTCTGGCCCTTGGACGGAACGCGGAGGACTTAAATGGCCTACCGCCTGCAGTGGTAGACACGATCACTCAGGCTAGGGCTCCCTCTACGAGACACCTGTATGCCTTGAAGTGGCGTCTGTTCGCTAAGTGGTGTTCTTCCCGATGCGAAGACCCCCAGAGATGTGCAGTCGGATCGGTGCTTTCCTTCCTGCAGGAGAAGTTAGAGGGGCGGCTGTCCTTCTCCACCTTGAAGGTGTATGTAGCCACTATTTCAGCTCATCAAGATGCGGTAGATGTAAGTGCTTGGGGAAGCATGACTTGATCATTAGGTTTCTGAGAGGTGCTAGGAGGTTGAACCCCTCTAGACCATGCCTCATTCCCCCGTGGGACCTCTCTGTAGTCCTTCAGGGTCTACGGGGAGCTCCCTTTGAACCCTTGGTGTCAGCTGAGCTTAAGGCACTCTCTTTGAAGACTGCCCTCCTGACTGCGCTCACTTCCATCAAGAGGGTAGGGGACCTGCAAGCGTTCTCTGTCAGCGAATCTTGCCTGGAGTTCTATGTGCCCTAGGTTCCCACGACCCCTTTTAGGGATCAGGTGGTGAACCTGCAAGCGCTGCCCCAGGAGGAGGCAGACCCAGCCTTCACGTTGCTGTGTCCGGTGTGAGCTTTACGCATCTATTTGGATCGCATGCAGAGCTTTAGAAGCTTCAAGCAGCTCTTTGTCTGTTTGGGGGACAACGGAAAGGAAGCACTATCTCCAAACAGAAGATTGCCCACTGGGTCATTGACGCCATCGCTATGGCATATCAAGCTCAGGACATGCCACCCCCTGCAGGGTTACGAGCACACTCTACCAGGAGTGTGGCGGCCTCCTGGGCCCTGGCCAGTGGTGCCACTTTGGCAGACATCTGCAGAGCAGCGGGCTGGGCAGCACCCAACACCTTTGTGAGGTTCTACAATCTCTGGGTTGAGCCGGTCTCGTCCCATGTAGTGGCAGGCACAAGCAGGTAAGTTCCGGGACAACTGGCCGGGTTTACCGCTTGCGCATAGTGCCTTTCCCCTCCCTTGAGGGGAAGACGTGCGCTCTTTACTCCCAGTAGTGTTCACAGACTGTGATCCCTGGATGACTTTCCTCCTTAGCCCTGTGGCAGTTGAGTTTGCAAAGAAACTCGCTGCCGGCTCAGTAAGTGCGCTAATGAGGCCCTTTACTGAGGTAGGTGCTCCGCATGTGCTGGTTCCCCCGAAGGCAACCACATGTGATATTTTCTGCAAAATCGTTTCCCTGTCATAAACTGCGTCTTCCTTGGGCAGGGGCCCCTCTGCCCCCGGTCGCCATGCTTTGTAGGAACTCCTCCCCCTTTGGGTAGGACCTACCATTGGACCTCTCCACATGACATACTTCCGACAAGGCTCGATAAAGTGACATATTTCCAGTCAAAATCCCCCCCCCCCCCGGGTGGGGTGTGGTCTTCGCGGTGTCTTCCCCTTGGGAGTGACACCCCCCCGAAGTGGACACTTGCGGATCCCAGTCTGTTAACAAAATTCCACTCTTTTTGGGGAGAAAAAAGAGGGAAAAGAGACCTCGGCTGGGTTAGCCTGTCCCTATTTGTTGGGCAGTCGACTTGTTCCTGAAGGACCGTTTGACGCTCATAGCAGTGTTGGGGGAGGTTACGTGACAGCCTGATGCGCTGGCTACGAGGCACACAAAGGTATGCCCATCTCGCACCGCTAGTCCACATAACACTGTTCAGTTAGTTGTGGCGTTTTGTATAGGGACCCCTAGTGTCACTACATCGACACAACGTTAAGTGAGTGACAGACAGGGAACGTCTTACTATTTTAACCTCTGTTCCCTGATGGAGGGAACGAGACGCTGTGTCCCTCCTGCCACAATGCTGAACTAGCCGCTGAAATGGCCGGGACCTTGTCTTGGCTCCTCAGCACAAAACCTGAATGAGTGGTTGCATACCAGCTCCTTTTATACCCGTATGTCCGGGGGAGTGACATGCAAATTCCACTCGCCAATTCTCATTGGCCTTTTTCAAAAGATCAGAGGCTCCCAAGAGTGACCCCTAGTGTCACTACATCAACACAACTTCTCGTTCTCCCTCCAGTGAGAAAGTACAATAATCAAACAAACGCTGTCATAGCCTATCCTTCTTGCTTAACAGTGATAAATTGATAGGGAGCCGCATCCGCATGCAAATTCCACCACATGTGTGAATCCATTGCATAAGTTGTCACCGATAAAAACATTCATTTTAAAATGTTATTTATTAGTTATTTTATTTTAAATATGCCAGAACTGAGGGCTATTTAATGTCTTAAGTCATATCAACTCATTACAGCTTTGAACCTACAGATAGAAAGTTTGTTAATAACACAAACTGTTTTTCTGTAAATATATCTACTAAATTTAACACACAAAAAAATAAAAAAATAAAAAAAACTACAGTATACAGGCAACATCTACGATTCCTTTTCTTGGCATCTTTACATTCTTTGTCTTTCCATCGATTTCGAGTTCACTTGCGACATGAAAGGCAATATACAAATCAGTTGCAGTACATACAATACTCGCATTCTGACTTTCTAGAAGTGCTTTTTCCTCGCCTTCCTTAATCTTAAAAATAGGCTAATAGGCTAAAATATTTTTTGAAGGAAAATAATAACAACTGAAATCAGCAAGTCAAAGATTTACTAAAATGTGATATATGAAGGGCTGTGCAAGAGATCAGTGAGAAAACAGAACTGAAATCGTGGAGGTGATCCCAACCACTGTGCTGCGGGAAAATATTTAGTCATTAAAATATTTAGTGATTAAACTTGCTGGTGCGACTACAAAGTTGGCCGACTCTGTGCGCTGTCATTTTTTGTTGCGGATGAGTAATATTAAATGGCAAACATTCCAAATGCGAAAGGAAACGGCTCTACCCGGATCAGTCAGCATGGCTCAAGGCTCAATGGACAGATCAGTGCAGAGACGTGCATTTACATGTGTACTAGTCATGAGTGCTCCGCCATGCAGATCATCATAAACAGCACAGCGGCTGGGTTGCGGATTCAGCATTTATTATTTGTTTAAAAACGTATTAAATTGCCCCGACATTCTAACAGCATTCTGTGTAAAATCTTTTCTAATGCTCTCTGAGCATTCATTCAACAATAAAAAATTTTAGTCTGGAGCCCTATAAATAAATACATAAATACAAAATTTATTTGCTGTGGCATTGCAAGAATTAATTTGCATGAACTAATCTACAAATTAGAAAAGACGCAAATTTGTTGGTTTTTCATTACCCAATTAGTGCTCTTGTCAGCTGTGACCTCATTATACAGTGTACATATGTTACTTGTTTTTTGCATAGCCGAATTTCAAACATTACGCGTAAACACGCTGCTAACATGGACTTGTTCTTGAAAAGGAAAACTATCGACGATGGTTATGTGGGATAGTGCTGTTCAGTGGGATTTTTTACTGTACTGGCAGAGTTTTTATAGTCAAAACAAGTGAAAAAATTCACTTTTATACAAGGTTGGGAGGGTTACTTTTGAAATGTATTCCACTACAGATTACAGAATACATGCTGCAAAATGTAATTTGTAACATATTCCGTTATATTACTCAAGGTCAGTAACGTATTCTAAATACTTTGGATTACTTCTTCAGCATTGGTAGATTTTTTTCATTTGTTTTGACTATAAAAACTCTGCCAGTACAGTAAGACAAAATACACATGTTAAAAATACATTCTCTGAAAAGCCTAAATATCTTATGCAGTGTTTTTTCTAAAACAAGATAAATCAAACTGATCTTGTTTTAAGGATTTTTAGATATTTTTACAGGAAAACAATACAAAAATTATTATCAATAATATGATTTTTTCCCTAATATCAAAGGTATTACTAGAAAAAATAAATTATGATCCAACATGAATTTTCTTGATTAAAAAATATGATCGTGCCTGGTAACATGTGCATGTAAAATGGATAGTAATAGCATTTTAGCTTAGCGTAAAGCTGACAATTTACACAAGGTTTATTTCTGTTTCTTGTGCTCCAAACTTACTTCTCTGTCTGCTCGTATGAATTTAACACATCATAAGAAAGTGTTTCACTGCTGTTCAAATGCACTTTGGATCACATCATTTATATAAATGTTTTCCATCTGAAAGGACTAGATATTAAATGAAACAAATGACAAAAAAAATGCAAAGTAATCTCTTCAGTAATCAAAATACTTTTTTAATGTAACTATATTCTAAATGGCAATGATTTAAATTGTAACTGTTGTGAAATACAGTTACTTATATTTTCTAAGTTAAATACATAATCCCGTTACATGTATTTCATTACTCCCCAACCCTGCCTGTATATACATATAACTATATAACTTTAAATCATCATTCAGTAGTTAATACAATGTGTATTATGAAACATGAAGTCATTGACAACACATTTTAATATCATATTAGTTGATGTTTTACATGTAGCATCCTCATAATTAAATCTACCTCTAAACACCTCACCCAGCTGTGTTGCGGGTGTTTGAATGTTTGCAAACAAGTTTTCAGACTTCTTTTTGGCTCTGAGCGAAGAACTAGGAAGCAGTTCGCCATGAGTGTTTTGGGGCCCAAACACATGACCTTGAGTGGCTTTTGCTTAAAATAGGGGCAATGATCAATAAATGGTTACACTGAACAATTATTTTGCCAAGTAATAGTGCATTAGCCTAGCAAAAGGATTTTTATGGTTGTCAAGCAATGTAGCAACTTTGCTCATCAACAAAAAATGTATGCCATGGCTTCTGGAATCAGAATTTAGAGTCTGAACAATTCATTTTATAGCAAGCTGTAATTGTCAGCTAATTGTAAATTTTACTTCTAGGGCATCTCTCCAATTAGTCTCACAATTGGTGTCATGGAAGACATGGTCAATACAGTTGTTGTATATTAAACCTTTTATCAAGATTAAACAAGGAGCATGGAAACCAAGAATTCATGGTTCTCTGTAAAAAAATAAAATAAAAAAAATAATAATGATAAATAAAAGGGTATTAAAATGGCATGTAGCCTAGGTATGTTCACCAATGTAGTAAAACTCTCTATATATATCTATATTTGTCAATACCTTTTAAAGGTATTCACTTAAGGTGTTTCTCAATGATCCAGTTGTTGTATCAGCATCATTTTCTATAGCAACTCCTGTTAAAGTCTGGTTTTTGATAGTCTGATTTGTGTAATAAAATTGACAGTGCATATTAGTATATTTTACTGTAGCTCTGTCATTTGACAGGGGCATTCTGAAATAAATAATAATAATAAAAAGTATATAATAAGTATTGTCTGCTTAGTTGATGTCTGGCTTTGAAGCTCTTGCAGAAGAAGTGAAGAGTTATTGGTGCTTGCTACCCTTGTGTTTATTGAGGGGAGGCATTTTAATAGCACATAAGTAACCCAGCTTTCACTTTACCATCATACAGTATATCCACTCTCAAGTCAAGTCATTTTTATTTGTATAGCGCTTTTCACAACACACATCGTTTCAAAGCAGCTTTACAGAAAATCGTGCATTAACAAAAAATGAAACTGTAATATCTATAAAGTCTTAGAGTGATCATTGTGTAGTTTGATTCAATATGATTGTAAATTGTGTATAAAAAATAAATAATTAAATAATAAGCTGGAGGCGATTGTGGCAAGGAACACAAAACTCCATTAGATGTTGGTTAATGGAGAAAAATAACCTTGGAAGAAACCAGGCTCACTGTGGGTGCCAGTTCCCCTCTGGCTAAACAACATTAATATAAGGCAAATATTAGTTATTTGGATGCAGTGCAAGTCATGGTTTAAAATTTGTAAACTAAGTAAGTGTTAAGGGCCGGTGTTTAAAAAATATTTTTTATGAACTGTAAGATTAATGAAATCCATCCTGGATTAACTGCATAACTTAACATAGATGCATTGTCCTTTGTTAGTTGGCTGATGAAGGCTTTTGTTGGCAATTAAATGATTGTCTATGTATTCCATTTCAAGAGGGTAGTCCATCAATAGACAAAGGTGATGCAGGCAGAGATCAATGAGTTGCATCACAGTTCAACCGGCAGGTCATTTCGGTGAGGTTCGGAGGGGTCCATCCTAAATCCAAGGTTCAGGCAGTGGCATATGAAGTATCCGATGTCTTACAGTTGGAGTTGGCATCAGTTCGTCCTCTGAAGTCCATCGAAGTCCACTCTAATGGATACACTGCAGAACTCACATGACTGGACTCTATCTAATAGTCTTATGCCTCTGAAAAGAGACAGTTGCTCTTTTCACTTCCATTGAGTCCAAAGAATCACAATGCTGACAATTGTACATTAGGGTTTTGATGGAGAAATCAAATGTGTGCTTACGTAGGCGTATTTCACCACAGGCAGTGAGTGACTCTTTCTCAGCTTCACATTTTCAAAGGCCCTGACAATGTGAACTGTGAACTTCAGAGAAGGATGCTCCATTCTCATTCCACCCCTACATGCACCTACACTTTCTCCTTAGGCACACAGATAAAGTATTATGACACAAAGATTTGAATACTAGATTCATCCAGGACATTAAAACCAGGCAAAGTGTTTAAAAATGGGAACTTTTGAGTGTCATTCAAACCTTTCTTTTGCAATGTTTGTGTAGCCTGTTGACTCTTCATAGACAAAAGTGTCAACTCCGTTTTAAGTAATGGCTGGAGTGCTTTTTGCCTAGAAGAGATACCATTATTTGAGATGTAAAGTAGGTTGAAATAAAACAGAAGTTTTCGTTCAATGGCTAATTGCTATTTTAGGCATAGAAACTAACAGGCTTTTAAAAAGTGCAATGTAACACGAAGTCATAACTTCTAAACATTACACAAGCTCATAAAGGACCTGGCAATTGAGATGTGTATCTATTCACTTCAAAGTTCTGCCATCAAAGCCTTTCCCAATGCTGTCACAGAGAAAAGAGCTTTTGGGTTTCTCATTACACAGCAGCACTTCCCCTGGTCAGTGATTGTGCTCACAAGGCGAAACCTGACTCTTAATTGAAATTCAATTACAGAGACTAATCGGTGGAGGTGTTTCGCAAACAAAAATCCTTCAGCCTGATTCACTGCAGAGCTAAAGAGCTGATTTGTATTCTAAAAAGGTGACTAATGTTCATGCCTCTTTCTCCTCTCCTGCCTCCCGCACTTCCTCTGAGAGGTCGGGATTATGAATATTCAAACAATTGTGGCCAAGGTTCTAAGGTATAGTAAGAGGAGAGGGAACATGATGGAACACGCAATGCCTTTCTGTTTATGTTGTTGATGCAGCTGCTGCTGCCACCAGGAACATCACGCCAATGGACAACCACAGTTTCTAGGTATGACAGCTAACAACCAGCCTTCCCAGTTGAGCGCAAAGAGTCCACACTGCTCGGAGCAATGGTGGTGAGTTTTGTAACTTGGACAACAGAGATGAATGCCCTTACATTTTGTCAGTGATGTTATTTCAGAAGAGCTCAAGGCTCTGCTACTGTCTGTTTAGTGGCTTAGGAAGGCAGCAAGTGCCCTTGGAGAAGAGAACTGAGTATCACCTTACTAGGGCAAACAAGGCTCAGCACTCTACTTATGTTACCTAGAACAACATGAAGGTTAGCCACCTAAAGGCAAATACAAGAGTTCACTATATACAATGTATACCTTGTATTCCCTACATACCTCAATTATGCATTCAAGAAGGTCTATTTGACTCAAAAAAGCATCAGCCTCCATCAGACAGGTGAACAGAAGTATGTCCAGGTAATAAACAGAACTCTACAAATATGGCACAATTTCTATCAAACTCTCATTAAAATGGTGTGTGTGAATATACAGGTGGGCCTGTATTTGGTGGGGATGTGTATTTGAGTCATTCAGCCACATTACCAAAACACATTATAGTTTTACCTGTAATTATATCTACAAGGATCAGCTTTTGCTCATGCCTGGTAATGGTAATTCATCTCATTATTCATCTCTGCTAACACATCACCCTCGTGTTTATTCATGCAGGCACAAATACGGGAGTATTAATAACAATCTGTAAATTCTCTCAGCAAGCCTGTGCTTTTCCTGCCATAACCCCCCAAATAAGAAATAACAATTCACTGATTAAATAAATAAATCAGTACAGTAATAAGAATGCTAATTTTCATGAATAGATGTACAAATACACTGAAAGCATAAACCATTCCCTGTTGCATATTGTAGATGGTGACATGGAAACTGAAACATAATAATAATAATAAAAAAATAAAAAAATTGTTTTGAGCAATTATCAAAATTGATAACAAATAAACAAAAGATGAAAGATAATCAGTTCAAGGAGACCCGCATAGCAGTGTTAAATCTAGTCATTGATGTCTGTGGAAATAGCTCATGCATGATTGACTTGTAAATATATTTAGCAATTTAAGATTATTCCGGAGTATTACAGCTTCTCAGCTGACTTCTTGGATGTCATTTAACATGGTTTCTAATAATTTAAGATGATTGTTTCTTTCTTCTCTTTCTCCCTCTTCACACATCAATAAAATCATAATTATGTCTTCAGTTATTATGCAGCTCCAATAAGCACTTCATAGCTTCACTGTGTATCCAAGAATACTAATGACTAGGTTATAAAAACACTGACTAAAGACAGCTGCATCTCCTCAGAGCTTCAATCACCCACAAGACACTTCATCCATTATTAAAATGTACAAGGCAAATAAAGGCCCTCTGTCTTCTCTTCTGTCTCACACATATTTTCCCTTTAACTGCTACATTATAAAGAGGTGAATGGTGAGGGCCTGCCAAAGTCTCCCATTTCCAAACCTTTCATTTCCTGGAAAATGGAGGACTAGTCAGGGTTTTCAGACAGCCCCATCCTGGAGGATCCGGGGAGAAGGAAACAGCAGTGTCTGGAATTGATTTGAGGCAAAAGGAAAATAACATACTCTGGATTCTTGAGGTTGGGGGACAGCAGACAAAAAGTATTGGATCCCACCAAACTCTATGAAGGGAGACACTGAAGTGAAAGAGAAATTAGACTGTTATGCTACTGTGACAAACTCGGGTGGATTTAGGGAGCCATTTCAAGTCGCAGAGCCCAGACAACTTATCTGACCAAGCCAAGTCCAATATTTAAGTCACTAGGCATATTTCAATAAATACCCTTCTGAATTTCAGTGTGGATTTTTTTTTTAAATCCACTTTTTTTTTTACCAATAGCATCTGCAAGCTTCTCCCATGCTGAAGCCTCTTGACTGACAGCTTCATTGTTTGACTTTTTTCGAGATGACTGAAAAGCAAATGGCGCGTTGATAAACATCACTTGATTTTTAATACCTTTTCACAAAGCTTCCCCTCTGAGGAGAGGTTAATTCACTGAATTGGTAAACAGAGAAATTAAACCTCAGAGCCATTTCAATAGAGTGCACAACAGAAAGGGAGAAAGACTAAAATGATAACCCAGCTGCTCTGGCACAGAACTGCAAAGAATTAAGGATGAAATGTTGTCACCTGAAGTCAATGAATGGACTTGTCCTAAAGCAATCATCACAGACTTTAAGAAATATCATGGCTCATATCATTATCTCATTGTTTACAAAGTGATCGATAAATGTGACAGAATAAACAGACTGGCTGACTTTGAAATTATTGTTGAAAATTTTACAGGTTATCTACTGGTTAGAATAGAGCTTAGTAAGAGTAGGGTCTTTAAGTTTTATCTGGAACAAGGGTGTGAGGGATAGACTTAAGTCTGTACAATGGCATGCAATGTAGTATATAAAGGTCACAGATTATCACATCTTGTGTTTTCTGGATTTTCTGGCAATAACAACAACAAAAACAACAAACATTTTGAAAAGATGTTCCAACAGCTGAACGATCAACACAATTTAAACAACAGTACAACCCACTGATCTGACTGGATTTTTATTCCTGACAGCCTTGTTTCACTCCCATCAAAATGTAAGTATGTCACTACTCTAGGTCCCATAACACTGTTAAGAGAAATCAGTATACCATTATGGCTATGCAGCATAACTGAGAATAATAATAACAAAATAGATATATGTGGGGATCAGACATAGAAAAGATACAAACAAAAATGTTAAACTCACAATTTCATAGCCTCATAGCCACTGAACTAGTCTTGCTCATGGCTGCAGGCAGTAGACCCAAAACTGTCTTTATGGCTATTAAACAAACACAGAAGACATTTAAAATGTGGTTAAACTATTAAGATTTAAATATATTGCATTATTGTGGCAAACAAATAAAGCATTGATTAGACAATACAAAAAGTGTCTTTAAAAGTCAGTATATATATATATATATATATATATATATATATATATATATATATATATATATATATATATACACACACACACAGTATATAATTATTATTATTATTATTATTATTATTACCCTCATATATTCTCTTTCTTTGCATCAAAAATGCAATAAAAGTCAATGGTGACTAAGGCTTACTATTTGCCTAACATACATTTGTTGTCTTTCACAGAATAAATAAATTAATCCAGGATAAAAAAAAATAAAAAATTATGAACTATTCCTTTAACCTCATATCAGGAAAAAAATACATAAAACTACAATGGCAGAAACAGCAGACACTGTGTTTTGCCCTTGGAAAAAAAAAAAAAAAAAAAAAAAAAAAAAAAAATATATATATATATATATATATATATATATATATATATATATATATATATATATATATATATATATAAAGCTGCTTTTGGACCATTTCTAAGGGCACTACAGAGAATGCATCTGTCTCTCAACACAAGCAATTTTAAGCTCAAGCTTCCCTCTTACTATGGCTTAGAGACCCTGAGAGGTGGTTAAAACAGGGAGATGTCTGTCCTCAATCCTCAAACCCAATCCTCCCCTGCCATGCACCGCTGACTCAGCAAATATGCTATGTCTTCCTTAAAACATCTGGTGACAACTGCCTTCCAGCAGGGCTCATTTGAGACAGTCTCAAGCCACCGATTAGGTGTAAATGATTTAAAATGGGAGAAGGCAGTGATATAATAATGCAAACCTTGGACATGTAGACCGGTGGGGAGTAAACAAAGAAAACGTAGAGAAAGAAACAATTTACAATTCCACTTGATATCATTAATTTCAAGACCTTCTAGTTAAGAGCAATGGTTATTAATAAGCACTAACTTTTCCGATCTGCAAAAATATAATAAGTGAATGACATTTACATATTTCTAAAACCGCAGAGCTTCAGGTTAATGAGTCATAATCCAGAGTCAATTAGGAGACGCTCTTCTCTGTCTGAGTCACTATTCAGGAAATTAGCCATCACCCATGCCAAGGCATATAGTGATTAGGTGAAGTTATAGAGAGCTGCCATGACTTATTTCACAGAAGATGACATGATGGCTTAAAGTGTTTTAGTGCATATACTGTAGGTGATGTATGTATAACATAACCTTTAAATCACTGCAAGGCAGATCAAATCACCTTAACATTAGGTCTCTTCTGTTGAAAGGTATCTTCCCCAACCAATCCTACATAGAATTAGGCATTGCTTCCTCTCTATACATTGTTTTTTTGCCTTTGCATAATGACCTTTACACAAATACATACACATCGAGACAGGCGTGTCAACATGCCTCAAGGGGCTTTCAACGTCAGTTGACACAATCTGCCATATCAAGAGCAGCACAAAAGATGGCTCACCTGCCTGCTTGATTATTACCTGAGCTGCCCAGGCCACAGTGCACATGGTCACACTTCCTGTGCAGCAGTAGAAAATAAGAATATAATAATCTGAGGAAGCAGGACAATCCTCTCTTTATACTAGCAAGTGAGAAAATGGGATGTTATTCCTCTGGGGCTTACATTTTTTTTGTTTCTCCAAGTTTGTGAACCATCATAATCCCACAACAAGGGAGTTCTACTAACTTTATTTATTTATCGGGACTTTTTATTTATTTATTTATTTATAATCTATTCATTCATTTGGTAAGTATATTTTAGTTTTAATTAAAGTTCTTACTGAAGATTTATAGGTAATACTTCAAACACTTGCTAACATTTTGAATTATAAATTAAACATTATAGACTTCCGTAGGGGCTTCTGGTGTTTGTACACTAACTGGTATGTACAAATTTGATCAAAGTGGCACAAATATGAGCAATTGCTTTCAGCTGCAGCACTACTATTGATTTATCATTTTTGTATTTCAGTTTAATCAAACTCTTGTTTAAAATCAATAGTTCCAGTGGGTCTGCAAAACACCCAAGACATATAAAGAATCCAGGAAAATCTGTTAAGGGGTAGTGATTTGGATGGATCGAAGGCTGCTTATCTATTTATAGCGATAAACTGGGAACTAGTTGGGAAAAAAAAATAAAAAAATCTGTCTTCTACCATAGCAACAAGATCATAAATCTAGTCTTTCAACTCACATGGCTAGAACTAAATTTATAATCTCTGTTTAAAATTCAGAAGGCAAAGTGTTTTGTTTCAATGCCTAGCATGTGTGTTGAGCTAATGCCGGGTCTCTTGGTCATAAGGTTAAATACAACAGAATAATCTGCACATGAAGAGTCTGAGTCCTCTATAAATGTCACCCGCACACTGATTTATTCTATGCAAGGGCCAGGGTCAGGGGTTAAGGCTCAGAAGGGTGCTAACTGCTGCAAACGTTAACATTAGCATCCAGCTCCCAGGACATTTTCTTAAAATCTGGCATCTCTCTTCTTGCCTTTTTTTCTCACGTTGTAGACAGTACAGAATTAGTGGCTGCTGACAATCATGACATATGGCAAAGCTAGGCTACAAGCCATAACAAATATCACACCCCCAAAAATTATAATAATAAATAAATAAATAAATAATACTCCTAGTTCATACTCTAACAGAAGAGATTCAGTTGGTATGGTTGTATAAAAAGACAAGAATTCAAGGTACATTAATGCATGATGCATTGTGTGAACACATATCTTAAAGGTCTTGAGAGCTGTCAGATATTGATGTCATAAAATAATGGGAGGTAAAAGCTTGCTTAAGGCAAGAAGGCAAGAGGACATTGGTATGAAGATGCGCATTGTTTAACCACATGACATTTACATGCATCACACATCAATATGTCACACTAATTGAATCAACTACTCTGTCTAAGGTGTTTGGAGAAGAAATAAACCTAGAGATATGTTTACATCAAATGTCTCACAATATATGGTTCCTTTATAATATGTATAATACATATAATATTTTTTTTCCTGGAACAGCCCAGTATTGAAGAGCATTCATATCTCGTCTTCAACAAAAAACTCAATGCGAGTAACAATAACCGGTAACATTGTGTAAAATGCTATCAAAACTTTACATTTAAATTCAACATCATGTCGTGTCCAAAGCTATCCAATAGGGCTGCAACTAACGATTATTTTGATAATCGATTAACCTAATGATTATTAGAATGATTATTCGACTATTCTGCGATTGTTGCAACGATTAATCATTAGCTCTTAACTGATTATTCAGCTTGTGCCCCAAATTAAAAGGTTGTATTAAATGAGCTTACTAACAATAAAGAGGACAAAATCATCTTTTAAAAATACCTCAATGACATTCACTGAATTAAAAAAAAAAAAAAAAAAAAAAAAAGTTTTACTAAGTTTAATTCAGTAAAGAAATTCACCGCAAAAAAAATTCTATTATCAAATGTTTTTGTCTCGTTTTCCATTTAAAATGATCTAAAAATACTTAAAACAAGATACATTTACTTGAGAAGCAACATATAAGATATTTAGACTTGTTATAAGAGAATATATCTTAAATATAGGTGTACTTTGTTTATAAGTGTATTTTTTCACTTGGTTATACTTCTGCGAGTGCAGTAAAGACAAAATATACTTCTATTCAAGATATATTCTCTAAAAGCAAGTCTAAATATCTTATATGCTGCTACTCAGGTGAATGCATCTTTTTTTAAAGGATTTTTAGATATTTTAAAATATTTTTATTTTTAATATTATATTCAACATTCTCAGGTAACTATTTTTTCTTCTGCAGTATAGCTGCTAAAGAAAATGTACATTGTTTTAAAGGAGTTTTAGATATTTATATTGGAAAACAAGCCAAAACAAAAACAAATCAAAAACACTGGCGGCCAAAAATATGGAATAATGTACAGGATTTTGCGCTTATGGAAAGAAATTGGTACTTTTATTCACCAAAGTGGCATTCAACTGATCACAATGTATAGTCAGGACATCAATAATGTGAAAAGTTACTATTACAATAAAAAAAAATAAAAACAATTCAGAACTTTTTAAACTACTTCAAAGAGTTCTCATCATGACAGCTTTGCAGATCCTTGGCATTCTAGCCGTCAGTTTGTCCAGATACTCAGGTGACATTTTACCCCACACTTCCTGTAGCACTTGCCATAGATGTGGCTGTCTTGTCGGGCACTTCTCACGCACCTTACAGTCTAGCTGATCCCACAAAAGCTTGATGGGGTTAAGATTCATAACACTTGAGGGGCCTGGGTAGCTCAGTAGTAAAAAATGCTGGCTACCACCCCTGGAGTTCGAATCCCAGGGCGTGCTGAGTGACTCTAGCCAGGTCTCCTAAGCAACCAAATTGGCCCAGTTGCTAGGGAGGGTAGAGTCACATGGGGTAATCTCCTTGTGGTCGCTATAATATGGTTCGTTCTCGGTGGGGCGCGTGGTGAGTTGAGCGCGGATGCCGCGGTGGATGGCGTGAAGCCTCCACACATGCTATGTCTCCGTGGCAACACTCTCAACAAGCCACTTGATAAGATGCACGGGTTGATGGTCTCAGACGCAGAGGCAACTGGGATTCATCCTCCGCCACCTGGATTAAGGCGAATCACTACGCGACCACGAGGACTTAAAAGCGCACTGGGAATTGGGCATTCCAAATTGGGTGAAAAAGGGAAAAAAAAAAAAAAAAGATCCATAACACTCTTTTCCAATTATCTGTTGTCCAATGTCTATATTTCTTTGCCCACTCTAACCTTTTCTTTTTGTTTTTCTGTTTCAAAAGTGGCTTTTTCTTTGCAATTCTTCCCATAAGGCCTGCACCCCTGTGTCTTTACTGTTGTACATGAAACTGGTGTTGAGCGGGTAGAATTCAATGAAGTTGTCAGCTGAGGACATGTGAGGCATCTATTTCTCAAACTAGAGACTCTGATGCACATATCCTCTTGTTTAGTTGTATATCTGTGCCTTCCACATCTCTTTCTGTCCTTGTTAGAGCCAGTTGTCATTTGTCTTTGAAGACTATAGTGTACACCTTTGTATGAAATATAATTTTTTTTGGCAATTTCAAGCATTGCATAGCCTCCATTCCTCAAAACAATGATTGACTGAAGAGTTTCTAGAGAAAGCTGTTTCTTTTTTGCCATTTTTGACCTAATATTGACCTTAAGACATGCCAGTCTATTGCATAATGTGGCAACTCAAAAGCAAACACAAAGACAATGTTAAGCTTCATTTAACAAACCAAATAGCTTTCAGCTGTGTTTGATATAATGGCAAGTGATTTTCTAGTACCAAATTAGCAATTTAGCATGATTACTCAAGGTGTTGCAATGATGGCTGCTGGAAATGGGGCCTGTCTGGATTTGATAAAAAATGACATTTTCAAATAGTGATGGTGCTGTTTTTTATATCAGTAATGTCCTGACTATACTTTGTGATGAGTTGAATGCCACTTTGGTGAATTAAACTACCAATGTCCTTCCGAAACAGCAAAATCTGTACATTATTCCAAACTTTTGGCTGCCAGTGTATTTTATTGCAGTGTAATGGGGCGAAGACTAACCTCTCTCACCTTTCTGTTCACTGCAATCCATCTTTAACTCTCTCTCTCTCTCTCTCACACACACACACACACACACACACACACAAAAACCCTCTCTCTTATTAATAAAGCTGCGTTTTGCCAATTTTCTCAAGGGATGAGCATCCCCGCAACAGAGTGTGCCTCAGCTGGGTGCAGTTTCAATTTCTCCCACTTAGATAGGGACATTCGCGCAACTCATAGAAGAGGTGATGACCGCACAGAGAAATGCCAGTTTCGGAGTTTGTAGTTATTTACATGATCTGCTTCCGTACTTTAATAAAGCTATAACGCATTAAATATAACTGCATTAAAGATGTAATGCCGGGTTTTTTCCTTTAAAGAGCTCCGGCTCCACTTATTCCACAACGAGTGTGCTTCTGTATTTACTTATTTGGTATTTTTGTATAATTCCCTCATACTTTGTGATCTACATCACCTGAAGCTGTTTGGAAAGTTTAGAGTGCATCTAGACTGTGAGCTGTGTAATTCTTCCTCTTCTTCCGCTGCTCTTGCGCATCATCATTAGAGTTTAATATGATCTCATGTAACGTTAAATGAGATCAAACGACTATTCGACAAAAAAAAAAAATTGTCGATAACGTCGACTTATTATTTCAGCTCTACTAGCCAACACTATAGGGATCCATGAAATTCTTCTTCGATTATTCACAAGTTTTTTCACAACTTCACTCTCAAAATGCCATTTCTAAGAATCTTGTCTGAGAACACAAAAATATAAGTGCGAGTAAGTGCATGCTCAGGAAAATGTCAAGTAGTCGCGTGCAAGTAAAGGCAGCAGTTCTCACATTAATTCTACAGTCTGTGTGAATCCTTTTGGAAAAACTTTTTTTATTTTAATTTAATTTTATTTTATTTTATTTTAATATGTAAATATCCATGCGTGCAGCATGGGCATATACAAACATGGATAGGGTTTTTAAAAAATTTCAGCAAAATAAATTATATTCATTTTGTTTTCGGCATTTCATAAGCTCTTAAAAATATCTCCACAGAACAGGACTCCAAAACAAGTCAAGTAAATGAAGAGGAGCTTGTAATTAAAACAGGTGCAACATCTGTAGTGTAGGTTCACAAATCCCAACAAGGAGCAGAAAAGTATAATATGTATATGTCGTAAGACGATAATCACTCATAATAAAATCAGTTTGTTTTACCTTAAAATGAAGCACGCAAAAGAATATTATGAAAGCCAAAAAGATAAAATATATAATATATATATATATATATATATGTGTGTGTGTCGCAGCGGGGGTGTGGTCGAGCGCCCGTCCGGAGAGAGAGCGAGCGGTAAGGGCGCTTACACCTGAGCTAAATTATGTCTAACACCTGTCTCTAATTCCAGTGAGCTTAGGGAGAGCGGCATATAAACAGCCACCCACCGCCAAAAAGAGAGAGAGAGTCTGACACGAGAGAGCCTACAGTGATCGTGGAGTGCCTACGTGCCTCTGAGACTGAGTTTGTGAAGCTGTAAAGCATTGAAGTGGCCGATTAAAAGCCTTACCTGAGTCTGGAGAAACCCGCTTTCCTGTGTCCTCCTTCCCTTCTGCTTGTGGAGTCGTTCCACTGGTGCCGAAACTCGGGAATTCGAAGTAAGCCCCATGGAGTCCTCCCAGGTGGCCGAGATCCTCCAGTCCCTCACCAGCCTGCACCAGTCCAACCAGCAATCCCTGCTTGAGCTTTGCCAAGACCAGGAACGACGGTTATTTGAGATCCTACGAGCTCAAGCAGAGGACCGGCTTGCGATCCGGAGCCTCCTCGGTCAGGAGAGAGAGCAAGCGGCAACCCCGGACCACCGCAGCCAACTGCCTCCCCCCACACTCCTGAAGATGGGCATGGAGGATGATGCCGAGGCCTTCCTCAATTTGATTGAGAGGACAGCGGCAATCTGAGGCTGGCCACGTGACCAGTGGGCGGCCAGGCTCCTACCACTACTGTCCGGGGAAGCCCAGCTTGCGGCTCAACAGTTACCGGCTAATCTCCTGGCCTATGACAACCTAAAAAAATCCATCCTGCAGTGGGTGGGTCGTAGCCCGGAGCAGTATCGCCAACTGTTCCGGACCTTGAAGCTGGGGAAGCCCGTTTGCTTTTTCCCAACGGCTCCAAGACGCGTGCTGGCAATGGCTGCTGGCGGGGAATCGTGACATCAGGGGAGTGATCGACTAGGTGGTACTGGAACAGCTGATTCATCGACTGCCGCAGGGGACAGCGGAGTGGGTCCAGTGCCACCACCTGATGTCACTGAAGGAAGCCGTCCAGCTTGCGGAGGACCACTTGGTGGCATACCCAAGGGCGGAAGAGCCCTCCTCTCTCTCTCTTTCTCTTCCCCCTCCCCCTGTGTGTTCCCCCCAACCCTCTCACTCTGCTCTCTCCCCAGGGCCCGTTCCTGCCCTGTGGAGATGGGGAGCTCTGCCATCAAGGCCAGTTCCTCACTAGAGGAGGTGGACACCACCCCCTACCTCTATAGTGCCCTGCCGCTCTCCCCCTCAGGTGGAAGTGCCCGCCGATGCAGGTACGGGCGTGGCGTCTGGGCCGGTCTGCTGGGGTTGCGGGGATCCGGGGCACTTCCGGGATCAATGTCCGGTGATGGAGCTGGGGACGGTGGTCTGGATCCCCGACCCCCCGCAGGCTGCCCCCGACTGAGCCGGAGCGTACCGGATACCGGTAAGAATCAAGGGGGTACTCACCAAGCATTGGTGGACACAGGTTGTAATCATGGTTCACCAATGCTTGGTTCAACGTGGGGCACTGGGCACAACCAAAAGGGTGAGGGTGAAGTTTGTGCATGGGGATATTCACAGTTACCCTGTGGTGACCCTTGTGATTAAATTTTGCGGTTAGTTCCTGCCTCACCAATCCACTGATTTTGGGGACTAATTGGCCTGAATTCAGAAATGTATTGATGGGAATTTGTGCAGATGGGTCCTGCATAAAAGCGCTGAGATATGAAATGTGCTATGCTCTGGCTGGGGAGGCAGAGTCGGGGCCATCTTCATCAGCTCTACATCAGGATGACGTGAGGGGGGGAGAGGCTGCAGCCCCTCCCATCCTCAGGCAATTTCCCGAAGGGGATTTCCATTTGGAGTAGTTGCGAGATGAAACCCTCAAGCACGCCTTTGACCATTTGAGAGTGATCGATGGTCAACAACTCCAGCCGAGTGTCACACTTTCATATCCCTATTTCGCAATTATAAACGAGCGGTTGTATAGAGTGATGCAGGATGCTCAAACAAAGGAATATACAACCCAGCTCTTGATACCGCGGAGCTGCCGGGAAATGGTGTTCCAGGCGGCTCATTATAATCCCATGGTGGGTCATCTAGGGGAAAGGAAAACACTAAACCATCTAATAGCCGTTTTTATTGGCTGGGCATTGGCGGCAATGTCCGCAGGTGGTGTGCGGCTTGCCGTGAATGTCAGCTGGTGAATCTGCCAGCCACCCCAAAAGCGCCATTGAGCCCCCTTCCGTTGATCAAGGTCCCCTTCGAGAGAATTGGCATGGACCTTGTAGGGCCATTAGAATGGTCAGCACGCAGACATCGCTTTGTATTGGTCCTACTGGACTATGCAACGTGATATCCGGAAGCAGTGCCTCTGCGCAACATCTCAGCACGTAGTGTTGTGGAGGCACTCTTCAAAATTATCTCCCGGGTGGGGATTCCAAAAGAAATCCTCACCGATTAGGGCACAACCTTTATGTCACAGACACTACGTGAGCTTTATGAATTATTGGGCATTAAATCAATCTGCACCAGCATTTACCATCCACAAACAGATGGCCTGGTGGAGCGATTTAATAAAACCCTTAAAAATATGATTCGTAAGTTCGTGCACGAGGATGCTAGAAACTGGGACAAATGGCTTGATACCCTGTTATTTGCAGTATGAGAAGTCCCACAAGTCTCCACAGGTTTTTCCCCATTCGAGCTGTTGTATGGGCGACGGCCGTGCGGCGTGCTGGATGTCATACGTCATACATCATGGGAGGAGGGACCTTCAACCAGTAAAAACAAAATTCAATACGTTCTTGATCTTAGAGCAAAACTCCACACCTTGGGGCAACTAACAGAGGAGAATTTGCTCCAAGCTCAAGAACGGCAGAGCTGATTGTATGACAGGGGAACTCTGCGGGAATTTGCACCAGGAGATAAGGTACTCATATTATTCCCCACATCGAGCTCCATATTACTCGGCAAGTGGCAAGGACCCTTTGAGGTCACATGACGAGTGGGGATCTCGATTATGAGGTTAAGTGAACCGATAGAGGGGGCGCACGTCAAATATATCACCTCAACCTCCTGAAATTATGGATGGAGGTGGTTCCTGTGACGTTGGCTATGGTAGTTCCAGTGAGGGCGGAGCTCGGGTCGGAGGTGAATACAAACCTAATCATAACACCCCGGTCACTTGCGGAGACCACCTCTCACCATATCAGCTCGCAGGAGTTGCCAAGCTGCAATAAGAATTTGCAGATGTGTTGTCCGCTCTACCGGGTCGTACGAACCTCATCCAACACCACATCGAGACCGAACCGGAAGTGGTGGTACGTAGCCAACCCTATCACTTGCCCAAACACAAAAAGAAAATAGTTCTGGAAGAATTGGATGCGATGCTTGATATGGGGGTAATAGAGGAATCCCACAGTGACTGGTCCAGCCAGGTTGTTGACCTGAGGGCGGTCCTGAGATCGCTGTGGCGGGCGGGGCTCACAGCAAACCCCAAGAAGTTCGCAATTGGGCGGGTGGAGGTACGGTATCTGGGGTTCCACTTGGGTCATGGGCAGGTGCATCCCCAAATTGACAAGACTGTGGCGATTGCGACCTGCCCGAGATCCAAGACCAAAAAGGGGGTGAGACAGTTCCTGGGGCTGGCTGGCTATTACAGGAGGTTTGTGCCTAATTATTCGGACGTCACCAGCCCGCTGACTGATCTCACTAAAAAGGGGGCTCCCGACCCGGTCCAGTGGACGGAGCAGTGCCAACAGGCGTTCACACAGATTAAAGGCGCACTTTGCAGGGGGCCGCTTTTGCATGCACCTAATTTCTCTCTCCCTTTCCTATTACAGATGGACACTTCAGAGAGAGGGCTGTGGGATGTACTCTTGCAGGTGGTGGAGGGGGAGGAGCGCCCGGTGCTGTACATCAGCCGTAAGCTCTCTTTGAGGGAAACGAAGTACAGCACTGTGGAAAAGGAGTGTCTGGCCATCAAGTGGCCGGTCCTCACCCTCCGGTACTACCTGCTGGGGCGGGCCTTCAACCTCTGCTCAGACCACGCCCCACTACAATGGCTCCACCGCATGAAGGATACCAACACGTGGATCACCCGTTGGTATCTGGCTCTCCAGCCCTTTAAATTCAAGGTGGTCCACATACCGGGGGTGCAGATGGCTGTCGCCGACTTCCTTTCCAGAAATGGGGGGGAGTGGTAGACAGGCCGGATGGCTCCCTGGCCTGAGTCGGGCGGTAGGGATATGTGGCAGTGGGGGTGTGGTCGAGTGCCGGTAAGGGCGCTTACACCTGAGCTAAATTATGTCTAACACCTGTCTCTAATTCCAGTGAGCTTGGGGAGAGCGGCATATAAACAGCCATGCCACAGCCAAAAAGTTTTGTTTATGTTTATGAAGCTAAAGTGTTTACCTATGTGAAACTAATGAGTTGAGTGCCTACGTGCCTCTGGGACTGAGTTTGTGAAGCTGTAAAGCATTGAAGTGGCCGATTAAAAGCCTTACCTGAGTCTGGAAAAACCCGCTTTCCTGTGTCCTCCTTCCCTTCTGCTTGTGGAGTTGTTACAATATATATATATATATATATATATGTGTGTGATATATATATATAATTAACTGATATAATGTTAGTAGACTATATCAGCTTTTTATCTTAAAATACAAATACATCATATATATACAGTATTTTATATATATATATATATATATATATATATATATATATATATATATATATATATATACTGTATATGTATTTTAAGATAAAAAGCTGATATAAACTGATACAGTCTACTAACATTATATCAGTTAATTAAATAGAGTTATTAACTGTAAAATATACAGGCCCTGTAATGCCTGAAACATTAATTTTTGGCAAGCGCAGCTGCCAGTTCCCTTTTGTAGGAACTCGAGATGCGTAATCGCATTGGGAAATGCCCTGAGTGTCCCATGGTCTGAAGCCCCTGTACAATCACACTATTTATTGGCTGGTGGCGCTTAAGTGATGCCCCTAGGGAGCTACGTCATGGGCTCCATAAAAATGCTCGCTTTTGCACCATCGAGTCAGATTTTTTTTTCTTCAATGCATGATCTCGTCTGGCCCGTGTTGTACCAATGACTCACATTGAAGCGAGGATCATTATTATTCTCCCTTTTGAGTGGCAACACAGGATAGAATTTAAAGAATTTAGTGTCGTTTTATGCAGCGTAGTTTCAGAGCAATTTTTATGTGTTTTTTTCCAAACATTACAAGGGTCCAACAGGGACAGCGGCACTGTTCGAGGCTCGAAATTTCTCACCATGTGGCGTTATCCCCACTTGTTTCAGTTCCACGGCCTCCAGATTGGAGCTCATCAGACATGCTCTGAGGCCTAGCTCGGCAGCCATTTTCTGATGAACAAGCATGCAAAAGAGTTACCATGCATGTCTTGAGCAACAAATTGGCCCTTTTGTCCCTATTTTCTTTTTCAGGGTCGTTCTGGGAGAATGCACATGAATAAGGCAATGGAGGAGCACCCTCGGTCATCCAGCCAACAGAGTTTGGACAGGCCAGCTGTAATATTGACACATAAACTGTCTGGAGATGTTCACGGTGCTGATGGCGTTAAAGATTTTCTTCCCGGAGATTCATGGCAGCCATGTCCTCATCTGGTCAGACAACAGGACGGTGGTGTCCTACATCAATCGCCAGGGAAGAGTGTGTTCTCATGCCATGCTGAGACTGGCACGTCGTATTCTTCTGTGGGCACGGTGCAATTTGTTGTCTCTAGGAGCTGTGCATGTCCCGGGCCGGTTGAATTTGTTGGCGGATCTCCTGTCCAGAAATGGCTTGATGCCCAGAGACTGAACATTTCATCCTCAGATTATGGAACAAATCTGGAGAATGTTCGGCAGAGCGGAAGTGGACCTGTTCGCTTCGAGTGAGATGTCACACTGTCCCCTCTGGTTTTCCCTTTCGCTCCCGGCACCACCACTGTCACATCAGTGGCCAACAATGTGTCTTTACACGTTCCCATGATCAGTCTGCTGCACGCAGTTCTGCAGAAAGTTCAGAAGGATACGGTTCGGCTTCTGATAGTGGCACTGTCTTGGCCATCTCAAGTATGGTTTTCGACTCTGGTCTCTCTCCTGGAGAAAATGCCTTGGGAGATTCCAGTCAGAACAGACTTATTGTCTCAGGCTCAAGGCAGCATTTGGCACCCCCGGCCGGACTTGTAGAAGTTATGGGTATGGCCCCTCAAAGGGGTGCTCTTTTGAATAATGGGTTATCCCCCACTGTGGTTGATACCATTCTGAATGCTAGAGCTCCATCAACTAGGAAGCTTTATACGTTAAAGTGGTGAGATGTAAATCCAGTTCACTGCCCTTTCAGTACAGTGCTGGATTTTTTTTGCAAGAGCGTTTTGGGGCCAGGGTTGCCCCAGCTTGCTTAAAGTCTATGTTTCCGCTGTAGTGGCTGAGCATGTGCTTATAAATGGAGTCTCTGTAGGTAGACATTCTCTTGTCTCTCCTTTTATGCGCTGGGTACGCAGGCTTAGACCTTTTCGTCCCATCCGCATTCCCATATGGGATTTATCTGTTGTTTTAGCAGTGCTCTTGGGTGCTCTGTTTAAGCCCTTGGCAACAGTCGCTATAAGTTTCAGACCTTTAAAATGGCCCTGCTAGTAGCATTGGTATCGTTTAAAAGGGTTGGTGATTTGCATGCCCTGTCGATCAGTCCCTTATGTATGGATTTTGTGCCAGGGTGTTCAAGACTGGTGTTAAGATCTTGTTTGGGCTATTTGCCCAAGGTCATTTCTACAACATTTCTACAATTTTCAGGCTTTCTATCCTCCCCAAATTAAGTCGGAGGAGCATGAAAGATTGCATATGCTTTGCCCAATTCGGGCGCTGCAAGTTTATGTTGACCGTATACTAGCCATTGGTGTAAGTCAGAACAGTTGTTTGTGTGCTTTGGTGGCCACAACAGGGGTGTTTTGGTGTCCAAGCAAAAGCTGTTTTATTGGCTTACTGATGCAATTTCAAGCTTACGAAGCACGTGGTTCACCTCTGCCTTTGGGTATTCGAGCCCATTCTACGAGGGGGATGGCATCCTCATTGTCTTTGGCTAGAGATGCGTCCTTGGAGGACATGTTTAAGACTGCAGGGTGGTCCTCAAATCAACATTTGTTAGATTTTATAATCTGGATGAGGGTTTGACTCCTGCTTCACAGGTTCTCTCTGTTGGAATAGGCGTAAACTCATAATTTTCTCTGTTTTATTCAGATGCTTTAGCTCGCTTGTGCGCCGCTATATACTTGCCACATGGGCGTAGACAGTTGCTACTGTTTGCATGGCGTGAATGTATATCGTTCCCAATACAATTACGCAGCTTGCGTTCCTACAAAAGGCAACTGGCCCTATGGCGTAAGCTGGCCATACTCTCTAGCAGCTCCATAGGCTCGTGCCTTTCTGCAGAAAATCTGACTCGATGGCATCAAAGCGAGCACTTTTATGGAGCCCGTGATGTAGCTCACTAGGGGAGTCACTTAAGCGCCACCAGCCAATAAATTGGCGTGATTGTACAAGGGCTTCAGACCATGTGATGCTCAGGGAGTGTCCCAATGCAGTTACGCAGCGTCTCGTTCCCACTCAGGGAACCAGGGAGACGTTTCTCACCATAAATTTAACAGGATTTTTTTTAAAGAGTGAAATTCTCTTATTTAACTTCTTCCTTTGATGTTTGAACAAGTATTGATTCCAAATATGTTTTTAAACCAATAATACATTCATACTTTATTTTTCCTTTATATTTGTAATAAAAAAGAAAAAACCTCTTCTCTCATAAAGTTGTATGTTCAGGTCCTTCTACCACTAATATTACAGCTGAGTATGTGCACAATTCTAGAAAACCTTTCTGACAAACACATCACACAATAAGTGCTTATGACAAACTGTAGAAGCCCTCGGTCTCATTGCCAGTCAGAGCAGGGAAAGCACTGTAGAGAGAAACTCATTATATCCTTCTTCCTTACACAATGCTACATGCTAGAACAGCAGTGGAAGATGGAGAAAGGTTAAACTATTAAATGCTATATGCTCTGGGCCCGCAAATCTGGTGAAATATTGAATTTCATTTAGTGTTACGCTAGCATCAAATCAACTCTGGGAGTTAGGAGGCAGACTCACAGTGACTTCTCTGAACTTCATGAAAATCAGTGATGGCTGCTGATTCAGTACAGTAATGAGGGAGCATGAGAAATGGTCTCTCAGTGCGAAGTATTGGATGAAGGGCACAAGGGGTTTTGAATTGTTAGATATATCAGCAATCATTATGAAATATGATTGTCCTAACTATTCTATAAGGATATGATATGTCTGTAAAATCAAACCTAAACACTTGAAATGTGACTGTGTGTAGAGCTGAAAGATTGTTTTTTCCATTAGTCATTGTTGATCTTAGTTTTACTAATTATAAACTAAAAGTTACTAAAAGTTATTGATTTTTAAAAATTATAAAACCAAAAGTCAAATTTGGAGTCATATCTCCAAAGTTCAGATACAGATGTTTGTCTAGATTATTTAGACAAATGCATGTTGAAAGAAATGTGCCAGCACATATATCCAATCACAGCCCATTGAGTTTTGCTGCTTCTCAGCTGCACGACTGCAAATCTTAAGGCACGAGAAGGATAACTGACAGCCTAGCCGTGAAGCCTGGCAGAGCGAGTTATCCTCGTAATTACAGCGGGTAGGACCTCCGATCAGCTGTTTGCTGGAAAACAAATACTTGAGCTTCTTGAATACTTCTTCACATAAACATGTGGACCTGCCAAAAAATAACCAAGGTACACATTTCAAATAGGCATACAAAATACACAGAGAGGTATCTCTGAAACAAACTACTTTTTATCAGTGTGTGCGCAGCTGACAACTCTGTTGTGTTCTGTCTAAATGTATTGCATTTTCCTATACTGTAGAATTCCGTAATCTGCAACAGAGCTATTCCGTGCTAAACACTGTGATCCTGTCCAAAACATAAATAAATAAAACTGCCTGAGTGAATCAAGACAAACAATGAAAGCAATGTTTAGGCAAACAAGGGGCACGTGTGGACAGATTAGGCCTTTTTACGAGGTAAATATGCAGGTCACAACTGTGAGGAGCCGGTGCCAAAGTCTTCATTTTTGCAACATGTGACCGAGCATCCTGCCAGGCTTTCTTACACACCAGGCACTACTGTTATTTGTGGCAGGGATGTCAGACAGAACTAAATTACTCATGCTAAAAAGCTGTATGTTTTCAGGAATTATGAAGAAATAGAGAGTTAGGCTCAAATGTAACGTTCTCTCACCCTCTTTATCTCTTTTTGAATTGTACATATTTTCATTTATAATGTTTTACTGCTGTCCAATCACAACCATTTGAAAACTATCTGTTTTGAATAACAATGTCCAGACATTACCCTGGGATAAGAACACACAAATTGGACATTAAAGATGCATGGCAGTATAAGAGAATACACACACACACACAAACACACACACACACATATATATATATATATATATACTGTATGTATATATGACCTAAGCAGCACAATAAAAGCAACCTTAAAGGGTTTGTCGAGAGAAAGAGCACATTTCCACAGCTCTGCATTCTGCAGCCTCAAACAGCACTGTCTGGCCCTGATTTCCAGCACTTCAAACGAGACAGGGGTGGAACAAACTGAATGAATAAGCATCCACAAACAACATGCATGCAGCCTAACACAGGCAGCACAAAAAACAATAACCGCTACCCAATCTCCCTCAAGCATGAGTTGGAACAATCAAAAGCTTCTGAGACGTAAATGCAGCTGACGCATCGGATTGGCTGTTTCTACAGTAGCAAAGCAATGGGTTACATGCACTTGTGAAAGTGAGAAAAAAAAAAAATCTGCACGACTACTTAACTCTGTTCTTCTGTGGGGAAAAAAAAGAAACTGGACACATCACATTCAACAATGTAATCAGAGCACATTTTGTCTTTAACATCTCAGAGGAAAATATTAAGAGCTGAGATCAAAAGTGTCAAAGAACAAATGAAGACTCTTCTCCTCTCATCTAACAGCTTGCCTCATTTTAAAGAAATAGTTCACCCAAATATGGCAGTTCTGTATTAACTGACTCATCCTCCTATAATTTAAAATCCATATGACTTTCTTTCTAATGCGGAACACAAAAAAAAAAAAAAAAAAAAATATATATATATATATATATATATATATATATATATATATATATATATATCCCTGTCCGTCTTCACAATACAATAACAGCTGAAGCAGTGCTGTGAACGAGCTTCTCTCATGACACTCATGGCCGTGCAACAGATGATTTTTTACAGAAAATGCCTTAATAAAAACTTTCACAATCACTTCAGAAGACATGGAATATAACACACAAACCAAATGGACTACTTTTATGATATTTGTGGGTACTTTTTAAGCTTTAAAGGGATAGTTCACCCAAAAATGAAAATTATCTTACCTTTACTCACCCTCATGCCATCCCAGATGTGTATGACATTTTTTTTCTCCTGCAGAACACAAATGCAGATTTTTAGAAGAATATTTCAGCTGTGTATGTCCTCACAATGCAAGCCAATGGTGGCCAAAACTCTGAAGGTACAAATATCACATAAAGGCATCATAAAAGTAATCCATCCGACTCCAGTGGTATAATCAATGTTTTCTGAAGCGATCTAATCAGTTTTGGGTGAGAACAAACCAAAATATAACTCCTTTTTCACTGTACATCTTGCCATTGCAGTCTCTATGCACAATGATGATTTTTAAGCTCGATTACAATCGCCAAGGAGACTGCTGTCAAGATTTATTGAAAAAAAAGGACTTACATTTTGGTCTGTTCTCACCCAAAACCGACTGGATCGCTTCAGAAGAAATTGATTGCACACCTGTAGTCTTATGGATTACTTTTAATGTGACTTTATGTGATATTTAGACCTTCACAGTTCTGGTGACCATTCACTTGAATTTTGAGGACCTACAGAGCTGAATTATTGTTCGAAAGAATAATTCTTGTTCTGCAGAAGACAGAAAATCATACACATCTGGGATGGCACGAAGGTGAGTAAATGATGAGAGAATTTTCATTCTTGGTGAACTATCCAAATTATGCCTTTAAATTGTGTTATCATCTGCTGCCATTGTATTGAGAAGATGGACCAGAATATATATATATATATATATATATATATATATATAAAATTTTCTTTCTTTTTTTTTTTTTTTTTTTTTTTTTTTTGCCTTTTGTGTTCCACATAGGAAATAAAGTAATGTAGTCTGGAATGACATCAGAGGGTTTTTCATTTTTGGACAAACTATTTGTGGCAGACAAGCCTCTTGCCCGGTAGGGAAAGGAGGAAGTAGGAACCGGATTAACAATCAACAAGACTTTAATTACAACATAAAAAGCTGAACTGAAACATAACAACACACACACAGAGTTGCCGCGTGCATCTCTCTCTCTGGCGTCCCCCGGCTCCTCCTTTATCTCTCTCCCGCTGATTGGGCAACTCAGCGCTGGGCATGCAATCTCACGGCCCGGCCACACCCTCCTCCTTGTCACACAATTCCTTTACCCAAACTATACATAATTACTGAATAGTTGATATGAAACAAATCTGATAATTCACAGCATGTGGCGGGATGAAATGAGTGGCTGTTGAATGGCTATCCTCTTTTCACAGCTAGTCATCTATTCTCCTTTTTCATTTCTTTTCCAGACCATTTTTTATCCCCAAGATGAATCTCAAGTGAAATGACTTTATACCTGATGCCTTCACCTGCAGCATCATCACCACCAGCCTCAAAACCACAGCCTTTACACCCAGCATTTTCTTCTCAGTGAGGAGGTGATTACAGGTCTATGCCTGGTGCAACATGAGAGTTAGAGTTTATATGTCTATCTGTATGTGTGTGTGGGGGGGGGGAGGTGTACAGTTTACACTATATTTGTGAGTGCCAAATTCTTGACATTTTAGGTGGTCCTCCTCACTTGTAAAAAAGGCCGATAAATTGGCCAAATCATGTTTATCTTTAAACCTACTGATTTGCACAGATTTATATGGGGGTTAGGTTTAGGAATAGGAAATAAAAAATATAATTAGCCTGCTATGAAATTAATGGAAGTCTACGAGATGTACTCACTTATATAGTGAAACAAACCTGTGTGTTTGTGTGTGTGCATGCATGTGTGTGTGTGTGCATGCATGTGTGTGTGTGTGTGTGTGTGTGTGTGTGTGTGCAACAACATGAGGTCAAAAGAAACTGTGATTGCATCAGTAATGTATGTAAAAGTGGAGAGCGGCAGAAGCTTAAGGAGACTATGGGTCATTGAAACACTTGTGCTGATATTCCTGGCACCTCTTCTCTCTCGAGGGTGTTGTTTATGAATAAGCTCTTGAATATGTATTCCACAAATTATGAGACGTGCCTCCAAACAACTGTCCTTTATTTCCTCCAAAAGAGGTCACTGACCCTGCATTGCTGATGGTCACCTTGAACCCAAACTAAATCACTCAACTTTTCCTCCTTGACTGTCATTTCTTTTGAAGAAGAGGCTCCTAATGCATCGTATTACCTGTGTGAAAGCCCACAATTGAGGGGAATTCAATAGGCTTTTAACATGCATTTAGACTCTGTGGGACTGGTGTCAGCTTTACTATTGTGTACATCTGAAAAAAAAGCAATGTTTCTTCCGGTGTGCACATCGAATTATTGCAGTTCCACCTATCTGACCCTAATTTTGTAAATCATTAGGTTTTTATTATTTGTCAATAGTTCTTCACGTCAAACTGCTAATTATTTTCTCCACTCTGGTGCTTTTTTAATAGGATTTGTGCAGCAGCATATTTGATTGTAGTAATCTATTTACAGAAATATTTTAAAAATGAAGAGAGCTCGAGAACAATCTGTGAAAACTGTAAATTGCTATTAAATGGCTTTGTGCTTGCACATCATTGATGCCCTGTTGATAGCCACTGTGCATTCTGATAAAATAATCATTAAATAGAAAAGACGGGCAATGCAACAAGCCTGGTAATACTTGTGAAATATTTCAATAGCTTGATAGATAAGTAAAGGATATTTGAAAAACTATCCGCTCTTTAGTTGAAACAAGCATTAATACTGAGATAAGTCCAAAGCTTGTCTGCCACATTTTTAATTACGGAACTTAGCAAGATCAGAATTTAGTAGTTGATATAAACCCTGTGATTACTTAGCACTTGAACTTCAGTGCATCCCATGCATTCCAGGAGCTAAATAAGAGAAACTAAATAAGAGAAAGAGAATGTGATAACGTATCACCCCTTCCCTCATGATAAGAACATATAATTTTTCTTCTTTCCTTGCCCATTGTCATTGGAAAGTGACCTATAGCATGCACTTTTTTTTTTAATTTACACAGTTATTTATTTATTTACTCAATTTCTTTCAGCACTCAAAAGCTAGGAGCAGTTGAATGGTTATCTTGATAAGAGTAGGCCCCGAGCTGTATGCACTGTGACAGCCTCCAATGAATATCAAGTGACGCGAGTCAGACTCTGCAGCCATTCCGAAGGGGATAAAAAAATGCCTTCCCTTTATAATCGCTGCCTTCTTTTAAACAGCCATTACCTCAGGTCGCTGCAGCCAGAGGTTAGGTAGGGGTGCTGACATACACCCACTGTCGCTTGCCAAATTAAAAGAGGCTTCTGCCTGCTGTTGTAAATATTAAACACATCCTGGAATGCTCAATGTGTTTCCAAATTATCCATTTGGACTCAACGCACACCATTCGCCCTTGCAATGAAATCCAATGTGCAGATATAACAAAAGAGAATGAAATCAATAAGCTTGAATGTCGAGAAATAAAGCTTTAACGGGCAACAAACAAAGTGTAAAGAGTCATTGAAAGAGGATGCAGGCTAAGCTGCTGAGAGAGAGATTTTTAGAGTACGATCTGGCTTCTGTATCTCACCCACTCATGGACGCTTCACTAATCGGCAGCAGTTAAGACTCATTTATCAAAACGGTGGCTCTCGTCCCCCTCTCACAGCCCTCACTCGTGGAGGGGAGAGGCAGATGTAACACCCAGTGTGTGCTCCATACTGTGGCTAATTACTAAATCTGTCATTTTCACCATTATAAAGGTCTTTATTCGTTATGCCTACATTCTCCATCATTGCTGATTAGTTGTGGTATGCTAGATCCACTATAAAATAAGCCTCTCGCTCAGAGACTTCAACAGCTACTTCGCCATTTCGTCCAGCATCCCTCCATCATTCTTTCTCTCTCTTTATACTTGCTTCCTGAATCTCTCCTTCTCTCTCTTTAACTCTGGCCTTTCAGCGGCTCTCCCTGATATACTTTGCCCACGTCTCCTCCTTTCTGCAATCATTTGCCCCATTATTAAACAGACTACAATATGGAATAATTCATGACAATGAATTATTCCAATGGCTTAATGAAAGTGAGCTGAGCCTTGCATACTCTTTGCCAATATGCCAGTATAGACACAGTAATCTTCTATACTGACAGTAAGAAGTCAGTAATAATGAGGGAATATATTAAACTGAACACTCAATCTATAAACTCAATCTCTAATACACATTTGTACAGTTTTTCTCCCTCACTCTCTCTCTCTCTCTCTCTCTCTCTCTCTCTCTCTCTCTGTGTGTGTGTTTTTGTTCCTCTCTCTTTACTATAAAAATCTGTGCTCACCAGCAGCTTTGAAATTAAAATCATAGGTCTACAATTTCGTTCAAGGGCTGAACAATCCCCATGCATTTCTCCACAGATTTAAGTGTCTTTTGAAAGTTTTATCCCTAGATCCAGTGAAGTTCCACTAGCCAGTCATAATCTGTTATTGTGTGCCTGAAACCATGTGTGATTAATTTCTCTTTTAAATTAACCATCCAGCCCGGTTTGGCATTGGGGCCGTGATGGACCCGCACTATAAATGGTTTATGTCATGGCTTTTGTCAAGCGCCTTTCCCCTGCAGCCTCGCTCAGTAATTGAAAAGCCACCTCAGATGGAGGGTCTGAGCGACGGTGTTTGCTGCATACTGACGATGGAGACCGAGGGGAAAACGGTCCAAGAGGCTTTGACCACCTCAATGTGAGTAGCTACACAACAGGATTTCCAGGGACACCTGCATTGACCCATAATGACCCACTAGGCACCCTCCGTCCACGCAATAATGTGTTCTGTTCAGACTGGGTGAGAGGTGGAATAACTGGATGACTGAATGAATAACAATTTTAAAGCTCTCACTGAGCTTTGTGTTTGTATCAGATGCGTTCATTGTGAATTTGATTTAATCTTGGAGGCGACTATGTCTGTCAGCATGGCCTCAACAGGCATGGAAATCTCACTTTCTTTTTCTTCTCTCTGTTGTTAGTCCTAGATTTTGCTTTGCTTGCATACAGAAGGGTTATGATAAATTATAGCATCTGCCTGCCTTCTTCCCCACCTGCATTCAGAAATTCCTTTTACAGGTCCCCACTGGAAAGAGGTTAATACTGTTTTGCAAACTACAAAAAAAAAAAATAAAAATAATTAAAAAAAAAAAACATTTAAGGAAAATGAAAAAAAAAAACAAACAAAAAAAAACAGATCAACTCTATATAGCGTATTTATTTTTTTAATTTTCTCCCCTTTTCTCCCCAGTTTGGATTGCCCAATTCCTAATGCGCTCTAAGTCCTCGTGGTGGCGTAGTGACTTGCTTCAGTCTGGGTGGTGGAGGACGAATCTCAGTTTCCTCCACGTCTGAGACCGTCAATCCACGCATCATATCACGTGGCTTGTTGAGCACGTTACCTCGGAGACATAGCGCGTGTGGAGGCTTCACGCTATTCTCCGCGGCATCCACACACAACTCACCACGTGCCACACTGAGAGCGAGAACCACATTATAGTGACCACGAGGAGGTTACCCCATGTGTCTCTACCCTCCCTAGCAACCAGGCCAATTTGGTTGCTTAGGAGACCTGGCTGGAGTCACTCAGCATGCCCTGGATTCGAACTCGCGACTCCACGGGTGGTAGTCAGCGTCAATACTTGCTGAGCTACCCAGGCCCCCTATCTATATAGTGTATTTTAACATCTAGTTAATCTACTTTAAAACTTTTAGGTTTTTTAAAATCTTTTAGTGTTTAGAGTGCATGTTAGGGGTGGGAAACAGCAAGGACCTGGTCATATAATATAATATTGAAATCTAGGTCATGATCAGTTCTGGGATTCTTTAAATGTAGTGTTTTATGATTCTGTAATAAATAGCAATCGTACATCCATTTGTTTCTCATTCATCTTCATTGGATTTTGGTGCATAGGCAAGTTATGGAGTTACACTCTTAGCTCATTCTGACTTTTCATTTTGGTCGAATAGAAATAATTGAATAAGATAATTGTCTGTTGATCTAATGCCATCTCCTCACTTCTGCTCTGAGTGGTGCTAAGTCTCTTTGTTCCCAAAAATACTAATGCATTAATATATTATTATGAGATCAAATATTGTGCTACTTTGAAATATAGATTGTTCCTCACCTCTTGTGCATAATGCAGTGAAGTCAGGCCAAATTAAGCAAGGGGTAGATGACACATAATATGTCCATAGACTTTTTTTTTTTTTTTTTCGTTGTTCATTTTTTTAAACATATTTTTGGCTTCATTTGTGGGTTTAAATTGGTTCTGCAGTATGAATAATAATAATCATAATTGTGGGGGGAAAAAATAGCAAAAGTGCTGTTTAAAATGTTTTAGATGGAGAATAGCATGTCACACCTCAGGAGTATTTTATGCCAACATCTCCAAGACACATCTGCAACCAAGACTTACTCTCCTCTCTATCCATCCACCACATCCAGCAACATTATTCTGTGCCCCAAATAGCCCTCAGATGCAGAGAAACACCTCCAAGTTAAGAAGTTATAGAATTGTCAGCTTTCATGCCACTCATAATCTCCCATTTCCTTTGCTTCAAAAGCCGCTTGGAGCAGTGCTTTTGAAATTCCCCATTTGTGTGCATGTGGTGACGCACATGCTTCTGTTCTACTTCAGGACACTTCTGAGAAACAATGCACACTGGCTCACCCTGAACTGTCCCCAAATATAACATACAGCAGAGTGTTGCACTGAAAAGCAAAGCAAATCTTTTAGATCTTAAATGCCAGCAGCAACTCTTCTGCTCTCAGCCTTGGCTTGAGAAACAGCACAAAGAAATTAAGTAATGTAATCAAATTGCTCTAGTATATGTAACAAATGAAGTAATGTCATGAGGGCATGATGCAATTTATAAGCAATTTTTGGGAGAGGTGGGCTGATTTTCATGGAGGGGGGTCTTGAGTTTAGGGCCCCTGTACACCGCACTGTCCTGGTCACTCAGCAGGGGTCAATAACTTCCATTACAAGCTGGTTTGGTTTACACACCAGGCTAACTGTCATGTTAAAGCATGCCTTGTCGGCCTTCACAAGGCCCTGTGTCCTTGTGGAAGTTGACAAACAGTGTTCATCCCTTTACCGTTCCCACTGAAAAGGTTATTGCATCCCTTCTCCCGCAACAGTTAATGTTTAACAGCCTAATTAGAAAGAGGAGTGTCTGCTTTTTTAAAAAGACTGTCCACTGATGGGCCACCCACAATGCCAGGCAGCTGGAAATAATTTTTGCCTTACTGTAACCTACAAGCCTTTACAAACAGGGGTCAACAGGATGTGGACACCCTTCCTTTAAATTATAACAATTAAAACCTCAGGCTGGAGTCCCTGAGGCCTGAAACTGTTTACTACAGAGCATGACAGAAAGAGCTCTAAAAATAACCTCCCTGACACAATATAATTTACAGAAGTGTGACATTAACTGCAATTTGGCATCACAGTGATCCAGCCAAAACTAAAATGCCTGAATGCATATTTATTATTTAGTTTTATACGAGAGTGAAGAATGATTCAGAAAGGCTATAAGCAGTGGAAAAGCTGTTGCATCAAAGACAAACAGCCCTGCAAGTGAAATGAAAATGTCTGCTCTACAGTTGAAGCACTGCAAAGCAGGTGCATTACTGAGAGTGCTGGCTCCAGGAGTGTGAATGGGTTTACTGAAGCAAACTCACATTGAAAGGCACTAAACAAGTGGGACACTAGATGGACAAACACTCTCTTTCACAATTAGTTTCATGTTCTTTTCACACTACTATTAATATTACTATTTTTATTAATAATGTAACTATAACAATAATAATAATAATAATAGTTATTATTATTATTATTATTATTATTATTATTATTATTATTATTTCAGGGCTCCAAACTATTTTTTATTTTATTTATTTATTTATTTTCTGCCAGTGTGACTAAACTTTGAAAGCTGTTGCACTGGTGTGGCCAAACCACTTTTGAGTATATGCTGCCATTTTCTGCTGCATTTGGGAAAAAGACAAATAAAAATCTTTTTATTCTTATAAGTAAGACAAAACTGCAAAACAATACTAAGGTGAGACAAAACTACCTGATTGATCTGCACAAGCCAATAGACAGCACAGCATGACCGACTGGTGGATGGCACAGAGTTACTTTTTTTACACACAGACTGGACTGGACCATGCAGCCAAGAACAATTTGAACAGAGAGGCGAGGACCAGAGGAAAGTGAGGTGTTAGTCATGCAATCTACTTAAATACGACAGAATTCTCCTTTACAAACTGCAATGGGACCCACAAATGACACGGTGCTTAAGTTATTTGAAACTATATTAAACAGCCCTTCACTGAAAACCCTAATAAGTTCATTGCACTCATTTGATTGAGGAAACTCGGCCCCGTAATGGGGTCTCCCAAAACTTGAGTATTTAAGTTCAATTAACTTGGTTTTCAAGTAGAGTGAACTTAACTATTTAAGTTGAGTTAACTACATGCAAGTAGGCTTAAATCAGATATGAATTTAAATATTGTTGTTTCTACTGTTGTACATTTTAATTAAACTGATTCAATTTTAGATCAAATAACAGCACAGCTCAAATAAATATGATAACTGATTCTAGGTCAGTTATTAAATAATTCTTTACAGAAATGCATACATGCACTTCAGCTGCACATGCACAAAGAGAACTGAGATAGTGTGACCAGGGTCCAACTTGACCAAAGAGACACAGATCACCCTAACGGTGACATTACACCAAACATCTGTTTGCAACAAAGCATAAATAATACAACAAAAGAGCTAAAACATCTATGAATTCTTAATAATAATTATTTAAATTCCCCAATCTGTTCCCTCTGAACAAGGAAACATAATTCAAGCAGCAAGGGACTGTGGGTATTCCCCGCCTCAATTTTGTACTCAATAGTTTGAGTTATTAACACTTCAAATCTTCAGTCTATGGATTTGTTTTTAAGAAAAATAAGTTCAATGAACTTAAAAATTTGAGTTATGAGTCCAAAACTTGACATTTCAAGTAATATTTAATTAAGACAACTTGATTTTTACAGTGTAACATAGATGAGCAAAACAGTGAAAACAGTGTTCCATGCACAACTGTTATTACAAGGATTTTCAATCCACATAACACCACCCTTAAAAAAAATGACCATGGATTTACTGTGGTAACACAAACTGTAGCAACAATGGTATTTTTGCAGAAATGTTGTATAGTCATATGTTATATTATATTATATTATATTATAACATGTAGTTACACAGTAAATACATAGTCTTGTATGTATTAAATGTTAGTACATCAGTCCAGACTGTGACTAAAATTGTCGCAAATGCAACCAAAAATAATTGATTGCGACAATAATTTAAAATCTAGTCACCACTGGCAACAGTCTGGTTGTGTGCGTTCATATGCAGTTTTATCAGATATCAACTTGTGAGTTATTGAATACATCTTTAGAGCACACAACAAGTGTGTCTTGCGCCGCTTTTCACCCATCCTGTTTCTGATGAGCTCGCTGCACCACATGCAACAACAAGCCCAGCGCGAGGGAGTCGTGAACAAATTACTCTTTTGAACCGGATCTTTTTCATGAATCACCTAAAAAGACCTGAGGCTCTGAACTCAGGAGCTCAGGTTAGCAGTTTGAATCAGATTCACTTTCTCAGCGAATCAGCCGTCAATGAGCTCACAACTGGGAGCGCAGACATTTCAAAATAAGAGTCCCATGTGTATTTCGGGCATCTTTATAATCAAAAGTCCTGTATTGTGTACCACTTTTTTTCTTCTGGTAATTATTGATTAGGATTGGAGTAGCACAATAAACTGTATCTGGGATTTCATTCAATTTGCACTCTTGTAGTGCAAAACTGTGTTATATTTTAGCATCTTCAAAGTGGCCACACTTTGCCTAGATTTTGCAGAAATGTACTCTTGGCATTTTCTCAACCAACTTCTTGAGGTATCACCCTGGGATGCTTTTTAAACAGTACTGAAGGAGCTCCTATCTATATGCTGGGCACTTAGTGGCTGCTTTTCTAAATTATTCGGTCCAAGTCATCCATTTCAAAAACATTTCTTTTTTTTTTTTTAAATACAATTTTTGTTTTGTAATTAAATAAATATTTTGGCACAATTATATTTTTGTCTACAAAACTAATGTTTCAAACATTTAAGCATATGCCTTCAGATCAAAAGGTTTTTAAGATCATGGGAAACATTCCAGGCAAGTGACCCCAAACTTTTGAACGGTAGTGTATAATCAAGCTTTTGACACTTAGGACAATTGAGGGTCTTGTACACAACAATTCATTGATGCTCAAGAAGACAACACACTACTAAATGCATACTATACTTTATGTAAATATCTGTAATGTAGATTCCGAAGAGCAGTACTAAATAAAAAATATTTATATATTATAAATACTTATATTTGTATAAATTATGAAAGGGGTGTGAACATTTATGAGACAAAAGGGAATGCAAACTTATCTTCTCAACTATACTGTTTATTAAACCTTCGATGAAAGGGTTATCATCTTTCTTCCTTTTCTTTGGCTTTCTAACTTGTTTCTGAACAGCTATCTAAATCGAAAAAATTTATGTTTCAGTTTAAGAGCCAATGGCTCCTAAGTAATCTTTTTAGTCTGGAGCCCTGTACATAGTAGTTAAGGCCACCTAATATAAAGTGTTATATTACTATATTATATTATATTAAATTATATTATATTATATTATATTATATTTAGGATAATGTAATTCACTATAATTACAATTATGGCAACTGAATTTATAGTTTCTAATTTTGTTTAGGATATAATTTTTTCACAAACAGAATAGTTTGTTTTATGGACACCAAAGTTCTAACCATTGTAATGAAGTTACGTGTGGTCATCACTGTCCTATTACAAATACCACAGTTAGACTATAGATACTACGTCAGAATATAATGAATTTTTATAAGGGCAAATACAAAGAACAGTCAAGGGCTTTAAAGCCTGGACCTTGATGAGTGATGGACCAAGTTGTCATTTTTCCTCCAGTGTGAAATCGGGTCAGTTTTAATGTGTAGGGGGGAAAAAAATCACTGCCTTTATTAGCCTTCAGGAATTCCAATAGGTGATAGTGCTTTAATAATTAAAAGCCTGAAAAAAAAAAAAAAAAAAAAAAAAAAAACCTATATTTAAAGCAATCCTATCTCAATCTCCCCTACTGTCAAAATATTTTAACTTTTAACTATATAACTATACAACTTTAACTATATAAACAAAGTGTTAGTTTACTATTTATAGATGTTATTGTTGTTAATATCAGTAAATGTGCATGTCAACTCAAAATCAATGCAATGTGTGTTTTATAGTATATCTATAAGATCTCGCCGGCAAGGCTGAAGACTGAATCCACCTTTGTGGTTGCCTGATAAAGAGATTAGGGCACTGTGAAAGGAGGCAGGACTGCATCTCTGTGCATCTGAGATGGTTAGCTGAAAGGCCCATTGTAGGCCCAGTACACATCCTGCCTTCCCAGAGTACTTGACAACCAAAACAGCCAACAACAGAATTCTTGTGTCAAACAAAACGCTCCTTGTCTACCCAAAGGTTTATCTGCCTCATTTACAAATGTATGCCTTTGTGACCAAACCTCTTCCCATTAACCAAGCCACTAGAAGCAGAACAGAATAAATTATTGTAGGGCTTTACTGGTTGTTTAGATCAGTGTTACTATCAGAAATAATTAATAATTATTTCTTTAGTTATTAATTAATATTTAAATTAATTAATTTAATCTAACTCATTAAAACCTCATATGGGACTCCAGTAAATGTAGTGTGCTACGTTTAGGAGCAAGTTTGGTTATTAGCAATAATTAATAATTATCAAAGATAATTATTAATTATTAAAATCAATAGAACATTGATGAGAATCAATGTTAGTTTTTTTAATCCTTTAAATCAACAATTATCAAAGATAATCGTTGATTGTTAACATCGATGAAACATTAATTAAAATTAACACTAGCTTATTGATCATTCAAATTCAACAATCATCAAAGATAATTATCAATTATCAAAAATCAATAGAATATTAATAAGGATTAACATTGACGGGGCACCACTCTGGAATCAGGGACTAATAACCAGATAGTAAAACAGTCTCAATTTTAGATTGTTTTCTTAGGAAAATCAACATCCGAAGAAGATCGATTTTCGGGAAAAAAAAACAATGAATGAAGGTTTGAATCCGAGCACTGACATCCCGTCCCCAAGACACAGGCGTATGCACAACAAACCAAAAGACTTCTCTTTGTAATATAAACAAAGTTTATTTATGCAGTAATATCAATTAATAATTAATACAATGCAGTCAATAAACTTCCGACTTACAACTACAAACTAAACAGTGATATGATTAGATATGGAAATAAAATAATCCTATAACACATAAGGTGTGTGTGAGTGTGTGTGTGACAGTGTGTGTGTATGTGTGTGTGTGTAAGGAGGGACGCGCACAAAATGGTGGACGTGACTCTCGTGGAGAGTATGTCACACGAGACTTCTGGCCAGGGAATATGACTGCGAATGGGGGCGGCAAGAAACCAGTCAATGGCGTCTACCAGTTACCCCAGAAAAATGTGTGCCAGAATGTTTGTGAGGTGTTGCGTGCATGTGTGTGTGGTTAGTACAAGAGAGAGAGAGAAGTGCCAGCCCTAAAGCTGATTTCGCGATCGTGGGAGAGAAAGCAGCTGTTAGTTCATCGCTCAGAGGCACGGTGGACGGCTCGTAAACAGTCCCGCGTACTTTGACTCTTTAATGGATGAACTCAGTTGCTGTCTCACCCGCGAAGGCGAAATTGCACAACAGTCCAATTTGGTTGGACCACAATACAGCAAAACAAATTTGTGGTAATTAATACCCTGAGTATTAATAATGAGCGGACATGGCGGTCCGTAAACTGTACAAGCAAAAACCTTGAAACACAAGAACAACACACTATAATATTCTATCTCTGCCCAGACGTAAACCTCTTACTTGAATTGCATGAGGACACAGGTAGAATATGTTTTCCTCCGTCCTTTAACACTGACCCGGTTCCTTGAGGCTCGGGTGATGACGGGGGCCGTTTCCTCGCTCTGTCGGTGGGCGGTACGGCTGTTGATTCTCGGCGGGCTGGCGGAGAACTCAGAAATGTCGACTTGATTGAAGATGGAAGAGAAATCTTTAATCTCTTCACTTCTGTAGGCAAACGGATGAAGATGCGAATTGCTCGGCGGTCTCCTTCGGATCTGTTAGAGTGTTCGGTTGAACACAGAGTAATCTCAACTCGTCCAGCGAGATGGAGATTGTATGGCCACAGTTTCAAGTCAGACGTTACTTCCTTGTGCCACGAGGTTGCACCTGAGAGCAGCGATGAACTGCGTCTATACAGGATGAACAAAGTTGCTGGAAGCAAATCCCGGAAGCATTTCAGAGGTATTTCAACTCCTGATGATGTCATGTTTGAGGGACGTTCTGTTGTGTGCCTCATCCAATAGGAGTTCAGAGTTCGATCCTTGAGCAAGGCTTCATGGGATTTGTAGTCTGTTTTGGACTCCCTTTGTTTGATTTTGGCGCGATTTTTATCAGTATAATTTACGACTTGGAATGTGGGGGCTTGAGTTAGGTTTTTACGACTGTGTTAGGCCTGCCTTTGTCTTCTATCTGAATACATGAGGCCCAACATTATTCACTCGTTTCACATTATTTTTGATGATCTCAGGGTTAAAAAAGGAAAATGACACAAATAACGTTTAGAGAGTTTGACTGACTGAAGGCCTTGAGAACATGTGCAGGGATTGAACACTCTTTTGAGTGTTCTTTCCTTTTAGCCTAAAAATTTGATAAACATATTGAGTCAAAAGATTATACATTAAAATTTCATTCTCAAAAAAAAAAAAAAAAAAACATTCACCCATATTGATTTAGTAGCAATTTCCCTCTGAGGAAATGAGGTCCTCAGATTGTTATCTTTAGATAAATGCATGTAATCTATCATGAATCTTGTCCTATTATAATTCCCTGGAAAAAAAAGAAAGAAAAGAAAATAATTTACATATCTTTTCAAGTCACTGGATCCTGGCAGAAAAAAGGTCACATCATACACAGGATCTGTGACCCTGCATTTGGCTAAAGTAAACAAACTACTGATTACGAACCCCTGGGCTTATTTTTGTCTTATAATTCAACTGAGACAGATTTCCAGCCAAGAGTTAAGATGAGACCATGGATACAAGGCTATGAATGCCAAGGACTACGGAAGGTTATCAGCTCTGTACTTGTTAAAGTCCCGATAGCACACACTCAATTTGTTCTACTCATTATGTATACACACAAAAATTGGAAGCATTTAGCCATATCATTCACTGAAATATTGGCCCACCAGTATATTCAACCAATTCTTTTATCTCAAAACGTTCTATATAATCTGTTCCATAAACCTACTTTTCTCTCACAGTATGGAAATTGAGCTCCTGTATTTCCAGCACTTGTCCCTGTTCTTTTGGGGACTGCATTGTAATTACTCTGCTTGTTATTCACTGTTGACAAAGCCCCAGTGGTGCTAGATTTGGATCCCTTGTTTTCTCTAAGTGAACCATCCAAAGGCAAGCATTGTGGCCAGGTCTTTAGAGAATGGTGCCCATCAGATGGTCAGTGGAATGGAACATAGCCTGGTTCTTCACATACCATTGTGTCAGCTTAGGGATTAAAATAATGGATATTTGGCCAACAGGACCACAAAAAACTGAAGCGCTACATCTGTGAGGTGATCGGTAATGTCTTTCTCTATCTCTGCCAAAATAAACTGTGTGTCCTTTGAGATCCCCCCTGCCAAAAAAATAAAAAAAAATAAAAAAAAATAACATATAACATATATATATATATATATATACTAAAACAAATATCCTGTTACAATACATATCACAAATGTCAAGTTCATTTAGCTTGATTTTCTCCGTCTTTCATCAGATAAGAAAAGTAAGTGCTATAGGGCAGATGAGTGACAGAAAAAAAGGCTGATGATGTGCTAAAACAACATGGAAAAAATCTAAGGGCTATGGCTGAGCGGAGGCTAAGGCCATGAGAAGAATTATGACTAAGGTTGACGGAGATTGAGGGAGCAAAAGAGTGGGCAGTGATGAAGAAAAAAAAAAAGATGACTGACTGAGGTAGACGGGAGAAAGTTCAGACTCTTTCCTCACAGCCTGTCTGACATTTACAGGGCCAGTTTGGAGGAAAGAAGCTGGAGGAAGCTCTTGACCTCCACTTCATTACAAGCCTAAAAGACTCCACATTAAATATTGAGAACAGGTAAGGCAGCTGATCCGAGGAAATATGGCCGAGATAAAGGACAGCAAGCAATGAGAGATCCATTGAACTGTGAGAACAGCAATGCACTTTCCCTCTCTGTGTCTGCAGCAAACTTAAAAATCCAATTTCATGCCTCATGTCATAAACTTAGCTAATTTTAAGATATTTTCTTTCACAATTTTGTTTCTGCATATCAATAATCTGCAGCAATATTCATTAAGTTTAAGTAGGAAGCAATGAACCACTTGAACGTTGATTCAAAATCTCATGTGATGACATAAGAATTGCAGATTATAAGAGACAACAAGCTAAACAGACAAATACCAGGCATTAGCCACTGTTATCATGCCTGTCAATCTATGTCTCTTTCCTTTTATTCTGGTAATTCTGGGCTGTTGAGGCAACAGATAAATATTTAAAGACAGAATACAGCCTGGTCTCATGAAAATAAGTGACCGTGGCAACATTTTTGCAATAACGAAATACATGCTTCATTACACATTTCGCTGCAGTTTCCCAGCGAAATGTCAAGCGAGGGGTGCCAAAAAGTAAGTTAAATAGTGTTGTGATCAGATGAGGTTTTTAAGTTGAATGTTGGAGGTAGGTTTCAATGAGTAAAATGTGCCTCCCTAACCTAAAACTTTAACCTAAACCTAACCAATAGTCTCTTAAAAGCAAATGAGAAGTAAACAAAACATAATCAAGTCTAATGACTGATGTATCAGTGGTATTACGACTGTAATTCAAACAGAGTGAAAAAACAAAGTTGATGGTGGGTTATGAAGGCGCTTCTGTCATTGTACACATTATAGAAGAAAAGGTTACATGTCTAATATCTAATTGTGCACCGAGGAAATGGGTTCAGGAAATGCTATCTGGTGCTTTGTGGCCAAGCAAGCCTGAGAAAAGAGTCAGGCCTATTAGTACTCATACACCTAAGCCACATCACTTATTACCTGTGCTTTCTTTCTAAAGGTCAGCTGCATGAGAACACAGCAAGATTCAGTATTTTTGGGGGATAATTTCAACAAAATTAGCCAGTTTAAATATTAGTCAGAATTTTAATTATGCAACAGTATTTGATTATGCAAGATCTGGCATTTATAACAAAGATTAGGAAACATCAGTATTGTGCGCTTCAGCAAAAGGGGGCAGCTTTATGTTTGTAAGAGGACTTAACAAATATGTGCACTGAAAGTAACATATTCAAACCCTCACAGATAATGTCAATCTTACATGCACTAACTTGTTATTAAAAATAAAGTGAGAAATATCATAAATCATAAATATCATATTCACTTAAAGCTGAGTATCTATGAACAGATTCTCGGAATGAAAATAAATCCCTGCTACTAATACTCACAATGCAAAAAAAGAAAAAGGGCACATAACACTGATTTACCAAACTTTGACTATGTTGGATACAGCATGAGAGTTGTCTCTTTTATTTTTAAACAATTAATTTTTACAGTAAATGTATTCTATTTTGTGGCATGTAAATAAGGAACATTTTCATTTGCAGCACAAGCAGTAGTAACTAGCAACTAGCACTGAATCGATTAATTTTGCAAATATGTACATTGCCTATGAGATTACCGAGCACTCATATCAAACTCCAATAGAGTGTATTGCATGTATAGCCATCCATAAAAGAATGTATGATAAAATAGTCAAAAGCTGCATAATGGTCTTCAAAGGCAAGATTAAAAAAGCAATATGATGATATAGTGCTAGATCAGAGAGTGGTCTTGACATAAAAAAAAATATATATATATATAAAAAATAAAATCATTTTCCAAACTGCTTTGACAAAATCTATTTCGCCTGTCAAACTCCAGGCCATCCAGAGTAAATGAACAATATTACCATTAAGGCCTACTAAAACTAACATGCTGCAGCAAATTCACAGTGCATTCCTGAGTATTCATTCATAATCCATATTATTATCAATGAAGTAGCTTCAACTACTCAGTTTAGACTGAGTTTGGGATTTGCGATCTTGAACGCATATCACACCATGTTTTATTTCACAGTGGGTCTCATTCAAAACGTAGTGAGCTGCCTTGCTGTCACCTGCCTGCTAAGGCAGCTCGGCAATTCCAGCATTACGAACGTGACATGAAAAGTAAAGACTTTATGACTTCTCATAAAAAGTACTCAGTACCAGTATATAGAACCATTTGTATGTATAATCATAAATCTCTTCAAATAAAGTCTAAACAAGTTTTCTTCCAGTTTAGATCAGGAAATAAACGTGCATTACGTAAGTGAGTTTTTGGGAGACCACACACTTTGTAAAAACTCTGTGATTTAAAATGAACAAACAAGAAATATTACTAGCCATATAAGGTAGAAGAATTGGCACTCATAGGAACATGTAATATTTATTTTTTGTTCATTGTCGTTTTCACATAAATGGGGAAAACCCGTCGTTACGGACGTGACATCTCTCCATTACGGATGTGACCACTCTGAATACTGCATCTACATGACTATGGGAAAACATGTAAATTGCTGAGAAGAAATTAACAGTGAACTACACTGAACAAAAATATAAAAGTAACGTAAAGTGTTGGTCCCATGTTTCATGAGCTGAAATAAAAAATCCCAGAAATTTTCCATACGCATTGATTAGATTAGATTAGAATGGATTAGGGCCTAATGAATTTATTTCAGTTGACTGATTTCCTAAAATGAACTGTAACTCAGTAAAATCTTTGAAATTGTTGCATGTTGCATTTATATTTTTGTTCAGTATATATTAGGTCTTTAAACTATAAGATCTGAGACATCGGGTTAAGGCTGTATAATAATGTTAAATTAAAACTGACATTTGCAGTGTGAAAATGCTACATGGTGATGCGCGATTATTGTCAAAGTGAAGACGGAGCAACTTTTTGGAATTTAAGCCAAGCACATGTGGCGCGTGCTCATGTGTATCATTGAAGGCTTTTTTAAGAGCTGTGTGTAGATAATACTGAATTTAGAGAATGTGATATTCATGCATTTCTGGCATATGCTTGTGATGAAAGGAATGCATATAGTAGGCTAAAGCTTGCTTTGTTCTAAACAGCTACACGAGTGTTAAATGTTACAGAACAAATCGCGAGTGCGTCAAAATTATCACATGGTCTATGTTTTTGTGTCAAAACGATCACGCTATTATATTTAATCTAGTCTATCTCAGTTTAAGTCGCAATCATGCGTCAAAAAGATCGCATTAGCCTACTATGCTTTTTTGTAAAAATTATTCTAATCATGTTAAGTCTAATGATGCCTCGCAATGCAAGATGTCACTTTCAGCACTTTGGATTCTAAGAAGAGGACGAAGACGGAGCAACATGATCTAAAATAACAACAAGATGTCAACGACAAGGTCAGCATACACTTAATATTTCATATTAAGTATTCATATTCATTTCAAATGTATAATTTACTGGTTAAACCTGAACATGCTTCAGAAATAATTTTAGCAATGACAATTTAAAGTAATAGTTGACAAAAGCAACCTTATTCACACACTTGAACTGTAAACAACCCAACACTTTATAGTGATGAACCTATTAAAGCTATTATATTACCTATTAAAGTGCAGAAACACTTAAGTATTATTGTTAATGTAAATCAGAGGTAGTGAATACAACAAGATAAATAAATATCAATTAACCTAAACAAATATGAACAAATGTGAGTAATCTTTTTCTTTCTACTCTGCCAGAACCTTTCCATTGTCGACTTGCGGATTCAAAGTCTGAATAACTTCGTCTGGTGTCACCCAAGCTTTGTCCTCCACCATAGGCAAGAAACCAATCACACCAATGTACACCAATCAAGCATCATCATTTCTTCTCAAGAAAAGTACTGCAAGTGCTCCATGGTCTTGGTTATGTACAAGTCCAACAAACTGGCAGAAGGAACCGCATCAAGACACAATCTCCAGTTTTTATTTTCTTTACAGCAGTTAACTGGGACTCAGGGGACTAGTGTTCAGCGGCATCAGTAGATGTGGCCTCTGAGAGCAGAAATGTGTGGACACCTAACTGTTCTGCCTCTGTGTAGATTTTTATGATGTAATGGATGGACTGAGTGCCTGGAACAGCTGTGGTATTGGCCCACCTGTCATCCAGCTGGTGCTGCTCTGTGAAATCTCTGATGTCTATGGATGTGATCAGTTTTATTTAAATGTTTGGGCAACTTCTGGCAGAGTCTACAAATGATGCAGCGTCTGTAACAAGGATTGCCTGTCTGCTGAGAACATCTGTTTTAACTACCCATTTTAATGTTGCCCCCCCACACCATCTACAGCACCTTTGCCATGGCTTGTGGCACTACACTTAAATTTGAGAACAACTCCTGGAAAGAGGTTGACAAGAAACACCAGATTAATTTATTTTTAAATTGAGATGCAGCACCATCACTGAACATGTGAAGCTGTCTCATCTCAGGATATTTCTCTCGAACATTTTCTGTGATCTTGGTGAGGAATGTTGCCACAGACCTCTTGTCAATTTCCAATCTGTCACTCACAATGGCTTATGACTCTGAATCTCCATCAGACCATAGAACAGATGTAAATATCGTGATCTGTTTCTGATGCCAGTGTGCAGATTTGATTTGATCTTGGTAGGCAGCTGTGTAGTTTTCTGCAAAGTCAACTTGCTGCACCACAGTTTCATTGTTTGACTTTAAATTGGATAATTTATTTATTTTTTTATTTTATTTTTTTTGTCTGAAAAGAGGCACTTTGTTGTCTTTTTATGAAACAGTGCTGCAAAAACTTAGAAGAGGCTGCCTTGAGAAAATAAAAAACATCACCCAGTGTGCCATTCTTTTGTACCTTACATGGCAGCCCTCCTGTTGCTTCCCATGTATACCAGGTGACCTTAATTTGTTTGTCTTCCTCAGGGATGTGACAGAAGGTACGCATTTCCAAGAGCTCGTTATTTCTGCACTCAGCACACTGGTCTAGCATGCACTGAGGCCTATCTAGGCTACAGACTACAGCCTCGATAAAATTCTGTGTGCTTTTAAATGCTTGCCTTGGTATAACATGATACACTCAGTCCAGGGCTAATTTGATATTTTCTTTATACTGGCAAAGGCACACATTCCTTGGCGTGTCTGAACACAGGAGTACATGGGATGGCCGGAGCTCAGCAGACTTTGATTTCCCAATTGCAGGCTCTGGATGACCCTTTCTGAAACAGCGGTAGGCCTCTAGGATGGACATTATCAAATGCCATTTCTGAATCATCTTTTTAGCCCTCCATCTCTCATAGTGACCACATTCCTCATCCCTGGAGCTTGTCTTGAAATGTTGTCTCGTTCATAGACATGCCTGACACAATCATATGTAGTGCTAGTGGGAGTCACATGGAATTTTTTTTTTCACTGGAAGAAACCATTAACATGGAATTTTTTTGTATGACAGCATTTTTTGTTTGTTTTTTTGTGAGAGGACTATTTGGTAAAGCTCTGAGTGCTTGTTTCACTGCCTTGCCTAAAGTCTGTCTTGTTTTAAACGGAGATCGCTTGGTTGAGCTAAGAACCTGCTACTTTTTCAGTAAACACCTTTTTCTCTGCCTTTGTCTTGCAAGGGCTCTGACACTATCTGCCTCTTGTTTAAATTGTGTTTCTTTCTTTCTCATTCTTCCTGCCTGTTTTCTTTCCCTTTCCTTTTCTTTAAAATAGTCATCATTTTTCTTCCTCTCCCTGAAATCCTTCTGTCTTTCAGCATTCGTTTTTGCCATAGCGCTGTAAAATGATGTGTATTAATTTGTTATTTTTTGTTCATTTGTTATTTGTTACTGTATATAGTTTTACTGTTTGCTTTTCAGTATTTATTATTTGTTATTTATTTGTAATGTTAGCATTGCTATATTATAATAAATAATGCAGTTAAAACTGACTAGCACAGTGTTTCTGTGTTTATTTTTTTCAATTACACTACATTTACAGCTTTTTTCACAGATAAATTTACATATACTTAAAAAGTGTAAAATTACTCATAAATTAGTGGGAATAAAGTGGGAATTAGATCCAAAAATCAAAGCTTGGGAAACACCTCAGAAATAACAGACTTTGTGACCAATTACAGCGTGTGCGAGAGCGACGAGGGAAAATACGTCAAGAAGCGTGTCCTTTATGGTAAGATGTTAATAAACCGGCCATGCGAGTTAGCACCCGCTTAGATCCGCCTATTTATTCATTCATTCATCTCTCTCTCTCTCTTTCTCTCAGTTTCAGTTTTAAGGTGCTTTATTGTCATGACAAATATTTGTACATCCGTATTGCCAAAGCTTTTACAGCTGAGCTGCATACAAGTAAAACAGTGCAAAACAAAGACAGTGCAAAACAACGTACATACATAATATAAAAAAAATTCACTCCAACTTGACATATAAGGTAAAAAGGATCATGTTAAATACTAAAAATGAAGTCGCACATAAAAGAAAAAGAAAATATTACACACACACAAAAAAAGAGCCATAATAAAATATGATTGAAACATAAACTAAAGTCTCTCTCTCTCTCTCTCTCTCGTTATATTAGCACAAGAATTTAGAGTACACCATGTAAACAAACGTGCGGTGGAGCTCGGAGGTTAGTTATTCACCCAGTGATTATCCATATGATTTGATATGAAGCATCCATAACAGTCACGTCCATAATGCATTATTATGGGTGTTTAAAGTAAGGAAGGGAGACAATTTGTTCATCATGCAACATCAACAAAGGTTAACTTTGTACAGAAAATATCAACTTCTTTGAATGAATATTGTTTGAGTGATATAAACTTAACCTCTAAAATGTTACAGATGTAACACAGTGCTGAAACGTAGTGACCTAATAAATGAGGCTCCTTTAAATTAATAAAAAAAACACTGTTATGACAAAATGACTCTATATATGTCTTATATGTCTTCATATTTTTCTGGAAAATTATTACTGTTAACATAAAGTGAAAATAAAGAGTCATTTGACCCCTCTTTTGCGACCATGAAATATGGCTGGTTGAAAATGTTGTTTTAGAAATGGTGCAGTCCTCATAAGAGGTGGATAAACAATATAATTTCCTAATAAAAATTATAATATCACCATAATACAGTAAAATATAGACCTAAATGAACAATTTAAAAGAGTTTTTGTTCATTTGCTTAAAACATTATTTTTTCATGGTATGGTTGACATTTTCGTGGAATTGCCCAGCTGTCTTTTATGGCAGCATCCTAACTAAAATGGAGCCTCATTAGAGACCAATTTGGAATGGTCGACATACACATTCAAATAGCACTCCTTACACGCAGCCCACGAGACTCACCTTGCAACTGATTTCAGAACAGGTGGTGTGAGAGGAACGATGCAATCCTCTGATGAATGTATATACAAATAGCACACACACATTTTGTGTGAAATAGTATGTTTTCTATCATTTTAAACAATATTTTGTCAAAACTTTTCAGTATTAAATGGATAATAAGTATATGTATTCTCAAAATTTACCTCAGTTCGTCCGCCATCTTGGAATTTCTTTTTTTTTTTTTAACTCATCACAGTGAATTATGGGACCGCCTACCCAGGGAAGGATATCTTAGGAGGCAGCATAATGAAGATACCTACCTTTTGAAACAGCTTTCATGTCAGGAGTTCAGCTACGATGCCTTAAAATGCTGCTCCGAAGGCAGCTCATGAGGTTTTGGAACAGACCCACTGACACATTTTGTTTCATCATCATACGACATGCATACCGAATCAGCTGTATTACTGAAATCCAACAAAATCTTTGGACCACTGAGGTGTTGTTAAGTCAGCATCATTTCCACAATCCCATCCCAACATCTCCCTGGTACTGAATTACACCGTTATGAGATAATGAATGATGAGTAATTGTTTGTCATTGCACTGCCTTGCAAAGTAAGGCATTAAAAGAATACAAGGAAGAAAAGAAAATCACCCCTGCTCTACGAGTTATCATATAAAAAGGGTGTACGATTTTCTGCTTTGCTAATTGCTGCTCATAAGGGTGAATGGATGTATTCTATGCACCCACGCAGTAATTAGTACAACAATGAAGACTGTTATGTATAAATTAATCTATAATTCTCCACTGTGTCGAATAGTCTATTAATAATTATTTGAGGGGAATTTTTAAAAACGAACGCATCCAATTTATTCTCCTGTTGGCTTACTCTGCACATTTTATCCACCTTATTTCGTAGAAGTGGTAACTGAAGACTCTCTTCTTGACTCTTTGTGAAACCACTTCACATGTGAGGATGCAGACAGATCAAATGGACCACTTTCATCAATCCGCACGAGGGATGCTCAACCGCAATTACCAGGAAAGAGTTTTTGCACAACAGCAAAGTGTAGTGTTGTCTTAAAGCACCATTCTACCAGTCAGAAATTTTATTTACATGTTCTAAGGCCATTAACAGATGGCATGAGATCCCTGCACTAGAGACAGTATGCATGAACTGCTTGGCCCTGCCCAAGCACCAGTATGATCATCATTATTCTGCGCCCGAGGAAAAAACACCACAATGAGAGCATAGTTGAGGAGGCTGCCAGAAGAAATGGAAAATACTTTTCTTCATGCTTCAACATGACTGAATTTACCTAGGAGTTTAGGTTCATTTACATCACCTTTCCTCAGTCTAGACAATGTATTTGCAAAAGCACTATTTGTGTGAATATCTTTCATTTTCACTTTTTGCCTTTCAAAAAACTTGCATTAATGAAACCAGAAAACAAACAATCCCTCAATGAACAAGGACTGACCAAAAGTGATCAGAAGAGCTCAATGAATGTTATTTTCTGTTACTTTCTAGCAGAGGTATAATTTCAGTAATTGAAAATTAAACTCAATACAGAGGTCTTTCATCAGCTGCCTTGCTTCGACATGGCTGATAGTGAAAAAAAGAGCTCTTAGGGAAGCTTCACCAGTCAAAATAACAAATGTCTTTTTTTGTTGAAAATGATTGAGTCTCTTCCTCTATCGACCAGCAGTGATGTGGCAGTGCAGCACCCAGCACAATGCAGGGCAAGATACCGAGGCTTAGTTTTTTTTCTCCCTCCATACAACTTCAGAGGCGGCACCAGGGAGGGGCTAGTGTGTGCTTCAGCCTCCCCAAGAAAGTCCATACCACCCCCGTAGCACCCCCAGCAAATGTTTGTAAAAGCCAGCAGATTATCCTCTGTATGAAGATTGTATGAAGAAACATTTTCCCAGAAAATATTTTAGCAATCATGTCATGTGTACCATATTTCTGTCGCCTGTTTAGAATCAGAACTAGTGATGGCCAATTTATGAATGAATTACTCATTTGAGTCAATTCTTTCAAAGAATAAGTCAAACGGTTTAGCAAAATGGTCCGAATCGTTCAGACAGCTCACGCACTGTATCATTCGGAGCGTTTCTCACTCCCTAAAAAAATAAATTAAATAAATAGAACAGAAAACAATCAAGTGGCATGTTTAGTGTCATGATACACAGAGCAGATGAGGAGGTAAACTTTACTGTTGAAACTCCAACTGCATGTCTCACAACAGTTCTCTCTCAGTAATGGTGGAGCAGCCCCCGTAACCTAGCAACCGGACCCTGCTTTGTAACAACCAGAGCTCTTCTACCAAGGCAAACCTACAAAGTTAGCAAAAAAAGCGTAATGCAACGGTCCCATAGACATTCTTATGGCGGTTCACTGGCGAGTAGACAAGATACAAGAATAATAAACTGCTTTTGTGAGGAAACAGCGCATAACTTAATGAATTGGCTGCCTGTCCACTAATTTTTAACATGTATTACACTCAACAATGTGTGGAAAAATGTGTGGAATTTATTACAATAAAAATGGCCTGTTTATTAAGAGAAGTCACAGATGAGTTTGCGATATGTAGGTGGACCAATGACGTGACGTGCAATTTTGATGTCCAGACCCCTTTATGGAGTAAAAATAAGGAACATTTTTATAAAAAAACACATTTATCAAATCTATTAATCTCTGTTTATCAAATTATATGAACATGTAATGAGGGTTTTACAAAGTTTAAGAGTTATTAGACATTATAGTCACACAATGTCATACCGGATAACTGTCCGGACTTCATGGTGAAATGCAAAAAGCTACAAAAAGTGTTAAAAATCAAATAAAACCTAAAATCTCTGCCACAGGCATTATTGTATGAGTGTTACCAACAATATATTTAAATATGAAAAAAATATGACATCCTGTTGATTGTTATGCTTTGGAGCGTTCTGTCCCAAAACTGGCAGTCAGCCAATGTCATCTGGGATAACAAGCAATCTGGAGCAATTTTATGGGGCATTTTATTTTGATACGTTATCAGACAGAATGTTACACAATCAGGAAGACCCTGAAGGGCCTCCAAACAATGGTGAAATGTTAGTAAGTCTCTCTTAAAATGTGTTTACTTTATCCTTTTTTGCTCACTGGTACACTATGTAGTAAAATCCTGTGTCATTTGGGATAACGCTAAAAAAATATATATATAATATACATTTTATGCAAATATGTTTATTTAATATGAATTTACATTCTTGGAAGTTGAAGGTCAAGGTTCCAGATTTCCATAGGTAGACAAAACAACTGCCTGATTAAGGTTCAAACTGAGTTTTGTCATACCGGATAACAATTTTGTCATATAGGATAACAGTTTTTTTCTGTTAGCCCATAATGTCATCCGTTATCTCGGATGACACATGTTTGACATTATATTCTTTTTATACAGTTTTCAGCTTTTATTTTTATAATTTCCATTCTTATTGTGATATTAACACATTAAAGAACATTGTTTAATTAAATACTAACAAAATATATATTAATAATCATATTTAATTATTAAATTATAATTAAATTAAATGATTGTCCAACCTGTCATATTGGGGAATCCACCCTTTAAGAAATGGGCATCCACTCTAGTGACATCAGATGCAGTTTTTTTCTCTCTTCAGTGGTGGGAAATTCAACTGGGTAGGGTTGCACCAGCTGTGCGTAAGTTCTCATGTAAGTTAGGACGTAAAGTTCTCACTAAGGGCTTAGTAACTACTAGTTCATTTGTAACTAAGTCAGTGCTTAATTTGGTTGCACCACCTGTTCTTAAGGCAAGACTTAACTAGTAGGTCGTAAGCTCTCCGTAAAGTAATGCGTAGTCGCATAATATGATGTTTACCTGTATTGATCCAATAAACAGCCATCAAATTTGTACAAAGAAGTATTAAAAAGCCGTGCATTTCAGTTTTATCTTGTTACAGTTGATGTTCAAACCTTGTTTACTCACGTAAATGTCAGCTGTAATAAATTATATCCCCACTGAAATATGATACATAATAAAACAAGATTTAATTAATGGTATATTTAGCCAATGTAAATAACAATATTTAATAACTGTATCTAAAATGACAAGGGGCAATAAATAAATAAGTACTAATACATATTTATTCATTTTAATATCTATTTCGTATATGTTGAAACTTTACACCGGGCGGCATACACAGGAAAGTGCACCGTTAGATCGGTTTCATGCTGAAGAAGTACGTTTTTTACATAATGTTTTCTCCTGTAAATATAAACGAGTGTAAATGCCAACATCATCATATAGGATATGTCGAAAGGACTGAAGCTTGTCAACCAAAACATGAGCTCATTGATGTCATTAAATAAGTCTGCTTTTTTATTCCACCAGTTACTCCTGGTTGGAGGCTTCCATAAATATTTAGTTCATACGTAAGGTTACGTCCTACCTAAGTTTAATGGTGCAACGCTCAAATATTTAATAGTGCATAAATTGTGACTCAGTGCCCATTTACGCCACAACTAGGCTAAGTTGTAATGCATGTATAGCTGGTGCAACCAGCCCCTGAGGTGAGTGAGTAGTTTACTTTCTTACTGACAAATTTTCCATAGGTTTGCTTGCTTGCTCTGCCCTAGCTTAACATGATAAACCTGTCAGCATAAAATATGCCAGAAGTGATTAGAATAAAATTTTGGCAAAATATGTAAGTTTAACTATACCAAATGCTCTTCAACAACCAGACTAGCTAGTTAGCTAGTCTCAGTTTGTTGTAAGCTACTATGCTAACTGAAGCTCAAAATGTGGACATGATTCTCAATTAAAACACTTAAAATACATTGTTTGAAAGTAAGATTTTAGTAATAAGGCAATAACATCCTCATAAAGGCAAAAACTACTTTGATGTGCGGTTTTAACCTATTTTAATTTCTGGTCAGTTGAAAACCTTATTCGTCACTGGGCCAGGTGTAAGATTATGGCCCATTCATAGAGGTGATATTTTGAAACAAAACCTCAAGTGCATCCTTCGTTTGACAGCGATGAATAATGTCTTTATTTTAATTTGATTTTTTTTCCCTTTTTTCTCTCAATTTGGAATGCCCAATTCCCACTACTTAGTAGGTCCTCGTGGTGGCATGGTTACTCACCTCAATCCGTGTGGCAGAGGACAAGTCTCAGTTGCCTCCGCTTCTGAGACAGTCAATCCGCGCATCTTATCACATGGTTCGTTGTGCATGACACCGTGGCAACTCACAGCATGTGGAGGCTCATGCTACTCTCCGCGATCCATGCACAACTTACCATGCACCCGATTGAGAGCGAGAACAACTAATCGTGACCACAAGGAGGTTAACCCATGTGATTCTACCCTCCCTAACAACCGTGCCAATTTGGTTGTTTAGGAGACCTGGCCGGAGTCACTCAGCACACCCTGGATTCGAACTTGCGACTCCAGGGGTGGTGGTCAGCGTCAATATTAGCTACCCAGCCAAAAACCCAAATAATGTTTTTATTAAGTTCAACACCTGCGTGTGCAACTTTTGAACAACTCAAGGTAAAGCCATTTTTCCAACCAAACAGGTATCAAAAAGTTTGTTTGTTTTTTTACATGTACATTGGAGTACTATGTAAATACCATGGTGTACATCAGCGCACAGCAGTATTACCATCTGATATCATCACAATACCATGGTCCTGCCACAGCAGGCTATTTTTTTTTTTTTTAAAGGTTGCTGATTTTGAGGAACTTTAACTAGTGCTGGATGTGTTGTGTAAATAAGTATTTTATCAATGCTTTGTAGCCCATAGTTACATTAATTGCAACAAGATATATACTTGTGAAAAGGTAAAAATGCTCCTTCTAAAGTCATCTGAATTAGATGCTTTAGTGCCGTTTTTACAAAAGGTTTCTCCCGGGGGAGCATGTCCTCAGACCCCTAATAAGGGTACACTGTTTTGCCGTACCTGTGCTTCAGACAGTATTGTAAAAAGCTGAAAACACCCCTGAAAGTGTGTTGCCTGTTTTATTGAGGCTGCAGCGTAGAGATTTCACTTATGTTGTCACCTGCAAACTGATATTAATAAAATCGCTTGGCCATGCCAGGTTTTGTACATATTTAGTGACCAAAGCTCAGCTCCCCCGTCAATGATTTAGCACCTCTTCAGCACCAAAAATCAAAATTCGCTGGTGCAACCCCTGAACTTCAAGGTGGTAATGTGACACCAAAGGTAACAGAAGAAGACACTGACTAGAAAGATGTTAATCCTGACAAAGTGCCACAGCATTAGCCAGAGCCTCTGCTAGATTGAATTCTGCATCCCTGGGGAGCATGGACAACACAGACGGTGGCATTTAATCTTTTTGAGTGGCCCTCCGAGACAAAACTGTGGTGAGCAAACTCGGCCAGGTCTAAAAAGAACAACAGCACCATCTATTGCCTGTAAGCATACATGGTGTTCTTTATTTTTAATAATAATATTTTTTATTATAATTATTATTATTATTATTATTATTACCACCACTAATTATTTGTGTTATTCCACCTTTCCAGTGGTCTTTCAATGTTTATGGATTAGTTTTGTATTTTAAGGAAAACTGAACTTATTTGTTTAATATTTGTATAATTTCAATATATTTTGTAAGTTAGCCTGCATATGAGATTTATTTGCTTCATAGTCACGTTACATCTATTGCATGTCAGCTCAAAATTACTAAAACACTCATTTCATGGGTCAAAATAAAATTTCAAGATATTAAACTGCCAAAAAAAAAAAAAAAAAAAAAAAAGAAAGAAAGAAAGAAAGAATTTAACAATTTTATTTTTACAACTGTAATTCGTTTGTTTGCATATGTTTCTTATTTATTTATTTAATTAAAAATCACAGCATGCAGACTTTTAAGGGCCCCTCCCAATCAAATTCAGACATATACAGCTCCGTTTCGCTAATTCACTCACTGTCTTGACCATTTCTTCGCGTTCAATATCTTTCTGAGGAACTGATATCGTTCGTGAAGGCAGTTCGTAATGATGTGATTCTCACACTGGGGGGGTATATGACTCTGTTCATGCCCAGAGTTGTACTCTCTCTCCGCCTGCACGACTCCTCCGTTCTCAGCCGAACAAAATCACCGTGAATGCTGAGGGGTTTATGGATTCACTCAAGCGAGAGGCGACTCAGTCATTCTCAGTTTTATATAACGCCCTTCTGCAGACCAGAAATTCGCCGAAGATATTATGCGGAAAAAAGAGCCACGACTTGTAGCTAAATATTGTCTTTACTGGTGCTCTCTATACTTGAACTTCTTCTTAAAATAAATAAATAAATAAGAACACCGTGCCTGCACTGTGCACGAGACGGCATATTAATATGACTATTATATAAAACAGCATGAAGACTTTTCTTCAAGGCATAGTGCCTTAATCGCGTAGCCAAAGGAAATAAATAAATCAAATAATCAGAGAAGCTAACCTATAAACAGATAAACATTAAAAAGAGAACGACATTTTTGCTACAGTATTTCTGCAATGGTCTCGTAATTGCGTACCTGTATTTCAGTAAACTTGATTTTAATGCTTATTGCTTTTTTTTTTTTTTTTTTTTTTTTTTTTTTGTCATATCCACCACGCCGTTCTGGTGTCAAGAACAGTTCAAAACTAAAAGTTGCGCTACTCACAGAGCCATAGGAGAAGAGTCCATCACTCGTCAATGTCATCTAATGCGCGAACATTTATTGCAGACGGAATAGTGCACGGTTTGCAAAAGAGCTGTCTATAGATGAATGGAGAGGACATTGGGTGAGATCGCCTGAATTGTCCTCTCCATTCCTCTGAAGTTAGCACTTTGCCGTCCACCGTTGTCATTAAACGTATATCTAATGTGCGCCTTCTCTTCCTTCAAAAAACGCTACAACAGTCCTAAGAGCATCATCACTCCCTACCTTCGAAGACTTTCAGACACGACACCGGCTGTCCAGTGATGATCCCAACAGCGGTCGAACGCTGTCACTTCTTCACTTTGACAAACAATCAACATCCAACAAGAGTCTGTGTCCTACTAGCACTCCAGACACAAGGTCCTTCTTGCCAAAGTCCTCTCCCAGAATTGAACCAACCAAAAATAAAAATAAAAAAGAATCCCACTTGACTTCTTTTTATATTCCTTCTTAAGCAAGTACCGATGGCAACTGTTAGTTGAAGAATTGCAAATACAATTGAGGTATCCACGATCAGTCAGGTGCTGCTGCTCTGCGCGCACGTTCGCTCTCCTCCTCTACCAGTTGGAATGATGATGACCGGTGCAGTAACGCAAACAGGATGTGCCTTACCGCCGGTGACTAAGTCGAGACAACCCTCCTCTCCCTGGGTTTGCAGATGGAAGCAGTTTCTCATCCGTCCTGTCGCGCGGTCCCATCTGAGTCCCATCAACGCAATAGTTAAACCGGCCTCTAAAATCCTCCTCCAATCAAAACAGGCGGATGAAAGCTAAGCCCCCCAATGGGGAATAATAATAAAAAAACAAACAAACATGGAATTAGGTAGAATTTATTTTATTTATTTTTTTATTTATTTATTTATTTATTTTTTTGACAAAATTCTCTTTGAGGCATCGATTTTCAAAGACGAATTAAGATGTTATTTTGATTGCAATTTCATTATAGGCTACTCTTTCCCCATGCACTCTCTATGCAGTTCTGTCTACTGGGCATGTCTTAGTAGGAGTAATGCTTCTCTTGCTTTTTTTAGGCTAATACAATTTGTATGTTAGTATGTGGTTATTGACAAATACACTTGGCTGATTACAATAATAAATCATTTAAAAATTAGATTAAAACATGTGTCATGTTCATAGAAATTTCATTTTGTGTCCATGTATGCTATAATGCTTTAAATATTTTTTTTCCACACCAGTTTACACTCCATAGCCAATAACGACAAAGCAAAAAACAGATTTTTGATAACTTTGCAAATGTATTAAAAAAAAAATGAAAAAAACTGAAATATCACATTGACATAAGTATTCAGACCCTTTGCTATGACACTTGAAATTTAGCTCAGGTGTATCCCATTTCTCTGGATCATCTTTGAGATGTTTCTACACTTTGATTGGAGTCCACCTGTGGCAGTTTCAATTGATTGGACATGATTTGGAAAGGCACACACCTGTCTACAGTATATAAGGTCTCACAGCTGAAAATGCAAATCAGAGCATAAACCAAGCCATGAGGTCAAAGGAACTGCCTGCAGAGCTCAGAGACAGGATTGTGTCGAGGCACAGATCTGGGGAAGGCATCTTTCCAAAAGATCTTTTTGCCTGCACTGAAGGATCCCAAGAGCACAGTGGCCTCCAAAATTCTTAAATGGAAGAAAGTTTGAAACAACCAGGACTCTTCCTAGAGCTGTCTGCCTGGCTAAACTGAGTAATCGGGGGAGAAGGGCCTTAGTAATAATGGTGACCAAGAACCCAATGGTCACTCTGGTTGAGCTTCAGAGATCATATGTGAAGATGGGAGAAACTTGCAGAAGGACAACCATCACTGCAACACTCCATCGATCTGGGCTGTATGGCAGAGTGGCCAGACGGAAGCCTCTCCTCAGTGCAAGACACATGAAAGCCTGTTTGTAATTTGCAAAAAAGCACCTAAAGGACTCTCAGACTGTGAGAAACAAGATTTTCTGGTCTGATGAAATGAGGATTGAACTGTTTGGCCTCAATTCCAAGCGTCATATCTGGAGGAAACCAGGCACCGCTCATCACCTACGCAATACCATCCCACCGGTGAGGCATGGTGGTGGTAGCATCATGCTGTTGTGGTGTTTTTCAGCAGCAGGGACTGGAGACTGGCCAGGGTTGAGAGAAAGCTGAACGCAGCAAAATACAGAGATATCCTTAATGAAACCTGGTCCAGAGCTCAGGCCCTCGAAGTGGCCCAGCCATAGCTCAGACTTGAACCCAATCAAACATGTCTGGAGAGACATGAAAATGGTTGTCCACCGACAATCCCCATCCAACCTGACAGAGCTTGAGAGGATCTACAGAGAAGAATGGCAGAAAATTCAGAGATCCAGGTGTGCAGAGCTTGTCGCCTCTTACCCAAATAGACTTGAGGCTGTAATCACTGCCAAAGGTGCTTCAACTAAGTATTGAGTTAAGGGTCTAAATACTTATGTCATTGTGATATTTTTTTATTATTATTATTATTTTTTTTTTATTATTATTATTATTATTATTATATATATAAATTTGCAAAGCTATCAAAAATCTGGTTTTTGCTTTGTCATTATGTGTTATGGAGTGTAGATTGATGTGAAAAAAATAATAATTTAAAGCATTTTTGCATAAGGCTGCAACATAACAAAATGTGAAAAAATGAAGGGGTCTGAATACTTTATGAATGCACTGTATATCCACGTTTTTCCTATGTCCTGTGATGCTTAGCGGCAAATGTGGCTGTTACTTCCGTTGTCAAGTAAACACAGCTGTTTTTGCAGCGTACATCCATTCATTCTTTCGTTGCCGTGTTGGGATTTTTATGATTTCATGAGGACATACATCAGTCACTATATTAGTGTTACTGAATGATAAAAAACTGCAAAAATTCATAAAAGACAAAGAAAGCGCAAACAAAACTGTTGCGCTGTTTCTCCCAGATGCAGTTGAAATTTAATCTAAGCACAAATGCAACATTGCGAGCAAAATTATTGGTTGTTTTTTTATGGAGTACCTGTGTTAGTTCAATTTCAGATTAGTGTACATGTTAGGGTGACCAGACGTCCTGGTTTACCCGAGACAGTACCGGTTTTACGAGGTGTGTCCCAGTGTCCTGATGATTACCTGAAAAATTTAATTATGTCCCGGTTTCAGCTGTTAGGTTCACTGATTTTTTTTCTTTGAAATTAAATATCCTCGACGTCCTTCTAGGTATAGTGTCTGGTATCGTTTGCAGGGAAGGGAAGCTATTTTGTTGTATTGCTTGTTGATTTGACGATACTTTCACTTTAGTCTACAACAATCCGCTTACAATGTTTCTGGTTACCATGACAACAATGCCACGCTTGGCGCACACTGCTGCTCTCTGTCATCAGCCAGCACAAATTAGAAATGGCCAAATGAAAATGCGTGTTCAAAAAGCTGAAAGAAGCAGATCCATTTCTTTGAGCGACACAGGAAAATTTTAATTAGTGTTTTGCTGTCACTGTAAATGTTCACATTCCCATGGCCACAGAGGTAAATCAGAGATTGCAGGTTATATTCAGACAGCTAAGACAGACACACTGCATTTATTTACGTAGTACAAGCAATTCAATGTTGAAATGTGGGAATTGCATTTAAAATTTTAGATTCTAATGTTGCAAACTTTGTGTTAAAATGTGTAGTTGACAAGAAAATTCAAGCACTGACAAGACATATTATTACACATACAAGAGGACATAAAATAGGAAGAACAGTCTACATGGAATTTGTACATTAAAAAAAGGTAAAAATGTGTTAAAATTTGCATTAAACTTTCTGCAATATATATATATATACACACAGGTGCATCTCAATAAATTAGAATGTCGTGGAAATGTTCATTTATTTCAGTAATTCAACTCAAATTGTGAAACTCGTGTATTAAATAAATTCAGTGCACACAGACTGAAGTAGTTTAAGTCTTTGGTTCTTTTAATTGTGATGATTTTGGCTCACATTTAACAAAAACCCACCAATTCACTATCTCAAAAAATTAGAATATGGTGACATGCCAATCAGCTAATCAACTCAAAACACCTGCAAAGGTTTCCTGAGCCTTCAGAATGGTCTCTCAGTTTGGTTCACTAGGCTACACAATCATGGGGAAGACTGCTGATCTGACAGTTGTCCAGAAGACAATCACTGACACCCTTCACAAGGAGGGTAAGCCACAAACATTCATTGCCAAAGAAGCTGGCTGTTCACAGAGTGCTGTATCCAAGCATGTTAACAGAAAGTTGAGTGGAAGGAAAAAGTGTGGAAGAAAAAGATGCACAACCAACCGAGAGAACCGCAGCCTTATGAGGACTGTCAAGCAAAATCGATTCAAGAATTTGGGTGAACTTCACAAGGAATGGACTGAGGCTGGGGTCAAGGCATCAAGAGCCACCACACACAGACATGTCAAGGAATTTGGCTACAGTTGTCGTATTCCTCTTGTTAAGCCACTCCTGAACCACAGACAACGTCAGAGGCGTCTTACCTGGGCTAAGGAGAAGAAGAACTGGACTGTTGCCCAGTGGTCCAAAGTCCTCTTTTCAGATGAGAGCAAGTTTTGTATTTCATTTAGAAACCAAGGTCCTAGAGTCTGGAGGAAGAGTGGAGAAGCTCATAGCCCAAGTTGTTTGAAGTCCAGTGTTAAGTTTCCACAGTCTGTGATGATTTGGGGTGCAATGTCGTCTGCTGGTGTTGGTCCATTGTGTTTTTTGAAAACCAAAGTCACTGCACCCGTTTACCAAGAAATTTTGGAGCACTTCATGCTTCCTTCTGCTGATCAGCTTTTTAAAGATGCTGATTTCATTTTCCAGCAGGATTTGGCACCTGCCCACACTGCCAAAAGCACCAAAAGTTGGTTAAATGACCATGGTGTTGGTGTGCTTGACTGGCCAGCAAACTCACCAGACCTGAACCCCATAGAGAATCTATGGGGTATTGTCAAGAGGAAAATGAGAAACAAGAGACCAAAAAATGCAGATGAGCTGAAGGCCACTGTCAAAGAAACCTGGGCTTCCATACCACCTCAGCAGTACCACAAACTGATCACCTCCATGCCACGCCGAATTGAGGCAGTAATTAAAGCAAAAAGGAGCCCCTACCAAGTATTGAGTACATATACAGTAAATGAACATACTTTCCAGAAGGCCAACAATTCACTAAAAATGTTTTTTTTTATTGGTCTTGTGATGTATTCTAATTTTTTGAGATAGTGAATTGGTGGGTTTTTGTTAAATGTGAGCCAAAATCATCACAATTAAAAGAACCAAAGACTTAAACTACTTCAGTCTGTGTGCATTGAATTTATTTAATACACGAGTTTCACAATTTGAGTTGAGTTACTGAAATAAATGAACTTTTCCACGACATTCTAATTTATTGAGATGCACCTGTATATTGCAGTCCCGTCCAGGTTTGAGACATTCTAAATCTTGTCACCCTAGTACTTGTCATCTTGTCAGATACTCTTCTTGTTAATATTAATTCATTTTTGGGGGGTAAATAAATGATACTGTGAAACTTTTTTCTTAACAACATATGCTTATTTATAAATAAATATATGTTTTATACTATCCGGAAGGGCTCTTCAAAAACTTTCATGCGGGAGCCAGATTATCCAGATGAACACTCAGCTAGGGCAAATATTTTTCTTCCATATTTGTCTTACCTAACACTTTTATTGCAACTAACATGATAATATGAAAAACAAAACATTATTAATAATATGTGTTTATTTACATTAACATAGTACGTAATTACATTAAAATTTGTCTGAAGAACAAACATGACCTCAAACCCTCAACTAACAAATAAGTTTTGATTACCTTTACCTTGAAAATAAAAACATGTAGAATTATTATTTATGAAAACTGAGGAGCATTTAGATCTTCTAAACTTTGACAATATTAACCCACATAAGAAAACAGTGGCAATCTAATGTAGAACTGTCTTTTTACACAAAATAAGTGTAGCATAAAAAAAAATAAAAAAAATACAAAAAAGAGCATTATGTCTGTTCTCCAATTCTCCATTATCCTCCCAATAAATGAGGGGAAAATTTGCCTTTCTTTGTCCTGCACATATGATGAATTTGCACACAGGAGCCAGATACTTGTGCAGATCATAATAATGATGAACAAACTTATTTGATGATGTTCAGGATTGTGAACGCTGATGCCGGGTTCACACATCATCTGTGAGCGAGGCGTGAGCGGAGCGTTTTCGTTCGGCGCCCATATTAACAGATGACACCGTTTACACTGCAAGGGTGAGTCGTGAAGTGAAGAGTCCCAGAAGCATCCCAGATGCAGCAGTGAGCGGATAGTTTCTGCGTTGAGCCTATTTTTGCCGTGTGGCTCACGCTAAACTCAGCGGCTCTGGGTGCAGTACAACACTAAAATAATCAGCAAATCAAAATTATTCAAACCGAACCTATAGTACAGTACAATTTATATGTCTACATGCAAGTAAAGTCAATAAAGTAAAGAATTAATAAACTACCGGACCTTTTGCCATTCAGTGTATATAGGTGTGCAGTTTAGACACAACATTAACCAATCACAACCAAGTGTGTTGATAAAGATGAGGTGCAAGTGACTGCCCACTGTTGTCCTTGAAGCAGCAATAACCTCAGCTTATTATAACCTTATTAAAGAAAAAATGTGGCCCTAATTTTATCCCAGTTATGACAACATTATTTCCTGCGCAAAGACGCTGCTGTTTCTCACCGAACAGACTCAGCCAATGTAAACATCCAATGCGACCGCCCTTGCTCACACCATGTTCACAGAGGATGTGTGAACCCTGCGGGAGGATGTGTGAACCCAGCGTGACAAACATCTCTATGTAGAACTAAACACTGTCAGGATATATCATGCATAGGCAGGTTCAGTGACACTTCACATAATCTGGGACATTCTATAATGCTTAACGTGAAAAATGCTTAACGTGGCTCAAAGTACTAAAACAGTGATATTTGAAGACCAAATTCAGTATGCACCTTATTGATGACGCATACTATATACAGGTAGGCAGATGAGCCCAGAATCTGAATGCAATGCACAAAGTTGCTCTTTAAGCATTTTTCCTGTGTAGAAAACTCTTTAAAGAAAATGCTTATCGTAGCTTAAAGTACTAAGATTTTGTTCATATTCTGGGCTTGTGGGTTTTGGGTTGAGCATATAAGCTGACATCGTTTCTGTTACAGCTTTGAATTTTTTTTTTTAAGTCTGTAGTTTTGACCCTGCAGCTAAACAATTTGCATAAATACATTTGAGTGAATAAGATGCAATAAAATGTGCTCACCTAAAAGTTCCTGGTTCATGTTTTGGAGAAGAGTGTAATTGAACTATGTCCAAACCAGCTTAAATACGTGTGCTCCAGTCCGGAACTGGACCATGGATTGCTTGACGACCACTAGGCTGTTGCACGTGCTGAGTGTTGTTAAACTCAGAGAGCGCTGCGCTCGGATATTTGGAAGGTCAGATAAAAGTGATTGGCAGGTCTCATCAAATCACCAACTTACATTTAATAAAGACATTACATTGTACCGGGAGACTATGAGAAGTGGTGGTACGCAAAAAAAAAAAAAAGGTCATGGTTACTTGCATAACCTCCGTTCCCTGATGGAGGGAACGAGATATTGTGTCGATATAGTGACACTAGGGGTCACTCTTGGGAGCCCGAGACACCTCTGGTCTTTGATAAAAGGCCAATGAAAATTGGCGATTGGTATTTGCATGCCACTTCCCCGGACATACGGGTATAAAAGGAGCTGGCGTGCAACCACTCATTCAGGTTTTATGCTGAGGAGCTGAGACAAGGTCCGGCCATTTCAGCGGGAAGTTCAGCGTTGTGGCAGGAGGGACACAATGTTTTGTTCCCTCCATCAGGGAACGGAGGTTACACAAGTAACCATTGTAGGACTTTACTGGTTGTTTAGATCAGTGTTACTATCAGAATTAATTAATAATTATTTCTTTAGTTATTAATTAATATTTAAATTAAATAATAGAATCTAACTCATTAAAACCTCATATGGGGCTCCAGTAAATGTAGTGCGCTACGTTTAGGAGTGGGTTTGGTTATTAGCAATAATTAATAATTATCAAAGATAATTATTAATATTTAAAATCAATAGAACATTGATTTGAATCAATGTTAGCTTTTTTTAATCCTTTACATCAACAATTATCAAAGATCATCGCTAATTGTTAACATCGATGAAACATTGATTAAAATTAACAATAGCTTATTGATTCTTCAAATTCAACAATCATCAAAGATAATTATCAATTATCAAAAATCAATAGAATATTAATAAGGAATAATATCGCTGGGGTACCACCCTGGAATCAGGGACTAATAACCAGATAGTATAACAGTCTCAATATTAAATTGTTCTCTTAGGAAAATCGACATCGATTTTCAAAAAAAAACAGTGAAGGCTTGAATCCGAGCACTGACATCCCGTCAGCATTTGACACAGGTGTATGCAAAACAAATCAAAACACTTCTCTTTGAAATATAACGAAGTTTATTTATGCAGTAATATCAATTGATAATTAATACAATGCAGTCAATAAACTTATGACTTACAACTACAAACTAAACAGTGATATGATTAGATATGGAAACCAAAACAATCCTATAACACGAGGAAGGTGTGTGTGTGTGTGTGAGGAGGGACGCGCACAAAATGGCAGACTTGACTCTCGTGGAGAGTACGTCACGCGAGATTTCCGGCCAGAGAATATGGCCACAAATGTGGGCGGAGAGAAACCGGTCAATGGCGTCTACCAGTTTACCACGTGTCTCTGCTTGTACGATAACTTAGGGACAAAGCTGAGCTTTATAACGAATGTATCTACTAGCCAAAAGTGTGTGCGAGAATGTTTGTGAGGGGTCGCGTGTGTGTGTGTGGTTAGTACGAGAGAGAGAGAGAATTAAGTGATAGCACCAAAGCCGGTTTCGCGATTGTGGGAGAGAAAGCAGCTGTTAGTTAATCACTCAGAGACGTGGTGGACAGCTCGTAAACTGTCCCGCAGTCTTTGATTCTTTAATGGATAAACTCGGTGTGCCGGTCTCACCCGCGATGGTGGAAATACACAACAGTCCAATGTGGTTGGACTACAACACAGCAGATCTCATTCGTGATAATAGTACATACAGTAATACCTTATGTATTAGCCGCAATGAGCGGACTCGATGGTCTGTAAACTGTACAAGCAATAACCTTGATACACAAGAATAACACACTATAATATTCTGTCTCTGCCCAGACGTAAACCTCTTACTTGAATCTCATGAGGATGCGGCTAGAATGTGTGTTCATCCATCCTTCAACTCCGACTTGGTTCCTCGAGGCTTGGGTGATGACGGGAGGCCGTTTCCTCGCTCTGTAGGTGGGCAGTACGGCTGCTGATTCTCGGCGGGCTGGAGGAGAAATCAGCGACGTCGACTTGATTGAAGATGGAAGAGAAATCTTTTCTCTTCACTTCTGCAGGCAAACGGATGAAGATGCGGATTGCTCAGCGGTCTCCTTCGGATCCGTTAGTGTGTTTGGTGGAACACAGAGTAATCTCAACTCGTCCAGCGAGATGGAGATTGTATGGCCACAATTTCATGTCGGACGTTACTTCCTTGTGCCACGAGGCTACACCTGAAAGCAGCGATGAGCTGCGTCTACGCACCGTGAGCAGAGTTGCTGGAAGCAAATCCCGGAAGCATCTCAGAGATATTTCTACTCCCGATGACGTCATGGTTGAGGGGCGTTCTGTTGTGTGCCTCATCCAATAGGAGTTGAGAGTTCAATCCTTTAGTGAGCAAGGCTTCATAGGATTTGTAGTCTGTTTTTGACTCCCTTTGTTTGATTTTGGCGCGTTTTTTATCATTAAGATTCATGACTTTGTATGTGGGCCAGAGTTAGGTTTTATGACTGTGTTAGGCCTGCCTTTGTCTTCTATCTGAATATATGAGGCCCAACACTATGACGTTCCCTATCTGTCACTCACTCGACGTTGTGTCGTTGTAGTGACACTAGGGGTCCCTATACAAAACGCCGCAACTGGCTGAACTGTGTTACGTGAACTGGTGGTGTGTGATGGGCAGACAAATGTGTGCCTCATAGCCAGCGCACCAGGCCGACACGTAACCTGATGGTGCCCCGTCCCTGAGAAAGAAGGTCCTTCCTCAGGGGAATTCGCCGGGGGGGGGCTGTCGCGAGGAGTGTGAGGTCCGAGAACCACGTCTGGGTGGGCCAGTAGGATGCTACCAGGACGACCTGCTCCTTGTCCTCCCTGACCTTGCATATTTGCGCAGTCCAGGGGGCCAGCTGTGTGCCAGCGCATCTATACCGAGAAGTGCCTCGGTCAGGGCATATAAGAGCGGACGTGTGAGGATTCTTGGGAGGTGAATAGGTCTACCTGTGCCTGTCCAAATTGACTCCAGATCAGCTGGACCACTTGAGGGTGGAGTCTCCACTCTCCCCTGAGGGTAACCTGCCGTGACAGCACATCCGCTGCAGTGTTGAGGTCACCCGGGATGTGAGTGGCTCGCAGCGACTTGAGGTGCTGCTGACTCCAGAGGAGGAGACGGCGGGCGAGTTGTGACACACAGCGAGAGTGCAGACCACCTTGGCGGTTGACATATGCTACTGTTGCCGTGTTGTCTGTCCGAACTAACACATGCTTGCCCTGGATCAATGGCTGGAACCTCTGCAGGGCGAGCAGAATTGCCAGCAACTTGAGGCAGTTGATGTGCCAACACAGCCACGGGCCCGTCCACAAGGCGGCGTCTGCGTGCCCGTTGCAAATGGCACCCCAGCCCGTCTTGGAGGTGTCTGTCGTGACCACGACGCACCTGGAGACCTGCTCTAAGGGAACGCCTGCCCGTAGAAATGTGAGTTCGGTCCAAGGGCTGAAGAGGCGGTGACAGATCGGCATGATGACCACGCGATGTGTCCCGCAGCTTCATGCCCATCTCGGGACTCGAGTCTGAAGCCAGTGCTGAAGCGGTCTCATATGCCTCAACCCGAGCAGAATGGCCACTGCTGAGGATGCCATATGCCCCAGGAGCCTCTGAAAGAGTTTCAGTGGAACCGCTGTTTTCTGTCTGAATGCCTTCAAACAGGTCTGCACCGACTGTGCGCGCTCGTTCGCGAGGTATGCTGTCAACGAGACCAACTCCAAACGGAGAAAAGAGATACCTTCCGTAGGAGGGTGGCGATCTCCGCACGCAAGGTAGCAGCATTTTCGTCCTTAACCAAGGTGAAGTGGATACTGCTGAAGGGGTGTTCTCTGCAGTGCAACATTGCAGAGGAGGGAGAAGCTGCTGAAATGCGCTGTCACATCCAGCAGAGGTGAATGAACAGTCAGCTCAGTAAACATCGACTGTTCGGCTCCGAAGAGAAAATCTGAATGAGTGGTTGCACGCCAGCTCCTTTGATACCCGTATGTCCGGGGGAGTGGCATGCAAATATCACATGCCAATTTTCATTGGCCTTTTATCAAAGACCAGAGGTGTCTTGGGCTCCCAAGAGTGACCCCTAGTGTCACTACATCGACACAACGTCGAGTGAGTGACAGATAGGGAACTGCCGGTACTCTGTAGACTAAATTAGAGAAGTGCAGGTACTGCTTACCACTGAGTTCCCACCCACTTCAAGCACTGTCCTTGGGTATGTAATCGCTTTTTCAAGTTGTCCGATCTGACGGTAATTTCCTATTAAACATTTATACATTTGTTCTGCAGGTGATTGACTGGTGAGAGGTGGTGCTTCGCTGCCATCGGGGTCACATCAGAACAGCATTTTAAACCTCAAATGCGATGTGGTTTTTGACTACCTCTGTATTTCCAATCACAAAAAAATTTGCACCCCATTTACAACTATATTTAGTGCTGATCATTTGAGATTGGATCATCCGAAACGCATCTTAATACCAGCTGTAAACAGGGTCTAAATTGACTGCAGCCAGAGCTAGGTAATGCTATAGAACGACTTCCGGCAGAAGTCCCACCCACAATGTTTCCCCAGGTGGATATATATACAGTATATATCAGATAGGTATTTTACTGTATATACTGTATATACATTGATCAGCCACAACATTAAAACCACCTGCTAAATATTGTGTAGGTCCACCTCGTTCCACCAAAACAGCGCCAACCCGCATCTCAGGATAGCATTCTTCTCACCACAGTTTTACAGTGTGGTTATCTGAGTTAATGTACACTTTGTCAGTTCAAACCAGTCTGGCCATTCTCTGTTCTCATTAACAAGGTGTTTCCGTCCGCAGAACTGCCGCTCACTGGATGTTTTTTGTTTTTGCCACCATTCTGAGTAAACTCTAGACTGTTATGTGTGAAAATCGCAGGAGATCAGCATTTACAAAAATACTCTAACTAGCCCATCTAGCTTCATTTAGAGTTCACATCAACCATCAGAATGGTGAAAAAATGTGATCTCAGTGATTTGGACTGTGGCATGATTTTTGGTGCCAGATGGGCTGGTTTGAGTATTTCTGTACTCAAACTAAGTGACGGAGATGTTCATTCGCAAGGAGAGATGCATGGATTTTGTGTTTCAGTAAAGGTAAGTTAATATTTTTATTAAAAATCTGTGTTGCTGATACTAGGTCATAGATACTAGGTCATTGTTTCTGGTTAGTCTGAGGTTATGAAGTGGTGATCTGGCAATCATGTCCTTCTTGTGTTATGCTCTGTTCGTTTTATAGTTAGAACATTAGGGCGCAGTGTCTGTTTAAAAATATATATATTAAGGGATGACTGCCGTATTTGCCTTGTGCATTCAGGTTAAGAATGTTGTCTTTGGAGGTCAGATTAGTTAAATGCTGCTGTCCATTGCAGTGTTTCTGAACTGTGGGAAGAGTGATGTAGTGAAACTAGTAACTTGCAATCTTTTCTTTTTCTTTTTGTATGTCAAAAAAAGCTCTTCTGGCACTATGGTTCATTGTATGATTCAGTGGACATGCTTGGCTCAATATATGACAATATTTTATTTGTGTGATATGAGCAATATTGCTATCCTGAATTTAAAATAATTTGGTCATGCAGTTCGCCACTGTGATATTTTTCTTTTGACTGGTGGGTTCTAAAGCAACAATTTACGTCTATAAAATTTCCGTGACATTACACTCACCCGTATAATGTGTTTTGGGCACAGCATTTAATAATGTGTATTAAAAATATTTGATGCTTGCCCAGTCTCAAAGCCCACGGCATGTGCCTGATATACAGTTGAAGTCAGAAGTTTACATAAAATTAGGTTGAAGTCATTAAAACTAATTTTTTAACCATTCCACAGATTTAATATTTGCTAACTATAGTTTTGGCAAGTTGTTTAGGACATCTACTTTGTGCAAGATATAAGTAATTGTTTACAGACAGATTGTTTAACTTTTAATTGACTATATTACAATTCCAGTGGGTGAGACGTTTAAATACACTAAGTTAACTGTGCCTTTAAGCAGCTTGGAAAATTCCAGAAAATGTTGTCAAGCCTTTAGACAATTAGCCAATTAGCTTCTGATAGGAGGTGTACTGAATTTGAGGTGTACCTGTGGATGTATTTTAAGGCCCACCTTCAAACTCAGTGTCTCTTTGCTTGACATCATGGGAAAATCCAAAGAAATCAGCTAAGACCTCAGAATAAAAATGTGGACCTTCACAAGTCTGTTTCATCCTTGGGAACAATTTACAAATGCCAGAAGGTACCATGTTCATCTGTAAAAACAATAGTACACAAGTATAAACACTATGGGACCATGCAGCCATCATACCGCTCAGGAAAGAGACGCATTCTGTTTCCTAGAGATGAGTGTAGTTTGGTGAGAAAAGTGCAAATCAATCCCAAAACAAAAACAGCAAAGGACCTTGTGAAGATGCTGGAGGAAACAGGTAGACAAGTATCTATATCCACAGTAAAATGAGTCCTATATCAACATAAACTGAAAGACTGCTCAGCAAGAAAGAAGCCACTGCTCCAAAACCACCATAAAAAAGCCAGACTACAGTTTGCAAGTGCACGTGGGGACAAAGATCTTACTTTTTAGAGAAATGTCCTCTTGTCTAATGAAACAAAAATTGAAATGTTTGGCCATAATGACCATCGTTATGTTTGGAGGAAAAAGGGTGAGGCTTGCAAGCCGAAGAACACCATCCCAAACGTGAAGCATGGGGGTGGCAGCATCATGTTGTGGGGGTGCTTTGCTGCAGGAGGGACTGGTGCATTTCACAAAATAGATGGCATCATGAGGAAGGAAAATGATCTGGATATGTTGAAGCAACATCTCAAGACATCAACCAGGAAGTTAAAGCTTGGTTGCAAATGGGTCTTCCAAATGGACAATGACCCCAAGCATACCTCCAAAGTCGTGGCAAAATGGCTTAAGGACAACAAATTCAAGGTATTGGAGTGACCATCACAAAGCTCTGACCTCAATCCAATTTGTGGACAGAATGGAAAAAGCATGTGTGAGCAAGGAGGTCTACAAACCTGACTCAGTTACACCAGTTCTGTCTGGAGGAATGGCCCAAAATTTCAGCAACTTATTGTGAGAAGCTTGTGGAAGGCTACTCAAAACATTTGACCCAAGTTGAACAATTTATAGGCAATGCTACCAAGTACTAACAAAGTGTATGTAAACATCTGACCCACTGGGAATGTGATGAAAGAAATAAAAGCTGAAATAAATCACTCTCTACTATTATTGTAACATTTCACATTCATAAAATAAAGTAGTGATCCTAACTGACCTAAGACAGTGAATGTTTTCTACGATTTAATGTCAGGAATTGTGAAAAACTGAGTTTGAATGTATTTGGCTAAGGTGTATGTAAACTTCTGACTTCAAATTATGTAAAATAAAAAAAAGAAGTTTTTGAAATTGATGACTTGGACCAAATAATAAAGAAAAGCAGCCAATAAGTGCCCAGCATATAGATGGGAATTTACTTTTAAAAAGTATCCCAGGGTGATACCTCAAGAAGTTGGTTGAGAAAATGTCAAGAGTACATTTCTGAAAATTCTAGGCAAAGGGTGAGTACTTTGAAGATGCTAAAATATAACACAGTTTTGATTTATTTGGGATTTTGTTTAGTCACAACATAATTCCCATAGTTCCATTTATGTTATTCCATAGTTTTAATGGCTTTACTATTATTCTAAAATGTGAAGAAAAAAAATTATAATATAGAATGGTAAGTGTTTCAAAACGTTTGACCGGTAGTGTATATGGCAAGGAGGAGGGCGTGGTCGGGCCGTAACAATGGACGCCCAGTGCTAAATCAGCCCAGTCAGCCGGGAGAGGGATAAAGAGGAGCCAGGGATGCCAGTTTGAGAGAGAGCGGGAGAGATGCACGCAGCCGCTGTGTATGTGTGTCAGTGTTTGTGTTGTGTTTAAGTTGTAATTAAAGTCTTTTTGGTTGATAACCCGGTTCCTGCTTCTTCCTCTCCCGATGAACAAGAGGCATCTCTGCCACACTGGTGCGAAACCCGGGATTGGAGGAAGACACGCTGTCATGGAATCCTCTACGCTGCCGTCCGCCAGGGGGCGGAGGTGCCGTTTCCATCCACCACTGGGCGTAGGAGCCTGTTTCTGTCCACCACGGGGAGGAGGAGCCCACTGCCATCCACCAGGGGGCAGTGCAGTTGGTTGAGGACCATGTGGCAGCGTGGTCAGGAACCAGAGTTTTTTTTTTTTTATCTCTCTCTCCCCTCTCTCTCTCGGGCTCTCCCGCTCTCTCTTTCCCCTTTCCCCTCTCCCTACTCAGATTCCCAGTAGTGGGAAAAACCGGCCAGTGGGAGGATGGCCGAAAGGGCAACACCTCCCCTCCCCTATAGAAAGAAATACATGGTCCTGACTGTTCCACACATTCGTGGAAACAGAACAAAGCTCACCAAAACTCATTTTGGAAACAGGTCATTATGCAGTAAGACCTTTACTCCGGTCATCATGTCAGATCTTAATTGTAGGTTAGGTCTATAATTATGGTATCCATTACTGCCCTGCTAATTGGAATGTCTGCTCTTACCATTTTGCTTTGTTGATTGAAATTGGTAGTCTAGTGAAACTGCAGTTTGACCCACTTTGTTTTTCATTTGTGGCTTAAGGTTTAGGCAGAAAAGTCCATTTATCAGTGAATGTGGATCTTACATCAATTCAGGTCTAATATCGCTATTTAGAATCCCATTTTGGAGTCTATCAGGGGAAATGCATAACTTTCCGTTTAGATGGAGTTTAATGAGATGAAAATAATTTTCTTCACTGTTTCTTTGGTGTTTTTGCAACCATGTTATAATAAAGAAAGTTATCACATGAGTTTCGCTAATAATAATAATAATAATAATAATAATAATTCCATGTTTTCAAGTTCCACACTCTCAGATTTAGGAAGCGTAGTGCTTTTTATTAAGAGCAGATCCTAGTCATTGTCAACCTGCCTTTATTCCTGTCTTAACGCTAAGAAATCTCAAACATGATCCTCTTCCCAACAGCCATTTGGCTGGGGATATAGTGAACAATCAATTCAGTCAGATTATTAGTCCATCTAATAATTGAATTGAGCTGTCGCTTGGATAATGGATTCACTACTCACACTGTCGCTTCAGCCAAGGGTGGTTTAAAGAAGTCTGTTAGAGAGAGTGAGAGAGAAAGAGAGAAGTAGCAGAGAAGGGCAGGGGTGTGGATGGAAGGGAAAAAGAGAGAGACCACTTTGGCAGTGACTCCTCAGGATGGCAGAGCAATCAGATGCGTGTCAGTTTTTAATCAGTTTCCATGGAGGCACAAATTATTCGTCATATAAGGAAAACGTCTTGCTTCTCCTCTCTAAATCCCAATTGCACGTATCAACTTACAATTTTACATCTTAGGAGAGACTGTTTAAGCTCCGCTGGAGAAGTCCATGGCATGTTTTATACAGTCTGTCTTATTAAAGGGATGGTTCACCCAAAAATTCTCTCATCATTTACTCAACCCTTATGCCATCCTAGATGTGTATGACTTTCTTTCTTCTGCAAAACACAAATTATGTTTAGAAGAATATTTCAGCTCTCTAGGTCCATACAGTGCAAGTGAATGGGTGCCAAAATTGTAATGCTCCAAAAAGCACATGAAGGCATAATAAAAGTAATCCATACAACTCCAGTGTTTTAATCGATATCTTCAGAAGTGATGTGATAGGTGTGGGTGAGAAACAGATCAATTTTTATGTCCTTTTTTTGCTAGAAATTATCCTCCCTGCCCAGTAGGGGGTGATATGCATGAAGAATGTGAATCATCAAAAACACAAGAAGAAAAATGTGAAACTGAAAGTTAAAGTGGAGAGTGACTAAGCAGGGAGGATCGTTTATAGTAAAAAAGGACTTACATATTGATCTTTTTCTCACCAGCACCTATCATGTTGCTTCTGAACACATTGATTTAACCACTAAAGTCTTATGGATTACTTTAATACTGGCTTATGTGATTTTTGGAGCTTAACATTTTTGGCACCCATTCAATTGCATTGTATGGACCTACAGAGCTGAGAAATTCTTCTAAAAAGCTTAATTTGAGTTCAGCAGATGAAAGAAAGTCATACACATCTGGGATAGCATAAGGGTGAGTAAATGATGAGAGAATTTTCATTTTTGGGTGAACCATTCCTTTAACTTTCCACCAGAGATTAAGTTTTGAAGGAACACAAAAAATTCAATAAAGTAATATGCTGAAAAGCATAATATTTCAGATATGGCAAAAAATGAACATGCTTTTTAATGTCTATTGTTCATTTACACAGACAACTGACTGCCAATATATTGTATTGCATGGTCTTACTAGGGCACAGTTGGGTAAATAAAATCAGATCAGGAGCTGAATAAAACATGTTGTCCCCCAGATGGGATTCCAACACACTTTAGAACTATTATTACTCTGTCTGTTGTTTTGATCACATATGCACTGCAGAAACAGCAAGACACATGCACTCTTTGATATGATATCCATTTTGCCTAACCCTATTTTAATCCATTATTAGACAGACTAATACCTGTTTGTGGATCAGAGAGCTGGCAGGGGTCTCTGTACAGAGCACGGAGTGAGGCTGATTACTCACTCTGTTGCGGTGAGATTTCAAATGAAAGAAAAACAGAACGACCCTAGTCACAGTAATGGAGTGGTACATCTGACACCTTATCAGCTGGAGGTGTTCATCAGAGAGAGCTCTCTTTATTTTCTTTAAGAGATTCTCCAAATATATGGTTGTGGGTGAGGTGCCAACTTTCTACTTTAGGTGATTTTAGAAACACTGGGTCCTTTCTCTTTATCAGGTCATGTCACATCAGAATGGACATGGATAGACTTTAAGTGGGAAGTAAAAATGAAAGCAATTACAAAGCAAGCAAACAGTCATGTTGTTGTTCTAGATCTACCTCTTAATCTTGTTTTCTTTTCTACTCATTACTTTCTCTTCCTGATTCTCTACTCTTTTACTCACTCTTTTACCCCCCTTCATGCCTGTGATCCATGACATGTGATTGTGATCCAGAAAATCAGAAAAGACCCTGTCAGTAGAGTTACACAAAAACACGACAGGAGCTTCATCTTTATAATGAACCTTGTCATTCTAAATGGAAAACATACAAGCAGAGGAAGCCCTATGAATAATTTAATGAGGAAACCATGGAGGAAGGCCTTTCGCATTACTGCAAATGATTACTTCTTTTTTCTGCTGATACAAGTCTTTATGAAGAAACTGGCTAATTGATGGTGCAGCTGGCTAAAAGTTTCACTCTCTGACATATATGCTAATAAGGAAACTGTGGCAGACCTGGAGGAAGCGGGAACTGGGTGAACACTTCACGTAGGACTTTAATTACAAACAGTTCACTCAGACACAACATACAAAGTGCTATCTAGCACACACGCGCCGGCAGACACACACACAGCTCTGTGTGATGCTTACAATGTTGACCTTCCCGGCCCAACACAGAATGCACACGTTTGCGAGTTGTGTGCAACTCTCTCTCTCTCGAACTGGAGTCTCTGGCTCCTCTTTATCCCTCTGCCGTCTGATTGAGGCAACTCAGCAGCAGGTGTCTGTCCTTACTGCCCGGCCACACCCTCCTCCTCATCACAGAAATATTTCGGTGGTGTCACTTTAGAGATAGCAAATTCTTTGAAAGAATAGAAGGAATGCTAATAAAAAAAGTTTGTCTCCTGAATGACAGCATACACAGACACATACATCCTAATTTGACAATCAAACATTGAGTATTTCTTTTATAAAAGTTGTACATGGAAATCACTGCAAGCCTCATGTTAATCTGATTGAGAATGTTACAAGCAGTTCAAACCATTAATAGTTTGTCCGAGTGTTAGTTTGAAAAGTCCCTTCATCTATTGTTACTTTGCTAATCAAACTAAAGTAGACTATTACCTTGGTCTACCACTCTGCTTTCTATTTTCAGGTTACTGCCCCTAAATTTGAATAGGTAAAAGTAAAACCTGTTTTAAACAGTTAACTTGATAAGTCCAGGCAATGAGTGGGTCAGCCCGCACTGGTGCAGGGGAGCCATTAGCAGGTATAGCGAATGTAATTGAATGGTGCAGTGCTGCACCAGCTAATGGAAAGGAAACAGGCTGCTGGGTTCAAATGGGAATCTTTGCCACAGTACGGAGGGCTCCTGCTACTATGGATATCCAGTAAATATGATTGAGCCCAATGGGGTTTCGTCTACTGGATGCCATGGAGTTGGACCAGCACCCGTTCCCCCAATCTTACTAGCCCCTTGGCCATGTGTTACCCTCTAATCTGTTCGCAAGAAGCATGATACCCCGAGACCACTTCTGAGGGTATACAAGGAGAATGATAACATGCTACAACACATGGATCGAACAGGCAATGCAAATTTGGTGTAATCAGAGGATCATTAGCACTCATTTCAATATTTAGCTTGTATTTATCTCCAGCTAGTAATTGCTATGAGAGAAGTCAGCATTTCCTCAGTTTCACGAAATTCTCCAAAAATGTGCTTCAGGGTTATATGATTAAAGACACACTAGCCTACAAATGTTATTTTTCGCATGGCACATTTTAATTGCCATGATTATATTGAGTGCTTATCATATACCAGTACACATGCACTGATATATAACCCCTGGTAAATATAGTCCTATAGTCCTCTTCTAAGTGGGCATGCCATAAGGATGTTATATTTCAGGCAGTCTTAAGATAAACTAGTTCCTGTAAGCTCTAGGAGATGTTGATTATACTTTGATGAAAACTAGGTCTTGGCCCCAGGCAAACATTCAGTATAAAATGAGTTTATTCAACAATGCCTATCACAAATTGAGGGCTCCCTTTTTCCAGCTCAATCAATTGTAGTATTATGGAGTTTTTTTCGTTTTTTTTTTTTTTTTTTTTTTTTGTGAAATTGTGGAAGAATGATGCTAAGGTAGTTTGACCCTCAAATACGCTAAATTAGCAAAAACAGATGGCGGAATTGATTTGTCATGTCTCCAGCTAATCAAACAGTGTGCTGTTTTGCTGCATGTCTGAGTTGAGTGACTTAACAGCTGTCACTGTTTTAAACAAGGTGGATGAGATTCTAACTTCCTTTCAAGCACCATACCAGAATCACCTCTGACAGCGCCTGGCCATACCTGTCACTTAGTTGCCTTGTGTTTTCTCCAAAATTTCCCCTCACCTGGTAGGGGACACTCAATCGAATCACGCTGTCGCAACCTATAGCCCCTTCAGTCCAACTCATCCATCAATCTGTTCAGAGTCACGACCCACCACAGAGTCAATTACATAAGCTCTCCTCTAAAATTCACAATTCATCAGCTTGCTGTTGCTGCCACAATTTCAAATAGATTAAGAATAACAATTTGCCGGAAGCCTGGGTAGCTCAGCGAGTATTGATGCTGACTGAGTTCGAATCCAGGGCATGCTGAGTGACTCTAGCTAGGTCTCCTAAGCAACCAAATTGGCCTGGTTGCTAGTGAGAGTAGAGTCACATGGGGTAACCTCCTCATGGTCGCTATAATGTGGTTCTCGCTCTCAGTGGGGCACGTGGTGAGTTGTGCGTGGATGCCGCAGAGAATAGCGTGGGCCTCCACACGCGCTACATCTCCGCGGTAACGCGCTCAACAAGCCACGTGATAAGATGCACAGATTGACAGTCTCAGACGCGGAGGCAACTGAGATTCGTCCTCCACCATCTGGATTGAGGCGAGTCACTACGCCACCACGAGGACTTAGAGCACATTGGGAATTGGGCATTCCAAATTGAGGAGAAAAGGAATAAAAAAAAAAAAAGAATAACACTTTGCCTGTTATTCGTAAACACCCTCAAACTCCATCCCTCTAATGACTGTGAGCATGTTGTATATATTTATTAACTGAGTACAAAATGCCAGTTACAAGACCAAAATGCTGGTTACATCGTTATGACTTATGCAACATTTGAGTTTGAGTTTGATTTCAACACAAAAACCTTCAGAATAATTCTATTTTACTTTATCCTTTCATCCCTTATGGCCTAGGCTTCAGCATGCAGAAATCCCTGTTTCAGATTGCAGGAAATCGAGCAATCCACAGCCAGCTGGCATCCTCTAATGCCAAGAAGTGGCATGGGGCATTTCCTTAGTGTCAAGGATGGACCACTGTGGCTAATCACCAGACAGCATGGACAAAAATTGGAGCGTATTCACAGTAAAAGAAAGATCCAACACCACAGACTACAGTGGTATCACTTCCTCAATGTCAGTTATAAAATGTTAAAATTCTGTATAATAATTTATTCATTATTTATTAACTGATAGTGTAGTTTTTATGATATTTTAAAAAATGAAGATGAAATAACATGGACTGATGACTTCAGCAGAAGCATATGCCATCGATTAATAACCTCAGATTTCACAGTAGGATACTGTTAAAAATTGCCTATGGACAAAAGTAATGGTATTTTTTTACTTATGGAACCAGACTGTTGTGTTCTATTGGCTCCTCAAAGTAATAATAAGAAAGGAAGTCCATGTTAAATTTATTAAACGTGAAACTCTGCTTTTTATTTGATAATAATGATATTCATGTTTACAAAATTTAACATGGACTTCCTTTCTTCTTATTATTTTTAGAAGCCAATAGAACACAACAGTCTGGTTCCAGAAATAAAAAAAATACCATTACTTTTGCCCATATGCAATTTTTAACAATAACCTACTGTGAACTCTGAGGTTGTTAATCAATGGCATATGCTTCTGCTGAAGTCATCAGTCCATGTTATTTCATCTTCATTTTTAAAAATAGCATAAAAACTACACTATCAATGACCCTGCAGAGAATTACAGTCAATCACAGAATAACAGCTAAGTGAGCAAACAGAGTGCATCTACAAAGCATTTATAATCCACAACTTAAAATCAATAGTCCCCACCCACACCCAATCATTCAATCAAATAGCCAAAACAATGACTGACAGAAAATTTGTTAAATCCTGTTCTGAGGAACACCCACTACAATGTTCTAAACCAGTGTGTGATCTGCAGGTGTTGCTCGTAGATTTTAGCTATAGAAGTTAGTTAGGCAATCTAAAAAATGACAAAGTGATTAAAAATGTAAGATAATTTCAAAAATGGGGAAATGACTGTGGACGTTTTCTCAAGCATATTTGTCACTCTTGCAACACAGTGGAAAAATTGCTCCTGAGATCTAGCAGTTTAATGATGCTGGATGAGACCACTGCAGGATATTTTGAGATTTTAGCACTCATGGTGATCATATTGCTTTTTCTTTATCTAATAATCATGTGGAGAGAGCATTTTCATGAGTAACACTACACAATGGATAATGGATTAGCTGTTTTCCCATTCTCCCTGACAGCTGGGAACTTTGACTCTTCTGTGTATTAGTCAATTCAACTGGCTGTTCAAAGATTTACAGTTATGTTCAAGTTGGAATTTGGAATGAGCCATGACAGTGTAAAAAGGTAGGACAGATTACATATGATCTTTATTTGATATATTCATAAACTACTGAATGGCAAAAACATAACTTCAATCATAGCACAACGACTTACAGCACTTTTATTATTTGGCTTCTTAATATCCACAGGAAAAACATATTTTATTGATCTTCTGCATCAAAAAAGAACTGTATTACATAGTGTAAATATATAACATCTTGTATTTTTTTATAAATTAAGAGGGAAAAGCAATGCATTAATCTGAATTAATTGTATTTTTATAATAATAATACTGTATTTAGAGGCAAAATTCAAGAAATTCAATCATGGATTATGGCAGATTAGTCGTATTATCAACAAAAAAAATAATAAAATAAAAATACGATTGACCATGATTTTATCTATTGAAAGCATCGGGCAACATCCATTCATTGAAAACAATAGTAATATATTCGTATCGTAATCTCTAACTGTCACGTGCCATTCTAATGCAGTCTTAAACAGTCTAAATAGTTTTCATCAGCAACTTACTCTGTCATCTCCATAGAAACAGAATAAGCGGCTCGTCGCGTCACTTATCTGTGCATCATCATTACTTGTGTAGGGTTACCTCTCAGGGTCGAACATGTTTGGCATTAGGTGAAAGAGAAAATCAAGTTAGCCCGGAACGTTTTGTGTTCACAATCAGGGTTGGGAGGGTTACTTTTGAAATGTATTCCATTACAGATTACAGAATACATCCTGTAAAATGTAATTTGTAACATATTTTGTTAGATTACTCAAGGTCAGTAACGTATTCTAAATACTTTGGATTACTTCTTCAGCACTGGTAGATTTTTTCACTTGTTTTGACAATAAAAACTCTGCCAGTACAGTAAGACAAAATACACATGTTAAAAATACATTCTCTGAAAAACCTAAATATTTTATGCAGTGTTGATTCTAAAACAAAGTAAATCAAACTGATCTTGTTTTAAGGATTTTTAGATATTTTTACAGGAAAACAATAAAAAACATTATTATCAAAAATAAGATTTTTGCCCTAATATCAAAGGTCTTACTAGAAAAAAAGAAATGATGACCCAACGCGAATTTTCTTGATAAAAAATATGATCGTGCGTGGTGACGTGCATGTAAAATGGCTAGAAATGGCATTTTAGCTTAGCGTAAAGCTGACAGTTTACACAAGGTTTATTTCTATTTCTTCTGCTCCAAACTTACTTCAAACTTACTTCTCTGTCTGCTCGTATGACTGTAACACATCATAAGAAAGTGTTTCACCGCTGTTAAAATGCATTTTGGATTGCATCATTTATATGTATAAATGTTTTCCATCTGAAAAGACTAAATATTAAATGAAACAAATGACAATAAAATGCAAAGAAATCTCTTCAGTAATCAAAATACTTTTTGAATGTAACTGTATTCTGAATACCAGTGATTTAATCTGTAACTGTAGCGGAATAAAGTTATTTATATTTTGTATTTTAAATACGTATACCCGTTACATGTATTCCGTTACTCCCCAACCCTGTTCACAATGCACGTTATTAGCGAACCGAACTGCAGACTGCAAGCGAACCACACTCAGACCACCTCCCGAGATGGTCTCGGTTCGGTTCACTTTAAAGTGGTCTGTGATCATTTGGACTGTTCACATATGGGCCAAAAATCCCACGAACCGTGCTCAGACCCCTGAAACGGACCAAGTGTGAAAACGCCCTAAGAAAAGAAGGGGTAAAAGTAAAGGTTTTTGTAAACTTTATTGTTATGTTGCTTAATTGTGTCATTAAGTTTATCAAGGTTATGCTTCCTTATTATGGTTAAATGTGCTTGATTTTATATACACTATTTGGGCATTTTGGGCAAATCATCAAAGTAATCTGGCAACACTGGGTGCGAGGTGACAATCTGACGTGGTGCAACTTTTGAGTAATTTTCTATACAGTATTTAGACTATGTTCTACATCTAGACCAGGTGTGCTCATTATGATGATTGTGATAGCAAGACAACCACAGTTTGATCTCTATAAAATCTAAAACAGCATTTTTATTTTCTTTGCTTCTGTAGCAACTGTTTGACTAACAGGCGGCATATGTATATGTGCTGTGCTTTACTTTTTGTTCTTTTCTGTTCCTTGCCACAGTTCCTTGCCACAGCCTAACGACAAATAATATATGTATACTGTGTGTGTGTGTGTATATACACATATAGTACTGTGCAAAAGTTTTAGGCACTTGTGAAAAATGTTGCAAAGTGAGAATGTCTTCAAAAATAATGCCATATATAGTTTTCATTTATCAGTTAACATCATACAAAGTCCAGTAAATATAAAACAGCTAAATCAATATTTGGTGTGACCACCTTTGCCTTCAAAACAGTACCAATTCTCCTAGGTATACCTGGACACGGTTTTTCTTGATTGTTGGTAGATAGGATGTTCCAAGCTTCTTGGAGAATTTGCCACAGTTCTTCTATCTATTTAGGCTGTCTCAATTACTTCTGTCTCTTCATGTAATCCCAGACTGACTCGATGTTCAGTGGGGGGCTCAGTGGGGGCATTGCCATCTGTTGCAGGGCTCCCTGTTCTTCTATTCAATTAGCAAAAGGAATGGTTGTGAGTCTAAAATGTATATTTCCTATTGATACTTTGTTTTTGTAAAACATCTTATGTGCCTAAGACTTTTGCACAGTACTGTATATACAGTGGTGTGAAAAAGTGTTTGCCCCTTCCTGATTTCTTATTTTTTTGCATGTTTGTCACACTTAAATGTTTCAGATCATCAAACAAGTTTAAATATTAGTCAAAGATAACACAAGTAAACACAAAATGCAGTTTTTAAATGAAGGTTGTTATTATTAAGGGAAAACAAAATCCAAACCTACATGGCCCTGTGTGAAAAAGTGTTTGCCCCACCTGTTAAAACATAACTTAACTGCGGTTTATCACACCTGAGTTCAATTTCTCTAGCCACACCCAGGCCTGATTACTGCCACACCTGTTCTCAATCAAGAAATCACTTAAATAGGACCTGCCTGACAAAGTGAAGTAGACCAAAAAATTTTCAAAAGCTAGACATCATGCCGAGATCCAAAGAAATTCAGGAACAAATGAGAAAGAAAGTAATTGAGATCTATCAGTCTAGAAAACGTTATAAAGCCATTTCTAAAGCTTTGGGACTCCAGAGAACCACAGTGAGAGCCATTATCCACAAATGGCAAAAACATGGAACAGTGGTGAACCTTCCCAGGAGTGGCCGGCCAACCAAAATTACCCCAAGAGCGCAGCGACGACTCATCCAAGAGGTCACAAAAGACCCCACAACAACATCCAAAGAACTGCAGGCCTCACTTGCCTCAGTTAAGGTCAGTGTTCATGACTCCACCACAAGAAAGAGACTGGGCAAAAATGGCTTGCATGGCAGAGTTCCAAGACGAAAACCACTGCTGAGCAAAAAGAACATTAAGGCTAGTCTCATTTTTGCCAGAAAACATCTTGATGATCCCCAAGACTTTTGGGAAAATACTCTGTGGACTGACGAGACAAAAGTTGAACTTTTTGGAAGGTGTGTGTCCCATTACATCTGGCGTAAAAGTAACACCGCATTTCAGAAAAAGAACATCATACCAACAGTAAAATATGGTGGTGGTAGTGTGATGGTCTGGGGCTGTTTTGCTGCTTCAGGACCTGGAAGACTTGCTGTGATAAATGGAACCATGAATTCTGCTGTCTACCAAAAAATCCTGAAGGAGAATGTCCGGCCAACTGTTCGTGACCTCAAGTTGAAGCGAACTTGGGTTCTGCAGCAGGACAATGATCCAAAACACACCAGCAAGTCCACCTCTGAATGGCTGAAGAAAAACAAAATGAAGACTTTGGAGTGGCCTAGTCAAAGTCCTGACCTGAATCCTATCGAGATGCTGTGGCATGACCTTAAAAAGGCAGTTCATGCTCGAAAACCCTCCAATGTGGCTGAATTACAACAATTCTGCAAAGATGAGTGGGCCAAAATTCCTCCACAGCGCTGTAAAAGTCTCATTGCAAGTTATCGCAAACACTTGATTGCAGTTGTTGCTGCTAAGGGTGGCCCAACCAATTATTAGGTTTAGGGGGGAATCACTTTTTCACACAGGGCCATGTAGGTTTGGATTTTGTTTTCCCTTAATAATAACAGCCTTCATTTAAAAACTGCATTTTGTGTTTACTTGTGTTATCTTTGACTAATATTTAAACTTGTTTGATGATCTGAAACATTTAAGTGTGACAAACATGCAAAAAAATAAGAAATCAGGAAGGGGGCAAACACTTTTTCACACCACTGTATATATATATATATATATATATATATATATATATATACACTGTTGCAATCAAAATTATTCAACCCCCCTGACCAGCAATACATTCTGGTGATGTGAATTAAAACACATCAACTAAAACCTCAGTAAACAGTCAAAGTAAGTTTTTAATACACATTTGAGTGATTTGAGAACAAAGAGTTCAGTTTACCCAAATTTTAAAATAAAAAATAATTAATTCTCTCCACAAATGTCATGTCAAAAATATTCAACCCCCAAAGTCAATCATTTGTGGAGCATCCTTTATCCTCAATAACAGCAAATAAATGTTTCAGGTAAGTGTTCTCAGGCTTCTGACTATTCTCTATTAGAATTTTTAGCAAAAGCTTCCAGCTCATTGACTTTCTTTGGTTTCTGTGCTGCCACTGCTTCCTTGAAATCCCAACAAAGGTTTGCAATGGGATTTTAATGATGGACTGAAAGGGCCATTTAAGGACATTCCACAACCTATCCCTGAACCAGATTTTGGACAACTTGGATGTATCCTTGGTGTTATTGTCTTGTTGGAAAGTCAAGTGATCACTGAGCTTCAGTTTACACACTGAAGGCATCACATTTTTCATGCCAAAATGGCCTGATACCTGAAAGAATCCATGGTGTCAGTCACATAGTCAGGATAGCCGTTTCCTGTAGTTGCAAAACACCCTCATAACAGGACTGACCCACCTCCATGCTTGACTGTGGGGATGGTGTCGTTCTTGTCATCACCTTGTCATCTTACTCCAGACGTACTGCTGACCCATGGGTCTAAAACTCATTTTCAGTTTAGTGTCATACGTCTATAAAACCTTCCAGGACTCCACAGGTCTTTCCTAATTACTTCTTGAATATTCAAGTCAACATTTCCCTTGGTGAAGTTTTGCTTTCTTCCGCACCCCAAGAAGGTTGCTGTTGTTCCATATTTAAAAAAATGTATGAATGGTGCTGCCAACTTTGTCTACTGTAAATTGAAGTGCCTTGGAAATGTACTTTTAGCCATGACATTTCTTGTGTAATGAAATAATCTCCTCTATTAGCTTTTGAGACAGCTTATTTTGAATTGCATTTTTTGCATAGAAATACATTTTTGCTTACAATGCTAAACTTACATTTTTAAACTTAAATAAGTGCAATTGCAGATTGATGACTTAATTTTGTTTAAAACAATTACTTGTGGAGCCTTACATATTTAAGAAACAGCTACATGCAATAGGGGTTGAATAATTATGACATGGCTGTATTTTTTAAAAATCCTGCTATTTACAAATATTAGGTTATATATTCACACTATGACTTTGAATGTGTCACTCAACTGATATAGATGTAAAGTTAAAAAATTCTGGGTCATCAGAAAAGCTTACCTTTTTAAATCCTTACTGTCTTGGGTTTTTTTTTTTTTTTTTTTTTTTTTGATGAGAACACTTTGAAGTAGTTTAAGAAGTTCTGAACATTTTTTTCAAATTGTAATAGTAATTTGTCATGTTATTAATGTCCTGACTATACATTGTGATCAGTTGAATGCCACTTTGGTGAATAAAAGTACCAATTTCTTTCCATAAGAGAAAATCTGTACATTATTCCAAACTTTTGGCTGCCAGTGTATATACAGTTGAAGTCAGAAGTTTACATACACCTTAGCCAAATACTTTTAAACTCAGTTTTTCACAATTCCTGACATTTAATCGTCGAAAACATTCCCTGTCTTAGGTCAGTTAGGATCACTACTTTATTTTAAGAATGTGAAATGTCAGAATAATAGTAGAGATAATGGTTTATTTCAGCTTTTATTTCTTTCATCACATTCCCTGAAGTTTACACACGCGAATTTTAGTATTTGGTAGCATTGCCTTAAAATAGTTTAACTTGGGTCAGATGTTTTGGGTAGCCTTCCACAAGCTTCTCACAATAAGTTGTTGGAATGTTGGCCCATTCCTTCAGACAGAACTGGTGTTAGGTTTGTAGGCCTCCTTGCTCACACACACTTTTTCAGTTCTGCCCACAATTTTTCTATCGGATTGAGGTCAGGGCTTTGTGATGACCACTCCAATACCTTGACTTTGTTGTACTTCAGCCATTTTGCCACAACTTTGGAAGTATGCTTGGGGTCATTGTCCATTTGGTATACCCATTTGCGACTAAGCTTTAACTTCCTGGCTGAAGTCTTGAGATGTTGCTTCAATATAGCCACATAATTTTCCTTCCTCATGATGCCATCTATTTTGTGAAGTGCACCAGTCCCTCCTGCAGCAAAGCACCCCCACAACATGATGCTGCCACCCCCATGCTTCACGGTTCAGATGGTATTCTTCGGCTTGCAAGCCTCACTCTTTTTCCTCCAAACATAATGATGGTTATTATGGCCAAACAGTTCAAATTTTATTTTATAAGACCAGAGGAAATTTCTCCAAAAAGTAAGATCTTTGTCCCCGTGTGCACTTGCAAACTGTTGTCTATTTTTTTATGTCAGTTTTGGAGCAGTGGCTTCTTCCTTGCTGAGCAGCCTTTCAGGTTATTTCAATATATGACTCATTTTACTGTGGATATAGATACTTGTCTACCGGTTTCCTCCAGAATCTTCACAAGATCCTTTGCTGTTGTTCTGGGATTGATTTGCACTTTTCACACCAACCTACGTTCATCTCTAGGAGAGAGAATGTGTCTCCTTCCTGAGGCTGCATGGTCCCATGGTGTTTATACTTGCATACTATTGTTTATACAGATGAACGTGGTACCTTCAGGTGTTTGAAAATTGCTCCCAAGGATGAAACAGACTTGTGGAGGTCCACAATTTATTTTTTTTTTATTTGTTTTTTTTATTTTTTTTGAGGTCTTGACTGATTTGTTTTGATTTTCCAATGATGTCAAGCAAAAAGTCACTGGGTTTGAAGGTAGGCCTTAAAATACATCCACAGGTAGACCTCCAATTGACTCCAATTAGCCAGTTAGCCTATCCAAAGCTAATTGGCTAAATGCCTAAAGGCTTGACATCATTTTCTGGAATTTTTCAAGCTGCTTAAAGGCACAGTTAACTTAGTGTATGTACAGGTGCATCTCAATAAATTAGAATGTTGTGGAAAAGTTCATTTATTTCAGTAATTCAACTCAAATTGTAAAACTCGTGTATTAAATAAATTCAATGCACACAGACTGAAGTAGTTTAAGTCTTTGGTTCTTTTAATTGTGATGATTTTGGCTCACATTTAACAAAAACCCACCAATTCACTATCTCAAAAAATTAGAATATGGTGACATGCCAATCAGCTAATCAACTCAAAACACCTGCAAAGGTTTCCTGAGCCTTCAAAATGGTCTCTCAGTTTGGTTCACTAGGCTACACAATCTGCTGATCTGACAGTTGTCCAGAAGACAATCATTGACACCCTTCACAAGGAGGGTAAGCCACAAACATTCATTGCCAAAGAAGCTGGCTGTTCACAGAGTGCTGTATCCAAGCATGTTAACAGAAAGTTGAGTGGAAGGAAAAAGTGTGGAAGAAAAAGATGCACAACCAACCGAGAGAACCGCAGCCTTATGAGGATTGTCAAGCAAAATCGATTCAAGAATTTGGGTGAACTTCTCAAGGAATGGACTGAGGCTGGGGTCAAGGCATCAAGAGCCACCACACACAGACATGTCAAGGAATTTGGCTACAGTTGTCGTATTCCTCTTGTTAAGCCACTCCTGAACCACAGACAATGTCAGAGGCGTCTTACCTGGGCTAAGGAGAAGAACTGGACTGTTGCCCAGTGGTCCAAAGTCCTCTCTTCAGATGAGAGCAAGTTTTGTATTTCATTTGGAAACCAAGGTCCTAGAGTCTGGAGGAAGGGTGGAGAAGCTCATAGCCCAAGTTGCTTGAAGTCCAGTGTTAAGTTTCCACAGTCTGTGATGATTTGGGGTGCAATGTCATCTGCTGGTGTTGGTCCATTGTGTTTTTTGAAAACCAAAGTCACTGCACCCGTTTACCAAGAAATTTTGGAGCACTTCATGCTTCCTTCTGCTGACCAGCTTTTTAAAGATGCTGATTTCATTTTCCAGCAGGATTTGGCACCTGCCCACACTGCCAAAAGCACCAAAAGTTGGTTAAATGACCATGGTGTTGGTGTGCTTGACTGGCCAGTAAACTCACCAGACCTGAACCCCATAGAGAATCTATGGGGTATTGTCAAGAGGAAAATGAGAAACAAGAGACCAAAAAATGCAGATGAGCTGAAGGCCACTGTCAAAGAAACCTGGGCTTCCATACCACCTCAGCAGTGCCACAAACTGATCACCTCCATGCCACGCCGAATTGAGGCAGTAATTAAAGCAAAAGGAGCCCCTACCAAGTATTGAGTACATATACAGTAAATGAACATACTTTCCAGAAGGCCAACAATTCACTAAAAATGTTTTTTTTATTGGTCTTATGATGTATTCTAATTTTTTGAGATAGTGAATTGGTGGGTTTTTGTTAAATGTGAGCCAAAATCATCACAATTAAAAGAACCAAAGACTTAAACTACTTCAGTCTGTGTGCATTGAATTTATTTAATACACGAGTTTCACAATTTGAGTTGAATTACTGAAATAAATGAACTTTTCCACGATATTCTAATTTATTGAGATGCACCTGTACACTTCTGACCCACTGGAATTGTGATATAGTCAATTAAAAGTGAAACAATCTGTCTGTAAACAATTATTGGAAAAATTACTCCTGTCATGCACAAAGTAGATGATCTAAACGACTTTCCAAAACTATAGTTTGCCAATATGAAATCTGTGGAGTGGTTAAAAAATGTGTTTTAATGACTTCAATCTAAGTGTATTTAAACTTCTGACTTCAACTGTATATACGTATATATATATATATAATTTTCAAGGCATAATCTACAATCATGTTTTTTTTTTTTTTTTTATCAAACCGCAGAATGAGGACTTTAAGACATTCCAGACATTCCAATGTAATTTTCTGTAAAGCTGCTTTGAAACTATGCGTGTTGTGAAAAGCGCTATATGGTCAAATAGACTTCAAAATGTCGCCAAAATGTGAGGTACCAACCCCTGATGTAGAGAGTGTTCATTTGGAAAATAAATTACCAGGAAAGTAGAGATGATCAAATAAAAAATCTATATCAAGTTTTATCAAGTTTTTCTAATGCCTGATTGAAAAGTATCTACCTTTATAGAGCAATACTTCAGGCAGAATAGTCCCATCATCGGTCACAAATACATGTCAGAAAATTGTGCATCATGCATTAGAATGAGAACTATTTCTATGCTTAAAAGATACAAGAACTAAATCAATGCAGAACATTGTATCTCAAAAGGAATACAATGTGGCTGCCTATGTACTACTTGAAGCCAGCTGTGGGCTCTGTACCAAAAAACTTTGCCCATCTCTGCTCTAAGATATTTGATGCTTCTGCAAATATGGGTGTTGGGTGATATGAGTGTAACTATGGCAGACAGATAAGAGGATTAGTCAATGGACAGAATTTTACAGACAAAATAATAATAATTACACATCAATGTGTCACAGATGTGAATGGCTTACAGACTGCTGATCCGTCTAAAAATGTACATTTCTATAATTCGCCATTGTCATTGCTGTCTTCATTTTCTCTGCTTCGTGTTGCATTCACCTTCCGGGGGAAATACATGTCATGCGGCACCTTTGTTTTTGGGAGCATGCGCATAACAACGAGAACTATTGTGGTCTGATTGACGTGTATACATGCTGAGAAATCCCACCTGTCTTTGTGACAGTTCTAGGCTTTGTAAAAATGAAGAGCTGTCCATGCTTTTTTAGCCACTCAGAGAAATACTTTCAACCCATAAACAGTGTTTGTGAGTCATTTTGCACGTTTAAGTTTGCTGTCATCGGGTATATTGACATGTCATTGGTGGGTGAAATTTCGGAGAGAGGGCATGTGGTTGAAGGGATGGTGTGCGGTCTAATTCAGTGATGGACGTTAGCATGTCTGGCAGAAGTAAGTAAAAAGGCTGAAATAGCTTACAACACCTTTAAGTGTGAGTTCAGTGTCCCTGCTTTAACTATGACTTTTTTAGCATATCCTCTTTTAAACTTTTAAACTCTCTCCCACTCATACAGAAACACATAGGGCCCAATTTTAAGAGTGCTAGTACTAATCTAGTCATGCTTACACCCTAAAGGCATTTTGACAGATTTCTGCTAAAATCGCATACCCAAAAGTAAGAGCTTATAACTCTAAAAAAAAATTGCAAAGAACGTCCACTGCATGGTATACATTTTTAGAAAACCTTTCAAAATGTAAGAAAATATATTTGGATCCTGCTCAGAGACTCTTATTCTACAACACTGCTGAAAAAACGCCCAAAGCTAAAGCGCTAAAAATAAACTTTTCAGTTATAATTCAGTTTGACATTATACCTTCTAGATAGAAAATATGGATGGTCAAAACATTTACTTTGGTGTTGTTCTCCAACATGTCAACTATACCAGGAAAATAAAAATAAAACTGTTGATAGGACGAAGCAAACCAAAGTTATAGCATAGAGAACCATGGTTCCCAGGTGGACTTTTATTTATCAAACATTAAAACAGAATAACTGAAAACTATGAAAGCAAAAATCTCCAAAAATATAAAAACACTTACAATTATATCAACTACATTCCGTTTTATATATTTTACCTCACTTTGCAACCTTAAAGCAGTTGCATACCGTACGAGAAGCGCCATGCCGCGTCACGTCTAAGACATGGCACAGGTATCAAACATGGCATGTCGATGTGGTTCAGGTGGTAGACAGTACACACAAAAGTTACCAAGGTTTTTCCCTTTTTCAAGAATGAACAATGCTAGAGTAAATAATCGATGTACTTTGATAATGATTTGGGTCGAATTTAATGGAAAATATGCGAGTTGATCTCTGTGGTGCGGCAGAAATTTAAACAAATTTTCTCGTAATATTCTAATAATGAAGAACTTTCCAAAGAAATATAACACATGGCTGTGTGATCTTTTTTATATTATTTACTGTTTTTTTTTTTTTTAGTGTTGTGATCGAAATGTTTTTTTTTTAAAAAATGGAACAGTTCTAACTTATCAGCAAATTTAAAAGCAGTATTTTAGAATTGGTCAAATCAGCTATATTCATTGTAAAGATAAGAGTCTAAGCTTTAAAACAACACCTATTTTGTGCAGATGAAGCAAGAGGTTGTTGAGTAATACCATAATATATATATATATATATATATATATATATATATATATATATATATATATATATATATATTGTGATCAGCACCCCCTAGAGGGCCCGGTACCATGTCGCTCCGGGGTTAAGTGGTTAATTCATATGTGAAAAGCCAGTGGGCATAGCCATTAAGTTTTGGTATTTTCATGCAAACGTGCTAAGTCTAGGTGCTTTAAATGTGTCCTTGTTGAATGTCAGGCAAAGTTCTATGACAGTGACATGCTGCTTTTATACCGATGGAAAATGTGGTTCTTGTCAAGATTTGGATGTAGGCTCTGTTAAATTATAGAGGATGTAAGTATCATTAAACATATTGATCAAGTGACACACAAATCAAGGCAAGTATTAACCATTAAGTTAGGACAACTCTCTGAATAGTTTATAAAAGATTGTATTTTTTTATTTTTATTGATTTCTACAGTAAATAAAGCAAAACATATATACATAGAATCAACATTTAAACCCCACAACCACCCCTCCCCCTCCCAATCCCCAACCCCGCCCTGACACCCAACAAACATCCCTGCAGTCACACATGAGTATATACACATAAAAAAAGCAAAGAGAGCCCTCCAAAAACTCCAGATAGTTGCCCCTTTTCACAACAAACAAATCTAATTTCCCTATCTGTCACTCACTCGACGTTGTGTGATGTAGTGACACTAGGGGTCGCTCTTGGGAGCCCCAAACACCTCTGATCTTTGAGAAAAGGCCAATGGGAATTTGCATGCCACTCCCCAGACATACGGGTATAAAAGGAGCTGGCTCGCAACCACTCATTCAGATTTTTTTCTTTGGAGCCGAGCGGTATTGAGCAGTGAGTTCCAGTGCCGTTCCATTCACCACACAACGAGAAGCATATGCTGTTGGATATATGGTGCATTTCAGCGGCTTTCTCCCCCTCATGCAGAGTACGCCTCTGGGCGCTTCGACAGCTAAGAGAGTATATATTCTCATAAAAGAGTATATTTTCCTCTAAAAGAGTGCGCACTGACAGTGTTAAGATACATTTCACATGACTACGCCTCAAATACTCCTTTTGAGCACCTGTAATAATAAATTGAGATTGCATCTGAAATTGAAGGACACAAACACTGATATATACATTTTATGTGTTCAATAAAACACACACAATTTAATTTGAACATTAGAATTACACACGAATTACACAGCAAAACATACAAAATCAAACTTTCGAACTATCTACAGTAAATACATTTTTAAAAAAAGAGTGCAGGAACAGAATATATATAAATTCATAAATACTCAACAACTGCAATACCTGTGGAGAGAAGAGAGGGTGAAAAGAGGGAAGGGGGAGGACAACAACACCAGTAAACACAGCCCAGCCTAGGCCTCTTTGCAAAACTGGTCACACTCAGCTGAGTGCCAAGACTCAACAGTTCCTATCGTGAACCAAGCAAAGTCTTTTGCCATTACATTCTGGTGCGCAACAAGCTACTTTAGTTTTATTTGCAGTCCTACTTTTCCGATAGCATAGCCAACATCTCTTAGAGGACACTTCAAATTTAGGGACATGGGCTGTGTGGAGTGATGACGAAGTAGGGACTACAGGCTTTAGTGTATGCAAAGGGAATATCGATACCTCCCAGCTGACGAGCCAGGTTTTCTCTGAAATCTATCTGGGTTAAGTTCACTGGTCTACGCTCATTTCCTGGTGCCACATGAATGTGTTGCCATTCCTTAAACAATATGAAACTATTGATGACAGCAATGTCTATGAAGTGGGAAAAAAAAGAGTCTTCCACCACTTCTGAGTTTTTTGTAGGACATCATTTGATTTTAACATTTGGTCTGACCTATCAACACCACCCATGTTTTTGTTATAATTGCTGATGACAGTGGGCTGGAGGGCTATTTCTTTTGTCTAGTCGCCATCATTTTTTACAAACCTAGTAATTTCAGTTGAGCCATTCGCATTGTGGAAATTGGAGAGGCATGTAACTGTAAGTGTGTCCTTCCACTGAATTACAAGTATATTCCCCTCAATCCTACACCACCTCATATCCCCACGAGCTGTCTTGCGTTCCCATCTTTTGATGTCTTTAAATTCTGCAGGAAACAGTTTATGATTCACCCTGCATGTCCCACAGGCATTAGTTCCCATTTCTAACAACTTAACCATAAGAGCTGGGGATGTGTAAAAGTTGTCAAACCAAACATTGTGGCCCTTGTCTTTGAATGGCTGCATTAACGATTCAACTACTTTGTTGGCCAAGTCAGTGACACGCCCATCATGACTACCTGTGTAAACATTAAAGTCGAGAGTATACGTTTGATGTTGCAGTTACCCATAATTTAAAACCCCACCGAGTAGGCTTGCCCTTCATGTATTGTTTAAATCCTGACCGAGCTTTAGACTTGACCATACGTTCATCTATTGCGAGATTTTGGTTAGGCTGAAAGAGCTGCTGGCATTTTTGTTTGAGGTGGTCCATAAGATAACGCAACTTCCTAAGGTGATCCTGATTATCCTCTGTGGTAGGGTCTACAACATGTAGAGCGGCTAAAAGAGCCTTGTAGCGGTCACACGACATAAATCCCCTCACCCACGAGCCCTGAGGTGACTTGGTTCCCCAATGACAATGGGAATCAGGGAGAATTAAAAACCCCATGTAAATGAGCAACCCAAGAAATGTGTAAAATTCATCGGGGGTCACCTCCATCCAAGCTCCTTGGTAGCTGGAATATGACAGACAGTTTAGGATGAGCTCCCACCCCTGACGGTTTGTAAAGCTGCATATCTCAGCAACTACAGCCTGAGTAAAAAACAGCATGAAAAAGTTAATTTGTCGCAACATCATATTGGAGGTTGACCGCACAGCCTGACGCACGCTAGCTAAGTCAATACCGAATGGACGGCTAGGCTTAAATGGGAGAGGTTTTGGTGCCTGTGAATCGATGTCAGAGTACGAGGGATAAGAAACAGAGTCAGGGAAGCGTTTATGCTTTCTAGCTGACTTGGGACCTGTGCGAGAATGGCTAGCCATACCCAAAATAATAAGAGTAACAGTGTTAGTGTTACTGTGAGTATCAGTCATATGAGAAATAGAAACACAATACATACACATTCATACATACCCAGTTGAGGTTCTTGGCTGGGGATCAGGTTCCATCTCATCCTCCATCTCCTCGAGGTCCGGGTCTTCCTGCAATAGTTCCTGGTCCAGCAGATCTTCCTCCTGTGTGCTCAGGCCCTCAATGAGCCATGTCCTCCTCTGCTATGAACATAAGCTCATCAGCAGTCAGCTGCCTCCTCCTCTTGAGGGTGCTGAGCTGGGAGCCATAGTCTCTATCCATCTCTACAACAGAAAAAAAGTACAACAATTGGTAGCCAGCAGTGTGTTCTTCACAAATCCATACACTGAATAGTCACCAAAGGCTTGCAGACTAAGAGAATGTCCAACTGCATACAGCACTCTCACACTTTCCTTGTGAACAGGAAGGTACACACAATCTAAAATCATGTCTGTGTGATGGATGGGTAAGGCTATCTGCTAAATTATAGAAGGATATCTACCATTTTTTTATTACATGGGAAAATCAACAAGCTAGATAACTTATCTAACTAGCAGGCCAGTTTCCAAGCATGTCTGAACAGTGTCAAAAAAAAAAAAAAAAAAAAAAGCGACAAAATTTGGCAAAAAAAGTTACTGATCTTTAGTTAAAAATGTACATAGTATTGCTAGCTAATGTTTATTTAGCAAGTTTCACAGAAACTGCCAAAAAAGGTTGATGTAAAAAGAGGATCGCCGATGACGGTCACATAAATTTTTCCAGAAAAAAACTAGCTAGCGCTACTCCTACAAATAAATGCTTCGTAACTAAAAAGGTTTGACTATCTTCCACAAGCGACAAAATTGGCCAAAAAAGTTATTGATATTTAGCTAAAAATGTACATAGTATTGCTAGCTAATGTTTATTTAGGAAGTTTCACAGAAATTTGCTTAAAAATAGAGGCTAGCTTCCTGTCCGATGAACTCCGATGGTCATGTCATTTTTTCCAGAAATAACTAGCGTTTCTCCTACAAATAAATACTTTGTAAATAAAACTTTTGACTTTCAATAGACAATATTGACAACACATGTTAAATAACTTGTCTTACCTCGAAAGATCACCTCAGTTTTCAATCTGAAGCAGTAAGTCCAACACTGGAGGTAATCTCCCAGCGTATCCTCTCTGGCTCCACTCAGGCAAATGGAGGATGACGCTGATGACAATACATTTATTATTCACGCCCAGTAAACCCTTAACCAATCATATGTGCTTTTAGCTTATATTGTCATAAGTATCTGGCAGTTTTCAGAAATAAAATCGGTGACTGGACGGCGAAGATACTGAGACAGGAACCATGGGAATAACTGTTCCCAAATTTGAACGCTCTGGCTGGTAAGGGTTAATATGGTTGAGATGAAGGACACCAACAAGGTCCTCTTTCTCGACGCTCCCATCTCCCAGATCGGCCTATTCGGCAACACCATTGAGGACATTGCCCAGCAGTTCTCAGCAGTGAAGAAGCAGACAGAGGCCATCCAACACATCCTGCCCTGGTGTGGTTCAAGGTTCCGCACCCTGTCTGCTCACTACCGAGGGCGTCCCCCTGCAGCATGAGCCAACCGTTCAGCCCCGGTGTAGAGCCCCCCGTCTCACAGTCCGGTGCTAAGAGCCCCAGGAAGGCCTCCAAGTGCCCCTGAGATGGATGACCCAGGGAGGAAGAGGCCCGATGGAACCCTGGAACTGGTATACAGACCACTCCATCCCCCGGTGGAGGGCCGGGAGGAGAATCCTTTGTTCACTTTTGTTTTGATTTCACGTACCCACATTTTCAAAAAAAGAGCAGTTTCCTCACTCCCTGGGTCATACATCCAGTGTTTACGGCTGTCGTTGTCACGATCACCGTACATCGAACACTCGCGGCCAGGGCGCTATGAACACGGGCTCCTCGCTTTCGCGCATCCGGCAGCAGCAAACACACACCCATGGCCAGGCAGTCATGACGAGCTGCAAGGGTGCTCAACCTCCTCCCCCGTCGCTGACTGGTCCTATGGTGGGTATGCGGAGCAAGGTAAGTGCTTTGACATTTCCCTCAGCACAGCCACGAGCTCGGGATGTGAGGCTCCTCGACGTGGCAATTCCTGCTCCGCCGCGAGGCCCCACCCGCAGGTACGTCAAACATGATCGACCCCTTGGTGCCCCTCGCTCGGAGTTTGGAGGCATGGCTAGCGCTCACCAACCCGTCACACTGGTTGGCCAGGACGATCTGACTCGGCTATGCGATTCAGCCTGCGTTCAGCAGCGTCCGTTTCACCTCAGTGAGGGGTGAGAACGTGTGTGGAGATTGAGATCGAGCCTGTCCCTCCAGACGAGATGAAGGAGTTCTATAGCCCCTACTTCATCGTGCCAAAGAAAGGAGGTGGGTTGCGGCCAATCTTGGACCTGTGAGTGCTGAACCGGGCCCTGCACAGACTCCCGTTCAAGATGCTGACTCAGAAGCGCATTCTGTCATGCGTTCAGCATCAAGATTGGTTTGCGGCGGTAGACCTGAAAGACACGTACATCCATGTCTCAGTTTTACCTTGGCACAGACCTTTTCTGCGGTTCACTTTCGAGGGCTGGGCATATCAGTTCAAGGTCCTCCCCTTCAGACTGTCCCTGTTGCTTCACGTCTTTACAAAAGTCGCAGAGGCAGCCCTTTCCCCACTAAGGGAAGTGGGTGTCCGATTCCTCAATTATCTTGATGACTGGCTGATTCTAGCTCACTCTCGAGACCTGTTGTGTGTGCACAGGGACCTGGTACTCAGGCACCTCAGCCGGTTGGGGCTTCGGGTCAACTGGGAAAAGAGCAAGCTCTCCCCAGTTCAGAGCATCTCTTTTCTCGGGATGGAGTTAGACTCGGTCTCTATGATAGCGTGCCTCTCGGACGAGCGCACGCAGTCAGTGCTGAACTGCCTGAAGTCATTCAGGCGGAGAACAGCGGTTCCACTGAAACAGTTTCAGAGGCTTCTGGGGCATATGGCGTCCTCGGCAGTCACGCCACTCTGGTTGATGCATATTGATGCATATTTGAGTCCCGAAATGGGCATGGCACTGCGGCACACATCGCGTGGCCATCAGGCCGATCTGCCTCCGCATGTTCAGCCCTTGGTCAGACCTTGCATTTCTGCGGGCAGGGGTCCCCTTACAGCAAGTGTCCAGGCATGTCGTTGTTACAGCAGACGCCTCCAAGTTAGGTTGGGGCACCGTGTGCAATGGGCATGCAGCCACAGGCTCCTGGACAGGGCCGCGACTGCATTGGAATATCAACTGCCTCGAGTTGCTGGTGGTATTGCTGGCCCCGCGGAGGCTTTGGCCATTGATCCAGGGCAAGCATGTGTTGGTCCGGATGGACAACATAGCGATGGTAGCATATATAAACTGCCAAGGTGGTTTACGCTCGCGTCTCATGTTGCAACTCGCCCGCCGTGTCCTCCTCTGGAGTCAGCAGCGACCGAAGTCGTTGCGGGCCACTCATATCCCGGGCGACCTCAACCGTACAGCAAATGCACTGTCATGGCAGGTGATGCTCAGGGGAGAGTGGAGACTCCACCCCCACCGAATAGGAGTCGATTCGGCGAAGCACAAGTAGACCTGTTTGCTTCCCGGGAATCCTCCCACTGCCCGCTCTGGTACTCTCTGACCGAGGCTCCCCTCAGCACAGATGCGTTTGCACACATCTGGCCCCAGAGCCTTGCCTGTAGGCAATTACCTTGCAAAGCTCCTCCAAGGTTATCTCAGAATCAGAGGAATTTTTTTGCTCAGTCATCAGTTTAGGGAGTTCTAATGGTTCCTCAAAATTTGTAATATATTCATCAGTAGACGAAGATGAGGAACTATAACGATCAAGATAGAATTCTTTAAAAGCACTATTAATATCAATGGCTGAAGTAAAAATTTCACCACCAGCAGATTTCACTGAGGTAATGGTAGAAAAAGACTCTCTCTGCTTTATATATCTAGCCAAAAGCTTCCCTGCTTTGTCCCCCGACTCAAAGTATGACTGTCTTGCCCTGAATACTCCACCTTCCGTGACAAAATAATATTCTCTGAGGCCATCAGATGACATTTGGCGCTTCAGCTCTGCCTCTATTTAATATTCCCTTCCAACTCCACGAGTTCTCGTGCTTTGGATTTTTTTATGAATGAGGCATACTGTATGATCCGACCCCCAAGAACCACCTTAAGTGCCTCCCAAGCCACGGCAACAGAGGATACATTGATTTCAGACTTTAACATTTGTTGGAATTCAGGATTTTGCAAAAGGGATACATTAAAGTGCCAACTATATGATCTTTTTTTTCCAAATGTGGCAACACCTCAAAACTCAACAGCACGTGATCTGAGACTAAGATGTTTCCAACCGAGAAATCCACAACAGATGAAATGGGGGACTTAGATATAAATATATATATATATATATATATATATATATATATATATATATATATATGATATATATGATATAAAATCTATTCTAGAATAAATCTTATGGACTTATGAAAATAATGTATAGTCCCTACCAGATGGGTTCAAAAGTCACCAAATATCTGCAAGACCAAGATTTTTGCACATCCTGTGAAGCGTCAGTGTTGCTCTAGGGGGCTTACACACTTTTGCTTCACTATGATCAAGGACTGAGTCCATCAAAAGATTAAAGTCTCCTCCCAATATTATATCATGAGGGGTGCCAGTGGCTTGCAACATCCCTTCAAGATCTATAAAAAAGCCCTGATAATCAGCGTTAGGTGCTTAAATATTAGCCAAAATCAACCTTTGCCCCTGAATTTCTGCTAAAACAATAATGACTCTTTCTATTTTATCTTTAATCTGTTTGAGACATTTGAATTGTAGATGTTTACTTATCAATGTAATGACTCCCCTGCTCTTAATTGAGCCAGCACTAAAGAAAAAAAATGTCCACCCCATATCTTCCCAAATTTTTCAGCTTCCTGCGGGGAAAGATGCGTTTTTGAAGAAACACTATATCATATTTCTTACGTTTAAGAAAAGAAATAACCTTCCTTCTTTTTATGGGGTGCCCCAACCCATTTACATTCCACGTGGAGAGAGACAATCCGCTCATATTAACATTTGACATTTTGACATATGAGAAAAAATAGATTGTGTGTCAAAAATAAAATTATAAAGACCGCATTCCAACATTAGTGCAACAATCAACCCCCGAACATCCCCCAGAACAAAAAAACTGAAAAAAGTAAAATGTGCTCATTAACCTCACGCATGACAGTGCCAACCGGCATCCATCCCTCTAAACTCAAACAGTGGTATGCCTACGAGAGTCCCCATGACATCTTTGCCGTCGGATTGCTCAAGTCTGGTGCTTCTATACAAATTTTGTGAGACAGAATTACACAACAGGAAATATTCCACAAACCAAACTCCATCCAATAGGAGGCATAAGCACAAAGTATGTGCAGATTCATCCACAAACTGTCCCGAAGGAGTGTTATTCCACAAAAACAAACTCCAGCCGTTAGGCGGAACCAGCACAAAAAGAAACAAAAAGGCGCAGAGTTTCCTCGGACAGTCAAGTAAATGTTCAATGAGTCAGGCCCACTCGGCTCTTACATGAGTGCAACAAATGCCCTAATCACTCCAATGTTTGCAAAAAATATTCCACAAAACAAACTCCATCCAATAGGAGGCATAAGCACAAAGAACGTGCAGATTCATCCACAAACTGTCCCGAAGGAGTGTTTTTCCATAAAACAAACTCCAGCCGCAAGGCGGAACCACCACAAAAAGAAAATATAGTCACAAGCGTCAATCATCGGGGTCCAAGCACATGTGAAGAAATAACCAAAATAATCAGAATTGACAGAAATGATCCAGTGGATGCCAAATAATACAAATTGACAGAATAGATCCTGCCTAAACTAAATTTGTTGAAAATTGGGTACCAAAATATTAAGCTGTAAAAAGCACATAAAGGCAGCATAAAATTAATCCATATGACTCCAGTGGTTGAATCCATATATTTTGAAGCAAAATTATATATGTCAATCTGTTCAAAAGTTATAGCCATTTTAGTAAAAATGGCCATGGCCATTACGTACATTTTGGCGTACCATTTGATGATAAATAAAAATTGGGACTCTGCTGAATATTTCTGCACTGGATGGGTTCCAATCAGGCAAATGGCCTAGGACTAGTTCAAATAGCTGCTAAAAGTTCATTTGTCAATGGCAGCCATGTTTTTCAAGATATGCATCTGTCCTCATAGACCTTGATGTCACCTTCGACAAAGGACCAACGGTTCCATAGTTACAGATATTTTTATGTTTTAATTATACGTGGCCGTTATATGCTTACACACTGTTGCGGAATGATCCACCCCTCTGGCTCGTCATTGTCACCCCGCCTCTTAGGGCCGCCCTTCAGCCAGGCTCACGACGGGAGTTGGGTGGGAGACCGAGAAGAGGTGCATAATTAATAAGCCTCGTTTGGTCAGCAGTGAATTAAGCACACCTGATGGGGATAATGCTTCATCACCGCTGTCTTTAAAAAGCAGTGCGCACCTCTTCTTGGGGAGCCGGCTTCAAATCTCCATGTGTGCACACACTGGCATCCCCGCACGCCCAGGACCAGAACTGGGAAGGATCGGACAAGTGGACGCGCTGCTGGACCCGTTCTTCTGACCCCCGGACACCGTAATGAGTCGCCAGGGGTGAACTGCTCACGTTGCCGGCGACGGGCTAGATGCCGGGCTGCCTTCCCCTCACACTTGCCTGGGAAGACAGGCCGCCAGTGACGCCGCCGCCCCAGCCCGTGCCTGGGCAATCCTGTGGACACTACCCAGCCCCTTTCACGGAGCCCCGTTCACCGTGAGGATGCCAGATTCCCCCTTTTATTATGAACACTATTCCCCTTGGACACTTTAGTACCCCTTTTGGACATTTTTACGTTTATTATTGTTTCCAATAAATGCCTCTCTAAGGCTTGACGCCACACCCACTGTGTCTGTCTCTTGCTCCCCCTGCCACAACACACAAGATGAAAAATAAACAAGCAAAATAAACAACAAAAAATAAAAGTAGTTTATTTAAATAATCTCAAGTATTTAATGAACGTTTTGTTTCACACCAATGGTACTTCATTGCTAAATTGTTCAGAATGAGGAGATCTATAGTATGGTATGAATAAAGTGTTTTTTTGTGAAAAACAACGGTATATACAACAATTTACATGCATGTAAAACGCCATAGCGCCCCCGTTGGCCATTTTGTTTTCACATTTTGCACAGACCTCTTTGGCCAAGTTACAAATAGGCCTTCCAGGTTTCGGTCCGATCAGCCTTATTTAACTCTATATAAAAGCTGCTGAAAGCTAATTGATTGATGGCAGCCATGTTTTTCAAAATATGCGACTGTTCTCATAGACCTTGATGAAAACTTGGACAAATAAACTGCATGCAAAATTTGAAGTCAATCGTATCAACTGTTCCATAGTTAGAGATATTTGTATGTTTTAATTATAGCGCCACCAAGAGGCAGAGGTGCGCAATTTTTGTGTGTCCTCAGAATGACCTCATATATAAGTGTACCAAATTTGGTGATAATATCTCATTCCGTTTTAGTAAAAGTGGTCCTGCCCACTACGTAAATTTTAGCATACTGTTTGATGATAAATCAGAATTTCAAAATTCCTTTGATAACTTTTCATATTGGGACTCCAAAATAGCGGGAAAATGAAGAGGTGTAGCAAAAATATGACAGCAGCAAAACTCTTCGGCGTGACTCAAGGAATCAGAGGGAAAAATAATTTTGTTTCTAGCCCTTACAGTTCAAGAGTTATGGCCCAAAATTAGATTTTTAATTACCTTCAGTGCTTGGACCCCTTAAAAAATGGTGCTTAATTTCCACGGACAGTCAAGTGAATGTTCAGTGAGTCAGGCTCACTCGGCTGCATCGAGAGCATCACACAATAACTTACTCATTCCATTGACTTTATAAAGGACATCGCTTGCTGTGGGCATGTAAATATTTTACGGCCAACCTTAGTATCTATTCTCAATTTGGTCGGGAACATCAGTGCAAAATCGACCTTGTGTTGATGTAAGAGTTTCTTGCATTCCATGAATCGATCACGTTTCTCTCATGTCGAATTCGCATTGTCTAGTAAAAAAAATGCTGTGGTTCTTCCAAGAAAGCCTTCCTTTACTCCTCACCTCATGCAACACAAGATCTTTATCAGATGATCACAGAAATTTGAACAGAATTGATCGGGGCCTGTCTCCCTCCGCAGATCTCCGAGCAGGAACTCTGTGAGCTCGCTCGATTTCCAGCTTATGGCCTGTTATGTCGAGCAGACTCGGGAAGAGCACGTCTAGGAATTTCACCATATCTCTTCTTCGTCCTCAGGAATTCCAACAATTCGGACGTTGTTTCATCGGTTACGATTCTCAAGGTCTTCCAACTTTTCCCAGACGCGCTCCAAATCCACCTCGGTCGCTAGCTGGTTAGCAGCTAATTCTCTCTCTGATGACTCCAGATAATCGATCCGTTTCTCAACAGTTTCATGGCAGTTATTGATCGATGTATTACAGCAAGATCCTCCAAGTCAGCAACGACCTTCGTCAGCATTGCCAAAATGTTCAGCAGTTGACACTGAATCTCTTTCACCTCACTGGCCAAATTGAGTCCCGGGCATTCGGCCTGCTGCTCAGGGCCTTCAGCTTGAGCACATAAGTGTCTTTTAATGTCTCCAGAGCACAAGGATTTTGAATTCTTTGACATATTGTCTTCTTAAAACAGTTATGGAACAGGGTGTATCGAATCTCACCGGTTTATGACACAAAAAGTATTAAAACTAGCAAAGAGCGCAGAGCTCGCCATTCACGCGTCCGAACCATGCATGGTGCCACGCGACTCTCTATAAAAGATGTATTAATGTAAATTACATTAGAGTAGGTTTGGTCTTGGCAGACTAGATCTGCTTTATGCATGCTGCTGCTGCTGCTGCTGTTGCTTGACATTAGTCAAAATGCTGCTGCTGTTAGATGAGGGAGAGATGCTACTGATGCTGCTGGACATGAGGCAATGTGTTGCTGCTATTGGAAACGTGTTGCATCTGAGTCGAGAGACATGCTGCTGCTAGTGAACAAAATCAAGCAGATCTTGGCAAGTGGAGCTGGGGAGGAGGAGGATGAAAGCTATGCAAGTCTGTGCTGCTGACTTGAATCTAAGCCGTTTTGAGTACTGTTTGAGTACCGTATTTATATGTTTTGACAGAAGGGTGTAATTACTTGATTGGTTTACCTGATTGATGTGTCAGGAACTGAACCTATTGGCCTGTGCCATGTAGAGTTTCCTAACTGAACTTAGTAGTTCATTTATTGTATCGGCCTTCCAGGTTATGCTGTGGATCAAGTAATCTTTTTTCCTTTTTGTTCATTTTTTTTTTTTTTTGCACACACCACTTTTTCTACCAGTCGATTTTGTTTAAAAAAAATCAGTTATTTTTTGATACACTTATAAACTTTAACCAAAAAAATTTTACAATTCAAATTACACTTTAAAAATATAATCAAAATAACAAAGTTCCAACTTCTTTCACAGGACCCTTTTGCAGTGACTTAATCACTCTGTGACAGCAGGTGGAAAATTACTAATACAAATTAGATCATAAATACAATTGTATATACACTACTACTACTATTGCTACTACTAAAAATAAGTAAAAAATAAACCAAGACCTCTAGAACGTTTAACACAAATCTCATAAATTGTTGTTTCATTTAATGGCTGCAAGAGTGATTGTCATAATTTGTTGTTCCACTATATTTTGAGTTTGGACATGAACTTTGTTACCACCTGCTGGTGGAATCTCCAAACTGCATATGCAGGAACTGAATTTAGACTTTTCGCTGCAAACAGACATGCTTCAAAAACGTATTAGTGCAATTACCTATTTCTCAGGAAAATATAAAATTGCATTTTGCAGCATTTAATTAACATATAATAACACCCACAGTTTGCGTGCATACATCCACAGATAGCGCAAACACTCCCACCCATGCCTATTTGCGCTTTGCACTGGCACAAAAATTGCACTTAGAATTAGCGCTCTCATGAAAATTGGATATGACAAAGTGCATGGTGGTTGCATGTAGCTGCGCTAAGCAAGACCATGAAAACAGAGCCCATAGTGAAGCATTTGAATGGCTTTTATGTTTAAAAATAAATAAATAAATAAATATATTATATTATATATATATATATATATATATATATATATATATATATATATATATATATAAACAGAACAAACTAAGAAAGGACAAGTCAAACAAGGAGGTAGGACCAGTGGAAAGCCTCTGGCTCATCCAAGTCACTTCAGGTCAGATGAATTCAGGTTGCTCTCTTCTTTCATCTCAGTGTCTTTCATAATAGGAGCACAGGGCAGCAATGCAAACTACACTCAGTGTTAATCTCCTGTTCATAACGCCTCTCATCCTATTGTTAATTCAGCAGGCGGATGATTGAGAGGTGAAAACTCATTAGAGGCCCTGTTAGCTGACTGCACACTGCTGTGCCCTCTCCCAGTGAAAACGAATCAACTGTTCTAGTCTGTGTGCACTGTAGGCTATGCACTTATAAGCACGTTACATGCACCTAGTCATGCTAAGAGGGTGATTTGCACTCAAATATTTCCCCTATTTTTCTAATCTTTCTCCTATTTTTTTTTTTTTTTCTGTTTAAGCTCTACTCCTCACAAGACAAATGATTGCAATGTCTAACCCACAATTTATATGCTACCCATGCCTCAATATATACTTGAAAGCTCATAGACATCAAAATTTAAATACAAATTTGTTCTTTTGACGTTTCCAGCTTTGTTCTGTTTGTGTCAGTTGTGTTTTATGCCCCCTCAGCATAATGCAACACCTGCATCATGTTCTCAGTTTCCACAGCTGAGTGAAACTATCCAATAAACATTTAGTGAGTGCCAGAAAAGGAGGCTTTAAAGGGCACAACCTGAACCAGATGGTGAAATAAAGGCCTCACAGCAGCTTAGCAAGATGGCTCAAATCATATTTTACCATAGATATTTTGATTTAACAGTGGATCACATAAAAGACGTAAAAGACGAAATATGTAATTGTTCACCAGTGTTGTGTGTGTGTGTGTGTGTGGGTAGATGCATGCTTGAAAGGCTATATATGTTTGTGAGGATGTAGCCATATATTTATGTGTGCGTATGTCTATGAAATGTCTAATACCAAGGCTTCTCAATGGAAGAAAACTTTGTCTTTATGATAATCACACAAACCTTTGTTAATAATGAGGTTTAACATCTCTAATTGCCTAGCCTATTCTGTTTTATGCTATATCAATCAGACATAACTACAACATCCTTATTGCTTGCAATTAATCTTATAAGGATATATGGACATAATACTTTACAGAATGTGGCCCTACCAGCAACTTTACTGACTTATGATTATTGGTATTTTTATTATACCTAACAAATGGCCATCTGTTTGTTTAAGTACATGGGACTCATGGTGATGGTACAAGTCACGATGCTTTGTTTATGTAACCAAGTTACCAGCCTCTTTTAATTTTATCAATGGAGATCACTCAATGCTCAGAGGTGAAAGGTTTGGGTCAAGAATAGCCACAGATGTCTGCGCTCTTCAGTTGTTTGTCTGAAAGGTGGCTTTAGCTTAATGGCTCTCCCTAAAAGTGCATTACAAGTGCTTTGTGTTCTCCAGAGGCCTTCTACTGGTCAGCTCCTCCACAGAAGGTGTCAAAGGCATAATCTACCAAATAACAGATGTAATTGACTAGAGTGGTGGATTTCACAGTTCATGGCAGTTATCTGCAATTTTCAAATAACACGACCTTTCAAAAAACTACTTTTTGTGTTACGATAGTGTGGCAAGTGGGCCAAGAGGATCCTACGGTATCAACTCTGTATCTAGAAATAAAGCTAAATCTGACTATGCCACACCAGGACTAAACACCTAAGAACACTTACAGCAATAGGTAACCCCAATAAGGGCACACAGGTTCGTTCATACACAATGAAGTGCAAAAAATGTGGGTTCGGTACAAAAGTTGATTCTGTTCTTTATTTCATTATTATTATTTTTTTATAATTTAGTAAAAAAACAAAGTCCCACTGGGACAACATCAAAGCCACAGGAGTTACTGTAGCAAGAAGGGAATACAAAAACATTCACTAAACCAAGAAAAGAAACAAAACATAATGTCCTGGTTACTTGCGTGACCTCCGTTCCCTGATGGAGGGAACGAGACATTGTGTCGATGTACTGACACTAGGGGTCACTCTTGGGAGCCCGAGACACCTCTGGTCTTTGATAAAAGGCCAATGAAAATTGGCGAGGGGTATTTGCATACCATTCCCCCGGACATACGGGTATAAAAGGAGCTGGTATGCAACTACTCATTCAGGTTTTATGCTGAAGAGCCGAGACAAGGTCCAACCATTTCAGCGAGTAGTTCAGCGTTGTGGCAGGAGGGACACAACGTCTCATTCCCTCCATCAGGGAATGGAGGTTACGCAAGTAACCAGGACGTTCCCTATCTGTCACTCACTCAACGTTGCGTCGATGTAGTGACACTAGGGGTCCCTATACAAAACGCCGCAACTGGCTGAACTGTGTTACATGAACTGGCAGTGTGTGATGGGCAGACCACTGTGTGCCTCGTAGCCAGAGCACCAGGCCAACACGTAACCTCCCCCAACACTGTTATGAGTGTCGAACGGCCCTCTGGGACAAGTCGACTACCCAAAAGATAGTGACGGGCTAGCCCAGTCGTGGCCTCTTATCCCCTTTTTTTTCCACTCCCTAAAAAAAAGGGGGATTATCCGACTGGGCCGACCAGGTCTAGTCAGGGCGGTGTCCCTCCCAAGGGGTGGACACCGTGGAGACCACACCTCGCCCAGAGAGAGGGGGGGTATTTAAGTGGAAATACGTCACATGGTCTTGCCGAGCTATGTCGGAAGAAAGCCATGTGGAAAAGTCCCATGGTAGGTCCTACCCTACAGGGGAGGAGTTACTACAAGCATGGTGACTGGGGCAGAGGGGCCTCTGCCCAAGGAAGACACAGTTTGCCAACAGGGAAACAAATTAGTGGAAGATATACGTCGCATGGGGTTACCTACGGGGAACCACCACATGCGGAGCACCTAGCCCAGTACAGGGCTTTAGTTAGCACGTGTACTGGGCCGGCAGCGAGTCTCTCTGAAAACTCGACTGTCACAGGGTTCGGAGGAAGTCAACCAGGGAACACAGTTTGTGAACACTACTGGGAGTTAACGGCACACGTCTTCAGCTCAGGGGAGTTGAAAGGTGCTATATGCAAGCGATACACCCGGCCGGCTGTCCCGGACTTACCTGCTTGAACGTGCCACTACACGGGACAAAACCAGTTCCACCTGGAGGTTGTAGAACTTCGCAAAGGTGTTGGGTGTTGCCCAGCCTGCTGCTCTGAAAATGTCTGTTAGAGAAGTGCCCCTGGTCAAGGACCAGGAGGCCGCTACACCCCTGGTAGAATGGGCTCATAGCCCTACCGGGGGCGGCACGTCCTGGGCGTGATATGCCATAGTTAAGGCGTCAATGGGCCAGTGGGCGATCCTCTGCTTGGAGACAGCGCTTCCTTTCCGCTGTCCACCTAAGCAGACAAAGAGCTGCTTAGAGACTCTAAAGTTCTGCGTGCGTTCCAAATAGATGCGTAAAGCACCCACCGGACACAGCAACATCAGGGCTGGGTCTGCCTCCTCCTGGGGCTGCGCTTGCAGGTTCACCACCTGATCCCTAAAAGGGGTATTGGGAACCTTGGGCACATAGCCCGGTCGGTGTCTCAGGATCACGTTAGAGTAGCCCGGACTGAACTCCAGGCACTTTTCGCTGACAGAGAATGCTTGCAGGTCTCCTACCCTCTTGATGGAAGTGAGCGCAGTCAGGAGGGCAGTCTTCAAGGAAAGTGCCTTAAGCTCAGCTGACTGCAAAGGCTCAAAGGGGCCTCTCTGTAGACCCTGAAGAACTACAGAGATGTCCCATGAGGGAACGAGGCGTGGTCTGGAGGGATTCAGCCTCCTGGTGCCTCTCAGGAACCTGATGATCAGGTCATGCTTCCCTAAGGACATACCATCCACTGTGTTGTGGTGTGCTGCTGTAGCGGCTACATACACCTTCAAGGTGGAAGGGGACAGCCGCCCTTCCAAACTCTCCTGCAGGAAGGAAAGCACCGATCCGACTGCGCAGCTCTGGGGGTCTTCCAGTCGGGAAGAACACCACTTAGTGAACAGACGCCACTTAAAGGCATACAGGCGCCTCGTAGAGGGGGCCCTAGCCTGAGTGATCGTGTCTACCACCGCGGGTGCTGGCGGGTGGTAGACCGCTTAGGTCTTCCCCGTCCCGTCCAGGGGCCAGACATGGAGATTCCAGAGGTCTGGTCGCGGGTGCCAGATGGTGCCCCGTCCCTGAGAAAGAAGGTCCTTCCTCAGGGGAATTCGCCGGGGGGGGCTGTTGCGAGGAGCATGAGGTCTGAGAACCACGTCTGGGTGGGCCAGTAGGGTGCTACCAGGATGACCTGCTCCTCATCCTCCCTGACCTTGCACAGGGTCTGTGCAAGTAGGCTCACTCGGGGAAACGCATATTTGCACAGTCCATGGGGCCAGCTGTGTGCCAGCGCATCTATGCTGAGAGGTGCCTCGGTCAGGGCGTACCAGAGTGGGCAGTGGGAGGATTCTTGGGAGGTGAACAAGTCTACCTGTGCCTGTCCGAATCGACTCCAGATCAGCTGGACCACCTGAGGGTGGAGTCTCCACTCTCCCCTGAGTGTAACCTGCCGTGACAGCGTGTCCACTGCAGTGTTGAGGTCACCCGGTATGTGAATGGTTCGTAGTGACTTGAGGTGCTGCTGACTCCAGAGGAGGAGACGGCGGGCGAGTTGTGACATACAATTGGAGCACAGACCGCCTTGACCGTTGACATATGCTACCATTGCCGTGTTGTCTGTCCGAACTAACATGTGCTTGCCCTGGATCAATGGCCAGAACCTCCGCAAGGCAAGCAGAATTGCCAGCAATTCGAGGCAGTTGATGTGCCAACACAGCCGCAGGCCCGTCCATAAGCCGGTGGCTGCGTGCCCTTGCAAACAGTGCCCCAGCCCGTCTTGGAGGCATCTGTCGTGACCACAACGTGCCTGGAGACCTGCTCTAGGGGAACGCCTGCCCGTAGAAACGTGAGGTCCGTCCAAGGGCTGAAGAGGCGGTGACAGATTGGCGTGATGACCACGCGATGTGTCCCGCAGCACCATGCCCATCTCGTGACTCGAGTCTGAAGCCTGTGCTGAAGCGGTCTCATATGCATCAACCTGAACGGAGTGGCCACTGAAAGAGTTTTAGTGGAACCACTATTTTCTGTTTGAACGCCTTCAAACAGGTCAGCACCGACTGTGCGCGCTCATTCGTGAGGCACGCTGTCAACGAGACTGAGTACAACTCAAAACCGAGAAAAGAGATGCTCTGAACCGGAAGGAGCTTGCTCTTTTCCCAGTTGACCCAAAGCCCTAGTCGGCTGAGGTGCGAAAGCACCAGGTCCCTGTGTGCACACAACATATCCCGAGAGTGAGCTAGGATTAGCCAATCATCGAGATAGTTGAGAATGCAAATGCCCACCTCCCTTAACGGGGCAAGAGCTGCCTCTGCGACCTTCGTGAAGACGCGAGGGGACAAGGACAGACCGAAAGGGAGGACCTTGTACTGATTTGCCTGACCCTCGAATGCAAACTGCAGGAAGGGTCTGTGTCAAGGTAGAATCGAGATGTGGAAGTATGCGTCCTTCAGGTCTACTGCCACGAACCAATCTTGATGCCGGACGCTTGCCAGAATGCGTTTTTGTGTCAGCATCTTGAACGGGAGTCTGTGTAAAGCCCGGTGTAGAGCCGAGGAGGGCGGGGCCAGCTGGAATGAGACACACCGCTCCCCAATCAGCCTGATGGGGTGGGCGAGGGATAAAGGCGGCCGGGGACGACAGTTAGAGAGAGAGAGAATTACAGGCAGCTGTACTGTGTGTTTTTGGTTGTGTGTTTAAGTTGTTTATTAAATTATTATTTAAGTTGTCAAGCCGGTCCTTGCCTCCTCCTTTCCACTGAACCCCCTTACACCCGGTTCAGTACTCGCAGGTCCAAGATTGGCCGCAACCCACCGCCTTTTTTCGGTACAGTGAAGTAGGAGCTGTAAAACCCCTTCTTCATCTCGGCCGGATGGACAGGCTCTATAGCATCCTTCCGTAGGAGGGTAGCGATCTCCATGCGCAAGGTATCAGCGTTTCTGTCCTTCACCGAGGTGAAGTGGATGCCGCTGAACCTGGGCAGACGCCTGGCGAACTGAATCGCGTAGCAGAGTTGGACAGTCTGGATAAACCATCGCGACGGATTGGAAAGCGCAAGCCACGCATCCAAGCTCCGAGCAAGTGGGACCAAAGGGACAATCTCGTCGGACGTACTGGCAGGTGGGGCCTCGCGGCGGGGCGGAGCCCAAGGTGCCACACCATGTTGTGGCTGTGCTGAGTCCAGGGACATCGAAGCACTTACCTGGCTCCTTGTGACCACCCCAGAACAGCCTGGGATGGGGGAGGAAGAGGCCTGTCCTCGTGACCCATGGAGACTGTCACATCGTGCCACAGCTGGGCGTGCAGGGGCGGGGAGACTGCCGCTGGAGCGCCAACCCTGCAAGAATAAAAAGGTGGACGGTGGTCATGATGATGGCTGTGCACACCAGGTATGTGACCCAGGGAACGAGGAAACTGCCCTTTTGCTGAACTGTTGGTTACCGCAGCCACTTGGGCATGCGGCGAAATCAGATGAAAAGGCAACAAAAGATTCTCCTCCAGGCCCTCCACTGGGGGATGGAGTGGTCTGTTTACCAGCTCCAAGGTGGGTTTCTCGGGGGCGCTTCGAAGCCTTCCATGGGTTCTTGGCGGCCAGCTGTGAGATGGGTGGCGTCTGCTTCCTGCAGTGGGCTCCATGCCGGGGCCGGGCCGAAGGGGCGGGCTGCGGCAGAGATGGTGCAGTCACCACAGGGGGACGCCATTGGCGACGAGCAGGCAGGGTGCGGGATCTTGAGCTGCACTGGGGCAGGATGTGCCAGATAGCCTCCGTCTGCTGCTTCACTGTCGAGAACTGCTGGGCAAAGTCCTCGACGGTGTCCCCGAATAGGCCAACCTGGGAGATAGGGGCAGCAAGGAACCATGCCTTGTCGGCCTCACCCATCTCAACCAGGTTGAGCCAAAGTGGGGCTCCTGGACCACTAAAGTGGACATCGCCCATCTGAGAGACCACGGCGTGACCTTTGTCGCCTGGAGAGCAAGGTCGGTCGCTGAGCGCAGCTCCTGCATCAAATCTGGGGCAGAACTACCCTCGTGCGGTTCTTTTAGCGCCTTGGTGGACCTGCAGGAGAGCCATGGCGAGCAGGGCGGAGGCGGCTTGTCCAGCGGCACTGTAGGCTTTGGCCATAAGGGACGACGTGAACCTACAGGCCTTGGATGGGAGCTTTGGTGTCCGCGCCAGTTGGCGGCGCTCTGCGGGCATAGGTGCACTGCGAGTGCCTTATCCACCGGGGGAAACACCGAATAGCCCCTGGCCGCCCCGCCATCGAGGGTAGTGAGACCGGGGGAGCTGAAAGATCATGACCAGGCAGTAAAAGGTGCCTCCCATGACTTTGTCAGCTCCTCGTGCACTTCTGGGAAGAAAGGGACTGGAGCGGGGCGTGGCTGCTTTGAGCGGCGCTGCGAGCCCAGGATTCAACCATCAAGCCGCGAGGGTTCAGGGGAGAGCGGAGGGTTCCACTCTAGCTCGACGCTTGCGGTTGCCCGGGAAAGCATGTCTGTCATTTCCGCATCAGCCTGTGACTGGGCAATCGTCCCCAAGGGGGAGAGCCCAGCTGAGGCTTATGCATCCGACTGGACGAGCCCGCTCTCAGATGCTGCGCTCGAGAGCTCATCAGCTTCGCAGGCTCCAAACAAGAGGTCGAACTCGCCATGAGACAAGCCAGCGGACTCATCTGGAAGCCCGATCGGGGCAGACGAGCGTGCTAGGGAATGGGAGGTCCGTGGGGGGATACCCGGCGGAGGTGGTCCCATTGGGGTCCCCAAATCGCCCCCAGTGCTAGCCGCGCTGGCCTCATACCCATAGGTAGAAGGACCGAGGCGGGGAGCCGCTGGGGTGGCTTGCTTTCTTATTGTTATGTTCTTGCAGTGAGTACATGATCCATCCACGAATGCTGTCTCCACGTGGGTCGCGCCCAGACATGAAAGACAGCGATCGTGACCGTCCTAAGTTGAGAGGAAACAACCGCAACCAGGAATAACACTCAAACGGAAAGCATCTTTAAAAAGATGCGTCTTTAAAAAGACGTTCCGTGTGTGCCACTCTTTTAGGGAAATATACTCTTTTAGAAAAATATACTCTCTTTTTTTCTGCCGAAGCGCCCAGGGGCGTTCTCTGCAGTGCACCAGTGCACTGCAGGAGGGAGAAGCCGCTGAAATGCGCCTTCAGATCCAGCAGAGGTGAATGAACAGTCAGTTCATTAAACATCGAACATTTGGCTCCGAAGATTAAATCTGAATGAGTGGTTGCATACCAGCTCCTTTAATACCTGTATGTCCGGGGGAGTGGTATGCAAATACCACTCGCCAATTTTCATTGGCCTTTTATCAAAGACCAGAGGTGTCTCGAGCTCCCAAGACTGACGCCTAGTGTCACTACATCGACACAACGTCGAGTGAGTGACAGATAGGGAACAGATACCTCTCATACCGAAGATACACACAGGACACACAATCTAAACTCTCACGCATCCATCGGGTACTGTGCTGCAGCTTACTGGCAGAAAGACTGGCTGTCACGTGGAGAGAGAGGGGGACAATCAGTCTTCAAAGAACAGATCACCCCACAGTGCACACGCACACACGACACACACACACACTCTAAGATTTCCAAATAGGTCAACACCACACCACCATGAATATAAGGATGGGAACCTAGCCTCTCTGCCTTGGCTTGCAGCTCCTGAAATACAAGAAACAAACAAAACGAAAATTTAATAACACAACACACACCTTAACACACGCCCTCAGAAAGAGCAGGCACAGTGCACCCAGCCCAGTTGTTCTAAACTGCCGGGACTCAACTGACAGACAGGAGTTCACACACATATACATAAATCAAAAGACATACTAACCCCAAAATAACCCAGTCACAAAAATGAAAGCAAAATGAACAACAACAACAACAACAACAACAACAACAACAAAACACAATAACTTTATCTCAGATTAAAGAAAAGAATAATCAAAAATATTCACGGCTCTGGCGTGGCCGTTATATGCTTACACAAACAAGATGAAAAATAAACAAGCAAAATGAACAACAAAAAATAAAACAAAACTCAATATCATTAACTCCAATGAAAGAAAGGAATAATCAAAAGTATTCACGGCTCCGGTGTGGCCATTGTACGCTTACACACACAAGCAGAAAAAGTAACCAAGCAAAATAAAACAAAAATAAAAAAAACACAATAAAGTGGCCCTAAGGGGTACCACAAATGGTATAACAAGAAAACATATAAATGAATAAACTAAATCAAAGCAAAAAAATTATGATGCCAATCTTAATTTAACACCACAACCTAATACAATAGGTCCCGCAACAAGACAGCAGCACTTCCCGTGAGTGGCCACTATTCAGCCCCGGAACTCCAGCATGAGGCCACGGGATCTGCCAAAATAAAAGCATGAACACTAAATATACCAAATATATATCTAAATACAAAAATAAAACTATCACATCAAACAAGGAATTACTTACTAACTTCACAAACAGCCATGAGACCAAGCAAAAGATCGCACATACCTGGGAGGGAAAGTTTTGCCCACACAAGGAAAATGATGCTGTTGAAAACACCAGCGTCAATTATCCCTTTAATGAACAAGAAAAACAACTCACATTAATATTAAAACCAGCGATAGTCATCGCACAGGCACACTAACACCAGAACACATACCTCTCTCACAGGGCACCCGAACCGGAAACATAACAGACACTAGGGTGTGACACATCCCCAAGAGGGAAACCTCCCCCCCTCAGGAAACGTTGATAGGTGTCAATCACTGATGTCACCATCCTTACAACGAGGGAATACTACCTCACTATAATGGCATTGATCATAACTGAAATGGCACATATGTGTCACAAATGCTTTGGCTGTCCACAGGTGAATTTTTGCCCACACACTCAAAGGGAACCAAATCAAAATAATTGGATCATTTATCTACTTTCAGTGACATTCAAATGAGTTAAATCTATCATGGTCTCAGGACCTTGTTTGTGGCCTCTGTGTTTAATTCTGTCTGGATAACACGCCAGGTGACTTGGAAAACATATGGCTAAGCTAAATTAACAATTGATCTCAGACCCTATCAGCACAAACAAAGATTTAGAGTTTTTTAGAGAATATGTGCAACTAACAAACCATAAGCCTTATTGGAATTTGATGGAAAATTGCCAGGGCACTGAAATTTGGAGTTTAAAATAAAGTTCTTCTAGTTCTCTAGCTTCAAGTTTTTTTCATATTGAACATTTACATGTATTCATTTGGCAGAGGCTTTTATCCAAAGCAACTTACAAAAAAAGGAAGAATACAACATAAGCGATTCATCTTAAGAAGGCAGTAGTACGAAAAGTGCTGCATTACAAAGTTTCACTTGCTTCAGACAAATACTACCCTAGACAGAGATTAGAGTTCAACAAGAATTTTATATATATATATTATTGTTATGAGTGTATGTTCAAGTGCTCATGAAAAAGATGTGTCTTTAGCCACTTTTTAAAGAGAGTGAGTCTGCTTCTTGGATGGAGTTCCGAAGGTTGTTCCACCATTGGAAGTCTGGGAAAGTGATTTGGTGCCTCTTTGTGTTGGTATGACAAGGCACTGCTCGTTTGCAGACCGCAGGCTTCTGGTGAGAATGTAGCTCTGCAGGAATGATTTTAGGTAAGGTGGAGCAGACCCAGTGACTGTTCTGAATGCCAGCATCAGAGCCTGGAATTTGATACATGCAGCAACCAGCAGCCAGTGTAGAGAGACAGAGGTGTAACATGTGCTCTCTTGGGTTTGTTGATGACCAGACGTGCTGCTGCATTCTGGATCATTTGCAGACGCCTAACAGAGCATTACAGTAGTCTAGTCTAGATATGACAAGCGACTGAACAAGAAGTTGTGTGCCATGTTCAGAGAGGAAGGGTCTGAAACATTTAGAGTCAACACAGAAAACAATGAGAAAGTAAATTAAGATATTTAAAGCTGATAAACGTGACTGTGTACGTTAGATGGGATACCAGAAATAATTTCAACATCAAAAATATTACACCAAACAGCATTAATTTTGTCACATGCAGAAAGTGCAGACTTAAGAGTGTAAACAGAGTCAAAGTAATTATGGCTATATTTATGCTTTCCATATGTGCTGATATTATTCCATAGCAGCACAAATGTAGCATCAGACTGTGTATACCCCAAACATGCTGAAATTACTTGCTGTCAACACACAGACCTACAAATCATGACACTGTTCAGTTACACGAATCTGCAGACAGCAGATTATTAACAGTGATGATTCCAACCATCTGGGTGGAGGGAAAGCATTTCTGATTGGTCTTTATGAGAATGCTGGACATTGCCTAAGAGCCTAGCCAAAAGGAACCTGACGGTGAGTGCCACATTCTTGGCGATGCTTCAGTGAGGCCACTCATGCAACACCCATTAATGAAGCCCTGTTATCTATGTTCCTGCATTCGCCTGGTCTTAATCAAAGCGCAATACTCTTTATTAGGGCCCAAGCACTGAAAGTGCGGAGACCCTTTTGTTCTTCTAAGGATTATTAGGGCCCAAGCACTGAAAGTGCGGAGTGCAAGGGGTCGTGTAGGGGGGGCTCTGTAGCGCCCCCTGTAATAGGGGCATTTAAGGGAATTTCTGTAGCACCCCCTTTTTCATACATCAAGCCAAACACACTTTATCATTACGGTCATTAGCTCCGCCCAACGGGAAGTTGGCCATTTTGGATTTTTGTGAAAATTACAGGCTTTGAACTTTTAAATCCTTCATGAGACTGTCATCACATTTAGACAACATTATGCTAAGACAGATGCTAAGGTGTTAAATTGTGAACAGATTTTGATATATCGAATGGTGTTGCCATGGCGAGGCATTAAATTAATGCAGAAAAATGGGAAACAGGAAGTGTTTCATATCTTCTGTGTGCAATGTTTGATTTAGATCAAAATTGAGTTGCACGTTTTTTTTACTTGGGAGCTAATCACATGGATTTGACTATATTGGGTCACAGTCATAGAACCACCACATGACAGCAGGAAGTGTGGCTCTTACAACAGAATTTGAAATAGTCCTCTTACACTTACCCAAATTGCTTCAAGATTGTTTAGAATAATTTAAAATAACAAATGCATGTGTCCACCTTGCATTGTTTTCCAAAAGCCACTGGGTGGAAATGGACCAGTTGTGCTTGGGCCCCTCATCGCTGCTTGCAGCTATATTTTTCGTATTTTCTCTCGCATGCCTTGTTAAATGGGCAGATGTTCTATAATAATCTCATTTGTTTTCTCAACAGTGTTATCTCTGCCTTGACATCATATGGCTCTTGTTAGCTAAGCCGGGACTAAGGGACTACTTATTGTTATGATGAAATTGAATTGGAGGATGGGTCACCACAGATATCGTTGAGAAAAATATTGCAAGTGACATTGAAAAGGAATATTTCTATCAGCAATAAAGCTATGTTGTGTTGTTTATTATAGTATTGTATAATGATGTTGATTTTGCTACCTCTGTCATGGTCAACAGAAAATTGTTTTTAATGGGGACAGTTTAAACTTTGTCCTGGAGAAAATTATATTGTCAATGTGGTTTCTCCATCAAATGTTCCATTTAGCTTTCGATTAGGTTTAATCGGTGTCTGAGAAACCAGCCCTTCTTGTATCAGTTCATAGTAAACACACCTTGTCAGTTTTTCTGTTCTGTGTCTGGTCTCTGTGTAGCAAGTTTAATATCCTGTTCGTATTTATCACTGTCATAACACAATTATTCTAAAAGAAGCACTGTCAAAGCTGGCTGATGAAATTCCTGTAAACATGGGCTAGTGTTGCTTATGAAGGATCTGCCATTTCTGAGAGGAAGTGAGGGTTAAGGAGTGGGCATGTCTCTGGGCGTGTGCCTGTAAACAAGCAGAGATAGGCAAGCTCCGCTGCAGACTGGTATCAGGTAGCAAGCTAACATGTCACATCAAAAGGCCATTTACAAGACAGACCATATAAATTTTACATAAAGTGTGCCCTTCACTTTATCAGGAGAGACAACACTGTTGTTGAAGCTCTTTTACACCTCCTCTGCAACTTGCTGCACCACACTCCCTAATTCTTATTTAACAGACAAGAGAAGCCAAACACTGCCTGTAGCTGGCAGCACTTTGTATCTGCTGGATGGCTAGTAACAAATTAGGGGATGTCAGTGTGGGAAATGGGCTGGCCAAGATGATTAGTGTTGTTTTACAATCAGGTATGGTTTGAACTTTCAGGGCTGCCATCATTTTAAACCCAAGTCAACTTGAAAGAGGAGCCAGATGTAAAATGGAGGCTGCTAAATATCTGTCAATCTGTCAGTGTCGACCTCAAACATCGATTTATTTCACACTCTTTTGTTTTCTTTACTCTCTGGGTTGAAACTCATCCTCATTTGATCCCAACATGAGGCATCCAGAGAAATTACGCTGTCAATACCCTCAAGTAACGGCAGACTGCCCCTATGGAATGAAAACAGATTATGTGTCAACAGATGGAACTCAGCACTAAAGACATGATGGAATTTATGTCTCCATAACTCTCCCTCAAAAGAGCCGCTTTGATGAGGAAAATAAAAAAAAAGCAAGATGGATGATCGAGATGTTATAGGAATAATTTTTACGCAATGACTACTTTGTCTTGTAGCAGAGCTGTTGACCCCAAGTAGCCCTCTTCAGTTATTAAGGTAGTTGTCATGGCTAAGTGATAAAATAGAGACATCTACAACAGCCATAGTTCTACATTTACGTTTATGCATTTGGCAGACAGTTTTATTTCAAAGCGACTAACATTGCATTCAAGGCACATTTTATCAGTTTGTGTGGGATTCAAAATCATGACCTTGGCATTGCTAGCACCATGCTCTACCAGTTGAGCTACTGTAACCCAAATATACAAGAGAAAAACAGACAAGGTGTGTGTACCACGAATTGATAGAAGGGATACAGATTAAACCTAATTCAGAACTAAATGTGGCTGTATAGATTTGCAGGGCAAAGATTGTGAACCCATTTAATTTCCTTGTATTTCAGCATAAATCGGTCATACAATTTGATCTGATATACAAGTCTCAACAATGGACAAACACAGTCTGCTTAAACAACTAGCACACATGATATTTTTCCATATCTTATTGAACACACTATAAAAACATTAACTATGTAGGGTGAAAAAAGAGAATGCCTAGGCTAAGGCTGGTGAAAGCTAACTGGAGTCAGGAGTCAGCTAACCAGAGTCCAATCAACAAGACTGCAGGTGATATTTTATTTTTATTTTATTTCATTTTTCTTAGAATTCTAACTAAACTTAGTAAGTTTAATGCTTAAAACAAGAAAACAAATTTAATTCAAAGGAAACAAGTTTATTTTTCTTACCCCACTGGTAGATTATTATTTTATTTTTTTTCTTGTTTTAAGAAAATGTTTTGCGGGAAAACAAGACAAAAATACTAATGAATATATATTTTTTGCAGTGAATTGGGAAGTGACTTAGTTGAAGGTCAGATCAAATTGTAGGTAGATTAAAGTCTAGGTAAATTCAAAGGGTTCACATATGGCACTTTTCCACTGCACGTTACGGTTCGACTCGACAACTCTGCTCGCTTTACTTTTCTGAGCTTGCTTTTCCACTGCAGTTTAGTGCCGCCTCAACATGGGTGGAATTATAGGATGATCGTCATAGCTGCGCCACCTCTACTGCCATGACATCATCTTAAACGTGACACAAACATTACTGACCATAAACAATAACACGACCGCTAGCTGTTAGCTACTAGCTCATTGTGCAACATAAAGCAGTTGTTGCATGGTGATTTTGCCTGGTTGTTTTAGAAGCAAGCTTTCCAGTAGCTGGTCAACTAAATAAAGTGAAGCTTTCAAGCAGAATATAGAGTTAACGTAATAAAATGTACCATCTTCCATCGTGGACTCCAACAACGCCTAGTCCAGGGCACTCTCCCTCCCAATGATCGCTGGTCTATTGCCATAGATAGCGTCCATTTGGTCAGACCACTTCCACTTTCTTCTGTTAGAACCACTCCAGCTGTTGTGGTCCTTGATGGTTCTGTAGTCGCTTTTACGTTTTTTTAACTTTTCCCTACTCTGTTGGTAGGTCCGGTGGTAGCCGTGTGCGGCAACAGCTGAGACACTTCCTGAAAGACTTTTTCATTTCGCATCGTTTCGTTCGTCGCTAACGAGAGGAATGTCTGCACCTCGTTCATTGACCATGGCGTGGTTTTGCGCACAGCCATTTATTTTTACAATTCTAAATTCACGTGAACAAATGATACTTCTATTGCTGTTGCTAACTTTAAAACTAGCGGGTTGATGTCCCGTGTTGCAAATCCAGTGACGCTGGTAGTGACGATTCTCTCTGACCAATCAGTGATCTGCAGGGTTTTGACGTCACATTTAGTATCAGCTCGGCTCGGCTAGGCTCGCTTGGAACCTTGACCGAGGTGGTACTAAAAAAGTATCAGGTACCAGGTAATATCCACAGTGGAAAACCCCCAAAAAGCGAGCAGACTCGAGTCGAGTTGAGCTGTACCGTGCAGTGGAAAAGCCCCAATATTTTGTCCTGCAACTATAGTACTCTGGCTGCTTTAAATGTCTTTTCATTAAATTGTATTAATAGGATAGTTCACTCAAAACTGATTTTTTTACCCATTATGTACTTACACTCAGATTTTTCCAAATACCCTATGACTTTTCTTGTTCTGTGGAACACAAAAGGGTCATATGTTAGGCAGAATGTTAGCCTCTTGTATATTTGTTTTCCTCCCATAACATGAAAGTAAATGGTGACTGAGTCTACAAATTCACAACATCTCTTTTTGTGTTCCACAGATAAAAGAAAGTCATGTGGGTTTGGAACAACGTGAGTGAGTAAATGACAACAGAATTTTCATTTAGTAAAGAACAATCCCTGTAACCCAAGGTGATCCCTTTAACTCAAAGATGATGTGAGCCCAAAAAGCACTGGAGACGTGCGAGCAATGGGACTGACAATGTGGACTGTGGGCCTCCTGCCAGTGTGATGCGGTATAGTCAGAGTGTTCTCTCACTCACTGCCAGCTGCAAGAGCAGAAGCAACAAAGATTCCCCTGTGACCCACACAGCAGCAGATTCAGAAAATGATGGACGCTGCAGGCCCTAACCCCTGCCAGCGTTAATTGCCTTAAATTATTAAATTGCATCTGAAGCCAAAGTGGGTGCAGCATGCTGGGCGTGCAGCTGCAGGGGAGAGCTTATGTGATCCTGGCACCTTGCTTACATTCACTGCCTGCTCTCTGCTCCCATGGCTCAAAGATAAGAGCAGAGAAGAAAAACTGTATGGCCCATCTTTCACTTTCAGCTGGGCGGGTCAAGGCAACTTAAGGCTTATGTATGCAGAGTATGTTAGTTTGCATATCAGTGTCTGTCTGTCTGTCTATCTATCTATCTATATTCATTCATTCAAGTTTTCATACTGACTATCAGAACTCCAAAGCATTTTAAAAATCCTGTTAGCTGCTGACTCCACAGTGAATCTAAAGTATATAGACTTTAATATGCTGGATTTTACCCAGTGACCCCCCACTGCTACAGTTCCGGGGCTCTCCACGGCATCTCCCTTTCATGACCCGATTAAAATAAACACCTCTGGGATAACAGATTTACAAATCACTTTCACACTGTCATAGCAAAAAGCCAACCTTTAAACTTATATTCTGAATTCAAGCCATTCCAAACAACATGGACTTTAAAGAAAGAGGCACCAACCTTTGTGCATACTTACATATGTATGAGTGCGTTCATAATTCATTAATATTTTTTGTTCATGCAGGCATGAGAATAAAGGCAGAATAAAAGAGCAACATTTTAACGCATGTCCCATTGTGCATGTAAGATGGGAATACATGGCGAAACAGAAATGATAAATTTAAGAGGATGGGACTGTGTTAGCCCATTGTGTTGCATGACTTCCTCTGTTCTCTAAACATTAGGCTGAATCCTCTGATGCATTAATGCCATCGGAGAAGTGCATTAGGGCATTGATGGAGCATTTGTGTAAATATGACACTAATAAGGAAAGGCACAATAATTATCACTGCTTTTTGATGTAAAAATATTGTGATCAAAAATATTTACCAAGCCTGAATGCTTGTGAAAGTATCATGCAGGTATGGTACATAGGCCCCCACAGGGAATCAGACCAATATTATCAAAAGGGCACCTTAGTCCACATGACCCCACCTCTATGTCACTGCTCAGCAATGGCATCCGTCTCAAAGGAGCTTGACATCTGGGAAGGAGGATGTGGTGATGGACACTGGATTTCTCAGCTCCACCCAGAACATTTTCTCAGTTTTTGCAGGCAATAGAGTGGAAAGGGCCTCAGAGTGGGGTCTTCTCATCTGAGACTGCAGGCTCACTGTTTGGTCTTCGATCTCCCAGTCCCCTTCGTCAAGAAAAACAGAATGCTTTTTGCAACCTGTCACCAAATATCTCACAGTTTCCTTGTTCATATTTTTTTATTTGTTGTTAAAAGAAACATTTCTTCCGCACTAGGCACCAGTGCGTCACGTCCACTGGGAATTCTTTTTCAGCTTTATTCGGGCCCATTCATAATTCGTTTTTTCTTCCCTATGGAATCTAGCACAAGGCTTTCTAAACTTAGGAGCACATTGCACAATTCAAGATTATGTATTTAACATAACCTAAAAACTCCAAACAGACTAATCTTCAAAAAAGAATTTACAGTGTATTGTGAAACCTCAATAAATAAATAAAAAAAAATATATATATATATATATGGGGAGACCAATATAGCAATATTTAAAAAGCAAATATTTATCAGGGTAAGTTTATTTAGAGCCAATATCTGTAAAAACATATTAGAGTTTTGGACAAAAAATAAAATAAAAATAAATAATATTAATAAACATGTTCACCATTATTGCCCAGGAAAAATAAAAGAAAAAAAGAAAGAAAGAAAGAAAAACAAAACAGTTCCCTATCTGTCACTCACTCGACGTTGTGTCGATGTAGTGACACTAGGGGTCGCTCTTGGGAGCCCGAGACATCTCTGGTCTTTGATAAAAGGCCAATGAAAATTGGCGAGTGCTATTTGCATGCCACTCCCCCGGACATACGGGTATAAAAGGAGCTGGTATGCAACCACTCATTCAGAGTTTCTCTTCGGAGTGGAACGGTCATGCTCATTGAGCTGAATACTACTGTTCATTCACCTCTGCTGGATCTGACGGTGCATTTCAGCGGCTTCTCCCTCCTCTGCACTGGTGCACTGCAGAGAACGCCCCTGGGCGCTTCGGCAGAAAAACAAGAGAGTATATTTTCTGAAAGAGCTTTTCGTCCTCTAAAAGAGTATATATTTCTCTGAAACACACGGAAAGTCTTTTTAAAGACACGTCTTTTTAAAGATGCCTTTCCGATTGTGTGTTATTCCTGGTTGCGGTCGTTATCTCTCAACTTCGGATGGTCATGATCGCTGTCTTTCGTGTCTGGGCGCGACCCACACAGAGGCAGCATTTGTGGATGGTTCATGTTCTCACTGCGAGAACATGACCATGGCAACGTTGCGGTCGCGGCTTGCTTTCTACCTACGGGTATGAGGCCAGCGCGGCTAGCACTGGGGGCGATTTGGGGACCCTAATGGGATCGTCTCCGCCGGGTATACCCCCGCAGACCTCCCATTCCTCCAGCACGCTCGTCTGCCCCAATCGGGCTTCCGGATGATTTCGCCGGTTCGTCTCATGGCAAGACTGGCTTCTTGTTCGGAGCCCACAAAGATGATGAGCTCTCGAACACAGCATCGGAGAGCGGGCTTGTCCAGTCGGACGCAGAAGCCTCAGCTGGGCTTCCCCCTTCGGGGATGATTGCCCAGTCACAGGCCTCTTCCTCCCCCATCCCGGGCTGTTCCGGGGGTGGTCACAAGGAGCCAGGTAAGTGCTTCGATGTCCCTAGACTCAGCACGGCCACAACGTGGTGTGGCACCTCGAGCTCCGCCCTGCCGCGAGGCCCCACCTACCAGTACGTCCGACGACGTTGTCCCCTTGGTCCCCCTTGCACGGAACTTGGACGCGTGGCTCGCGCTTTCCAATCTGTCATGATGGCTGATCCGGACCGTCCGACTCGGCTACACGATTCAGTTCGCCAGGCGCCCGCCCAAGTTCAGCGGTATTCATTTCACCTTGGTCAAGAGAGAAAATGCTGCCACCTTGCGTGCGGAGATCGCTACCGTCCTACGGAAGGGCGCGATAGAAACTGTTCCTCCAGCCGAGATGAAGAAAGGGTTTTACAGCTCCTACTTCATCATACTGAAAAAAGGCGGTGGGTTGAGGCCAATCTTGGAACTGCGAGTACTGAACCGGGCTTTACACAGACTCCCGTTCAAGATGCTGACGAAAAAACGCATTCTGGTGAGCATCCGGCATCAAGATTGGTTCGTGGCGGTAGACCTGAGGGATGCGTACTTCCACGTCTCGATCCTTCCTTGACACAGACCCTTCCTGCAGTTTGCATTCGAGGGTCAGGTGTACCAGTGCAAAGTCCTCCCTTTCGGGCTGTCCCTGTCTCCTCACGTCTTTACGAAGATCGTAGAGGCTGCCCTTGCCCCGTTAAGGGAGGTGGGCATTTGCATTCTCAACTATCTCGACGACTGGCTAATCCTAGCTCACTCTTGAGACATGTTGTACGCACACAGGGACCTGGTGCTCTTACACCTCAGCCGACTAGGGCTTCGGGTCAACTGGGAAAAGAGCAAGCTTCTCCCGGTTCAGAGCATCTCTTTTCTCGGTTTGGAGTTGGACTCAGTCTCCTTGATGGCGCACCTTATGAACGAGCGCGCCCAGTCGAAGCTGGCCTGTTTGAAGGCATTCAAACAGAAAACAGCGGTTCCACTGAAACTTTTTCAGAGGCTCCTGGGGCATATGGCGTCCTCGGCGGTGGCCACCCCGCTCGGGTTGATGCATATGAGGCCGCTTCAGCACTGGCTCCAGACTCGAGTCCCGAGATGGGCATGGTGCCACGGGACACATCGCGTGGCCATCACACTGGTCTGTCACCGTCTTTTCAGCCCTTGGACCGACCTCTTGTTTCTACGGGCAGGTGTTCCTGTAGAACTGGTCTCCAGGTGTGTCATGGTCACAACAGATGCCTCCAAACGCAGCTACCAGCCACTGGACGGGTCCTCAACTGCATTGGCACATCAACTGCCTCGAGTTGTTGACAATTCTGCTCGCCCTGCAGAGGTTCCGGCCGTTGATCCAGGGCAAGCACGTGTTAGTTCGGACAGACAACATGGCAACGGTAGCATATGTCAACCGCCAAGGCGGTCTGCACTCTCGTTGTATGTCACAACTCGCCCACCGTCTCCTCCTCTGGAGTCAGCAGCACTTCAAGTCGCTGCGAGCCACTCACATCCCGGGCAACCTCAACACTACAGCAGACACGCTGTCACGGCAGGTTACCCTCAGGAGAGAGTGGAGACTCCACCCTCAGGTGGTCCAGCTTATTTGGAGTCGATTCGGATGGGCACAGGTGGACCTGTTCGCCTCCCAAAAATCCTCCCACTGCCCGCCCTGGTACGCCCTCACCGAGGCTCCCCTCGGTATAGACGCGCTGGCACACAGCTGGCCCCCTGGCCTACACAAATATGCGTTTCCTCCAGTGAGCCTGCTTGCACAGACCCTGTGCAAGGTCAGGGAGGATGAGGAGCAGGTCGTCCTGGTAGCACCCTACTGGCCCACCCAGACATGGTTCTCGGACCTCACGCTCCTCGCGACAGCTCCCCCCTGGTGAATTCCCCTGAGGAAGGACCTTCTTTACGCAGGGACGGGGCACCCTCTAGCACCCGCGCCCAGACCTCGGTGGTAGACATGATCACTCAGGCTAGGGCCCCCTCTATGAGGCGCCTGTATGCCTTTCAGTGGTGTCTGTTCGCTAAGTGAGCTGAAGACATGCGCCATTAATTCCCAGTAGTGTTCACAAACTTTGTTCCCTCTTTGACTTCCTCCGAGCCCTGTGGCAGTCGAGTTTTCAGAGAGACTCGCTGCCAGCCCAGTACACATGCTAACTAAGAGTCCTGTTCTGGGGTAGGTGCTCCGCATGTGGCAGTTCCCTGTAAGGCTAACCCCATGCGATATGTATTCGTTTCCCTGTTGGCAAACTGCGTCTTCCTAGGGCAGAGCCCCTCTGCCCCAGTCTCCATATTTGTAGTAACTCCTCCCCGTTGGGTAGGATCTAACTTGAAGACTCTCCACATGGTCGGAAAGACCATGTGACGTATTTTTCTACTATTTTTCTTTGGGTGAGGTGTGGTCTCCGCAGTGTCTTCCCCTTGGGAGGGACACCCACCGACTAGACCTGGTGGCCCAGTCAGATAATCCCCCTTCTTTTTTAGGGAGTGGAAAAAGAGCAAGGGAAAAGAGGCCACGACTGGTTTAAGCCTGTCTCTATCTTTTGAGTAGTCGACTTGTCCCCAAAGGGCCATTCGACACTCATAACTATGTTGGGGGAGGTTACGTGTCGACCTGGTGTGCTGGCTATGAGGCACTAGTCTGCCCACCACACACCGCCAGTTCACGTAACACAGTTCAGCCAATTGTGGCGTTTCGTATAGGGACCCCTAGTGTCACTACATCGACACAACGACGAGTGAGTGACAGATAGGGAACGTCATGGTTACTTGTGTAACCTCCGTTCCCTGATGGAAGGAATGAGACGTTGTGTCCCTCCTGCCATGACGCTGAACTACCCGCTGAAATAGCCGGACCTTATATCGGATCCTCAGCATAAAACCTGAATGAGTGGTTGCATACCAGCTCCTTTTATACCCGTATGTCCGGGGGAGTGGCATGCAAATACCACTCGCCAATTTTCATTGGCCTTTTATCAAAGACCAGAGGTGTCTCGGGCTCCCAAGAGTGACCCCTAGTGTCACTACATCGACACAACGTCTCGTTCCCTCTATCAGGGAACAGACGTTACACAAGTAACCATGACTTTCACTGAACATGTGTTGACTTTTTTTTTTTTTTTTTTTGCCAACATGCCCCAAAAGAGAAGCATAATAATAACCACTGCTAGAAAAAAAAAAAAAAAAAAAAAAAACACGTGTATAATTGGTCATTTTGACTCGAAACCTTAGAGTTAATGACACATAGCTCTTGTGACCACTTCCCCTGTATGCACGCTGGAAACCTAATGCTAATAAGTGTCAGACTGAGAGGGGAAGCTTCAGTTGTATACTGGGGTCTTTTACCAACTAACAGCTTCGTGAACCAGGGCACAGTGAAGGAACAGAGTGGAAGGCCTTTAAAAGATGCCTGGCAATCTAGCAACAAGGCATTCACCACTCACATGGGACTATTTGTCATGCAACTGGGAGGCAGAGCATACTTCTTGAAAAGCTTTTCCAGCTCATCATCAATTTTAACAAAATAAACAGTGACAGTCAGGCACATCCAGAAAGTCACTTGAAAAAGTCAAATCTGATTCTGTCAAGCTGAAGCTCTTGGTTCTCTGTGTGACTGGCGAAGAGGAGTGGATCTCCTCCATTGCAAAAGACAATGATGAATTGCTCTCCCTCTTTGAAAGAGTTTGGGACATAGAAGAAAACCAACTGCAGAAATCCCAGTAGACATGATTATTCTGTTTTACACAGAACTCTCACTATGTTTTCCTAACAGTTTAGTGTGGAAGCACAGTTCCAGGAAAAGAGGAAAGAGAAGTAAAACCTCAGTCTTAAACTGAGAGTGGGAGAAAAGGAAATGTTTTATGATGGCATAAAGGTCTACTTGTTTTTAAGTAGACTGTACAAGCAGTAGATTAGCTTGCAGTGTCATCTATGTAGTTCTATAATATATCATTCATTATTGTAAGATAGTGAGTCAGTACATTTACATGCACTTTAAAGTTCAATTTCAGTTGGACTAAATCTTTTGTCCAACTGTAATCGTATCTGTCGAATTTTTGCAAAGTCAGACTAACAGACTCAGATAATGCAAATGTGGCTCGGCTTCATCCTGCATGTATACATGTTAATCAGACCACAATTGACCCTTCGCTATGCTCCACCCCCCTTGGTAATGGTCGCACGCTCTGACAAGCTTTGCAGAACTCCCCATTGGAATGAATGGGAGATTGCCTTGAACAGCGCGGTTTAAGGCAAAATATTCTCATAAATGGAATGGATAATATTATTACATGGGTTGGAATGAAGAATGACATTGTAAAGCATATTTATCTGACGTTTTCTTTGTAAAATAAATTGTGAAATTACATACTAATTTGATTGAAAACTGTGCAGACTGTGAATCAGAATCACAAAACCTCATAACATTAGTGTAAGTGAAAAGAACTGCTTCTAACGTTTTATAACACAATCACTTTGATGCTGTGAACTCTTTATTTACCATCACCTTTACTAAGACTTGAATCAATACATAAATGAATCAATGTTAAGTTGTTAGCTTTAATTTACCTTGGAGCAAATGGTGGTGTCCTCACTGATGCTATACTTTACATGTTCATTTAAGAATGAGGGCAGACACAGTTTAATCCATAGTATGCTCTTTGTGAGATTTATTTCAAGATTTTTAAAAAAGTTAAAAAGCAAAAGCTAAAAAAAAACAAAAAACAAACAAAAAAAAAAAACACTGTGTGTATCCACTCTAGGTACCTCGTGTCACTATTACAAGTGACCCAGTAACAATGTTTAAAAAAAAAAAAAATTGGATCATATCGATAAAATCCCTCTTAAAACTATTCAAACACAAATTACTCCTGTAGGCTCTCATTGTAAAAATGCAAACCCTTGTCAGAGAAATGGCAGCGGGGCAATAGTTGCTAAAACAGGATTAGTCAGAAACACTTTCAAGGCGGGGATTAGCAAAGAGTCATATGGCCTCGGTATTGGATCGAGGAGGTACAAATCGTACATCTCTTCATCATATGTAAGACATTTTTATTTCAAAAGCTAAAAAAAAAAAAAAAAAAAGAAATCCAATACCTATTCCTAATTTCCTAAATATTTTAACTACAATTCTCTTAAAATAAAAAAAATACAAGCATGTTCTCATTGTCTTCTATTTTTTTCTTCTCCCCTTTCTCCCCAATTTGGAATGCCCAATTCCCAATGCGCTCTATGTCCTCGTGGTGGCGTAGTGACTTGCCCCTATCCGGGTGGCGGAGGACGAATCTCATTTGCCTCTGTGTCTAAAACCGTCAATCCGTGCATCTTATCATGTGGCTTGTTGCGCGCATTACCACAGAGACGTAGCACGTGTGGAGGACCACGCTATGACTACAGCATCCACGCACAACTCACCACGCGCCCCACCTAGTGTGAGAACCACACATTATAGCAACCACGAGGAGGTTACCCCATGTGACTCTACCCTCCCTAGCAACCGGGCCAATTTGGTTGCTTAGGAGACCTGGCTGGAGTCACTCAGCACGCCCTGGATTCGAACTTGTGACTCCAGGGGTGGTAGTCAGCGTCAATACTCGCTGAACTACCCAGGCCCCCCATTATTGTCTATCTTGGCAAACACAATGTAGTTTTGTATGAAAATTTAAGCATTTTTTTTTACCCAGCAACTGACAAATAGCAAGTTTCTGTTTGATTTCATGTTAACTAATGTTTAATGAAAGGAATGTTAATTGATACTTAATACATTTAAAATTAATGATTAGATTTTCATCAAAATATGCAATGAGTAATCCAAAAGTAATCCAAAAGCAATCAGATTAGATTACATAAAAAGTGTATTCTTAAAGATGACACCACTGATTACAACTTAGTTGTGTAATTTGTAATCAGTACCCAGTTGCATTTCAGAAGTAATCTACCCAGCACTGCTTGATGTATTGTCTTTTCTGATCTGAAGAAGTTTTGACCATATGTTTGACAGTGTGGTGTACAGTAAATGATCATATTTCAAGTTATGAAAATGGAACACATCTAATTTTTCAGGAAATTGAAAGCACTTGTGGCAGGCAACATGCACATAACAAATAACATGTACCAAAATCTCAAAATGTTAACATACCTAGATTTACTTTTTTTTAAACAATCATTTAATAAATACTTTTGTATCCACTAATTATATAGATTTTGTTTATTTAGCAAAACAACCAGCGGAAAACTACAAATGCCAAACACCGCGTAGGCTACCCAGTAGAGGCTACAGTATAGGTTTGACACAGAAGTATAAATCGACCTTTAGACAAAAGGTTATGCATCACTCAACAGTTGTTATGCAAAAAAGACAGGACCAGAGTGTCATCTCTCTCTTTGGTAATATATATATATATATATATATATATATATATATATATATATATATATATATATATATTATTATTATTTTTATTTTGCTACTGCCATACCAACCTTCAATGGCCATCTAAATGTGGCTATAGAAAGCTTGAATTGTTTTTGATTGTCTGAAACATTTTACTGTAAATTGCTCTCTCACATTGTGATAAGAGATGCCACCCCTTTCGCCCACACGCACTTAAAGCTTACAAACGAAAGCAACCTTGTCCTTACATTTCTTATCCAGAACTGATTATTCAAGCTCTCAAGGTAGTTCTAGTTTGTCAGAGCTCAATTTTATGAACTTTCAAATCCCTCTCAAGCAGCCTTGTTGTCTGAAAACCATGCTCAGACATGGCTGATGACTGAACTTATAGTAAAGTCTCATGGTCAGAGCAATGCCAATTGAGATGTTTAAAAGGTTATTCCACAGGCTGTCTCTGTGGACAATTCTTGCTTTATTGGAACCCCAAATCCTATACCAATCACCTTTTCTTATTGCTTGGTTTTCATTTAAATTTCGGATTTTCCTGTCCACAGTGAATATGCGGCATGAGAATTGTTTGCCTTATCTATTGATTTCACTTTTCCTGTTCTCATCAAAGCACTTTCATCCAGGGACATGTTCTCTCACTTTCTCTCAGCAACATACCTCCACACCCACCAGTGACTACAGGACCGGAGGTGATGTTTCTGTTCTTCAGTGTATGATAACTCACTGCCTTTATCCCCTCGTTTAGCATCCTTGCATTCAAAGCTTGGCAGCAAGGAGAATTAATCTTCCTCGATATGTTGGACTTCCAAGAGCAGGGACAAGGTGCACATAAATTTCCTGCTGCCTGTTATCTGTGTCTTCTTGTGTAGGGTGAATGAAAAATGGCTGTGTTTAAAAAGATGATGCTTGTAAACAAACATTAAACTTGTGGATGGGGAGGCTATGTAGTTGTAGTTGACAGACTGCCTGGACTGATCAGAACAGGGGTAAGGGTGAACAAATGAAAATATGCTCTTGCAAATCCAGGATGCTGTTTCCTGACATGCAAATTATACATACTAAAGGTAGGGGTATTCTTTTAGATATAGTGTGTGCATAATGCTCATATAACTCCATTAAGTGTCAAACATTTCTTACATTCTTAAAGGGTTTCTTAAACCCATTTCTTTCTTTCTTTTTTTTTTTTTTGCTTTCACAGGTTTCATCACTTTTTGCCTTGGCACTTTTAATTACTGTTTTCTTGACAAATTCATAAAGTAGGAGCTTATGTTAAACCCAAAAGCAACACAGATGTGATTCTTGAACCTAGTGCTAAGCACAGTTGTTATAGCTATTTTTATTTAGTGCTAACATAAATGGAGTATACATGATCTGCAGCCAGAAGCAAAAATAGGAGGGGAGGCAAGAAAGAGTTTGGTAACCTGTGATTCAGGATGCTCTTGTTAAGCAGCCTCCAGTCTGTGTGATGTAGAGCCATCAAGTCCTAAGCTGAATGGTTGGGTGCTGTAGATATGTTCTTTAGGTCCTGTGAAGATTTTCCTGCCAGAATCATTGATTTTATACTACAAGTGCTCTTCATTATCGCTCAAGATCTATGCAAATGAACAACATCAGTCATCTATGTTGCTGTGCTGAGGACCATGTAAGCAACTTTACATAACAAAAGAACTGTAGGAGAATGATTTCAACAACAACAAATATGTCATAAGTTTATGAGTCAGTAATTAGACTGCAATGTCTTGGGATATATTATATAATTTTTGCATTTCATATAAACATCAATCACTTCAAATTAATTTGACTGGACCAGCAATCTGACTGGATTCAGCACTATCAGAGGAATGTATGCATAAGCGTAGTTCTAGCAAGAAGATCTAGGGATTCATTCATCAGGCATCACATTCAATCACAACACAGCCCCATCTTTAGTTAGCTCATTTGGACATATGCTAATAATATGTCTGTCCTCATGTGTTTGTCTTAAGTGGACACCATACTGGACATGTCCTGCTTGACAGAGACAGACTGGTTTTCCCAAGCTTGGGGATATCAGAAACCAAGAGATATTTTATATGCAGGTCTCCACTGAAAAATATTTTCCTGACAATTTCTTTCTTATTCCTCTGTGCTCTTTCTAACTCTCTGAGCACTTCTAGAGAAGTAAACAAACAGACTGAGACTGTCATCAGTTTATTTCTTTACTTATTTATTATTTTTTGTCTTTACTTTTCACTGTTCCATTTCAAAGGTAAAGATTTCACTCATAAAGAAGACCCGTTTAATGGAGCACAGGCTCCCATGTGTCCAGCTCTGAGGACTGGTTGCCCAGCGGTTGTCTTCATAAATATAAAAAATGCATGGGGAAATCTGAGCCAAACCTTGTGTCATACATACGGCAGTGGATTAATCATTCATTTGATGGCTACTTTTTGGGAAACTGTACAGCTATTTCCATCAGCAGGAAAGCAACATATCGATGTTGTGATAGCTAGTTGAAGAGGAGGGCTACTTAACTTTGGAAAGCTCAGGGGCAGCAAAGCTGGATCCCTGAAGTCTTGAGGGCTGCATTTGTAATAATTTTTAATAATGTTTATAAATACTGTATATATATATATATATATATATATATATATATATATATATATATGTATATATGAGCTATACACACAGGTTTGACAGATTTGTGCTGTGATGAGTGACTCTCAAGTGAGATTGAGAGTGTGCATGCTTGACTGACAGACCATGTGATTGACAAACACTGTTTCTATGAAGGAGCGAGCAGACTGATCGCCACACTCATGTAACATCAGCTATGCTCAGAAATTATTTGTTTATTTGATTCGTTACATCCGTTTGCAGTTTATGTCCCTCTCTAACTGTGCCGTGAATCAGCAATACAGATAACTACCATAAATACTCTTGAAAATGGACAACTCACAATTCAAATATATTTGATAGGCTATTGATTTATATAATTTGATGATGAAATCATAACACAGGCAACAAAAGATGGCTCTAGGGCCATGTGTTGAGCAGTGCTGCTGTGGAGTATGCCGGTTTATTGGAAGAAACAAGGGTGCATATATACATTGATTTTAGGTAAATATATATATATATATATATATATATATATATATATATATATATATATATATATATATATATATATTATTTTGTCTTTTTGTTTCTTTCTATGCTATATTCCCTAGCAGTTTGTTTTACCTTCCTTTCATTTGGTTATACTTTAGCATTTTTTGGTAATTCATAGACATCTTTTGTTTTTCCCCTTCAAGCAAGGGAGTCTGCCTCTGCTCAAATTGAATTTCTTTCAGAAAAATAGAACACCTAATTTGTCAACTGAAATATAATCAATATTGAATTATGTGATTAGCTTTGAGATATAGAGCAGGGAGGAAGAGTGGATAAAAAGGTAGTTGATATACATAGAGAGAAACCTAATGCACAGCATCTGTAAAGATGTAAAGAAAAAACAGGTACAGAATATAATAAATGAAACACATTTATGAAGTTGAATCAATAAATAAATAAATAAGCCACAAACATTCAACACCTTAATCAGAAATCACACAGAAATACAGTACTGTATGGACACACGTGCAAGGAGGCAATTTGAAGAAAATATTTTGTTGTTATTGTTTGGAAGATATAAATCACAGTCACATAAATAATACAGTAATGTGGAGCACCTTTGAACCTGGAGTGTTATCTCTGTGACAGACATTTTTCCTAGCACAAATCACTCACATAGTGTACTACACAAATGTAAACCAAAGTGATTACAATTATCACAAATGCAATTAAATACTTAATTATTTTAATTATGGTCATGTCTATGTTAATTAAAATTGCCATAACTATTCACTTACCCCTGTAAAATATTTAAGCACAATCTGGCATCTAATATTGTAATCAATGTAATTTATAAATACATGGGGTCATTTTTGTCCAGAAAACATGGACAAAGACTATTTATCAGTAATGATCAACTGGTCTTAGGGTACGTTTACACGACAACGATGTACTAAAAAGTTTTTCCTTTGCGTTTTTGAAAAGTTTCCCGTACAGACGACAACGTTGTCAAAATGATCCCTGTTCACACGGATCCGTGAAAACGACTAAAAGCGCTGTATTATGCATGCCAGGCCAGTAGTTAGCGATGTCACTTTGTAAAGAAACACTACATGCCTGCACACATAAGCATTCTTCCACAGAGCTGTGAAAACAAACAATGAAGATGGCGAAAGCATCGAGCAATTTTGTCTGGACGGATGATGAGGTTGCTTTATTACTACAATTACTTTGCTGGAGAAACGTCAATAAACTCAAAATCTTGAGCAGCACAAACACAGTCCTGTAGTCCGCCATTGTAGTTTTGAATGTCTTGTGCGTTGTTTTGAAGTACTCGAGCGCATTCCTATAGACTGAACTCTCAAGATTATTCAATGAACTCTGCTCATTTTTACCATCACTTCGTCTCCTGCCTTCTTCTGTATTCCCCCTGCTGACTCTTTGGCTGATAGGAGAGTAAGTTAACATAACAAGCTGTTGATGTTGACTGGTTTTGGATATCAGACAGAACTCTGATATATGGATATCTTCTGACGGAGAGAGAGGTCTTGTGTACACTGGATCTAACATGCATTTTCACTGCCTCATGTTTTCATATTCTAAGCATATCGTTGAATACTCTACATGGCATCACATCTCTGTCTATAGGCTATATACATAAGTGGTGGGTGAATGAATTGCAGGGTAAAGGTAAATCGAATAAAATTAAGTAAATAAATAAATAACATTTAAAATACAAATACATTTTTCCCATCTGAATCCATACATTAATTTCAAGATTTTCAAATTGCAGAACTGGTTTTGCCTATTGTACAATGTTCACATTCCATACAAAACACTCCAAATGAATAAATTGTTGAGTATTGTTATTTGCACAGACACCAGTATTCATATTGATAATTATACATCTCAAACTGATGCCGATCAATCCATCATTCTTTATATAACACGTAATACGTGCGCATTACGTCATCGTTTTCACAAATTTGTGTTTTTGTATGTTTACACGGAGATGATAACGGCATCGTTTTCAAAAACTTGCACTTTGAAACCCGTTTTCAGAAGTTTGCGTTTTCAGGCCCCAAAACGCTGTTGTCGTGTAAACAAACAGCCAAAATAAATAAAAAGTTTTCTGTTTTTAGTTGAAAATGTTGTCGTGTAAACGGCCCCTTAGTTATCCAGAGTTTTAACCAAGAATTGTGTTAATATATGCTAGTGGCCATTAAAGGGATAGGTTACCCAAAAATGAAAATTCTCTCATGATTTACTCACTCTCATGCCATCCCAGATGAATTTCTTTCTTCTGCAGAACACAAATGAAGATTTTTAGAATAGAATATTTCAGCTCTGTAGGTCCATACAATGCAAGTGAATGGGTGCCAAAAATTTCAAGAAAATCCATCACAAAAAATGGATTTAACCACTGGAGACATCTGGAGTACTTTTATTTTGTCTTTTGTTGATGGCATGAGGGTGAGTAAATGATGAGATCATTTTCATTTTTGGGTGAACTAACCCTTATGTGTTACCCTTTGGGTGAACTAACAAGTATGTAAGGGTACAGATTTAAAGTTGATAATAGGCCTATGCAGTTTTGCTTCAGGCCAGAATGTTCCATATCCTTAATTTAGCTGACTTGGTTTGCTTTGATGCAGACACTATGTTTGAAGTCTGAAGTGGATTAATCAACTTGTAGATGTGTACTTTTATACTGTTTCTATTTCTGCTTGTGAATATCTGAGTGTGTGGCTGTATGTGGTCATGTGTGGGTGTATGTGTGGCAGAAACACACATGCACACAGTTTGCAATGGCGTGAATAAAGAGAGCATTTGAAGTGCACTGTTTTATGTTGAATCCAGACAGTGGAATTTAACACTGAGCAGGCCCAGCAATGACACATTCTTTTAGCTTTTTCACTTTCAACAACTTAGTGTCACTGAGTATTAGGTCTGAACTATGAGTAAGTGTCTTCTAGCAGTTCATTAGTGTGATGAGCAAGAAGTGTGTGCTAATCACTGATAGCAGTGGACTGAGCAAGTCCTAACGTCTGTTTGAAAAGCTATACGATTGGCATGGTCCAGTGAATCATTAGCTGCTGTGTCTGAATCATTTGCCAGTTTTACAAGTGCATTTTATGGAAGATAATTTAAGAGACACAGGCCATCGTGATCTTGACACAATCAAACAACAAAGCCTTTTTTTCAACACTAAGCATTACTAACTTGTGCATGCCTGAACTGAATGAATTCCTTTTTCAAAGCCTTAATGTCAAAACAATAGTCAATAATAGCCACCAAGCTGAAAATAACATTAGTATTGTGCTTCATCTAATTTGAATAGGATTTGGAGGGTATGGTGTTTGGATGCAATGAAATAAAACCTGGGAGACAAGAAAGTCAGAGTACCCAGAACAGATATGTTTTTTTTTTTTTTTTTTTTTTTAAAGATACAAAGTGATTTAGAAGACTGGTCTGAGAGACAATACATTTGAGATGCCTTATATATGCTTTACTGTATGTGATTTATATAATAAAGGAACATGTTTCACCTGTGTCAGGCACACTCAACCTTTATAACATCTGGTTTAACTAGTTTCAACTGGCATCTGGATAATTCATAGATTAAAACATGACTGACATATCAAAATATTATTATATTGATACATTATATTTATAATAACCTGTTAAATAAAAAAACATTATGATGCAAATATATTACTTATGCAAATAGAATAGCCAACATAATTTCAGAGTTTTTGAATTAATTGCATTATTTTGTCAAAAGTTTTGTCCTTTAAAAATAATGATATATTATATTAACTCAAATATTAACTTCATCCTTTTCCCGAGGACTGCTTCTTAACTTTTCATTCTTTTGTACTCTCTGCACTCTGATGTGTTTATTGCATCTGTCTGTCTGACAGAAATAAAGAAATGTAATTGAGAATTGCCAAGTGATACTGTATATGCACTGTTAATGATAAAATAAATTATCAAAAAATATTCTTATTCATTAATAATTTTTAATGCCTCATAATGATAACAACTTCTATATTACACAAGAACATTGAGAATGAACTGTTTTATCCACCAAAAACCACCTCTTGACCTTCTGATGTCCTTTATAGATGTAATGTGTTACTGGATAGACACCAGGGGTGTCCACATAATTCATAGTTCAAAGCTTGCAGTGAAGTTCTTTATTACAGTGTCTTACATCCCCTGTATTATGCACACACTTTAGACTAATATATATATATATATATATATATATATATATATATATATATATATATATATATATATATATATAATTTATTTATTTATGCTTATTTTTATTAATAAGCATACAAGCATTATTTTTGTCAAATGCGAACAGAAGAAAACATGTATTGGACAGTCAGATCAGGTGAACATTTTTATGTTAAGCTCAGAATATATAGGCAAAAAATTTTGATGAGTGATTGTATTTTGCTTTCCTCCATTGACACACAATTTGATTGCTGACACAAACATAGATTTGTAGTCATTAAACTAATATCTATGCATTACACTCTGTACAAGTAAAAAAAGCATGTCATGTCAACAAGCCCTACACAAGCTTTGTGACAAGTGAGGATTAACACTCTCACTTTTCAGATCATGGTAGATGCTGTCTACACTGAGAAATTACTTCTCTGCCACATCATCATTTGGAGTAGGTGAAACTGCAACATTTATCACAAAGATCAGCTTGACATTAGGCTTGACTGATACTGCCTGTGAAAAGCCACAGAGACTCTGCTGTCATTGACCATCCTGGTTTTTCAGCTGTTTTTCCCTCACTCTGGTCTGTCTTTAAGCAAAGGGATACATTGCTATTTCTAATTGAGGCGGGGGTAACTGTACAAATGTATGAACTATTTAAATTTGCAGTCAGGTTTACACACTCAAAAGCACATGTAAGCTTTTTGAGAAGCCTAAATTAGAACATGCAGAAATGGTGGCTTTAGAGTTGCTGTTTAGAGTTGTCTTTTGAAGACAGATGTACTGTGTTGTTACCAAGACATCAAGGCAAGTGAGGGATCTAAATCTGGACTTTAATGTGAGACTGCTTAGCACTGGGTCTTACAGGAGATGGGTGGTGTTCCACAAATGCCAGGTTCAGCCAGATGAGAAAATCATTAATTAAAGCTGCTGAAAAGCACAGCCACCCCTGCAGCACAAAGTAAGAGTATAAAAAACACATGAAACAAAGAAAAACTGGTTATAGCTATGACAAATTTATATCTTTACATCTAAAATATTGCATAAAGCAGAAATAGACCAGAGGACACAGAAATCATGGCCTGTGCATTGCCTTTATAAGGATGTAAAGGAAAATAAAACGCTTCAAAATTGCACATGTCCCCTTAACACTTCATTCTCCAACACATGCCATTATACATGACATATGTGTCATCAGTTAATACCCATAATTGGAAACTTTGAATTTAATCTGCAACTAGGTCAAAGCACCCAGGTGTCTTGTACAGGCCTCTCAGTTAGTATCTGGATGGAGCAGGGTTGGGCGAGAATGAGGGAGATGAAAGCAGTCAGAGGGAAGGGGTGAGGAAGGAACAAATGGCCACATATATTGCGATTAAATCTGTGTTGTGAAAACCTCACATTAATAAGACATGTACATTATGGACTTGAAGCCTCCTTTCTGCTTGAGATGAAAAATTAAAGAGAGGAGAAGAGCCAGGAAAGCAGTGCCTCCTGAAATAAAACAGACCCAGCAAGACACATTAGAGCTATCAATAAATAAGAGTATAAAAGACTTTCAGAGGAAAAGAGGTATGACTCTGTAGCCCACTGTCCCTCACTCACCCCCTGTAGGTAGATGGGTTTTGAACTCTGCATACCACACGTAATACATCCTGTGCTGCACTTATATATATATAGGGTTGGGAATTGTAAGGAATTTCACGATTCCAGTTCCGATTCCTCTTAGCGATTCCGGTTCCTTAACGGTTCCAGTAACGATTCCAGAAATTCTTTTAGTACTTTTGTTTTTTTTTAATAATTATTTAGAAATGAAAAATGCAATTCTTATTGCATTATCTACCCTCCACTGTCTGTTACCAAATAATGAGATCATTTCAGATTTGTACAGAGCAGATATAACAAATCACAAATACATTTTATACAGTTCTTGTAAAAGGTGTGTTTGCAGACTTTTTAGAGACATAAATACAATCCAATAATAGAATCTTACTCTATTTCAGAGGTGGGTAGAGTAGACAAAAACTGTACTTGAGTAAAAGTACAAGTACTTTAAAAAAATAATTACTCAAGTAAAAGTACTAGCATAAATAATTACTTGAGTTAGAGTAAGAAAGTATCCAATTAAAAGAGTACTCAAGTAGTGAGTAACTCATTACTTTCACAAATTACATGGAGTTAATTAACAGAGGTTCAGGAGGAGCATGTTAATTTTAATCTGACAAATCACAGCCAACGAGCAGGAGTATATAAACTGCTGCTTACCTGCTTCCTGTGACAACTCTTCTGACATCCCACCTCCACCCCATCTTCACCTATTTTCTAGATTAATTATCTAAATAAGTCCTTGGTGTGTGTGTGTGGGGGGGGGGGATCCCCTATATTCCATTACATAATACACATTTAACATGTATTACAGAATGATTATTAATGGAAATTCTGTCATCATTCACCATCATGTTGTTCCAAACCATATTCCATGCAACACAATAAGGAGATATTAGACAGAATGTTTCCCTGAGTCACTATTTACTTTCAATGAATGTTTTTTTTTTTTTTTTTTTTCATATTTTGAAAGTGAATGGTGACCGAGACTGTCAGTCTCTAACATCTTTTGTGTTCCACATAATGCAAAGGGTCACACGGGTTTTGAACAACATGAGGGTAGGGAAATGATGATAAAATATTAAATTATGGCTGAGCTTTCACTTTAAAGGGATAGTTCACCCAAAAATTTAAATTCTCTCATCATTTACTCCCAGATATAGATGACTTCTTTTCTTCTGCAGAACACAAATTACGATTTTTAGGAGAATATTTTAGCTCTGTAGGCCAAAATGTTGAAGCTCCAAAAAGCACATAAAGGCAGCATAAAAGTAATCCATAAGACTCCAGTAGTTAAATCCATATCTTCAGAAGTGATAAGATAGGTGTGGGTGAGAAACAGATCAATATTTGTCATTTTTTTTGCTAAACATTCTTCTCCCTGCCCAGCAGGGGGCGATATGCAGAGAAGAATGTGAATCACCAAAAACACAAGAAGAAGAATGTGAAAGTGGTCTGTTTCTCATCGCTTCTGAAGATACTGATTTAACTACTGGAGTCTTATGGATTACTTTTATGCTGACTTGTGTGATTTTGTCTAGCTCTTTTTTTTTTTGTTTTTTGCCTTTTTTTAGGGATAGAGTGAAGTACTGAGTAAATGTATGAGAGATAAGAGAAATAGGATCAGAATACATCAATAGCCAGATCTGAGGGGCTATTCAGACTGAATGTGTTGTATCCATCTGCGCTGTTTTTAAAAAAACGTTTTTCAATGTAAACATGCGCTGGACAGTTGGACGGCCCTCTATCCACTATATATTGCGCTATTTTGGGTGTTCGCCATTTTGTAGGATTGTCTAAATTCTGAGAGAGCCACACGTTCCCTACTTTTGTTCACTCAATGCACTCTAATTTCGAGTGTACATTTGATGTATACTCGACAACGGTTAATTGCCCACAGTCCAACATGGGGAAGACGTACGAGCTGGGAGTTAACTGCTTCCTTCTCTCCTGCAATGTTTTATTTTATGCTGAATGTATAAAATAACTTTTTACAAATCATTACTTGATTAAAATATCATAACGTATAGAGAGGCAAAACATACAGATACATTTTAAAATGTACTCTTTATTTGATAAAATGTGTTTACTCTTTATATTAGCACACAGTATTTATAAAAAAATGACAAACAGAATGAAGATTTATTGTATTAATATATTATTTAATAAGAATAACAAGTAAGGCCCAAGTATTTTAAAAGTTAATATGTGGTGTTGTTTCTGTGACAGCCCCAGAGCTCAGATACTCTGTGTATACGTCAACGTCCGAATTAATTCACTCACTGCTGAGATATAGTGCACTAACTGCCATTCACTATATAGGAATTAGTGAAGGAGTGAACGATTTCGGACACAGCCACTGTCTTCGCCGTACGATCTGCCCTCGCTGTGCATGTGCAGAAATGCTGTCTGTTCGCGTTTCAGTTGTCAATCACGCAAATGGCAGATCAAAAGGCATTTACACTTAACTTGGATGTTTACATGGATTTATACAGATAATCCGCCCGAAGTAGCTGCAATAGTTTCCAGTAAATGCGTAAACACTTCTCATGACATGTGGGACGCAGGACAAAGCGCACTGATATATTGCTGCACTGATTTAAGAATGTACACTTAAAAACGGATGTCATAAGAGCCCAGTTACATTATCACCCTGAAAATTACCATCACATTACACAGAAAAGCCCAAGTTAGCATTAGAGCCAAAACTTACCTCAATGTGCTGCCTTAGTTGAAGCTGTGATTTTAATCTTGAAATATCAGCTTGTCTTGGTGTTAAATGAAGGCATTGCATGACGAAACTATTCTTTTTTCACTGTGCAGAGCGAATAAAGTGTTTCACTTTGAAGAGTTTGATGCTGCAGCAGTGACAACTTGAGTGACAGTCTGTCTCAGCAGCGCGCGCAGCTGTGTGAACTTCCGCTTTCATAAAAGTCCCATTCAATAATCTCTCAATATATTACACATTAACTAAAATTAAACCCAGTAATGTAACGACAGGAATGCTGGCCATTGTAAAGAAGTAAAAGTTAAAAAAAAAATCATTAGAAATTTACTTGAGTGAGAGTAAAAAGTACCCACTTTTAAGCCTAATTTTTTAAGTTACTCAAGTAAATGTAACGGAGTAAATGGAGCACATTACTACCCACCTCTGCTCTATTTTAAATAAAGAAATCTAAACCAACATGAAATGTGATGGCATATTTCATTAATTAATTTATTATTTTATAAAATTCCACTTATTACAACAAAACTTGTGTATCTTTAATTATACATTGTCATATGAACAACCAGTCAGTAACGGCACTGCTTGATTTAATAGAGACGCAGGTCATCATTAAATAAACAGTAACAGTTCCAGAGACAGTTTAGACTGTGTTTTGTAGCCTAATGCTGTACTTAAGGCTTGTGAGACTTCAACAGTTTAATTTCGAGTTGGACATTCAAAACTTGCACATCAGTATAAGATTACTTGTATACTGGAAGCACTGTATGTTTCACACTGTAGATTCAAAAGAACCAGCTCATTAGAATGGTTCTTTTGGAAATCGAACTGTACCAGAAGCATATATATATGAGGCTCGTTCAATTGGGAATTAAATACACTGGTAGAACTGTGTGTTTTTATGCTGTAGAGTCAGTAGAAGTCAGCGCTGCTGCAGAGAAGAGCTGCTGAAAACACTGTCAAGAGTATTTGAGGACGGTGTTACAGCCACATTGCCGGAAAATTGCACGCTGGAGAACCGTTTATGGAACCAAAAGTCACGAAGATCATACCTTGATCAAGACCTTGGCTTGGTATCAAGAGATCCCCGAACTTTCCACTTCTTTATAAGTGATTGAACAGTACTGACTGGCAATTTCAAGGCTTTTGATATCTTTTTATATCCTTTCCCATCTTTATAAAGTTCCATTACCTTGTTACGCAGGTCTTTTGACAGTTCTTTTCTGCTCCCCATGGCTCAGTATCTAGCCCGCTCAGTGCATCCACATGAGAGCTAACAAACTCATTGACTATTTATACACAGACACTAATTGCAATTTAAAAAGCCACAGGTGTGGGAAATTAACCTTTAATTGCCATTTAAACCTGTGTTTGTCACCTGATGGATACAGGGTATGTAAACTTTTGATCAGGGCCATTTGAGTGATTTCTGTCATCATTATGATTTAAAAAGGAGCCAAACAACTATGTGATAATAAATGGCTTCACATGATCACTATCCTTAAATAAAAGACAGTTTTTCTGCATGATCAGTCATATTTTCAAAATGCCAAAAATTGTATGCAAACTTTTGAGCACAACTGTATACATATATATAAGCAATATCACACTCGCAAGAGTGCGATATGGCCCTACGTCAGCACTGCTGTGATTCGGCCACAGGCACAAGGCTGAAGGCGAGTGCCATAGGTAATCACAGCAGTGCTGATTTTGGGCCATATCGCACTCTTGCGAGTGTGATATTGCTTATATACAACAGTACAATGAACAAGTAAATTTAAAAGTATTTGTGCATGGAACTACTTTATTATGCGACGGATCAGAATCTGCCGTTGCTAGTTCAAACCATCCTGGTTACTTTCATAACCTCTGTTCCCTGATGGAGGGAACGAGACGTGTCGATGTAGTGACACTAGGGGTCACTCTTGGGAGCACCAAACACCTCTGCTTTTTTGTAAAAAGGCCAATGAGAATTGGCGAGTGGAATTTGCATGCCACTCCCCCGGACATACAGATGTAAAAGGAGCTGGTATGCAACCAATCATTCAGGTTTTGTGCTGAGGAGCCAAGACCAGGTCCTGGCCATTTCATTACCAGGACGTTCCCTATCTGTCACTCACTCTACATTGTGTCGATATAGTGAGACTAGGAGTCCCTATACAAAACGCCACAACTATCTGAACTGTGTTATGTGAACTGGTGGTGTGTGACGGGCAGACCACTGTTTGCCTCGTAGCCGGCACACCAGGCCATCACGTAAACTCCCCCAATGCTCTTGTGAGCGTCGAATGGTCCATCAGGAACAAGTTGACTGCCCAACGATAGGGACAGGCTAGCCCAGCTGAGGCCTCTTTCCCTCTCTTTTCTCCCCAAAAAGAGTGGAATTTGTTAACCGACTGGGAGCCATAAGTGTCTGCGTCGGGGGGTGTCCCTCCCAAGGAAAAGACACCGCAGAGACCACACCCCGCCCAAAAAGGGGGGGGGGAGGTGTATTTTGAGTGGAATATGTCACATGGTCTTACCGAGTCTTGTCAGAAGTATGTCATGTGGAGAGGTCCCATGGTAGGTCCTACCCAAAGGGGGAGGTTTTTCTACAGAGCATGGCGACTGGGGGCAGAGGGTCTCTGCCCAAGGAAGACGCAGTTTGCCGACAGGGAAACGATTTTGCCGAAGATATCACATGGGGTCGCCTTCAGAGAACCAACACATGTGGAGCACCTATCTCAGTACAGGGGCTCATTAGCACACGTACTGGGCCAGCAGCGAGTTTCTCTGCAAACTCAACTGCCAGAGGGCTAAGGAGGAAAGTCATCCAGGGAGTCAAGAGCGCACGTCTTCACCTCAAGGGAGGGGAAAGGCGCTATGCGCAAGTGGTACACCTGGCCAGCTGTCCCGGAATTTACCTGCTCGTGCCTGCCAATACACGGGACGAGACCGGCTCAACCCAGAGATTGTAGAACCTCACAAAGGTGTTGGGTGTTGCCCAGCCCACTGCTCTGCAGATGTCTGCCAAAGAGGCGCCACTGGCCAGGGCCCAGGAAGCCGTCACACTCCTGGTAGAGTGGGCTCGTAACCCTGCAGGGGGTGGCACGTCCAGAGCATGATATGCCATCACGATGGCGTCAATGACCCAGTGGGCGATCCTCTGTTTGGAGACAGCGCTTCCTTTCTGCTGTCCACCAAAGCAGACAAAGAGCTGCTCGGAGCTTCTAAGGCTCTGCGTGCGATCCAAATAGATGCGTAAAGCTCGCACCGGACACAGCAACGCCAAGGCTGGGTCTGCCTCCTCCTGGGGCAGCGCTTGCAGGTTCACCACCTGATCCCTAAAAGGGGTCGTGGGAACCTTGGGCACAAAGCCCGGTCAGGGTCTCAGGATCCTGTGAGAGTAACCTGGACTGAACTCCAGGCACTATTTGCTAACAGAGAACGCCTGCAGGTCCCCTACCCTTTTGATGGAAGTGAGCGCAGTCAGGAGGGCAGTCTTCAAAGAGAGTGCCTTAAGTTCAGCTGACTCCAAGGGCTCAAAGGGAGCTCCCTGTAGACCCCGAAGGACTACAGAGAGGTCCCATGAGGGGACGAGGTGCAGTCTGGAGGGATTCAACCTCTTAGCATCGTGATGAGCCGAAATAGCGGCTACATACACCTTCAGAGTGGAGGGGGACAGCCGCCCCTCCAGCCTCTCCTGCAGGAAGGAAAGCACTCCTGGTCCGATCCGATCCGACTGCGCATCTCTGGGGGTCTTCGCGTCGGGAAGAACACCACTTAGCGAACAGATGTCACTTCAAGGCATACAGGCGCCTCATTGAGTGATCGTGTCTACCACAGCAGGTGGTAGGCCACTTAGGTCTTCCGCGTCCCGTCCAAGAGCCAGACATGGAGATTCCAGAGGTCTGGTTGCGCAATGTCCAATGTAAACCACCTTGACGAAAAAATTGCATTTACACGCATATACTGATAATTCACCATTGTCACACAGAAAATCTATGTAATATATTATTAATTTGTATGAATATAGAACTAATTTGGCTTGTAATAAACAAACAATTATATATACAGTGATAGTGAACCTATTTGGATATGAAATAATCATAAGAATATGATTTGTGGAACTGCAAAAAAAAAAAAATAAATAAATAAATAAAGCTACAATATTGCATGTCTTGGGTAATTAATGACCCTTTAAACTTTTGAGAATGAAGCAGTTTTATGTATGTATGTGTATATATATATATATATATATATATATATATATATATATGTATGTATGTATGTATGTATGTATATACACACACACACACACACACACACACACACACACAGGTGGCCAAAAGTTTGGAATAATGTACAGATTTTGCTCTTATGGAAAGAAATTGGTGCTTTTATTCACCAAAGTGGCATTCAACTGATCACAATGCATAATCAAGACATTAATAATGTGAAAAATTACTATTACAATTTGGGAAAAAAAAATTCAGAACTTCTTAAACTACTTCAAAGAGTTCTCATCAAAAAATCCTCCACGTGCAGCAATGACAGCTTTGCAAGATCCTTGGCATTCTAGCTGTCAGTTTGTCCAGATACTCAATTGACATTTCACAACACACTTCCTGTAACACTTGCCATAGATGTGGCTGTCTTGTCGGGCACTTCTCACGCACCTTACAGTCTAGCTGATCCCACAAAAGCTCAATGGGTTTAAGATCCATAACACTCTTTTCCAATTATCTGTTGTCCAATGTCTGTGTTTCTTTGCCCACTCTAACCTTTTCTTTTTGATTTTCTATTTCAAAAGTGGCTTTTTCTTTGCAATTCTTCCCATAAGGCCTGCACCCCTGAGTCTTATTTTTACTGTACATGAAACTGGTGTTGAGCGGGTAGAATTCAATGAAGCTGTCAGCTGAGGATATGTGAGGCATCCATTTCTCAAACTAGAGACTCTGATGTACTTATCCTCTTCTTTAGTTGTAAATCTGGCCTTCCACATCTCTTTCTGTCCTTGTTAGAGCCAGGTGTATTTTGAAGACTGTAGGGTATACTTTTGTATGAAACAGTTTTTTGGCAATTTCAAGCATTCAATCACTCCACATGCACTACTTCTCCATGGTAATGCGCTCAAAAAGCCACGTGATTAGAGGCGCAGACTGTCTCAGACGCGGAGACAACTAAGATTCATCCTCCGCCACCCAGATTGAGGCAAGTCACTACACCACCATGAGGACTTAGAGCGCATTGGGAATTGGGCATTCCAAATTGGGGAGAAAAGGGGAGAAAAAAAAATACTTTTTTCAAATAGTGATGGTGCTGTTTTTTACATCAGCAATGTCCTGACAATACTTTGTGATCTGTTGAATGCCACTTTGGTGAAATAAAGTACCAGTTTCCTTCTGAAACAGCAAAATCTGTACATTATTCCAAACTTGGCCGCCAGTGTGTGCGTGTGTATAATTATTTTTTTTAGGCTCAGATCAAGCATAAATAACACCTGAATGTAGCAACTGCATGTAAACATGTTTTACAGTGTTAAACACTGGAATCTGAACTCTGTGTTACAGCTGGTGTGGAGATGGAAACACATAGGGCTGTGTATTGAAGCAGGAGAATGAATGTAATAGCTCCGTCATCACTATCAGATGATTATCCCCCTACCATAGTTTACAGGGGCTCTAAAAATTCAGCTAGCCAGTGGGGAAATGCATTGCTGCTTCAGTGAGCTTTGAAAATGCCTCTCCATCCTCAGTGCAGCTTTGTCCCCCTGTGGTCTGCAGATGCCCCCCACCCAACCCCCTCCCTATGCAGGATACACACACCATGGGATAACGCTATCTGATGGGTCTTTGGGAGGTGGGGGATAGACAATCAAGTTGGTGCTGTTGAGAGAGGAACATAAGGCTTTGACCAAATGTCCCATGTTTTACAATCTCTGATATTCATTAGGCCACAACTCTTTCTACTCTCTGGAGTGCTCCTGATATGAGTTGACGGCCATGCCTTTGATCAGGCCAGCATGTTACTCGGACTCAAACAGACACGGGTGACACTTCACAAGTGTTCCTGCATGGAGCCACCAAGCGTCACCTGCCACCACATGTCCTTTTCTGTGGATAATTACCAGGGCTGCCCTACAATGTTTTTTGATTTTTTTCCCTCATGTGTAATTTCAGCTTACACTTCGACTCCATGGGTTATTTTCTGGGTCACTATTTTGGATAAATGCTCAGAAAGAGAGAAAAATAATTAGATACAAATGAGGGGAAAGCAATATTGTCATCATTTTCTAAATTACATTGTGTGTCTCAGTGGAATAACATACTAAACATGCAATCAAATCTCATATCATTTTGAACCATAGTAATTATTTCACTATGTAGAGGAAGCCACTCTTACCCATCCCTGCCCTCAAGGCTAGAGCTATTTACAGCTAGTACAGAAACACAGTCCTAAAATACTATATATTACACACACATATGGAAAATGAGAAACTGCACGATTTCTTAAAATGGATAAAAAGCTTTACAGCAGATTAGTGCAATAACTGTAAAGGTTCATCTGTGCATCTGTGCAAATACCCATAATTACAAAACAAACTGACAGAAAAGAAAACATCATCAAACAAATGTTCCCTATCTGTCACTCACTCGACATTGGTGTCGATGTAGTGACACTAGGGGTCACTCTTGGGAGCCTGAGACACCTCTGGTCTTGATAAAAGGCCAATGAAAATTGGCAAGTGGTATTTGCATGCCACTCCCCCGAACATACGGGTATAAAAGGAGCTGGTATGCAACCACTCATTCAGATTTTCTCTTCGGAGCCGAACGGTCATGCTCATTGAGCTGAATACTACTGTTCATTCACCTCTGCTGGATCTGACTGCGCATTTCAGCGGCTTCTCCCTCCTCTGCACTGGTGCACTGCAGAGAACGCCCCTGGGCGCTTCGGCAGAAAAACTAGAGAGTATATTTTCTGAAAGAGCATTTTTCCCCTCTAAAAGAGTATATATTTCTCTAAAAGAGCGCACACATGGAACGTCTTTTTAAAGACGCGTCTTTTTAAAGATGCTTTTCCGATTGTGTGTTATTCCTGGTTGTGCTCGTTATCTCTCGCCTTCTAATGGTCACGATCACTGTCTTTCGTGTCTGGGCACTGCTCACGCGGAGACAGCGTTCATGGATGGTCATGTTCTCATTGCGAGAATATGTCCATGGCAACGTTGCGGTCGCGGCTCACCTTCGTAAGAAAGCGAGCCACCCCAGAGGCTCCCGCCTCGGTCCTTTTACCCACGGGTTTGAGGCCAGCGTGGCTAGCACTGGGGGCAATTTGGGGACCCCAATGGGACCGCCTCCGCCGGGTATCCCCCCGTGGACCTCCCATTCCCCAGCACACTCGTCTGCCCCGATTGGGCTTCCGGGTGAGTCCGCCGGCTCGTCTCACGGCGAGTTCGACCTCTTATTCGGAGCCCGCGAAAGTGATGAGCTCTCGAGCACAGCATCGGAGAGCAGGCTCGTCCAGTCGGAAGCCTCAGCTGGGCTCCTCCCTTCGGGGTCGATCGCCCAGTCACAGGCTGACGCAGAGATGATGACATGCTTTCCCGGGCAGCCGCGAGCGTCGGTTAGAGTGGATTTCACCGCTCTTCCCTGAACCCTCGCGGCTCTGTGATTGGTTCCTGGGCTCGCGGTACCGCTCAAAGCCAAGCCCCGCCCCCGTTCCTTTCTTCCCTGAAGTGCATGAAGAGCTGACAAGGTCGCGGGAGGCACTTTTTACTGCCCAGTTCCGATCTTTTCAGCTTCTCCGCCCTCACTACCCTCGATGGTGGGGCGGCCAAGGGTTATTCGGCAATCCCCCAGTGGATAAAGGCGCTCGCGGTGCACTTATGCCCGCAGAGCGCCGCCACCTGGCGAGGGTGCCCAAAGTCCCCGTCCAAGGCCTGTAGGTTTACGTCGTCTCTGGCGGCCAAGGCCTACGGTGCCGCTGGACAAGCCGCCTCCGCCCTGCACGCCATGGCTCTCCTGCAAGTCCGCCAAGGCACTAAAGGAACTGCACGAGGGTAGTTCCGCCCCGGGATTGATGCAGGAACTGCACTCGGCGACCGACCTCGCTCTCTGAGCGACGGAGGTCACGGCGTGGTCTCTCGAGCGGACGATGGCCACACTAGTGGTCCAGGAGCGCCAACTTTGGCTCAACCTGATCGAGATGGGTGAGGCCGACAAGACACGATTCCTTGCTGCCCCCATTTCCCAGGCGGGCCTATTCGGCAACACCGTCGAGGACTTTGCCCAGCAGTTTTCAATGGTAGAGCAGTAGATGGATGCTAGCCGGCATATCCTGCCCCGGCACGGCTCAAGATCCCGCACCCCATCTACTCATTGCCATGGGTTTCCCCCTGCGGTGACTGCACTGGCTCCGCCGCAGCCCGCCCCTTTGGCCCGACCCCGGCGTGGAGCCCACCGCAGGAAGCAGATGCCACCCGTCTCGCGGCCGCCCAGAACCCATGAAAGGCTTCAAAGCGCCCCTGAGATGGGCGACCCAGGGACAACGAAACCTGCTGCTCTGGAGCTGGTAAGCAGATCTTCATCATTTTGTTACCTTTTGCATTTAATTGTGCTGCATGCCCAAGTGGCTGCAGTACTCAAGAACTCAGCAAGAGTGGTTTCCTTGTTCCCTGGGTCACGTATCCGGTGTGTACGGCTGGCATCACGACCACGTCCACCACTCCATTTGGCAGGTTGGCGCTCCAGCTGCGGTCTCCCGCCCTGAGCGCCCAGCTGTGGCACAAATCCGCCCCCGATGTGACAGTCTCCACGGGTCACGAGGACAGGCCTCTTCCTCCCCTGTCCCAAGCTGTTCCGGGGTGGTCACAAGGAGCCAGGTAAGTGCTTCGATGTCCTCGGACTCAGCACGGCCACGACGTGGTGTGGCACCACGAGCTCCACCCCGCCGCGAGGCCCCACCTGCTGGTACATCCGATGACGTTGTCCCTTTGGTCCCCCTTGCGCGGAACTTGGACGCATGGTTTGCGCCTTCCAATCCGTCACGAGGGCTGGTCCGGACCGTCCGACTCGGCTGCGTGATTCACTTCGCCGGGCATCCGCCCAGGTTCAGCGGTGTCCACTTCACCTTGGTGAAAGACGAAAACGCTGCTACCTTGCACGGAGATCGCTACCCTCCTACGGAAGGACGCGATAGAACCTGTCCCTCCAGCCGAGATGAAGAAAGGGTTTTACAGCCCCTACTTCATCGTACCGAAAAAAGGCGGTGGGTTGCGGCCAATCTTGGACCTGCGAGTACTGAACCGGGCTTTACACAGACTCCCGTTCAAGATGCTGACGCAAAGACGCATTCTAGCGAGCGTCCGGCATCAAGATTGGTTCGCGGCGGTAGACCTGAAGGATGCGTACTTTCACGTCTCGATCCTTCCTCGACACAGACCCTTCCTGCGGTTCGCATTCGAGGGTCAGGCATATCAGTACAAAGTCCTCCCTTTCGGCCTGTCCCTGTCTCCTCGCGTCTTTACGAAGATCGCAGAGGCTGCCCTTGCCCCATTAAGGGAGGTGGGCATTCGCATTCTCAACTATCTCGACGACTGGCTAATCTTAGCTCACTCTCGAAACGTGTTGTGCGCACACAGGGACCTGGTGCTCTCACACCTCAGCCGACTAGGGCTTCGGGTCAACTAGGAAAAGAGCAAGCTCCTCCCGGTTCAGAGCATCTCTTTTCTTAGTTTGGAGTTGGACTCAGTCTCCTTGACGGGGCGCCTTATGAACGATCACGCCCAGTCGGTGCTGGCCTGTTTGAAGGCGTTCAAACAGAAAACAGCGGTTCAACTGAAACTTTTTCAGAGGCTCCTGGGGCATATGGCATCCTCGGCGGTGGCCACCCCGCTTGGGTTGATGCATATGAGGCTGCTTCAGCACTGGCTCCAGACTCAAGTCCCGAGACAGGCATAGCGCCACGGGACACTGCGTGGCCATTAGATCGGTCTGTCACCGTCTTTTCAGCCCTTGGACCGACCTCTCGTTTCTACGAGCAGGTGTTCCTCTAGAACTGGTCCCCAGGCACGTTGTGGTCACAACAGATGCCTCCAAAATGGGCTGGGGTGCCGTTTGCAGCAGGCACGCAGCCACCGGCCTCTGGACGGGTCCGTGGCTGCGTTGGCACATCAACTGCCTCGAGTTGTTGGCAATTCTGCTCGCCCTGCGGAGGTTTCGGCCATTGATCCAGGGCAAACACGTGTTAGTTCAGACAGACAACACGACAATGGTAGCATATGTCAACCGCCAAGGTGGTTTGTGCTCTCGTTGTATGTCACAACTCGCCCGCCGTCTCCTCCTCTGGAGTCAGCAGCACCTCAAGTCGCTGCAAGCCACTCACATCTTGGGCAACCTCAACACTACGGCGAACGTGTCGTCACCACAGGTTACCCTCTGGGGAGAGTGGAGACTCCACCTTCAGGTGGTCCAGCTGATTTGGAGTCGATTCGACAGGCACAGGTGCTCCTGTTCGCCTCCCAAGAATCCTCCCCACTGCCCGCTCTGGTACGCCCTGACCGAGGCCTCCCTTGGCATAGACATGCTGGCACACAGCTGGCCCCCTGGCATTCGCAAATATGCGTTTTCCCCCCAGTGAGCCTGCTTGCACAGACCCTGTGCAAGGTCAGGGAGGACGAGGAGAAGGTCGTCCTGGTAAGCACCCTACTTGCCTGCCCAGACGTGGTGCTCGGACCTCACGCTCCTCGCGACAGCTCCCCCCTGGCAAAATTCCCCTGAGGAAGGACCTAAGCTGTCTCAAACCTGCGATGGTAGACACAATCACTCAGGCTAGGGCTTCCTCTACAAGGTGCCTGTATGCCTTTTAGTGGTGTCTGTTCGCTAAGTGGTGTTCTTCCCGTCGGGAAGACCCCCAGAGATGCGCAGTCAGATCAGTGCTTTCCTTCCTGCAAGAGAGGTTGGAAGGGAGGCTGTCCCCTTCCACCTTGAAGGTGTACATTGCTGCCATAGCAGTACACCACGACGCAGTCGACGGTAAGTCCTTAGGTAAGCATGATCTGATCATCAGGTTCCTAAGAGGCGCCAGGAGGCTGAATCCCTCCAGGCCGCACCTCGTTCCCTCAGTGGACCTCTGTAGTTCTTCAGGGTCTACAGAGAGCCCCCTTTGGGCCTTTGCAGTCAGCTGAGCTTAAGGCACTCTCCTTGAAGACTGCCCTCCTGACTGCACCCACTTCCATCAAGAGGGTAGGTGACCTGCAAGGTTTCTCTGTCAGCGAAACATGCCTGGAGTTCGGTCTAGGTTACTCTCAGGTGATCCTGAGACCCTGACCGGGCTATGTGCCCAAGGTTCCCACCACCCCTTTAGGGACTAGGTGGTGAACCTGCAAGTGCTGCCCCAGGAGGAGGCAGACCCAGCCCTGTCGTCGCTGTGTCCGGTGTATGCTTTACACATCTATTTGGATCGCACGCAGAGCTTTAGAATCTCTGAGCAGCTCTTTGTCTGCTTTTGGTGCACAGCGGAAAGGAAGCACTGTCTCCAAGCAGAGGATCGCCCACTGGCTCGTTGATGCCATAACTATGGCATATCTTGCCCAAAACATGCCACCCCCGGTAGGGCTACGAGCCCATTCTACCCGTGGTGTAGCGGCTTCTTGGGCCTTGGCCAGAGGTGCCTCTCTAACAGACATTTGCAGAGCAGCGGGCTGGGCAACACCCAACACCTTTGCAAGGTTCTACAACCTCCGGGTGGAACCGGTTTCGTCCCAGGTAGTGGCACGCAACAAGCGGATAAGCCCGGGATAGCCGGCTGGGTGTATCACTTGCACATAGCGCCTTCCACCTCCTTTTGAGCTGAAGACGTGCGCTGTTAATTCCCAATAGTGTTCACTAAATTTGTTCCCTGGTTGACTTCCTCCGAGCCCTGTGGCAGTCGAGTTTTCAGAGAGACTCGCTGCCGGCCCAGTACACGCACTAACTAAGAGCCCGGTTCTGGGGTAGGTGCTCTGCATGTGGCGGTTCCCTGTAAGGCTAACCCCATGCAATCTATATCTTCTGCTAATTCGTTTCCCTGCTGGAAAACTGCGTCTTCCTTGGGCAGAGCCCCTCTGCCCCAGTCTCCATGTTGTGGTAACTCCTCCCCCATTGGGCAGGATCTACCTTGAAAGCTCTCCACATGGTTGGAAAGACCATGTGATGTATTCTTCCACTTAAATATCCCCCCTCTCTTGGGGCGAGGTGTGGTCTCTGCGGTGTCCTCCCCTTGGGAGGGACACCCCCCGACTAGACCTGGCGGCCCAGTCGGATAATCCCCCTTCTTTTTTAGGGAGTGGAAAAAGAGAAGGGGAAAAGAGGCCACGACTGGGTTAAGCCTGTCTCTATCTTTGGGTAGTTGACTTGTCCCCAAAAAGGGCCGTTTGACACTCATAACTGTGTTGGGGGAGGTTACGTGTCGACCTGGTGTGCTGGCTATGAGGCACACAGCAAGTCTGCCCACAACACACCGCCAGTTCACGTAACACAGTTCAGCCTTGTGGCATTTTGTATAGGGACCCCTAGTGTCACTACATCGACACCAACGTCGAGTGAGTGACAGATAGGGAACGTCATGGTTACTGGTGTAACCTCCATTCCCTGATGGAGGGAACGAGACGTTGGTCCCTCCTGCCACAACGCTGAACTACTCGCTGAAATGGCCAGACCTTATATCGGCTCCTCAGCGTAAAACCTGAATGAGTGGTTGCATACCAGCTCCTTTTATACCCGTATGTTCGGGGGAGTGGCATGCAAATACCACTCGCCAATTTTCATTGGCCTTTTATCAAGACCAGAGGTGTCTCGGGCTCCCAAGAGTGACCCCTAGTGTCACTACATCGACACCAACGTCTTGTTCCCTCCATCAGGGAAGGGAGGTTACACCAGTAACCATGACGTTATGGATGGATGCCTTACATACAGTATTCACACGGATATAGTGGGACTGTTACTTTTTCTAAGTATAGAGCATTGCAGCACATTAGACAGGCTATGCCTGTCACATGCCAAAGGTTGACATTTGCATCACTATACTTGAGATACAGTATTTACAACTAAACAAAACAGCTGAAAACAGGATATGACCTAAGGCAGGAACTGAACTTGCAAAACAAATCGAATTGTGATTGAAGATCTATGTAATGTTCATTGTGACATCATTGTAATAATGCACAGTGTATTACAAGACTGTCTGACATCTCCATGATACATGGCTGAAATTATATAGACAATGAAAAGCTCTTTATCACTTTAAAAAAAAAAAACAAAAAAAAACACACAACTTGCCAAGAGCATATTTGCTTACAGAATTAATTTTTAGTTATCAGACCAGTCTGTTCTCATTGGTTAATATTCAGAGGCCTTTTTTTCAACACTTTTCTGAAACGTCATGTTCGAGAAACATTTAGGTGTTTGCTTGCACAAAACTTCCTCACTTAAGAGCAAATGATGATATTTTGTGTGACAAGATCGGCAATCTTTGAAATTGCAATTCAGTCAGTTGTGCATAGTGCTAGAAAGTTTTGCAGAGATTATGACTGGATAACCTTGGCGGAGGCAAGGTATATTTTAATAAAGTCTGTCTGCTGAAGTGTCTGCGAAAGGCTGACACACCGCTGATATGAATACTGTCTCACAATCTTTTAACCTCTCTCACACCAGAAGCACTGTCCATCTTCCTGTCAGACAAATTGTTGAGCGTCATCCCTTATATTTGCTTTCTCCTTTAATGTAAGTCCTTTTACATTAAAATGTTAGAACTCACATATGTCTGCCTTACTATTTAAAGAGCACAGTAAAGATGCAAGTCATTCTCCTTGCTGTTAAGGGAATGAAAATGTCTGTTAGTAATTTAATAAGTTGAAATTTGAGTATTGAACAACAAATTTTCCTGCTCTGTGGGAGAACAAAAGTAACTGCTTTGTATTAAATGTTCCCTTTTCCTTGTTTTAACTGGTTATATATCAATGCCTTCTTAAAGTATGCTTTCTACAGCTGTATAATCATAGGATACAAGGTTTTGTGTGCCTGTTGGCGAGCCATGCTATCTGTTTATTCAAGGTGATTTCATTAGTATTCTTAGATATTTTTAAGCAACATTTACATATACATTTTTGTACTTTTGGATGACACCAAAATGTAAAATATCAATGTATATACAGCATCTACAACAAAAGTATTTTTATGTACAGCTTGAGAGACATTCAAATCTATACACATTATCTGACAGCTGGTTGAAACTAAAATTCCCGGAAGCTTTGCGAGAATACCACTGCAGGTGAATGAGTTTAATATACAGACACAATCCCATGGTGTTATTTTACTGTTATTAATTAGTGAATGAAAGAGAAACTTTAACAGAGTAACCTTTTAATTGCATATTTACTTATAGATCCAGATGGGACTAATAAAAGTATAATCGTTTGCACTTGTTGTATGGCTTCATTCAATAATCATCAAACCTCAACAAGTATAAAATATAAGTGAAACACTGTTGCTGCTAAGGTATAATATTAACATTTGTTTCACTCATATGCTGAATTGCGTGCATGCGTGCTAATGCTATTGTTCCTAAATTTTCACCCCAAAGGATTCGAAACATTTGTACTTCTCTAAAGTTGTTCAAGCTTAAAAGGGTTTACATTTCAGATGCTGTGCATTTCAGTGTCTAAATAAATGTACAGAGTTGTATGTGATAGCACTACACTTTACATACAGATACCTATGAATAGAAATGAGACCACGTTGATTTATTTCTGCAAGTGTGTCTAGCCAAGACTACAGATGTCAGTGGAGCATACTGTATGCCGGAAAGCTACCAAATAAAAGCTTTCTCTCTCATCAGAGCAGTCATGGCTCTCCAACCTGCAGAGGAAAGGTCCACTGATTACATTAAAAATCATGTAATGATTCTGGTAAAGATTCTGGTTGCTGCTGGCACCATCTCCCATAAGTATCTTAGTGAAAACAGTGTCATTACCTGTGAAATTTTACCCAATTCTCTTCATCTTTGAGCTGTTAGGAAGCTTTTATGCTGATTAGTAGGGGTGTGCAGCGAAGCCATTATCTGTATTTGTATGTGTTCATATGACAAAAGAATCTGTCTCTGTAATCGGATAGAACCGGGAGTGGGTGGGGCTTAAACCAGAAATGCGTCAAAACGAATGAAATGAAATGGCCATTTTTAAATGTTACTTTTACATCTATAGTTTCTATTAATAAAATATGCCTTGTATATGCCTTTTCATAATACTAGCCTAATAATGATAATAATAATTATAATAATAATAATAATAATATATTATACAACTGTTATTTAAAAAATATATATATATATATATATATATATATATATATATATATATATATATATATATATATATATATATATTATATATATAATTTTATTTTATTTTATTTAATTTTTCTTACCAGATGAAGCTGAATTTTTAGGCTACATTAACTGTGGAATATGTTGTTAACTGTGGTTTCTCCTGATATTTCTGATATTAATATCTGCATGAAACAGAATTTTTGTTTATCTGTGCATGTATAACAACTTTATTCTGAAGGCAGGAGGTGTCAAGCAAAATGTGAAATGTTAAGCACACATTTTGCAGTGAATAATAATATAAATTCAAACATTAAAAAAAATAAATCAATATAGCCTACAAACAGGTGAAAGTAAATCCTGTAAATTTATCAGGAATTTTTATGATAAGACACTGTTATTTTGTTAAATAATAATAATAATAATAATAATAATAATAATAATACATTTATATAGTGCCTTACCAGAGGTAGCACAGTTCAAAGAAGAAGAAAAAAAGACGGAGCATGTTTCAGTTTCTTCGTTTTACATAAGGAGGAATATTCCTAATAGATAAATACACTATGGAACATTTAAACCTTTATGCAGCATTTTAACTTTTTTTTCAACAAAGTCTTAACCAGATAATTTCCTTAAATCGCTGAAGTGGAAATAAATGTGGTCAACTTTAAGAGACAGACAGATTAGCTCCGACATGAAATCACCACTTCAGGTTAGGAATTTAACATCGCGCTCAGCTTTAGGCTATAAATGAGTACATGAGAATCATACGTGAATCGTGTGATACATTAACATAGATGTTTCAAGAAGTGGAAAGTGTACATGATGTTGTATCTTAATGTTACAGTTGACAAGCTACAGACACACACAATTAACAGAGACCGCAAATGGAGTCAAGACCACGCCTATCTGATTTGAAATCATAACGTGCATATTTTCATTCATAAGGTTTACACTTTAGAAATATTGGCTGCACAGATTCATAAATTCTTTGTAATTTTGTATATGTTTATTTAAAATGTTGCTTTATCTTTGTGCCTCTTGGGTAATCAGTTATTCGAATATTTTTTTATATTATTCGGATGAATCCGTTATTCATTTTGAAGTCATTATTCGTGCCTTTCCGAATAAGGTATTTATCTTTGGGCACATCCCTACTGATTAGAACAGAGGTGACCGAGGGCAAAGAGAAAGGCTGTCTTGAAATTGTGCATAGATGACTGCAGCAGTTTTGGACAGTGTACAGCATGGACTTGTCAAAACAGTGTCAAGCTGAACTGAGGCATTTGCTCTAAGGTGTGCTTGGTTTATTTTGCCTGTTAACAGAGTTATTCCCAGATACACGCTAGGAATAATCTTGTGTGATATGAAGATCAGAGATCTTCTGTGACTTGTATCCACTGTGCTGTGGTGTTTGTAGACAAATCATCAAAGATATATTCAAAGTCTTGTAAGATTGAATTTGTGCAGTCAAAACAACAACTGGGAACACCTTCCACTTTACATAGCAAATTGTATGTAGACAGCCTCAACTTGGAGGCAAGTAGTAAACACCTGTGGGTACAGCTAAATCATAGTTACATCAAACAAACAAGTACATAGTTTTGAAAGATTGAATTGGTACTCCAGGCAAGACAAACCTTTGCAGGGTACATTTTAATTACTGATTTTCTCAGAGCAACTTTGTAAATAAATAGTATATTTGCAACTACCCAATGCTAAAGCACAATATACAGTTCTCCTGAATGCACTTCAAGTATTTTTGGTTCATTTATTCCCAATGTTTGATCAACGTTTCCTGTCTAGACATTTCTATGTGTGCGTGTGTATTTGGATGAGTAGAGCAAAGAGAGGAACAAATGGGTTTGAAAGATATAAATAAGCATGTCTGTCACAGACTGCTGTTTTTTAAATCATTTGTACAGACACTAGAAGTTCTCTCTCTCTCTCTCATTCTCTCTCTCTCTCTCTCTCTCTCTCTATCTCTCTCTCTCTCTCTCTGTGTGTGTGTGTGTGTGTGTGTGTGTGTGTGTGTGTGTTAATGGTTGCTGCTCAATCCTGCAAGTATTTAGAGGATCGGTTCCAGATGTTGACTCCCAGAAGGATGAAATGGTAATACGAGCCTGAAGTGAGCAAACTCTCAACTGTTAAAAATACAGAGAATATTTGATCTGTCATCTTTCTGAGGTTTCCCTATTAGTCTGGTCACTAACCTGTCTTATTTGTATCTCAGATCAATTAAGAAATTCAAAATTAAAGCACAACCCTCCTGCAGTGCAGCAGACCGATTACTCAAAGTTGTTTTCCCCTTTTTAAGCTCATGGAGTTGTCATATTTAAGGTGACCTGGGTTAACAGAAATTCTGACTGAAATGCCACCTCATCTCTCCTAAGGGCAGAGTGATATGTGGATAAGGACTGGCAGCCCGCTCTCCCACGACCTCCTCAAGTCGTCTGAACATTACAGGCTAGCCAAAGTCATGGCTTGTACACTTCCTCTGCATTTCTCACTCTTGTCTCTTCTATATTTTGTGAATATTGCTCACATTTTCCACATTGCCTGGGACTGGACGTCCATCCATGAATGGCTCATAACTGCTCTAGCAAAAACAGGGGCGGACTGGAAACCAATAAAAGAGTTGAAACCACATGCAATAGAATTTCTTGAGGAAAGGAGCAGCCTTGTGGCCCTCATAGTCCCATATGCAGTAAATTAGTGTGGCATTATAAATAGCCATGTGGATGACTGTAGGAAGATGTGATATAAGAAATGTGAGGAGGTTTGTTGTGTGACTTGAAGCAACTTTACTCCTTTGGGGACACAAATGCAGAAAGATCTCACAAATTTTCTCCAGCTTAGATACAGCTTTTCATGGAGGAATAATCCAAGTTCGAGAAGTATGTTACTACAGTATAAATTCATATTCTGGGTGAAAAGTGTTAGAACAGCTTATTTTTGTTGGTTGGAAGTCCTGTCTGAGCAATAAGTAGTCTTGTCGCACATGGGCTGAAGTCAGGCTTTTGGTTGTCACTCACTTTTCATTCACTGCTGTCAAACCATTTATGTGGTTTGTATTCTTTCCATAAAAATCTAATTTTCTGTGTCTCAAAATGGACTAATGCTGACGGTAATCTCATCAGAACATAAGCAGCATTAGACAAGAGCCTGGCAATAACATTAAAGGACACACAAAGACAAACATAACGTTTTGTTTTCCATCAGAAGGAGAATCCTGATGAGCCAGCTTCAACCAATAAACAAATGTCATGAAGTGTTGCCCATTATTTTGAATGCATCAAGGAAGAGGGTGTTGTTTTGGAGTTGATCACATTAACATTGGAAGTCTATCGTAACATGGTTGTTTTTTTGTAACCTCTCAGCCTCTTTGCTCTAATTAAAATACATAAATCAGGGAGGGGAAAAGTTATTAACTCTAGAGGTGGATGAATTTGTTTCTTAGCATAAATGTACAATATTACAAGGGGCTGGATATCGATATCCCTGGATATCCCAAATCAATTCAATTTTGATTCACAACCTGTCAATTCCATTTGATTTTCATTCGATTCAGATTGATTTGAATATATTTCTGTTATAATATCAATCTTGCTTTTATATAAAAGATCTAATGTTATTGTTCATTCATTTGCTATGTTTAGTTAGCAAAATGCAGTGACAAAATGGGTGGTGCTTTACAAATACATTTTCACATAGCCACTTATAGTTATGGAGCAGGGATGCTTACACATCTACAACAAGAGGTCTGCTTTTTATAATGCTATTAGAGGGAGATCTACCATATCTTGTTGTTTTATTGATATTAACAGCATAACAGACAGCGACAGGTCTGTGTCTATGTTCATGTTCATAAGACATAACTGACTGTGTTTACATTAATACTACACCAAAACTGACATTTTCACAGAATTTACTGTAGGTGCATTTTCTGCATTTCTGCAAATCTGCGAGAAGTCTCAGAGCACATACACCCATAAATCATGAGTACATAAGCTGCCTGTTGGTCAGTCAAAAAGCACAGGGTATAAAATTAGGAAATAAAATTTGATCTTTAACCCTCTGGGGTCGACGGACATGCCGGCGCGTCCTGCTGGATTTTTTCCTCATAATAGCGGAAACAACTTAAAATACTCCGTCATTTTTGGGCATACAGATAAGTGTAAGACATCATTAGAGACTATAAAGGGTCTACTTTTATTTGTGTACACTCACAATAACAACAAAACCTTGTGCTTTTGTAAAATAAAAGAAAATAAACAGGGTGCGCTTTCAGCCGCCTCTGTCTCCGTGAGCATCTTTCTGAAACACGTCACAAAAATGAAATGAAACTGAAATTTATCACACAAACATGAAACATATGCCTAAAGAAAGCTTAAAATGTCTACTTTTAAATAAAACAATTCAAATTAAAAAACAAATATTATCCTGCAATGTAATCTGTATGAAACTAAAGAGATATACAGTTTCTCCTGGCTCAGCTAATTATCCCTAATGTGATCACACCCACCAGCAGAACGCGCTATTCATACAGGTAATGTGCTGAGGCGATCAATGCAAATGTTAAACGCCCCCAACAATGCCTTAAAAAAACATCAAGTTCATTCACTTTTCTGCGCGTTTGGAAGATGGCATGCTACACAGGTGAGGAATCTCTTCAGATGGTCCTGGATAGTGATGAAGAGTTCACATTTTCCTCAGAAGAAGAGCGGGAATCCGATGAGGAACGTTTGCATTTTGAAGAGTGACTTGTTCCAGCCGAGGATACAATTTCGGATGAGTAAGTCTTTACTTACATTAGTTGACATGCTATTTTATATAAACATGGACATATTTTACTAGTTGGATTATTTACAGACTTGCCAGCCAGGATTCAGAGTACTGAAATTTGAAATATGTGCTAATAGGCAAGATTTAGTTACATTTAAATGTTGTTTTTGCTAAAGCATGTATTTAAATTGTATCCTGTATGATATAAATATGATCTGTAATATGATATAAAAATAATATGAATGTTTAGATTAGATTTTAACTAGTGTTTATGCTGCCTCATTATCATCAATGAAGCTTGTGCTTGCAAATATCTGTTCGGGTGTAAATGTGTAAAATGTGCTGTAAATATGCCCATATTAGAAAATCAGCATATTAGAATGATTTCTGAAGGATCATGTGACACTGAAGACTGCAGTAATGATGCTGAAAATTCAGCTTTGATCACAGGAATAAATAGCATTTTACAATATATTCAAATAGAAAAGTTATTTTAAATTTTTGCTGTATTTTGGATCAAATAAATGCAGCCTTGGTGAGCAGAAGAGACATCTTTTAAAAACATTAAAAAATCTTACCGATCTAAAACTTTTAAATGGTAGTGTAGGTCTAAAGTTTTTATGTAAAGGAAATGTATAGTCATATTACTTCTTTTAACAAACTTGATTTTGTGAATAAGCTACAAACAATACATTCAATCAATAAGTCTCCTCACATTCATTCTCTCTCAGGGGAGGGGTCTTTGTCTCCTCAGGTGTGAATTACATCAGTATTCATGATCATCCACGCCTCCTCGCATATGGCCTTTCTAACACTAAAAGTGTCTTAGAAAATTTAAATGACTATATTGTTTTGTATGAATGAGTGATCAGGATGGTTTTCACATCATTTTTGTAGCAAAAACTCTAGGCTACAAGATCCAGTTCTCAAAAGTCTTGTGAACAAATGTTTAGTATTTGTTATATAGCCTTATTTCAGTGACTTAATTTTTTTTTCAAAAACCACGCATAAATGTTATTTTCTCAAAAATACAAACATCTACATACATGTTGTTCATATATTATTTTAGCTCAGTTTGTGCTGAATACAGTGTTATCAGACTTTAGCCATTAATATGTTTTTAAGAAACTGAAAAAGGACAAATGTCAAGGCATGTCAAAACTTCTCCATGGCCCAGAGGGTTAAGATACTTGCTATTTGTGTAGTTTCTCTCTTCACTGCCTTTTCCTTTTGGCCTGTTAAATAGATTAACCAGAGGCTGTCTTGTGTAATGAGCATCCTGGCATAAAATAAAAGATCAGTCTTGTGATTTTAAGAATCAAGATCTGGATTGTTCAAATGAAGATTGCAATTAATTGGAAAATAAAGTTTTTACCCAGCCCACATGGTGATTAGCTTATAACCACACTAACTTTTTTTTGTTTTTTTTTGTTAGAATACTCAATATTCTAACAATATTCTAATTCCTTAAAAGCTGGTGGTGAGACAAAGGGAGGGAAGAGGGAGGGAGAGAGAGAGTGAAATAGTATGACACCTGTCAGTCATGAAACCCTTTGCCAAGAGAGCATATTTAAAATTCTAAGCCATTCCTGAAAGCTGTGTGAGAAACAGAATACCAACAGTGGTGAATTAGTGGAGCCAGCACATACATACATTAATCAGCCTCTTTCCTCTGTTGATTTCATACAAATGCAAAATGTTCCCTGATAAATATTCTGCATTCTGACAGGGGTCTAGATGGCCTGACAGAAACATTGGCCACACTTTAAAATCCAAATGGTGTCTCTTTGAATTGAGATTTCTCTAAGAACCCAAGAGTCCCACTGGTCGCAGCTGAGATCTACAGTCCCATAACACAGAGTGCCAAGCCATTCAACACAGGATTAAATCAATTACACCAAAACACAAAATTATAATTCTACATTCAGTGAATAAATGAGTGCATAGTGTTATCTTTCTTTTTTAGTTGGGTAGAGCTTTAGCAGAAGTCTGATTGGATTACTACAGATTTCTACTTAAAATAAACAACACGGTGCTACCTAATGATGCACATTAATTATCATTCTCGTAATTTCCCTTGGCTTTTCAATTTTTTGACTGTGGTGTCTCTTGCTTTCATTTTTGGCTCTGTTGTATCACTTATTTAGCAATTAAATTGATGTTATAAAGTGCTATATTTGGAACATGTAGCATCAAGTAATTGACCCCTAGAGTAATTGACTTAATAACAAGGTGAGGCAATAACAACTTTTCCGTCCACTATTGACCAAGCCAGTGCCCAGTACCCAATCTCTGTCACTGTTCTATTATTGTCTATCCTTTTGATCATCTTGTTGCCACCAGAGGTCAGAGGATATGATCTCTAAGCTGGGAAAAGTTGGTGGTTTGAAAGAAATTCAAGCTGACATATGCTTAGAGAGGGTAACTTGGTGAGACTGAGTGAGTTTCCCCAAAAGAGCCAGTGCCATGGGAGTGCTTGAGATAGTCATTCCCCAGTTTTACGCCCTCATGGGAGGCATGGATTAGTGCTGAAGCCCCCTGGGCAGCCATGGTGCCACACCACATCCTGTTCTTCCCAATTATCTCCTGTCTACAGCCTGTCTTCAGTCCTGCTCCATTGATCCCCACGAACCCTGTCAGTGAGCCACATGACACCTAGAGCTCTGGACAGCCCTCAACAAAGACTCAGGCCTGAGATAGTTCATAGTCTCAGAGCTCTCATGACATTTCTTGTATTTTCAATCAGCCATTACTGCACAAAATATAATTTCAGAGATGTTTACATCAATAAGAATTTCTCAACATCTCCGAAAGCACAAAAACAATTTTCAGAGTAATTACTATTTATAATGTTATGGAATGTTGAACAAATAATGTCAGCTGGTCATGTGTAACACTAAATGTACTGAGAGAGACAATTGCTCACGCATTGATAATGCGCAGTTTGAGAGCTTAAATTAACTCAGTTATTCAACATTTGGCGGCTGTGTCCCAAATGATAGTTTCACAAATTCTATTTAAATTGAAAACACACACACACACCCATAGGGTAATGGAACAGAATATTCAAAATAGCATTCTTTCCAAGTGAAAATTTGCATGCAAAACTCTCAAGCAGGACATCACATGAGGATAACATACTTCAAAAGTCCTCATTTATTACTTAACATATTTAGGGGCTCATAAGTACGAAGATCAGTGAACCCTTACAAGGTAAAGGATTTTATACCCTCAATTAGCTCCTCATCCCTCCTCCTCCCTCATTAACATGTTGTCAATACTGGAACCCTATTGAAAATTGCATGATTTGTAACAAAGTATTTGAATAAGACTGAGCTTCAAATGGCCGCTTTAAATTATATGAATAAAGCAATGTGAGCTGAATAATTTTGACCGCTCTCTAGACTGTATAAAACATTAATTTTAATAACTGAATAATACACCACATTGCACCCCACGTCTTAAGAAGTAGCTCATTTATGGATAAATCATTATTCTTCTCACTCAAACCACATGGCTCATTAGAAATTATATAAGAATATAAAGCTAAAGGGACTTCACATTTAGTGCACATTACAATTATGATTGACTGGTGATGTAAAAACATGCATCATCTTTCAGCGAATATATTCAGATACATTTGATAAGTGAACATGGGTACAGCTGTGAGGGTCAGTAGTCTTTCACTGCGCTTTGGTAACTTAGATTCTATGCTGAATTCAGGACTGCGTATGTATTGGGCTAAACCAAGGTTACAAAGGTTACCCTGCCAGCTTGTATCTGCAACCTTCCCTATTCTTAAAATTAGTATCTCTGATCAGAGAACTGACCTTGGGTCTGTACTCTGTGACAAATTAAGGTCTTCCACTTGGTCTGGCAGGTTTAATGGTTTATGCTGCCAGACCAAATCTTTTTTTTTTTTTTTTTAATCCCCTGTCATCAGGCCTTCATCTGGAAAATCTAGGGATGAGCTTTGGAGACAGAAAGGATGCTGGGAACCAAGGAAACCTCTATCTGCTGAGACATTGTATGACCCATAACATGTCTTAGCCCAGTTGTCAGAATTGCATCCTCAAGCTGAGCAACAGCGGCATTAAGAATTCAATGAAGCTGTTACAATACACATTTCAAAAGAGCCATTTTCACAAGCAGCAACTAACCAGCAAAAAACAAACCCTGGAATTCATTTACACATTAAAAAGCATAAAAAGGTGTAGCCCTCTCAAAATTGTGATATTTATTTTTGCTTTAACGTTTTGGTTTTAAATGCATTTTGTGTTTATATGATTCATCTTTAAAATGTGAGGTGTTTGAATTTACATATATTGTTTATTAAAGGATTAGTTCACCCAAAATAAAAATTCTCTCATCATTTACTTCATGCCATCCCAAATGTGTATCACTGTCTTTCTACAGCAGAACACAAATGAAGATTTTTGGAAGAATACTTCAGTTCTGTAGGTCCATAACATGTAAGTCAGTGGGTGAAAACCACACTGATTCATGTAAAGTTTAGTTGTAATTTCAGAGACTTATGTATAAATCTCATATGTAATTTTTTTTTTTTTTTAAATTAGAATTAATTGTTATAAAGGATTAATCAAGCTTTACAAAAACGAAAATGGTAACATAATTAACACATAGGCTATAACTGTGTGACAAACAGATAGTTTAAGGTAGCTACAAGTATTATGCTGTTAAATCTCAATATAACTTTTCTAAACTGCTAAATTTATCTAACTTCACTTTCATTATACATTAGAGTTGTGTGGGGATGGGGTTGATGAAGCACGATCTGCTGTCACATCACAATTGAGTTGCATTGTGGGATATGGAGCTGCCTGAAGCGTACATCAGAGTAGACTCGCTCCCTCGGCCAAAATCGAGGGGTTGAGGGTCTGTCAGTAGAAACTTCCCTCTCTCACTGAACAAAGTGGAACGGACTTCCAAAATCGTGGTGGGGATTCCCCTGAGGGAAATTTCTTAGGGGAGTAAGCAAGTGGATGTTAAAAGTGAAGTGGAACGCTGCTCTGCTCTTTAGTGTGAGAGTCATCTTCCTGCATTACACAACACTTGTATTGAAATGGAGACAACCGCTGCTGGTGATCGTAAGTTTCTTAAACTGCACTATCACGTAATATTTCTTGTAGGCCCAAGAGTAAGCAAGTGCATGTTTCAGTCAAAAACTCTGTACAATTGATTATTTTTGCATATTTGAACAAATGAATTGTTTGAACAATTGATTAGTTTGAACAATTGAACGCTTGATTAACTGAATCGTGCAAAAACCATTTTGTTTAAACTATGGGTGTAATGAGGCAGATGAGGAATGAGGATCTAAACACAGCTTTTAATGTAAATGAAAGATGAACACGGTAACTCATGAAAACAAAACACAGGGAACAAGGTACAGAGCGTGACAGTACATGTGAAGACAGACAAAGGAAACAGGGAAAACAAGGGCTTAAATACACAGGGGAAAACAAGGGAACGAGGAACACCTGTGGAAACAATCGGGGAAAATCAATCATAAAATGAAACTACCAAAGGACTACAAACTAACAGGAAACAGAAACATGGGAACTAAACAAGAATTTCAACATAAAAGTCAATACAAAAAACAGGGAATATTTGACAACGAGTTTCTATTGAGTGGAATTGTGATGTGATTTGTTGATTCGTATGTGATTCGTTTGTTCTGAATGTGGATAGTGGCTCATTTGAGTCATTGCTTTTCTGTCTGAATAGTTCTAATTTGATTCAAAGCTTAATGTTTTGAGGTTGAACATTAATCTGAACATTTCATCTTGAATATTTGAGAAGGGAAAAAGAAAAGAACAAATGATGACCCAAATTCTCAAAAGATCTCAACATTCCACTCTCATACAGGTCGCCGAGTGTAGCAACCCCCCTCACAATCCACTCTGACCAACAGAAAGGGGACTTGTTGATACATAATTTTGGGTTAAGCCATAGCTCGAGGCAATATTTAATAATTGTCTGAATTGAATACTCTGGCCAGTCTTGTCCAAATCTTTGTCAATCGGTGGGTTGTCAAATGTAATTTGTTGAAATGTAGTCTGGGACGTTTACCATTCCAAATGAAATACTTCGCTATGTTATCAAATTGCTTGAAATAAAAGAGGGGGACATCTACAGGGAGAGATTGTAGCAGGTAGTTGAATTTTGGTATACAGTTCATTTTAATAACATTAATCTTCCCAATCAACGATAAATGTAATGAAGCCCATCTGTCCACATCGCTCGAAAATCTTTTAAAGGATCAAGATTAACTCTAAGTAAATCAGACAAATTTGCTGGGAATAAAATATCCAAATACTTAATGCCCTGTTTGGGCCACTGGAAGGCACCTGGCTGGAAGGCTGTTACCGGGCAGTACGCTGTCAGAGCCAAAGCTTAGGATTTAGACCAATTGACTTTATATCCCGAGAGCTTGGAAAAGGAATTAATAATTCTGTGGAGGCAAGGCATAGATCTAGTAGGGCCAGAGACAAATAATAAAATATCATCTGCATAAAGCAAAAGCTTATGCGCCATACCTCCTGCCACCACCCCTGGAAAATCATGCTCCTTTCTTATCGCGGCTGCTAATGGTTCCAGGGCAAGACAGAACAATAATGGGGAAAGACAGCAACCTGACGAGTGTCCCTATCCAGAGTAAAATAATCTGAAATTAATCCATTTGTTTGTACCGCTGCTACAGGGTGTCTATAAAGTAACTTAATCCATCCAAATAAAGTACTCCCGAACCTATTAATTTCCAAAATCTTAAAAAGATAATCCCATTATACCATAACAAAACACCTTTTCGGCGTCAAGTGAGATGGCAGTGACTGGAGACTGATCATTTGCTACTGACCACATGATATTAATGAAACACCTAATGTTATCAGAAAAGCTATGGACCCGAATAAACCCCACCTGATCTATATGTATAAGAGATGTCATAACTTTACTTAATCGGTTAGCCAACATTTTTGACAACATTTTTACATCTAGCAGGATCAGGGAAACTGGACGGTAACTTTTACACTCGCTTGGATCTTTGTCCTTTTTACGAATCAGACTTATCCGGGCTTTCGTCATGGTTGGCAGAAGCTTTCTGTTCTTTAATGATTCTGTATAAACTTCTAACAAATGTGGAGCCAATTCTGTAGCATAAGATCTGAAAAATTCAGTGGCAAAACCATCTGGCCCCAGAGCCTTGCCTGTAGGTAGGGCCATAATTACCTCATCAAGCTCCTCCAAGGTTATCTCAGAATCAAGAGAGTTTTTTTGCTCAGTCGTCAATTTAGGGAGTTCTAATTGTTCCACAAAGTTTCTAATATCCTCATCAGTAGATGAAGACGTGGAACTATAGAGAACAAGATAGGATTATTTAAAAGCATTATTAATATCAATGGCCAAGGTAAAAATTTCACCTCCAGCAGATTTCACTGAGGGAATGGTAGAAAAAGACTCTCTCTGTTTTATGTATCTAGCTAAAAGCTTCCCTGCTTTGTCCCCCGCTAAAAGCTAAAAGCTTCCCTGCTTCCCTGCTTTGTCCCCCGACTCAAAGTATGACTGTCTTGCCCTGAATAACCAAAACTCCACTTTCCGCGACAAAATAGTGTTATATCTGTATTTCAATCGTGTCAATTCTCTGAGGCCATCAGATGACATTCAGCGCTTCAGCTCTGCCTCGGCACTTTTAATATTCCCTTCAAATTCCACTAGTACTCGTGCTTTGGATTTTTTGATGAATGAGGCATACTGTATGATCCAACCCCTAAGAACAGCCTTAAGTGCCTCCTAAGCCATGCCCACAGAGGATACTGAGGACCAGTTGGTCTCCATATAGACATTGATTTCAGTCTTTAACATTTGTTGGAAATCAGGATTTTGCAAAAGGGATACATTAAAGCGCCAACTATATGATTTCCTTTTCTCCATATGTAGCAACTCCTCTAAACTCACCAGGGCGTGATCTGAGACTAAAATGTTTCCACTTGAGGAATCGACAACAGATGAAATTAGGGATTTAGATATATACAAAAAAATCTATTCTACAATAAATCTTATGAACTGATGAAAAAAAAATTATAATCCCTACCAGATGGGTTCAAAAGTCTCCAAATATCTGTAAAACCAAGATTTCTACACATCCTATGAAGCATCAATGTTTCAACACACTTTTGCTTCACTATGATCAAGGACTGAGTCCATCAAAAGATTAAAGTCTCCTCCTAATATTATATCATGAGGGGTGCCAGTGGCTTGCAACATCCCTTCAAGATCTATAAAAAAGCCCTGATCATCAGCGTTAGGTGCGTAAATGTTAGCCAAAATCAACCTTTTCCCCTGAATTTCTCCTAAAACAATAATGACTCTTCCTATTTTATCTTTAATCTGTTTGAGACATTTGAATTGTAGATGTTTACTTATCAGTGTAATGACTCCCCTACTCTTACTTGAGCCAGCACTAAAGAAAACATGTCCACCCCATATCTTCCCAAATTTTTCAGCTTCCTGAGGAGAAAAGTGCGTTTCTTGAAGAAACACTATATCATATTTCTTACGTTTAAGAAAATACATAACCTTCCTTCTTTTTATGGGGTGCCCCAACCCATTCACATTCCATGTGGAGAGAGATAACCCACTTATACTAACATTTGACATTTTAATATAATAAAAATAAATATATTGTGTCAAAAACAAGATTACACAGACCACATTCCCCATTAGTGCAACAATCAAACCCCGAACTTCCCCCCAAACAAAACAAACAGAAAAAAGAAAAACATGCGCATTAACCCCGCGCATGACAGCGCCAACCAGCGTCAATCCCTCTAAACTCAGAAGGTCCATGTACGCATACTTGAGTCCCCGTGACTACTTTGCCATCGGATTGCTCAAGTCCGGTGCTTCTACACAAATTTTGTGAGGCAAAATTACATAACAGAAAATACTTTGTAAAACAGACCCTAGCCAACAGGCAGAACAAACACAAAGAACATGTAGATTCATTCACAGAACTGTCTTGAAGGTGTGTTCCTCCACAAAACAAATTCCAGCTGATATAAAGCCGTTCAGTTTCCTCAGACAGACAGACAATTGTTCAGTGAGCCGGCCGTTATGAGTGCAGCAGATGACGTAATCATTCTAATGTCTCGCGAAAATACTCCACAAAAACAAACACAAACTCCAGCCAACAGGAGGCATAAGCACAAGGAACGAACAGATTCCTCCACAACTGTCCCAAAGGAGTGTTATTCCAAAAAAACAAGCTCCAGCCGCTAGGCGGAACTAGCACAAAAAGAGACAAAATAGTTATCCTGGTTCCTCGGATGATCAAGTGTGTATTGAGCGAGTCAAATTCACTCAGAGGCCGCATTAAAATAAAAAAAAAAATAAAAAAAACAATACACCATGACTTACTCAGTCCGTCAACATTATAAAAGACATCCTTTATGTGAGCATGTATATATTTTGCAGTCATCCATAGTGTCCATTCTCAATCTGGCCGGGAATTTCAGTGTAAAAACGATCTTCCATCAATGCAAGTTTCTTGAAGGAAGTGTCATTCTACAAAACAAACTCCAGCCGCTAGGCAGAGCCAACGCATAATGAAACAAAAAATGGCACCCAGTTTCCTCAGACAATCGAGTCACTGAACAGCGAGTCAGTCCACTAATATAAGAAACCTCAAATGGCTTACTCACTCCAATGTATTTATGAAGGAGAGTGCCTGTTTTGGACATGTAAATACTTTGCGACCATCCTTCGTTTCTATTCTCAGTTTGGCTAGAAACATCAGTGTAAAAGCGAACTTCCATTGATGTAAAAGTTTCTTACATTCCTTGAACCGATCGCGTTTCTCTCTTGTCGAATTCGCAAAGTCCGGGAACAAAAAAATATTGTGATTCATCCAAGAAAACTTTCCTTTGCACCTCGGCTCGCACGAGATCTTTATCGGATGATCTCAGAAATTTGGCCAGAATTGATCGGGGCCTGTCTTCTTCAGCAGATCTGCAAGCCGAAACTCTGTGAGCTCGCTCGATTTCCAGTTTATGGCCTGTTATGTCGAGCAGACTCGGGAAGAGCTCGTCCAAGAATTTCATCATATCTCTGCCCTCTTCACGCTCAGGAATTCCAACAGTTCGAATATTGTTCATTCGGTTCATATTTTCAAGATATTCCAGTTTTTCCAAAATGTGTTGCAAGTCTGTTTTGAACACGGGCGGAAGAGCGGATTTCCGAAGACTCCAGATAATCGATTCGTTTTTCAACTTCTGTCACTATTGTGACCAACTCAGAGAATTTTGTTTCCATCGCCATAATTGATCGACGTATTACAGCGAGATCCTCCAAGTCAGCAACAACCTTCGTCAGTATCACCGAGATGTTGGACAGTGGACGCTGGATTCCATCTCCCGACGTGCTTTCCAAATCGAGTCCCCGGTCCGCAGTCCCATCAGTGGCCTCAGCTTGAACACGTAAGTGTCTTTTAATGTCTCCAGAGTCTGAGGATTTTGACTTATTTGCCATGTTTACCTCAGAGTGCAAATATGTAATTGGGTGTATCGAATCTCACTGGATCATAACATGAAAATAATTTAAAAATATGATCGTGCCTGGTAACGTGCATGTAATATGGCTAGAAATAGCATTTTAGCTTAGCGTAAAGCTGACAATTTACACAAGATTTATTTGTATTTCTTCTGCTCCAAACTTACTTCAAACTTACTTCTCTGTCTGCTCGTATGAATGTAACACATCATAAGAAAATGTTTCACCGCTTTTCAAATGCTCTTTGGATCGCATCATTTATATGTATAAATGTTTTCCATCTGAATGGACTAAATATTAAATGAAACAAAAGACAATAAAAATTTGGGAAAAATTTGTTTGTCTACACTCATGTCATATATATTTGTATAGCACTTTTCACAGTAAGTTTCAAAAAAACATCTTTATAGAAAATCATGCCTTAAGGGCAATCTATAGTAACTGCTATAAGAAAAAAAAAACTAATTTCAATGTTATTTAGCCTAGTGGTGAAAAAAAAAAAAAAAAAAAAACTTGAGAGGAACCTGACCTCAAGTTTTACGATATATGTACATAATCAAAAAATAATCAGCACGCGTAATTTTATTAGCCTCTTCCGCCGGTTTCATGTTGCATGTAAACATTACAGCCATTATTACCAGCTTGTAGCACCTGTTTACATGTCTACGTCAAAACTAGAGAATAATACATCTCATGTAATCGTGGGTTTCTTACGTTGTCAGATTTTTTAATAAGCTTGTTTTTGTTACTGATGAGCGTCTTGCACAGTGTCTTGCTCCATGTCGAGAGGTGCAACTTTGCTGCACTTTGGAGTAATCAATTATACAGACGGGGGAGCAAATTTTATTTTTTTCCTTTCAGCAATAAAACCAACCATCGTGCCGTTCAGTAATCCATTTTATGAAGGCATAATTCGCTCCTGAAAATTAATATCCAGTTCTCAGCCAGTGATTTACCAAGCCAGGGAATTAGAAATATATTACCCTGGCTATTAAGTTTTAAAGTCTCTACTTTGACATACATCACAGTTCAATCTCTGGCTGTGAAAACAAAAAAGGAAGCAAAGAAGGCATTCATTCTGCATTTTTGTTCACTTCCTTTCATAAGTTGACTGTTTATGCTAGAAACTGGGTAGTTTTTTTTTTTAATGGTCCAACTTTGAAATATTTGATGAATAGATGAATGTAATGTTTCAATAATGATAGCATTCAAGACAAAAAAATATATAATAATAATAATAATAATAATAATAATAAATAAATAAAAAAATCCTTTAGAAGTTTACATTACTGTGGCTGAAACATGGAATAATTTTAGGTACTATGAAATGACTGAGGATCACTTGAAAGCTAAATGCAGAATGGCACAGCACATAATTTTTCAACATGTTTTCTTTCTGTATCACACAATTACCACATAAAAAAAATAAAAATAACAATAGCTTCAAGTGGAGTAGGTCTACAAAGAATGATTAATGGGTATGTGAAGTCTTGTTTTTGGTGACAACAGAAGTATTGTGTCTTACTTTGATTTTGTTTTACTTAGCAGCATAACATTTCTAGACATGAGGTGTTTCTACCCTAGTGCAAACTCTCTGTAAAATAATGTCAGCATTCTAAAGGGCTTTCTTTCTTTCTTTCTTTAAACAGTATACTTTGGAAAACTTTGTGTCTCAGTTGAAGGCTAATGAGAAAAGCTGATGTGAAAAAATTATGTTGAAGAAAAAAATTGAATGTTTAGCTTTTTTTCAAGCTTTCTTTTTCTTTACATTAGCCTAATCTGAGCATTTAAGCACTCATGTTTAAGAGTGATCACAAAATCCTAATGTTTCACTTGTTTATTTTAAAATCAGCATGTTTGTATAGTAACAAACCCATCATCATGTATTTCTGTGGTGGGCTACCTGGGGCATCTTCATATAGCTTCCCACTTCAGCTCTTTAGTGGAGTAGGGAACAAATGCACAAGGAGAGGGTGAACATATTGACTCTGAGGCATTAACATGCTCAGTATGGAAGACAATGTGTTCGATCTGGGATGCCTGGGTGCTCAACAAACATGTTAAGATTTTGAAATTGCTGTCTATTATTACAGGGTGGTGATGGCTACATTAGTTGAAAGATATAATATTTTGTAAACAACCAGTATTCCAGCATGTAAGTACAGTATATACAACATTAAATCATACATATATATATATATATATATATATATATATATATAGCATATATTAATAAAAGAATAGTACAAATATGTATACAGTTGTGCTCAAAAGTTTGCATACCTTTGGAGAATTGGTAATATATGTACCATTTTTAAAGAAAACATGAGTGAGCAGGCAAAACACATTTCTTTTATTTCTTATGGGATTCATATTCATATTCATATTGCCCTGTTTAGCATCAATGACAGCGTGCAGCCTTTTGTAATAGTTGTCTATGAGGCCCCAAATTCTTGCAGGTGGTATAGCTGCCCATTCGTCTTGGCAAAATGCCTCCAGGTTATGCAAAGTCTTTGGTCTTCTTGCATGAACCGCACATTTGAGATCTCCCCAGAGTGGCTCAATGATATTAAGGTCAGGAGACTGTGATGGCCACTCCAGAACCTTCACCTTTTTTCTGCTGTAACAACTGGAGGGTCAACTTGGCCTTGTGCTTAGGGTCATTGTCGTGCTGGAAAGTCTAAGAGCGTCCCATGCGCAGCTTTTGTGCAGAAGAATGCAAATTGTCTGGCAGTATTTTCTGATAACATGCTGCATTCATCTTGCCATCAGTTTTCACAAGATTCCCCGTGCCTTTAGAGCTCACACACCCCTAAAACATCAGTAAGCAACCACCATGCTTCACAGTGGGGATGGTATTCTTTTCACTATAGGCCTTGTTGACCCCTCTCCAAACATAGCGCTTATGGTTGTGACCATAAAGCTCTATTTTGGTCTCGTCACTCCAGATTACAGTGTGCCAGAAGCTGTGAGGCGTGTCAAGGTGTTGTCGGGCATATTGTAACCGGGCTTTTTTGTGGCATTGGTGCAGTAAAGGCTTCTTTCTGGCAACTCGACCATGCAGCTCATTTTTGTTCAAGTATCGTCATATTGTGCTCCTTGAAACAACCTTTTTCCAGAGCAGCCTGTATTTCTCCTGAGGTTACCTGTGGGTTTTTCTTTGTATCCCAAACAATTCTTCTGGCAGTTTTGGCTGAAATCTTTTTTGGTCTCCCTGACCGTGGCTTGGTATCAAGAGATCCCCAAATTTTCCACTTATTAATAAGTGACTGAACAGTACTGACTGGCATTTTCAAGGCTTTGGATATCTTTTTATATCCTTTTCCATTTTTATAAAGTTCCATTACCTTGATACACAGGTATTTTGACAGTTCTTTTCTGCTCCCCATGGCTCAGTATCTAGCCTGTTCAGTGCATCCACGTGAGAGCTAACAAACTCATTGAATATTTATACACAGACACTAATTGCAATTTAAAAAGCCACAGGTGTGGGAAATTAACCTTTAATTGAAATTTAAACCTGTGTGTGTCACCTTGTGTGTCTGTAACAAAGCCAAACATTCAAGGGTATGTGAACTTTTGATCAGGGCCATTTGGGAGATTTCTGTCATCATTATGATTTAAAAAGAAGCCAGACAACTATGTGATAATAAATGGCTTCATATGATCACTATCCTTAAATAAAAGACCTTTGCATGATCAGTCATATTTTCAAAATCTATGCCAAAATTTCACAATTTCTGCCAGGGTATGCAAACTTTTGAGCACAACTGTATATAGATAGATAGATAGATAGATAGATAGATAGATATAGCATAGTCAAATCAGTAAACATTTATATGTAAATAATAATAATAATAATAATAATAATAATAATAATAATAAAAAAAAAGAAATCAAACAGGTGACACAGGAACAAAAAGCAGTTGTCACATCGACTCATGATGAATGTAACTACTATTATTAAATGAGGCTTGCGTTTTTGTGGGGTCTCAGGGGAGCTGGTAATTATCCGATAATTTTGCCCTGGCTAACAAGTGCACCTCTCTGCAGTAGGCAGCCCTGTGTATTGCTTTGATGGCAATTCAGTTGAGTGCACACCTGCTGTGATAGCAGTTGCCTCTAAATGTGTCCACTTCCTGTGCCATTATCCTCATCTATTGCCAAGTTAAGGTAAAAGAGCAGACATCTGGAAACAAGTCTTAATTGTGTAAGCATTTAAGGTTAGAGTGTGGAGAGTTTACGCCCTCAGGACATTAAAGCAATGCTGGTACAAAAGAACTGAAATATGGGTTAAGGATGTTTATTGTTTCTTCTGACTCTTGTTATCAACCTTGTCTCTTACACAAGAGACTGAAAATTCCGACAACTTAGTGAAAATAAAATTTGAGATGCAGTATGTTAGGATGGCAGACAATGAAAATACAAAGATGATGGGTTTATTGTTGAGGCTGGCCTTGCAGTACTAGAAAGAAATAAAGCCTGGTCTGGAGTAGGAAACACAATGATACTGTTTTATTTGTTCCTGATACATGAGGAGAAATCGTGCATTGTTTTTTTTCTTTCTTTGTTTTTTTTTTTTTTTTTTGGTGAAACAGGAGAACAGTGTGACATGATGGTTATCAACAGTGTTGGGTAATCTACTCACTCTAGCTTCCAACTTGGTCTCATAGAAACATGTTTCTATCCCTACATTTTTACAAATTAATTTTTATGTGGCTCGATGTATGTATCACGGCAGTTTCCTAGTAAAATTAACACTAGATGCTCTAAAACAACAATTACATTTATTTCCTTTCACACAAATCAGAAGTAAAACAGCAGATTATCAGTTCATAAAGATTTATGTTTCACTCTGTTCCTCACACATTGATAACTTATGCAATCAAAACACTTTTACTATAGTGCATGACCTATATATATATATATATATATATATATATATATATATATATATATATATATATATATATATATATATATATATACAGTATATGCACAGGTTTAAGGTTTAGAGTACTCAATAGAGCATTAACCTTAAAAACTACAGGTAAAGGGATAGTTCACCCAAAAATGAAAATTTCTTATTGTGATAACTCTAAGTTCACGGGCAATGGAGGAGTCAGGAGACAGCGAACAGTTGAGGTGCACACACACACACACACACATATAAACAAAAATAGGCTCTCAGTAGCCGACTTAAATATAAATGCAGTCTTTTTGATATCGTGCTGCCAGACCCGCACACACCACTTCCTTCGGCTACTCTCCCTCCCCCTCTGATGCTCTGGCATGCCTTAACAGGTCTCCCTCCGCCATCACTATAATGAGAGACAGGTGTTAGAATAATTACTGTACAACCCAGGTGATGAGCCTTACCACTTTCCCTCTCCCGCAGACAGACACATGACCACGCCACCCCATGCCACACTTATCATTTATTCACCCTCATGCCATCCCAGATGTCTGAACACTTCCCTTATCTGCCGTTGATTGGACAAAAAAATAGTCAAATAAACGCAGCAATATTTTTAAAGCGCCACAGAAAGTGTTTACAGTTTTCAAGGAAATCAACCTACGGATGGCTTACTTATAGTTGTCTCTGCATATTAAGCTGGGATAAAAAACTACAACAACAAAAAAACAACACTGAAACAGTTACACATTTTAGCTTTAAGAACATATAACAATGGTGAGGTACAACTTACTGGCATAGTCTAAACTCTGTCATTCCACTTCCAATTGCTTATCTGCTGATTGCATTTAAGGTAATTCTCTCAATGTTTAGTACATTGTCAGTTGTACTGATAATTATGAAAATGACTAATGTGATAAGGATTTTTGTTTTGACAATCATGTAAAGACCGTATCTTACTCACAAGTGTACACTCAAGACATTTTCATCCACATCTTTCACTTATTTCAGTAAACATGTCAGACAATGTTTGGTTTGTCAAAATCAAACACCCCAAAATAATGTTTTCTGCTCTTTTTGTTGCCTCAAAAAATACCTATCTAGGATCATTACTGTGAGTCCTTCCCTTTTCATCAAGCAGCCATCAGAGGGTAATGATTCCTACCAAAGTCCTGTTTGTGTAGGTGCTCTTTGTGGAATGTCAGCGATATGCAGATGTGGGTAGTAACATGCTACATTTACTCCGTTACATTGACTTTGGAAAAAATTGTACTTTTAGAGTAGGTTTAAATGTGGGTACTTTTTACTTTAACTCAAGTAAATTTGTAATGAAAATTGTTTTACTTTACTTTGTTACAATGGCCGGCAAAATTTCTAAGAGACATTTTCAGCGATCTTCGCACTAAACTTTGGATTGGCTTCACACTCAAGCACTTTTAACCATGCACTGGAGATAGTAAAGCAAGACCACATATCAGCCACAGAAGTGGCTTTGCACATCCATGACCTGAGAAAAGTCTTGCAGGCCAGGCTTGAGGAATCATTCATACCCTCTGACATTAAAAAGCAGTTGGATGCCCTGGTTGTTAAGCTGGTGACATGCAAGTGGATGATTTATATTGTGCAGTGAGAAACTTTTATTCAGCATCGGTGGATTACCTCCAAAATTGGAGCTGCACATTGGAGAACATTGAAAAACTTGAGTGGGCCCTACTGAGAGACATCCCAGAGTGGAAAGACATTCAGAGCAGCCTCGAACACTTCTACACCAGAATCCCCACTCTCAGTTTGATTAACGAAACCACGCTCTTTGATGAGTGGGCTTGCGCAAAAAACATTGTCACTTGTCGCATCACTGAGTAGAACATTAACAAGACAGCTGTGTCTGTGAGATGGACAGACATTTTCCGTGACCTGGAGAGCTAGACCATCAACTTCGGAGTCTTAGCCAAGGTCATGGAGTTTGTTTTATGGCTGCCTGGGACATCTGCATCTGTGGAGCATCTGTTCTCTTTAAAGAACGCAGCATTGACACCGAATAAATCTTGACTCAATGTAACAGTCATGAAGGCAATGCTTTTCGTACGTCTTCACTTTGGACTGGACTGCTCTGCATTTTACGATAAACTCTTGAAGGACAAGCACACACTGAGAAAAATTGCTGCCAGTGAAAAGTACAGGGTGACAACAGTTACAGATGCGGATGCACCCTCTACTTCGCATTGATCTGCACCTAGGTAAGGATATGTCAATTTCATTTTTGCTGGGAGGGGGCTGTCCCGTTTTCCACAAGCAGGAATCTGGTCACCCTATGTTAGACAGAATGTTAAGGACTGACAGTCTTTGTCACCATTCACTTAAAAAAAAAAAAAAAAATATATATATATATATATATATATATATATATATATATATATATATATATATATATATAAAACATATTCACTGAAAGTAAATAGTGACCAAGGCTAACATTCAGTCTAAAGTCTCCTTATTGTGTTGCATGGAATAAGTAAAGTCAAGACTCCAAAAGAGTTGAAAATATCGATAAATGCTAATCCCAATGTGTCATTTTCATTATCTATGTGAATGTTGAAGTCATCAACAATTAAAGCTCTATTTACATTAACTACTTGATCTGAAAAAAATGTGCGAATTCACTAAGTAAACCAGAGTATGGCCCGGGTGATCTATGCACTGTAGCAAGGGCAAAAGACAACAGAGATTTTTGACAGAGATCTGACAGTGTCACATTAAGCATTATTAGTTCAAAAGACTTAAACTTAAATCCTGTCCTCTGAGTAACACCAAATACGTCACTGTAAATTGTAGCAACACCTCCTCCTCGACCCTTCAGACAAGGCTCATGTTTATAACAATAACCTGGGAGAGTAGATTCATTTAAACTAATATATTCATCCCGTTTAAGCCAGGTTTCAGTCAAACAGAGCACATCCAAACTGATCTGTAATAATTTCATTTACAAATAGTGTGTTGAAGAAAGAGATCTAATGTTTAGTAGCCCTACCTTTATATGATGTTTATCTTCAATTTTGTTTTGTTTTTTCAAGTTTGACCTTAATAAATTTTTTTCTAAATTAATTAGTGAGAGTTTTGTGTTTGGGAGTTCAGGGAACAGACAGTATCTATGTGATATCTTGGTGATAGTCAATATATCATACGGGTTTGGAACAACATGGTGTTGAATGATGACAGAATTTCCATTAATAACAATTATTATTATTAAAAGAATAATTAAACAAAATTTGAGCGCCTAACCAATGAGCTTTGAGCGTCCAACGGTCAATGGATGTAGAAAGGAAGTTCCGCCATACAGTTAAAAGAGCCAATCACCTTTTAGATACAGACATCACCTGTCAATCAACTCTAGAATGCGCATTAGCTATACAAGCCAGGAATTCTTTTTTTTTTTGTGTGTGTGTGTGTGTAATATGAGGTATATTGTTTACGTCTTGTAGCTGTAGGGCTTTACTGGTTGTTTAGATCAGTGTTACTATCAGAAATAATTGGTAATTATTTCTTTAATTATTAATTAATATTTAAATTAAATCATAGAATCTAACTCATTAAAACCTCTTATGGGGCTCCAGTAAATGTAGTGTGCTACGTTTAGGAGCGGGTTTGGTTATTAGCAATAATTAATAATTATCAAAGATAATTATGTATTAAAATTTGAATCAATGTTAGCTTTTTTAATCCTTTAAATCAACAATTATCAAAGATAATCGTTAATTGTTAACATCGATGAAACATTGATTAAAATTAACACTAGCTTACTGATCATTCAAATTCAACAATCATCAAAGATAATTATCAATTATCAAAAATCAATAGAAAATTAATAAGGATTAATATCACTGGGGCACCACCCTGGAATCAGGGACTAATAACCAGATAGTATAACAGTCTCAATATTAGATTGTTCTCTTAGGAAAATCGACATCAATTTTCGGAAAAAAACAAAACAATGAAGGCTTGAATCCGAGCACTGACATCCCGTCAGCATTTGACACAGGTGTATGCAAACAAACCAAAACACTTCTCTTTGAAATATAACAAAGTTTATTTATGCAATAATATCAATTCATAATTAATGCAATGCAGTCAATAAACTTCTGACTTACAACTACAAACTAAACAGTGATATGATTAGACATGGAAACCAAAATAATCCTATAACACATGATGAAGGTGTGTGTGTGTGTGTGTGTGTATAAGGAGGGACGCGCACAAAATGGCGGACGTGATTCTCGTGGAGAGTATGTCACGCGAGATTTCCGTCCAGAGAATATGGGCGCAAATGTGGGCGGAGAGAAACCGGTCAATGGTGTCTGCTAGTTTTCCACCTGTATCCGCTTGTACGATAGCTTAGGGACAAAGCTGAGCTTTATCACGAAGTTATCTACTAGCCAAAAATGTGTGCGAGAATGTTTGTGAGGAGTCGCGTGTGTGTGTGTGTGTGTGTGGTTAGTACGAGAGAGAGAGAGAATCAAGTGACGGCACCAAAGCCGGTTTTGTGATCGTGGGAGAGAAAGCAGCTGTTAGTTTATCACTCAGAGACGCGGTGGATGGCTCGTAAACCGTCCTGTGGTCTTTGATTCTTTAATGGATAAACTCAGTGTGCCGGCCTCACTCGCGATGGCGGAAATACACAACAGTCCAATGTGGTTGGATCAAGCAGATCTTATTCGTGATAACTGTACATTAAAGTAATACCTTGAGTATTATTATTAGCAATGAGCGAACTCGGCAGTCCGTAAACTGTACAAGCAATAACCTTGATACACAAGAATAACACACTATAATATTCTATCTCTGCCCAGACGTAAACCTCTTACTTGCATCGCATGAGGATGCAGCTAGAATGTGTGTTCATCCATCCTTTAACTCCGACTCATTTCCTCGAGGCTCGGGTCATGACGGGAGGCCGTTTCCTCGCTCTGTCAGCGGGGGGTACAGCTGCTGATTCTCGGCAGGCTGGCGGACAAATCAGCGACATCGTCTTGATTGAAAATGGAAGAGAAATCTTTTCTCTCTTCACTTCTACAGGCAAACGAATGAAGATGCGGATTGCTCAACGGTCTCCTTCGGATCCATTAGAGTGTTCGGTGGAACACAGAGAAATCTCAACTCGTCCAGTGAGATGGAGATTGTATGGCCACAGTTTCAAGTCGGACGTTACTTCCTTGTGCCACGAGGCTACACCTGAGAGCAGCGATGAGCTGCGTCTACGCACGGCGAGCAAAGTTGCTGGAAGCAAATCCCGGAAGCATCTCAGAGTTATTTCTACTCCCGATGACGTCATGGTTGAGGCCCATTCTGTTGTGTGCCTCATCCAATAGGAGGTGAGAGTTCGATCCTTTAGTGAGCAAAGCTTCATGGGATTTGTAGTCTGTTTTGGACTCCCTTTGTTTGATTTTTGCGCGATTTTTATCAGTATGATTTATGACTTTGTATGTGGGCCTCAGTTAGGTTTTTACGACTGTGTTAGGCCTGCCTTTGTCTTCTATCTGAATACATGAGGCCCAACATAGCTATTCTTTTGAAACAGTGAGTATTTTAACATTTATGGATTGGACCCCATTTACTTCCATGCAACTGCCTAACTGTGACTTAGATCTGTTTCTGTTTTAGTTGAAAATATTTAAAATTCATATTTGAGGTAATCAACATTATGCCACAAATACTTTCGATTGAGCCTAACTTTTAACAATTTATGATACCAGTTTTGTCAGATTTTGTTGTTGATTTTAAAATGTTTTTTGATTGCAACCTTGACCAACCGTTTTTGAGATTTTGGTCTTTCTCCATTCAAATAGATAGTAGCTGCACTGGCATGACTGGAAATAGCCTCCTGAGAGCGATCAAAAGATGTCCGACAGTGGACTGACTTTCTAAAAAGAATTTGGTTAATGTCCATTATGTCATTTGTGAAAGTAATGAGTTACTCACTACTTAAGTACTCTTTTAATTTGATACTTTCTTACTCTTAATCAATTATTTATGTTAGTAATTTTACTTATATATGAGTAATTTTTTTTTTTAAGTAATTGTACTTTTACTTGAGTACAGTTTTTGGCTACTCTACTCACCACTGGTGATATGACAGGCTTGTGCATCTGACAAATTTCCTAGAACGCCCCTGACAGCAAGCACAATGAGCTAGCCTGATGGACAGCAACTAGATCTTATCGACGAATGGCTATCAAGGGGTGCAACAAGCCTCTTTATCTCCCAGCCACACATTCTCCCTTATGACTGGCCCCTGGGGTGAAGGGGGGAGAGCGTGAAGGAGAAAGGGAAAGGCAGACAAGGGAGCAGAGGTAGAGGGAGGAAACGAAGAAGAGAGAGAGAGAGAGAGAGAGAGAGAGAGAGAGAGAGAGAGAAAAAAAAAACCTTATGTGTTTTAAAAATAAAATAAGGATGCATAATTTGGTAGTCTTCTACTAATTTGTAGACATGAAACATGTCATTGCAATTTCTCACCATTACTGGAGTGTCAAAATGCTAAGGTGTTTAGTCGATAATTTGTTAACATTTTAGTTTATTATTTTAGCTCTCTGGATAACTTTATTTTAGACAGATTCTTTGAGATGAATGTCTGTTCATTTCCATTATCCCAAAGCATACTATTTTATCAGTAGGTTACACACCCTGCTGACAAAAATAAATAAATAAATAAATACATGTGTCTGTGGAAATTCCTTTCAGTGAATGACAACTACAATCATAAGAAACAAAATCAAGAGTGGGATGAGGCTGAGAGAAAAAAAAAAAAGATTGCCTTACAGGAAGAATGAGAGTGCACACTGTGTGTGGTCCCTTGATGGAGGAAAGGCTGAGGAGCAGGACTGTGGTTAACTGCTGTGTTAAGCATGTCAGATAGGCTATATTCCCTGTCTGCTTGTCATCTGCTCAGTCTGATTCATTACAGCTGTACACAAACAACAAATCCCATATTCCTCCACAAATTAACTGCCTTTATAATAATGACAAAGAGGATAAGTTGCATCCATTCAGATCTGTCAGGGCTAATCTTGCCAACAATTTAGTTCTCTTCGCCTGTCATTAAATTCCCCCCCCCCTTGAAAAATCAACCATCTCCACACTCTCAGCTATTAAAAAGATCCATATGCACCTCATCTTCACAATGCCCTCGCAGAGAGAATTTCTGTCAGACTGTTCCACAGAGCGAAAATGACTGCTCATCTCAAGGGACAGTGATGCTTCCTGTTGCTCTGGATTTCACATTGTGTGGCAAAGTTTTACCATTACTTAGAGATCACAGTTCTGTTTTAACCTTAGAGATCATGACACTTTGCCTCTTTTTTATTTCTGTGTTAATGTTGTAGTTTTATCTTATGATGAGTGTTTTTGTGTCAGTTAAGGTGGATAGTAAAACCTTTTATTTATTTATTTCATTTCATACAACAGTTAATTTTGGTCCTTTAATCTGCTTGGACAAGCAGTGTTACAAGAATACTAAAATCACTATGTTGTTACTGAATGTTCCAGTAACCTGAAATCAACCCGATTCTGCAGTTACTGAACATCTCCCTGTCCCATCAGACTTTTTAGATTTAATTTAAATGTGTTTAGCTGTTCCTGTGGTGCCACTGATAGCTTGTGTACTGATAGCTAGCAGCCTCATGGGTTCGGTCCCATAGAAACCAAGAAGTAATTGCATTCACAATGATAAGAGTAATTCAGAGGTTGCATTTTCCCTCTAAGGTTTAGATTTGGTATTTTTGGTAAATAATCTTGCTCAACAACTCATTTTTGGCACCGCTCTGTGAACATTTCACCCTGAAACAGAAGCCCACGTGTCCATATGTGTAACCACACTTGCAGCTTCAACCACTGGGGGTGGTGATTCAAATTTCAGCAAGCAGAGGCTGATTTCAGCAGCAGAAATTTTGACCTACTGTCGCCAAATTCACAGGGAGATCAGTTTGTGATCATGGTTCTGACTCATTTTAGAAAAATTTTCATCACTGGAAAAATAACTACAGTATGTGTATATTATATATACAACTCTGGGAAAAAAATAAGAGACCACTGCAAAATTATTAGTTTCTCTGGATTTACTATTTATAGGTACAGTTGTGCTCAAAAGTTTGCATACCCTGGCAGAAATTGTGAAATTTTGGCATTGATTTTGAAAATATGACTGATCATGCAAAAAAATGTTTTATTTTATTTAAGGATAGTGATCATATGAAGCCATTTATTATCACATAGTTGTTTGGCTCCTTTTTAAATCATAATGATAACAGAAATCACCCAAATGGCCCTGATCAAAAGTTTACATACCCTTGAATGTTTGGCCTTGTTACAGACACACAAGGTGACACACATAGGTTTAAATGGCAATTAAAGGTTAATTTCCCACACCTGTGGCTTTTTAAATTGCAATTAGTGTCTGTGTATAAATAGTCAATGAGTTTGTTAGCTCTCACGTGGATGCACTGAGCAGGCTAGATACTGAGCCATGGGGAGCAGAAAAGAACTGTCAAAAGACCTGCGTAACAAGGTAATGGAACTTTATAAAGATGGAAAAGGATATAAAAAGATATCCAAAGCCTTGAAAATGCCAGTCAATACTGTTCAATCACTTATTAAAAAGTGTACAATTCGGGGATCTCTTGATACCAAGCCAAGGTCAGGTAGACCAAGAAAGCCACAACTGCCAGAAGAATTGTTTGGGATACAAAGAAAAACCCACAGGTAACCTCAGGAGAAATACTGGCTGCTCTGGAAAAAGACGGTGTGGTTGTTTCAAGGAGCACAATATGATGATACTTTAACAAAAATGAGCTGCATGGTCGAGTTGCCAGAAAGAAGCCTTTACTGTGCCAATGCCACAAAAAAGCCCGGTTACAATATGCCCGACAATGCCTTGACACGGCTCACAGCTTCTCGCACACTGTAATTTGGAGTGACGAGACCAAAATAGAGCTTTATGGTCACAACCATAAGCACTATGTTTGGAGAGGGGTCAACAAGGCCTATAGTGAAAAGAATACCATCCCCACTGTGAAGCATGGTGGTGGCTCACTGATGTTTTGGGGGTGTGTGAGCTCTAAAGGCACTGGGAATCTTGTGAAAATTGATGGCAAGATGAATGCAGCATGTTATCAGAAAATACTGGCAGGCAATTTGCATTCTTCTGCACGAAAACTGCACATGGGACGCTCTTGGACTTTCCAGCATGACAATGACCCTAAGCACAAGACCAAGTTGACCCTGCAGTGGTTACAGCAGAAAAAGGTGAAGGTTCTGGAGTGTCCATCACAGTCTCCTGACCTTAATATCATCGAGCCACTCTGGGGAGATCTCAAACATGTGGTTCATGCAAGACGACCAAAGACTTTGCATGACCTGGAGGCATTTTGCCAAGATGAATGGGCAGCTATACCACCTGCAAGAATTTGGGGCCTCATAGACAACTATTACAAAAGACTGCATGCTGTCATTGATGCTATAGGGAAGCAATACACAGTATTAAGAACTAAGGGTATGCAGACTTTTGAACAGGGGTCATTTCATTTTTTTTCTTTGTTGCCATATTTTGTTTTATGATTGTGCCATTCTGTTATATCCTACAGTTGAATATGAATCCCATAAGAAATAAAAGAAATGTGTTTTGCCTGCTCACTCATGTTTTCTTTAAAAATGGTACATATATTACCAATTCTCCAAGGGTATGCAAACTTTTGAGCAAAACTGTATGTGTTTGAGTAAAATGAACATTTTTGTTTTATTATATAAAGTACTGACAACATTTCTCCCAAATTCCAAATATACATATTGTCATTTAGAGCATTTATTTTCTGAAAATGACAACTGGAAAAAATAACAATACAGATGCAGTTTTCAGACCTCGAATAATGCAAAGGAAACAAGTTCATATTCATTTTTAAACAACACAATACTAATGTTTTAACTTAGGAAGAGTTCAATAATCAATATTTGGTTGAATAACCCTGATTTTCAATCACAGCTTTCATGTATCTTGGCATGCTCTCTACCAGTCTTTCACATTGTTGTTGGGTGACTTTATGCCTCTCCTGTCACTAAAATTCAAGCAGCTCGGCTTTATTTGATGACGTGTGGCCATCCATCTTCCTCTTGATCACATTCCAGAGGTTTTCAATGGGGTTCAGGTCTGGAGATTCGGTCTTGATCCAGTGGTCCTCCATTGACATGGCTTTGTGGCATGGAGCATTGTCCTGCTGGAAAAACCAATCCTCAGAGTTGGGGAACATTGTTAGAGCAGAAGGAAGCAAGTTTTCTTCCAGGATAACCTTGTATATTGCTTGATTCATGGTTCCTTCACAAAGACAAATCTGCCCGATTCCAGCCTTGCTGAAGCACCCCCAGATCATCACCGATCCTCCATCAAATTTCACAGTGGGTGCGAGACACTGTGGCTTGAAGGCCTCTCCAGGTTTCCATCTAACCATTAGACGACCAGGTGGAGATCGGTGATGATCCTTATTTGGAATTTGGGAGAAATGTATATATTTATATATGTATAAATATTATCCATCCAAGCAGGGGTATTCCTCCCTATTTCGCAGTAGCTGGTGCCTTGAGTGGTTAATACATAGACTGGTACCATCTGTTTAATTTACTTATATTTATTGACAATGTTCTCAAACTATATTTCAGCTGTATTATTTCACATTGTCTTACATTTGGTTTCTTTTGTTTCTTTTCCCTGAGCTGGCAGGCGGTGTCGTGGCTTCAGGAAGTGGGGTAAATCAGAGAATGCGCACGGCTGTCCAAGCCTCCTTTCTGTCCTCGGTGCTGCTGCTGCTGGTCTCGCGAGAAAATAATTATTGTTGTTATTTTTGTTTTGGATATATGTTAATATTAACGTTTGGTTAAATGGTCATATATATATACCAAGTATATTATTGCCAAGTATGCTTACACATACAAGGAAATTGTCTTGGTGACAGAAGCTTCCAATGCACAAACAATAAAACGACAAGACAGAGATAATAATAAAAAAATAGAATAAAAATAAAAAATGAATAGAAAATAAAGTATATACAGAAATACACAATAAGACAATATATACTGTATATATTTAGTTGTGCTCAAAAGTTTGCATACCCTGGCAGAAATTTTGAAATTTTGGCATTGATCTTGAAAATATGACTGATCATGCAAAAAACAGTCTTTTATTTAAGGATAGTGATCATATGAAGCCATTTATTATCACATAGTTGTTTGGCTCCTTTTTAGATCATAATGGCAACAGAAATCACCCAAATGGCCCTGATCAAAAGTTTACATACCCTTGAATGTTTGGCCTTGTTACAGACACACAAGGTGACACACACAGGCTTAAATGGCAATTAAAGGTTAATTTCCCACACCTGTGGCTTTTTAAATTGCAATTAGTGTCTGTATAAATAGTCAATGAGTTTGTTAGCTCTCACATGGATGCACTGTGCAGGTTAGACACTGAGCCATGGGGAGCAGAAAAGAACTGTCAAAAGACCTGTGTAACAAGGTAATGGAACTTTATAAAGATGGAAAAGGATATAAAAAGATATCCAAAGCCTTGAAAATGTCAGTCAGCACTGTTCAATCACTTATTAAGAAGTGGAAATTCAGGGATCTCTTGATACCAAGCCAAGGTCAGGTAGACCAAGAAAGATTTCAACCACAACTGCCGAAGAATTATTCGGGATACAAAAACCCACAGGTACTGTAACCTCAGGAGAAATACAGGCTGCTCTGGAAAAAGACGGTGTGGTTGTTTCAAGTGATTTTGGGTTCCTTTGGGACAGGAATTATGATTGAGCATTTGAAGCAGCATGGGACTTAACATTGCTCCAGTGATCTATTGAAGATCAGTGTGAAGATGTGGGCCAGCTGTTTAGCACAGGATTTTAGACAAGCAGTTGAAACACCGTCTTGGCCCTGTGCTTTCCTTGTCTTTTGTTTTCAGAAGACACGGCACACCTCTTCCTCACAGATCTTAAGTGCAGGTTGAGTAGCAGGAGAGGGGAGGAGTGGGGTTGCAGGAGGTGTTGATGTTTGTGTGAAGTGAAGGTCAGAGCGGGTGTGGGGTGTGAGACTGGGCCTTTTGAATCCACAGTAGAACACATTCAAGTTGTCAGCCAATTGTTGGTTCCCTTCAGTGTTGGGGGAAGGTCTCTTGAAGTTAGCAATGTCTTTCAGGCCACTCCACACTGATGCAGGGTCATTAGCTGAAAACATGTTTTTCAGAATAGCTTATTTTAGCCACTCTGATATCCTTATTCAGTGTGTTCCTGGCCTGATTGTACAAGACTTTATTCCCACCTCTGTAAACATCCTCTTTGGCCTGACGAAGCTGCCTGAGTTCTGCTGTAAACCATGGTTTGTCATTGTTGTATGTTAAATAAGTCCTAGTGGCAATGCACATATCCTCACAGAAACTGATATATGATGTCACAGTATCTGTGAGCTCGTCCAGATTGGTGTCTGCAGCCTCATAAACACTCCAATCAGTGCAGTCAAAGCAGGTTTGTAGTTCCAGCTCTGCTTCATTGGTCCATCTCTTTACAGTCTTTACTACAGGCTTAGCTGATTTTAGTTTCTGACTGTAGTTTGGAAGAAGATGAACCAGACAGTGATCAGAGAGTCTAGGGTCCTAACTTCTCTAGGGACAGAGCGATATGCATCCTTTATTGTTGTGTAGCAGTGATCCAGTATATTTCTGTGTCTGGTGGGGCATGTAATGTGCTGTCTGTATTTGGGCGGTTCACATGTGAGGTTTGCTTTGTTAAAATAAAAACAAAGAATAATTTGTTAACCCAAAAATAATAATAACTGAGTCCAGGTATTGTTGTTCCATGTCTGTGATCTGATCAGCCAGCTGTTTTACCTCATCTGCATCTCATAAATAATACAGCTGTGCCTCAGACTGTTATGTCCAGAAAAACGTCTGAATAGTCAAAAACTGGGAAAAGATTGTCTGTACATGTGTGTGTGTATAAAATTAGTAAATGTATTTTTCAGTATTGTTTGTTTTGTTTTGATTGATCCTTGCCTGTGATTCATCTTTGGTGTGGTTCAGGTGCTATAAAAAGGGGTGTTAACTCATACCTGGAGTGGCATTTTCTTTTGGGTTTGGTACTGGAAATACCTCTACTGCCTCTCTCTCTGCAGGCGTGTGCAGGAATGTTTAGTCTGTTTATGTATGAATGTTTTTTTACATAGTTTTTCTATTTAAATTATTTTGTCATTTTGATTTGTCCATTGTGACAGTTTGTTTTTGTCTGTTTGTTTATTTTTCTTTATGAAATAAAAATAAATCTGCTGACATGTGTCTCACAAGTCTCACATTTGGTGTCAGAAGTTGGATTTGGAGCCACTAGCAGTGGTGTTAGTGGTTCAAGTTCAAGATCATGCCTCCTAAGAGAATAGGCTGGAGGGAGCAGGATGACTTGGAAGCAGTAGAGGTTGATATGCAGGCAGAAGAAGGTGCTGTGGGTGGTGTGGCAGAATCTGAAGCTCATGGGTTAGCATCTCTGCAGGATGAGCCAGCCATGGAGGGAAGCAGTAACACTGGGGACATGAGTGTGATGAACATGCAGTCTCAGTGTCTACTGTACCAGAAAGAGCAGAGTCGTAAGCGGGAGAAAGAGGCAACCAAGCAGGAGCAGCGATGGCATCATGTTGAAGTCCAGTTATCTCAGGTGAGAGGAGAGCTGGAAGAGGTACAACAGGGAGAGCTTGAGGTGACTGAAGAGGAAGCTCAGGATCTTCCAGATATTAAATCCTTTGAAACCGGTGTTAACATAGGAGCATGGTCTAAATCTGATGACATTGAGCAATATCTCATCACTTTTGAGAGGCTAGCCACAGCTTACCATTGGCAAAGATGTGACTGGGCAGTGAGACTGGTTCCCTTCTTAACATGATGGGCCTGCAGTGCTAATGTGGCAATGGATGCAAAGGATTCCCTGGACTATGCTAAAGTGAAAGAGGCTATTCTTACCAAATATGAAATCAAGTTTATCGGCAGCGGTTCAGAGAACCCAACCTCCAGGCAGGTGAATCTCCCAAAGAGCTCTACAATCGCTTGAAAGACCTTTACAAAAAATGGGAAGTGAAAGTATGGGTGAAGAAGAACTGCCCAGAAACTGCTTGTAAAGCAGCGGAGTTGGTGGAGATATTCCTGGCAGCTCGGTGAGGCCCAAAATCCTTCCACTATGATGGCTCCAAAGCAACAGTGGGTAAGTCTGTGGGGCTGGGTTGTGGTCCGGGGGTTAGCCGTAAAACTGAAGGAAATGTCCAAAGAGATAAGTTGGGTAACTGAGATGCTGCTAATCCTAAAGAGGTAGGGGAGTCTAGGAAAATACCTCTATTGTGGTAAGGAGGAGCAAACCAAGCCAAATTGTCCTGTCAGAATGTTGAAAATGACCCATTTTTGCCTAGTTCCAAGAACCTGGGGAGGAAGCTGATGAAAATCTGGGGAGAGGTCAGGTGACTTCAGTTAAAGTTTGTGGGAAAACGTCATGGTTACTTGTGTAACCTCCGTTCCCTGATGGAGGGAACGAGACGTTGTGTCAATGTAGTGACACTAGGGGTCACTCTTGGGAGCCTGAGACACCTCTGGTCTTTGATAAAAGGCCAATGAAAATTGGCGAGTGGTATTTGCATGCCACTCCCCCGGATATATGGGTATAAAAGGAGCTGGTATGCAACCACTCATTCAGATTCTATGCTGAGGAGCCGAGACAAGGTCCGGCCATTTCAGCGGGTAGTTCAGCATTGTGGCAGGAGGGACACAACTTCTCATTCCCTCCATCAGGGAACAGAGGTTACACAAGTAACTATGATGTTCCCTATCTGTCACTCACTCGATGTTGTGTTGATGTGGTGACACTAGAGGTCCCTATACGAAATGCCACAACTGGCTGAACTGTGTTACATGAACTGGTGGTGTGTGGCGGGCAGACCACTGTGTGCCACGTAGCCAGCACACCAGGTCGACACGTAACCTCCCCCAACATAGTTATGAGTGTCGAACGGCCCTTTGGGGACAAGTCGGCTACCCAAAAGATAGAGACAGGCTAACCCAGTCGTGGCCTCTTTTCCCCTTCTTTTTTTCCACTCCCTAAAAAAGAAAGGATTATCCGATTTTCCCTCCCAAGGGGAAGACACCGCAGATACCACACTTCCCCCAAAGAGAGGGGGGGATATTTAAGTGAAAAAAATGCATCACATGGTCTTTCCGACCATTTGGAGAGTCTTCATGGTAGATCCTACCCAACGGGGGAGGAGTTACTACAAAAATGGAGACTGGGGCAGAGGGTCTCTGCCCAAGGAAGATGCAGTTTTTCCAACAGGGAAATTAATTAGCGGAAGATATACATCGCATGGGGTTAGCCTTACAGGGAACCGCCACATGCGGAGCACCTACTCCAGAACAGGACTCTTAGTTAGCACATGTACTAGGCTGGCAGCGAATCTCTCCGAAAACTCGACTGCCACCGGGCTTGGAGGAAGTCAACCAGGGAACAAAGTTTGTGAACACTACTGGGAATTAATGGCGTACGTCTTCAGCTCAAAAGGAGGTAGAAGGCGCTATGTGCAAGTGATACACCCGGCCGGCTATCCCGGGCTTATCCGCTTGTATTGCATGCCACTACCTGGGACAAAACTGGTTCCACCTGGAGGTTGTAGAACCTTGCAAAGGTGTTGGGTGTTGCCCAGCCTACTGCTCTGCAAATGTCTGTTAGAGAGGCACCCCTGGCCAGGGCCCAGGAGGCCGCTACACCCCTGGTAGAATGGGCTCATAGCCCTACGGGGGGTGGCATGTCCTGGGCGTGATATGCCATAGTTATGGCGTCAATGAGCCAGTGGGCGATCCTCTGCTTGGAGACAGTGCTTCATTGCCGCTGTGCACCAAAGCAGACAAAGAGCTGCTCAGAGATCCTAAAGCTCTGCGTGCGATCCAAATAGATGCGTAAAGCGCGCACCGGACACAGAGACAGGGCTGGGTCTGCCTCCTCTTGGGGCAGCACTTGCAGGTTCACCACCTGGTCCCTAAAAGGGGTTGTGGAAACCTTGGGCACAGAGCCTGGTCAGGGTCTCAGGATCACGTGAGAGTAGCCCGGACCGAACTCCAGGCACATTTCGCTGAAAGAGAATGCTTGCAGGTCTCCTACCCTCTGATGGAAGTGAGTGCAGTCAGTAGGGCAGTCTTCAAGGAGAATGCCTTAAGCTCGGCTGACTGCAAAGGCTCAAAGGGGGCTCTCTGTAGACCCTGAAGAACTTCAGAGAGATCCCATGAGGGAACGAGGCACGGTCTGGAGGGATTCAGCCTCCTGGCACCTCTTTGGAACCTGATGATCAGGTCATGCTTCCCTAAGAACTTACCGTCGACTGCGTCGTGATGTGCTGCTATGGCGGCAACGTACAACTTCAAGGTGGAAGGGGACAGCCTGCCTTCCAACCTCTCCTGCAGGAAGGAAAGCACTGATCCAACTGTGCATCTCTGGCGGTCTTCCCGTCGGGAAGAACACCACTTAGCGAACAGACGCCACTGAAATGCATACAGGCACCTCGTAGAGGGGGCTCTAGCCTAAGTGATCATGTCTACCACTGCAGGTGGTAGACCGCTTAGGTCTTCCGCATCCCGTCCAGGGGCCAGACATGGAGATTCCAGAGGTCTGGTCGCAGGTGCCAGATGGTGCCCCGTCCCTGAGAAAGAAGGTCCTTCCTCAGGGGAATCGCCGGGGGGGGGGCTGTCGCGAGAAGCATGAGGTCCGAGAATGATGGTGAAGAGATAGACCAGTTCTTCCCAACTGACCAAGACTCTGTTGTCCTTGATCTCTCCCATTTGTCCAGACATGGTCAACAGGAACTGTTTTCCATCATTCCTGAAAATTTCTTTAAAGAGGCCTCAGGGGCCACAACATTAGTGGAACATGACATCCCATTAAAAGATCCTATTCCAGTGTGTCAAAAGATGTATAGAGTTCCTGAGAGACTGCTGCCAATCTTGCAGGAGGAGGATGAGATGATGAAGAAGCTGGGTGTCATAGAAGCCTCAACAAGTGAGTGGAGTAATCCCATTGTTCTTGTTCCTAAAAAAAGGATGGCTGTATTCGCTTTTGCATTGATTTCAGAAAAGTAAATGCCCAATCCCATTTTGATGCTTATCCTATGCTGAGACTGGAGGATTTAGTGGAGTGTCTAGGCCAGGCCAAAGTTATCAGTACGTTGGACAAATGTAAAGGGAATGGCAAGTGCCCTTGGCAGTGCCTTCAGGACATCAACTGGGCTCTGGAAAATGTTCTAAAATGCCATTTGGCCTGCAGGGGGCACCAGCAACCTTTCACATGTTAATGGATCAAGTGTTGGCTGGTACCGAGAGTTATGCTGCAGCATATCTTGATGACATTGTGATTAATAGCAATTCCTGGCAAGATCATCTGAGCCATCTGAAAGATTTGCTTCAGCAAATTAAAGCAGCAGGTTTGACCATCCATCCCAAAAAATGTCCCTGGCCAAGGGAGCGGTCAGTTATGTTGGGCCTCATGTATTCAGATAGAAGACAAAGGCAGGTCTAACACAGTCGTAAAAACCTAACTCAAGGCCCCCATGTTCCAAGTTGTAAATTATACTGATTAAAATTGCGCCAAATTCATGAATCCCATGAAGCCTTGCTCACTAAAGGATCGAACTCTCAACTCCTATTGGATGAGGCACACAACAGAATGCACCTCAAACCATGACATCATCAGGAGTAGAAATACCTCTGAAATGATTTGCTTCCAGCAACTTTGTTTGCAGTGTGTAGACGCAGCTCATCGCTGCTCTCAGGTGCAACCTCGTGGCACAAGGAAGTAACGTCCGATTTAAAACTGTGGCCATACAATCTCCATCTCACTGGATGAGTTGAGATTACTCTGTGTTCAACTGAACACTCTGAAGGAAACCGCCGAGCAACCCGCATCTTCATCCGTTTGCCTGCAGAAGTGAAGAGATTAAAGATTTCTCTTCCATCTTCAATCAAGTCGACATTTCTGAAGTTCTCCGCCAGCCCGCCAAGAATCAACAGCCGTGCCCACCAACAGAGTGAGGAAACGGCCTCCCGTCATCACACGAGCCTCAAGGAACCGGGTCGGAATTAAAGGACGGATGAACACACATTCTGCATCCTCATGCGATTCAAGTAAGAGGTTTACATCTGGGCAGAGATAGAATATTATAGTGTGTTATTCTTTCAAGGTTTCAAGGTTTTTGCTTGTACAGTTTACAGACCACCATGTCCGCTCATTATTAATACTCAGGGTATTAATTATCACGAATTTGATTTGCTGTATTGTGGTCCAACCAAATTGGATTGTTGTGCATTTTCGCCATCGCGGGTGAAACCGGCAAACTGAGTTATCCATTAAAGAGTCAAAAAACGCGGGACTTTTACGAGCTGTCCACCGCATCTCTGAGTGATAAACTAACAGCTGCTTTCTTTCCCACGATCGTGAAATCGGCTTTAGGGCCATCACTTAATTCGGCTTTAGGGCCATCACTTAATTCTCTCTCTCTCTCGTACTAACCACACACACACACATGCTCTCTCACACACACATACCCTCATGTGTTATAGAATTATTTTTATTTCCATATCTAATCATATCACTGTTTAGTTTGTAGTTGTAAGTCGGAAGTTTATTGACTGCATTGTATTAATTATTAATTGATATTACTGCATAAATAAGCTTTGTTTATATTACAAAGAGAAGTGTTTTAGTTTGTTTTGCATATGCCTGTGTCATGCTGACGGGATGTCAGTGCTCGGATTCAAGCCTTCATTCATTGTTTTTTTTTCCCGAAAATCGATATTCTTCGGATGTCGATTTTCCTAAGAAAACAATCTAATATTGAGACTGTTATACTATCTGGTTATTAGTCCCTGATTCCAGGGTGGTGCCCCGTCAATGTTAATCCTTATTAATATTCTATTGATTTTTGATAATTGATAATTATCTTTGATGATTGTTGAATCTGAATGATCAATAAGCTAGTGTTAATTTTAATTAATGTTTCATCGATGTTAACAATTAACGATTATCTTTGATAATTGTTGATTTAAAGGATTAGAAAAGCTAACATTGATTAAAATCAATGTTCTATTGATTTTAATAATTAATAATTATCTTTGATTAATTATTAATTATTGCTAATAACCAAACCCGCTCCTAAACATAGTGCACTACATTTACTGGAGCCCCATTGAGGTTTTAATGAGTTAGATTCAATTAATTAATTTAAATATTAATTAATGACTAAATAAATAATTATTAATTATTTCTGATTGTAACACTGATCTAAACAACCAGTAAAGCCCTACAGTTATCTGGGTTACATTCTAGGAGGAGGGGTCATCCGTCCTCAACTAGATAAGGTAGAAGCCATCCAAAACTGCCCTCAGCCACAAACAAGGAAGCAGGTTCTTTCATTTCTTGGAATGGCTGGGTGGTACAGAAGATTTGTGCCAAATTTTGCCACTAGAGCTACACCCCTGACCAACCTCACTCGAAAGGCAGGTCCTAATAAAATAAAATAGGAAAAACAAGAAGATTCCTTCCCAGACTTGAAAGATGCCCTGTGTAAAGAACCAGTCCTCCAAAGCCCTGACTTTAACCAATCCTTTAATAAATTAAATTACCAAACCTAATTTTGAGCAGTTAATAAATAGACCGGTACTATCTGTTTAATTTACTTATATTTATTGGCATTGTTCTCAAACTATCTTTCAGCTGTATTATGTCAAGTTTTCCTACATTTGGTTTCCTTTGTTTCTCTTCCCCGAGCTGGCAGGCGGTGTCGTGGCTTCAGGAAGTGGGGTGAGTTAGAGAATTAGTGTGACTGTCTAAGCCTCCTTTCTGTCCTCGGTGCTGCTGCTGGTTTCGCGAGAAAATAATTCTTGTTGTTATTTTTGTTTTGGATATATGTTAATATTAACGTTTGGTTAAATGGTAATTTTTATTTATTTATGAATATATATATATATATATATATATATATATATATATATATATATATATATATATATATATATATATACAGTTGCAATCAAAATTTTTCAACCCCCCTGACCACCAATACATTCTGTTGATGTGAATTAAAACACATCAACTAAAACCTCAGTAAACAAAGTAAGTTTTTAATACACATTTGAGTGATTTTGAGTGAAAATATTAATGCAAGATGGCAGCACATGCACAACGTGAGGCTCAGCGTCTCTCCAGTTTTTGCAAATTAGTTATTATTTACCTCGTTTTTTTCAGCTCAGTTGTTCATCACAACTTTGCATTAAATTCATACAGCTGTCACACACTATTGGACATCAAACTTCGCTGCACAAACACCGCAGTGGATACAACATTAAACCTCCATCTGCTACCTCCAGAGTTACTCCGGTCCACGGACTCGAGTGAGTCAGCCAGTTCGACAGGAAGTGCCCGTCACTGTGAGCGTAAACAAAGACGGGGTAAGTGGGGCGGTCTGCGGGCTAAGTTAAAGCTCAACCCACATCGCCCAGCGCTACCAAGCATCTTCCTTGCTAATATACGGTCTCTGGCAAATAAGATTGACGAACTACGGCTCCGGATTACTCAGCGAATGTTTTTGGACTGCAACGTTATGGTTTTCACGGAAACTTGGCTCAATAGCACCATTCCAACCAGCGCGATTGAGCTAGAGGGGCGCAATATCTATAGAGCTGACAGAACGTCTGTGGACATCTATGTGTTTGCATCTATGTAAACAGAACTTGGTGCACCGATGCTGTTATTACCAAATCCCACTGTTCTGCTGATATTGAGTACTCTTTATCAAGTGCAGACCATTTTACCTGCCCCGTGAATTTACATCTACCATAATCGCTGCAGTATATATACCCCCGGATGATAATGCTAAGCTAGCCATGAAGGAACTCTCTTTTGTTGTTAGTAAACTACAAACAATGCATCCGGACAGAGCTTTTATCATTGCTGGGGATTTCAATCATGCCAATTTGAGGACAGCACTCCCCAAATTTTATCAAAACATTTCTTGCCATACAAGAGGAGACAACACTCTTGATCATGTTTATACAAACATCTCTGATGCCTACAAAGCCATCCCCCTCCCCCATATTGGACAATCTGATCACTTATCCCTGTTCCTACTCCCCAAATACACCCCCATCATCAAACGTGTGAAACCCACAGTGAGGACTGTAAAAGTGTGGCTGGAAGGAGCAGACTCTTCACTACAGCATGAGTTCCAGAACACAGACTGGAATGCATTTGCTTCTCAAGCCAATCTGGACTCACACACGGACATTAATACCTACACAAATTCTGTTCTGCAACACATCAACAGGTGTGTCGACAAGGTAACCACCCATAAAACAATTAAAACATACCCCAATCAGTAACCCTGGATGAACAAGGAAGTCCGACTCCTGCTGAAGGCACGTGATGCTGCTTTCACATCTGGCATCCGGGAAGCCTACAGTTTATCCAGGGCCAATCTGAAGAGGGGAATTAAAGCAGCCAAACACAATTACAGACTGTGGATTGAAGACAAATTTAAGAACAATGACCCCCGACGTATGTGGACAGGCTTCCATGCCCTCACAGATTACAAACCAGCGAACAGCACCCCCCAACCAGTAATTCCACCCCCTAGACGAACTGAACACCTTTTATACTCGCTTTGATCGTGGAAACACAGAACCTCCCATAAAAGCTGAGCTCCCACCTGATGATCTGCCGCTCACATTTTCCACCAGTGATGTGTGCTCCACCCTGAGCAGAGTGAATGCACATAAAGCTGCTGGTCCTGATGGCATCCCTGGCCGAGTGCTCAGGGCCTGCGCAGAACAGCTGGCAGATGTCTTCACCAACATTTTCAACCTCTCCTTGGCCCAGGCCATTGTCCCCACCTGCTTCAAAACAGCCACCATTGTACCAGTACCAAAACATGCTGCTGCAGTGACCCTAAACGACATCCGCCCCGTTGCTCTTACTCCCATCATCGCTAAGTGTTTTGAGAGGCTGGTCCTCTCCCACCTGAAAACATGCCTGCCCCCAACACTGGACCCATATCAGTTCACCTACTAACCCAACAGGTCAACTGAGGATGTTATCGCCTCAGCTATTCACTCCGCCCTGACTCATTTGGACAAAAACAACACATATGTCAGGATGCTATTCACTGATTTCAATTCTGCCTTCAATACTGTGATCCTATCCAAGCTGATCTCCAAGCTCACTGATCTTGGCATCAGCCCCTTCCTCTGCAACGGGACCTTGGACTTTCTCACTAACAGACCACAATCTGTTAGGATCAGCAATCACAACTCCTCCACCCTCACTTTGAACACTTGTGCAGTTGAGTCCAATCCTCTACTCCCTCTCCACCCACAACTGCATACCTGAGCATGGCTTCAACTCCATAATCAAGTTTGCAGATGACACCATGGTGGTAGGCCTGATTAGCAGCGACGATGAGACAGCCTACAGGGAAGAGGTACAGCACCTGGCAGTATGGTGTGCCAACAACAATCTCACACTCAACACCCAGAAGACCAAGGAGCTGATTGTGGACTACCGGCGGACTAGGAAGGGCCACACATACACTCCCATCTACATTGATGGGGACGAAGTGGAGCGTGTGACTAGCTTCAAGTTCCTGGGTGTCCACATCTCTGAAGATCTTTCCTGGACCTACACCACCTCCACTCTGATCAAAAAGGAGCAACAGCACCTTTACTTCCTTAGGAAGCTAAGGAAAGCTCATCTGTCCCCCCACATCCTGCTGAACTTTTACCGCTGCACTATTGAAATTATACTAACAAACTGCATACCACAGTGTGGTATGGCAACTGCACTGTCTCAGACCAGAAGGCCCTCCAGAGGGTGGTGAAAACTGCCCAATACATCACTGGTGTTCAGCTACCCTCCATCAAAGACATTCACCACAAACGCTGCCTAAAGAGGGTGAGAAGCATTATCAAAGACACCTCTCACCCCAACCATGGTCTGTTTACTCCTTTCCCATCCGGGAGACACTATAGGAGTCTTCATTGTTGCACCAGCAGACTCAGGAACAGTTTATTTCCCTCAGCTGTCAGCCTACTGAACGCTAAACTCAGGTGCTGAACACTACATCCCACTCAGACAACATTTTTTATTTTTTTTGCACATTCCCTTGCACATTCCTTTACACATAATTTCTACCTCTTGATGCCACTTGCATTGTTATGGTCACTGGCCATATATATATATATTTACATATTTATACTTCATTCTGTACAATGCACCTTCAGTGTTTATACTTCTTCATTTGCACCTTGTTCTGTATCCATAGACTTTTGCATTGAGCTGGTCTCTGCTTCTCTACCTCATAACTTTGCACTTCATAAAAATCTTTATTGTATATACTAATATATATATATATATATATACTTGTTGCTATTTGCACTTCTGGTTAGATGCTAACTGCATTTCATTGGCTCTGTACCTGTACTCTGCACAATGACAATAAAGTTGAATCTAATCTAATCTAATCTAAAATTTTGAGAACAAAGGGTTCAGTTTACCCAAATTTTAAAATAAAAAATAACTAATTCTCTCCACAAATGTCGTCAATAATATTCAACCCCACCAAAGTCAATCATTTGTGGAGCATCCTTTATCCTTAATAACAGCAAATAAATGTTTCAGTTAAGTGTTCTCAGGCTTCGGACACCTCTCTATTAGAATTTTTACACATTTCTCATGAGCAAAAGCTTCCAGCTCATTGACATTCTTTGGTTTCTGTGCTGACACTGCTTCCTTGAAATCCAAACAAAGGATTGCAATGGGATTTGAATGATGGACTGAAAGGGCCATTTAAGGACATTCCATGACCTATCCCTGAACCAGATTTTGGACAACTTGGATGTATCCTTGGTCTTATTGTCTTGCTGGAAAGTCCAGTGATCACCGAGCTTCAATTTACACACTGAAGTCATCACATTTTTCATGCCAAAATGGCCTGATACCGGAAAGAATCCATGGTGTCAGTCACATAGTCAGGATAGCCGTTTCTTGCAGCTGCAAAACACCCCATAACAGGACTGACCCACCTCCATGCTTTACTGTGGGGATGGTGTCGTTCTTGTCATCACCTTGTCATATTACTCCAGACGTACTGCTGACCCATGGGTCTAAAACTCATTTTCAGTTTAGTGTCATACATCTATACAACCTTCTTCCAGGACTCCACAGGTCTTTCCTACTTCTTTCCTATTACTTGAATATTCAAGTCAACATTTCCCTTGGTGAAGTTTTGCTTTCTTCCACACCCCAAGAATGTTGCTGTTGTACCATATTTAAAAAATGTATGAATGGTGCTGCCAAATTTGTCTATTAGAAATTGAAGTGCCTTGGAAATGTACTTTTAGCCATGACCTTTCTTGTATAATGAAATAATCTCCTCTATTAGCTTTTGAGACAGTTTATTTTTAATTGCATTTTTTTTTTTTGCATAGAAATACATTTTTGCTTACAACTCTAAACTTAAATTTTAAAACTTAAAGAAGTGCCATTGCAGATTGATGACTTAATTTTGTTTTAAAACAATTACTTGTGTAGCCTTACATATTTAAGAAACAGCTACATGCAATAGGGGTTGAATAATTATGACATGGCTGTATTGTTTTTTTTTTTTTTAAAAAAAACCTGCTATTTACAAATATTAGGTTATATATTCACACTATGACTTTGAATGTGTCACTCAACTGATATAGATGTAAAGTTTAAAATTCTGGGTCATCAGAAAAGCTTACCTTTGTAAATCCTTACTGTCTTGGGGGGGTTGAATAATTTAGATTGCAACTGTATATATACACAGTATATGTATACACTGACATCCAAAAGTTTGGAATAATGTACAGATTTTGCTCTTATGGAAATAAATTGGTACTTATATTCTCCAAAGTGTCATTCAACTGATCACAATGTATAGTCAGGACATTGATAACGTGAAAAATGACTATTACAATTTAAAATATATATTTTTTTAAAAATCAGAACTTCTTAAACTACAGTTGTGCTCAAAAGTTTGCATACCCTTGGAGAATTGGTAATATATGCACAATTTTTAAAGAGAACATGAGTGAGCAGGCAAAAACACATTTCTTTTATGTCTTATGGGATTCATATTCAACTGTAGGTTATAACAGAATGGCACAATCATAAAACAAAACATGGCAACAAAGAAAAAAATGAAATGACCCCTGTTCAAAAGTCTGCATACCCTTAGTTCTTAATATTGTGTATTGCCCCCTTTAGCATCAATGACAGCGTGCAGTCTTTTGTAATAGTTGTCTATGAGGCCTCAAATTCTTGCAGGTGGTATAGCTGCCCATTCGTCTTGGCAAAATGCCTCCAGGTCATGCAAAGTCTTTGGTCGTCTTGCATGAACCACATGTTTGAGATCTCCCCAGAGTGGCTCGATGATATTAAGGTCAGGAGACTGTGATGGCCACTCCAGAACCTTCACCTTTTTCTGCTGTAACCACTGGAGGGTCAACTTGGCCATGTGCTTAGGGTCATTGTTGTGCTGGAAAGTCCAAGTGCGTCCCATGCGCAACTTTCATGCAGAAGAATGCAAATTGTCTCCAGTATTTTCTGATAACATGCTGCATTCATCTTGCCATCAATTTTCACAAAATTCCCTGTGCCATTAGAGCTCACACACCCCCAAAACATTAGTGAGCCACTACCATGCTTCACAGTGGAGATGGTATTCTTTTAACGATAGGCCTTGTTGACTCCACTCCAAACATAGTGCTTATGGTTGTGACCATAAAGCTCTATTTTGGTCTCGTCACTCCAAATTACAGTGTGCCAGAAGCTGTGAGGCGTGTCAAGGTGTTGTCAGGCATATTGTAACCGGGCTTTTTTGTGGCACTGGTGCAGTAAAGGCAACTCGACCATGCAGCTAATTTTTGTTCAAGTATCATCGTATTGTGCTCCTTGAAACAACCACACCGTCTTTTTCCAGAGCAGCCTGTATTTCTCCTGAGGTTACCTGTGGGTTTTTATTTGTATCCCGAACAATTCCTCTGGCAGATGGTGGCTGAAATCTTTCTTGGTCTACCTGACCTTGGCTTGGTATCAAGAGATCCCCAAATTTTCCACTTATTAATAAGTGATTGAACAGTACTGACTGGCATTTTCAAGGCTTTGGATATCTTTTTATATCCTTTTCCATCTTTATAAAGTTCCATTACCTTGTTACGCAGGTCTTATGACAGTTCTTTTCTGCTCCCCATGGCTCAGTATCTAGCCTGCTCAATGCATCCACATGAGAGCTAATAAACTCATTGACTATTTATACACAGACACTAATTGCAATTTAAAAAGCCACAGGTGTGGAAATTAACCTTTAATTGTCATTTAAACCTGTGTGTGTCACCTTGTGTGTCTGTAACAAGGCCAAACATTCAAGGGTATGTAAACTTTTGATCAGGGCCATTTGGGTGATTTCTGTTATCATTATGATTTAAAAGAAGCCAAACAACTATGTGATAATAAATGGCTTCATATGATCCCTATCCTTAAATAAACGATTGTTTTTTTGCATGATCAGTCATATTTTCAAAATCAATGCCAAAATTTCACAATTTCTGCCAGGGTATGCAAACTTTTGAGCACAACTGTACTTCAAAGAGTTCTCATCAAAAAATCCTCCACATGCAGCAATGACAGTTTTGCAGATCCTTGGCAATCTAGCTGTCATTTTGTCCAGATTCTCAGATGACATTTCACACCAGGTCTGCACTCTGAGTCTTCTCTTTACTGTTGTACATGAAACTGGTGTCGAGTGGATAGAATTCAATAAAGCTGTCAGCTGAGGACATGCGAGGCATCTATTTCTCAAACCAGAGACTCTGATGTACTTATCCTCATTTAGTTGTACATCTGGCCTTCCACATCTCTTTCTGTCCTTGTTAGAGCCAGTTGTCCTTTGTCTTTGAAGACTGTAGTGTACATCTTTGTATGAAATGTTCAGTTTTTTGGCAATTTCAAGCATTGTATGGCCTTCATTCCTCGAAACAATGACTGACTGATGAGTTTCTAGAGAAAGCTGCTTCTTTTTTGCCATTTTTGACCTAATATTGACCTTAAGACATGCCAGTCTATTGCATACAGTGGCAACTCCAAAACAAACACAAAGACAATGTTAAGCTTCATTTAACAAACCAAATAGCTTTCAACTGTGTTTGATATAATGGCAAGTGATTTTCTAGTACCAAATTAGCAATTTAGCATGATTACTCAAGGATAAGGTGTTGGAGTGATGGCTGCTGGAGATGGGGCCTGTCTAGATTTGATCAAAAATAACTTTTTCAAATAGTGATGGTGCTGTTTTTTAAATCAGTAATGTTCTGACTATACTTTGTGATCACTTCAATGCCACTTTGGTGAATTAAAGTACCAATTTCCTTCCGATACAGCAAAATCCGTACATTATTCCAAACTTTTGGCCACCAGTGTGTATGTATATATGTATATATATATATATACAGGATTGGGAAGGTTACTTTTAAAAAGTATTCCATTACAGATTACAGAATACATGCTGTAAAATTTAATTTGAAACGTATTCCGTTGGATTACTCAAGGTCAGTAATGTAATCTAAATATGTTGGATTACTTCTTCAGCACTGGCAGATTTTTTCACTACTTTTGACTAAACAAGTAAATAAAGTAAGAAAATACACTTCACTGTAAAAATACATTCTCTGAAAAAAGTCTAAATATCTTATGCAGTTTTGCTACTCAAGTAAATGTATCTTGTTTTAAGGATTTTTAGATATTTTTACAGGAAAACAACATTTAAATTTGCATTAAGAATAAGAACTTTGCCCTTATATCAAAGGTCTTACTAGAGAAAACATTTTGTGCTCCAATGTGCATTTTCATCATAGAGATCAATGTAAAATATAATATATAATATATAAAAAATAAATAAGGTGCTCCTTCGAGGCCAAGAGGAGGATCGACAGGCATTGCGGAGCTTGGTACCCCAGGGGGGGCGCACGTTGCGACCCCAGCAGCAGCGAACCCCCATGTGATGCTAAGCAAAGTCAGCCACCCGTTTGCCTTCGTTCAACAGCTCCGCAATGCCTGCCGGCGGTGGGTGCTGTCCAAGGAGCCCAGCGACACCAGGGGAGTCATTGATCTCATGGTACTGGAACAATTCATCACCAAACTACCAAAAGGAACTGCAGAGTGGGTCCAGTGCCACCGACCGGCATCGCTGGATGAAGCAGTGCAGTTGGCGGAGGACCATTTAGCGGCGTACCCGGGGGCCGGCGAGCCCCTCTCTCTCTCTCTCCCAGTCGTCCCCCCCTCCCCCCCTTCTTTCCGATTTATCCTGTTCCCCCGGAAATGGTGGAACAATCCCCTGAGACCGGTTCCCCAGCCTCAGGGGTGTGGTAGCACTCCTGTCTCTCTCTCCCCCAGCTCTACCCATTCTTCCTCTCAGGTGGGGGAAGCTGCCATCAATGGTGTGGGTGTGAGGTTTGGAGCCGGTCTGTTGGAGTTGCGGGGAGCCGGGACACATCCGCAAACAATGCCCAGTGATGGAGGTGGGGACAGTAATCCAGGTCCCCGACACTCCACAGGCCACCTCCGATCGAACCGGTATGTACCAAATAACCGTGAGTACTGCAGGGGTACATACCAAACCTTGGTGGATTCAGGTTGTAACCAAACCTCTATTCATCAATGCTTGGTTCAAAATGGGGCATTGGATTCAAATAATTGAGTGAAGGTGAAGTGTGTGCATGGGGATATTTACAATTATCCTGCAGTGACTGTCACTATTCTATTTCAGGGTCAAAAGCATAACATTGAGGCCATGGTTAGTTCCCGCCTCACCCATCCACTAATTTTGGATACTAAATGATGGCTTTTCCCGAATTGTTAAAGAGTTTGTGTGTGGATGGGTCCTGTAATACAGTGGGAAGGTGTGGGGTGTGCAATGCGCTGACAGGGGGAGGCGGAGCCGGGGCTGTCTACATCACCTCTGTGTCAGGATGACGTAAGGGAGGGGGAAGCCTCAGCTTCCCCAGCCCTTAGGGGAATTCCCGCTGGGAATTTCCTTCTGGAGCAGACGTGAGATGAGACTCTTAAGCACGCATTTGACCAAGTGAAAGTAATTGATGGTCAGCACCTTCAGCTGTGCATTGTTCTCACATATCCATATTTCTCAATTATAAACAATCGGTTGTATAGAGTGACACAGGACGCTCAGACAAAAGAAGATACAACCAATTTTTAGTACCAAGGAGCCGAAATTTTGTTCCAGTTGGCTCATCATAGTCCAATGGCAGGTCACTTGGGACAGGGGAAAAAAATAAGCCATCTCATGGCCCGTTTTTATTGGCTGGGAATTCGTAGGGATGTTAGCCGGTGGTGTGCGACATGCCGCGAATGTCAGCTGGTGAATCCGTCGGCCACTCCAAAAGTGCCATTGCGCCCTCTTCCATTGATCGAGGTTCCCTTTGACAGAGTTGGCATGGACCTCGTTGGGCCATTAGAACGGTCAGCATGTTGGCATTGCTTTGTGTTGGTTCTGGTGGACTACGCAACGCGATACCCAGAAGCAGTGCCTCTTCACAACATCTCAGCATGTAGTGTTGTGGAGGCACTCTTCAGAATAATCTCCCGAGTTTGGATTCCGAAAGAAGTCCTCACTGATCAAGGCACTACTTTCATGTCACGTACACTACGCGAGCTGTACGAATTATTAGGTATTAAATCAATTCAGACAAACATGTACCATCCACAAATGGACGGCTTGGTCGAGCGATTTATTAAGACCTTATATGATTACAAGATTTGTAAGTTCATGCACGAAGATGCTTGGAATTGGGATAGGTGGCTCGAACCCCTGTTATTTACAGTAGGAGAGGTCCAGCAAGCCTCCATCGGGTTTTCCCCATTTGAATTATTATATGGGCGTAAGCCCCTTGGCGTGTTAGACATCATGAAGGAAAATTGGAAGGAGGGACCTTCACAAAGCAAAAATGAAATTCAATACGTTCTTCACCTGAGAGCAAAACTCCACACACTGGGGCATCTATCACAGGAGAATTTGCTACAGGCACAAGAACGTCAGTCCCGGCTGTATAACAGGGGAGCTCGGCTACGGGAATTTGCACCGGGAGATAAAGTACTTGTATTACTGCCCACATCGAGCTATAAATTACTTGCAAAGTGGCAATGGCCCTTTGAGGTCACACGGCGAGTTGGGGAAGTCGATTATGAGGTAGTGCGTACAGATAGGGGCGGGGCTTGTCTACCACCTCAACCCACTAAAACCACGGAGAGAGGCGGTCCCCATATCCTTGGCGACAGTAGTTCCGTAGAGGGAGGAGTTTGGCCCGGAGGTGAGTCTAAAAGCCAATCAGTTCACCCCGGTCCCTTGCTAAGACCACCTCTTGCCGTCACAACGTGCGGAGGTTGCCAGGTTGCAAAATAATTTCACTAATGTGTTCTCGCCTCTCCCCGGCCGCACTAATCTCATAAAACACCACATCGAGACAACCCCAGGTGTAGTGATACGTAGTCATCCCTACTGCTTACCCAAACACAAGAAACAAATAGTACGGGAAGAATTAAAGGCCGTGCTCGATATGGGCGTAATAGAAGAATCCCACAGTGATTGGGCCAGCCCGATGGTTATGGTACCTAAGAGCGATGGCTCTGTCCGGTTCTGTGTGGATTATAGAAAGGCCAATGCGGTGTCAAAATTTGATGCTTATCCAATGCCTCATATTGATGAACTGCTCGATCGTTTGGACTCAGCTCGCTTTTATTCGACACTGGATTTGACAAAGGGATATTGGCAGATCCCTTTAATGCCGATGTCCCATGAGAAAATGGCCTTCTCCACACCGTTTGGATTACACCAATTTGTGACCCTTCCGTTCAGTTTGTCTGGGGCCCCGGCTACATTTCAGTGTCTTATGGATCGAGTCCTCAGACCGCACGCTGCATATGCCGCTGCTTATTTCGATGTTATCATTATTTACAGTAATGATTGGCAATGGCATATGCAGCATCTGAGGGCGGTTCTGAGGTCACTGCGATGAGCGGGGCTCACAGCAAACCCGAAGAAGTGCACAATTGGACGGGTGGAGGGACGGTATCTGGGGTTCCACTTGGTTCACGGGCAGGTGCGACCTCAAATTGATAAAACTGCAGTGACTGTGACTTGCCCGACAACCCAAGACCAAAAAGCAGGTGAGACTGGCCGGCTACTATCGAAGGTTTGTGCCTATTTTTTTGACGTCACCAGCCTGCTGACTGATCTCACTAAAAAGGGAGCCCCAGACCCGGTCCAGTGGACGGAGTCATGCCAACAAGCTTTCACACATGTAAAAGCTGCACTTTGTGGTGGGCCGCTTCTGCATTCCCTTGATTTCATTCTCTCTTTTGTTTTACAGATAGACACATCGGACAGGGGGCTGGGTGCTGTTCTGTCCCAAGAAGTGGAGGGGGAGGAGCGCCCGGTGCTGTACATTAGTTGAAAGCTCTCTAGGAGTGAGACGAAATACAGCACCATAGAGAAGGAGTGTTTGGCCATCAAGTGGGTGGTCCTCACTCTCCACTACTATTTGTTAGGACGAGCGTTCATCCTCTGTTTGGACCATGCCCCGCTCCAATGGCTCCACTGCATGAAGGATGCCAACGCCCGGATCACCTTTTGGTATCTGACACTCTAGCCATTTAAGTTCGAGGTGGTCCACAGTCCGGGGTCACAGATGGCTGTCGCGGACTTCCTCTCCAGAAAAGGGGGGGAGTGGGCAGTCCGGACAGTTCCCCCGGCCTGAGTCAGGCGGTGGGGGTATGTGAAGGTGAAGGCATGATCGAGCGCCCATCTGGGAAGAGAGAAAGCGGTAAGGACATCCACCTGAGATGAATTGTAACTAATTACCATCTCTATGTTCACAGTGAGAGTCGGGGGAGATAAAAAGACGGCCAGTCCACAGAGAGAGGAGAGACAGACACAGACCAGAGTCTTTGTGTCTGTCCCCTGAGAGAGAGAGAGAGAGAGAGAGAGAGAGAGAAAGCCTTGTGTTGTGTGAAGCTGAAAAGCGGACTGTTTTTTGAGTGATGCTGCAAAGCCGTTCTGTATTTTGAGTGAAGCTGTACAGTGATTGCTGGTTATATGTGAATAAAGCAGACTCACGTGAACTGTGGAAACCAGTTCCCACTTCCTCCTTTATCTGCCTAACCCGAACCTTTGTTACACACATCAATAACATTTACACAACATTTAACCAAACAACAGAAATAAATACTACAACATATATTACATCAGACATGACAAATAACTGGCAGCAGTGCATCACTTTAATCATTTCCTTCAGTGCTTAGTCCACATAGGAACAGTGAGGCCTACTTAGAACCCAAACTCTGATTTAGCAGTTTGACAGACTGGTGAAATAAATATTTTCCAACTGAATAGACTAAATATTTAATGAAACAAATGACAAAAAAATGCAAAGTAATCAAAATACTTACTGAATGTAACTGTATTCTGATTACAAATTATTTAAATTGTAACTGTAGTGGAATACAGACAAAGACAGACTAAACCCCTGTTGGTAAAGGATAGCTTTTGTTGCATCTGCATCAACAAAGTTTCTACTGTAATAAAAACTCATAATCAACACTGTAAATTTGTTATTCATGATTGACATATTTATGTTTCAGATTAAATGTATTTCGAGCTAACAGAGCTGCTGGTAAAACTTTAACATAAAGTATGCTTAGACCATGCTAATTCTACGCTTTTGGCTTTCTGAAACTACCTCCTCTCAGATAACATGCTGTTGTCCTCCTTTATTAAAAGCTCAGCTTTTCTTGTACTCAGACTTGTTTATTATTTCTCCAGGGCTTGGTAAACACTTCAGGGCAAACAAAGATATGAGAATGAAATTAAAAGGAAAAACTGTTCAACAACATACTTGACCCCATTTTCCATAACCTGAATAACTTCTATGACTTTGCTCAGTGAGATAAAATGGGTCTATTTCACCATTCATATGAAAAGCACCTCTAATTGCGCTTTATCTTTTGACATAAACTGTTGAATGCAGAATCAGACTGGAAAATGTCAATTAACTCTGATTTTGTATTCATAGAATTAGTAACAGTTTAATACAATCATATTGGCAGAGTAATCTAAAGTTTGCAGAGGTTCTTTACCCTTCTTCAAACTTTTAACATTTATCTTTTCATGAACTTCAGTCTTTTCTTGAAGACAATTGCACTGATAGGACACATTATTAAACTTTTGGCTCATACCAGATTACTGGTATCATCACTATCTCTCTTTTGCTTGACATACTTTTTTTATGTAGGATGAATAAGTATGCTAATTTTATTTAATTTTAGATATGTGAACATTTATCATTCCCCCCACTCTCTCTTTGACCAGGCATCCTTTGTGTAAATACTCACACAAGAAATGCCATTATATGCAGTCAGAAATAAGGGAGACTGAATTTTTTAGTTGTGTAGTCTCCCGATCAGTGCCCTGCTGTTTTATGGTTTATAAACTTCACTTTCAGTTGGGTAGATTCCATTTGAGAATAGGGATGTTATGTTATGGAAAATAACCTTAAGAACGGGAATCCATGTTCAGAAATGACCAACAATAAGGGAAACAAAGACTGAGCTAGATACTCACCAACCATTCAGCCAAACATTGCCCCCAGCCATTGAAACACTCTCAGTTTGCTTTGTTTCTAGTTCTATATGGATAGAGAAGTGGTCTGCTGAGTATGACTAATTTTAGCAATTGTGTTGTGCAGCTTGGACTATTACACTGTGAAACATGGGACAAATAGAGGGAAACTCGCTGAGCTTAAGTAGCAGTGGCTACATGTGGGAGAGAGCTCTGTCCGTGGAATGATCCACCACAAACATCTCTGAGCCTGACACAAGCAGTTTCATCTCAGATTTAGTAAACAAGAAGACCATTAAACAAATGAAGTACTTGATGCAGCAAATTTGGAAGGAATTAGAGATAAATGTCACAAAAGGCTATGATGATTTGTGTTGTCAATGAAGCTGACCAGATAGAGATCGGATTTAAACTCTTTTAATGCTCTAGCACTGTCATTGCTAAATAGAGTATTAGCATGTCATGCATAATAGCAGCTGCCCTCATCTGCATGCACAATGTTTATCTCGGAGGTCTGCGTGATAATTTGTCATTGAAACAGTACACACACTTCAAGGGTAAACTATTTTTCCCTTCTGCAGCTGCATTGTCTTTTTGCATTCAAGCTTGCTGTCTTGCACTCTTGACCCTTTTATCCAGACGTTATTTTAAAAACTATTTTGTTGTCTATTCATAATGTCTATTGATGTCTATTGTAAAGCTCTCTTTAAGTGGTAATGACTAGTTCTTTGGTATACCTGAAGACAGAATGCAACATAATGTAGCTATTTATTTGTTTATTATTATTATTATTATTATTATTAATAATAATAATAAATGTTTAACTAAAATAAAAAAAGAATACAATTTATTGAATGTTGTATTAAGCAACAAAACACCCATGGTCATGCATGACAATGATTTTACCACAGTTATGGGCTTTGTGTCATGACAAACATCAGCCATTAACCTTGGGAAATTCACTGTAATGAACAGCCTCTCATGGCTTATTGCTTCATTCTAGAATGGAACACTAGTTAGGAATTTCTCAATTCACTTTAAAATCATTTTAAATAAAGAAAATAAATAAAGCTCCAAACTTGATCCTAATAAGAAATAGTTTTCTTTCCCTTAGCTTTCTGCTGAAACAAGTCTCCTCAAGGGATAAAAGAAATTGGTTTAATGGAATTGATTTAATCTCACTTATGAGATGTAGGTAAATGATGTAGGTAAAAATGTCTGACAAATAGCAACAATATTAAACAAATAATGCCTCATTTTAGTTTTGCTAAGCAGGTTCCATCTTATTGTATTTTGATCTTTATTTTTAACAACTCTGAGGCATAATATCATGCTACTTAGAAGCAGTGATGAAATAGCCATTCCTGGTTATTTTAAATCACCATCACAAACATTGGATCAATTTTCTAGAGTAAATGAGAATGAGAATGTCTTGCCAAAGAGCAGTGGCTTTCACCTACAATGCAGCAACTGAAATACATAGTTCTATGAGTCTTTTAGATATTTCAGCATGAGATATAAAAAGAGTCTTGAGCAGTAAACTTGTGGAAAGTGTTGATGAAATGACAAGAATAGTGCTTTTCTGCCATGGCAACTAAGAAAATGACCTAAATAATATGCCAATTCTTTGGATGACATGTAATGGCAGTTATTACCATTAGCAACTTTTGAGAACAGATGACATATTCACATCTTTTAATATGACTGTGCCCTTCTTGGTGGAATATTACCTCAAGATCCATAATGGGTTCAGCTCAATTAGCATTTAATTAAAAAGCTTATTAAAATCTTCTTTGATTGATGTTAAACTTAAAACAAAGACAAGTGAACATATAATCTATTAGAAGGAAAGGTCACACTTTATATTAGGTGGCCTTAACTACTATGTACAAACATTTAATACATACAAGACTATGTATTTACTGTGTAACTACAGGTTGTTCTGCAAAATTCCCACATTTATTGCTACTGAGGTTGAGGTATGGATAGGTTTAGGAGTAAGGTTAGGGTTAGGATTAGCCATCAGTCAACCACTGTTTTGAGGAATGAAGGCTATACAATGCTTGAAATTGCAATACAAAGATTTCATACAAAGGTGTACACTACAGTCTTCAAAGGACAGGCATCTATTTCTCAAACTAGAGACTCAATGTACTTATCCTCTTGTTTATTTGACATCAAAGTCTCTAGTTTGAGAAATAGACACCTAACATTTCCTCAGCTGACAGTTTCATTGAATTCTACCTGCTCAATACTAGTTTCATGTACAACAGTAAAGAGAAGACTCAGGGGTGCAGGCCTTATGGGAAGAATTGCAAAGAAAAAGCCGCTTTTGAAACAGAAAAACAAAAAGAAAAGGTTAGAGTGGGCAAAGAAACAGAGACATTGGACAACAGATAATTGGAAAAGAGTGTTATGGATCTTAACCCCAATGAGCTTTTGTGGGATCAGCTAGACTGTAAGGTGCGTGAGAAGTGCCTGACAAGACACCCACATCTATGGCAAGTGCTACAAGAAGCGTGGGGTGAAATGTCACCTGAGTATCTGGACAAACTGACAGTTAGAATGCCAAGGATCTGCAAAGCTGTCATTGCTGCACGTGGAGGATTTTTTGATGAGAACTCCTTGAAGTAGTATTGACCCCAACCATGGGTTTGACTTTACTTTGCTTAAATTAGTTCACATTTACTATATAGTGTGCTGTTCAAAATTGTTCATAATGTTGACAAATTATACATCTGCACATCAACAGGTTATGAAGTTCTGATTTTTTTTTCTTTTCAAATTGTAATAGTAATTTTTCACGTTATTAATGTCCTGACTATACATTGTGATCAGTTGAATGCCACTTTGGTGAATAAAAGTACCAATTTATTTCCATAAGAGCAAAATCAGTACATTATTCCAAACTTTTGGCCACCAGTTATATAGCACTCTTCTGACATTACATCTCCTCAACCACAACCAGTGTGCTGCATCCACCTGGATGATGCAACAGCAGCCATAGTTTGCCAATATGCTCACCACACACCAGCTATTGGTGGAGAGGAGAGAGGAGAGTTATAGAGCCAATTAATGGAGGGGGATTATTAGGAGGCCGTGATTGATAAGGGCCAATGGAGGTATTTGGCCAGGACACCAGGGATACACCCCTACTCTTTTTCGAAAAGTGTCCTGAGATTTTGAATGATCACAGAGAGTCATAGGCAGCTGCCTTCAAAGGCAGTATTCAAATCGTCATGGAACCTCATAAGTGACTGATTTCAAACACTCTACATAGACAAAAAAACTCTGCAAAAAAGACTTGACTCGCAGTTGATTTCAATAAATTGATGTTAGCATGTTGCTAAGATAATGGTACCATGATAACTATAAAAAAAAATAAAAAATAAATAATAAAAAAAAAAATTGTAACTCTTAAAATCTATTTAAATATTGATATTGAATAAATAAAATGTATTTAAAATGAACAGTCCACTTGCTTCATCTGCCATCTTGTATTTTGTTATTTTTTCCTGACCTCATCACAATGCATTATAAACTTCACATGGTTTGATAATTCTGTTATCTGGATGACATTTATTTTTCAGTGGCTTAAGTGTACAAATACTTTTTTAGCATCACTGAACATACACATACTTGCATGCAGCCTTACGCTCAGTTAAATAAGAAATATGAGACCCAGTATAGCCTTTGTAATGGCAGTTCCGGAGATGCACTCCCTCCTTGAAAGATGAGATGCTATTTACTTAATTCTGCCAGTGAAATGGTATGACTGACAGATTAATGGTGAGGCTTTTGACAGCCAGCCTTGCCATCACAGTGTAGGAGACTTTCTGAAATGAAAATTAGACAGTGCTACTCTTCTGCATCCATATTATTTCACAGGTAACGCCTGTGATAACTAGGACTTTCTTTGATGTTTAAATTAATTACTCTATGCCACATCTTTTCTGAGCCCTTTTTATAACAAAATGATAAATGACTAATGCTTTGCATGGGGACTTTGTGAAGTTGTGTATATAATTTTTGAGGAACCACAAAATACATAGAGTAAGACAGCACAGCTTTTCATTTTTTTTTTCATCACCTTTGACATGCCTATTTATAATGTCATAGTGACAGTTTTTATTGTTCTCAATTTAAAGATTATCTCTACATTTGAATTAGTGATTCTGTGGCTTTTTTCCCCCACACAATTTAAATAAGTCACCTCCTGACACGTCCAGTGAACTGGTTACTATGGGGAACATTTGTTGTTAGAGATCTAGCTACTTGTATGTGTTTTGAGTAAACAAACAGCTTACAGTAGGGTATTTTTCTGAGCCACATGTATCCATACCCATGTGCATTGGTTTGTATTATGAATATGTAAACACTTGAATAATTTAGTCATTTAGCAGACACTTTCAGTGGGCAAATTTGAAATGACTGACATTGTGCTCTACAGTGTGATAAAGCAAAGTTTTACTCAGGTCTTCTCTCTGTCACACAGTAATGCTGTACACAGAGGAGTTTCAGTGTTCTACCTTGTTCTCATCTGTGCTAGCATCCCTGGCCCTTTATTAAATAGAGTTCCTTAGGTACGGGACTGATTCAATCTACCAGTATTAGCTCCCTGTTTGTGGGGCAGCTGATAGGAAGTCAGGTCCATCATGCCCTGAGGAGATAAGTGATAAGTGATCTATTTATTGTTGCTTGTATTGTATTACCTATGTAGTAAACTTGTAGTGAGTTCTCTGGTATTATTTCTCAGTTGTCCCTCTGTAATGCAACTGCTGTGAACTGATTGGAGCCCTAAGCCTGTGACTCAGAAGACAAGTAAGTTTGGTTGTTTCCCAGTATGTCCTAGGGGCGTAACGGATAAAATTTCTCATGGTTCAGTTTTTATCACGGTTTTAGGGTCACGGTTTTGATACGGTTCGGTATTTGTTATGTTCAGATATATATATATATACAGTGCATCTGGATAGTATTCACAGCGCTTCACTTTTTCCACATTTTGTTATGTTACAGCCTTATTCCAAAATGGATTAAATTCATTATTTTCCTCAAAATTCTACAAACAATACCCCATAATGACAACATGAAAGAAGTTTGTTTGAAATCTTTGCAAATGTATTAAAAATAAAAAATGAAAAAAATCACATGTACATAAGTATTCACAGCCTTTGCCATGACACTCAAAATTGAGATCAGGTGCATCATGTTTCCACTGATCATCCTTGAGATGTTTCTACAACTTGATTGGAGTCCATCTGTGGTAAATTCAGTTGATTGGACATGATTTGGAAAGGCTATATAAGGTCTCACAGTTAACAGTGCATGTCAGAGCACAAACCAAGCCATGAAGTCCAAGGAATTGTATGTAGACCTCCGAGACAGGATTGTATCAAGGCATAGATCTGGGGAAGGGTACAGAAAACTTTCTGCAGCATTGAAGGTCCCAATGAGCACAGTGGCCTCCATCATCCGTAAATGGAAGAAGTTTAGAACCACCAGGACTCTTCCTAGAGCTGGCCGCCTGGTCAAACTGAGCGATCGGGGGAGAAGGGCCTTAGTCAGGGAGGTGACCAAGAACCCGATGGTCACTCTGACAGAGCTCCAGCATTTCTCTGTGGAGAGAGGAGAACCTTCCATAAGAACAACCATCTCTGCAGCACTCCACCAATCAGGCCTGTATGGTAGAGTGGCCAGACGGAAGCCTCTCCTCAGTAAAAGGCACATGACAGCCCGCCTGGAGTTTGCCAAAAGGCACCTGAAGGACTCTCAGACCATGAGAAACAAAAATTGAACTCTTTGGCCTAAATGGCAAGGGTCATGTCTGGAGGAAACCAGGCACTGCTTATCACCTGGCCAGTACCATCCCTAGAGTGAAGCATGGTGGTGGCAGCATCATGCTGTGGGGATGTTTTTCAGTGACAGGAACTGGGAGACTAGTCAGGATCGAGGGAAAGAGGAATGCAGCAATGTTCAGAGACATCCTTGATGAAAACCTGCTCCAGAGCGCTCTGGACCTCAGACTGGGGCAAAGGTTCATCTTCCAACAGGACAACGACCCTAAGCACACAGCCAAGATAACAAAGGGAGGGAGGTCACTCCTCTCGAGTTTGGCTTGACCAATGAGAAAGGTGCAATTTTCCAGTGGGAAAAGTTCCTTTGTTTGGAAGCTGACTCATTTGCATGATTGGAGTAAGCTAGCAGTTTGTGCCCCTTTATGCTCTGATTAATATAACAAGCATACAATGCATGCTATAAGGGGGTGCTATACTCCAATTTTTAGGGCATCACACAAGGATTAATTTGATAGGGAGAAAATGTCCCACTCTGAACATCCCAAGACACTGGCAAAATGACAGAATGTGAACTGGAGACAGACGCGCCTGCATCGCTCACTGGCAACAGGACACTCTTGTCTAGGTTACATACAGCCTTAGATCAAATGGCTGAGAATGACATCTCTATGTTGGGCTGCCAAATTCTCCGAGTGGGCAAACACCAACCATTCATCAAGATAATTCAAAACGCAGATGCCTTGAAGCCTCAAGGGCGTCAGAGCTGCATCCATGCATTTAGTGAAAGTGCATGGTACCAGTGCCAGTCCAAACGGAAGGACGCAAAAATTGATATGCTTGCCCCCAAAAGCGAATCTGACGAACCTGTGCTTCGCCGCAATCTGAATATTGAAATAAGCGTCCTTCAAACCTATTGTCACAAATCAGCCCCCCCCGGCTGTTCTTGTGACATTATTTGTTTCTGCGTCAGCTTTCTGAATTGACATTTCATTAGAGTGAAATTCAAACATATCAAAATCCAGACTGGGATGCAAGACGCCCTCTTTTTTCGGGACCAGAAAATAATGGCTGTAAAAGCCACATTCTCTCTGAGAAGGGGGAATCTCCTCTATTGCCCCTTTTTCTAAGAGAGAATTAATTTCTTGAATCAAAAATGGGGCTTCGCGAACAGAAACATCTGTCGGAACAACCCCATTGAACGCCGGCGGAGCCCGCCTGAATTGAATTAAATAACCATGCTTTATTGCTCGAAGTACCCAGTTCGAAATGCCCTACAGCTGCTGCCAAGTTATATGCGTGCCCCGAGACCCTTGTTCATGGAGGCAGAGGCAATACTCAACCTGATAATATTCAATGCTTGTTCGCCAGCGTGGGAGACTGAGCTAAATTGGTGTACTAAAAAAACAGGTTAGAACTAAACTGGTCCAAACATATAATGGGGGAACAACACATAGTACCCAGATAGTGCAAAACACCCTCGCGAACAAAATCATCACCTTAACCAACTCATTCCCCAGCGCAAGCCGTGGGGGTAAAAATTAGGGAAATCAAAATGGAGCCGATATCAACTCAAAGTATTCCTTAACGTGATGTGCTTGGTTGGACCGCAAAACCATCATGTGTAGATTCAACAGCTGACTGAAAAGAACGATGTCCATGCCACCACCAAAAAAATCGAGCAGAGATAGCAGTGCACGTCTCTTGTCTCGCCAGAACGCCCGCATGGTTCACGAACGGGCAAAAGACAAAAAATAAAAATAAAAAGATATAAAATACTTTGCATCTACTGATAGCATCTGAAAGAACAGTGGCACCGATGAAGCACTCACGCATTGGTTCGCCATCACTCCGTTGGGGAATATTCTCTTATTCCAGCCCCCATGTTTTGCAGCCGGGCTCATGCATGATCCCCTCCACCACGAGCAGTTGGCTTCGAACGGGGAGGGGAGAGAATACATGAATACATGGTTCACATGGGTTGACTTTACATTAGGGAACACTTTCATTATTGATTGTAATGGTTCATGGGTAACTCATTGTTAGTCGTGGTTGTCCATTTTGCATTAAGTTACCCTTTTTGAAGTTACTTAGTTTGAGAAAAACATCCAAATTTAATCAAAGCATTGCAAGGTACAAATAATGCTAGTTCAGAAATAGCCCATAAAATTAAGGGATTGTGGAAAATGTATATATTTTTGATAAATACTGTAAGTGAGAATCAGATTAATTATATATTGTTGTAGAAGAGCATCAAGACCTGAAAAGTGTTTTTGCATCAAGTCCTGAAAAGTGTTTTTGTAGAAAACTGATGGTAAGACCATTCATTTTGACAACAAAGTAACAAGGAAAGTGACAAAACACAAACACAACACCTTTTAATCTCACTATAGTAGTCTATTTTTGCTGCATCCTGACAAAAATCAGGAATTCATTATTTTGATTAAAATAACTATTTATGAGTACTTTTTTAAAGCATTTTTAACAGGTGAGTTTAAATTGGCTCACTATTTGGCAAGTATCGTATGAAAGCCAGCCCTTTTATTCATGTTGTTATAACTGCATATATATTATTATAATGCATTTGTAGATTAGTTATTAGTCATTAATGAACCCCTTTATAAACCCTATACAAAGGGAAGCTTAATGTAAAGTGTTACTGAAAGGTAAAATTTTTGTAGCATTCACAAATGTAGCATTCACATATGAATTTGACAAAGGCAGGCAACAACTTAAAAAAATTCTTCATAATAGGTACTCTTGAAAAATTTAGATTTGCTTTTATTGAGTTACTGCTTTTCTAACTAATTATATTTGCATCTAATATGCACAGTGTGTTGTCTGTAAAGTAGTGTTGATAATTGTTATAAAATGGTCTTAACCCTCCCTTTGTCTGTATATTCAATGCCACATCTAAATTAATTTCAAAGTTAAGCTCCAATTGCTCTACAAATTTATAAAGATATTGAATTTGCAATCAGGTTAGAACCATAGCCCTCTTCTTCAACAATGTTTATGTAGGCATAATATGTAGAACACCATGCATTTCTGCATATTCTGTAATTCTCATGTGCACAAATCTAATAGAATAGTGTAATATTTGTCAGGCTCATCATGCAGTTCTTCCTTCTTTTTTTTTTTTTTTTTTTTTGGACAAGAAAAGATGCAGCTATCGGCTAATACAGTAATGACAGCACTCATCAGTTTCCAATTATTTGGTAGCTCATCCAAATGTCTCTTTATGTCAGGGTTATAATTACTAATACATGCAAATAAATGCAAAAGGCTTCTTCTTTACAGTGCCTCATCCAGTGGATCTTGTACTGTTTGTCTAAAAATTAAACAATGTCTTTAACTATTTAAGTTTTCAGTTTTGATCAAGAAAAGACTGTAACACAGCATGTTGACTGATAATAATTCTCCATTCTCCTAGATTGTGACTCCTTGAATACGTCAGCTTGACCCACTGCAGTGATGTTTACTAGCTATATGGAACACAGTCATGGAACACAACTAGTACAAATGTTTACAAATTATTTGGGCTTCAAAGAATCTGACATTTCGGAACAATTAGCAGACACACATCAGGAAATAAGCAAAACACATTTTAATGTTACAGCATAACATCGTTGGTGTAGTTGCTATGAACTTGCTTCTTAACTTTCACTTTTGTCATTGCTGTTTCTACTGCCAATGATACTGATGTTATTATGGCCATTTTTGTTTGTCTATACACCTGGGATATTTGGGATGTTGGGTCATGATTGAACGGATGCCTCAAAATATTGATTAATTATGTCATAATTAATCGTGGGTTACAAGTTCCAGTTGTCCAGTTTTGATTGAATGCCACTCTGTAAAAGCATAATAATAATAATAATAATAATAATAATAATAATAATAATAATAATAATAATCAAGAGGAGAGAGATTGAGCTAGTCCTGAACACATTTTATTTGTGAGTGTGTAACTCTTCAGTTAACAAAGATAGCTGCAGCACTTTTTTGTCTGCTTTCAGTTCTCTTTGACCCATGATTCCTGGCTTTATTTCAAGAGTGCTGCTACTGATTTCACCATGTGCATGAGGTTTTAAAACAGCTCCCAAAAAGTTATGCACTGTTTTAATGCCAAACTTCAAACTCAAACATAAACACTGTTATGCTATGCCTGATTTAATTGTCAAATGGAAGACAATTCCAGTAATGTGATGTTCTCACATGTGTGCAGGTTCAGTCACACATTTGATGAAAAAGGTGCTCTTGATCCAATTAGAAGTGCCTGAGTACTTCTGTGTGCACGACAACTCATCACCCAAACAGATTCCTATCAGAAGGGTGGTTCTTTTCTTGTGCAGTCCCAACAGCCTTCATAGGGTCACTGCTTCCGTACTTTACTCATCTATTTCTCTCAAAAATTAGGCTTCAAAGAGAAAAGTTTTCCACAGAAATGGTTGATTTCCTTCCGTATGTTGTGTATAATGATTACCTATTTTCTTTAATTCTTTAAACCAATTATTTAATTGATTCAGGCCAAAGTGGTACTGACAGACATGTGTATGAGACATACAGTACAAGGGGTGTAACAGTTCTCAGTAAAAAAACGAACCATACAGTTCGCCACTCACGGTTCGGTAAGCATTTGCACCACGGTTCACCTCAAGTTTAATGATGCATCTGGATCATACAGTTTGGCAAAGAAAATAAAGAGCCAAATAGAAATGCACAGTTATAATCTCCGCTAATGCACCTTTATTGCTCTGTAGACATGCTCTGCCTGTTTCACGTGGGTCAACTTTCTACAGAGAGAAGCTGTCCTATTAACTGTTAATATGTTCAATCAGTTGATGACATCACAGTTCTGCACGCATTAGTGTGAAGTTAAGAATGGCAAGCTGAGAAAACAAGCCACAAGATAGAGAAGCCCCTGCGTCATTCAAGTCTCCTGTCTGGGAACTTTTTCTTTTTGCTGTCAATCACAACAGCGATGTTTTGTAAAAATTTTATGACCAGGCACTGTTTGCAGCCATTGCTTGATGCAAGGGCCGTATACTGGTAATACATCGATGTTTGATTATTTTCAACCTTTCCCTCTCTTTTCAACCTTTCCCTCTCATTTTCAACCTTTCCCTCTCTTTGTCTGTAGTACCCACATGCTTTAAAACATCCACCATTGTGCCTGTTCCAAAGCAATCAAAAATAACTTGCTTAAATGACTGGCGTCCTGTTGCTCTGACCCACATCATCAGCAAATGCTTTGAGAGACTAATCAGAGATTACATCTGCTCTGTGCTGCCTCTCTCTCTTGACCCGTTGCAGTTTGCTTACCGCAACAACCACTCCACTGATGATGCCATTGCATCTACAATACACACTGCTCTCTCCCACCTGGAAAAAAAGAACACTTATGTGAGAATGCTGTTTGTAGACTACAGCTCAGCATTCAACACCATAGTGCCCTCCAAGCTAGATGAGAAACTCAGGGCTCTGGGCTTAAACAGCTCACTGTGCAGCTGGATCCTGGACTTCCTGTCAAGCAGATGCCAGGTGGTTAGAATAGGCAGCAACATCTCCTCATCACTAACCCTCAACACTGGAGCCCCACAGGGCTGTGTTCTCAGCCCACTACTGTATTCCTTGTACACACATGACTGTGTGGCAACACATAGCTCCAATGCCATCATTAAGTTTGCTGATGACACGACGGTGGTAGGTCTGATCACTGACAATGATGAAACAGCCTACAGAGAGGAGGTGCACACTCTGACACACTGGTGTCAGGAGCACAACCTCTCCCTCAACGTCACTAAGACAAAGGAGCTTGTGGTGGACTTCAGAAGAAAAGACAGAGAACACAGTCCCATCACCATCAATGGAGCACCAGTGGAGAGAGTCAGCAGCTTCAAGTTCCTGGGTGTCCACATCACTGAGGAACTCACATGGTCCATCCACACTGAAGTCGTTGTGAAGAAGGCTCATCAGCGCCACTTCTTCCTGAGACGGATGAGGAAGTTTGGAATGAACCGCCACATCCTCACACGGTTCTACACCTGCACTGTAGAGAGCATCCTGACTGGCTGCATCTCCGCCTGGTACGGCAATAGCACCGCCCACAACCGCAAAGCACTGCAAAGGGTGGTGCGAACTGCCAGACACATCATCGGAGGTATGCTTCCCTCCAGGAAATATATACCAGGCGGTGTGTGAAAAAAGCTCGGAGGATCATCAGAGACTCCAGCCACCCGAGCCATGGGCTGTTCTCACTGCTACCATCAGGCAGGCAGTATCGCAGCATCAGGACTCGCACCAGCCAACTCCATGACAGCTTCTTCCCCCAAGCAATCAGACTTCTGAACTCTTGATCTCCCACGATCAAAATACATCAGCACTGCACTTTATTACCCTTACTCTTATATCTCACACCGGACTGTCATAAATTATATTATTATTATATTATATTCTTTCTTAACAACTGACTATCAACCGACAGCCTGAATGTCAATACAGTACAATACTGTACATCCTATTTATACTATATATACATTTTATATATTTTTATTTTTTATTTTTATTGAATAATGTGTATCTATATAGTGCGTATTGTATACTGTACAGTGTATGTTATTATTTGTATACTGTTGAGTGTAATTATGTGTATATCAGATGTTTAAATTGTGCTGTGTTAATTTGATGTTATTGTAAATTGGTACTGTCTCATCACTGTCACGACTGCTATGTTGATCGGAACTGCACCCAAGAATTTCACACACCATTGCACTTGTGTATATGGCTGTGTGACAATAAAGTGATTTGATTTTGATTTGATTTGATTTGTTTACACTGACATCACCTGAGGATAGATAGTGCGCGTGCACACAAAGCAGCAGGTGAGCCCGAAACTGCACACAGACACACTCCCTTCCATCTTTAAAGAACTCAGTGATAGTTCGGACAGACATGTAACAATAACTAAAGCGCTCGGAGTGTTCATTGCCAAAGTTATGTTGCCCTACTCCGTTGATGAAGATGTGGGATTTCCGCATATGATTAAAACACTTGTGTTTCATTACAACATCCCTTCTAGCATCCATTTTAACAGCGATGTTTTTCCTTCTATAGTGATGTACAGCTTACGAATGTTGATATGTTGAGTTGAGTATGAAATTAACTTTATGCTGATGCATTTAGCATAAATGCAGATATTAAGTTAAATGTTGAGTTAGTAATTAGAGAAAAAATAAATAGTTAATGTAGCATCTGGACCAATCAGACACAATTATTCATTATTTAATGAATAATCCAACAGATGTCTCAAGACAGTAACAAGCAAAGGTCCTAGTAGGCCCAAGCAGACTCCGAGATGTCTGCTCTCCCACTAATCATTATCAGCTCTTACTCCCCCTTTGCTGACATTGGTCCAGCAACTAGTGGACCTCAGAGACATTCCACGTAGCCACATGTAAAAGCAAAGGGATGTGGCTGAGAAGAAACACACTCCATTCCCCCATAGGAAAGACACATAAATCCCATAATACAGACTTTTCTTCATTAATTTATAGACAAACTGTTCTATAAATGAACATGCATATCCTCAGGACATTGTGTGTATGATTATTACTGTCTTGTATAGTGTCTTTTGTACTGTATACCGTTTTGTGCATGCTTTATGACAGAACCACTAGATAATGTAAAATTATTGGTATCATGCTTCCTATCAAATTAATCCTTGTGTGATGCCCTAAAAATTGGAGTATAGCACCCCCTACAATCGCTACAGACCTCCAAAGTTCATGTGGCCTTCAGATTAGCTCAAGAACAGTGCATAGAGAGCTTCATGGAATGGGTTTCCATGGCCGAGCAGCTGCATCCAAGCCATACATCACCATGTGCAATGCAAAGCGGCGGATGCAGTGGTGTAAAGCACGCTGCCACTGGACTCTAGAGCAGTGGAGACGCGTTCTCTGGAGTGACGAATCACGCTTCTCCATCTGGCAATCTGATGGACGAGTCTGGGTTTGGCGGTTGCCAGGAGAACGGTACTTGTCTGACTGCATTGTGCCAACTGTGAAGTTTGCTGGAGGGGGATTATGGTGTGGGGTTGTTTTTCAGGAGCTGGGCTTGGCCCCTTAGTTCCAGTTAAAGGAACTCTGAATGCTTCAGCATACCAAGAGATTTTGGACAATTCCATGCTCCCAACTTTGTGGGAACAGTTTGGGGATGGCCCCTTCCTGTTCCAACATGACTGCGCACCAGTGCACAAAGCAAGATCCATAAAGACATGGATGAGCGAGTTTGGTGTGGAAGAACTTGACTGGCCTGCACAGAGTCCTGACCTCAACCCGATAGAGCACCTTTGGGATGAATTAGAGCGAAGACTGCGAGCCAGGCCTTCTCGTCCAACATCAGTGTCTGACCTCACAAATGCGCTTCTGGAAGAATGGTCAAAAATTCCCATAAACACACTCCTAAACCTTGTGGAAAGCCTTCCCAGAAGAGTTGAAGCTGTTATAGCTGCAAGGGGTGGGCCGACGTCATATTAAACCCTATGGATTAAGAATGGGATGTCACTTAAGTTCATATGCGTCTAAAGGCAGATGAGCGAATACTTTTGGCAATATAGTGTATGTCAAGACACTAGAGTAATGAATACAAACTCAACATTTATTATTCTCTCTATAATAATCTATTTTTGCTACATCATGACATAAATCATGAATTGTGACATTTCATGATTTTGATAAATGCCTTTATTAAACATTTATAACATGCAAGTTTTAATTGGCTTACTATTCAGCGAGTATTGCATGGAAGCATCCTTTTTATTCATGTTGTTATAACTGCATATAAATGATTTTCAGTGTATTTGTGTATTAGTTATTAGTCATTAATGAACTCCTTTATAAACCCTTTACAAAGGAAACCTTAATGTAAAGTGTTACCAAATTGTCTATTGTAGCTATAGCCTAGTGATTCCATGGGGTTGTGTTCCCTGCAGTTATGATTAATGAGCTTAAGTTGAAGAAAAGTTTGACAATTTTCTTTTTTGTGTGTGATGCTAAGATACAGTAAAATAAACTATAGAAACAAATATTTAATTTGTGAGTTTTAATTACCTATGTCAGAGAAGTTTTACAGAGCAAATCCCATTAGATTTCTTTGGAAACCTACCAAAATAGCAACTCCAGTCAATGTATCTACTTACAATAAGCATTACGCCCACACAAAACATGAGAAAATATAATCTGACAAGGATTAAAAAATCAAGTGACATTCGTCTAAATTAACAGGTATTGCTTGTTCCATAAAGAATGGCTGTGATGTGACATCTGACACAGTGGTTAATCCTGTGTGATTAATTATCCATCAGGTTAATAAACAACATACAATAAAGTAACTATTATCCAAGAATCACAACAGTGATTTCATTCCTCAGATTTGTTTGATGTGCTATATTTTATAGCCAACTGTTAACAAAGTAGATGGAAGGCAGAGGAGCATAATAAATATATTTTAAGCAAATTAAACTCAAGGTGTTCAACTAAATTCATAGTAGAGGCTAACAAGATTATACATCTAATTAGTTGGGAGAATTGTTTTGAACCACAACAAAAGTTGTTCAAAGTGTAAATGCATCAGGCTTTCTAACTGAGCCTATCTTTAAAAGCAAAATAAAAAGCCAACATCAATGCGCTGTGACGTGGCATGCACACATATGGAGTCTATTACTTTCTACCTCCTCCTCCACCTCACCAAAATACAGGCTGTGTTGCTGTGCTAACCAATTCTAATTTTCCTGGAAAAAAGCACAAAAATATATTTTAGCTTGCCAGCAGTCATGCGGTTGCACTCCTACAAAGAAGAGAAGAACCACATGGGGACTAACAGTTTCAACTGAGAAAACATACTGCTAAATTCCCAGCTGTGTGCACTGTGAGCTTTGGTCATCTGTGTCTGAGGGGTAAAAGATAGCGCTTACTGAATAGCAAATAGCAATTTGAAGTTTGGGTTTAGTTTTGGGTTTAATACAGGCTAAGGAGTAATCCCACCCAACCAATTTATTTACTTAAAAAGGATTTTTGTTACAATAGTGGTATTAGTCTAATTTTCATATCTCCTCTCTGGCACTGGGAGTGTTTCACAAGCGACTTTATGCAACCTCACCTCAAGAAAGTGACCTCACATGAAGTGTGTCAAATATGTTTAATCAGAATGGGAATTAGCATTGCAACAAGTTTAACAATTATAATTAATAGAAATAATGATATGACTGGTCAGTTAATATAGCAGATAACAATCTAGAATAGGCAAACAACAGAGGGATGCACGGTATAAAGTGTTAAGGTCATATTTAATTACCTTCCCAGAAAATACAAGAAGAGGCATGGAAGACAGGAGCAATACTGATGCTTGGTAGACCTTCTTGTCTCAATGTGTAAATATGGCATAGTCCAATTAGAACTCAGAATACCAAGAACAGACAGTCACATGCACACACATTCTGGTAAAGAGAGGGGGGAAAAATGAACCATCTGTGAGTCATCAGGTGTACACAGAGACACAAGTCTCTTTTCTGTTTACATTAAGGGCTGCATAAATCCTGAGCTTGTCAATCCTGAACATCACAAACTTCTGCTGCTTCACTGGAGGTTCAGGCTGGCAGGAGCAAAATGTGTATACTTTCTAAATGTAATCACCACACAACTGTTAAAAAAACTATTTGGGAAAACTTTCCCATACAAATCTGCAAACCGTTCCTCCACTAAAAAATTAAGACTCTGAAGGTGAAAAGGAAATAAAAGGCTGTGCGGATGAGGAGGGCCAAAGATTGTGTCCACTGGCCCTGCACAGTAGAGCAGTGGTATTGGTAAACACAACGTAGAGGACTGACAATGACTCACAATGAATAAATGCTATTCTCCATTTACCTGCACCAGTGCATCCTTGAGAGATACTGGATTGGATGGAGAGGAGAGTGACATGAGGCATATAACTGTGAGCAAGGAATGCCCAGCCTGATGTGAAGAAAAGCTCCACATTGTGCTCAGAAAGGCTCCTGCAGCACTGCAATCAGGCATTTATGTGCAGCCATGGATCAGAATAGAAAATTCTGGATGAAACATGGTGTGCAGGGTGTTATTTACAGTATTTAAAGATTAGAGAACATATGCAAACAGAGGAGTTTTGCACTCAGATATTTGCATATATTTTCTGACACCATTCAGTCCTCAAATGAAGGCAGAAAAAATAAATCTTTGAAGTGCTGTTATCATGGGGACTTTTAAGCTTCAAAGTCCAAAGACTTACACATTTGAACAATTCAAATAACAAAATGAGATATTTCTGTGTAATAGACTTGATGTGAAAACAACAATTGCGGTTCATCAGGGTTGTGGATCTGTTGTGCGCTGATTGTGTGGCAAGTGCTTTGCGCTCAAATTGACCTTTACCATCTGTTGCTCAAGAATCACATAGCCCTCATTAGAGGCCAGTAAGATCTTTTCATTTAGATATTCTGCCTGCATCTTAGAGAAAACAATGAACTGCCAAATAAACCTTAAAACTGCATAAGTTCCCTATTTTTCTGTCTAGAAAGGTCCAGAGAAAACAGAAATGTAACACAACCTCTCTTACAGAGCTTTTGTCTCGCTCTCAAATACATGGACACAAACACACCTGCACACACATATTTCAGTTCCACGGATTAAAACACTAGAAAGATTGATCCAAAAACAGCAAGTTTAGCTCCATGCCCTCAGTACCGATAATGCCCCTTAACACACATTCATATTAATCAATGGCCTTTTGCAAATATAGAAAAGCAATCAAAAAAACAATTATCCAGTAGGATATGATAAAGTAGGCAATTTCATGCCCTACTGCCTGTGTTGTTGGGTGCTAGTCAAGCTGATTTGTAAATCACAGCCGTATATCATCTTTATTCTTAGTTTTGCATCCTCAGCTACTTTTCTAGATTTAGCTATATATATATATATATATATATATATATATATATATATATATATAGATAGATAGATAGATAGATAGATAGATAGATAGATAGATATCTTGTACCGGTACATCATGTCCATCTCAAATAACATTGCATTTTGCCCAGTCTTTATAATGCAAATCAGTGGTGTTACATGAAGTGTGTCCTTTTGGTTAGGTGAGTTTATTTTTGCAAATTCCATATAAAATGGTTGAGTTATAACACAAGTGAAGAAGTAGCCATATTGGGACTGATTAGGTATTTTATTGCGTCTAATATTGAAGCAGCCATTTTCATCCCTTAAAATCTAACATTGTCATTTCTAAATGTAGCCAAGTGGAGAAATTTAATTTAATTTATCTCATTAGACTGCTGTTTTTCCCCCCTTTTTTTAAACAGTCATCAGATAAAACCCCAAAAGATATTTTTGTGTCCAGTGTGGTTATTTGCAGCCCACTGGCTACATTTTTGATACCAGGAGTGGGGTATCTTACTGTTGGGAGCCAACAGGTCAATTTTTTGTTCTTTTTAAAATACGGTAGAGGTGAAGATAGGTGCCTGTGGGACACAGAGTGGAGGCTGTATTCAGTGGTGCAGTGGTCCAGTGAACAGGCGTCACAGGTGACATGGCAAGGTGACGAGGCTGCTGGATGAGAGAGAGAGAGAGAGCACCTGAATTCTGCTGATTCCACGGGGGTACTGTTTGATAACACCTATCCAGTGATTTTATACAAGCAATAAAATAAGTATATCATACAGACATTCGGCAACATATCCTTTGGTTTTAACATTACAAACTGATTAAGAGACTTTTTGCCCACAAGTGAACTTTCACTGGTTTTTACTGAGTTGAACTGAGATAATTTGAACATTTCAAAATGTCACAATCTGATGATGATAGTCCAGTATTACAAAACACTGATGATGAACATGGTGCAGGTAGTATTATGCATGATGTTCAGGGACAGATTCAAGAACTCAACAGAAAGCATGACGAGGCCATGGCAGCTATCACCAGTTTGAGTAGAGGGCCAACCAGGTCTTATGTTTATGTGCCAAGAGAACATCACATTCAGTGGTGACTTCAGCAAAGATCAGAGACATGTTGATGAGTTTATTGAAGAAGTACCACAGACCACAGAGGACCAGTTAGCCCTCATACTGTCTCTCTTAAAGGGTGCAGCCTTAGAATAGGTCAGATTATGGATGGGGAATGAACCAAAGCGACCATGTGACCTCTTTGTGTACCTGAGAGAAGCTTTTCGAGAAAAGAGCAGTGTGTCTCAGTTATTACATTCTATGGCCACAAACAAATGGAAGCTGAGGATGTTCGTGCTTACTCTGATTCTTTGTCTCAAATTATGAGTTCTATACTGAAACAATCATCAAATGCAATATCAAATGTGAATTTGGCAATCCGAGATCAATTCATTGAGGGGATTAGAGACGCAGGCCTTAGAAGGGAGCTTTGTAAGCTTGTGAGAGACAAGCCACAGTCAACACTAATTGAAGTGTGAGATAAAACCATTATGTGGTCTCAAGAAGATCCTAAATCTCGTGTCACAAAATTAGTCTGCAACAGAAGTGTTGTGTCTGAGATAGCAGAAGCTCAGTGCGCTGCTGATGGTATACCTGAGAAAAACCCTGCTACTCTTAAAGAAGTTTTAAAAATTGTAGCAGAACAAGGAAAATCTATAGGAGAGCTAACACAAAATGTTGAGAAACTCACTTTGCCGTGCAGATCCTATGGCTCAGTGTAAACCCAAAATGCAGCCAAGATTTACAGATGATGGTCATCCAATATGTTTCCAGTGTAATGGTGTAGGACACATAGCTAAGAGGTGTGAGAAGAAAAACAGACTGTCACAGAGAATACTAAATTGTCAGTGCAGCAGGGAAACCTTGCAACTTGCTACAAACCAGGCACGAGGGCAGTCCATAGGCTCAGCCAATATTGATACTTGTTGTGACCGACTACTCAAGCGACTACACTTTCTGAGAGTTTCTTCAGGGAACACCTGTCTGGTGAGGATGAAGATATGCTGTCCACAGCAGGTTGGCTGAAAATTACATCTGCTGATGTTTTAGACATACTTCACCTAGGTTATCTTGAGTTGGAGGTTGAAACCATGGCTATTACCAGTGGCGATTTCTCAGGGCAAGCAAAGCCTTCTCTGCTGGCCTAACATGCCAAATAAATAAATATTTTTAATTATTTCATGTATTTTTAATCGCTTTCCACTCTTAATTAATCTACAATCAAATAGAGAAAAACGAAAAGTTTATCTAGTCAGAATTTATTCCTTGATGCTTACAAGAAAATTGTGACAACTTTTTCACAAATTGCATGCCCATAGCTGAGCTCGTTAGTAGAAGCAATGTGTGAGTCTGAGCTCCACCCAGTCAGGCCTTCAGAATTTCTTCAGAATCCCTCAACAGTGCAAGTGAATAGGCATCTAAAGTCAGATTGTCAGATTCATCAGCCAATCAGATTGATTTATTTGTTCTTGGTGGATGTGATCTTTAGGATATGTCCCAGTTAAGGCCTTCTAGCTGGCCTTGAGTGACACAATCATGCTTTAAGTGATGTACGTAATTCAAGAGTGAAAGATCAAGCTGTCTGACGAGTCGGCTGTCATCACCATTGAGAAAGAGATCCTTATGGATTTAAAAACACGAGATGTTCTGCATGACAGTGTGATTGCTTAATTTATTAAACAGGAAAGGAGGACTGATTTTCACCTCAAGTAAATTGGAAAGTGCTTTTTGCATTGTTATAGCAACATCAGGAGTTTTCTAAGTGTAAATTAGGCTGCTTGAACATTCAGTGTTGGATCAAGTTTTGGAAAGTAGTGCTGCGTTCCATTCAACTTGGAAAGTCGGACTTTACAACTTCCTACTACGAAAAGTGCAATGGAATGCATCTTTAACTCAGAATTACAACTTGTAGGCTCGTGGAGAAATGATCAACTCTGATTTTGCCGAGATGCAGGGGCATGATGTCACACAAACATGTCGACACTCAGGGAGATATACAAAGTGATAAACATTTACTTTATTAAGTAATATCGATAAATGAGTTCGTTTCCACATTACATGATATTAAAGCTTGTTTAACAAAGGCCTGCAGAAACAGGTGTATAAAACATTATAATCTATTTTGATAATCGTACACCTGAAGCACAAAATGCTAGTGCTGCAGCATTGTTTATCAGTTGGGTTGCTAGGAGACATCTCTAATGAGAGTCAAACCCCTGCTAAGCTAATGGGAGCATTGCAGTTCCGAATATCGGGGAATGGTTTGCATTTATGGTCGGAGATATCAAGTAGGAATATCCCACATCCAACTTGAATGGAACGCAGCATAATTGTGTACCCTGACGAAACGAAATTTATTGCAAGCAACATTTAAATCGCGAATATTATTAGATCGATTTTTCCAGGTATTATAGACCTCCTTGGTAGATTCAAATGAAAAATTATGATTTTTGAATGTCTGTTAGGGAGACGTTCATTTCACAAAACAGTCATGCTGCAGTTAAAATTATGCTCGCTTGAGCATTAAGTGTAATTTCAAGTTCTGGCTTTTGTGCGTGGATGTGTTTTTAAAATGTCATTTGTTATTACTAGTTAGCTGCAACATAATGTATGATGCCCAAAGGCATATTGTGTCTTATTCATTGTGAAACTGTGTTTTCTTAATGGCATGTATCACACTGAAGGCTTAGACTTTAAACACACGGCACGCCACTGGGTATTACCCTACCAGAATGTTGTTTTCTAGTCGTCAGAGACTCTCAAATCTCTTCTGCTATACCAGCCCTCATTGGCATGAACATCATTAGCAGATTCGGACAACTGGTTCATGCAGAGTTTGATACTACCCTAGGTGGAGAGGTGCAGTCTGATTGGAGGGAGGCATTTCAGCAGATGAAGAGTTCTAGCAGTCTAGAGAAGCTAAATGTAGTCTGAGTAGCTGAAAAAGACATGGCACACATACCTGCTTCATCAATTACAATGGTTATGGTAAAGGTAGCAAAGAGTATGTTAAATGAGGGTTCACGGGACTTCCTGTTAGAACCAGTGAACACACCCTAACTGGCAGACTGATTGTTGTTCCCTCTCTTGTGTCTTCAGAGAAACTGCTGCTCCTGTACAGGTTGTAAATCTCTCCCCAGAAGATATCTGGTTACAGGTCAGAACCAGACTTGGTACTCTGTCTCGTGTTGAGAATGTGAAGTCCAATGAGACGTGTGAGGTGAGATTTCAGAGAATTTCAGCTGATTTCGAAGAGATCAGTGTAAACACAACAGACAGTCAGTTATTGGTGGACAGCTCCAAAGAGTTTCTCAACAAGCTACACATAGGTTGTACTCCTGAATAGCAGGCAGAGCTGAGTGATTTGTTAATGAAGTACTCTGATATTTTTTTCTCTCGAGGATGAAGACCTTGGTTTTACAAAGTGCAGCATGAGATTCACGTGGTGGCTGATATACCGGTGGCCCAGCCTTATAGGCATATCCAATCTACTCAGTATAAGGAAGTCAGAGAACATATCACCAAGCTCCTTAAAAAAGGAGTGATCCAAGACAGCACTAGTGCTTATGCTTCACCTATCATGCTAGTTAGGAAAACTGATGACAGTCTCAGGCTTTGTAACAATTACAGACAGCTGAATGCAAAGACCAAGCAAGACATGTTTCCTGTACCTAGGATAGATGAAAGCTTTGATGCACTATTAGGAGCCATTGATTTAGCAAGTAGATATCATCATGTTGCTGTCCATGAGCGAGACATGCATAAGACTGCATTTATGACTCTTGGGATCTTTAAGTATTCTCGGATGCCCTTTGGGGTTTGTAATGGACTTTTGACATTTCAACGTCTTATGCAGGCTTCCATGGGTGATCTAATTTTTCAGATCATGCTAGTGTACTTTGATGACATATCAGTGTACTCGCCCACTTTCCCTGAGCACTTGCAGAGATTGGAAGTAGTTTTTAACAGACTAAAATAAACAGGTCTCAAAGTTAAGCCTGAAAAGTGTCATTTCTTTCAGCAAGAAGTAACTTTCTTTGGTCATCAGATCTCAGCTCGAGGTACTGGTACTGATCCAGCTAAAGTTGAAGCAGTCAAGCAATGGAAAATACCCAGTACAATTAAGGAAATACGCACGTTCTTAGGGTTCTGTAGTTACTACAGAATGTTCATTGAGGGGTTTTCTAGAATTGCCAGCCCTGTCCATGATTTAGTGAACCTGTCTATCTAGCAGTTTGGTACCACAAAGAGAGAGTTTAGTGCTTTATGGTCATCATAGTGCAAATCAGCGTCTGAGCTGCTGAAAGAGAAGCATACTTCTGCTCCTGTGTTAGGGTATGCATATGGAATGATACCACCGGAGGACCCTATCTACAGAGAGCGTACGCATCCACAGTGGCTGAGGCAGAGAAAGCTCTGGCGAGGGGAAACACAGGGTTCACCTAAAGGGAAACCGAACAGTGGAAACTCATCATATGGGATTACCAAGGGGGAATCACCATGCATGGAGCACTGAGCTTGAGCACACGGGCTTACCTGAAAAGGGGCATACCACGAGTACCTGGTGTCGTTACTCCTCCGCCAAGTTCATCAACAAACAGTGCTTAAGAATTAAAGAGGTGTCCGGGGTTCACCGGATACGGGGAATTGTTGTGGACAAAAAGGCACACATTATCACCTTTGAAAAAGGGGAAAGGCGCAATGCAAGCGGTACACCCAACTTGCCGCCGGTCTACCTGCTGTTACCGCATAACACTCGGGTCGAAACCGGGTCTATATGTAGGCTATAAAACCTTGTAAAGGTATTGGGCGTAGCCCAACCTGCATCTCTGCATATGTCTGCTAGAGAAGTCCCCCTTGCCAGTGCCCAGGAGGACGCAACACCTCTAGTGGAATGCACCCGGACTCCCAAGGGGCATGGCAAGTCCTGAGATTGGTATGCAAGAGAAATGGCATCCACAATCCAATGGGCTAGCCTCTGCTTGGAGACAGCTTTCCCCTTCTGCTGTCTTCCAAAACAGACAAAGAGCTGCTCCGAGCGTCTAAAGCTCTGCGTGTGGTCCAGATAGATTCGCAGGGTGTGAACTGGACACAGCAACAACAAGGCCGGGTCTTCCTCCTCTGAAGGGAGCGCTTGCAGGTTCACCACCTAGTCCTGAAAAGGAGTGGTGGGAACTTTGGGCATTTAACCAGACCGGGGTCTCAAGATCACGTGAGAGTGTGCTGGCCCGAACTCCAGGCATTCGCTGGTAACAGAGGGCGACTGCAGGTCTCCCACCCTCTTTATGGAAGTGAGCGCCACCAGGAGGGCCATCTTCAGAGATAAAGTAGTGAGCTCGGCTTGCTCCAGGGGCTCAAAGGGGGCTCTCTGTAGGACAGGTAGGACCACAGGGAGATCCCAAGAGGGAATCAGGTGCAGTCTAGGAGGATTCAACCTCCTCGCGCCCTTGAGGAACCTGTTGATCAGGTCACACTGTCGTGAGGGCCTCCCGTCCAGTGTGTCGTGGTAAGCTGATATGGCAGCCACGTACACTTTCAAGGTAGATGGAGACAGCCGTCTCTCCAGCCCTTCCTGAAGGAAATACATCACAGACCCGATGGTGCATCTCTGTGGGTCTTCCCCATGGGAAGAACACCAGTTTGTGAAGAGACACCACTTCAAGGCATACAGCCGCCTCATAGAGGGGGCTCTGACCTCAGTGATCGTGCTTACCACTGCTGGCGGAAGATCCGCTAGGTCTTCCACGTCCTGTCCAGAAGCCAGACGTGAAGATTCCAGAGGTCCAGCCGCAGGTGCTGGAGCATGCCCTGCCCCTGAGTGAGAAGGTCCTGCCTCAGGGGAATGTGCCAAGGAGGTGCTACTACCAGGAGCATCAGATCCGAGAACAAAGTCCGGTTGGGCCAGTACGCCACAACGAACAGGATTTGCTGCTCGTCCTCCCTGACTTTGCACAGAGTCTGTGCAATGAGGCTCACTGGAGGAGACGTATACTTGCGCAGACCCCATTGCCAACTGTGTGCCAAGGCACCCATGCCGAGGGGAGCCTCGGACAGGGAGTACCAAAGGGGGCAGTGAGAGAAATGTTGGGAGGTGAACAGGTCTACCTGCGCCTCCCCTAATTTCTCCCAAATCAGCTGGACTACATGGGGGTGGAATCCCCACTCCCCACGGAGCATTACCTGCTGTGAGAGCACATCCGCTGCATGGTTGAGGTGAGTGCCTGGAAAGTGAGTGGCTCACAGCGACTTCAACATCTGCTGACTCTAGAAGAGGTGGCGGTGGGCGCGTTGCGACATGCGACATGAGCGTACACCACCATGGCAGTTTATGTACACTATGGTCGCTGTGTTGTCAGTCCAGACCAACACATGCTTGCCCTGAATCAATGGCTGAAGCATCCGCAGGGCAAGCAGCCCCGAGACTGCCTGCCCATTGCAAACGGTGCCCCAGCCTGAGTTTGAGGCATCTGTCGCGACCACAACGCGCCTTGAGACCTGCTCTAGGAGAACACCTGCCCATAGAAATGGCAGGTCCGACCAAGGGCTGAAAGTCTGAAGGCACTGTGGCGTGATGGTCACACGCCAGGTGCCATGGCGCCATGCCCACCTCGGGACTCGAGTCTGTAGCCAGTACTGAAGCGGTCTCATATGCATCAACCCGAGGGGGAGAACCGCTGCCGAGGATGGCATATGTCCCAGGAGCCTCTGAAATTGTTTCACTGGCACCACTACATTTTGCCTGAATGTCTTCAGGCAGGTCAGCACTGACTGAGCACATTTGGTCGTAAGACATGCCTTGAGAGTGACCGAGTCCAACTCGGAAAGAGATGCTCTGCACAGGGGAGAGCTTGCTCTTCTCCCAGTTGACCTGAAGCCCGAGTCGGTCCAGGTGCTGAAGCACAAGGTAGCACACAATAGTCATCACGAGTAAGCTAGGATTAGCCAGTCGTCGAGATAATTGAGAATGTGAATGCCCTTCTCCCTCAGCGGGGCCAGGGCAGCCTCTGCGACCTTGGTAAAGACCTGAGGGGACAGGGACAGACCGAAAGGGAGGACCTTGTACTGGTATGCTCATCCCTCGAAGGCAAACCGAAGAAAGGGTCTGTGTTGAGGAAGGACCGATATGTGAAAGTATCCTTCAGGTCGATGGCCGCAAACCAATCCTGATGTTGTACTGATGCCAGGATGTGCTTCTGCATTAACAACTTGAATGAAAGCCTGTGTAAAGCTTTGTTCAAAGCACACAAATCCAAGATTGGGCGCGACCCTCTCCCTCTCTCGGGCTCGATAAAATAAGGGCTGTAAAAGTCCTTGCGCAACTCAGCTACGGGGACGGGCCCTATTGCTCCCTTCACCAGAAGGGTGGCAATGTCCGCCTGGAGGATGGATACACCCTCGCCCCGCACCGTAGTGGAGAGGATGCCACTGAATCTGGGCAGGTGTCTGGCGAACTGGATCGCGTAGCCGAGGTGAATCGTCCTGATGAGCCACAGCGAGGGGCTGGAGAGTGCTAACCAGGCCTCCAGATTCTGTGCCAGCGGCAACTAGGGGATGACTGGACTTACCGTGCCCAGGCAGGGTGGTTCGCGGCAAGGCAGAGCCGGCGCCCTACCTGGAAGACAGCCCAGGGGGGACGTGCTGCTCCGCAAGCCTGCAACGGTGGCCGGTGACTGGGGTGGGCGAGCGACCCCAGAGACCAGCACACTTACCTGTTCGCCGGCTGTCTCATGACGGAGAATGAGGGAAAGGGATGTACTTGCGTTCGCCTGATTGACCGGAAAGACTTCCAGCACCTAGCCGTCGCAAGTGCGCTGACCCAGGGAATGAGGAAACTGCTGTTTTACTGACCATGTGGGCGCAGAGGCCCAGAGGGTACCTGGCGATATAATACTTACCATGTGCTGGCTCAGGGGCGATGGTGGGGCTGGAGAGTTCACCCGGGCCAGCCCGGTCGGAGTCTGTTGCCTCATCCCCGGGTTGCCCATGCCAGGGCCGCCTCGAAGCCCATCCAGGGTTCTTGGGGGCCAGCTGATGGGCAGGTGGAGCTGACTTCCTGCGGGAGGATCTTCTTCTCTGAGGCCAGCATACAGGCTCTGATGGTATTGGAGCCGGGGCTGGCACCGCAGGGGAAAAGCTCTGGCGAGAAGCAGACAGGGTGTGGGACTTCGGAGGCCTGAAGACTATCTTAACACCTAATGCCTTGAATTACATTTGTTAATTTAATTTAAAGCCATTTTAAGGATAAATACAAATTGTAAATGACTGAGTATCATCTACAATATCATCTTTAGATCTACGTATTTTTTCAATAAATAATTATATTAAATTATAGCAAAATTGTACAATTAATCAGTTAGCAAAATACATTTAAATTACAATAAAAAATTAGATAGATAGATAGATAGACAGATAGATAGATAGATAGATAGCAGGCAGGAAGTGTGGCACTTACAACAGACTTTGAAAAAGTCCTCTTACATTTACCCAAATTGCTTACAAATTGTTTAGACACTGCTGATGGAAAAATTCTGAAGGGATTCTTGATAGCTTTAATAGTGTTGTCATGGCAATGGATTAAATTGCATGAAGTTGTAGTCAAACTGGAATGGTGGCATATATCTACTATGCATTGCATGATTAGGGTCAAAGTTTACATTAATGTTGAGTTGTTGCTGTGTCCATCATTCATTGTTTTCTGAAAGCCGCCGGGTGGAAATGGACCCATAGTGCTTGGGCCCGTCATTGCTGCTTGCAGCTATATTTATTCAAATCAAATCAAATCAAATCAAATCACTTTATTGTCACACAGCCATCTACACAAGTGCAATGGTGTGTGAAATTCTTGGGTGCAGTTCCGATCAACATTGCAGTCGTGACAGTGATGAGACAGTACCAATTTACAATAACATCAAATTAACACAACACAATTTAAACATCTGTTATACACATAATTACACTCAACAGTATACAAATAATAACATACACTGTACAGTATACAATACGCACTATATAGATACACATTATTCAATAAAAATACAAAAATAAAAATATATAAAAAAGTATATATATATAGAATGTACAGTATTGTACTGTATTGACATTCAGGCTGTCGGTTGATAGTCAGTTGTTAAGAGAGAACATAATATAATAATAATAATATAATTTATGACAGTCCGGTGTGAGATATAAGAGTAAGGGTAATAAAGTGCAGTGCTGATGTATTTTGATCGTGGGAGATCAAGAGTTCAAAAGTCTGATTGCTTGGGGGAAGAAGTTATCATGGAGTCGGCTGGTGCGGGTCCTGATGCTGCGATACCACCTACCTGATGGTAGCAGTGAGAACAGCCCATGGCTCGGGTGGCTGGAGTCTCTGATGATCCTCCAAGCTTTTTTCATACACCGCCTTGTATATATTTCCTGGAGGGAGGGAAGCTCACCTCCGATGATGTGTCTGGCAGTTCGCACCACCCTTTGCAGTGCTTTGCGGTTGTGGGCGGTGCTATTGCCATACCAGGCGGAGATACAGCCAGTCAGGATGCTCTCCACAGTGCAGGTGTAGAACCGTGTGAGGATGTGGCGGTTCATTCCAAACTTCCTCAGCCGTCTCAGGAAGAAGAGGCGCTGATGAGCCTTCTTCACAATGACTTCAGTGTGGATGGACCATGTGAGTTCCTCAGTGATGTGGACATCCAGGAACTTGAAGCTGCTGGCTCTCTCCACTGGTGCTCCATTGATGGTGATGGGACTGTATTCTCTGTGTTTTCTTCTGAAGTCCACCACAAGCTCCTTTGTCTTACTGAGGTTGAGGGAGAGGTTGTGCTCCTGACACCAGTGTGTCAGAGTGTGTACCTCCTCTCTGTAGGCTGTTTCATCATTGTCAGTGATCAGACCTACCACCGTTGTGTCATCAGCAAACTTGATGGCATTGGAGCTATGTGTTGCCACACAGTCATGTGTGTACAAGGAATACAGTAGTGGGCTGAGAACACAGCCCTGCGGGGCTCCAGTGTTGAGGGTCAGTGATGAGGAGATGTTGCTGCCTATTCTAACCACCTGGCGTCTGCTTGACAGGAAGTCCAGGATCCAGCTGCACAGCGAGCTGTTTAAGCCCAGATCCTGGAGTTTCTCATCTAGCTTGGAGGGCACTATGGTGTTGAATGCTGAGCTGTAGTCTACAAACAGCATTCTCACATAAGTGTTCTTTTTTCCAGGTGGGAGAGAGCAGTGTGTATTGTAGATGCAATGGCAGATGTAATCTCTGATTAGTCTCTCAAAACATTTGCTGATGATGGGGGTCAGAGCAACAGGACGCCAGTCATTTAAACAAGTGATATTTGATTGTTTTGGAACAGGCACAATGGTGGATGTTTTAAAGCATGTGGGGACTACAGACAAAGAGAGGGAAAGGTTGAAAATGTCCGTAAAAACAACAGCCAGCTGGTTCGCGCACGCTCTGATGACGCGGCCCGGAATGCCGTCTGGGCCAGCGGCTTTGCGGATATTCACCCATCGTAAGGATCGTGTTACATCCGCTACAGAGACGGAGAGTGAACTAACCTCTGTAGCTTCAGCCACGAGAGCTCTCTCCATGAGGGCGGTGTTATTTCCCTCGAAACGAGCATAAAAAGTATTTAGCTCATCCGGTAGAGAGGCAGCAGTGTTCATGGCGGAGTTTTTATTCACTTTAAAGTCTGTGATGATGTTAATTCCCTGCCACATGCTTCTAGAGTTGGTGGTGTTAAACTGTCCTTCAATCTTACTCCTGTACTGGCGTTTTGCGGTTCTAACTGGCTTGTTTATGCTCCTCCATGTTCCCGGAATTAAAAACGGAGGTCCACACCTTAAGTGCCGCGTGAACATCGCTATTGATCCAAGGTTTCTGATTCAGATAGATTCGTACAGTTCTGGTCGGAACGACGTCTTCTACGCACGTTCTGATGAAACACATTACGCTATCAGCGTAAAGCTCGATGTCATCATCAGAGGCGGACCGGAACATCTCCCAGTCCGTCAAAACAGTCTTGTAGCGTAGAATCTGATTGGTCCGACCAGCACTGGATCGTTCTGAGGGTGGGTGCTTCCTGTTTCAATTTCTGCCTGTAAGCGGGCAGAAGCAGAATGGAAGAGTGGTGCGATTTGCCAAATGGTGGGCGGGGGAGGGATTTGTAGCCATCCCGGAACGGAGAGTAGCAATGTTCCAAAACCCGGTCCCCTCGTGTGTTGAAACGAATGTGCTGGTGATATTTTGATGCGAATGATTTTAAACTGGCTTTATTAAAGTCCCCGGTTACAATGAACACGGCCTCAGGGTACGTGGTTTCCTGCTCACTTATACTCCCATACAGTTCCTTGAGTGCCCGGTCTGTGTCGGCTTGTGGGGGGATATACACAGCAGTGATAATGACCGCTGTGAATTCCCTCGGTAGCCAGAATGGTCGACACAGAAGCATAAGAAATTCCAGATCAGGAGAGCAGAAAGACTTGATGGAATGTACGTTCCTCTGATCACACCAGGATTTGTTGACACCACCACCTCTGCTTTTACCTGAGAGGTCTTTCGCTCTGTCCGCTCGGTGCACGAAGAACCCCGCGGGTTCAATGGCTGAGTCTGGAATCTCTGCAGACATCCAAGTTTCTGTTAGGCAGATAATGCAGCAGTCCCTTGTATCTCGTTGGAAAGAGATCCGCGCTTTCAGCTCGCAGAGCTTGTTTTCCAGAGACTGAACATTTGCCAGTAGAATAGTGGGTAGTGGGGGTCGATTTGCGCGGCGTCTTACTCTGATGAGAACGCCGGCTCTGTTTCCCCTTTTCCTCCTGCGTTTCCGCGGCCGTGCTGCCCAGACAAAGGGCTCCGCTTGTGTGTTTGTAAACAGCGGGTCGGCATTGAGGAATGTGAAGTCCGGTTTACAGTGTGAGATTGCTGAACCAATGTCCAAAAGTGTTTGTCTGTCGTAGACAATAAGGCAGACATGGGCATGTGGGGGGGGGGCTCTGTAGTGCCCACTTTAAAATAGGCATGTAACGGGGTCTCTGTAGCACCCCAATTTTCACCAAGAGTCACCTAACTTGGTACATATATTGTTCTCATCAAGCCGAACAACTTTCATACTTACAGTCATTAGCTCACCCAACAGGAAGTCGGCCATTTTTTTATTTTCTGAAAATCGCAGGCTCTGAACTTTTAAATACTCTTCCTAGGGTTTCATGTGACTGGCACCAAATTTGTGCAACATCATGCCAAGACATTTTAGATGCTAAATTGGGAACATATTTTTTATATTTTGAATGTTGTCGCCACGGCGAAGCAATACATTTATGGCGAAATGGGTCTTAAATCTTCTGTGTGGATTTATTTACGCACTTGGCAGATGCTTTTATCCAAAGCGACTTACAGTGCCCCTATTGCTCAAGGACACAATGGTGGTGGCTGTGGGGATTGAACCAACAACCTTCTGCTTACCAGTTCAATGCTTTAGTCCACTACGCCACCACCACACTGGATAGTGTGATTTTGATTAAAATTCATCTGTATATTTGGTAATGGGGACTGATCACATGGATGTGGCTATTATGGGTCACGGTAATAGCGTCACCAACTGGCAGCAGAAAGTATGGCACTTTTAACAGACTTTGAGATAGCCCTCTTATGTTTACATAAACTGCTTCAAAATTCTTTAAAATAATGCCAAGACACTGCTGATGTAAAGTTTTCAAGGGATATTTTATATCTGAAATAGTGTTGCCATGGCAATACATTAATTGTTATTCCATTCTTCTTATATTTGGGTGTTTTTGAGGCACTTGGCATGCTTAAAATTTCATGAAATTTTGCACAAACACCAGAGTCATTGGCCAATAGGGCTGGGAAAAACTTCATGCATAGGTGTGTAGGGGGGGCTCTGTATTGCCCTCTTTAATATGGGCATATATTCGTATACATATATTCGGACAACTTTCATAATTGTAGTTATTAACTCCACCCAACAGGTAGTCGGCCATTTTTGATTTTTTTTTACTATTGCAGTCTCTGAACTTTTAAATACTCCTCCTAGGAGAATCATAAGACTGTCACCACATTTAGACAGAATTATGCCAAGATATTGAAGATGCTAAATTGTGAACAGATTTTTTATTAATCGAACGGTGTTGCCATGGCAAGGCAATAAATGAATGGCATAAAATAGAAAACAGGAAGTGTCTCATATCTTCTGCATGCATTGTGTGATTTAGATCAACATTGAGTTATATGTTTGGTCTTGGGGGCTGATCACATGAATGTGGATATTGTGGGTCACAGTCATAAATTCAGCAGGAATTGTATTGGTCTTAAATTCTGTTCTGATGAAGAAAGAAACTCAGATACATCTTGGATGGCCTGAGGGTGAGATTTTTGGGTGAACTATTCCTTTAATGCTCTCTGTGTCAGTTGCGCTGATTGTTTACTGTTTACTGTTTGGATGGATTGCCTTCCTTTTGGTGAGCTGTATATTGGTGATGTGACAGTTGGGGCTCTGGCTAACGTGGTATCACTGGTGGCCCGCATTATATCTGTCAGCGTAAATATGCCTTGGGCAGTAGCTCTCATTCTGCTTTTATTTTGCTTCACTTTTGGTGATAAAACCGAAATGGAAATTGGATACTTACCATCTCAACTCAGGGCATTAAACTGCCATCCGCTCCTTGATTCTGCAACATATGAGTACTGTCAGATACTTTGAATTAATCGTCGTCTGCGATATATACTCCGCTCATCCAGAAGATCCCTGAACATTCACTGTTCAATGCCTGCTGCTATCCCATGCATCTGGTCTAACAACAGGGCTCCATGTCTAAGGTACCATCTACTGACTGCAGAACGCGCTGATCGTTGATACTGTATATCTTAACAGCGATGACCAGCACCATAATTCGTTGATCCATCCTGATGTTTCATGTCGTCAGTTTGCTCTTCTGAATTGTCACTCCATCTCTGATGAAGCCTCTTACCTCAATGAAATATTCACTGACAATAAACTTGATATGTTACTACTCATTGAAACCTGGTGAGTACCCAATGATTTTCTGCAATTGAACCTTCTTAGACCAGATGGATATAAACACCTGTCCAGACCATGGCTACATGGCAAGGGGGGTGGCCTTGCTGTCACCTGTCGAAATTATTTGCGTCTCGCCCAACTTGATTTCCACAACACTAATACATTTGAATATATGGTATTGAAGGCTGACTCTCACTGTCCTTTCACAATTATTCTACTATATCATCCTCCTAATGCTCAATCTGACTTTTTTTCCGAACTCAATGAACTGTTGATTCTCGCCTGTGCTTCATCATCTTGTGTCCTCCTGCTTGGTGACTTTAATATTCATGTGGATACAGTTTGCTCTAAAACATCTCAACTATTGTCTGTTTTTGACATTTTTAATTTGACTCAGCAGGTGTCTTTTTCTATTCATACTCATGGTCATATTCTTGATTTAATCTGTACAATTGGGTTTGATATTGCTTCAATCTCTCCTTTTGACACTGGCATCTCTGATCATAAGCTTACTGAATTTAGTTTTAGTCTACCTGCTCAAAAGAAATGCAATAACACATGATATCCTATCGTGACCTTAAATCTGTCGATGCCACATTATTTTCTGCTTCCATCGCTTCCTCTACAATCTCTGATGTCTTTGATATCTCATGTCCTTCATTAATACTTTCTAAGTACCACTCTGTATTTTCTGAAATTTTGCATGAGCATGTTCATATTAAGACTAGGTCTATTCCTTCCTCCCCCTCATATACACCTGAGATCCAGGCCTTAAGAGTCACTGGTAGACGGCTTGAGCAGCTTTACAGGAAAATTGGCCTTACTGTTCACCATTTAGCTCTCATTGAACACCTCAACACATACAAAATTGCTCTGAACTCTGCACTGTCTAACTATGTCTCTACAATTATCAGTAAAGCAAGCAATAGGCCCAAGGTTTTGTTTGACACAATAAATAAGCTCACCCAACCTCCAGCTCACGGTGTCCATGCATCTGATGTTCTTTCTTGAATTATTTCCAGGAAAAGTTGAATGCTGTCCACCAGTGCTTTATAGATGAGGCTTCAGATTTTATTTTTTTGCCAGACCAATATTTGTCAATATTTGTCTAGTTTTACTCTTATAAACCCCTCCTCTATCAGTGACTTAATACTGAAATCCAATTCTTTTTTTTTCTTCTCCCAATTTGGAATACCCAATTCCCAATGCGCTTTTAAGTCCTCGTAGTCACGTAGTGATTCACCTCAGTCTGGGTGGTGGAGGACAAATCCCAGTTGCCTCCACATCTGAGACCACACATCTTATCATGTGGCTTGTTGAGTGCGTTGCCACGGAGACATAGCACGTGTGGAGGCTTCACGCCATCCACCACGGCAACCACACTCAACTCACCAAGCGCCCCACCAAGAACGAACCACATTATAGCAACCACAAGGAGTTTACCCCATGTGACTCTACCCTCCTCAGCAACCAGGCCAATTTGGTTGCTTAGGAGACCTGGCTGGAGCCACTCAGCATGCCCTGGGATTCGACCTAACGAACTTCAGAGGTGGTAGCCAGCGTATTTTACCACTGAGCTACCCAGGCCCCCTGAAATCCAATTCTTCATCTTGCCAACTTGATCCTGCTCCTACATCTCTCCTCAAACTCTGTTATTCTGTCACCTCTGCACCTATTTCACATCTCATAAACAGATCTCTTGCTTCTGCTTCTCTCCCTTTACCACTTAAATCTGTGGCAGTAACTCCAGTCCTTAAAAAAACCTAACTTGGACCCTAATGTTCTTTCTAATTTTCACCCTATCTCTAAATTACCATTCATTTCCAAAATACTGGAAAGTGTTGTTGCCTCCCAGTTACAATCTTTCCTTGTTCAAAATAATCTTTTTGACCCCTTTTAATCTGGCTTTCGCTCACTTCACAGTATTAAAACCACACTTGTAAGGGTTGTCAATGACCTACTACACTCTGGTGACTCTGGTTCTCTCTCCATTCTTCTATTACTTGATCTTAGTTCTGCTGTTCATACTGTCTGCCATGAATTACTTCTCTCCCACCTCTCGGATGTTGGTGTCACTGGTGTTACTCTCTCCTGGCTTTCTTCATACCTCATGGATAGACAGTTTTACATTTCAATGCAGGATTATCAGTCACCTACTGTCTCCCTGAAATTAGGTGTCCCTCAGGGATCGGTTCTTGGACCTCTACTGTTCATTATATACAGTATATATATATACTGCCTTTGGGTCAACTCATTCGCTACCACGGTTTCAGTTACCACTGTTATGCCGATGGCATTCAAATATGTACAGATTATAGATCTGCTACCACTCTCCAGACCGGTCCACTATCAGCATGTGTAAATGAAATTAAAAAAATGGCTTAACTCCAACTTTCTAAAATTGAACATGGATAAAAGAGAGATCATTATTATTGGAACACCAACACTTATTAAAAAAATTCTTTATGACTTTAGTTGTGATATTGATGGCACTTTCATAAACCACCCAGTACTGTAAAAAAAATAGGTATCATCTTTGATCCCTCACTCACTTTTGAAGCTCATATTAACTCTGTCTCTAAAATTGCCTTCTTTCACCTCGCCGCATTGCTCGCCTTCGTCCCTTTATCAGTCTCAAAGACGCCGAAACACTAGATCATGCATTTATATCCTCACATCTTGACTATTGCAATGCCCTCTTCATTGGTTTACCTGCTAACTCTATTGCTAGGTTGCAATATATTCAAAATTCTGCTGCTAGAATTACACATACCAAGAGCTCAGCTCAAATTACTCCATTCCTGTTTGAACTTCACTGGTTACCAGTTTCGTTTTGCATCAAATATAAAATAATTATGCTTACATTTAAATCACTTTATGGTCTGGCACCTCGCTATCTTAGTGAATTGCTTCTCCCCTAAAACCCGATCCGCTCGCTCAGGTCTTCTGAGTCCGGACTCCTTTCTCTCCCAAGATCTCGCCTCTCTACTATGGGTGGCAGGTCATTCAGCATAGTAGCACCCAACATATGGAATTCACTCCCTCTGACTCTTCGTAGAATCTCTTCAGTCTCTGAGTTTAAATTTCAACTTAAAACTTTTTTGTTTTCTCAGTGTTATTTGTCTTAATGTGTTATGTATTCACTCTCAATGACTGTACTATCTGAACTGTGTTTTTGTGACTGTTCATTGTTTATGTATTATTGTTTTTGGGCCTCATGTATTCAGATAGAAGACAAAGGCAGGCCTAACACAGTCGTAAAACCTAACTCAGACCCCCATATCAAGTCATAAATCTTACTGATAAAAACCACACCAAAATCAAATAAAGGGTGTCCAAAGCAGACTACAAATCCCATGAAGCCTTGCTCACTAAAGGATCTAACTCTCAACTCCTATTGGATGAGGCACACGACAGAACACACCTCAACCATGACATCATCAGGAGTAGAAATACCTCTGAAATGCTTCCGAGATTTGCTTCCAGCAACTCTGCTCGCCGTGTGTAGACGCACCTCATCGCTGCTTTCAGGTGTAGCCTCGTGGTACAAGGAAGTAATGTCCGAACTGAAACTGTGGCCATACAATCTCCATCTCGCTGGACGAGTTGAGATTACTCTGTGTTCCACCGAACACTCTAACGGATCCGAAGGAGACCGCAGAGCAATCCGCATCTTCATCCGTTTGCCTGCAGAAGTGAAGAGATAAAAGATTTCTCTTCCATCTTCAATCAAGTCGACATCGTTGATTTCTCCGCCAGCCCGCCAAGAATCAGCAGCCGTACCACCTGCCGACAGAGCGAGGAAATGGCCTCCCATCATCACCCGAGCCTCGAGGAACCGAGTCGGAGTTAAAGGATGGATGACCACACATTCTACGTCTTTGTACGATTCAAGTAAGAGGTTTACGTCTGGGCTGAGATAGAATATTATAGTGTATTATTCTTGTGTATCAAGGTTATTGCTTGTACAGTTTACAGACCGCCGTGTCCGCTCATTGCGATTAATACTCAGGGTATTAATTATCACGAATGAGATTTGCTGTATTGTAGTCCAGCCACATTGGACTGTTGTGCATTTCCGCCATCACGGGTGAGACTGACAGTGAGTTTATCCATTAAAGAATCAAAGACCGCGGGACGGTTTACAAGCCGTCCACCGCGTCTCTGAGTGATAAACTAACAGCTGCTTTCTCTCCCACAATCGCAAAATCAGCTTTGGGCCCTCACTTTATTCTCTCTCTCTCTCGTACTAACCACACACACACACGCAACCCCTCACAAACATTCTCGCACACATTTTTGGCTAGTAGATAGCTTCGTGATAAAGCTCAGCTTTGTCCCTAAGCTATCGTACAAGCGGATACACACGGTAACTGGTAGACGCCATTGACTGTTTTCTCTCCGCCCACATTTACGGCCATATTCTCTGGCCGGAAGTCTTGCGTGACATACTCTCCACGAGAGCCACGTCCGCCGTTTTGTGTGCATTCCTCCTTACACACACACACACACACACACACACACACACACACACACACACACACACACACACTCGCTCTCACACACATACACCCTTATGTGTTATAGGATTATTTTTATTTCCATATCTAATCATATCACTGTTTGTAGTTGTAAGTCGGAAGTTTATTGGCTGCATTGTATTAATTATTCATTTATATTACTGTATAAATAAATTTTGTTATATTACAAAGAGAAGTGTTTTGGTTTGTTTTGCATACACCTGTGTCATGCTGACGGGATGTCAGTGCTCGGATTCAAGCCTTCCTTCATTGTTTTTTCCCGAAAATCGATATTCTTCGGATGTCGATTTTCCTAAGAAAACAATCTAATATTGAGACTGTTATACTATCTGGTTATTAGTCCCTGATTCCAGGGTGGTGCCCCATCAATATTAATCCTAATTAATATTCTATTGATTTTTGATAATTGATAATTATCTTTGATGATTGTTGAATTTGAATGATCAATAAGCTAGTGTTAATTTTAATTAATGTTTCATCGATGTTAACAATTAATGATTATCTTTGATAATTGTTGATTTAAAAGATTAGAAAAAGCTAACATTGATTCTCATCAATGTTCTATTGATTTTAATATTGATTTTAATAATTAATAATTATCTTTGCTAATAACCAAACTTGCTCCTTAATGTAGCACACTACATTTACTGGAGCTCCATATGAGGTTTTAATGAGTTAGATTCAATTAATTAATTTAAATATTAATTAATAACTAAAGAAATAATTACCAATTATTTCTGATAGTAACACTGATCTAAACAACCAGTAAAGCCCTACATTGTGTTACTATTGTAGAGCCTCCTTGAGCTCTGGAAAGGCGCTATATAAATTAAACATATTATTATTACTAAATCACTGATTACTAATTTATTATTTGGACTAAACAGAAATTAGCATTTGTAACAAATACATAAACATTCATTACAAGAAATGAGGGTTTAATAAAACCTTAACACACTTAGCACAGGTGGTATTTAAGATGAGTTGGAGGTGGCATTGATCTCATGCCAGACTTGCAGTTGCCAGGCATTCGACACTCATAAAAAAAAAAAAAAAAAAATAACATTGATGCTCTCAGCATTACAGTACTGAGTGTTCTCACCTCTTCATACTGCTTAGGTAGTAGCAACTCAGTGTCTCTCTCTACTCCTGCCACCACACATCTCAGGGTGTAGTTTTTAGTGTACCTACATATGCCCTGCTTCTCTCTCTCTCTCTCTCTCTCTCTCTCTCTCTCTCTCTCTCTCTCATTGGATTCAAATTATCTAAATGACTTTTATCCCCTTTTAGTGATGCATGAGTTGTGTTTGCTGAAGTGAAGCAGCCATGAGCTTAATAAACAGCTAAGCAGGATACTGTAAATTTTGAACGTAACTTCCCCACCAGATTCTCATTACAGGTGTTTGGCTCTAATCATGCACATCTGGATCTCAGTGCTGAGATCTTTTTCAAAATTGTTTGTTTATAAAAGTATATAAGCCTGCTTTGACTCAAGGCACTGACTAAAATCTGTTGAACTCTCAATTATTATTTTTTTTTATGAATTATTTTTAACATCCAGCATGTTGGCAATCTTAAAGAACTTGAAGTTTCTTTTAGAATTAGATGTTTTGAAATGGTTTCCATTTAGGTTTAAGCTAGAATTAACACATTTTAAGTTTCAGTGTAACAATAAATTGTACATCTGATTTTTACAGTATGATTTTTGGAACTGACAATCATTTATGTTAAGAGATCACTTTCCAGCCAATCTAACAAACAGTGCACATGGGGGCAGATGTTGGTAACCATGGACACAAATCAAGTTCTCATGTCAAAACCTATTCATGCTATCAAAAGCATCAAAAACGGACATGGCACTATATGGGGAAAAGCTAGAAGGACAAATTTCTATGAGTTTGATTGCATTGCAGGGAAGAAACATTGTCTTTAATTTAATTCTGGCAGTTAAGGGAGGCCTACAGTGACCTGAGAAAAGGTGGAGATTGAATTCTGGGTTAGCAAAATTTTGGATCTCATCATAGGGGTCGAAAGGCAGATGAGTGAGTAATTATTTCCAATAATCAATTCAAAAGATGGCTGAAGCATAACCAAGAAGATGGGAGGAGCTGGGTGAAGGAAAGCTCTGGTTCTCCATATTTAACCAAGATTGCAGCGGCAAGGCCAGGCAGTTGATGCATTGTGATCATTTTACAAATATACAGGTGAAAACTTCAAGAGCTTTCTCCCAAATGACGCACTATACACTATGCATTTGGCCATCCAGAGTTCAAATTTTCAAAGTGTGTTAATGTCCCAAATGGATCTTTAAAAATATTTTTTACTACATGTCAAAAATTGCAGTTCCCTATCTGTCACTCACTTGATGTTGTGTCGATGTAGTGACACTAGGGGTCACTCTTGGGAGTCCTAAACACTTCTGATCTTTGAAAAAGGCCAATGGGAATTGGAGAGTGGAATTTGCATGCCACTCCCCCGGACATACGGGTATAAAAGGAGCTGGTATGCAACCACTCATTCAGATTTTCTCTTTGGAGCCGGGCGGTTCTATTCATTGAAGCTGAATTCATCCGCGAGTTCATTCACCTCATCTTCTGGATTTTACGGCACATTTCAGCGGCTTCTCCCCCTCTGCACCTGTGGAGTGCAGAGAATGCCCCTGGGTGCTTCGGCAGAAAAACAAAAAGAGTATATTCTAAAAAGAGTATATTTTCATTCTAAAAGAGCGGCACACACGGAACGTCTTTTTAAAAATGCCTTTCCGTTTGTGTGTTATTCCTGGTTGCTGTCGTTATCTCTCCACTTCTGATGGCCACGATCGCTGTCTTAGGTGTCTGGGCACTGCCCAGTGGAGACATCGTTCGTGGATGGGTCTTGTCCTCATTGCAAGGAAATGACCATGGCAACGTTGCGGTCGCAGCTTGCATTCGTAAGAAAGCAAGCCACCCCAGCGGCTCCCCGCCTCGGTCCTTCTACCTACGGGTATGAGGCCATGCCGGTTAGCACCTGGGGCGATTTGGGGACCTCAATGGGAGCACCTCCGCCGGGTAAACCCCCACGGACCTCCCATTCCCCAGCACGCTCGCTTGCCCCGGTCGGGCTCTCGGATGAGACCGCCGGATTGTCTCATGGTAGCAGCATCAGAGAGCGGGCTCGTCCACTCTGACGCAGACGCCACGGCTGGGCTCCCTCCTTCGGGTGTGGTCGCCCAGTCTCAGGCCGACACGGAGATGACGGACATGCTTTCCCGGGCAGCCGTGGGCGTCGAGCTAGAGTGGAGCCCTCCACTCTCCCCTGAACCCTCGCGGCTCGATGATTGGTTCCTGGGCCCAGAGCGCTGCTCACGGCTGTGCCCCGCACCAGTCCCTTTCTTCCCGGAAGTGCATGAGGAACTGACAAGATTGCGGGGGGAACCTTTTACTGCCTGATCCCAATCTTTCAGCTCCCCCGCTCTCACTACCCTTGATGGTGGGAGGCCAAGGGGTATTCGGTGATCCCTCAGGTGGATAAGGCGCTCACTGTGCACTTGTGCCTGCAGAGCACCACCACCTGGTGCGGGCGCCCGAAGCTCCCATCCAGGGCCTGTAGGTTTACGTTGTCCCTGACGGCTAAGGCCTACAGTGCCACTGGACAAGCCGCCTCCGCCCTGCATGCCATGGCTCTCCTGCAATTTCATCAAGCCAAGGCACAAAAAAGAGCTGCACAAGGGTAGTTCTGACCCGGGATTGATGCAGGAACCTCGCTCTCCAGGCGACGAAGGTCACGGCGCAGTCTCTCGGGCAGGCGATGTCCGTCATCACGACCGCTGTCCACCATCCCATTTTCGCAGGTTTGGCGCTCCAGCAGCGGACCCCCCACCCCTGCGCGCCCAGCTGTAGCACAAACACGCCCACACCAGGTTGGCTCCGACGGACTGCGGGGACGATGTTCCTCCTCACCCCTCCTCGACCAATCTTATGGTGGGTATCAGGAGCCAGGTAAGTGCTTTGATGTCCCTGGACTCAGCACGGCCACGGGGCTTGAGCCCCCGCGATGTGGCTCCTCAGTCTCCACCCCGCCACGAGGCCCCACCCGCCGGTACGTCTGACATGATTATCCCCTTGGTCCCATTCGCCCGGAGTTTGGACTCGTGGCTTGCGCTTTCCAACCCGTCGCGATGGCTGACCCAGACCATCTGACTCGGCTACGCAATTCAGTTCGCCAGGTGCCCACCCAGGTTCAGCGGCATTCGCTTCACCTCGGTGAAGGGCGAAAGCGCCACTACCTTGCGTGTAGAGATCATGACCCTTCTGTGCAAGGGCGCAATAGAGCCTGTCCCTCCAGCCGAGATGAAGAAAGGGTTTTACAGCCCTTATTTTACCGTACCGAAGAAAGGCGGTGGGTTGTGGCCAATCTTGGACCTGCGAGTTCTGAACCGGGCATTGCACAGGCTCCTGTTCAAGATGCTGACGCAAAAACGTATTATAGCGAGTGTCCGGCATCAAAATTGGTTCGCGGCAGTAGACCTGAAGCTTTGGCGTTGCTGTGTCCAGTGCGTGCTTTACACATCTATTTGGATCGCACGCATAGCTTTAGAAGCTCTGAGCAGCTCTTTGTCTGCTTTGGTGGACAGCGGAAAGGAAGCGCTGTCTCCAAACAGAGGATCGCCCACTGGGTCATTGACGCCATCGTGATGGCATATCACGCTTAGGACGTGCCACCCCCTGTGGTGCTACGAGCCCACTCTGCTAGGAGTGTAGCGGCCTCCTGGGCCCTGAACAGCGGCGCCTCTTTGGCAGACATCTGCAGAGCAGCGGGCTGGGCTACACTCAACACCTTTGCGAGGTTCTATAATCTCTGGGTTGAGCCGGTTTCATCCTGTGTGTTGTCATGTCTGAACAGGTAAGTTCCAGGACAGCTGGCCGGGTGTACCGCTTGCGTGTAGCGCCTTTCCCCTCCCATGAGGTGAAGACATGCGCCTTTAACTCCTAGTCATGTTCACAAGTCGTGATCCCTGGATGATTTTCTTCCTTAGCCCTGTGGCAGACGAGTATGCGGAGAAACTCGCTGCCAGCCCAGTACATGTGCTAACTAAGCCCTGTACTGGGGTAGGTGCTCCACATGCACTGGTTCCACATAGGTGACCCCGTGTGATATATCTTATGCTAAATCATTTCCCTGTCAGTAAACTGCGTCTTCCATGGGCAGAGGCCCCTCTGCCCCGGTCACCATGTTTGTAGAAACTCCTCCCCCCTTGGGTAGGACCTACCAGGCGACTTCTGCATATGACATTCTTCTGACAAGACTCGGTAAGACCATGTGACGTATTTCCACTCGAAATACCTCCCCCTTCTCTGGGCAGGGTGTGGTCTCCGCGGTGTCTTGCCCTTGGGAGTGACACCCCCCCCGATGTAGACATTTATGGCCCCCAGTCAGTTAACAAATTCCACTCTTTTTGGGGAGAAAAGGAGGAAAAGAGGCCACGACTGGGCCGTCCCTATTTGTTGGGCAGTCGACTTGTTCCAGAAGGACCGTTCGACGCTCATAAGAGTGCTGGGGGAGGTTACATGATGACCTGGTGCGCTGACTACGAGGCACACAGAGGTTTTCCAGTCTCGCACCGCTAGTCCACGTAACACAGTTCAGTAGTCGTAGCATTTTGTATAGGGACCCCTAGTGTCACTACATCGACACAACGTCGAGTGAGTGACAGATAGGGAACATCCTGGTTACTTTCGTAACCTCTGTTCCCCGGTAGAGGGAACGAGACGTTGTGTCCCTCTTGCCACAGTGCAGAACTACCCGCTGAAATGGCTGGGACCTTGTCTTGGCTCCTCAGCACAAAACCTGAATGAGTGGTTGCATAACAGCTCCTTTTATACCCGTATGTCGGGGGAGTGGCATGCAAATTCCACTCGCCAATTCCCATTGGCCTTTTTTCAAAGATCAGAGGTGTTTAGGGCTCCCAAGAGTGACCAATAGTGTCACTACATCAACACAACGTCTCGTTCCCTCCATCAGGGAACGGAGGTTACGAAAGTAACCAGGACGTTTAGCAGCTGAAGATAGTGATGTTTCAAATGCATGCAATATGTTGCTGCTAGCGTTCGCACATTAGCCTAACTCAGTTCAACACTTATATCTCAAATAGCATACGTACATATTTACACAGCATGGGATGATGGGAAAGCATTTGTAACATTTGTAAGGTGCTGTCTTCACAGTCGTTTCGATAGTTGCCATATTCACCATAATGCCAGCATCTCAGCCAGATAAATCAGCTCCTTCCGCTACATAGGCCAAGCTGCGGCTGCAGAGTGCATGAAGTGACCAACATTCTACACTCCTTAATTTCAGTTAAAGAAGCTAATCATCTGGGTACTCGTAGTACACTTTTTTTGTTGCATTATTAGTGAACACACTACTCGCACCACTTAAGGCCTGTTCACACCAAATCCGTGACGATTTTGTGAGACAAACTTTCAACGGAAGGTCTATTCACACTGAGTCCGTAAAAAGTTAAACTAAAAATGATTTCACCCCCTGTACAGTAGGCGGCACTGTTGCTGTTCTACAAACCCTCACCATTCAGTTGATGCATTTTGAGGAGTATATAATCTGTGTTTTTTATGTGAGTGAGATGAGTACATATTTTGCTGTGAGTATATTAAAAATGGACACCTGAAGCCAACTTCTCTTTTTATAATGCCTGGATTAATGCCTGGATAATATAGCACAAGTACAGTGCTATAACTACATGTGGAATAATATACATATATGATTTGTCAGACCCGATGTAAATAGTGCCATCAGAATCCATTGTTACCATACAAAAGCTCGTTCAGAACGACCATTCATACAGAAAAACTGACTTGGTGTGAACAGGCCTTAACTCTACAAAGTGCAGTAGAAAAGTGCAGAAGTATGCAATTTGGGATGCACCTTAAAGTACAGTATGTGTCTTTAAAGTGGCACACTTTCACTGAAATGATCTGATGTAGACTATTTTTCTTTGAATTTTCTTCAATGAGGTTCAAAGAGGACAAGAGCAACCACATGGGGCAATCAAGACAACATGATCACATGGAAAGTCGACATATTGTTTCCAAGAGTTCCAGTACGGCCACATTATGCTGACTCACTGACAAATGCCATCATCTATCAGACACTTTTGCATCTATTCCGTCTTGTTTACCTTTCCCTGTGGTGTGAATGGAAGTGCGATGCATCAGTAGTGTGGAACAACCAGGTTCGGATTCCATGCTGAAACCAGGAGGAAATAGTGTTTGCATAATCAGTGACAACCATGATACGGAGGATGCATTTTCCCCTCTAACATTACAGTTTTATTCCCCTGATAGTTAGGTGTAGGTTTGGGGAGTGGGGGTACAGTTTATAAAATATGCATTCCTCTTCACTGTTTTAGGGCCTGTACAGCTAAAAACAACTCACTTCACAACTTGCTTTTGGCACCCCATCGTGGACATTACACCCGGAAAATGGAGCTCACATGTAGCCATACAGCCAAAAACACTTATAGTTTTAGCAACTGGGGGCAGAGTTTCAAATGTTCTGAAAGCAAAGACCAATTTTAGCTAAAGAAAAAGTCAACCTAATGTTTCCGATTTCACTGCAAGCTCAGTCTGATAAAAAAGAAATTACAGTGCATCCGGAAAGTATTCACAGTGCTTCACTTTTTCCACATTTTGTTATTTTACAGCCTTATTCCAAAATGGATTAAATTCATTATATTCCTCAATATTCTATAAACAATACCCCATAATGACAACATGAAAGAAGTTTGTTTGAAATCTTTGCAAATTTATTAAAAATAAAAAACGAAAAAAAAATAAAATAAAAATAAAATTAAAAAAAAAAATCACATGTACATAACTATTCACAGCCTTTGCTCAATACTTTGTTGAAGCACCTTTGGCACCAATTACAGCCTCAAGTCTTTTTGAGTATGATGCTACAAGCTTGGCACACCTGTTTTTGGGCAGTTTCTCCCATTCTTCTTTACAGGACCTCTCAAGCTCCATCAGGTTGGATGGGGAGCGTCAGTGCACAGCCATTTTCAGATCTCTCCAGAGATGTTCAATCGGGTTCAAGTCTGGGCTCTGGCTGAGCCACTCAAGGAAATTCACAGAGTTGTCCTGGAGCCACTCCTTTGTTATCTTGGCTGTGTGCTTAGGGTCGTTGTCCTGTTGGAAGATGAACCTTCGCCCCAGTCTGAGGTCCAGAGTGCTCTGGAGCAGGTTTTCATCAAGGATGTCTCTGTACATTGCTGCATTCATCTTTCCCTCGATCCTGACTAGTCTCCCAGTTCCTGCCGCTGAAAAACATCCCCACAGCATGATGCTGCCACCACCATGCTTTACTGTAGGGATGGTATTGGCCAGATGATGAGTGGTGCCTGGTTTCCTCCAGACATGATGCTTGCCATTCAGGCCAAAGTGTTCAATCTTTGTTTCTCATGGTCTGAGAGTCCTTCAGGTGCCTTTTGGCAGACTCCAGGTGGGCTGTCATGTGCCTTTTACTGAGGAGAGACTTCTGTCTGGCCACTCTACCATACAGGCCTGATTGGTGGAGTGCTGCAGAGATGGTTGTTCTTCTGGAAGGTTCTCCTCTCTCCACAGAGAAATGCTGGAGTTCTGTCAGAGTGACCATCGAGTTCTTGGTCACCCCCCTGACTAAGGCCCTTCTCCCCCGATTGCTCAATTTGGCCAGGCGGCCAGCTCTAGGAAGAGTCCTGGTGGTTCTAAACTTCTTCCATTTACGGATGATGGAGGCCACTGTGCTCATTGGGACCTTCAATGCTGCAGACATTTTTCTGTACCCTTCCTCAGATCTGTGCCTTGATACAATCCTGTCTTGGAGGTCTACAGACAGTTCCTTGGACTTCATGGCTTGGTTTGTGCTCTGACATGCACTGTTAACTGTGGGACCTTATAAAGACAGGTGTGTGCCTTTCCAAATCATTTCCAATCAACTGAATTTACCACAGGTGGACTCCAATCAAGTTGTAGAAACATCTCAAGGATGATCAGTGGAAACAGGATGCACCTGAGCTCAATTTTGAGTGTCATGGCAAAGGCTGTGAATACTTATGTACATGTGATTTTTTTCATTTTTTATTTTTTGAAATTCAAGATTTCATACAAACTTCTTTCACATTGTCATTATGGGGTATTGTTTGTAGAATTTTGAGGAAAATAATGAATTGAATCCATTTTGGAATAAGGCTGTAACATAACAAAATGTGGAAAAAGTGAAGCGCTGTGAATACTTTCCGGATGCACTGTATGCTTTGCTATACCACTATTCTACAATGATGATTTTGTTTTAATTTTAACAGATTATTACATTTTCTTCAGGGAATTTGGTGACAATGCAATATGGCATTCAAGTTGGTCATTTACAACATATTTATCTGTTCTGGGTTCCAACAGAAGCTTTTTCAAACTCCTAACATAATTAAGTGAAGCTGAGTGGCACCATAACTGCTTGATATGTCATTAGGAATTCTGCTGCAGGATTTCTGCAGAATTCTGTGTTTAAAGCTTTTGTCTCTTTTTGTCCCTTCTCGCTCTACCTAAACTGCTGTCCAACAAGTGAATGTCAGAGAATGAGAAAAACAAAAACAAGTTCTGAAACTTTGCACCATGTGATTTCTGAGCCTATTTTGTAGAGCAGCTGAAAGGGATCCTGGCCTTCTGTTAATAAGCAAAGGGCTGCCCTCCTGGAGCTTAACCACACATTGTCTTTTATTAAAGCCTGTAAATCTGTTTTAGTAACTGTGAGCCACAGCCCAAGTCTGTGTTGGTAAGGCCTCTTAAAAGCATCCAAAGAAGGGGAATTAGCAGCACTGGTTATTCTCATGGGCCGGCTGATATATGAAAACTGAGGAGAGGAGAGCTGCTCATGCTTTAGAATGCCACCTCTCCCTCTATCACTAATGTTCTATTTATGTTTCAAAGGGAGCTAGTTACTCCAGATCTAGGCTGTTAAAGGCAAATACCACATCAAAAGAATGGGTAAGGTTTACTATAAATGTTGCCATCCAAATCAATTCAAACTGCTAGATTGATACCAGACTTGAACACATCTGCACATGGAACCAAATAGAAAGTTAATAGGTTTATGATTGGGGCAAACAGTTCAATGCAAAGCACTGTAGAAGGATTATGAAAGGGGCAACTGCCTTTCCACATATAGTCCTTGTGTGCAGGGCTTATACAGCCTTGTAAAAATATACATATTTAGCTCAGATCCAGACTGTTCCTTTAAGAAAATAATCTGGCCAAATCCTCCCCCAGAAAGGGTGAAGAAAGTTAGGAAACTCTAACTCATTTTACACCCCAACACACATTTTGAGCTTCTCTCTTTTGCAATAAAAACAGAAAGTAATAACAGCGAGCAGACACCATAGTGATGGAGAGGACTTTAAAATTTGGAAGTGTCCCACCAGTTCACTCTCTTAAGGAAATGGAAAAAAATCAGTCGGCTGATTGTGACTGCAAAGTACAACATGAAGCTATTAAAGTTGAAAGTAAACACACAAAATAATTATAAAATAGTTAATAAGATGGCCCAATTTTTTTTCAAGTACCATTGTACAGGATAATAAGAAGTGTAGGTATGTAAATGTATTTCGTTAAGTAGTACTCTCAGAGATATTTGACTTCAATAAATGCAGCATACATTATATATATATATATATATATATATATATATATATATATATATATATATATATATATATATTTTTTTTTTTTTTTTTCTTTTTTTTTTCTTTTTTTTTAATTATTATTATTATTATTTTATTTTTTCAATTTGGAATGCCCAATTCCCAATGCGCTTTTAAGTCCTTGTGGTCGAGTAGTGATTCGCCTCAGTCCGGGTGGCGGAGGACGAATCCCAGTTAATCCCCCCTCTGCCTCTGAGACTGCCAACCCGCGCATCTTATCATGTGGCTTGTTGAGCACGTTGCCACGGAGACATAGCGCGTGTGGAGGCTTCATGCCATCCACCACGGCAACCACGCTCAACTCACCATGTGCCTCACTGAGAAAGAACCACATTATAGCGACCATGAGGAGGTTACCCCATGTGACTCTACCCTCCCTAGCAACCGGGCCAATTTGGTTGCTTAGGAGACCTGGCTGGAGTCACTCAGAATGCAGCATATATTTTTAGGGTTTGAACAGAATAATAATCAGTTCAACTTATTGTGTTATTTATTTAATTTTTCGCTACAAAAAGCAATGAATAAATACACAACAGATGTGTCTGTGTTGTAATATGTTTAGAGTTTTATATAAATAGTCAAATAAAATAAAGGAGTTTGGGCAGAAACCCAGTAAAGACCTCAGAACAGCAGATGCTTCTAGGCCACCCATCTATAAAACCTGTGGAACATACTGTGGTGGAATTGTTTGTTAGATTGCAGAGTACATTTCCTGCATAGTGCTGAGGAAACTGCCCATGGACATTGATTGAAGCCTTGCAAGAGAGAGAGAGAGAGAGAGAAAGAGAGAGAGAGAACATACCTAAACAAAGTCCTCTCTTCTGCTTGTGACACCCAGGCACATTTTTCTTCCATAATGCGACTGCTGGGACGAGGGCGGATGAGTAGTGCTTTTGTTTAGGAAGTGAACTTGATAGGCCCTTAGGTCCATTAAATCACTGTGCTTTGCTTATTTATTTAGCCACTTGTATTGTACTCCAGCTCCATTTCTATAGTAGTGACAACAAAGCCAAGATTATTTAACTGAATAAAACAATGTGCTTAATCAAAAAGCTTTATTGTGCACGTCTTGCTTTTGATTAAGCCTATATTGTTCACTGTGTGCTTGTACAGAGGAGAGATTCTCTTGGGAGGAGGCCAAAGTTTAAATCAATAACAACTAAAACCTCCTCCCTTCACCCCTTTCTCTATTTCTTCCTCTTCCTCACACATATTAAGTACACTATACACACAGAATATCCTCTGTCAGTTAGAGAGTTGAAGAAAGTATGATGAAAGTCTGTACAGGTGACCACATTTGCAAATAAATACAAGACAATTTGTTTCATGCACAGAGTCAAGAATTTAAATTTTATTATTCATTTTGCATGTCTCTAATTAAAAACAGACCTTCTTTAACCTTTCATGAAAGGCAAGCAGTTACAACCCTGAATCTAATAAGTTGGATGCTTAGAGTCTTGAGAAAATATCAAAAGCAAATTAGATTAGTCTCTGCATTTGATCTAATTGTGGGAGTCAAGATATTTAACGCACAGTTTTTTTTTTTTTTTTTTTTTTTTTTTTGTTTGCTCTTTCTCTCTCTCAAGCCTCTGCTGTCCACAGCAATTTCATATTTTCAATTGAGGAATCAAAACTGAAGGATGTTGGATTTCACATGTAAATACAAATACAATCCAGCTTCTGAAAATTTTCATTTGTTCTAGTTAATGAATATGCCCACACACATGTAATCACTGTGCATTAAAACTCGTTGTAACCAAGAAGCCATAAGCAAAAGCACAGAGCTCTGTTGTCTGGAAATAACCAGCTTGGTTCTTACAACCTGAATTGTAAGCCTGATCCCATGAACATAACTAAGTTGTTGACATTTCATTAGCTACACTTACTGCAGCAGTTTCAAGAAGAAATGCCCTGCTTAAAGTGAGGTGGATGTTATCCCACATAAATTAGTTTTTTAAGCTTAAAGGGATAGTTCACTCCCCAAAAAATATGATTCTCTCATAATTTACTCACCCTTATGCCCTCTCAAACTTGTTTGACTTTTTTTCTCCTGTGGAACACAATCGAAGATGTTTGATGGAGATATGATGTGAATCGATCCATACAATGCAAGTCAGTGGGGTCTAGAACTTCCAATGTCCAAAAAGGATATACAGGAAGCATAAAGGCAATCCATACTACTCACTTTTGGGTGAGAACAGATCAATGTGCAACTCCTTTTTCACTAGAAATCTTGACATCTGCAGTCTCCTAGGCACGATTATGATTGAAGATCGATTACACTTCCTCATGCTTGATGCATGTACATACATATGCACTGTGCTATGCATATGCATGTGTACAGAGCTCTGCGTATGCGTCATGTGTGAGCAAGTGTAAAACAACAAGTAGATTTTGACCTATAACTTTTTCAATCTACTGAGACATTGCCCTTTTTTTTTTTTTTTTTTTTTTCAGAGAGTCTCTCTAAAAGAGCACAGAGCGGTGAGTTGTCCCATTTTTATATTTAAATACAATTTTTTTTTCTGACTTTTATTTCTGTCAGTGTTGGCTTTTTTCTTGTGATATTAAATAATTTTAATTTATATTTCTTAGGAAATCAATTTCACAGATAAGCACATTATGGTATGTTTGTTTGTTTATTAACTTTTAACGCCATGTCAGCAACAAGGCTATTCACATGGCAAGTACAGGGTAAACCACATTCCGGTATATAAATAAAACAAATAACCATTAATTCTAATGTATTTAGTTGTATACGGTAGTTAATATGAATATTACTACAATGATATTAGCTCTACAAAGCTTAACAATTTATTATGTATTAGTTTATGTATGTATTAGTTTAGTTTATTAATTAGAGTAATTATAAAGTGTTATCCATTTTATAAATAATGGACATTTAATCAGACCTATTAATTTCAATAGTTGCATGGTAGCTTGATATAGTTGCATGGTAGCGTTTACTAGGCGTTTCAGTCTGCAGAACTGCCACTCACTGTTTTTTTTTTGTTTTTTTTGGCCCCATTCTGAGTAAACTCTAGAGACTGTTGTGCATGAAAATCCCAGGAGTTCAGCAGTTACAGAAATACTCAAACCAGCCTGTCTAACACCAGAAATCATGCCATGGTTAAAATCACTGAGATCATATTTGAAACTTGTGACCTGTATCTGCATGATTTTATGCACTGCACTGCTGCTACACAATTGGTTGATTAGATAATCACATGTATAAGTAGGTGTACAGGTGTAACCTATATATAATATAGGGCTCTATTTTCATGCCAGCACAAAGCGCAAGTGGGCGTGGGTGGGGATGTATGCATTATTGTGAGTGTATGCATGCAAACTGTGGGTGTATTGCATTTTAATGAAGTGGCGCAAAGCGCTGTTTGCTATTTTCCTGAGAAACAGGTCGTTGCGCTAAGATGTTTGAAAACCACATCTGTTTTCAGCGCAAAGTCTAAATTCAGTTCCTTCATTTGCAGTTTGGAGATTCCATCAGCAGGTGGTAATAAAGTTAATGTCCAAACTCTGAAAATATATTTGAACATGAAATTATGTTCCTGATGATCAGAGTTGTAGCCATCTTATATGAAACAAAAATGTACAAGATTTCTGTTAAACTATCTTTAAATCATGGTATATTTTTAAATCTACAATTGTATTTATGATTAATTTGCATTGGTATTTTTTCACCTGTTGTTGTAGAGTGATTTTTAAGTCACTGCAAAACGGGCTGGTGGAAGAAGTTGGAGAGGGTAAAATGTTTGGAATTGGTATGATTTTTTGTCCACTTCGTTATTTTGATTATATTTTCATTTCATTTGAAGTGAAATTTAAATTTATATATATTTTTGGTTTATTTATTTTTTTCAAGTTTCAATACATGAATAAAATTTTTCAAAATCGACCGGTAGAAGTGAAGTGCGTGCCGACACAATCACTGTTAATACTAGCTGTGATTTGTGTGTCAGTTGATGAAAATTATTAATAATACTTACACTCTCTGTAATTTATTGGAGCCTACATCCAAATTCTGATGAGAATCACATTTTCAATGTGTATAAAAGGAGCATGTCACTGTCATAACTATCATCAATGATGCAGTTAATGCACAAAAGAACATAAAAAGTATCTTACTTTTAAGGATCTATAAAAACATTTTAAAACTATTATTAATTATTATTTAATGACATAATAATTAACATTGCTTAAGGTTAGCTTTAACTCAGGTTGAATTTATGCTTACAAAAATCTAAAATAATTTGCCAGTGGGGAAAATACACTTCGCCTATAGTTTATTCAAGATGTACTCTCTGAAAACATGTCTTGGTATCTTAAAATAATAAATAAAATAATCTTTCATGGGCAAATTGGCATTGTTTAAAGGATGTTTTGGTATTTTTACTATTAAACAAGACAATGATAAAGAAATTATTTTTAGCAGCAGCATCTATCTTCAAAGCACATGTGGCATTTACAGTCTGCTTGTCGTCTATACTCCTAGTTTCTCGTACCATTAAACATGGTAGTATCATGTGTCTGGATGGCAACATGTATATGTAAATTACATTTAGATTAGGTTATGCATAGTAAAAACAGCTCTTGTACATTCCATATATGGTTATTTTGGGGAGAAGACGGGGTGGGGAATAAATCACATGGATGTATGCGCAATCTTCCAGTTAATTGTGATTTATATAGTGAACTTTGTCCTGTATCTGGCGTATGTACGGATTTATAAATCTGAAAACTTTTATGCGTACGTAAAATCTGTCTTTTGTGCGTACACACACTTTCAGGATGAAATCTACAGCAAGTTTTATACACAAGGCCCCAGGTTGCAAATTGTACATATATATTGTCAAAACTCTTTAATAATATCAAAATCTGTTAATTTATCCCCTTGTTTGAGATTGGTGTAATCTAATATGTGTTTCATGCTAAGCAAACAAAGAATGTGAAAGTAATTTGAGAGTGCTTTGAGGCAGTTTGCACCATTCTAAAAGTCATTGAGCCTAACAAGTTAATTAGACATTTGCATTTTGGGCTAAATAAACAACTGTAAGGGAGAACAAGAGCGGATGACACAAAAGCCATTATCATCTAGCCAACTGATTAGTTTGATAATGAAAAAAAGGCAGCATCACTGCACCAATTCCATAAGAAATGCTCTGAGCCCAAGCCTTATAGCCCCTAATGCCAGCCTTCTCAATCCAAAAGACTGCGGGAGTCAAATGGAAATCATGCTATTGGCAGCAAACACAGGGGACTAGTTAACATTTACTACTCAAAACTGCCTCAGATGAGCTATGCTGCGGTCGCACTAAATCTCACTTTCTATCATCCAGCAGTTATCTCCTATTAAAAAAAGGATGAACAAGAAAAATAAGCAGGTGAATGGTAAAAAAGCAATAAAAGCCAGTGATAACCTCCAGTGCCGCTGGTCTAATCTTAATGTACACTTTGAGTTGTAGGCCAAGGGGCAGAGACGAGCTGTATAATGAGCTGCAGGCAATGGAGAAAGATGACTAAGCAGGAGAAAAAGCCTCAGTTTTATAATATAAACAGATGTGGAATTATGACTTGAGAACTGGAGGCCTCCAGTGTGCCAGAAGAGCTCTTCATTTGAGAAATCTATCACGACCAAGCGTTGAGCCAGGCTTTGCCTCACTGCATTGCCTTGGCCTGTTTTGTAATTAAGTAGCAAGATGATTCGCCTAATTTCATGACTGATATGTTTCAAGCTGGGTTAAGATGAGAACTCAACCTCCAGGACTGGCAGAGTGACATGCTGGACTGGCCTTCGCTGTCCTGCCCCTAGGGCCTGGTGACAGAAAGAGCATGGGTGACATGCTAACGGAGACACATAAAGCAGCATGCTCAAACAGGCTTTTCACACTGGAAAGGGAAAAATAGAGAAGTGAGTTACAGATCGCTCAAATCAGATGCTTATTATTCTATAATTGTGGGTACATCTCATGTCCATGGGATATATCTTTAATATATTTTCATCTATATATAGCACCAATGCTTACTGTCCTAGTACAAAATTATATTTTTCCAAATCACACCACTACATGTGGGAAAAGCCATGTCTTTTGTTCAAAAAGATTGTGTATATCACATAAAACCCTGATATTCAGCTGTCCGATTTCATAATGTTGCTCATTCTACTCGGCAATTAAGCATGTAAATTATCTCAAATATAAATTAATTTAATAATTTTGCCTTTAGATAGATTAGATAATCAAGACATTTGGGTGTGTGCTACAAAAATAAGAAGTGTTTATTGTGATATACCTTATTTTATGTGTCCCCAAAAAAACATTGACAACTTAGTTACCCACTAGGAAAACCCCCTTCAAAAAGGAATGGTTTGTCCCAAAATCAAATGATTTGCATAGTGTGATGTCATTTCCACAAGAAGCACATGGAAGAAAGACTAGAAGGTTTGTCCTCTCTCTTTTCCCAAATATTTGTTAAAATGGCAAACCAATGTCAAGAGATAAATTGACTCTCAACAGTGTTACACAAGTATTATTGCTTCAAATTTTAACAAGAAAAGTTGACTAAAACTTATGTTTATGAAAATGTATCTCTAAAGATGCATTGTGCTCAGATGTTCTAGGCCTCCATGTTGAGTATAGGCCTAAAATGGTAAAAATGTCAATTAAGTTACCTGGCAACTGTGTTGCCCAGCAGAGGTAACATAGTGGGCACTAGGTAAAATAGATCACATTTTATGCACAAGTTCCTACAGATATCAAGAGTTGTTTACAAATGTTCAATTTAAAAGTATACTATTTGTAAGATAAAATTTAAAGGAGTTACTGAACACTAGCTGAGCAGTCATTTAGAACATTTTGAAATCATGTGAAGGCCTTGAAATAGGATATAACTTTCTTGTCACAAGCTGGATTTCTTCATATTTTATTTGGCAGCTATAGGACCCACTGTAATTAAGTGACTATCCAGTGCTGGAACAGGGCTAAAACAAAGTGTGGATATAGGTCTGACTATGCGAGACTGTAGTTTGAAGTAATCACTTTTCTTTGCATGATACATAGGCTATCGTATAAATGCAGTCAATGTCGGCATTAGCTAGCTAGCCAGCTTTATCAATAGCTGTTAGCTAAATTTGGTGGATGATGACAGTAGCTGTTTATAAAATAGACTGTACATAATAAATATGTTGACAATTCAGTATTGATGTGATTCCATCACAACTGTCATTTTGATATATCGATGTGCTATTGTTTTATAATAATAGAATGTATATATTTTCTGTATAACCAAGTTATGTTACACTAATGAATGGAGCTTTTTGCATTATCTTGAAAATTGTCTAGCATTCATTTAATGTATTATTGTAGTTTACCTTGCTGAACAATTACAGATTAACATTGACATTAACCTGACATTTAGCATAAAGAGAAGATCGTTGAAATTATTTGAAAGTTACGAAGCAAGGTAGTTTGCAATTCGTCAGCGTTAGCAGGCAAGATCAAGTTAGCTAAAATTACACAGGTTAATCCTTATGGCACTATATTTCACATGAATTGCAGTTATGTAAGCTTACCTATCCAATAAGAAGCATGCCAATTCAGGGTCGGTTTTGATCCCCAAAACCGAACGAAGGTCCCTCCAGGAATATAATGCCCTGCCGATGTTCACTCTAGTTTTCGCTCGACCACGATCACATTCCTGCTTAGCCAGACGGGATTCAGTAGATACATTTTTTATTTTTTTTGGCTTACTCAGAGTTTGTGTAGGATTCAGTGTTGTGCTGGGAGCCAGACATTTGCTGGATTCCATCTCTAAGATAACGTTACCTAGTGTTGCAGACTGTCCGTTGACGCTGTCTGAGGCAAGGCTCTCGGGAGCTCACATAAACGTCACATCCTTTGGATTTTCCCGGCAAAAGCAACCCACTCCCTTCGCATGAATATCAGTCTACAGGCTTTAATAGGCAACCTAGGAAGTCCGGGAAGGGCTCATTTTTTTAAGTTGCGTTACAAGCTGTTCACACATTGGCCAAAATGAAAAATGTTACATATTGCACCTTTAAACATTAACTTGTGTACATTTCTGTCTCTTTCTCTCCTTCTCTCTCCCACTCCCTCTCTCACAAATACAGATATGCAGCAGAGTTATATTGGTGTTAGACTGCTTTGGATTGAGCATGTTGGCACAAGTTTTTTTTTTTTTTTTTAAGACTTTTCAATGAACACAATACATGGAAATTGTTTAATTCAAGAACTTGTTCAATAACCCGCTGCAATGTGTGCAAACTTGTTCAATAACCAGCTTTAATGTGTGCAAACTTGTTCAATAACCAGAACTTGTTCAATAACCAGCTTCAATGTGTGCAAACTTGCTGCAAAACTGAAATCCGACAACTAACACCACTAGTGTTAATTTTAACACTTTCAGTGTGTTTATATGGAAACCACTAACAAAGTGTTAAATGAACACTTTCTGAAGTGTTGCCTTTCTCAACACTGACAGAGTGTTATTATTCAAACACTAAAAGAGTGAGATACTAACACTGGTGCTAATAAGAACAACATCATTATAGAGTTGGTTGTGGGAGTCTCGAAGATACTGGCAGTGTTAAAATCCATCACTGTACTGGTGTTCACTTAACTCTTTAGGAATAATAGCAATCACTATCTACCCAACACTATACGATCCAATTTTATGCTACCCTGGTGTAGATGCAACACTTTTTTTAGAAATAAAAACAACACTAAGAGAGTAAAATAATATGTGTATGTCGTATTGATGCTGGGTTTTAAATTACCTACTTTTTGACATTGTCAAATCTTTGAATCTACAATAAAAAAAGAATTCATTGAAGAGTCTTTGATCATTCTTTTATTACTTTATTCCCCAGCAGAGCAAAATCAGTTAAATGTGCCTGTATTGATGTTGAACACATTTACTACAAATAACAGTCCAAAACAACATAAAACAAAGTGTCACTGCCATAAAACATTTGCAAATCAAATGGCTTGTAGTAAAACAAATCTTCAGGTTTTTTGAGAACAAGGTTATGCTCTTGCTCAACAACATGAAATGCATGAACATGCTCAACAAACACTGAATCCATGTATGATACTAATAAATAAATTCCACCTCTCAAAAAAATGTTAACTATTTTTCCAAAGACAGGTGTGTCATTGAACACATCTAAGCAAACAACAAGGCCAGTGGGATATTCAATACCATGGCATTTAACCCATGGTGTGACTGGACATTTCAAGCTGGAAATGCTCAGAAATGAAATCACAGTTTTCAGGATTAGACAACAACTCATCTGAAACAGGACCAGACTCAATACCTTTTATATTATAGGACTCCCAGTGATAAGCAATAGCTACTTGGTGTTTCTTTGCAAGCGATTTGGTCAGGTTTTTAAATTGTTTTAGATTGTTCTTAAAAAACCTGTGTTTTGCTTCATATCTCATTGTCCATACATGAAGCAAAGGGCCAATCTGCCTGATGCATTCAGGGTAGTGAATCATGTGGTGATGCTTTGGAATTAGATTCTTAGTAGGATACAACTCTCTGAATAAGCGATGATGCTCTGAAGATGTTTCAGAAATATTGTCATTCCTTCTGAAATGCAAGTAGAAAATATAATGTCAACAATATGTAACAGCAGCAACATCAAATGCCAGTGTTTATCACCCTCTGGGACAACATCTCCAAATATGAGAGGAATGTTCCTAATCAGACACAACATCTGACTTGCATTAAGTCCAATGCTATTGCCTGTTTGTTGAAGGTTGATCTTTGTTGGGTGATTCTTTCTGTTTAAGAACCCATAATTGAAGGCATACACCCTCTGAGGATGGAATCTCTGGAAATCTGATTTTGACTCATATATTGAAAAAGCAGTTTGACATATTGTGCATAATGTCCAACACAAAATTATCAGATACATTGAAGTGTGTCAAGGTATTAAGTATACAATTTATTTTAATCCCATAATATGAGCTTTCTTCTGGGTTCTCAGCAAGGTATCTGTAATGCATCTCATTTAGCGTTCTGTTCCATAAAATCACCTGCAGATCATCTTCACTAAAAACTGTCTGGGCTGAAACCTTGTCAATAAGGCACCACCTACAGTAATGTTTTGCAGTAAAAGGCTCCATGTAAACAAGAATACTATTCAGTCCAAGATTGTCACCTGTAATTTGTGAAATAGTACCAAAGATTGATTGACTCAGAAAATGTCACTGTCATTCCCTTCTGCTCAAGCACTTTCACATCATCAACCAATGGACCAAGAATATTGTCCATGTCATACGTTTTTACATCTTGAGAATGGAACAAAGAAGTGAGATGTATGTTCATCAATGAGGAATTTAGGCATGGTGGCATGTTCCGAAGCACAAAATATAAACAGCCAAGCTTGTGAATGCCTTGTTTAGACCCCAATGTGTTTGCAGTCTCAAAATTATCATAGTAGATCTGGATTGCTGTAAATTGAGTACAAAGAATGGTTTCTGTAATACAGTCCATCACAAAAATCTTGATACATATTACTATGGCGTTTTTCTTGAATAAGTTTACACACTTCAACTTTCCTGAAAATGAACTCGAGGGTCTTTAGAAGAGGAACATATATGAAAGTATCACTGACTGGAATCTGTTCATACATTCCAGAAATTGTATTTCTTCTTGAATCGTTTCGGACACCTAAGTGCACTTCAATAGGTTCAACCACCCCCCATTTCTCACTAAAATATTTTCTCTATTTTGTGTCAGTATTCAAGACAGAGAACAAATTGTGAAAACCACTGAACTTCTGCTGGGGTTATCAACAGGCACAACATTTAGAACTTTTTCCTTTAAACTTGTATGAAAATCATTGACAAAATACTCCATGGTTTCAGTAGCTGACACAATAACACTGTTTGCAACACCATTACCCTGCAATTTTGCTATAATGGATGCACACATTTCTCTGGACTGATCCCTTGAAACTGGATCCAATTCTTGCAGATCTGCATCTTGATCTAGTAAACCTTGATCGGAGTCAGATCCACCATGTGACACTACTTCAGAGAGATTTGGTAGGCATACGCTGGCACTGCCTGATGCTACATTGAAATGGAATGTATTCAAATATTTTCTAAACCCAGCAAAACTTCTAAATTGAAATGAACAACCATCCTGAACACAAACAAGTTCAAAATTCTTGACTGGATACAAGCCATGTAAAAGCATAAGGTGCCAAATTAATTTAACAGTTGTGGTAAGCAGTGATTGACAGATGTAGCATTTAAACATCATTCATGAATTTGGCTGGTGTTGCCAACATCAATATTGTAGACTGTAGTCTGGAGAAACCTATACATGTTTCTGAGTGGAAGATCATAACAAATGCTGAAAACAAAGTGGATCTTGAAAAGTTCATCCATTGCTGCCAGTGAAGAGGATGCTTGACAGGGGATGAGCTTTTTATCAACCACAATGAAGAACTGACTGATGGCCTCCTTGCTGGTCCCTGAGGCGAGAAGGTATGTTTGACAATTCTCTTCAGTCTCAGTGTGCTCCTGAAGACTCCGGCATGACTGAATAACAAAGACAGGAAAACAAAAACAAAAAAACAACAACATGATACATACACCAACTGGCTTGTGGATTGGTTACCTATTTATAAACATCAAATTAGGCTGATCACTTTACTGTATTATCCCCACTTTACAGTTGAATTACTGAGGTGATTTGTCTGTTGTATAAATTAACGGATCGATTCCAAAAATAAGTTAAAGCCCTTATAATATGTCTCCACCAGTTACCTACTTTGTGAAATATGACCAGATGATCAATAGCATGAGCAATGCTGATCTTCTGGGTTTTCTTTCTTCCTGAAGCCTGGGATGATAAGAGATGCAGAAGGAAGAATGACATGTTTCTGTCCCATTCTGTAGATGTAAAGAACATTTATTAAATATTTACATTGTTATACAAAAGTGCTTCTACATCATAAATTGTAACCAAACAAATAGAAAATAGATGGCAATAAAATCACAGACTACTAGCCCCTGTAAATGCTGAAATTACCTCATGTCCCCATGTAAAACAACTGCTGTCTGAATAGGGCTATGTCTATAATAACTGCTATGGCAAATATTTAATTCATGCGCTTGTGCGTATGTGTAGTGAAAATAGACAACCATCTGTTAACTGACTGTTGCAGTTGTCATCGGGGCACTTGTGAGATATCATCGATATACGATTATTTTGTCATATCACCCTGCTCTATTTGACAGTTCTTTAAAAACAGCAGTTTAAAATATTGTGGTTTAACAAAAAAGGATGACAAAATATTACCAATCCCTTAGTGTCCAGCAGCCAAGGAAAAACAGAAAATGGTGGAGGATTTCTCTGGATTATGGACAAGGTGCTGTCTGTATACAAAAGTTGCTCTCATCTTCTGCATGATGACTTCTCTGTCACTTGTATGGTTCATCAAAGAGATGGCCTCTAGACTTCGATCATCATCTAGCTGATCATCATGGTAACACATCTGTCTTCCAAGCAACAGACCACCTGTTTCCTCTGTCCTTGGATCATCCTTACTTGCATGGTTTTGGGGTTTTGTTCCCCTTTGAACTGTCTTTAGGCGCCATAACAAGAATCCAGTGTTTTTCTGGCCATCATAAAAATGTTCCTAACAAAACAACAAGACAAATTCAAACGCAAGGTTCAATTACCCCCCCCCCCCCCCACCTCCACAAACACACACACACACACACACAAAATTAATAATCAAACAATTGATTTTGATTTCAAACAAACATTTCTATACCAACATATCAAATGATCACTGATAATAACTTACAAATCCAGTCCTCTCTTGAGGATCTCTGAGTGAGGGAAACAAAGTGATTATTCCCAGTGCATACTTCTGCTTGGTAAGTCAGTGTGGGATTCTCGTGTGCAATGGGAAAGCTCAATGTTAATTCTCAAAAAAGAGAAAAATGGCATTTCAACATCCCAAGACTTTGAATTATATTTGGAAACTTACCCTTCTGTCTCAATCATGTGTGCAACCAAGATGTTCACCATCACTTTTCTCGTGTCATCACTAATTGTCAATTTTACCTAATACTCCTTAAGCACATAAGCTCCACATGGTTTTGTCATAAAAAGAGAAACAATATAAACAGAGACACATTATTGTGAGAGCAGAAAAGATCTGCACCATTTTCCTGATCTGGAATGGACCATTACTACATTGGTTTATATAACAAAAAAATCTCCATAAACTGCATGGAGAAAAAAATAATACATTTTAAGTATGCACGAATGCTGTACAATGATGTTGTTTTAACCCCCAGTATAGGGCTAATGAGACACACATCCCTCGCCTCTGAGCTTTGTGAAGCCTCATCCTCTCTTCTGACTCTTTTCGGACTAAGCAAGCCACTGTCATCACTGCTTCTTGAAGTTATGGACAGTGTATCTGTATCTGTAAAACTGACTGAAGATCGAGGTGTGGACGGACCTATAAATGTTTAAAGTGGTGTTAAATTTTATTTTATAATCTACAGGTTATTTTAATTAACACAAGGCTAATTTAGAGAATTCTCAAACAGAAGTCCTAAACTCCTGCTGTCGCAATAAAATAATTGGCCAACATTAAACAGAAAAAGTTCCTTGGTCACCCACTCACCACTGTCATTCAGTTAATCTTTTATGACAAAGCACATTCCACTGGTGGTCACTAGATCAGGAAATACGTCTTTATCCACCTCTGTACCAGTTTCATCTGCAACTGTCACTGGAAGATCTTCAGGTATTGAGAACTTCACTTTCACTGCAAAAAAAGATGTGGAAGACAATACCATTTATTTATACCATAAAACATTCCTTTCCAAAATAGTTTTCTTTATTAACACAAAGATAGAGGAATATAAACCTGTAATTTTAAATAATGGGTGGATTAAATAACAGTGATGATGAAGAAAGTCACTCACCCTCTGCTAAAAATCCTCTGGAATTCGTATATACTTCTTCTGATTTCAAAATTGTGCTTTGATGATCATCTTGACCTCTTACTGAACTTACTGAAGGAGAAACAAACACATTTACTGGCTTGCACTTTCCAAATTTGGTAAAATGTTGTAACCCTCTGTCCACACTGATGTTGTGCATTAGATTTTATTGCAGTGGCAAAATATTTGTAATTACATGACTAAGAACAAACATCCAACTTCACTTCTTCACAATACAGGTTAGGGTTAGGGTTAAACTCAGAGCTAAACTCAGAGTTCCTCGAGAAAGAGAGCTCATGTTGTGCATGTGCATATAAACTGCTTTGACATCACTGAAAAAATTATGAGCCCGCATGTGATTGGAAAGGGCATAGCTTGTTCAGTTTGAAGAGTTTATCATGCTGAATATTTATTTAATATTTAATTATATCATAGCTGTTGGCGATTTTGATAGTCACATTGGCCATCGCAATTTCATTAATTTTACAGCCCTGAGTGTACAGTAAACGTTTCTACACATATTAATTTGCTATTGTTTTAATATTAACTTAAGAAACTGGATATTTTCGGTTATAAATCAAATAACTAGCTAAGCAGTGAATTCAGAGAGGTTAGGGCTTCCTTATGATGGCGGCAAAATCGAAGCCATGTGCTACTGAGGGAAATGTAACAGCATCATTGTGGAGATCGCCTAACTACAGTTCTTTTAATTAGCAAAATGGCCCTGAATTAGACTTAAATAAAGCTAAGAAATCACAATTTCTAGATAAATCAACTGTTGAAACGACTATCCTGTGAACTAAGACAGCAAGCACACCTACATTTTAACAAACTCAGATGAGCTTTGAAGGTAATTGTTTAATTCTAAATACAACAACTAATGTTATAAACAAAACATAATTTAAATTCAAAAACACTTACTTTACTATTTGTCCTGTCGATAAAATCGCCTGTTCCATCACCTGCTCAAAGCTGAGACCAGAAGAAAATGGTGCTTGTCAAGAAAGTTTCAGCGCACAGCGTGTAAATTTCCCGGATGTATCCAGTTACACTGCGAGAGTTAATTTTAATTAACTCTCCACAATTTCACCAAACAGAGGGCAGTGTTTACACTAAATGGCGTCATTCTTTGAAGTTTAACTCCAAAATATCACTTTACTCTAAAATCGCTTAACACCGGGATTTTAATACCGGCAGTTTTGCTGTGCTTGTTCAGTAACCAGAACTTGTTCAATAACCAGTTTCAGTGTGTGCAAGCTTGTTCAATAACCAATAACAAATAAATAAATAAAAATATTGTTGTCATAATTATAACCTGTGCTCTATTGTCCCTTGTTTATTTCGCTACTCCATTTCTCATGTCCAGCCAATTATGTTACCTGTGTCAACCAAGTTTTTGTATGGTCAACTGTGTTACTGCTGAGTTTTGAATAAAAAAATAAATACTCAGTTGCCTACTGAACAACATGTATAGTATCAAGAGATTGCCAGAGGTGTCCTTTATCCCTCAAGGTAGTTCTTTTCCAAAACAGCATATACAAATTTAACTTGTTTGAGAAAATGCAAGGACCTCTGAATTACTTTTGTGAAACTAGAGAGGTCTTATGCCTTTAAATATTTTTAATATTTAATAATAAGTGTTAATGATCACAATTATTGCTTTTGGTAAGTGGTTACATAATCTATCAAATCAGGTGGCTATTTAAATTCTAGGTATTTTCCCAAGCTATGAAAAATTACTTATTTTGTCAGTAACATAGTTGACTGGAATATATCTATCATCTCTGCTTTTTGAAAAAAAAATATCCTAAACCAGGTAACCCTGAGTTTGCCTAATACAATAAGTATTTAATTTTAAGGGTGTTATGTAAGGTCATGTTTGCATTTTTGGGAAAAAAAAATAAAATCATTATTTGCACTGTCAAATCCCAAATGTACTCCTAATTATAGAATGACCCACAAACACTTAATAGCGATAAACAACAGAGTCAAGCCTTACTTTACTAAAATCCCATTTATTGGGCACTAATTTGCTTGTGCAATCTAAAAAATTGAATGTGTGCTTCATGATCATATTGTGGGTAATATATAATGTATACTGTATAGGCCTATTAGTAAAATAATATAAACTTATTAGTCTCTATATCATAAGTATTCAATATATTTATTTAGAAATGTCATTTGTAGTATACGTATGTTTATTTGATCCATTTATGGTATTATCAACCATAAGCATTGCAATCCCTGGTATTTAGTGAGAGCACACTATCAGCGATTGAGCAGTTGATCAGACTACCCGGGTACAACACACTTGAACAGGTTTCAGAAGAATTGCATAACGATCACCTGAATTCATAAAATGTGGTATTGTTTACACGTTTAAGCTATTGTCACCACATTTATACCAGAATATCACAAATCATACCCATAAATACCATCAATCTAAATTTCAAACTGCTAACTATTTAGTTTGGATCAATACCAATGTGTATCTCTTGGCATCTCTCAATGCATTCTCTCAATGAATAGATGTGCACCAGATGATAATGGGTAATTCATTATTTTAATTAATTATTTATTAATAATTCCTTTTTGCTATAACTTTTAAAGCATTTTCCTAGGCACTTAAAGCACTTTACAAAGTATTATTAAGTGGTGCTGCCCACCACCAGTGTGCAGCATCCACCTGGATGATGCAACAACAGACATACTGTAGACTCGAGACTGAGTTCAAGACCATACTTTCATGGTCATGGTCATGTCATGGACTCATGAGCATTTGGACTCAGTCTTGACTAAGACTCGAACAGATGTGGATTCGGACTTATCCCCGAGTCCCTTTTGAAAAAAAAAAGCACCATGAAAGCTTAGATTTATCTGACAAACATTACTCTGACTGACAATATCAGTGATTATGATGTGTGTCCCGTATTTCAGTCGGTTGTGTCAGAACTAGTGATGCCCGATTCACAAATAAATAATTCTATTGAGTCGTTTTTTTTTTTCAGCGACTTGGCCAAACCGGCTAGCAAAAAAGTCTGAATCGATTCGCTATTCAGTCCAATTCGTTCAGATTGCTGTCTCACTCAATAATTTACAGTAGTATCTCACTCAGTAAAACAGCATCGGTATGTTTCAGAAAACAGAGAACAACCCAATCATTGGATGAAGTAGATATTTACCTACAATCATTTGAAACAAAAAACTTTGAGAAACTTCCATTAGTGCTGTGTCATGTTAATAAGGGTCTGTTCACACATGTAAATGTGCTAAACAGATGTCTTTGATAGTTGCACCAGGTATTGCTATGTTCCCTATCTGTCTCTCACTCGACGTTGTGTCGATGTAGTGACACTAGGGGTCACTCTTGGGAGCCCGAGACACCTCTGGTCTTTGATAAAGGCCAATGAAAATTGGCGAGTGGTTTTTGCATGCCACTCCCCCGGACATACGGGTATAAAAGGAGCTGGCGTGCAACCACTCATTCAGATTAACTCTTCGGAGCCGAACGGTCAATGTTTACTGAGCTGACTGTTCATTCACCTCTGCTGGATCTGACGGCGCATTTCAGTGGTTTCTCCCTCCTCTGCACTGGTGCACTGCAGAGAACGCCCCTGGGTGCTTCGGCAGAAAAAAGATAGTATATTTTCCTAAAAGAGTATATTTCTCTAAAAGAGCGGCACACACGGAATGTCTTTTTAAAGATGCATCTTTTTAAAGATGCCTTTCCGTTTGTGTATTATTCCTGGTTGCGGTCGTTACCCCAGTGGCTCCCCGCCTCGGTCATTCTACCTACGGGTATGAGGCCAGCGTGGCTAGCACTGGGGGCGATTTGGGGACCCCAATGGGACCGCCGGGTATCTCCCCACAGACCTCCCATTCCCCAGCACACTCGTCTGCCCCGATCGGGCTTCCGGATGAGTCCGCCGGCTTGTCTCACGACGAGTTCGACCTCTTGTTCAGAGCCCGTGAATCTGATGAGCTCTGGAGCGCAGCATCAGAGAGCGGGCTTGTCCAGTCAGACGCAGAAGCCTCAGCTGGGCTCCCCCCTTTGGGGATGATTGCCCAGCTGAGGCCCAGGGCGCCGCTCAAAGCAGCCACACCCCGCTCCAGTACCTTTCTTCCCGGAAGTGCACGAGGAGCTGACAAAATCATGGAATGCACCTTTTACTGCCCGGTCCTGATTTTTCAGCTCCCCCGCCCTCACTACCCTCGATGGAGTGGTGGCCAGGGGCTATTCGGTGATTCCCCCGGTGGATAAGGCACTCAAGGTGCACCTATGCCCGCAGAGCACTGACACCTGGCGCAGACACCCAAAGCTCCCGTCCAAGGCCTGTAGGTTTACGTCGTCCCTGACGGCCAAAGCCTACAGTGCTGCTGGACATGCCTCTGCCCTACACGCCATGGCTCTCCTGCAGGTCCACCAAGCCAAGGCACTAAAAGAACTGCACGAGGGTAGTTCCGCTCCAGATTTGATGCAGGAACTGCGCTCGGCGACCGACCTCGCTCTCCGGGTGACGAAGGTCACGGCGCGGTCTCTTGGGCGGGCGATGTCCACATTAGTGGTCCAGGAACGCCACCTTTGGCTCAACCTGGTCGAGATGGGTGAGGCCGACAAGGCACAGTTCCTTGCTGCCCCTATCTCCCAGGTTCGGCGACACCATCGAAGACTTTGCCCAGCAGTTCTCGACGGTGAAGCAGTAGACGGAGGCTTTCTGGCAAATCCTGCCCCGGTGTGGCTCAAGATCCCACACCCCGCCTGCTTGTTGCCAAGGGCATCCCCCTGCGGTGACTGCACCGGCTCCGCCACAGCCCGCCCCTTCGGCCAGGCCCAGGCGTGGAGCCCACCGCATTAAACAGACGCCACCCATCTCACGGCCGGCCGCCAAGAACCCACGAAAGGCTTCAAAGCGCCCTGAGACAGGCGACACAGGGTTGACGAAACCCACTGCCTTGGAGCTGGTAAGAAGACCACTCCATCCCCCGGTGGAGAGCCTGGAGGAGAATCTTTTGTTGCCTTTTCATTTGATTTCGCCGCATGCCCAAGCAGCTGCAGTAACCAACAGTTCAGCAAAAGAGCAGTTTCCTCGTTCCCTGGGTCACATACCCGGTGTGCACGGCCGTCATCACGACCGCCGTCAACCATTCCATTTTTGCAGGTCTGGCGCTCCAGCGGCGGTCTCCCTGCCCCTGCGTGCCCAGCTGTGGCACAAATCCGCCCCCGATGTGACAGTCTCCATGGGTTACGAGGACAGGCCTCTTCCTCTCCCGTCCCAGGCTATTTCCACTTAAATATCCCCCCTCTCTCTGGGCGAGGTGTGGTCTCCGCGGTGTCCTCCCCTTGGGAGGGACACCCCCGACTAGACCTGATCGGCCCAGTCGGATAATCCCCCTTTTTTTTAGGGAGTGGAAAAAAAAAGGGGAAAAGAGGCCACGACTGGGCTAGCCTGTCTCTATCTTTTGGGTAGCCGACTTGTCCCCAAAGGGCCGTTCGACACTCATAACTATGTTGGGGGAGGTTACATGTTGGCCTGGTGCGCTGGCTACGAGGCACACAGTTGTCTGCCTGTCACACACCGCCAGTTCACGTAACACAGTTCAGCCAGTTGCAGCGTTTTGTATAGGGACCCCTAGTGTCACTACATCGACACAATGTTGAGTGAGTGACAGATAGGGAATATCATGGTTACTTGCGTAACCTCCGTTCCCTGATGGAGGGAACAAGACGTTGTGTCCCTCCTGCCACAGCGCTGAACTACCCGCTGAAACGGCCGGACCTTTTCTTTGGCCTTTTATCAAAGACCAGAGGTGTCTCGGGCTCCCAAAAGTGATCCCTAGTGTCAGTACATCGACAAAACGTCATCATGGAACGGAGGTTACGGAAGTAACCATGATGTTTTCTGCACTTCATGCAGTGAAGTTATTTTGTCAAGTAAAAAAAAAAAATAACATCAACTGTTAAAAATGTGTCTCGAGACACCTGTGTCCTGTTTTACTTTTTCGTTGCACTTCGTTGGTGAGGAAATTGTAAACAAGTTGAATGGTAAGGTTTAGATTCACTATCTATGTAAACATTTATCATATTTTGTAAATTATTGTTAGGTTTTAGGCATAGTACAGAAATACTGTATTTTGTATAGCAGAAATATTTACTTGAATTTAATGGAATATAATAGTTTATAGAAGCTGGTAGTTTGTATTGCCATGCAAAGCCACATTGGCACTTTGCACCTGTAATTTGAGTTTTTCACTGACATTTTGTAAACACTGATGCCGTAATTGTAATACAATTGTGTTTACTTAACCCTTTAAAGCCTGAGCCCAAATTTCGAAAATTCCATTCTGTGCCAGAATATGATATTCATATCCATATTCATATTACATTCATATTCATATAACATCACACACCTGAACTGTATGTACCATATTGAAGAGAAGAACTAGGGCTTTCAAATTATATAAATATATGTATGATTATTAAAGGCTAATCATCCTTTATCAATAAGATTTCACACAGCAATTTTTACAAAAATCTTCTCCAGCCACCATACTTCATCAGACAATTGCAATTTCAACCATTTTAATTACAAGCTAGAGGGAAACTTAGAGTGTATGAAATATACATAATGTTGAATAGTAGACAGATTAGAAATGTAATCTATTATTTAAAAGTTATGACCATTCTAGTGATTAGTGGGAAAACGGAATAAAACAAACATTTAGAATGTTAAGATACATTTCACATGACCACTCCTCAAATACTCCTTTGGAGCACCTGTAATAATAAATTGAGTTTGCATCTGAAATTGAAGGACACAAACACTGAAATATACATTTTATGTGTTCAATAAAACACACACTTTATTTAATTCGAACATTAGAATTAAACACGAATTACACAGCAAAACATACAAAATCAAACTTTCGAACTATGTACAGTAAATACATTTTTAATAAAGAGTGCAGGAACAGAATATATATAAATTCATACTCAATAACTGCAATACCTGTGGAGAGAAGAGAGGGAGAAAAGAGGGAAGGGGGAGGATAACAACACCAGTAAACACAGCCCAACCTAGGCCTCTTCGCGAAAATGGTCACACTCAGCTGAGTGCCAAGACTGAAGACAGTTCCTATCGCGAACCAAGCAAAGTCTTTTGCCAATACATTCCAGCGCGCAACAAGCTACTTTAGTTTTATTTTCAGTCCTACTTTTCCGATAGCATAGCCAACATCTCTTAGAGGACTCTTCAAATTTAGGGACATGGGCTGTGTGGAGTGATGATGAAGGAGGGTCTACAGGCTTTAGTGTATGCAAAGGGAAACTTGCGTGAATATCGATACCTCCCAGCTGACGAGCCAGGTTTTCTCTGAAATCTATCTGGGTCTGCCATTCCTTAAACAATATGAAACTATTGATGACAGCAATGTCTATGAAGTGGAAAAAAAGAGTCTCCCACCACTTCTGAGTTTTTTGTAGGACATCATAAAATTTTATCATTTGGTCTGACCTATCAACACTGCCCATGTTTTTGTTATAATCGCTGATGACAGTGGGCTGGAGGGATACTTCTTTTGTCCAGTCGCCATAATTGTTTACAAACCTAGTAATTTCGGTTGAGCCATTCACATTGCGGAAATTGGAGAGGCATGCAACTGCATGCGTGTCCTTCCACTGAATTACAAGTATATTCCACTCAATCCTACACCACCTCATATCCCCACGAACTGTCTGGTGTTCCCATCTTTTGATGTCTTTAAATTCTGCAGAAAACAGTTTACGATTCACCCTGCATGTCCCACAGGCATTAGTTCCCATTTCTAACAACTTAACCATAAGAGCTGGGGACGTGTAAAAGTTGTCAAACCAAACATTGTGGCCCTGGTCTTTGAATGGCAGCAGTATCGATTCAACTACTTTGGTGGCCAAGTCAGTGACACGCCCATCATGACTACCTGTGTAAACATTAAAGTCGAGAGTATACCCCGAGTCTGATGTTGCAATTAGCCATAATTTAAAACCCCACCGAGTAGGCTTGCCCTTCATGTATTGTTTAAATCCTGACCGAGCTTTAGACTTCTAAAGCTTTAGACTGTTCATCTATTGCGAGATTTTGGTTAGGCTGAAAGAGCTGCTGGCATTTTTTTTTGAGGTGGTCCATTCGATAACGCAACTTCCTAAGGTGATCCTGATTAATGTAGAGCTAATGTAGAGCTGCTAAAAGAGCCTTGTAGCGGTCACGCGACATAAATCCCCTCGCCCACGAGCCCTGAAGTGTCCCCAATGACGATGGGAATCAGGGAAAATTGTAAACCCCATGTAAATTAGCAACCCAAGGAATTTGTAAAATTCATCGGGGGTCACCTCCATCCAAGCTCCTTGGTAGCTGGAATATGACGGACAGTTTAGGACGAGCTCCCACCCCTGATGGTTTGTAAAACTGCATATCTCAGCAACTACAGCCTGAGTAAAAAACAGCATGAAAAAGTAAATTTCTCGCAACATCATATTGGAGGTTGACCGCACAGCCTGATGCATGCTCCCTAAGTCAATACCGAATGGACGGCTAGGTTTAAATGGGAGGGGTTTTGGTGCCTGTGAATCGATGTCAGAGTACGAGGAATAAGAAACAGAGTCAGGGAAGCGTTTACGTTTTCTAGCTGACTTGGGACCTGTGCGAGAATGGCTAGCCATACCCAAAATAATAAGAGTAACAGTGTTAGTGTTACTATGAGTATCAGTCATATGAGAAATAGAAACACAATACATACACATTCATACATACCCAGTTGATGGTCTTGGCTGGGGATCAGGTTCCATCTCATCCTCCATCCTGCAGTAGTTCCTGGTCCAGCAGATCTTCCTCCTGTGTGCTCATGCCCTCATGAGCCATGTTCTCCTCTGCTATGAACTTAAGCTCATCAGCAGTCAGCAGCCTCCTCCTCTTGAGGGTGCTGAACAGAGAGCCATAGTCTCAATCCATCTCTACAACAGAAAAAAAAGTACAATTGGTAGCCAGCAGTGTGTTCTTCACAAATCCATACACTGAATAGTTACCAAAGGCTTGCAGACTAAGCAGAATGTCCAAATGCAGACAGCCCTCTCACACTTACCTCGTGAACAGGAAGCTACACACAATCTAAAATCATCTCAAACCTCCTCTAGTCTCGGTCTTGACTCAAACTTAAACTTCTCAGGTTTTAGCCTGGACTTGGACTCCGATGAGCAGGTCTCGACTACAACACTGCCAGAATGCCCACCACATCCCAGCTATTTATGGAGAGGACAGTCACGTAGCCAATTCATATACTTTATACAGTATATAGGGTATTATTAGGGAGCCATGATGGATAGAGAAAAATGGGAGAATTTGGCAAAGACACCTGAGTTACATCCCTACTCTTACATGTGCCCTAGGATTTTTAATGATCACAGAGAGTCAGGACCTCAGTTTAATGTCTCATCCGAAAGACAGTGCCTTTTTAGAGTATAGCATCCTCATCATAGAAATGTGGGATCTATCAATTGAACGTACATCGTATGGAGCACTTGAGGTGTATACAGATTTATTGATTTAAGTTATCTAGCTTTGTGCTGTCTATTTTATTTATTTATTTATTTTTTGTGCCTTGAATTGTATTGTTTGTTGTGTGTGTGTGTGTGTGTGTGTGTGTGTATATATATATATATATATATATATATATGCACGTACACACAACAGTTAGTTCCGGTCCTCGAATCTGATTGGACGAGAGACGTTCCATGAGTACAGCACTCTGACGTTTTACTGTTTGTATCACTCCGCTTGTGTTCGTGGCATTCTACACTAAAGCATAAGAGCAATGCAGATGTGTTAAGAGCTATCTGTCTCTTTACATTTAACATTGTGACATTACATATTTTATCCAGCAGGTGGAGGCAAAAGACCATTTTTGTGTGTAATATGAGCCAGTTGGTGACGTAAAGTGAGTCAGCATCACTTAGTGTTTACATTCAACAGCACTCTGTGATTGCTCGTATTACTACTACACTACTAAAGCCAGGAAATAGCTTTAAACGGCTTTAAACTAACAACTTCAGCATTAAGGCTCATCACACCTGAGAGACACAACAGACTGATTAATTACACAAACTCAAGGCACTTACCTCTTACAGGAGTTACCACATTGGAGAGAAAATACTGTTCAAAATGGCTGAGGAGATTGCGGTTTCTATAGTGAATGACACTTGCGCACTAGCTACCGCAAAATAGGGAGGAATACCCCCCACTTGGACAGCTATTTTTTTCCACTGAGAAAATAGGATGAATTTAACCAAAATGTCATTATCTTCAGAAAGCTGACAAACAGACTACAGCATCATTAACAGATGATCGCACACACTCCATATCTCTTTCTCACTCTCACTCACACACACACACACACACACACACACACACACACACACATACATCATTGTTTTTCCAATAACATGTTAGAAACAGCCCAAGCTGTGATAGTTGTAGTTCTAAAGTGATGTTTTTGAATTACTAATGGAGGCTTGAACACATCATTTGTTTTGAAGCAGCAATGGCAGATTCTGATCCGTGGCGTAAGAAAGTACGCACAAATGCGTTTTTTATGACCATACTCAGTTTTTCCTAATTTTCTAAAATGTACTTGTTAATTGAACTGTTATGGCCCTAAATCAGCAATGCTGTGATTGCCTACGGCACTCTGCCGAATCACAGCAGTGCTGATGTAGGGCCATATCACACTCTTGCTCGTGTGATATTGCTTACTGATTGCTGGTGTGAGCCAAGCAGATTTAGAAACTGGTGTGGTGCTGATTTTTGAATGAGAACAACGCATTAAGTTCAGATATGATTTTTGTTCTGAATACAGTATAATTTTGCTTAAAACAATTTTCGTATTACATTAAGGCATGCCAGCAATCCAGCACTGGGTTTGTATATGTTGTCTCTAAGTTTGGAATCGATGCCTTTTTCATGCATCGATAATCAGAAAATGTATCAATATCAGCATTTTTGTTCAGACATAAATAGAGCTACTCATTGCAAAATAGTGTTTGTCTTTTCATACATATTTCTCAAAGTGATTTTTGTCAAGTGTGAGCGCCAGGGTAATCTAAAGGGGGTCACACCATGGACGCGTCTGGTAGAGGACATGGCACTTTCTAAAATTAGAAACAATAATTTTTTTAGAAAGGTATGCACTCCACCACCAACACTCGGCGTCTGTCGGTGGCACCCAGCCAAGACGGAGGCTGCTCAAAATTCTGCAGTGCCACAAAGTGCAATTACCTTGCATAGTTTGCCTTTAAACTCGACCCAAATCATTATAAAAGTACATTGATTATTTACTCTAGCCATCACTAGATGATACAGTATATTGTGTATATGTTTCTTTCATTTAGTTACAAGTATGTTTTTTGTGGTTTGACAGCTTTAATGAAACCTATACAAGGCTATATATAGATAAATTACATTCTAAACATCTCCATTTGTAATTGTTCAGTTTGCGCAGTTACACTAGTTTCATATGTAGCACGTGACACACGTGGCTTACAATCTAAGCATAAACCACTTTCTAATGCCTTGGATCAGATCAGAACACCACGTTCGCTTTTGAGCCGGCGTTGCAGCGAGACAAGGGAAATAACCACAGAAGACTGGGTTATAGCTGAAAAGGTAAATAATTTTCTTTTGTATTTCTGTGTATTACTTATTTGCGTGGGAGAGAAAAAAAAAAACAACAAAAAAGAAAAACAAAATGACAGTTTCAAAAAAATAAAATATTTCACAAAAGAACCTTTAAACAACTGTGTTTCTTTTTCACATAAATGGTATAACCAGTTAACATTCAAAACCCAAATTACAGTTATATGACTCAATAACCTTCGTGTTCCCTTTTTTCAGAACAATCTCAATAAAAGATGGGGAAAACAAAACAAAAATAAACAATAGTTTGGACGATAAATTTCGGGTAAAATATCCAATGACACCCAAATCAGAGTTCTTTTTCAGCTAAATGTCTTTGATGGGAATGACTCAAGTAAATAAACAGGAGTTTAGCTCAGTTCAGTGTCTTTCATACATCTGTTTCAGTGTTCAGTTTAAAGAATACAGATACGCAAACTCCGAGATGCAAAAAGAAAAAAAAAAAAAACAGTTCTTGTCCACAGTTGTGATATTATCCAGGGAAAGGATAAAATGAATACGTGTGGTCCTACCACTTCGATGAAACACGAAATGTTGTCCAAGCTCAGGAAAAACCAGGTTGGCTTGCCAATTTCTATCAATGTTGAACACTCCTTGTTGCTGGCAGAAACAGTTTTTCTCAGGACTCCAAGAGACTCCTCGTTCAATATCAAGGGATATATTGAAGGACAGGGAAAACAAAATAGAGAAAAGGGTGGAAAGAAAAAAACAAAAAACCCAACCAAGAATAAAATGATAACGATTAGAAATAATCTCTGATGAATCAAGGAAAATCTGTTTTATGCAGTTTCTGTCAGATGAATCAGCTCATTTTCTCGTTCAATCCTTGGAGTTAATACAAACGCGATTAGAACTATTTAAACAACTTTTTCCTGTTAGCGATGTCTTAACTATGAATCTCAATTATTAATCTAGTATTTCTCACTTTCTCAAATTTAGAACTGCTACTAACACGCATCACTGCTCCAGCGGCCATTTCACTTCATTACGTGACGAGAGACTGTTCACCTCTATTTAGTACTAGAGATGAGGCAACCCACTAAGGGCGGAGCTATTCCTAATTGTTCAATTTAATTTCTTTTCTAGTTTGTGACATTTACTACATTTCTTCAGCAATATTTGATTACTAAAACATTAAAATAATATAATAAAATATATGTGCATTACAATAATTCTTTTTTTTCTTTCTTTTACAGGTTTAATATGGGCTTTAGAAACCTTGGTTACACATACACTAACCTGCAAATTCATCAATGTCATTCTGTTCATTCTTAAAGAATTACAAAACCTCTGTAAATGTTGTGTGTATGGTAACTAGATTCACAACTTTGGCAGGGCTGCCAACTTTTGAGTTCAGCTTGGAGTGAGAGTTGTTGAGCGGGGGAAGGAGCAAGAGGAGGGGGAGAGATGCTGTGCTGCTTTTTTCCCCGATTGGTCTGAAGAACTCACTGCTGCTTGGTGCTGCCTGCTCTGTCTTGTCTGTCTGTGCACTGTCAGTGTCCTCTCTGCTCCGCAACATTATCACTGTGTGAGAAAAGGGACATGTAGCGAGTGAGCGTGAGAATAGTGTCAATTGCGTGAGTCTCATGCTCAGTGTGTGAGAGCTGGCAGCCCTGACTTTGGACAGCCACCTGCACCGCATCGACGCATCCTGTGTGTTACATGCACCTTGTTCTACCCACCAATCTTCTTATTGTTTAATGGCCATTCACTCCTTAGGGGTATCACTGCCACATACTGTATATTATACGTCCTGCTTGGGTGATGCATCTGTAATGATGATTGTTAGGATGTGACACTCCTATCCCCCAGACTAATCAGAGCCCGGGCTTCAGCTGGTACTGCGTGTTCAGCTCCTTTAGCTTACACATTGGGCTCATCATATGTCACTTCTCATCCGGCTTCATTATTAAGTACAGTACAAGTTATTTTACCCCCTTGTGGTCTCCCAAAAACTATTACACCAGACTACATTGAACAGAAGGCCAACTGACAATGAACTGGAAATCACACAAATTAAGCTTCTAATTTAAATGTCGGCTAATGTTATTTTACTGATGTCTCAAAAATGTATCGAGAAAATAATATGCCAATCAATAATCAATTTATTGATATTGTATGACATTCATAGTAGTATTCCTTCTCAAAGTCTCCATTTTGCAAAAATGATATCAGCAGCCATTGGCACTTGGAAATTTGCCTTTTGATTCTATTGATTTGCACATAGAGTTACCATTTCTGAAATGACTTCCAGGCATGATAAATCATCTTGCGTGCAATTTAACCAATTTGCTTTAAAACACTGTAAGGAGGCATGACCCAAATTACATATTCATTAAGGGAAACAAAAACTGAAAAAAACAAAAAAACAAAAAAAAAAACTATTCTGATCGTCTGAAAGAAGCAGTCCTCATTAAACTATGTTAGAAGACCAGATCTGATATTTTCTGCACATGTACTTATACAAGCCTTCTGATTACCAGTTATGTGCTTTAGTCCATTATGCCACCACCACTCCAGTTGCGCCACCACACTAAGACATGTTTGAATAAGTTTGCAAACGTAGGTGGTTATGTAATGCAAGCATTCAATTTAGTGCTGTCATTAAAATATGTAATTGCAATTTATTTCATGACTTTTCATAGTTAATCGTGATTAATTGCAGATTTTGAAAGTGCTGAAATGTGACTCTCTCTCTCGCTCGCTCTCTCTCTCTCTCTCTCTCTATTTATATATATATATATATATATATATATATATATATATATATATATATATATATACTTCTTTTCCTGTCAGAATTCACAGTAATATTTTATTACCATTTTCCAAACAATGTATTACACAGTATTATGATAGAAATGCACTGAAATAGAATTAATTAATGTTAAACGTTTCCCAAAGCTTAAGTGGGAGGTTGACTAATTGAAAGAACTAGTCCCCATAGGTTGAATATTCATTGCAATTAGTGACAGTAGCGCTTCCTGCGCTGTAACAGTTTAGGACAGAAAGCCTTTTAAGTGAGGTGAACGCTTCGCAAACCGCAGAACATAGCCATGCTCGACCCTGTTCAGCACCCAACTGGAAATGCCCGGAAGATCGCGCCACCTGTCCACGTAAGTGGCCAGAGGACACAAGGATTCAAGGAGCTTCTCGAGTTACTTGCGCTCACATTGAATTCAATCAGGCTGACCAAGTGCTGCCTCTGTATGAGCTTAGCCCAGGCATACAATATTGGGGCGTCCAGAGCATGAAAGATGTTATTGCAACCCTAAAGAAGAAAATTCTGATGAAATGGAGTTGTGCTCCAGTGTATATGCCTGCGATCATGCATGCATATGGGCAAAGTGCCAAGCGGCATCTGCCAATAGACTGGTGTGTGATTGTAAAGGACTTATGAGATCGTCACTCCTGGGAGAAGCTTCCCATAGCACCAGCAACTGACACAGTATCAAAGTGACTGACTGGAAAGAGAACATGATTCTATGAGACCAAGTTGATTAATACACAAGCCTTTAGTAAATAGGGCCTCATTGTGTTTTCGTTCAACTTTAAATTAAAGAGTTAAGAAGGAACCACAATTAAGTTTATTATGATCCGAACATTAACAAAACGTAACTTTTTCAGTGTATGTCTGTTTTGTTTATGCTCAGTACTCTCCTGAAGAAAAGATACATTGCTGTGTTTCTTAGATATCATTCTGGGAAGGTTTCATTTACCAAGAAAAGTAAAAGCCATTACTATGCATATTACCTATGGGCATTTCTCAGCAGAGCTGGACGGCTTGCTTTCAGTTTCTGTTGATACCATATAATAAAAAAATAAATCAAAAAAATGTGGATCATATTTCCAGTAGTAGCATTTAATGTGCGTCCCCATCTCCACTCAAAATAATGTGCATGTTTGGGAACCTGCTATATACTCACATTTGCCACAGACACAAGCTATACAAATGCAAATGTAATCTGCCTGTCCTCCTTGATATCCTAATTGTTTGCAGCTGCACTCCAATCTTTAGGATAAAAGCAGTATTTGCTTCTATTAGAGTATGCTCAGACTGGAGACCACTCTCTCACAGAAGGCAAATCACTTAACCATTTCTGGTGTGGAGGAAAACAGATCATTGTCAACACCAGATGACTGCACGCTAATCCAGGGATTAGACTGAAGGTCTTCTGGCTAACATTACTAAAATAAATAGCTTAAAAGTTCAGGCTTTTGGTGTCACAAGATTAAAGAATGTCTCAGACTGAATGAAGTGAAGTGTAAATATAAACACTGAGCCAGCACTAATAGAAATAGTGCCATGCTGTTACAAAGGTTTTCTGGACATGTGCCATGGTAATATCATGGTATTCTTTAAGGTACCTTGGAGCATGATGTTTTATGTAAGTATTAATTGAACCCAGAAAGTTAAATTATTGAAAAATAATCCACAACCTAAAAACGGAATACATACATGTTTACGCTTATCAAATAGTTACCAAATGAACATTTGTTTATTTCAGTATTTCCTTATCTCATAGTGTAGGTGCTACTGGTTGTTTAGATCAGTGTTACTATCAGAAATAATTGGTAATTATTTCTTATTAATTATTAATTCATATTTAAATTAAATAACATAATCTAACTCATTAAAGCCTCACACAGGGCACCATTAATGTTGTGCGCTACATTCAGGAGCGGGTTTGGTTATTAGTAATAATCAAAGATAATTATTCATTATTAAAATCAATAGAACATTGATGAGAATCAATGTTAGCTTTTTAATCCTTTCAATCAACAATCATCAAAGATAACCATCAATTATCAAATTCAACAGAATATTAATTATTATCAAAGATAATCATTAATTATTAAAATCAATGAAACATTGATTAGAATTAACACTAGCTTATTGATCCTTCAAATTCAACAATCATCAAAGATAATGATCAATTATCAAAAATCAATAGAATATTAATAAGGGTTAATATTGCCGGGGCACCACCCTGGAATCAGGATCTAATAACCAGACAGTATGACAGTCTCAATATTAGATTGTTCTCTTAGGAAAATCGACGTCCGGAGAACATCGACCTTCAACAAGAAACAATGAAGGCTTGAATCCGAGCACTGATATCCCCTGCCAGCCTTTGACACAGGTGTATGCAAAACAAGCCAAAACACTTCTCTGTGAAATATAACAAAGTTTATTGATGCAGTAATATCAATTAATAATCAATACAATGCAATCAATAAACCTCCGACTTACAACTACAAACTAAACAGTGACATGATTAGATATGGTAACCAAAATAATCCTATAACACATGAGAGGAAGGTATGTGTGTGTGTGTGTGTGTGTGTGTGTGTGTGTGAATGGGTGTGTGTGTGTAAGGAGTGACACGCACAAAATGCCGGACATGACTCTCGTGGAGAGTACGTCACGCGAGATTTCCGGCCAGAGAATATGGCCGCGAATGTGGGCGGAGAGATGCCAGTTAATAGCGTCTGCCCGTTTACCACGTGTCTCCACTTGTACGATAACTTAGGGACAAAGCTGAGCTTTATGTGTGTGCGGGAATGTTTGTGAGGGGTCGCGTGTGTGTGTGGTTAGTACGAGAGAGAGAAAGAGAGAATAAAGTGGCGGCACCAAAGCCGGTTTCGCGATCGTTTGAGAGAAAGCAGCTGTTAGTTTATCACTCAGAGATACGGTGAATGGCTCGTAAACCGTCCCGCGGTCTTCAGTTCTTTAATGGATAAACTCAGTGTGCCAGTCTCACCCGCAATGGCGGAAATACACAACAGTCCAACGTGGTTGGACTACAACACAGCAAATATCTCATTTGTGATAACAGTATGTTACAGTAATACCTTAAGTATTATTAGCAGCAATGAGCGGACTCAGCGGTCCTTAAACTGTACAAGCAATAACCTTGATACACAAGAATAACACACTATAACATTCTATCTCTGCCCAGATGTAAACCTCTACTTGAATCGCATGAGGACGCAGGTAGAATGTGTGTTCATCCGTCGTTTGACTCCAACTTGTTTCCTTGAGTCTCGGGTGATGACGGGAGGCCGTTTCCTCGCTCTGTTGGTGGGCGGTACGGCTGCTGATTCTCGGCGGGCTGGCAGAGAAATCAGTGACATCGACTTGGTTGAAGAGGGAAGAGAAATCTTCTTTAATTATTTTTGTGTTATAATCTGGTGAGATTCGATACACCCTGCTTCATATTTGTTCTTTGGTCAGCATGGCAAAGAATTAAACACCCTCGGGCTCTGGAGATATTAAAAGACACTTACGTGGCTACCACCCCTGGAGTTCGCTAGTTCACTAGTTCGAAGCCCAGGGCATGCTGAGTGACCCCAGCCAGGCCTCCTAAGCAACCAAATTGGCCCGGTTGCTAGGGAGGGTAGAGTCACATGGGGTAACCTCCTCGTAGTTGCTATAATGTGGTTTGTTCTTGGTGGGGCACGTGGTGAAGTTGAGCGCGGATGGCGCGGTGGATGGCGTGAAGCCTCCACACGCGCTATGTCTCCGTGGCAACGCGCTCAAGCCACGTGATAAGATGCGCGTGTTGATGGTCTCAGATGCGGAGGCAACTGGGATTCATCCTCCGCCACCCAGATTGAGGCGAATCACTACACGACCACGAGGACTTAAAAAAGCGCACTGGGAATTGGGCATTCCAAATTGGGTGAAAAAGGGGTGAAAAAAAAAATTACGTGCTCAAGTTGAAACCTCTGACAGGCCCGCAGACCAGGGACTCTGTTTGGATGGTGCAGCGGGAGAAATCCAGCGGCAACTGGCGAGCATGTCTGTGATGCTGACGAAGGTTGTTGCAGACATGGAGGATCTCGCTGTAATACGTCGATTGATTATGGCAATGGAAACAGAGATTGGTTACAAGATTGTCGGACGTCGAGAAACGGATCGATTATCTGGAGTCATCGGAGAGAGAATTAGCTGCTAATCCGCTAGCGACCAAGGGATATTTGGAACACGTTTTTGAAAAATTGGAAGACCTTGAGAACTGCAGCCGGCAAAATAAAATCAGAAATGTTGGAATTCCTGAGCATGAAGAAGGCCGAGATATCATGAAATTCCTAGACGTGCTCTTCCCGAGTTTGCTCAACATAACAGGCCATAAGCGGGAAATCGAGCGAGCTCACAGAGTCCTGGCTCGCAGATCGGCTGAGGGAGACAGGCCCCGATCAATTCTGGCCAAATTTCTGAGATCATCCGATAAAGATTTTGTGTTGCGTAAGGCGAGGAGTAAAGGAAGGCTTTCTTGAAAGAATCACAACATTTTCTCGTTCCAGGACTTTACGATTTCAACGAGAGAAACGTGTTCGATTCAAAGAATGCAAGAAACTCTTACATCAACGGAAGATCGCTTTTGCACTGATGTTTCCAGCCAAACTGAGAATAGAGACTAAGGATGGCCGCAAAGTATTTACATGTCCCAAGCACTGTCCTTCATAGAAACATTGGAGTAAGCCATTTGGTGTTTCTCATGTGACCCCAGAGTGGATTAACTCACTGTACTTACTCTTGGCTGTCTGAGGAAGCTGGGCACTATTTTTGTTTCTTTTTGTGCTGGTTCCACCTAGCGGCTGGAATTTGTTTTGTGGAATAACACTCCTTCAAGAAACTTTTGCATTGATGGAAGATCGCTTTTACACTTAAGTTCCCAGGCAGATTGAGAATGGATACTAAGGATGGCCACAAAATATCTATATGTCCACAACAAGCGATGTCTTTTATAAAGCTGACAGACTGAGGAAGTCATGGTGTGTTTTTATATGTGGCCTCTGACTGAATTTGACTCGCTCAATACATTGTTGACCGCCTAGTGGCTGGACTTTGTTTTGTGGAATAACACTCCTTCGGGACAGTTGTGGATGAATCTGCACATTCTTTGTGCTTATGCCTTCTATTGGTTGGAGTTTATGGAGTATTTTTGCAGGACATTGGGAGGATTAAGTCATCTGCTGCACTCATGAACAGCTGGCTCACTGAACACTCATTTGACTGTCCGAGGAAACTGAACGGCTTTGTGTTTATTCTGCCTACTGGCTGGAGTTTGTTTTACAAAGCATTTTCTATTATGTGATTTTGCCTCACAAAATTTTTGCAGAAACACCGGACTTGAGCAATCCGATGGCAAAGTTGTAGCGGGGAGTCTCGTAGGTGTACATGGACTTTTTGAGTTTAGAGGGATTGACGGCGGTTGGCGTCGTGTGTGGGGTTAATGCGCACATTTTTCTTTTTTCCGTTTGTTTGGTTCGGGGGCAGGGAGTTCGGGGTTTGATTGTTGCACTAATGTTGGAATGTGGTATTTATAATCTTGTTTTTGACAAACAATTTATTTTTTCTATTATATCAAAATGTCAAATGTTAATATGAGTGGGTTATCTTTCTCCACATGGAATGTGAATGGGTTGGGGCACCCCATAAAAAGAAGGAAGGTTATTTCTTTTCTTAAGCGTGAGAAATATGAAATAGTGTTTCTTCAAGAAACTCATCTTTCCTCACAGGAAGCTGAAACATTTGGGAATATATAGGGTGGACATGTTTTCTTTAGTGCTGGCTCAAGTAAGAGCAGGGGAGTCATTACATTGATAAGTAAACATCTACAGTTCAAATCTCTCAAACAAATGAAAGATAAACTAGGAAGAGTCATTATTGTTTTAGCAGAAACTCAGGGGCAAATGTTGATTTTGGCTAATATTTACGCACCTAATGCTGGTGAGCAGGGCTTTGTTATAGATCTTGAAGGGATGTTGTAAGCCGCTAGCACCCCTCATGATATAATATTGGGAGGAGACTTTAATCTTTTGATGGACTCAGTCCTTGATCATAGTGAAGCAAAAGTGTGTAAGCCCCCTAGAGAAACATTGACGCTTCACAGGATGTGCAAAAATCTTGGTCATGCAGATATTTGGATAATTTTGAACCCATCTGGCAGGGACTACACATTCTTTTCATAAGTCCATAAGATTTATTCTAGAATAGATTTTAATTTTTATTTTTTTTATATATATCTAAAATATATATCCCCCATTTCATCTGTTGTGGATTGCTCAATTGGAAACATCTTAGTCTCAGATCACGCCCTGGTGAGTTTAGAGGTGTTGCCACATATGGAGAAAAATAAATCATATAGTTACCGCTTTAATATATCCCTTTTGCAAAAAATATGATTTCCAACAAATGTTAAAGACTGAAATCAATGTCTATATGGAGACCTACTGGTCCTCAGTATCTTCTGTGGGTGTGGCTTGGGAGGGACTTAAGGCGGTTCTTAGGGTTCAGATCATACAGTATGCCTCATTCATCAAAAAATCCAAAGCACGAGAACTCGTGGAGTTGGAAGGGAATATTAAAAATGCTGAGGCCTCAGGGAACTGACCCGAAATACAGATATAATATTATTTTGTCACGGAAAGTGGAGTTTTGGTTATTCAGGGCAAGAGAGTCATACTTTGAGTCGGGGAACAAAGCATGGAAGCTTTTAGCTAGATATATAAAGCAGATAGTCTTTTTCTACCATTCCCTCAGTGAAATCTGCTGGTGGTGAAATTTTTACCTCAGCCATTGATATTAATAATGCCTTTAAAGATTTCTATCTTGATCTTTATAGTTCCACATCTTCGTCTACTGATGAAGATATTAGAAACTTTGTGGAACCATTAGAACTACCTAAATTGACGACTGAGCAAAAAAATAATAAAATAAAATCTTGATTCTGAAATAACCTTGGAGGAACTTGACAAGGAAATTAAGTCCCTACTTACAGGCAAGGCTCCGGGGCCAGATGGGTTTGCCACTGAATTTTTTAGATCTTCTGTTACGGAACTGGCTCCACTTTTGTTAGAAGTTTATACGGAATCAATAAAGAATGGAACGCTTCCGCCAACCATGACACAAGCCCAGATCAGTCCGATTCTTAAAAAGGACAAAGATCCAAGCGAGTGTAAGAGTTACCATCCAATTTTCCTGAACCAGCTAGATGTACACATTTTGTAAAACATTCTGGCTAACCGATTAAATAAAGTTATGACATCTCTTATACATATAGATCAGGTGGGGTTTATTCGGGGCCACAGCTCTTCTGATAACATTAGGTGTTTCATCAATATCATGTGGTCAGTGGTGAATGATCAGACTCCGGTAGCTGCCATCTCACTTGATGTCAAAAAGATTTTGGAAATGTATGGGTTCGGGAGTACGTTTATTGGCTGGATTAAGTTACTTTATAGACACCCTGTAGCAGCGGTACAAACAAATGGATTAATTTCAGATTATTTTACTCTGGATAGGGGTACCCGGCAGGGTTGCCCTCTTTCCCCATTATTGTTCTGTCTTACCCTGGAACCATTAGCAGACGCGATAAGAAAGGAGGATGATTTTCCAGGGGTGGTGGCGGGAGGTGTGGTGCATAAGCATCTGCTTTACGCAGAAGATATTTTATTATACGTCTCTGACCCAACTAGATCTATGCCTTGCCTCCACAGAATTATTAATTCCTTTTCCAAGTTCTCAGGATACAAAGTCAATTGGTCTAAATCCGAAGCTTTGACTCTGACAGCGTACTGTCCAGTAACGGCCTTCCCTCCAGGCGCCTTCAAGTGGCCCAAACAGGGCATTAAGTATTTGGGTATTTTATTCCCAGCAAATTTATTTAGAGTTAATTTTGACCCTTTAATAAAAAGGTTTTCGAGCGATGTGGACAGGTGGGCTTCATTACATTTATCGATGACTGGGAAGGTTAATGTTATTAAAATGAACTGTATTCCAAAATTCAACTACCTGCTACAGTCACTCCCTATAGATGTCCCCCTCTCTTATTTCAAGCAATTTGAGAGCATAGCGAAATCTTTCATTTGGAATGGTTACATTTTAGTAAGCTGCATAGACCGATTGACAAAGGTGGGCTAGGTCTACCCTAGATTTTGTTTTATTATTATGCGTTCGGTCTCAGACATTTGGCTCATTGGTCGCTTCCACCTGAAAGAGCCCCTCTCTGGTTCTGTACTGAACAGGAAGTTCTTGCCTCTATTTTGCCATTGCAAAGCCTTTCTATTAATCTAACCAGAGAAGTTAAATCACACCCCGTTATTTCGCATTTGTACTCGGTATGGACAAAAGTGTCCAGAGTGTTTAATTTTTATATTTATCTAAATGTTGCCTCGAACTTATGGCTAAACCCCAAACTATGCATTAATAAGTCCCTTTTCTGCTGGGCAGATTGGATTGTGAGGGGGGTTAATACACTCTATGTATATGACCTATATGAGAGCAGTGTGATCATTTGAAAATTTGGTTCAACATTTTGGGATCCCCAGATCTCAGTTTTTTTTAGGTATCTACAGCTGGGCCACTTGCTCTGTACTATTTTTGGGAATAGCATACACCCCCCTAAAGCAGCAGATACTATGAGAGTGGTGATTACTGCTTTTGGAAAAGGTCATGAGGCATCAGTGCATTACTCCTTGTTAATTCAGAGTCTGGGGGACGGAGCCTCAACCACTCTCAAGAGATTATGGGAGAAACATTTAAACATGGAATTGGAGGAGGGAGAGTGGGCTACGATTCTAAAAAACATCAAAACTGCTGAGTCTAAAGAGTTGCAAGGGTGCGCCTTATACAATTCAAGATTTTACATCAGTTCTATTGGACACCCTCTAAATTGTATAGGCTTGGTCTTAAAGTCACACCCACCTGCTGGCGATGCCAATCAGAGCACAGAGACATAACCCATGTCTTTTGGGGGTGTGTTGAGATACAGAAGTTTTGGTTAAATGTTCAGAGTCTGGTGTGCGATGTATTAGGCACTCAGGTATCAATTTGCCCCAGATTCTGTATCTTGGGTCATGAGAAGAGTGGAGCGTTTCAGCATGGCCTGCTTCTAAATGTAGAGGAATGTTAATGAGAAGAGCAGAGAGAAAGCCACCCTCTCACACACAATCACCCCTATCATCATCACACTGACCTCGTTTTATACAACTTATCCTGAACAGCTTAGCCAGTTTGAGGCAGAAAAAAATAAATAAGATCATAGCACTAATCATAGCATACTCTGAAAGCTCTTCCAATTTATTCCTGGAACTGATTCATTAACAAGATGTCCATGTTTCTTAATTAATCCCTCAGATATGTCAGATTCAGATGTTTACACACAAGTAAAATATCTAGAAGCAGAATGCCACAAATGAGTAGTCGGGTATTACTGAAAGAGCAAAGCCTCTGTCTATTTAATGAGATCAATCATAATACCAAACATACCACCAGGCCATGATGGTTGTCATTTGAGTACTGCCTTTTTGGTGTCTCTGGTGTGGTTGTAAAAGGACTAAACTTTGTAAGGTTTAATTTGCGGGTCTGTGTTGGTGCATATAGGCAATTTAAAACTTGTTCTGCAAAGTATGGGTGTTCTGTAAGTGTCTGTGAGCATCCCTGAAAACAGATGACTGCCCGTGTCCATCGCAGAGGGTGTGCATCTTCATTAATGTCCAATCAAAATCCAATTACAGCCCCTATTGGTGCAAATTAAAGCCGTTTGCATTAAAATGCTACTGCAGGCTGAAATATTTCCAATCACTGCAACACTTGATTATAACTCTGTCAGGATCAGCCTTTGGAAAATTAAGTATGGCATGTTGGGAGTAAATTAAAAAAAAAGAACACTCCCACTTTCCCTGTGGCCTCTTTACCATAAATCTGTGGGAACACAATTTGTATCGAGCATGGAAAAATAAATAAATAAATAAATAAATAGAAATAAATAAAGAGTCTGCCATCTGACAGAAGGACAGTGACTATTAAGCTGATGTGCCCTGAGTGACATCACCCTGTGCCCTTGGCAAGGCCATGGTTCCAACAGAGCAGTGAGAGCCCTGCAATTCCCTTAGTTCAGGGTCATATCTGGGAGGGTCAGAGAAAAATGGATGGAACTTCCCTGAGCAGTTAAAGCTGAACTGTGTAATTTCTGCACCACTGGTGTCACCAAACGGAATTGCAAAAATAGTCACTTTTTTTTATTATATTTATATATATAGAGAGAGAGAGATAGAGAGAGAGATTCCAGAAAACTCCCCGTCTTCCAATGGTTGTAAAAACAGATAGTTCCACCCCAAACTTGAGCCAGTGTTGCTTTTTCAGGCAGGACAGGCTGCTCAAACAAAATGAGGAATGTTTTAATAGTTTTGATAACCACAGTTTTACACGTTTAGGCAAAATAAACCTACATATTGCTTACTTACAATATATTTAACTCTGCATATTAAGCTGGGATAGTAGTATAAATATATATATATACAGTGGTGTGAAAAAGTGTTTGCCCCCTTCCTGATTTCTTATTTTTTTGCATGTTTGTCACACTTAAATGTTTCAGATCATCAAACAAGTTTAAATATTAGTCAAAGATAACACAAGTAAACACAAAATGCAGTTTTTAAATGAAGGTTGTTATTATTAAAGGAAAACAAAATCCAAACCTACATGGCCCTATGTGAAAAAGTGATTGCCCCCTAAACCTAATAACTGGTTGGGCCACCCTTAGCAGCAACAACTGCAATCAAGCATTTGCAATAACTTGCAATGAGTCTTTTACAGCGCTGTGGAGGAATTTTGGCCCACTAATCTTTGCAGAATTGTTATAATTCAGCCACATTGGAGGGTTTTCGAGCATGAACTGCCTTTTTAAGGTCATGCCACAGCATCTCTATTGGATTCAGGTCAGGACTTTGACTAGGCCACTCCAAAGTCTTCATTTTGTTTTTCTTCAGCCATTCAGAAGTGGACTTGCTGGTGTGTTTTGGATCATTGTCCTGCTGCAGAACCCAAGTTCGCTTCAGCTTGAGGTTACGAACAGATGGCCGGACATTCTCCTTCAGGATTTTTTGGTAGACAGCAGAATTCATGGTTCCATTTATCACAGCAAGTCTTCCAGGTCCTGAAGCAGCAAAACAGCCCTAGACCATCACACCACCACCACCATATTTTACTGTTGGTATGATGTTCTTTTCTGAAATGCGGTGTTACTTTTACGCCAGATGTAATGGGACACACACCTTCCAAAAAGTTCAACTTTTGTCTCATCAGTCCACAGAGTATTTTCCCAAAAGTCTTGGGGATCATCAAGATGTTTTCTGGCAAAAATGAGATGAGCCTTAATGTTCTTTTTGCTCAGCAGTGGTTTTCGTCTTGGATCTCCATTTTTGCCCAGTCTCTTTCTTATGGTGGAGTCATGAACACTGACCTTAACTGAGGCAAGTGAGGCCTGCAGTTCTTTAGATGTTGTTGTGGGGTCTTTTGTGACCTCTTGGATGAGTCGTCGCTGCGCTCTTGGGGTAATTTTGGTCGGCCGGCCACTCCTGGGAAAGTTCACCACTGTTCCATGTTTTCGCCATTTGTGGATAATGGCTCTCACTGTGGTTCTCTGGAGTCCCAAAGCTTTAGAAATGGCTTTATAACCTTTTCCAGACTGATAGATCTCAATTACTTTCTCATTTGTTCCTGAATTTCTTTGGCTCTCGGTATGATGTCTAGCTTTTGAAGATCTTTTGGTCTACTTCACTTTGTATACACTTTTTCAGGCAGGTCCTATTTAAGTGATTTCTTGATTGAGAACAGGTGTGGCAGTAATCAGGCCTGGGTGTGGCTAAAGAAATTGAACTCAGGTGTGATAAACCACAGTTAAGTTATGTTTAAACAGGTGGGGCAAACACTTTTTCACACAGGGCCATGTAGGTTTGGATTTTGTTTTCCCTTAATAATAACAACCTTCATTTAAAAACTGCATTTTTTGTTTACTTGTGTTATCGTTGACTAATATTTAAACTTGTTTGATGATCTGAAACATTTAAGTGTGACAAACATGCAAAAAAATAAGAAATCAGGAAGGGGGCAAACACTTTTTCACACCACTGTATATATATATATATATATATATATATTAAATGACTTTCACCAATACAGAATACATTTCAATAATAATTCAAACACAAATAAATTGTTCCTGAATAAGTCATTACAATGTAATGAGGTTTTGTGATTGTTAAACAAAGGCTTCTTCAAACTTTCACCATTACATTACTCTCTTCAGCTCTGTGGGGTTCTCATCACCCACTGTATGTCCAGTATGTCCAGGACCTGGGAATGGGCCATGAGGAGATGAGATCCCCAGCCTTTGTCGTGCATGACAATCCTCCTCCCTTTCTCTTACATAAATATAGAAAAATTAGGTGCCTGGATTATTGCCTTTTACTTAATTCATCAATCTTATCATTGGCAATGGGATTAGAACTCCTTATATATGAACACTGGGGACACAAAATGTTTTCAAAATCAAAGGACCGGAAGCAGGCATTGTTTTTTTATTGATCGGGCTGCAGCGTGCATGGTGGCTGGTTAGTTTTGACTGTCTTTTCTGTGCTCGCTACCCTCCAGTCACGTTTCTTTCGAGCAATTATGGAGTGACAGTGAAACGCAAGCCCTACACGATTGTGTCCTAACAGCTTCCTCATTAGCAAGCCTCAATCTTAATGCAAGAAAGGGGTAACAAGAACCCCTGAAATGGTAAAAGCTGATGCCCAGGCTATCATTTAATCTGGTTAAGCTGTAGTTGACAACAATCATCAAAAGTCTCCTTGAAACAAGGCACAGGGAAGGTGAACTGTCTATGATGCTTTTTTCACTCATTCATCAAGTGGGTTGGGCAGGGCCTCAGGAACCCCCTAATCTCCTCCCATTCTTTTTTTTTTTAAACAGAGCAGTAGGGAAAAAATACAAACATTAACGTCGGAAGAATGTGTTTTCTATTGCCTCCATTTTACATTAATTTGATACCTCTAATTAAGAACACATGTCCTTGAGATGATTGATTGGGCAGTATGTGCACAAAATAGAATATCACCCACTTTTTTTTTTCTTTTTTTTTTCCCTGCAGGTTAGCTGGTTATTTATTTATTTTATTTTTTTTTTTACTTTTAAAGCTGATGTATGTAATTTTTTCGATGTTAAAATTATTTCTCTTATCCATCTTAATATTTAGACTACAGAGTCAACTTTAGGTAAGCCATTTGCAAGTTAATTTCACCAACAAGTGTAACACTGCTGCACAGTTTCACTATCAAAACCTTCCTCTCTTTGTTTGAGTATCCCATCCAGCCCGACACAGCAATATTGCCTCAACCATTTGTGTGAGATTGGGGTGGGACTATCTGTTTGCACAACCAATAGAAGACAGGTGGAGTTTTGAGGAGTCTCTTTGAAAAACAGTGATTATTTTTGATTTTCCAGCTTTAATCAATTGGGTTGAGGTGTTCTTAATACCCATTGAGTGTACTAAAGCAGCACTTTGCAAAGGCACTGAGTTAAAAGCCACATAATCAGATTACAGAGATTTACTGTGAAATAATAACTTGTAAACATCTCACTTTCACATTCATTACTGGAATTGGGCATTGCATAGGTACTGGAAGGGTTGCACCCCCTTTCTTAATAAGTAACAGGAAAAGTAATACACCTGAATAGCTAGCTTTATGGGCTCCTTTTTTTTGACTTGCAATGACATTTCAAATTTTTAATAATCGCCCCTCCAAATGCTTTGAGGGTCTGAAATTTTACAGCAAACTTTCAAGTTTCACCATCATGTTTATATGTCAATCCTGACTTATGACCACAAACTTAGGATGCATGTTCTGAGAAGGTTAATTGGGCCTTCTCTGTGTAAATCCATGAGAACAATTTTAATAAGTTGTCAAGTGTGGAATGTGTGGCATGCCAGAGATTGAGTCAGAAATTTTGTTCACTTCTGTTTATGAGTGCATGGTCTAACTTGTCACACTGTCACCGGGGAGGCTGATGTGCACCTACAGTATTTCATCTAGAATTGCATCATTGCTGTGGTGGCGGGGGCGTGGTCGAGCGTTCGTCTGGAGAGAGAGAAAGTGGTAAGTGTACACACCTGAGCGCTATAATATCTAACACCTGTGACTGATTGTAAATGGGGAGAGTGATAAAAAGAGGGATCACACCAGAGACGACAGAGAGAGACCAGCAGATTTCAGTTGTGTTGTGACCTTTAAGTGTAGGCTGAAAAGCTATCATATGAAATGAATGAACGTTACATTTATATAGCGCTTTTCTGACACTACACTCAAAGGGCTTTACACAGTGAACAGCAGACTCTCCTCAACCACCACCAGTGTGCAGCATCCACCTGGATGATGCGACGACAGCCAGTATGCTCACCACACACCAGCTATTGGTGGAGAGGAGAGAGTAGAGTTACAGAGCCAATTAATAAATGAGGATTATTAGGAGGCCATGATTGAGAAGGGCCAATAGGGGGAATTTGGCCATGACACCAGGGTTACACCAAGTGCCATGGGATTTTTAATGACCACAGAGAGTCAGGACCTCAGTTTAACATCTCATCCAAAGGACAGTGCATTTTTACAGTATAGTGTCCCTGTCACTATACTGGAGTATTAGAACCAACACAGACCACAGGGTGAGCACCCCCTGTTGGCCTCCCTAATACCTCTTCCAGAAGCAACCTTAGTTTTTCCCCAAGAGGTCTCCCATCCAGGTACTGGCCAGGCTCAGCCCTGCTTAGCTTCAGTATGCAACCAGTCTTGAGCTACAGGGTGATATGGCTGCTGGCTAAATCTTAAACAGAACATTAATAAAGAACAGAGTTTGAGTTCAACATACCTGAGTCCCCCTTCCTCCTTCCCACAATGACAAACCTTGTTACACTTGTGCCAAAAATTGGGACTTTGGAGGAAGTATAAACCGGCATGGAGTCCTCGCTGTTGGTAGAAGTCATCCAATCCCTACCCAGCATGCACCATTCACAACATTAGGCCCTGCTTGAGCTTTGCAAGGACCAGGATTGCCAGTTCCAGGAGGTGCTCCAGGCTCAAGTAGAGGAGTGACAGGCGATTCGGAGCTTAAAGCACCAGGAGAAAGCCCCGGCCGCAACCCCGGACACAGCAGCCCCCATGCCTCTGGTCGCCCTCATGAAAATGGGAGCAGAGGATGATCCGCGAGGCATTCTTGGACTTATTTAAGTAAACAACCGAGATCTGGAGATGGCAGCATGCCCAGGGAAGCCCAGCTCATGGCACAACAACTACCGGCAGTGATTATACTGGTGTATGACGATCTGAAGAAGACCATCCTGCAGCGGGTCAGCTACAGTCCCTAACAGCACCAACAACGGTTCCGCTCGTTGAAGTTTTACGTGCGTGGCCATCCACGCTCTTAAAAAGAGTGTTAATAAAGAATGGAGTTTGAGTTCAACACACCTTCCTCCTTCCCACAACGACCAACCTTGTTACAATAGCACAGTTTCTCATAGCACTGCATAGGGTTGCTAAAAGCCCCTAAGCCACTACAAGGATGCTGTCTTCTGCATTTTGAATGTGGAAACATATTGATTCTAAGATTTATTTTATTATTATTATTATTTATTTTATTTTTAATGTAAATATAAATGTGACTGCTCAGAATGTTGTGTAGTTGTAGTTTTTCCTAGAAGTCTTTCAGTTGCTGTTGATTGATGGTGCTACTGTATATCTAAATCATTACAAATCTGGGTTGTTAAAATAGGCTGCAGGTTCATGTACTCCAGAAATGGAGTTGTGCTGGACATTGTGCCCTTGAGCTGATTAGTTAACCTGAGGTTGTTCTAGAGAGAATTTCCCTGCAATTAGTGTACTGCAAGTACTGTAGGAAGAGTTTACTGTCAATGTTAAACAGTTAATACTTTTTCAATATTATTATTATTATTATTATTATTATTATTATTATTATTCAAAAATATTTCTGTCTTGCATTTAAATTCAAAAACTGTGATATTTGAATATCTGAAACATTTTAAACCATTAAAGGGATAGTTCACCCAAAATGAAAATTATATAATTATTCACTCACCCTCAGGTTGTTCCAAACCCACATGACTTTCTTTCTTCTGGTGAAAACAAAAGGAAATGTTGGGCAGAAATACTAAGTCACAATTTACTTTCATTCTTAAAAAAAAATATTAAATGAAACTGAATGGTCACTAGGCGAACAGTCCCATAACATCTCCTTTAGTGTTAAACAGAATGCTTCAAAACACTATTTAATTGACCATATTTATTATTTTTTTTAAATGTCACCTATATGAATGTATTGAATAAAGCACTCAAATCAGTGTTAACTATCATCCATGCATGATAATGTTACACTAATGTTACGTAACTATCTGAAAACACTTTCAAATATAAGACAGTGTTAAATTCCCAGTCCCAATTTTGCTATTAAAAAAGTTTCATACTTTTATACATTAGAGAATTAAAATGACAAATTCTAAAATAGCTGTAAATGAATAATGCCACTGAGTTTAAATATAGGGCCTTACAGCACTTGGCTGTTTATATATTTCAAGGCATCAGCTTAATTTTAGTTGCAATTTAAATTATTCAGATGATATATCAAAATTGTATGCAGCTCATGGTGCACAATTAATTGATGTATTAAAATGCTTGTTTCACTTATTCCAGAATAGGAGTGAGCAACTAAGCTCATTGGCACTTTAAAGAACTGCTAGTGACATGTAGAAAATTAAGATTTAATATTCTCACACATTGCCTTGCTGACTGGGGATATACAAAATCTTATCCAGACAAATGGGCCAATAATGGACTAAAGATTTGAGGTGGGAGAGAGGGATCAGTGCTTCAGAGCAAGTCCCACTAGTTCCCTACACAGTAGGGAAAAAAGGCATGGGGTGAGTTGATGACTTTCAGATCTCATTTCAAAGATGTAGAGACCAGGCTTAGGGGTGTGTGGTAAAACAAGGAACATAGGACAAAGTGCTCACCCTAAAACAAGTGCAGAGGCCAGTATCATCTTTCCTGTCTAACAGCATTGACCGTAATTGCCATTTTGCTTTACTGAGGAAAACCTCTGCTAACTGTAATAGATCATGATGGTCTGTTTGCAAACATCTTTGAGAGACGGAGTATCTAACAATTGACATTTGACAATGGTAACAGTTTCCAATCACACAGATCAAAACAAGCTTCTATTTACAGTGAATTAACAACATCACATGTGATGGAAAAATGGTTTCTGCTTTAGTTTCTATGTGTCCTTTGTGGCCTTATCTAAAGCCATTGGCTCATATCAAGTATGTATAACAAGTAACATCTCAATTGTAGGCTGAAGTAGTAAAAACAAATACAAAGGTCCAGTTAAAGTTTAACTTTTGAATTTAGATGCAGAAACATGGTGTCCTAACAAATAAATTATCTGTGAATCTATTTTGAAAAGACATTTAAGAAAATGTGCCATTTTAATCCCAAACATAACAGCTAAATCTTAAAATCATTGCTAGCGGCACTTTGACAGATAAATTCATTCATTGACAGATCATGACTGCACTTTTGATTTATCTGCAATTTGTCAGTGATTTTAGGAACAAGAGCCAGAGTTTTACTCATATGATTCAATCAATTTGATGTTTCCTTAAAGCAAAGGTTCAGATGTGGTATTCGAGAAATCTACCACTGGTAGACATTTAGAAGTCTGCTATACATTAATTAAAAGAAAAAAGAAAAACATGAAATTAAATACAATATAGGATGAATGGACCTCTTCCGATAACCTTGGGGCACTCTAAACACAATGTAAGAGGCATAATCCCACTTAATAAATAATGAGATATAAAGAGTGATGTAAAGTTTAAGGACAAAATCAAATCTGTGTAGTGGGTTAACTCACTTAAGAACACATTACCTCTCCAGCCAAAGATGGATGAGTTTGAGAGAGGAGGCTGGAGATGTGCTGTGGTTAGAGAAAGGCCTAACATGATTAAAAAAGAACTCTTTTTCCTGCACACATCATCCCTGATGGATGAAATGGACTGCCGTGCCCGTTACCCAGCTCCTCGGATTAGACTTTCCTGGAATATTCTTGCGATTGTTCCCGCTGATTGTATCACTTCTATCCCAGCAGGTCTTTAAAAAGAAACTCTATCTGCCTAACTGAGGCTTTATTCCTGATCTTCAAGTCTTTTAACTACAATGTCTGTGTTTGTATGGATGATGGAGAATGCGATGGGATTTCACTAAAAAAGGTGAACCAGATCATGCAAGCTGGGAAAATGCAGGGGTGATATCTGAGCAATGGATTCATAGATTTTTCACATTATTATTTCATCAAGGAGAGATGGAAGGAGAGTAGAAAGTTGCCAGAAATGTGCACAAACCAGTACATAACCATTTAAACGGCATGTGTGTCAGTCCCAGCTGGAGTTTTCCTGGGGTCACCTGGTCTGAGGAATTTCAATCGTCAACTGCAGACATTCTGTATAGAAAATCAATACAGTGATTATGACAGACTAACAGAACCCTTCATATTTAGGCCTATTAACGTTATCCTTCATAACATTCAACAGTTCTCTACCTAAAGTCACTTTAAAATTGTTATTTTATTATTTCAAAGTTGGATTTATCTTTCCCCAGCAACACAGCAAGAATCAATCAATTCTCAGTTATGTAAGCTAATTATGGGTATTAGACAAGATCTAACCAATTACATGATTGAAAAAAGGTATTTATCAGGTCCGGCACTATTAATCTATCAGTCTTGATATATTTTATTCTTCTTAATGACTACTGCTGACTTATGATAATGATGATCAGATTTAAAATCCTGTTTAAAGAACTCTCTCTCTCTCACTCCCATTGTAAACAATGTTTTTATGTGGTCAAGCAGCAGTTCTCTCTTTTATTAAGTTAGTCTGGAAATGACATTTCATAGACTGGCCTTCTCTGAGAATAAAATCTAATTAGCACAGATTTACATATTTCCAAGTGTAGCACAGCTTTAATCATGTCATCCACCTGGATGCTGAGCTATTACAAGAGTCCCCAGGATTATGCACCATCCGAACAAGACTATGACACAAACATGTGTCCAGTGATTTTATAAATTTTCTCAAATTTAGGCAGGTTAATTAAAGTTCCTTGTTGAGTGAAGAAAGGATTGTTATACCATACTTGCTTGAATGTATAGCAATGTGGATGATGTTAATACAACTGTTGGGCCTCATGTATTCAGATAGAAGACAAAGGCAGGCCTAACACAAGTCAGAAAACCTAACTCAGCCCCCACATATTCCATGTCGTAAAGTTTACTGATAAAAATCGCACCAAAATCAAACAAAGGGAGTCCAAAACAGACTACAAATCCATGAAGCCTTGCTCACTAAAGGATCGAACTCTCAACTCCTATTGTATGAGGCACACAACAGAACGTCCCTCAAACATGACATCATCAGGAGTTGAAATACCTCTGAAATGTTTCGTAAGTTACTTCCAGCGACTTTGTTCACCTATGTAGAGCCAAGAAGGGCGGGGCTGGGCTGGAATGAGACACACCCGGTCCCCAATCAGCCTGATGGGGCGCGCGAGGGATAAAGGCAGCCGGGGACGACAGTTTTGCAGACAGCTGTACTGTGTGTTTTTGGTTGTGTGTTTTTGGATGTGTGTTTTGGTTAATAAATTATTATTTAAGTTGTCAAGCCGGTTCTCGCCTCCTCCTTTCCACTGAAACCCCTTTACACTGGTGCCGAAACCCGGGAAGGAGGAGGGATTCCCGTCGCAGGGTCCTCGACACTGCCGTCCACCCAGGGGAGCGCCGCTGCCGTCCGACGGGGGACGGAGTAGCCCGACCACCCGAACGTGGGGAACGGCCAGCGTCCGTGAGGCGAGTGGGGACGGGACTCTCCGACCGCCTGGAGCGAGGGAGCCGCTGCCGGGGGCGGAGGAGTGCCCTGCCGTCCCCCGGGAACGCGGAGGGGTCGAGAGAAGACCGCCGTCCGTGGGGGGAGGAGGGAAGTGACTCCCCTAACGCCTGGAGTGGTATGGCCGCTGCCAGGGGCGGAGGAGAGTCCCTACGGGATGCCGGGAACACGGAGGGGCGTTCTGTCCGCTGGGGGTCGGAGGTCTGACTCCGGTCCGCCCGGGGAGGAGCGGCTGCAGTCCGCCTGAGAGGGTGGAGTAGTGATCGGGGACCACGCGAAGGCGCATCAGAGAACCGGTGAGTTTCTCTTTTCTCTCTCTCTCCTCTCTCTCTCTCTGTCGCTCCGTGTTGGCCTTTCCCTCGCCATTTTGTGTTGTTTTTTCCCCTCCTGTTTCCTCCCAGGTCGAGGAAGGCGGGGAGGACCCGCCGGCAGTCGGGGCATAAGGCACGCCCCCCCCGGATAGGAAGGGTGGGGGGGATGTACGTCATGCCGGGGGCTCCCCGGCATGAGGCAACGCCGGGAGGAGTGTAGAGCCGAGGAGGGCAGGGCTGGGCTGGAATGAGACACACCCGGTCCTGATAAACACCCGGTTTACTGATAAAAATCGCACCAAAATCAAACAAAGGGAGTCCAAAACAGACTACAAATCCATGAAGCCTTGCTCACTAAAGGATCGAACTCTCAACTCCTATTGTATGAGGCACACAACAGAACGTCCCTCAAACATGACATCATCAGGAGTTGAAATACCTCTGAAATGTTTCGTAAGTTACTTCCAGCGACTTTGTTCACCTATGTAGAGCCAAGAAGGGCGGGGCTGGGCTGGAATGAGACACACCCGGTCCCCAATCAGCCTGATGGGGCGCGCGAGGGATAAAGGCGGCCGGGGACGACAGTTCGAGAGAGAGAGAATTGCAGACAGCTGTACTGTGTGTTTTTGGTTGTGTTTTTTTGGATGTGTGTTTTGGTTAATAAATTATTATTTAAGTTGTCAAGCCGGTTCTCGCCTTTCCTTTCCACTGAAACCCCTTTACAACCTAATATAGACGTAGTTTTTTTGCTGCTCTCCGGTGCAACCTCGTGGCACAAGGAAGTAATGTCCGACTTGAAACTGTAGCCATACAATCTCCATCTCGCTGGACGAGTTGAGATTACTCTGTGTTCAACCAAACACTCTAACGGATCCGAAGGAGACCGCCGAGCAATTCACATCTTCATCCGTTTGCCTACAGAAGTGAAGAGATTAAAGATTTCTCTTCCATCTTCAATCAAGTCGACATTTCTGAGTTCTCCGGCAGCCCGCCGAGAATCAACAGCCGTACCACCTGCTGACAATCAACAGCCGTACCGCCCGCCGACAGAGCGAGGAAACGGCCTCCCATCATCACACGAGCCTCAAGGAACCGGGTCAAAGTTAAAGGACGGAGGAAAACACATTCTACCTGTGTCCTCATGCGATACAAGTAAGAGGTTTACGTCTGGGCAGAGATAGAATATTATAGCATGTTATTCTTGTGTTTCAAGGTTTTTGCTTGTACAGTTTACAGACCGCCATGTCCACTCATTATTAATACTCAGGGTATTAATTATCACAAATTTGTTTTGCTGTATTGTGGTCAAACCAAATTGGATTGTGCAATTTCGCCATCGCGGGTGAGACAGAAACTGAGTTCATCCATTAAAGAGTCAAATAACGCAGGACTTAAAACCGCGTCTCTGAGTGATGAACACAGCTGCTTTCTCTCCCGCTATCGCGAAATCAGCTTTAGGGCTGTCACTTAATCATCTCTCTCTCTCTCTCTCTCTCTCTCTCTCTCACTAACCACACTGACACACACACACACACACACACACTGTCACACACACCTTATGTGTTATAGGATTATTTTGATTTCCATATCTAATCATATCACTGTTTAGTTTGTAGTTGTAAGTCGGAAGTTTATTGACTGCAATGTATTAATTATTAATTGATATTACTGCATAAATAAACTTTGTTTATATTACAAAGAGAAGTGTTTTGGTTTGTTTTGCATATGCCTGTGTCATGCTGACGGGATGTCAGTGCTCGGATTCAAACTTTCATTCATTGTTTTTTTTTCCCCGAAAATCGATATTCTTCGGATGTCGATTTTCCTAAGAAAACAATCTAATATTGAGATTGTTTTACTATTCGGTTATGTATGATGATTTCAGGGTGGTGCCCCATCAATGTTAATCCTTATTAATATTCTATTGATTTTTGATAATTGATAATTATCTTTGATGATTGAATTTGAATGATCAATAAGCTAGTATTAATTTTAATTAATGTCTCATCGATGTTAACAATTAACGATTATCTTTGATAACTGTTGATTTAAAGGATTTAAAAAGCTAACATTGATTTTCATCAACGTTCTATTGATTTTAATAATTAATAACTATCTTTGATAATTATTAATTATTGCTAATAACCAAACTTGCTCCTAAACGTAGCGCAATACATTTACTGGAGCCCCATATGAGGTTTTAATGAGTTAGATCCAATTAATTAATTTAAATATTAATTAATAACTACAGAAATAATTATTAATTATTCCTGATAGTAACACTGATCTAAACAACCAGTAAAGCCCTACACAACCTTCTCTTCAAGACTCTTGAATATATACACTTTGCCCACCTCTTACATTTACTCAACTCACTGTCAACAAGGCAATTATTTAAAAATGTACCCTCTGTACCATAGTGTGCAAATTTTTCGCATACAAGCACAAATTACCTATCACAAAGTCCTCAAACTGTCTGCAAAGAATATTCAGGGTTCAGAGCTTCATCAGTGGAAAAAGTTTTTTTTTTTTTTGCTTCACATTACAATCCCCCAGACTATGAAGAGATGGGATTATTCTTTGAGTTTGTAGCGAGACCATTTGTGACCTACTTGAAGAGGGAAGACAGGAAGCAGGCCCCCTGCATTAAACCAAAGCGAGGCTTATCTCCATGTGAGGTACAACAAACCCACGTTGAGGAAACTCAAACCAGTTTCATGTCTTTGACACTTTTAACTTTTAAATGATATCTCGACTGACCGGATTGCTGACAATAGATTTTTACTAGTGATGCCAAAACATAAAATACTTAGGCCTATTTTGTAGAAAGATGATGTACAAGCTGTCTTTGCCAGTGATTTTCAGTCAACATGTTTCCTAAGGTGTGTCTTTGCTAAGTAACAACAACATGATCACACGGCAAGTTGACAAGCTGCTACCGAATGTTCCAGTACCCTGACATTGACCCCATTCTGCCGACTTATTGACAAACATCCTCTCTCATCAGTTTGTGACAAGTGCAATCTGTGGGCTCTATTTCCCTTCTAAGATAACCTTTTTACTAAAATTACAGTTAGATTTAGGGTTGTGGTTTGTGTTTGATGGTAGAGTTAATAAAATATGCATTCCTCTTCACTTTATTACATCATTACAGGTATATACTTGTAGCATCTGGACCATTATTTAATGAATAATCGAACAGACGTCTCAAGACAGTAACAAGCAAAGGTCCAAGTAGACCCAAGCAGACACCGAGATGTCTGCTTTCCCACTGATCATTATCAGCTTTTACTCCCCCTTTGCTGACACTGGTCCAGCAACTACTCAACCTCAGAAACATTCCAGGTGGGGGAAGGTAGCCACATGCCAAAGCAAAGGAATGTGGGGAGAAGTAACTCACTCCATTCCCCCATAGGATAGACACATAAAGCCCATAAAACAGACTTTTCTTCATTAATTTATAGACAAACTGTTCTATAAATGAACATGCATATCCTCAGGACATTGTGTGTATGATTATTACTGTCTCGTATAGTGTCTTTTGTACTATGCACTGTTTTGTGCATGCTTTATGACAGAACCACTAGATAATGTAAAATTATTGGTATTATGCTTCCTATTAAATTAATCCTTGTGTGACGCCCTGCACATTGGTGTATAGCACCCCCTTATAGCATGCATTGTATGCTTGTTATATTAATCAGAGCATTAAGGGGTACAAACTGCCAGCTTACGCCAATCATGCAAATAAATCAGCTTCCAAACAAAGGAATATTTCCCGCTGGAAAATTGCATCTTTCTCATTGGTCAAGCCAAACTCAAGAGGAGTGACCTCCCTCAGGATTTAAAGGGCACTGTCGGAGTGACCTCTCTCACTCTTCTCTCTTCCTTCATCTCCTGGTTGCTGTTCGTGTGGGACCGGAATCACCCAGTCCGACTGCGAGGTCACAGGCCGGCAGGCCTTAACACGTCAAGCCATGTGTAACTTCCTTGACCATAACAGAGTCAAACTAACACTGCAAGTTCATCATCATTTCTTCATTCAACGCGGAAGAAATTGATTGCAACTTCAACACCATCAACACAAGGAACCATCAAGACTTTCTCCTGAGACTGCATCCGGGCGCTCTTTCAACAGCCAAGGCATTGCAAGTATCGTACAATGAACTAACTAAACAGAGGTTTAGTATAAGCTGTGAACCCCTTTGTTAACAAAGATGCTTTGATGTTAGAAACTGATGGTTCTTTCAGATGGTAAAATGACTCTTTTCATAGCTATCATTCCCCTGTTCAGTGTCATTAACTTTCACTTTTCCATTTCCCATTTATGCGTGATTTGTGTTTATGTGTTCATTACCGATCAATACTGAGTGTTCACTGGATGAACAGATTAATTGATTGTAATGTTAATTCAGCTACATCAAGTTAATTCTATTAACTGATCCAAATATCTATAATTAATTATAACGAGTTATGATTAATTATTCATATTTCCCTTTTGAGCTAATTTGCTACATACTGTATATATATATATATATATATACACACACACACACACACACACAGTATATACAGTACTGTGCAAAAGGTTTAGGCACTTGTGAAAAATGTTGCATAGTGAGGATGTCTTCAAAAATAATGACATAAATAGTTTTCATTTATGACTTAATGTCATACAAAGTCCAGTAAACATAAAACGCTAAATTCGCAGTATTCGGTGTGACCACATTTGCCTTTAAAACAGCAGCAATTCTCCTAGGTACACCTGGACACAGTTTTACTTGGTTGTTGGCAGATAGGATGTTCCATGCTTCTTGGGGAATTCGCCACAGTTCTTCTATCTATTAGGCTGTCTCAATTGCTTCTGTCTCTTTTTGTAATCACAGACTGACAGGATGTTCAGTGGGAGGCTTTGTGGGGGCCATGACATCTGTTGCAGGACTCCCTGTTCTTCTATTCTAATCTTTTCTATTTGCAAAAGTAATGTTTGGGAGTCTAACATTTATATTTCCTATTGACACATTAAAGCTGAAGATATAAATAACCATCTTAAGACAAATGCTTTTGTGAAACATCTTATGTGCCTTAGACTTTTGCACAGTACTGTGTATATATATATATATATATACACAGGTGCTGGTCATATAATTAGAATATCATCAAAAAGTTGATTTATTTCACTAATTCCATTCAAAAAGTGAAACTTGTATATTATATTCATTCATTACACACAGACTGATATATTTCAAATGTTTATTTCTTTTAATTTTGATGATTATAACTGACAACTAAGGAAAATCCCAAATTCAGTCTCTCAGAAAATTAGAATATTGTAAAAAGGTTCAATATTGAAGACACCTGGTGCCACACTCTAATCAGCTAATTAACTCAAAACACCTGCAAAGGCCTTTAAATGGTCTCTCAGTCTAATTCTGTACGCTACACAATCATGGGGAAGACTGCTGACTTGACAGTTGTCCAAAAGACGACCATTGACACGTTGCACAAGGAGGGCAAGACACAAAAGGTCATTGCAAAAGAGGCTGGCTGTTCACAGAGCTCTGTGTCCAAGCACATTAATAGAGAGGCGAAGGGAAGGAAAAGATGTGGTAGAAAAAAGTGTACAAGCAGTAGGGATAACCGCACCCTGGAGAGGATTGTGAAACAAAACCCATTCAAAAATGTGGGGGAGAACCACTACGCACAGACCTATGCAAGACATGGGTTTCCGCTGTCGCATTCCTTGTGTCAAGCCACTCTTGAACAACAGACAGCGTCTGAAGCGTCTCGCCTGGGCTAAAGACAAAAAGGACTGGACTGCTGCTGAGTGGTCCAAAGTTATGTTCTCTGATGAAAGTAAATTTTGCATTTCCTTTGGAAATCAGGGTCCCAGAGTCTGGAGGAAGAGAGGAGAGGCACACAATCCACGTTGCTTGAGGTCCAGTGTAAAGTTTCCACAGTCGGTGATGGTTTGGGGTGCCATGTCATCTGCTGGTGTTGGTCCACTGTGTTTTCTGAGGTCCAAGGTCAACGCAGCCGTATACCAGGAAGTTTTAGAGCACTTCATGCTTCCTGCTGCTGACCAACTTTATGGAGATGCAGATTTCATTTTCCAACAGGACTTGGCACCTGCACACAGTGCCAAAGCAACCAGTATCTGGTTTAAGGACCATGGTATCCCTGTTCTTAATTGGCCAGCAAACTCGCCTGACCTTAACCCCATAGAATATCTATGGGGTATTGTGAAGAGGAAGATGCGATATGCCAGACCCAACAATGCAGAAGAGCTGAAGGCCACTATCAGAGCAACCTGGGCTCTCATAACACCTGAGCAGTGCCACAGACTGATCGACTCCATGCCACGCCGCATTGCTGCAGTAATTCAGGCAAAAGGAGCCCCAACTAAGTATTGAGTGCTGTACATGCTCATACTTTTCATGTTCATACTTTTCAGTTGGCCAAGATTTCTAAAAATCCTTTCTTTGTATTGGTCTTAAGTAATATTCTAATTTTCTGAGATACTGAATTTGGGATTTTCCTTAGTTGTCAGTTATAATCATCAAAATTAAAAGAAATAAACATTTGAAATATATCAGTCTGTGTGTAATGAATGAATATAATATACAAGTTTCACTTTTTGAATGGAATTAGTGAAATAAATCAACTTTTTGATGATATTCTAATTATATGACCAGCACCTGTATATACATACACTAGTGGCCAAAAGTTTGGAATAATGTACAGATTTTGCTGCTTCGGAAGGAAATTGGTACTTTAATTCACCAAAGTGGCATTCAACTGATCACAAAGAATAGTAAGGACATTACTGATGTAAAAAAAACAGCATAATCACTATTTAAAAAAAAAAAAAAAGAAAATAAAAATAAAAGAATTATCAAATCTAGACAGGCCCCATTTCCAGCAGACATCATTCCAACACCTTATCCTTGAATAATCATGCTAAACTGCTAATTTGGTACTAGAAAATCACTTGCCATTATAGCAAACAAGCTGAAAGCTATTTGGTTCATTAAATGAAGCTTAATATTGTCTTTGTGTTTGTTTTTGAGTTGCCACAGTATGCAATAGACTGAGATGTCTTAATGTCAATATTAGGTCAAAAATGGCAAAAAAGAAACAGCTTGCTCTAGAAACTCATCAGTCAATCATTGTTTTGAGGAATGAAGATTTCATACAAATGAGTACACTACAGTCTTCAAAGACAAAGGACAACTGGCTCTAACAAGGACAGAAAGAGATGTGGAAGGCCCAGATGTACAACTAAACAAGAGGAAGTACATAAGTCTCTAGTTTGAGAAATAGACGCCTAACATGTCCTCAGCTGACTGCTTCATTGAATTCTACCTGCTCAACACCAGTTTCATGTACAACAGTAAAGAGAAGACTCAGGGGTGCAGGCCTTATGGGAAGAATTGCAAAGAAATGCCACTTTTGAAACAGAAAAACAAAAAGAAAAGGTTAGAGTGGGCAAAGAAACACAGACATTGGACAACAGATAACTGGAAAAGAGTGTTATGGATCTTAACCCCATTGAGCTTTTGTGGGATCAGCTAGACTGTAAGGTGCATGAGAAGTGCCCGACAAGACAGCCACATCTATTGCAAGTGCTACAGGAAGCGTGGGGTGAAATGTCACCTGAGTATCTGGACAAACTGACAGCTAGAATGCCAAAGGATCTGCAAAGCTGTCATCGCTGCACATGGAGGATTGTTTGATGAGAACTCTTTGAAGTAGTTTAAGAAGTTCTGAACATTTCTTTCAAATTGTATTATTTTTTTAAACACTTCCCAATTCAGCCACTGGGGCCTGTGCTTTGAATTTCGGTAAACACAGACAGAGATTAGCTCAAGAACTGTCAACCTACTGCGGAATTCACAGTGAGATCAGTCTGGTAACAAAAGATAAATGCGGTGAAACAAACAACAAGATGTGGGTCCACAGCAGTAAAGTTACCAAATGTTCACTATTGAAGGGGAAACCAAATATAAAACTAAGAATCTGTAATTAAAATCACATATTTATCAATCACTAATCTGAATACTGGGAGTGACGTGTCCCTCTCGAAGTCAATGGTGGTTCCCATGTAACCCTGTCAAAATATACTGTATTATTTCTATTTCTAAATACTTTTTCTTTGTGGCCCTTTAATACAGCTGGTGCAAATTCAGGAAGAAAGTGTAGTTAAAGCACCAGAAAATAGTACATATCCTGTTCACTGAGGTTAGACTAAAATGAATGTAACATTAGTAACACTGATCCGCCCATTTAACTGTGTCCTCAAAGAAACATAAAGACTTTATCATAGGTATGTGAATTTAAAGGCAAGTGGTCAACCCCAGAGACTAATTTTGCACATGGAAGTGGAATCAGATTAATGCCCTGGGTGTGCAGCCACCAAGAGCCAAGACATATGAAATTATATCTTGTTGTAATTTGAGTAAAACACAGAATGGTGATCCGTGAAAGACTGAAATTGAGCCATTGCAATTTGTAATGCCATTTGATGCCATCCCATGTACGGATCCACTATACGGAAGAGGATAACACCCAGTTCTCCTCACTGATATTTATCCTCTAGCTAGGCTTACCTAGGGTTGCTAAAAAAACACAGGCACACAGATGAGGATCATGTTCCAATCTCCATTTCAGTTAATACTTTGCTTCTGTAACTGAAACTCCAGCATTGTTGTCTTTTTGCTGGCAAATGGAAATTGGCTTCTTTTTTATGCAGATTTTCAAGTAAAACCCACATTAAGTCTCACCTTATCCAATATCCACCAAATGTCTGAGTTTCACATTTCAAAGCAGACAAAACAACAATTCCACTGTTAAGCCAAGGTGTTGGGGGTTATTTTGGCTGGTACCCGTAACAATCATCAGAAAATAATATGTTGGGCTTTAAATGTTCGTTTCTTTAACCTAATCATAGTAACAATCCTAATCTGTGTTTTAAATCATTCTAAATTCTCAGTGAATTGGTTATGAGCCACAGTGATGCATCTTTCCATGCACGTTTTCACACATTTATTTACTGTATGTTTCAGTCATTTCTCAGTTTTTTGTAGTTTTGGATGAGTACATACATATTTGTACATACTGTATTAGTGTTTGCCACTGTCAAGTCCATGGTAAAGGAAGCATCTTGTATCATCTTATGAGTGTTCTTGTAACACCTTAATACACGAGCCTGATTGTAAAGAGAGAAGAAAATATGATTATCTTTTTAATTAAGCTTTGTAGTGTTTGATTTTAAAGACATGCATTGATTAACAGACTGCACAATAATAAACTTTAACTTTAAACATAGCAATTGTGGGGGATCATGTTCCAATCTCCATTCCAGCCTGGGTAGCTCAGCGAGTATTGACGCTGACTACCACACCTGGAGTCGCGAGTTCGAATCCAGGGCATGCTGAGTGACTCCAGCCAGGTCTCCTAAGCTACCAAATTGGCCCGGTTGCTAGGGAGGGTAGAGTCACATGGGGTAAGCTCCTCGTAGTCGCGATTAGGGGTTCTCGCTCTCAATGGGGCGCATGGTAAGTTGTGTGTAGATCGCATGTTGTGTCTCCACGGTGTCATGCACAACGAGCCACATGATAAGATGCATGGATTGACTGTCTCAGAAGCAGAAGCAACTGAGACTTGTCCTCCGCCACCCAGATTGAGGTGAGAAACCGCACCACCATGAGGACCTACTAAGCAGTGGGAACTGGGCATTCCAAATTGGGAGAATAAGGTGATTAAAAAAAAACAAAAAACATAGCAATTGTACTTTTGAACAACATTTTCACATTTTACAGATATTAATACACTTTGAATGCTGTAACTGTGAACCTAACATCTCATGCATCTAAAGTTCAATTAATAAAGGACAAACTGACTGATTGCATGTCTATGGTGACAAAAATATTTTAATAAAATGACACTGGTTTTCACATGCATCCCAAGAGACTAATTTTTTATGAATGTTGGAGAGAAATGTAAAGCAAGAGAGAGAGATGCAAAGAGAGAGAGACGTTATCTGTGAGATGGACGTTGAAGATCAATGCTGCCAATACGGTAATATTTGTTTGTATACCTGTAAGAACAGAAAACAAGAAGAAAAAAAGGTGAAACTGAAAGTGTAATCAATGGCCAAGAGGCTATTTTTGCATCTTTATAGAAAAATAAGAAAGTATATTCCATACTCCAAGTAGTGCAGTAAATTAAGACATTTAAATGACAGTATCTAAGTAGATTTTTATAGGACTTCAAGAATCAGACTCAGCAGTCTTAAATTCTTCACAGACAGGGTTGGGGAGTAACGGAATACGTATTTAAAATACAAAATATAAGTAACTGTATTCCACTACAGTTCCAATTTAAATCACTGGTAATTAGAATACATTTACATTCAAAAAGTATTTTGATTACTGAAGAGATTGCTTTGCATTTTATTGTCATTTGTTTCATTTAATATTTAGTTCTTTCAGATGGAAAATATTTATACATGTAAATGATGCGATCCAAAGTGCATTTGAAAAGCGGTGAAACACTTTCTTATGATGTTTTACAATCATACGAGCAGACAGAGAAGTTTGAAGTAAGTTTGGAACAGAAGATATAGAAATAAACCTTGTGTAAATTTGCAGCTTTAAACTAAGCTAAAATTATATTTCTAGCCATTTTACATGCACATGTTACCAGGCACGATCATATATGCATATCAAGAAAATTCATGTTAGAGCATAATTTCTTTTTTTCTAGTAAGACCTTTGATATTTGGGCAAAAATCGGATTCCTGATAATAATTGTTTTGTTGTTTTCCTGTAAAAATATAAAAAAAATCCTTAAAAACAAGATCAATTAGATTAATCTTGTTTTAGAAACAACACTGCATAAGACATTTAGGTTTTTCAGAGAATGTATTTTTAACATGTGTATTTTGTCTTACCATGTATTTTGTCTTAACATGTGTATTTTGGCAGTTGTATAGTCAAAACAAGTGAAAAAATCTACCAGTGCTGAAGAAGTAATACAAAGTATTTAGAATACGTTACTGATCTTGAGTAATCTAACGTAATATGTTACAAATTACATTTTACAGCATGTATTCTGTAATCTGTAGTGGAATACATTTCAAAAGTAACCCTCCCAACCCTGTTCACAGGGTAGCCAGGGTAAAAGAACTTGGAGTCCATGCTGTATTTCTGATTAACCTGTAATACTGCACAAAATGAGAGAAACATGTCATGGAATAAAAAAGGTAGTTTTACTATGAGAAATTAATGAGAAATAAAGAGTAGCAGCTGATATAAATATTTCTACACCGACATTCCTTTGGCTGAATTCATGTATTCATACCTATCGTATTTCCCACCTTTATTTTATGCTAATCAGAAACAGCCTATGGGGATTGGTGTGATTTAGTGAAGTGAGCATAACTGTGTGCTTCAGTGAATTGGACCATTTGGTAGTTCCCCCAGAACTACATTAAGATTACCAATGGACGAATAGCCTTACTGATTTACTATAGACCCTTTATAAAGAACATCTAAGTAAAGAAACAAACAAAACTAATTAACACATTTTTACTAAATAGCAGAACTACCTAACTCTAACACAACACAAATTGATTGTGCTCTACAACAGGCAGTCAAAGAAAGTATTTGTTTCGATTTTAAATTATCAGTCAGATTTGCAATCTCTTTATGAAGAGCTCATTAGTGTTATAACTCAGTTATAACTGAATCTTGGAAGTTGCTGTTCCCCTAAATAGAGCTGAAATGTCAAGGTTTTGTATAAGGTACCTGGAAGATGACAGGTGTTTTTGTCAATGGTATGCCCTTCATTCCAACTCACTTTTATCAAGATTTCAAACAAGAGCCCATTCCCAAGGCCTCTGGGCTCAGCTGAGACATACAGGTGCATCTCAATAAATTAGAATGTCATGGAGAAGTTCATTTATTTCAGTAATTCAACTCAAATTGTGAAACTCGTGTATTAAATAAATTCAATGCACACAGACTGAAGTAGTTTAAGTCTTTGGTTCTTTTAATTGTGATGATTTTGGCTCACATTTAACAAAAACCCACCAATTCACTATCTCAAAAAATTAGAATATGGTGACATGCCAATCAGCTAATCAACTCAAAACACCTGCAAAGGTTTCCTGAGCCTTCAAAATGGTCTCTCAGTTTGGTTCACTAGGCTACACAATCATGGGGAAGACTGCTGATCTGACAGTTGTCCAGAAGACAATCATTGACACCCTTCACAAGGAGGGTAAGCCACAATCATTCATTGCCAAAGAAGCTGGCTGTTCACAGAATGCTGTATCCAAGCATGTTAACAGAAAGTTGAGTGGAAGGAAAAAGTGTGGAAGAAAAAGATGCACAACCAACCGAGAGAACCGCAGCCTTATGATTGTCAAGCAAAATCGATTCAAGAATTTGGGTGAACTTCACAAGGAATGGACTGAGGCTGGGGTCAAGGCATCAAGAGCCACCACACACAGACATGTCAAGGAATTTGGCTACAGTTGTCGTATTCCTCTTGTTAAGCCACTCCTGAACCACAGACAACATCAGAGGCGTCTTACCTGGGCTAAGGAGAAGAAGAACTGGACTGTTGCCCAGTGTTCCAAAGTCCTCTTTTCAGATGAGAGCAAGTTTTGTATTTCATTTGGAAACCAAGGTCCTAGAGTCTGGAGGAAGGGTGGAGAAGCTCATAGCCCAAGTTGCTTGAAGTCCAGTGTTAAGTTTCCACAGTCTGTGATGATTTGGGGTGCAATGTCATCTGCTGGTGTTGGTCCATTGTGTTTTTTGAAAACCAAAGTCACTGCACCCGTTTACCAAGAAATTTTGGAGCACTTCATGCTTCCTTCTGCTGACCAGCTTTTTAAAGATGCTGATTTCATTTTCCAGCAGGATTTGGCACCTGCCCACACTGCCAAAAGCACCAAAAGTTGGTTAAATGACCATGGTGTTGGTGTGCTTGACTGGCCAGCAAACTCACCAGACCTGAACCCCATAGAGAATCTATGGGGTATTGTCAAGAGGAAAATGAGAAACAAGAGACCAAAAAATGCAGATGAGCTTAAGGCCACTGTCAAAGAAACCTGGGCTTCCATACCACCTCAGCAGTGCCACAAACTGATCACCTCCATGCCACCCCGAATTGAGACAGTAATTAAAGCAATAGGAGCCCCTACCAAGTATTGAGTACATATACAGTAAATGAACATACTTTCCAGAAGGCCAACAATTCACTAAAAATGTTTTTTTTATTGGTCTTATGATGTATTCTAATTTTTTGAGATAGTGAATTGGTGGGTTTTTGTTAAATGTGAGCCAAAATCATCACAATTAAAAGAACCAAAGACTTAAACTACTTCAGTCTGTGTGCACTGAATTTATTTAATACACGAGTTTCACAATTTTAGTTGAATTACTGAAATAAATGAACTTTTCCACGACATTCTAATTTATTGAGATGCACCTGTATAGATCAAATGGTAGTGTGGCTCATGCTCCTACAATGGAAGACTTGCTGACAATATAGACTGTGCAATGATACACAAATATATTAACATTTACTATGCAGTGTCAGACCTCTAGACACAATCATTGACTCACCCCATCCTTCAAAGAATCACTAAAGACTCTACATATCTCTTCACAAGTAACATATGAATATTATAGCTGCTTAGCCAGTCTGATTTTAATGAGAAGAACAGAGCGTGATTACCATCTGCATATGATTGGAGGGCATTACAGGGACTGATGAAATTCTTTTAGTCCATACACCACATGTCAGATGATGTTCCGCTATTGTAATTTGCCCCTCCATTGAGATAATTGGTCATGAATTAATTAGAGGCTTCAGCATTTACAATTGCAGTTTGCATCACGCCACTAAGAGCTTTTACTTAATGAGATAAAAAACAATTTCTTCCGCATGACTTGCTGTGTTTGACCTCAATTTCAAAGCACCATTACTGTAACTCAACTGCAAACAAGAAAAACCATGTATTGTATGCTGTCATTCTGAATACATAAGTCACATTCACAAAACAAAGGAAAACAAATAAAATAAAGTAGCAAAAGATAAAATGTTTTATTTATTTTCAAAAGTGTGGTGTGTTCAATTTTGGTATAACTTTTCTGTTACTCTCTCTCTTTCTCTCTTGATCTCAGTACTCACTAAACCTCTCACAAATGTAAACACAATAACTTGGACACACTCCCTTGTTTGTGTAAGGTTTGATTTCATTGGAAGGACTTCACAGAGCTTATCAGATTCACCTCAGGAAACTGTATACATAGTAAATCCAACTGTCAACATTCTCACTGAAAGAGGCCAAAGTTAAATTGCACTGTCTATCGTTAGCAATATTTTAGGATGACAAAGCACTCATTATAGATACTAAACTGAAATAACTCCATGGTTTAAGGAGGTTTAGGAAGGCCGGTGTCTCCATGACTGGGCATTTTTGCCAGTAGCAGCTAATGCCTTAGGGAAGCTTTAAGCTAAATATTAACATTTGATATTGCCATCCTCAATGCTGGTTGTGCGTCATACACAGGGGGGCTAAAAGTACGGCAAGTGTCACAGTATAACCTATTTCAGGGAGATTATTCAGTCCAGAATTAAAACCTTTTAGTGTAATATATATCTTGCAGGAAATGCATTTTCTAGCCATCTTGCATGAACACTCAATATCTGTTTGGATTTGTTCACATTCTATTTTAATGCTTCTACATGCATGCAATTTTATTTTAATGCCTAGAACAAGAATGTTCTATGTGTCTTCTTGGTGTGTTTAAAAAAAAAAAAAAAAAAAAAAAAAACATTTATACAATTGCTCCTACTGCTAAAGTCAATAATACAAGATGTAGAGTGACGTTTAAGGAACATTTTTGCTTTTGTGTTATGCCTCTCCAATGTTGTCCTCCACAGGGAAGCACTGTACTAATGAGAACCAAATTTAATCAACATCAAAATGTTCAGGTCAGTTGGCATATGACTTGAATTACAATGGAGTTAAACATCTGATGAAATGCAAATTGAGCATGACTGCAGAAATTCACTGAATAGAAAAATGTCATGGTTACTTGCGTAACCTCCGTTCCCTGATGGAGGGAACGAGACGTTGTGTCGATGTAGTGACACTAGGGGTCACACTTGGGAGCCCGAGACACCTCTGGTCTTGGTGATAAAAGGCCAATGAAAATTGGCGAGTGGTATTTGCATGCCACTACCCCGGACATACGGGTATAAAAGGAGCTGGTATGCAACCACTCATTCAGGTTTTATACTGAGGAGCCGAGAAAAGGTCCGGCCATTTCAGCGGGTAGATCTTCTGCTTGGAGACAGCGCTTCCTTTCCACTGTGCACCAAAGCAGACAAAGAGCTGCTCAGAGATTCTAAAGCTCTGTGTGCGATCCAAATAGATGCGTAAAGCGTGCACCGGACACAGCAACGATAGGGTTCTGCCTCCTCCTGGGGCAGCACTCGCAGATTCACCACCTGATCCCTAAAAGGGTTCGTGGGAACCTTGGGCACATAGCCCGGTCGGGGTCTCAGGATCACGTGAGAGTAGCCCGGACCGAACTCCAGGCGCGTTTCGCTAACAGAGAACGCTTGCAGGTCTCCTACCCTCTTGATGGAAGTGAGCGCAGTCAGGAGGGCAGTCTTCAAGGAGAGTGCCTTAAGCTCAGCTGACTGCAAAGGCTCAAAGGGGGCTCTCTGTAGACCCTGAAGAACTACAGAGAGGTCCCATGAGGGAACGAGGTGTGGTCTGGAGGGGTTCAGCCTCCTGGCGCCTCTCAGGAACCTGATGATCAGGTCGCGCTTCCCTAAGGACTTACCTTTGACTGCGTCGTGGTGTACTGCTATGGCGGCAACGTACACCTTCAAGGTGGAAGGGGACAGCCACCCTTCCAACCTCTCCTGCAGGAAGGAAAGCACTGATCCGACTGCGCATCTCTGGGGGTCTTCCCGTCGAGAAGAACACCACTTAGCGAACAGACGGCACTTAAACGCATACAGGCACCTCATAGAGGGGGCCCTAGCCTGAGTGATCGTGTCTACCACCGCGGGTGGAAGACTGCTTAGGTCTTCCGCGTCCCGTCCAGGGGCCAGACATGGAGATTCCAGAGGTCTGGTCACGGGTGCCAGATGGTGCCCCGTCCCTGAGAAAGAAGGTCTTTCCTCAGGGGAATTCGCCGGGGGGGTGGGGGGGTGGGGGCTGTTGTGAGGAGCGCGAGGTCCGAGAACCACGTCTGGGTGGGCCAGTAGGGTGCTACCAGGACGACCTGCTCCTCGTCCTCCCTGACCTTGCACAGGGTCTGTGCAAGTAGGTTCACTTGGGGAAACGCATATTTGCGCAGGCCAGGGGGCCAGCTGTGTGCCAGTGCGTCTATGCCGAGGGGGGCCTCAGTCAGGGCGTACCAGAGCGGGCAGTGGGAGGATTCTTGGGAGGCGAACAGGTCCACCTGTGCCTGTCCGAATCGACTCCAAATCAGCTGGACCACATGAAGGTGGAGTCTCCACTCTCCCCTGAAGATAACCTGCCATGACAGCGCGTCCGCTGTAGTCTTGAAGTGCTGCTGACTCCAGAGGAGGAGACGGCGGGCGAGTTGTGACATACAACAAGAGCGCAGACCGCCTTGGCGGTTGACATATGCTACCATTGCCGTGTTGTCTGTCCGAACTAACGTGCTTGCCCTGGATCAACGGCCGAACCTCCGCAGGGTGAGCAGAATTGCCAACAACTCGAGGCAGTTGATGTGCCAATGCAGTCGCGGGCCCATCCACAAGCTGGCGGCTTGTGCCCATTGCAAACAACGCACCAGCCCGTTTTGGAGGCGTCTGTCGTGACCACGACGCACCTGGAGACCAGTTCTAGGGGAACACCTGCCCATAGAAACGAGACATCGTCCAAGGGCTGAAAAGACAGTCCTGCCCATCTCAGGACTCGAGTCTGAAGCCAGTGCTGAAGCGGTCTCATATGCATCAACCCAAGCGGGGTGGCTACCGCTGAGGATGCCATATGCCCCAGGAGCCTCTGAAAAAGTTTCAGTGGAAACGCTGTTTTCTGTTTGAATGCCTTAAAACAGGCCAGCACCGACTGTGTGCGCTCATTCATGAGGCACGCTGTCAAAGAGACTGAGTCCAACTCCAAACCGAGGAAAGAGATGCTGTGAACTAGGAGGAGCTTACTCTTTTCCCAGTTGACCCGAAGCCCTAGTGGGCTGAGGTGTGAGAGCACAACATGTCCTGAGAGTGAGCTAGGATTAGCCAGTCATCGAGATAGTTGAGAATGCGAATGCCCACTTCCCTTAACGGGGCAAGGGCTGCCTCTGCGACCTTTGTGAAGATGCGAGGAGACAGGGACAGGCCGAAAGGGAGGACCTTGTACTGATACGCCTGACCCTCGAATGCAAACCGCAGGAAGGGTCTGTGTCGAGGTAAGATCAAGACATGGAAGTACGCGTCCTTCACGTCTACCGCCGCAAACCAATCTTGATGCCGGACGCTTTCCAGAATACATTTTTGCGTCAGCATCTTGAACGGGAGTCTGTGTAAAGCCCAGTTCAGTACTCGCAGGTCCAAGATTGGCAGCAACCCACTGCCTTTTTTCGGTACGATGAAGTAGGGGCTGTAAAACCCCTTCTTCATCTCAGCCGGAGGAACAGGTTCTATCACGCCCTTCCGTAGGAGGGTAGCAATCTCCGCGCGCAAGGTAGCAGCGCTTTTGTCCTTCACCAAGGTGAAGTGGATACCGCTGAACCTGGGCGGGCGCCTGGTGAACTGAATCGCATAGCCAAATCGGACGGTCCGGATCAGCCATCACGACGGATTGGAAAGTGCAAGCCACGCATCCAAGTTCTGTGCAAGGGGGAAAAAGGGGACAACGTTGTCAGACGTACCGGCAGGTGGCGCCTCGCGGCGGGGCTCGAGGTGCCACACCACGTCGTGGCTGTGCCGAGTCTAGGGACCTGGCTCCTTGTGACCACCCCCAGAACAGTCTGGGGCGGGGAAGGAAAAGGCCTGTCCTCATAACCCATGGAGACTGTCACATTGGGGGCGGCCGTGTGCCACAGCTGGGCGCTCAGGGGTGGGAAGACCACCACTGGAGCGCCAATCCTGCAAGGAAAAACCCGTGGACAGTAGTCGTGATGAGGACTGTGCACACTGGGTATGTGACCCAGGGAAGAAGGAAACCGCTCTTCTGCTGAACTGTTGGGTAGCGCAGCCACTTCAAACAAAAAGGCAACTAAAGATTCTCCACCCAGCCCTCCACCGGAGGATGGAGTGGTCTTCTTACCAGCTCCAGGTGAGTGGGTTTCTTCGACCCTGGGTCACCCGTCTCAGGGGTGCTTTGATGACCTCCGTGGGTTCTTAGCGGCCGACTGTGAGACGGGTGGCGTCTGCTTCCTGTGGTGGGCTCCACGCCGGGGCCGGGCCGAAGGGGCGGGCTGCAGCGGAGCCAGTGCAGTCACCGCAGGGGGACACCCTTGGCGACGAGCAGACGGGGTGCAGGATCTTGAGGTGTGTCTTGTCGGCCTCACCCATCTCGACCAGGTTGAGCCAAAGGTGGCGCTCCTGGACCACAAATGTGGCCATCGTCCACCCGAGAGACCGCGCCATGACCTTCGTCGCTCGGAGAGCGAGGTCGGTCGCCAAGCGCAATTCCTGCATCAGATCTGGGGTGGAACTACCCTCGTGCAGTTCTTTTAGTGCCTTGGCTTGGTGGACCTGCAGGAGAGCCATGGCGTGCAGGGCAGAGGCGGCTTGTCCAGCAGCGCTGTAGGCTTTAGCCATCCGGGACGATGTGAACCTACAGGGCTTGGACGGGAGCTTTGGGTGTCCGCACCAGGTGGCCACAGGTGCACTGCGAGCGCCTTATCCACCGGGGGAATCGCCGTATAGCCCCTGGCCGCCCCGCCAGGAATGGGAGGTCCGCAGGGGGATACCTGGCGGAGGCGATCCCATTGGGGTCCCCAAATCGCTCCCAGTGCTGGCCGCGCTGGCCTCATACCCGTAGGTATTCTTACGAAAGCAAGCCACGACCGCAACGTTGCCATGGTCATGTTCTCGCAGTGAGAACATGAACCATCCACGAACGCTGCCTCCTGGTGGGTCATGCCCAGACACGAAAGACAGCGATCATGACCATCCGTAGTTGAGAGATAACGACCGCAACCAGGAATAACACACAATCGGGAAGGCATCTTTAAATAGACGCATCTTTAAAAAGACATTCTGTGTGTGCCACTCTTTTAGAGAAATATACTCTTTTAGAGAATTAAACTCTTTCAGAAAATATACTCTCTTTTTTCAGCCAAAGCGCCAAGGGGCATTCTCTGCACTGCACCAGTGCAGAGCAGAGAGAAGCCGCTGAAATGCGCCGTCAGATCCAGCAGAGGTGAATGAACAGAAGAAATTCAGCTCAATGAGCATGACCGTTCGGCTCCGAAGACAAAATCTGAATGAGTGGTTGCATACCAGCTCCTTTTATACCCGTATGTCCGGGGGAGTGGCATGCAAATACCACTCGCCAATTTTCATTGGCCTTTTATCAAAGACCAGAGGTGTCTCGGGCTCCCAAGATTGACCCCCTAGTGTCACTACATCGACACAACGTCGAGTGAGTGACAGATAGGGAACTAAAGTATCTTGCTCAGGTAGACAAATACATATATCCATCTGTTATATTTTCTTTACCAATTTTTTATTTTTTTTTTCACAGCAGGAAATCACACTAATAAAAAATGGCTACAACTGCAACCC